>NC_060052.1:2695747-4036121 GCF_905333055.1 Maniola jurtina | reverse complement strand
TGCTGTTCTTTACCACAGGGAATATTATGAAAATTATAGCACACAATTTAGACGATTTATCTAAATTGAGTTTCAGAAAGCCCCTAGCCGCTAGGGGCTCTCCAACGGCCAAAATTAATGCTCAATCTATCTTTAACTTGTCGATAAGTTACTTAGCAACGCTGTTATTTGTCAGACTTTTGATGAATAACAACATTGCTTAGTAACTTATCGACAGTTTACAGATAGATTGATTATTATTAATTTCGGCCGTAAAACATTATCTACGCTACCGACAGCGTGCTGTGACGTCACGAAATAAGACCGACACGCTGTTTGATCGCGGATTCACTGATTCTAAATTCAGGACCCATGCTTGCCATATTAGCTTGTGTTTTATGTCATTAAAAGAGAAATATGACAAAGTTTTTGCGTTCTTGCAAGCATTTAGACTTTAATGAAATTAGATTTTATAAACATAGGTTATTGACAGTGTTTACAGAGTTTTTCGTATAATACGGTACTAAATCGATCAATATTCGTGTTTCTTTGGCAAATTTCTTCATTGAAACTCGCACGCCGCGGTATCCATCGGCCGCTATGGTAAAATTTAATACTGACGGTTGTGTGGCGTATAACCTTGGGCCGTCGCGGATGGCGTGCCAGCAAAACCGAGCTCAAGCATTTACGAACATAGCACTCGGCTGTCATCGGTCGCTAAAGCGGTCTCTTAGGTCGAAATCTATAGAACGCACTTTGACTTTGCTTATGCTCAAATTTCAGTTAAAATGAGACAGATTCATGCCAGCGGTATAATGCTGTCTCGTTCTAACAGCGTCTTAAGTCTGAGCAAAGTCAAAGTGCGCTCTATAGATCTCACCCTTAGTGATTGTGTACAACAGAACTAGGCATATTATAGGCATCAATTTTTTTTAAACAATTTGTACAACAATTTCCTGAATACTGAAAAGCATTTCAAAACTTAATTTAAGAAGGTCTTACGTTTTATTTGATTTCAATTGAAAACATAAAAAATGTTTATTTTTGGCATTTCATCCATACAGATACTGTAAAAAACAACCACATAATTGCTCTTCTGCAGTAATAGTTTTTCAGTATTCGGCCATTTTCAGCCTAATAAATTTTTCGTGTACTTAAACAAAAAAAAAAAAGAAATATAGTTCTTACAATTTAAGTAGATTTAACATAATATTTCAATTCCATCATACAATTGGCGTCATGTAAAAAGACCTCTGGACATTGATTAAGATTTACCTGCGCATGTTTTCTTACAGCACGCTAATGAATGGTTGACTGACGAACCGATATGCGGCGTAGCAACCCCCGTCATCGTACCTCACTATATTATAAATGTGAAAGTGTGTTTGTTTGTTGGTTCGTCCTACAAATGTGTTTTTTTTTTTGCATGGACATAGTTAAAGCCTGGAGTGACAGACTACTTTATATCCCGGAAAATCTGAGTTCCCATAGGATTTTTAAAAACCCTACATCCACATCAGCGAAGTCATGGACATCAGCTAGTCAAACGGTAAATCACCCACTGCGCAAGTTCAATATCAGAGGTCTTTCTACGTGACGGCACGTGTACAGTACGTTCGAAACATCGCCCCTTCACTCCACACACATACATCGGCCCGCGATATTTGCACGCTTCATAACAGTATATAATATAGCTGTCCCAACTTACCAAATACAAACACAGAATCAACTAATCGCTCAAACGACGTTTGCACCAACACGCGTCACTTATACACATCAAATATACTTTAAGAGTCCGTAAGCGGAGTCCATTGGACGATAGATTTGCAAAAATATTCAAAACACCCCCAAATTACAGTCTTTCACATTCAATACATGCACTATAAAGCTACATTTATTATTTTGTACGCTCCCTCGTCTCACTTCCTATATTGTTTAAAATGTCTTTTACACTTATTACAGGCGTAATTAAATATAGCTTTAGGGGTATGTCCTTTATGCTCACCGCAGAGACAAAACGTTTGGACAGGCATACATATCTCAATATTTAGATATTGCTTGTTCTAGCAGCCTGTCTCGGTAGGGTTGCCAAAACATCTTGGCCTTGCTCAGCCTTTCTGCACGGAGGTCAGGGCTGAACAGTTTCAGGAACTAAACTAACAGGCATGCGTATGCAAACGTCGGTCCACTTGATATCACTCGTTGGCTTACGACGTAGGTACTTATGACATAGTTGCGATGGAATCAATAAAACTATTGTTTGTATGTTTGTTTGTTTGCTCGGCGCTGACGGTACTGCAACGTAGCGTGTCGCCTAGTGGACGTCGGAGCTCTCCTGCTTCATCTGGTGGTTACCCGAGTCCGAAGTGTTGATTGGCTGAAATCACAAAAATGTTTTAATGTAAAAACAACTCATCTGGCACATTGCTGTTGTATAGAAGTATACCCTATTCTTTAATTGGTAAACATGACTGATGAATTACATGCATTAAAGAAGCATAGCGAGGGGGTTGTTTTATGGATTAGGGGAGGGTATTATTTTATTCAATGACAAGATAGCTTTGCCAGCTATCTCACTTGGTGGTAAGTAATGATGAATCTAAGAGGTAGTGCGCTGATTTGGTATGGGAATAGCTGTCATATTGAAGTCTAATAAATTTCTACCCTGCTGAAGATACCGGAACCCTAAATCCCTTGCTGGCATGTCATTGCTGGTAGCAACCAGTTACAGGCAGTCTCCCACCTGGTTAGACCAGAGACAATATAGAAATCGTAAATTCCTAAATTGGTCCTGCCGGGAATCTAGCCCAGGATCACCCACTTATAAGAGTTATGTGATGAGAGTTGTAAACCAGAGTTGTGATTGGGAGTTATTTGATAACTCCCAATCACGACTCTGGTTTCGTATTGTAGTTCAGAGTTATGTGATGGGAGTTGTGATAGACACCCCCCCTCTATGTAGCAAAAGATGAGGCATTCTGAACAAAAATTGTTTCCTTACAACTTGATATCCAGTGTCAATGTATTTTTAGCAGTTTAATAGAAATCGATTTTTATTGTAAATAGCTCTTCTATGGATATTTAACTTCAATCAAAGTGAACTAGAGTGAAGGAACTCTCGGTTTGATCCTGAATCGACGATATGTCAAAAGTTATGATGAGGATCAAAGAAAATTAGGTGATTTACCGGCTTGCTAGCGTCGAATGTAGAACATTTGACGCGTGTAAGTGACGTTGAAGTCTTGACAGTTTGTTACAAGTTCCCTGTTGTGAACTGTGCTTCAATGGTGATGGGGGAGATGAGATGGGGCCTGGGGTGATGAGATGGGTGCAGCAATATACTCACGAGGGTGATGGGCGGCTGCTGCGGCGGCGGCTGCGGCGCGGGCTGCGGCGGCAGCGCGGGCGCCTCGTGCACCGCCGTCGTGGAGTGCGCGGCCTGCGCGCCGCCGCCGCCGTAGTACCCGCCGTTCATGCCTGCCACCACAACCACACAGATTAAAGGCCAGAACCAAGCAAAACTGTGACAAACAAGGATTTATTCACTGTGTACCGAGAAAGAGATGGCAATAAAGCATGTCCACCGCCACCAGATCAAAAACCAAACTTTATTACATACATTTTTACTTTTATTTGTGCAATTGTTTGTACTTAAATTATTATTTGACCTAATACTTAAATTAAATAAATGGCGAGCCTACAAATTAAATATCTAAAACTTCGGTTCAGTCACATACAAACAATCTGGTTTTGGTAATAGCCTGTCAGTAGATTTTAAGGATTTTTTAAATTCGAGTGTAATGCCCAGTTTGGTTTATAGTGTTTTTTAACTGGGACAGAATGGGGAAATCCAAAACCATAGGAGGTACAGGGAAACTGGGGCACAGTCATTTTTTTGGTCAAGAGTGGGTTGTCCATAAAAATCAATCAAATTGACTAAATTTTTTTTAATGCCGATGATCAACTCAGTTACATGTAAGGATCGTTTTGTATTGAAAGGAAAAAAATCAGCACAGCAGAAATTGGTCAAATTTAAGTGAACGTTTTTTGTCACACAAATGTTAACATGAGGGAATAACATACAGTATTCAAGAAGGTGTAATGTACTGTCGGGTCTGGAGTAGAGGTGTCAAATATGGTTAGATTCCTATATCATAATATTAATGTTTGTTACAGAAAAATATTGAATATTTTTTACGTTAAAATATATTAACTATCAAAAAAAAAAGCCGCAAGCAGAAACTTGCATGCAAACGATTTTCAACCTTATTGACATATTTCAGAAAACCACATATTAGCACTCTATGAATGATACTGAGCAAGAATATGACAAAATAACAACTTTCTCGTTACCGTCAATAAGGTCGAGAATCGCTTGCACCTGTTTTTCTGTTGCTTTCACCCCTAGCGAACCATTATACAGATTACCACCTTAAAAGCGACGTCTGGGAGGTGTCGGAGGAGGTTCTGTAGAAATATATTATATCACTTTAAAAAAACAAATAATTTTTATTTTTTTATTTTGTATTTTTATACTTAAATTATTTCTTTTCATTAATTTTTTATAAGAATCATCAAAAAGAAGTGAGAACTCATCGCCGGCGCACTACTGAGCACGGGACTCCATTTCAATAACACTCAAGTAATAAAAATAGTAGGTACCTAACACTATACTAGTACGTTGGTACTAGTATAGTGCTAGTATACAAATTTCAAAGGCACTTGTAAATCTTTACTTCAATAAGTACCTACAAGCTTCACAAAAATAAATAAAAGATTCTGTATTCCTTGTTAGCACCCTTCAGGTTCAGATACGGAACCCTAAAAAGCATGACAATAAAGAAATCCCGAAAGACGTATAGTATATGGTAATAATTTTACTCTAAATACCTAGGTACCTATCTATATCTACCTACCTATTTATGTAAAATTAAAAACAATTGGAATGATAAAGAAATGTCAAGAAGGTACAAAAAGTAGATAAGTTTACCCAGTTACCTATTTAAAAATCGTTTTAATAACGAGCTTTTATTTTAGCCTTCATCACGGCTAAAACTAATAGAAAAATCCAACAACCCAAGCTCCAAGCACGCCAGAGCTATAACAGACACTCGGTTCCTATGGCTACCTCCCAGTTCCATCATGAGACCCTGGATATAATCACTATGCCCGCCCGGTTCCATCATGAGACCACACAAACACACACATTTCCAAAAAGACCAATACAATTTACGTACCTAACCTATAATAACAAACGCGCGAAATATATGAAGTAACTAACCTAATCTGTGATAATATCAACTCCGATAACGAAATATGATATTATTTACATTCAGTATTACCCACAACCAAGTTCACAAATAAATAAATCTACTGTCCTGATTGAATAGCAAAATCGAAAGAATCTATTTGATAAGTAAAACTACCGAGGGGCAATATTCCAAACGAATAAAAAACTAACGCGTAGCGATTATCACGCATTTTATCGCGAATGAGTATGATATTCGCAACCATATTGATATCGTGTGACGTAGATCGGTAGACGGTCTATCTTTGGCAAACGCCTCGTGAAATTTAAAAGCAATTTCTAATAGAAAATGTATTGCTTTAAAAATTACTATATTTTGTATTAAATATGGGGTTTATTGAAAATCTAATATCCTGAATATTTTTTTATATTGAATATGTATTATAGATAAATTATTTTTTGACACCACTAGTCTGGAGACCACCAGCTGCATTTTGTAGAGTGAGATCACCAGTACTGGTTTTGTTGTGTCGTGTGAGGGGTGGCGTGTGTGGTGGCGAGCTACCTTCGCTGTAGGTGCTGGGCGGCGGCTGCGGCGCGGGGATGGGCGGCGCGGGCGGCGCCAGCACGGGCGCGGCGCCGGGCAGGAAGTAGTCCTTGTTGACGCAGTTGCGCAGGCAGTCGGGGATGCGGCCGACGATCGCGCGCCGGATCTCCGACGCGGCCATCTCGCGCAGCTCCTGCGCCGACGCGTCCGAGTAGAAGGCCGCGTGCGGCGTGCACAGCACGTTCGGCGCGTCCTTCAGTGGGCCCTGCAAACCAAACGTCACATTACTAACAACAATTCAATATTAGCTAGCAAAAAGCGCAACGATTCAGGGGTGGAATATGTTTTTGCCACTCATCACATCGTGGTCAGATTTCGCTCACAGTGGTGATTCTTTTGATACTCGTATTCAACCTTTTCCTCCATAAATAACTCGCCGCTACTTCAAAGTTGTTAAGTGTAATGACTCTGCAAGTAGCGTCGTCCATCAGTCCGCCACCGCGTGACTGTATAGTGTATGCGTGGCACTCACCTGGAAGACATTGAAGGGCTCGTTCTCGTGCACGTCTAGTGCGGCGGCGCGGATGCGGCCCTGCTTGAGCGCCGCCGCGAGTCCCTCGTCGTCCACCAGCCCGCCGCGCGCGGTGTTTACCAGGAACGCGCCTGAAACCATCATAAAACTGCTTTTATATCCAATCAGGCCCATCACCAGGAAAACATGAACCCCAGCTTTATTCCCCAGCGTACCACCACAGTGTGCTTGCATAAACTGTCAATGTTAGAACATGTTGAACATTCTGCAGAGGACAGGAATGTATGTACTATGGATAACCACTTCACACTTAAAGTGAAAATAACAGTAAAATAACTAGCTGTTACCTATGTAATACACATTAAGTAATTATTCTCTAAAATACATATAACATTCACATTCAGTCCACATAACAGTTATTTTCTTTCCCTGTGAAGAGCATTGCAAGGGTACTTCAAAATGTACAAAGCTAATCTTAACATTAAATTACAGTCATTCATGGGTAGCAAGAGCAACTACATATAAAGATGTAGGTATTTAGACATTATTTTGATAATTCATATTCCACTGACTCTCACAGACTGAGAGGAGGCCCGTACTCTATAGTGAGCCAGTGATGGACTGATCATGATGACGGTGAGAGTAGTTAATTAGGTAATAAGCTGATATTGTTACCTGGGCGCATCTGTTTGATAGTGAACTCGTTGATAAGGTGATGATTGTGTTCATTTAAGCTGCAGTGCAATGATACACAATCACTTTGGAATAGGAGGTCCTGAAAATACAAAAATGTAACATTAGATTTATTTATTTCCAAACTAGCTGATGCCCGCGACTTCGCTCGCGTGGATTAAGGTTCTTAAATTAATTTAAATTAAAATTTCTTAGATTAAAATCCTGTGGAAACTCATCGATTTTCCGGGATAATAAGTTGCCCATGTTAATCTCTCAACCAACTCTGTACCAAATTTCATATAAATCGGTTAAACAGATGGATCTTTAAGAATCCTGTGGAAATTCTTTGATTTTTGGTCTAAAAAGAGCCTATGTCCTTCCCTGGGATGTAAGCTAACACTGTACCAAATTTCATGAAA
The DNA here is from genome assembly GCF_905333055.1 of Maniola jurtina. Classification (NCBI taxonomy): domain Eukaryota; kingdom Metazoa; phylum Arthropoda; class Insecta; order Lepidoptera; family Nymphalidae; genus Maniola; species Maniola jurtina. The sequence goes on along the minus strand of NC_060052.1, from coordinate 4,028,721 downwards.
ATTGGTTAAATTGGTAGGCTGTGAAAAGCTAGCAGACAGACAGACAGACATATGGGTAGATGGAAGTAAGTATGGATAGTAAATTTGTGATTTTAGGTTGAATTGTTACTGTAAGTGTAATGTAATGAAACAAATTATGCCTCTTGCTTAACAGAGTACAGTTCAAAATAGAAAAAGCCCTGAAAAGTAGTAGACAGAAAGACACAATTTTACATATATGGATTTATGGCTACCATAACTACACCAGCTCCCTCAAATTTTGTAAACACACACTAATGTCTAGAACAGCCTGGTACCTGCAGCGTGTAGACCCTGGTGAGGCCGAGGGACTTCTCGATGCCGTCGGGCAGGTAGGGGTCGTAGAAGATGACGTTGAAGCCGAACGCCTTGGCTCTCAGCGCCACGGCCGAGCCGATGCGGCCCAGGCCTACGATGCCGAGGGTGTCGCCGCGGATGCGCGCGCAGCCCGTCGCCGCCTCGCGCACCTGCTCCGGACCTGGAAACCAATGAGTACAGTCCAATTTTTTTTAATTAACCATCTACGTAATAACTTACAGCTCTGAAACATGGTAGTTAGCAGCTACGGACCTGACTCGTTTGGCAGGGAGCCGCTGGATTCGGACCATGGTGTGTGGAAGTCCCTACCAAAGACCTATATCCATCAGTGGATGTCTATCAATTGATAATGACGATGGACCTGATATTACCCATTATGTAGTCGCATAATGGAAGGGATTTTTTGGGATAGTGATGGGGTGGGCTCCCAGATCCTTCTACACACAACTACAATTCCAAGTGAGATTTTGACTCACCTACAGAAGGTCTATTTCAAACAAAAGTTCTGTTCTATGAAGCTGGTTTAGTATGACACTGGACAACAAGTTGCAATGAAAAAGGAGATGCAGCCCAAAAAAATTTTTATTTGGAATTACCCAATTTGTGCATAGTACTACAGGTGGTTGACATAATTTAACAATTGATATCAGATGTTAAGTTAAGATGTAATAACTGGGAGTGGTGGCTTGCCTTAACATGCTCTCTAAGGCATGGAGGGCATGAAATTCCATCAAATTCGGCCACCGATTCAGTCATCGACATTTATTTATTTATTATTTATTTATTTAATCAATTTATCGTGTCTAACTCTAACTACCTAGGGGCCTAGGCTATAATAGTATCCTCAATTATATCTAATTTATTACTTAATTAGTAGATGTAAGTAGTAGGTAGCATACCTGTGAACTTTTTCCCTTCTCGCACCATATTGGCGAGCCAGTATGTCCGTCGATATAAATTCAATATGAGACACATGGTCGTGTCCGCTACCTCTTCCACGCCGTATCCCGGCACATTACATACAGCTATGCCTGAAAACCAACAATGCACAATCTAAACTACTGTAATGTAACTGCCAGACAATGTATATGCAGATTACAGCTGCTAATGTCTGTTGATAAGCTTTGGCTCCCATTTACTAAAGCTAGATGCTACTGAAAATGATGTCATTGACTGGTCTGTTATCATCTCTAAACTTAATGTAGTCTTCTAATCTTTTATTTCCAAAGTTTAGCTTTGCATATCGTAAGCAAGATCGGCAAAACCCTCACAGACTTAAAAATTACATGTGTAACACTACAACGTCACCAGCTGGCGCTAATTATACTTTGGAGAAATATAGATCGCGCCAAACCATGTAACTTGCCAAGTTGAAACTAGATGGCGTTGACTATAGATTGGCAAAAAGTAAATGACGCTAGGAAGATTTTCCAACCCTACAATAAGACCCAGCCATAGGCAATGTTTATCAATCGAAAATCGAAAATCGATTCAATCAATGGATTCACTAGTATGGATCACACGACACACGAGGTCACCTTGTAGCCGCGCTTCCGACTTTCGCTTCCACTGCGTGGGACGAATTGTATGGGACACGACTCTCTTATGCCCGTGTAAAAGTCGCGCTTCCGACGTTCGCTTCCACTACGTGGGACGTCCGTAAGGGACACGACTCTCGTCGTCTAGTGGTGCTTCCGACCTTGGCTTCCACTGCGTGGGACCTAGGTTAGGGACTCTACTCTGTAAACCTAGAATAAATTCATTGTCTTCACGCAACGTTGCTGTTTGAATTGCTTCGGCTGAATCCCGACCCGTCGACAACGTGGAACTTTCCCCAGCTTTCTTACATCTGGCGCCCAACGTGGGGCAGCTGTCTTACATCTGGCGCGCAACGTGGAACCGCTGTTTACAAACTGGCGGACACTTCGGGCAAGTCAAACACCACCCAAGGCCCAAGGTTCTACGTGACGAGATCGGGACGAACATCAACGTTTTACTTGAAGACCAAACCATCTATTATTAAAACAGACAGAAGTAACTATGCATTAGGAGCTGCTTTGATCCAGGGGGAGGGGGAAAATGAACACCCCGGTTCAACCTTTACGAAGGAGGGGATGGCCCCGGAAACACAACTAAGAAGCAAACCTATTGATCCAGTTTCCTCGTCGGGACGCCTTCGGAAGCTGAGGGGGAGACTGTAACACTACAACGTCACCAGCTGGCGCTAATTATACTTTGGAGAAATATAGATCGCGCCAAACCATGTAACTTGCCAAGTTGAAACTAGATGGCGTTGACTATAGATTGGCAAAAAGTAAATGACGCTAGGAAGATTTTCCAACCCTACAATAAGACCCAGCCATAGGCAATGTTTATCAATCGAAAATCGAAAATCGATTCAATCAATGGATTCACTAGTATGGATCACACGACACACGAGGTCACCTTGTAGCCGCGCTTCCGACTTTCGCTTCCACTGCGTGGGACGAATTGTATGGGACACGACTCTCTTATGCCCGTGTAAAAGTCGCGCTTCCGACGTTCGCTTCCACTACGTGGGACGTCCGTAAGGGACACGACTCTCGTCGTCTAGTGGTGCTTCCGACCTTGGCTTCCACTGCGTGGGACCTAGGTTAGGGACTCTACTCTGTAAACCTAGAATAAATTCATTGTCTTCACGCAACGTTGCTGTTTGAATTGCTTCGGCTGAATCCCGACCCGTCGACAACGTGGAACTTTTCCCCAGCTTTCTTATAATTCTGGCGCCCAACGTGGGGCAGGGCTTCTTACAACTGGCGCCCAACGTGGGGCAGCGCTTCTTACACATGGATTTATGAGGACTGTCGATGTGAACACATTAAAATCAGAGAAAAAATGATCAAACTGTACAGTCTGTCTATCTCCATAATGTGAAGTTTGAACTATTTTCGCCGCATAACTGAGGCTTAGATCTATAGAGTGCACTTTGACTTTACTCAGACTTAAGACACTGTTAAAACGAGACAGCGTTATACCGCTGGCATAAATCTGTTTCGTTTTAACTGAAACTTAAGTCAAAGTGCGTTCTATAGATTTCAACCTAAGACGCACGGCAGAAATCGACTCATGTAAATCCCCCTTGACGAAGCAGAAGAAGAAGCTCACCTAATTCTCCAGCCGCCTTGACGTCAATGTTGTCGACGCCGGAGCCTATGCGTACGATGATCCGCAGCGCCTTGAACTTCTCCAAGTCCTCCTTGGTCAGGATGATGGTGTGCCACATGAGAGCGCCCACCGCCTCGTTGAGCACCTTCTCGTGGATCTCCGAGGTGGACTGTGCGTCGCAGAACGCCACCGTCGCCACGTCCTTCAGGATCGGCATCTCGACGGTGCAGTCCCGGCCGTCAAGTAACGCCACTAGGGGCCTGGAATAACCAAATGAAATACATAAGACTTAAAAGAACCGTTTGCAAGTTAAATTACAAGGTATCCCCCCTAAATTTTCGGCCTATAACTAGCTCTATATGCCCTATTACATAATTTATAATTTGCATACTCTTTGCATAAAAAAACGTTCGTTTTTAGTTTGTAATCATAAGTGGCACAAGTTGTCCTACCTACATGAAACAAATACATATATATGTCATTGCAAGAAACAGTACAACAAAACATTTTGAATAGTTAGCCAAACATTGGAATGCTCCTATTATGGTATCACAATTTGCAAAGTAGGATAAAACAAACATAGTTGCATATTCCAATAGAGTGTGTAGATGTACGTAGTAAACGATTTACAAACTATTCTGGTAATACGAGCCAGCAACTGGATGCTAAACATGCTTCCTGAAACTTGCAAACGCAGTAGACTGCAGAAACAAACCCGTTTACGAGGGTACAATAAAAGTTGGAACAGTTTAAAATGCTACACATATTTGAATATTATCGAATTAAAAAGTTCATTATGGTAAGTTCAGTTAATAGTACATAGTTTATTTACGTCTCGACACAAGCATCGGTACGCTCTATGAATATCGCAATGAGGACCTGGTCTCCAAGGTTACAAATTGTAATTTGAGAACGCAACGCGAGCTATGCTTTACTCTATTAAGTTTGTTCGTCGAGCTGTTGGGACTATTTGTTATAGTTATCGCGACGGCCGGCAGAGACGCGCGACTAAAACGTGGCCAACGGGGTTCCTACAAGTTGTAATACAAAGAACTTGCGTTTCTAAGGGACTTGACCCGCCGCGCGGATGGGACGCTGTGAAGACAAAATGTATGGCGCTCTATGCAACAATACAACAAGCGGCCGTTTCGTTCCATAAGTTAGGGTGCCGTAGCTTTTATTTTCATCGTCCCGTCCGCGTGCCCGTTCCCCGGGGCACGTGCATGTCAAGTCCCCTAAGGGCCGATGCAGACGAGGGACCTATTGTCCGCGGAGGACAAAAGTCCCTCATCTTTTGTTATAGTGTTTCGCCGTAGTCTATCGTGTGCGTTTTGCGATGCACTTCTTAGTAACTCATTTTTGTCCTCCGCGGACAAGAGGTCCAATGTGGAGTTGTGTCGTGCTTCTACCTGTCCAGACCTTAGGGCCTTAGGACCTTATATGGATTTACAAAGCACCGCGGCTGCGGCGCTGCAGTTGCGCTGCCTCCGCGCGGCACTTTGCGGCTAATTTGAAGAGGCCCTTAAGGACTCGAGAGCAACGAAGCCTAATAAAAAGAATGATTACTGCGTTGGAACAAGAAATAATGTAATTAAAGTAAATACTACTATTGCATTAGTTTTCCTTAAACAGATACAGACCGGAGCTATTACGTAAGCCACATTAGCATAAAGCCATTTCATTGCGTAATTCGCATAACGACTGAGAACAGTCTTTTATTCCGAACATAGTGGCCATATTCAAGATGCAAATAAGACGCCATAGTTAAACGATGCATAACACGTTTTATATTCGGTAATATGACAAGAAATATAATTTTACGATATTTCCCAAGCGAACTTTATGCGCATCGTCATTGTTTGTTATATATACTAATATAAACTGTTCTGGCGTAAACTGTTCCTATGTTGCACAGTTGTCATTTATGTAAATACTTCTGTCTGCAACCCACAATCGTAAGCAGCGTGAATAGAATCGATTGACGAGCTTGAACTTAAATATCGGCTATTTAGTCAGGGTTTCGAAACTTATATCCCAACTAAATTGAACCGATTCGGGGACCCCTCCACAGCCCCCGAGAATAATTAAAGCCGCGCCAGCGCGATTAAACTAATAAATTAAACTTTCGTCATAGCGAAGCAGAATTATTATTATTACTGCCGAGGAAAGTTTCCGGCGAAACGAGAAAGTAATTCCGGAGGAGTTTTACAAAATTTCGCCAAGTTTCCCGGGGCAGACGAAAACAGATTCGGGGGCAAACAAAGGGATGGGGTGTGGGGGAACCCTTCGGCCAAGTTTTGATGGAAGGCAAATAGGATTAGCGCGAGGAAAGAATAAGTTGACTGAGCCCACTAGACGGACCGGCGGCGTTGGCAAGGGTTTGGGGTGGACTTCTAAAGCGAATTAGAGGATCTTAGGGTGTTAAAGCTTTAAGTAACAGATTGTTTATACTGCGTGCGATTTTGTTAAGATGTAGGCAATCATATTTAACCAATAGATATGTTACGTTCATATTAAGCAAATGGCGTATAAAATGCGTGCTCTTTGATGAGTAAGATACAAAACGCATGAAAATACTCGGAGAAGTGATAGCGCTCGACAAACGCGACCCAAATGCAGTAGTTTTAAGTTACTTACAATATACACTGGACAGCAAATAAACCGGGCCACCCACTGCCTTGAAAGTCTGATTCGATTTTCTCAAAAAGTATAAAACTTATAACTATTAAAATTATACCTGCAGAAAGTGCATTTCATAATGATTAAAATGAATGGAAATTCATTGCGATTAATCAATTAATTAAGTGTTTATTAAGGATTTTACAAGGAAGAGTCGTTTTCCAGCCATGTTAATCGTAAGTAATCATGAAATGAAAACAAAAATTAAAGCCAGAAACAAAGATGAAATTTAAAAAAAGTTTTTGGTCAGTATTCAGTATTCTCTCCCCTTACTCGGATAACTGCCAGCATCCTCGTATTCATCCACCTCACGAGCCTGACGATGAAATCTCAAGGAATTGCATTCCGCACCTCTTCAATTGCGATTCGCAGCTCTGGAAGCCTTGTTGGAGCAGGTATCCGGGCTCGAACCCGATGTTTCAGCTCATCCCATAAGTGTTCTATGGGATTCAAGTCCGGGCTTCGAGCTGACCAGTCCATTGTACGAATGCCCACGTCGTATACATACTGGGTCACCACATGAATAACGTGACGTCGTGCATTATGATGCATAAACTTGCATATTCTGCGCGATATATCCTGCGTAAGGTACCACATGGTCTGCGAGGATTTCAGTAATGTAGCAATGAGATCAATCCACGTGTACGGCCCCCTGGTTCGATGAAAACTAACGCTGTACATGCGGTTAACGAGATGCCGCCCCAGATAATTACAGATCCTTCTCCATTAGCAACAGTTTCCTCGATGCAACACTGAGAATAACGTTCTCCAGGGCAACGATATTGTCTCAGACGTCGATCATTTCAATGTAGACTCACCCTGGTCTCATCAGTGAAGAGTACATTACCCCACTGTCCTAACGTCCAATCCCTATGCCCTCGAGTAAATTCAAGTCGTGCTTCATGGTGGGCTACCGTCAATGCTGGGCCTGTTGCAGCTCTCTTTGAAGTCAGGTTCTATTCAACAAGTATCCTTCTGATGGCGTCTGGGCTTATGACCACTTGGCGTTCGTCACGCAGACTTTATTGGACTTGAACTGCGTTGAGGCGGCGATTTCGCAGAACAAAAGTTGGATATCGGACGTCGGCATTCGTACAATGGACTGGTCAGCTCGAAGCCCGGACTTGAATCCCATAGAACACTTATGGGATGAGCTGAAACATCGGGTTCGAGCCCGGATACCTGCTCCAACAAGGCTTCCATAGCTGGGAATTGCAATTGAAGAGTATTGGAAGGCAATTCCTCGAGATTTCATCGTCAGGCTCGTGAGGTGGATGAATATGAGGATGCTGGCAGTTACCCGAGCAAGGGGAGGGAATACTGAATACTGACCAAAAACTTTTTTTTAAATTTTATCTTTGTTTCTGGCTTTAATTTTTGTTTTCATTTCATGATTACTTACGATTAACATGGCTGGAAAACGACTCTTCCTTGTAAAATCCTTAATAAACACTTAATTAATTGATTAATCGCAATGAATTTCCATTCATTTTAATCATCATGAAATGCACTTTCTGCAGGTATAACTTTGATAGATGTAAGTTTTATACTTTTTGAGAAAATTGAATCAGACTTCCAAGGTAGCGGGTGGCCCGGTTTATTTGCTGTCCAGTGTAGTACTTTACAGTAACTCCGCCTTATTTGACCCCCGACCCAAAAAGAGGGGTGTTATAAGTTTGACGTGTGTATCTGTGTATCTGTCTGTGGCATCGTAGCTCCTAAACTAATGAACCGATTTTAATTTAGTTTTTTTTTTGTTTGAAAGGTGGCTTGATCGAGAGTGTTCTTAGCGAAGTTCTTATAATCGAAAAAAATCGGTTCAGCTATTTGAAAGTTATCAGCTCTTTTCTAGTTTTCTTGTATAGAGATTTTTGTGTTGGGGGTTTTTTTTAATTTTGAGTTATATACCTTCATTTTTAGTTTTCTTTCTGTTTTTGTAACCTGTTATTTCTGTTTTGCGGTGCAGTAAAGTACATACATACTTTTGTAATACAGACGTGTAGATATGTTAAGTATAGGACTTTTTTTTTACATTATAATAATATTACCTAGGTCTATGTATATGGGACACTCCTGATTAATTAATCTTTACTCAGGAGTGTATTAATAAGTGACTTATTATTTATTAAGCAAATATTTACCTAAATATATGAATAAACTGGCCGATGCCCGCGACTTCGCCCGCGTGGATTTAGGTTTTTCGAAATCCCGTGGGAACTCTTTGATTTTCCGGGATAAAAAGTAGCCTGTGCTAATCCAGGATATTATCTATCTCCATTCCAAATTTCAGCCAAATCCGTCCAGTGGTTTTTGCGTGAAGGAGTAACAAACATACACACACACACACACACACACATACAAACTTTCGCCTTTATAATATTAGTGTGATTATTAAAAAATAAAGAAGTCTTTTTTTCATTAAAATAATAATCGTTTAACTATTTTGTGACTGTGTATTTCGCACGAATGCATTATATAAAAAAATTCTTTGTGCAAATATGTTGAAAACATTTTCATAGAGAGTTTAAAAGAAGCAAAACTGCAATGCAGGCAATCATAGAAACGTTAGATGGGTCAAGGTGGGATGAAAATGGCACTGCAGTTGTTTCATTAATGTGTATAGCAAACAAAGTATTTGAAACAATACAAAGCTTTTCCAAAGCTTCAATAACTAGCTCACTGCTCAATGGTCGAACTTCGAAGTCGTGGTCCATAACTTTGTTATGAAATAGATATATAATTATTTATAATAAAATAATCCACACTAATGGCTCAGACTTTATCCCAACTGTAGACATCACCTAAAATGCTTTAAACTTATCAAAACGTACCTATTCGTATGACTCGTGCCTACTTGCATTTTACGCAAAATTACATACCAATATTTAAAAAAATCGGGCAAGTGCGAGTCAGATTAGCACACGATGGAATTTTTTTTTTTTTTCTTAGCGGTCATTCTTAAATTTTTATTATTCGTTGTTATAGCGGCAATAGTAATATACATTCTGTGAAAACTTCTACTATGTACCTATTAGAGTTTACGAGATATAGCCCGCTGACTGTCAGACTGACGGGGGAACGGACAGACGGAGGGACGGACGGACGGAAAGACGGACATCGGAGGCTTAGTAACAGGTACGGAACCCTAAAAATACGAATAAAAAACTATGTCAGTCAGTTTCTTCGTAAGCAAAGACGCAGAAATAGAATACTTTTCATTCCGAAAGATCAATACAATATGCCTCGGAATTTTTAAATCTACGGAGACGAAGCAAAACAAGCTTCTCTAAGCATCTCTAGAATTACCTAATAATATCACCTAACCTATATACCTACCTAAAGGAAAAGATGACTGACTGATCGATCTATCAACGCACAGCTCAAACTACTGAACGGATCGGGCTGGGCATGCGGATATTATGTCGTAAACATCCCGATTACGACGGATAAGGGGGTAAAGCAGGAGTCTGAAATTTGTGTAGTCCATGCGGACGAAGTCGTAGGCATAAGCTAGTTAATACATATCAGCTGCATAACTAGAAAGTAATAAAAATGAACTTTAATTAACGAAAAAAAAAATGTTGCATGAGTACAATCAGTTAATTTTCTCATTAATAAAGTGTTAAAGGAGTAACTTCCAGCACGCGGAGGGCTAACTGGCCACGAAATAATTATTTAAAAGCTTACAAGTCGTTTTTAATAATTTCAAAACAAATCTTCAAATTTTTAGAGTTTTGTATCTCCAGGGAGATAAAAGAACTCTTAAGCTTTCTACTCCCGACCCTGCCACAGTGGCAGGGCCGATTTAAGGTAACAAAGTTGGGAGAATCCTAGATCCCTAGATTTAAAATAAACACTACACCTAAGCTTCCCCCATTTTGCAGGTATGCGTTGCGCCTTTCCTTTCTTTCTTTCACAAAAATGTCTGCTCGAAGGTTCTAACTTCTAAGTACACCGATTGGGTAGTTTTTTTTAGAAATCCGATACAACTACAATCAAAAGAAATATCGCGAAAAATTCCCACATATTTTACCATACACAGACCGACCTCCTATTGTTCGAATTAGGTAGGTAGCTATACTACATGACGCCATTCCGTATAAGGAAAGTTAGACCGCCCAAAGAAACTGGTCTAAGCGGGTTAAATCATTATTTATGTATTTATGCAAGTGGTTGAAATAATAATATTATCGATTATGAGTTAACGAGCCGGGCGGTGAATGAAGGACACACGAGCATAATGTTTAGGAATTAAAATTAAGTGACTACTTGCCTACATACTTGTAATAAAAGTATAAAACCTGATTTTAAATATATTCACGTCGCGGTCGGAAGTTCGTTGGTTCTTCCATTAGCAACTACGCGTGCGTTGTTAATGAGGTACCCAACTACTGGGTGAAGTAATAAAGCCGCCGCTTTTTTTAGAGTCAAAACATACTGAAAAGGAATATCAAACTGCGGCGAATTACGCGCAAGATTCCGCGTCTGAAGCAATTAGCTCGCGCCGATTGTATCCACGACCTTACTTTTAAGGGGCATGAGAAGGGTCTGCCCGTGAAATTCAAACTTAATTTGGTTTTTCGCAATTTGTAAATTCGACAACGTAGGCTTATGGCATTTTAATTGCGCCAATGGCAGTATCATCCTCACAGATTTATATAAAAATCTACTTGAAAGGGTCCAGTTTAAGAAATTAGCTCTAGTATCGATTAATTTGTGAGACTTAACGTGACAAATTGCGAAAAATCAAATTAAATTTGAATTTCGCGGGCAGACCCGTCGCATCCACCTTAACATTTTGACGTTCAAATTAGCATGGATAGTCACATGCATATTACTCTCGTAATTCGCGGTCATTCGCAAACAGTTTGACCGAAGCTTTAGTACTCCATCGCATTCCTTTGGCGAATCGTGATTCGTGAGGCTATTAAGATTAAGTATTGGAGATTTCCTTTTTGCTCACCTTGACTGCAGGGGTCCATTGGCTATAGGACCCCGCATACTTTCCATTCGCGCTCTCTTTGGCATCATCTTGCGTTTGTCCATTTAAAGCGGCAGAGCCGCTTTAACCACCGCTCCGCAGCGCGTCACCTGGAATCAATGCAATGGCATATTTAATGCACAGCTGCTAGCGGGAAAGATAAATCCTAAAGCGCTCAATGGTGCAAACGTCTGTCTATTCACAAATCTTTCGTAAAGGCCACTCTAGGGATCACTACATAAAATAATGCCATGACGGCAATAAAATTCATGAACATCCATACTGGCGTGTTTGAGTCTTACGAATTTTGACATGGAAGAACCACCATAAAGTTAAATCTATGAAAAGAAAATGTATCCCTGTAACCAAAAACTATTTTCCGCAACCCCTTAGTAGGCGTTTTAAACAAATTGTATAGAATTACAGGTATTCTAAACGTTTTAAAGTCATTTTGGCGTTTGCAGAATATGGTATTTTCCGTATAGGTATTTTTTTCCTTATTTACTAATCAAATAACAAAATAATTAGTACCTCAGCAAATAATTAAAATGTTTTACAGATGATTTCATACGTTAAGAATTTAATTAGTTAGCTCAAATTATTGCCCGCACAAACTACAATTATTATTATTGTTACACGTTTGTATTCTGAATTAATCACGTAGGTATTGATTGGCCAGCAATTATAATTGTATTATTGCTTTATTCCACTTAACCTACAGATACACATTTTCCTCTATTATTTCAGTTTAAAATACACATCGCACGCTATTAAAACTTCCACATAGTAGGTATCGCTACTATTATAAAGTTTGTTTTTATTATATTGGTGCCCTTAATGTAGAAACACAAAGTTTGTAGAAAGCGTAGGGTAGGATTGGCAACAACGAACCACAAAAAGTTTGAGCAGTTATTTCTCCACTTCTATAGTGATCTATAATGCACAAATTGCACCAAACCCGCGAAAAAATGAAGTTTAAACCCACATGCTAGGTTTTAGCTTATTTTATATCCCTCATCTACAGTCTACTCTACTACGGTCAAGCAAAATACTGCTGTTGAAGGTAGAAAGAAACGTAGACATTCGACCCTAAAACATGGTAGCTAACTATTGGGACTGATAATAGAGGAAAATCAATCAGTACCATAGAAATCTGCACATAAGTGATTAAAATGAGAAATAGGGAGATCTAGAGAAAAACCAGAGTAACCGGCAAAGCTCTACGAGTCGCAAAACTGAGGTGGCAATCATGGGCGGAGCACATAGCTCTCAGGGGTGGCCAGGTACTAGAACGGCGAACCCGCACCGGAAAGCGCAGTATTGGTAGATCCATCCCCAGGGTTAACAGACGACTTCAAACATGTCGCAGTTAACTGGCGGACGTATGCGATTAAACGGTGAAGTTTGGAAATCCTTTCAGATATCAATGTAAACCTCCTGCACTATTGGTAGATCCATCCCCAGGGTCAACAAACACGCTCAAACGTGTCACAGTTAGCTGGTGGGCATAAGCGATTAAACAGTGAAGTGTGGAAATCCATTCAAGAGATCAATGCCCAGCACTGAACATCTATCAGTTCAAATGACGACGAAGATTTAGAGTCGCAACAATGTAGTACTGAGCAGTTGTAACATTACGAATAAGTATCTATACCTACGGCATTAATCTAGAAAACGAGTCGTACTTAATTAAAAAATCATAACATGACTGCCCTTCCAAAAACGAACTAAAAAGTAAAAAATTCAAACTTAAAAATGGCCAAATGGCCATCATATGGTTTTTTAATTTATAGCCAGTGTCACTGGGTATCATGTAAGAATTGTAAAGTTTCTCCAAAGGCACATAACTACAATCTGTTCAGACATTTAGAAGTTAAACACATGCCCCTTGAAACTTTTTTGTGTGGATAAAGTTAGAGAAAAGCTGGTCCAAAGAATGATGTAGGTACAGTATAAAGATGTTAAGTCAGCTTCAATACTTGACCGTGGGCTAGGTCACAAGCCGGCGAGATCGTAAAACCGTATGATTGTATAAAATCTTGGAACGCCTCCAAATCGGACAATAGCTGCATAGGAAATGTTATGGAAACACGGGTCCGTTGGAAAGGATGAAGCATTTATATTGTTAGCGTGAGGATTTTCATACTGAATGAATATATAAATAAGTTAAATTGTATCACTGCGTAAAATCTGTACAGACATCATTATTTTCAAATTCAATGAATGACCTAATGCGTGCCGCGTGCGTGCGGGGATGTTTTACATAATGCCATAGTAGTAAAATCTCAACATAATGCACAATCATCAACTACACCACAGCATCAGCATTCAATATTTATGTAAATGAGTAGATTATAGTTATTATTACAATGAATAATCGATCAATAACAGGCACTCGCAACTTTGATATCTCCAAATCGGTAACTAGCAGAAATGTTAAAGATGATTAAATTTTGGTTCTAATTTCTCATTATAGATACGTACCTGTTTTGAAAAATCTATTTGACTTGACTAGATATTGTATTTGGGTATTAATAAGCTCAATTAAGGCAAGCATTGTAAGCGTGCTTACTTATGCCACGATGCGATATCGCTCGCATCGCATCGCATTAATTAAGTTATTTTATTATTAGTAAAACTACTTGATTAATGCGTCATTATTAATAAATCCCTCTTAGTGAATGCATTAAACGAATAAGTTTTGCTGTCATTTTTGTAACAGTCAATGTTGCGACTGAAAGACTTACAGTACCTAATTAACGGCGAAATTAATATAATAATCAATTATATATCGATAAGTTACTAAGCAAACTTGTTATTTCCTGCCGGTTCTGCAATTTTTGATATGTATTGGTCTATCAATCAGTCACCACTCATATTTGATGAAATTGGCTGATGGCGAACCTATCGTGTTGGACGCCTATATAATGGAAGAATGTATGAACGATCAATAAGGGTGAACTGGGTACTCACAATTTCAATGTCATTAGGGTTGGCGTTGGCAAATCGTTCTCGGCCGCGCTGCGCTCATTTTACCTGAAGCAAAAAACAACTGTTAATTTACCTCGACAGTAAAATTATGAAGTACATTTTTAAATCAAAAATAATCTTAATTTAAACCAATTTCTGGTAAAAATAACGAAACGAGTACCTATGCGCAAGTCACCTGCGGTTAGTTATAACCATCGCCTATTGAACATTTGATTTGGGTAAAACCGCCCCTTGAATAGCCTCATAGTGTAGTATCGAGGGAATACAGCAGCAGCTAGTTCTACAATTAGCGTTATACAATACAAGCTATCCCGTCATCCCGAGATCCGTCTCCGTCGAAAATGTCAGCATCGGGCAGGTCATACAACTTGGTACAACTTTGACAACGAATCTGACAGAAGAATACAGCCTGGCTGGGCAGCATTTGGAAAATTGCGCCAAGTCTTTAATTCGTCGATACCCCAAAGCCTAAAGACTAAAGTCTTTAATGAGTGTGTCCAACCTGTGATGACGTATTGCGTTGAAACGTAGACACTGACAGTTGGCCTTGTCCACAAGTTCAAAGTCGCTCAGAGTGCTATGGAGCGGGTTATTATGGGGGGGATATCTTATGGGGGGATATCTCTGAGGGGCAAAATCCGTAACAAGGAAATCCGTCGGAGAACCAGAGTGAGCGATATAGCTTAGCGAATTAGTCAGCTGAAGTGGCAGTAGTCAGGCCTATGTCTAGCAGTGGACACAAACAGGCTGAATGATTGATTGAATAAAAGCTTAGTAGTAGTAGCTACTCAGAAGGCATAAACTACTACTACTACTACCTAGGCAACTAGTTCGATCATACTTAAACCGCAGTAGGGTTTTATTTGATTGTGTTTTTTTTTATTATAGAAATGCGAAGTGCTGTACGATATACATTAAACATATTACTCGAAGTGTTACATAATATTAAAGTTACCGAATAATCACTTTACTACAATCCGGAATGAGAATAACTGTTTTCGTATAGAGACACGGTTTAAATGTAGGGCACTATTTTATTGAAGGTCTCGTATATTTAAAGCAACAAAAGTACCTACCTACTTCTCAGAATCAATAAACGATTACATCGCCGCTATCCGCTACTCAACGTGTCATTTGGACGACCTTGCACTGAATTAATTGGTCGCCAGTTTCTCACGATACCAGAGACGATACTTTTTGTTGAGATATACATGTACGCTAATTAACTAGTAGTGGCTATTAGTATATTATAATGATTTAACGAACTCTTTGGACGGAAAAGTATATCAAGCGGATTTAAAACACGTGGTAAGGCGTGGGTGGACTGACACAAAGGTTGCAGCAACGCCACAGTTAGGAAACTTGTAAAAAAACATCGAGGTTTCGACGTCACTGGCAGGGTAGCCTATGAATCGCCTAATTTTTTATGATTTCACGTCACCCATAGCCTAATATTTGACATATCGTCGAATCAGGATCAAACCGGGAGTTTACTCTGGCAACGCTCTATGGCAGCATGTATGCTGTGCGATTAGTAGGTACGAGATTTTACATCTTACCAATGCTTTAGAATTTGAACGAGAGACACTTAGCGTTAAAGTAAAGATCCTAATTGCCTTGTTTTAAACCTTACTTGCTCCATATTCCATACATCTACAGTCAGCGTTCATGTATCAATAATCCGATTGGTTTGCTGCCTCTCCCTCAACTTTGGCGGATACCATACCTTGGGTGCGTTTCCATTGAAGCGGAGCGGAGACGTGTGTTTTCTATCAATCAGATTATTGACTAATAATGCGATAAAATGATTATGTCATCACATCAAACAAGAACCTGGTTGGTAAGAGAACGCCCTTCCGGCATCAGTTTTCCCTTCCACCTATAATATGGGTACCTTCAAGTCAAGAGTGAATAGGCAACTTTTAGGCAAGCGCGCTCCATCTTAGGCTGCATCATCACTAGCTAGCAACAAAAAAAAGCCCCCTTCAGTGGAAACGCATACTTAACGCTGTGTGTATGGTCATTTGAATTAATGAAGCTATCTGCTTGCGGACAAACGTGTCGCCGGGTGACCTTGCACTGCCTAGTTATTTAATGAATTAATTCTCGTTTCTCACGTTACTATCGCGTGCTTTGTTATCTAAAGCGTGTAACGTATCCACGTACTAATATTACAAAATCAAAAAGTACGTTTGTTTGTTGATTAGTTTCTTTATCAGTTACTTCTTTGCGTTTCAAATATTCAAGCGATTTCAATTTGGCACGGACAGAGCTTGCATCTTTAGAAGATTGGCCTCCGCTGCGCTGTCGGAGCGTAGCGGAGACCAATCCTTAATCTAAGCTTTCATTCCTTGAGACAGATATAGTTTTTTTTTTTTTTTTGCGAAAGTTGTGCGTAGTATATTAACAGACCAAGCAATAGAACTGATTAAAACTCGAAATATAATCTCTAGTTATTGACATGCTTCTAGGAACTTGAAAATGTCACACGTCTAATTGTATTCTTCTCAACTTGCTTACTGCAGACTTGAATCACTGTCGAAGTAGCTAATCAGCCGCGGTAACCCTAGGGTGGAATTTCTGTTCTTTTTGCTCTACTTTTTTTTTGCTAGGGTAACTCTTGTCGTCTACGAGCTAGATAAGAGACCAGTGACAGAAGGACAGATAGACAGTTAGATAGACAGACAGACAGACAGACGGACAGACAGACAGACAGCAGAGTGACATTAAAAGGGCTCCGATTTTACCCTCTGGGTACGGAACCCTAAAAAATCAATATGCCATATTCATCAGCAGTCGTGTTTTTTATTTTTCACCCGACTGCGGTCTGCGGCAAAGCCGAAAGGAAGGGTTATGATTTTAGTTTAAGTTAAGTAAGTATGCAAAAAGATTAATCGATACGTGTACGTGCTTTATAGATTGCGTAAAACGGCCTTACCAAATACGGTTCTTGCAGCTTATCATGGATACGTTGCGTCCGTGCTCCGATACGGATTGATATTATGGGGAAACTCTAGTGAAGCTAATAGGGCGTTTATAGCACAAAAGAGGTGTGTAAGGGCTATGACAGGAGCCTTCTACTTGGACTCCTGTCGACCATTATTTCAACAATTACACATTCTACCACTCCCGTCTATGTACATCTTTGATATTTGTGTATTTGTTAAACAACATGAATATCTGTTTAGCAAAGCACGTGATATTTATCCGAGGAACTCAAGAAATAGGGATCGACTAGTAACAACATATAGAGCCAATAATGCAGCATACCGAAAGTGTAGTCATGCCATGTGCATAAAAATATATAATAAACTACCCCCAGGCTTACGTCAGTTAACATCTTTAGCACGTTTCAAAAAAGATCTTTTTTCGTAGTTGATAAATAAATGTTTTTATTCAATAAATGACATGTTGGCACTGTAAAATAATATAGGTATAATAATAATTTTATTGTGACATAATATTAATTGTTAACATCTTTTAAATTTTGACATTGTTCTACTTGACTAATTATTGTATTAATTATTATTATATTTGCATGCCAGAAATGGTTGAATACACTGGACTCATTGTATTATGCTATTTATACCACCTTTTGTCAGTATTCAGCAAATAAAGAATTTGATTGATTGATTGATTGATTGATTATTTGTTCATAGCTGGTTATCACCATCAGCAATAGCAACTATAGTAAATAATACGTCTACATCCGCATGACGTACTACTACTCTATAATACCTACTTTTATCTAACTATTCAATCATTCGACTTTTAATTAATTAAATAACAGAGTTATTTAAATAGAACGCCGATTAGATAATTCATTATAGTACTATAGCGAATATGACGGTTGGTTTGTTGATTACATCAGACAATACGAACATTAATAATATAATTTAATTTATCTTGATATCTAAATAACTAATTATATCCATTGAATGGTTTTTTTTTTAATTAATGACATCCCTGGCCGCAGTCTTATAGGTGGGAGGTCCTGGGTTTAATTTGGGAACTAATAAAATTTGTAAATTGTCTTTTGACTGGTCTAATGGCTAGAGGCTTTGGCCGTGGCTAGTTACCGGCAAAGTCGAACTGCCAAGCGATTTAGCGTTCCGGTACGATGCAATGTAGAAATCGATAAGGAAGTCTAATGGGTTTAATAAAACTACTATATACCTCTTTCAAGTAAGCCCGCTTCCATCTTAGATTACTTACCAGTACTTAGGTCTTAGTGATACCTAAGTACCTAAGTGATGATGTAATTTACCACCAGAGTCCATACCACCTCCATATCGGTACACAGAATTGTATCGGATCACTAAATCGCTTAGCGGTGGATGGTAAAATCCAACTTGGGACCGCCCAGTTATAAGACATTCACCATTACGCCTAGGGAGGTCGTCGTAGGAGGACGAAGCAGGTAAGCTGTTCGAGCGGATTATAGCTGCCCGTCTCAGCGATCATCTATCACATGTGGGCCCCGACTGTCCGAAAGTCAGTTTGGTTTCCGGCAGGGCCGATCAACAGTCGATGCGATCCTTTGCGTACGCGCCTCTTCGGAACGGGCCCTTAGCAGGGGTGGGGTGGCATTAGCGGTGAGCTTAGATATTGTCAATGCCTTCAACTCACTTCCTTGGGCTACTATAAGGAATGCGCTAACTCACCATAACATTCCCGTATACCTGCGCAACATAGTTGGGGCGTACCTAAGCGACAGATCAATCACTTACACAGGGCGGAATGGTCGCATGCACAGGAGAGAAGTAAACTGTGGTGTTCCACAGGGTTCCGTATTAGGACCACTTCTGTGGAACCTGGCCTACGACGCAGTTCTTCGTGTCACTGTCCCCTCTGGTATCACCCTAGTCTGCTTCGCCGATGACACTATGGTGTTAGCTGAAGGCAACACATTCGAGGAGACATCAAGGCTCGCAGAGGTAGGCGTGGCCTGCGTAGTGGCCAAAATCCACGAGCTTGGACTAAAGATAGCGCCTCATAAAACAGAGGCACTATGGTTCCATGGGCTTCCTAGGCGACTGGAACCACCCAGCTCATCGATTCGAGTGGGTGACGTAGATGTCCAGGTAGGGCAATACCTCAAATATCTGGGTCTTACCTTGGACGGCCGATGGGGATTTGAGGAACATTTCGAGCGCTTAGTCTCTAAAATTCAGAAAGTAGCTGGAGCAATGCATGGTCTGCTGCCTAATCTCGGGGGACCACAAGAAGGAGTTCGCCGACTTTACGCTGAGGTCGTCCGATCGATAGCTCTCTATGGGGCGCCGGTATGGTCGCATAGGCTTTCTGGTGTAAAGCGTCTCAGAGCGAAACTTAATAGCGTACAGCGAAAGATGGCTATAAGGGTTGCGCGTGGATACCGCACCATATCCTTTGAGGCGGCTACTCTACTGGCTCGCTTTCCACCTCTGGATATACTGGCGGACATGGATGCGAGGGTGTACACCCAGACCCGCGCAGTCTTACAGAGGACTGCAGACGGGCCGGACACTGGTACCCTGCGACGGCAAGCGCACCGACAAGCCTTAGTAAATTGGCGTATACGCTTGGAAGAGGATAGGAACGCACGTCAACGCGTTGTCGGGGCTATTTTACCAAACTTCGAAGCCTGGCTGGGGAGAAAACATGGCAGCTTAACATTCAGACTGACACAGGTACTTACCGGACATGGTTGTTTCGGCGAGTACCTGTGTCGGATCGGTCGCGAGGAGACACCGCGGTGTCATCACTGTGGGGAGGTCCGGGACTCCGCACAGCACACGCTCGAAGAGTGCCCTGCCTGGGAACCTGAGCGGCGCATCCTGGTCAGCTACGTTGGGAGAGACCTGTCACCACCTGCTGTCATAGCGGCAATGCTGGAGGACAGTGAAGCATGGAGGGCAGTGGTCTCCTTCTGTGAAGTAGTAATGTGTAAGAAGGAGGCCGCAGAGCGGGACCGCGAGCGAGCCGATCCTTCTCGGAGGCGGAGACATCAGGGCGGCGCTGATCAACGCCCTGATCGTCCCATTCAGTAGTCCCAGGCGCTGGGACCGGGCCGCTAGTGGCTGGAGCGGAGCTCTGGCTGGCGACCCTGGAAGGACGACCGCTTGCTATGGCGCAAGCTGTCGTGGCTACATGCAAAGTGCACGAGGCCAGGGGAGTGCATCTTTCAGGATGAGCCCACTGGGCGTCGCGCAGGGGAGGCACCGGCGCACGTTCGTAAGAGTTCCCGGAGCCTCTTAATATGCGCTGAGGATGGCCATCGAGGGGGTTTTAGTGGGTACAAATCCCACATAACCCGATCTCTCCTCAAAGAGGTCGGGTATCTTGTGAAGATTTCCCCCCCGTCAACAAAAAAAAAAAAAAAAAAAAAAAAAAAAAAAAAAAAAAAAAAAAAAAAAAAAAAAAAAAAAAAAAAAAAGGGAGGTCGTCAAAAATGTTTTTAATGTGAATAAAGCAAACATACCTACTTCAAAACATATAATATATATTTAAAAGGACTCAGAAATGAAAGAGCTATAATATTTTCGCAATATTTTTCACATTTCTAGCACATATTTTCTGAGTAAGTATAGAAGAGTACGTGACTATTTTAACACACGAGAAAGAATGCAGCGAAATACTAGAATCACGCTCGTGCAATCCGGATAGAAATGCGTCGCAGATTCCGCTAGAACATCAATTTTCAAAACTGGGTCACGTTCGTCTTATGAGAGAGCTATTTTAAGGCGAAGAGTCTTCATTCATTTAATGTTTAAGTAACGAGTTCTTGAATTTTCAGTTTTTAGTTTACCGTTTGTACAGCCCAATTTGCCTTTCATTGGTTAACCGTAACGTATACTGTAACTGCCGGTAATGCAATTGAACCTAATTCTATGATTTTTGTTACGCGTATTTTATTCAGTTATTATGATCAATCGCTTTGTATATAAACGGGTTTTTGTAAATACTTATGGGTAGTCTATACTTATCCGAAGCAATAGGAATCCCGTATTTCATTCCACTCCACAATCTCCCAAAACTTGTAACAATTTTTTATTTCTTACATTTTCCCTTGAATGCTTTAAAACCTGGGCTGATGCAGCATAAGATGGAGAAGGCTCGCCTACAAGATGCCTACTCCTGTCTTCAACGTCCTTTATTATAAAAAGTGGAGAGAGAAACTAAAGCCGCAAGGTTATCGCATATCCTAGCCTAGGCGGTTCAAATTAGAAACGAGGAAGCGAATCGCTTGATACTGTATTTTCTTCGACATATTAACAACGATATGATACTTATATGATAAATAATATTTCGCGATTCGTCACCATCCCTCACAAATCACAACCTCATAGGCATAAAACCAAATACAGATGTAAAGCCGCAATCACACTGTAAGTTTTACTCACGTATAAGCTTACGTAATTGAAAATGAAAAATTGAAGGAATTGATTGACAGCACTAATGTAAATCCATAGTAATATTATAAATGCGAAAGTGTGTCTGTCTGTCCGCTAGTATCTGCTTATTTAAGTATGAGATTTGGCACAAAGGTAGCTTGTCTCTCGGAAATTGAGATGGGCAAATTTTTATCCCGGAAAATTAAAGGGATTGGATTTAAAAAACCTAAATCCACGCGGACGAAGTCGCCGACATCATCTAGTGCACTTAAAGTGTTATCTTATTAGTAATCATGTAAACTACTTCCGTGAGTAAAACTTACAGGTGTATCCGCGACTAAACAGGGCTCTCTCCGTTACTCAGTTCTAATTTCATTTGAATATTAAGCAACCAAAGTCCATGAAATTTTACAGATATATTCTAGCTAATATCTGTGTCTGTGGTGTTTTAGATTTTTCTAAAAATATGTAGTTTTAAAATTACAGGGGCTCAAAAATTTGTATGAAAATTTTTAAGACCGCGTATCTTTGAAACCGAATATTTTAACAGAAATCTGGAAACCACAGACATAGATATTAGTTTCTAGAATATGTCTGCAAAATTTCATGGACTTTGGTTGCTTAATATTCAAATGAAATTGGAACTACAATTGTATGAAGCGAGTGACGGAGAGAGCCCTCTTAAAGGTTATTTCAACTCACCAGCGCTGCTCTTGCGATGTAGTCAGATCGCGATCACCGATCCATCGGCGCACCTGCGTCGAGGTGACGCTTGCGTCGGCGCCACTCCGGACGCGCGCACGCACACACACACTGTCACTGTTCACTGTACACACACTGACACTACACGCCACTTGCACACACCACGGCGAGGCTGCCTCGCACACACACACCTGCTCACTTAACACCTGCAACAAGAAAAAATTAAGTTATAATTACATTTAAATAAATAAAACGTACACATGATTTTACTACGTCTGAACTCTGAACAGAGTCCGTTCATTAGATTTTAGCATTAGACTGCCTTTCCAGGTCCCTTTTTCATAGCTTAGCTTTATATTCTGCTCTGATAAAAAAGGGTTCAACGAACTACGCTGAAAATTAATCCCTGGTAGGAAAGAACGTTAGTGTGAACTAAAATATATACTCGAATACTTTGAACGATGTTAATTTCCAATAAGAAAATTCTTAAAAGAAGCCTACATAATAAAATAATCTACATGTAAAATCTCAAGTTGTTAGAAGTTTTTTTTTTTCATTCATAGTATCTACAACAGTCTCCGATCACCATGTTGGAGGAAAAAAGGAAGGAACACGTTAAAAAAAGTTGTTAGAAGTAGCGGTTCGATAGTACGACGAACGAATATCAATATTCGGTGCGTTTAATTTAGCCGAGGCAGCAACAACGCTTTCACGGTCTCGTTACGCTAAACGGTGCGAGGTGTAAGCATGGCACATAATAACCACCGCGGTAAATGCGGTTCGTTGAATAAATCTCTGCAATGAGAATCGCGCCGTATATCCTTTATGACTCTTTAATGCGGAGTGCATTCAAATGAGATAGATAAAAAAGTAATAAAACCGTCAAAGGACCGAAATCGAAAAATTTTAGTATCATGACCTAGCTACCTACTGAGAGTACTTAATCTTTATTGCGAATAAAAATTACAATTTTATATTCCTGAAATGTCGATAAGATTACTATAACTAACTTAACAGGGCACTCACCGTCACTCGCTTCATACAATAGTAGTTCCAATTTCATTTGAATTTTAAGCAACCAAAGTCCATGAAATTTTACAGACATATTCTAGAATCTGTGTCTGTGGTGTTTTAGATTTTTCTAAAAATATGTAGTTTTAAAATTACAGGGGCTCAAAGATTTGTATGTAAATTTTTAAGACCGCGTAACTTTGAAACCGAATATATTAACGGAAATCTGGAAAACCACAGACATGGATATTAGTTTCTAGAATATGTCTGCATTTCATGGACTTTGGTTGCTTAATATTCAAATGAAATTGGAACTACGTTTGTATGAAGCGAGTGACGGAGAGACCCCTCTTAAACAACTGTTAAAATCGGTTCAACGGATGGGCCGTGAAAGTTGAAAAACAGACAAACACTTTCGCGTTTATATTATTAGTAGGTATGGATATACGTAATAATTATCACACTAATATTATAAAGGCGAAAGTTTGTATGTGTGTGTGTGTGTGTGTGTGTGTATGTTTGTTACTCCTTCACGCAAAAACTACTGGATGGATTTGGCTGAAATTTGGAATGGAGATAGATAATATCCTGGATTAGCACATAGGCTACTTTTTATCCCGGAAAATCAAAGAGTTCCCACGGGATTTCAAAAAACCTAAATCCACGCGGGCGAAGTCGCGGGCATCGGCTAGTTATGTATGATTTATTGTACAAGGTACGCAATAGTTATCATTTTCTTTTTAAAACATCATTAGGAAAGCTGTGTGCCTCAGAGTTCTCCATAACGTTCTCAAAGGTGTGTGAAGTCTGCCAATCCGCACTTGGCCAGCGTAAAAGACTATGGCCAAACACCATTCTGAGAGGTGATCCGGAGGAGACGCGGCGATGGGTCTATCATCTATCATGCGATAATGATGATCCTACAAAGACCTAGTTCCTAGAGCCACATACATTCATTCATATTATACACAAGACGAGGAATAACGTTCAAAAGCACTCGCAAAGATTATTTTTATAGCATTGTGCCGCCCGGCGTAATATTTTACGGGCCATAAACCGAGCCGAGCGGCAGACATTGTAGCTATGTAGTATGATAGCGTGTTAGAACCTCACTTCTATTGTTTTTACATTGTATTGTAAAAATAAACGCAAATATTAGCTGATGTCCGTGAATGGGGGATTTTAAAGATCCCGTTGCGACTTCTAAAATCCTTTCTTAATAGAGATCTACATTATAGAGAGTTTTAGATTTTGTATTAAAGTTACAAGCAAAATCTGAAATTTCTAAGATCCGGCAATTTAAACTAACATTGATGCCAATTAGTCAGTTTACCCTTTTAAACATACACCCTATGCTAAGATGTTGGACGAAATGACATTTTGAAATCTGTATTATAAAATGTATGTCATCGTCGAAAGATTAAAAGAAACAAAGTAGTTAGATGGAAACAAACGCAAAAACTCCACAAAAATCTACCAACCGAAGGCCAAAGTTCAATAGGGAAACTTTTAATTGAAAGGACGATTGACCGCTCGCCCGAGTACTGACCCTTCCATACTAAATAGGCAAGTGTACAAACTCAGAAGTTAGCGAAGACATTCTAATTTGTAACAATAGTAATCTACTATACTAGCTGACTCATCCCGGTTTCAAGCGTTGTTCATTTTTAACCCCCGACTTAAAAAGAGGGGTTCTATAAGTTTGACGTGTGTATCTGTGTATCTGTCTGTGGCATCGTAGCTCCTAAACTAATAAAACGATTTTAATTTAGTTTTTTTTTTTGTTTGATTAAGAGTGTTCTTAGCTATAATCCAAGAAAATAGGTTCAGCCGTTTGAAAGGTATATGAGCTCTTTTCTAGTTACTGTAACCTTCACTTATCGGGGCTGTTAAAATTTTTAATTTACACTTGTATAGAGTAAACTAAATTATGAACGGTGCCAAGTTTCGTCAAAAACGGTCAACCAGACGGGCCGTGAAAATTGCCACTTTTTTGGCGATAATTTAACAGTTAACCGCTGTTTAGAAATAGGACGGCATGCTACACAGCAATAAAGCAATGAACGATGTAGGTAATAATCAACGGAATGTAAAACACATACTCGAACGGCATGTGTTCAACGGTTCAACTAAACTTTTCTCCGCAAACGCAAACTCCGCGTGTATAAAAAGGCAAGTTGAGTTGTATGAATTTCCACAAAAAGCATACAGACAACTCTCCACAATGTAGCGACCGGTTACGGGGAAACTTTTAATTGAAAGAGCCTTTGATCGTTACCGGTACGAGAGCACCCTTTGTTGTAAAAAGTGCATTCTTTCACAGAGGTGACACTCGAAAGGACCTAATGGTTATTTATAAACTACTAAACTAAATGATGCCCGCGACTTTGTCCGCGTAGATTTAGGTTTTTAAAGATCCCGTGGGAACTCTTTTTATTTTCCTATATGTCCAGCCCGGGGATGTAAGCTAACTCTACAACTTTCGTCAAAATCGATTACACGGATGGACCGTGAAAAGATCAGATTTGAGACAGATGGACGGATGGACAAACACAGACAGTCACACTTGCACATTTATTAGTATGAATTATGTCACAAGCAAAACATAGATGATTTTCAATACCTAACTTTCACAAGGAACACCATTGTAATAGAAGTTTTGTTTGAATTGTTTTGTTAAATGAACGCTTGTTCTAACATCGAATTGAAAAAATATTTAAATAAAAAATCAACAGTTCCACTGTACCTTCCAATTGCAATGTCAGACACCTAGCGACTAACTAATCACGAAAATAATATAAATTATAAGAGTTATATTTTCAAATTAACGATAGTAGGTAGAAATAACGAAACATCTACCGCGGTCGGTAAGGAAAGAGAAACTATCATTTAGCTTCAATTAAAAGATAAATGGAACAGATAATAATTATACCGTCGTCGTGCGGTTATCACGTTAATTGCGAAACATCTTGAACTAGAAAAGAGACCGTCCACGATTTGATCTAAAGATCAAATTGTGTGTCAAGAAATTAGGTTTTAAAAAACTTCAATAAACGGTTAGGCTCAATTTACAATGAAAGGGAACGGAAGCGAATTTCTAAAATATATAGCATATCTCTATCAACACGATGTAAAGCACCAAGTTTTACCGAGAAAGAAAATTCCGAAATATGAATTCGCAAGAATTCCCACGCATTCCCGCGAATATTTCATTTGGACAACTTTGTGTTTTACGTGGTGAAAATAAAAGTCAATATCTATATATATATATAATAAAATTGTAGAAAAGTGGTGTCTGTACAATGGAAATATATAAAAAAAAAGTAGCAGGGGTTGTTATTATATCGATGCCGAACCCGAAATTGTAATTAATTTTTTTTTGTCTGTTTGTCTGTGTGTTTGTGCACGCTAATATCAGAAACGGCTTATTCGATTTAGATACGGTTTTCATTAATATATTGTAGTAAGCTTCACTTAACATTTAGTGTTTATTTCATGTCAATCGGTTCATAAATAAAAAAGTTATGTCAATTTAAAGAATCACGGCGAACATTTTTAACGTACAGAAGAGTATATGCTGCCCGAAAAGTCACTATTCCACGCGAACGAAGTCGCGGGCACAGCTAGTGCTATAATATTTTAGATTCCCTTTCAATGTAAATTGAGCCTTAAGCCTTATCTGGATATTTTCGACTTCACCTAGTAACGCATTGTATAATGCGTCATCACTTACTATTATTATCAAAATCAGATAAGATATAAACAATGTACCTCTACTTACATATCATAGCACCTACTAAATAATACTCTATTATACTACATACATACTCGTGATAGGTACGTTATCAAGTTGGCGAATGCCGAGCGGCAACCATGAACGGTTTCGAAACTCAGTGACTAGTTGAGGTCGTCGAACTATCGATTGCAAGGGCACTTGCGCGACTCGTGGACTTATTGTAACTCCGAGAATTGAGAACGTGACATCCGTTATCATTTTTTGTGAATTAAACGGTTGCTTCGGAGACGTATTCGAAGAGACTTGAATAGAGAAAGCGACTAAACAAGACATTAGAAAGTACGGCAAATTCGTGCGTGAAAAGTATCGTGGGTAATTGTAAAGTCACGTTAAGTACCTAATACTATCGAATTGTACGAGTAATATTGTTAGTAATGCATTAGACAAATCAATTAAATGTAGGGCTACTTAAATCAACCATCGAACTCGGAAACATTTTTTTTTTTTTGGTTTATGGCCTTCACAAAGAGCCGCTAGTAAAAAATTTGTCATTTTAACAAGAGAAAGTACGAGAAAAGGTTATAATAGAGAATTTAAGTGATCTGTACGTGTCTCTCAATGTTATGAAAAAGGGGCCGATAACTTCTGAAACAAAAAGTTCAGAAACATCGAGAAAGCTGACAACTGCAAAGCGAAAAAGTATGACAATAGAGACAGATAGATGCGGCCATTTCATGCAAAGAAAAAAAATGTGTACATTCAGAAATTGCTATCGCAGCTGCGGTTTCTGCCGTGTTGAACTTGACCCGGTTATCGATGCTTCAACGTTTTTAATAAATTACCATACATTGTAATTTACCAGTATTACACCAACATATCTTGTTGATCGTCATTTTTCTCATAAACAATAATAATATTATTTTAAACGTTACCAAGACTTCTCCGAGACACGCTAATTGCTCGTGTCATTTTATGGACATACTAGATGAAGCCCGCGACTTCGTCCGCGTGGATTTAGGTTTTTCGAAATCCCGTGGAAACTCTTTGATTTTCCGGGATAAAAAGTACCCTATGTACTAATCCTGGATATTATCTATCTCCATTCCAAATTTCAACCAAATCCGTCCAGTAGTTTTTGCGTGAAAGAGTAGCAAACGTACACACACACAAACATACACATATACACACACTTTCGCCTTTATAATATTAGTGTGAAAATTGTATGTCTACAGCAATATGACTCTTGAAAGCCGTTCAGTAGCGCGAATCAGACTGACCGCAATTCATTCTAAACCTTTTCAAGTTCTACGCCGTTCAACATGTTCAATATTCTTTGACATTATCTAAGTGGGTATATTTTTTTAATTTATAGACTAGTGCTTGCATGAATCAGACCTGCTTACAAGTGATGATGCAGCCTAAGGTGGAGGGGGCTAAAGATGTCTACTCACTCTGGACTTGTGGTTACTTACCTATATTAGTGAAGGGGATAACTGATGTCAGAAGGGAGTTCTATCAGTCGCAGCGAAATAGCGTAAACCAGGAGTTTGTTTAGCGAAATGGTCTAATTGAGTTGTCGTTTTAACATCTCCCGGGAGTTAGCCATATTCCCCAAGGGAGTTGGCTAATTCCCGGCTTTTGCCATTTCGCTGCGACGTATACAACTCAACGTTGGAAAATCCCTACTTGGTTGACAGACGACATTAAACGATTCACAGGGAGCCGCCGGATTCAGGGGTACAAAACCGTGGCGTGTGGAACGAAGTATGTATCTAGTCTATATTATACTCTCGCAGCTCGCGTTACTGTGTTCTCGCAGTGTGACCAGCACGCAATCACTACGTTATTGATTGGAACGGTAATCTAACTGGAATTAGTGATACGTCACATCTTCCTCTGATTAAGGACGAGTGCTTACTTGATTAAAACGACTTAAATCGGATTGGGTGATTGGGTCCCAGAGCGGATTAAGGTTTCTTAAGAATTAGGTAAATCTTTGTTTTCCTGAGATATAAAAATATCATAACACGAGTATGACCGTCTCAAGAATCATTGAGCCCTTTTATTACTTCGTCTGGACTCTAGTATGTACCTACATAACAAAATAGCGTATGTCCATGTGGAATAATGAACCTTTTAAATAGTGAATTTTTCAAATATGTCTAGTGGTTCTGGAGATTATTCTCGACATACAGACAAACACAATAGTTTCTTTATAATATTAGTATAGTACGGAGCATGTAAATGTATAATAATCAGTCAGAATGTTCAAGCCCAATATTCGTCATAATACGTACAAATTAGACAACAATCCGCGTTAAACACGCCAAAGAGAGGGGGCTTGCAAAGTTATAATGAAATTCAGGAGCAATAAAACTTCAGTCTCTCACCCCTGGATGTACCTACCTACCTACATTCCTGTAGGGTTGCCACTCGCCTTCGCGGGAGCCGTGAAAATGTTAATTTAATGGCGGCTAAATAGATTCAAATTGTTACAACGGAGTCGAGATGTCTCGAGTCCTCATTGTTTTCGCTTACTTTTTAAGACCAGTGTGAAATATCTATTAGGAGAGCTGTTAATGGAGATTTGCATTACAGTGACATTTCCGACGATTTTCTACAATCATAATCCTACCTATACCTAACTGTACCTATTTCTACAATCATAATCGCCCATCGCCGGCTCACTACAGAGCACGGGTCTCCTCTCAGTATGAGAAGGTTTTGTACATAGTCTGGCTGGCCAATTGCGGATTGGTAGACTTCACACGCCTATGAGAACATTATGTAGAGGCATGCAGGTTTCCTTACCGTTCTCATTCACCGTTAAAGTAAGTGATACTTAATTTCTTGAAACGCACATAATTCCGTAAAATTAGAGGTGTGTGCCCGGGATCGACACCACGACCTGCCGAATCGGAGGTGGAGGTCCTAACCACTAGACTATTTACAGCTCTTTTTCTAAAATATGACCCCTATATCTCTCTTTGCCTATTTGGACACACACTGTTGAATCTCCGAGACGACTCCTAGACCTTATAAATTGTAATAAATAACAGCTTTATGAAGGCGTCTTCACTCCAAAACGCGCGTAAGAGCTGCGCTAATGAAGTTCCGCTTCACACGCGTCTTCGTTGTGCGTTGCATTATTTAAATGCCGATTCCATTGTAATTCCGTTTGTAATTCAAACAAATCGTGGTCTTCAAATGCTAACGCATTTTGACGAAACTTTCTGACGTATTATTGCCGTTGCGCTATGTATAAGCATTTAAAAAAAGTACGTTTAACTCAGTAACGGTAATATTTTGAGTCTGAAGAGTCCTGAGAGAGCTATTTACGCCAAATTGTTCAGATTGATCAGATTTGAGATCGATTCCACTCAGTTCCCTAGGAAATAACACAAAAGAATTCTCAGTGGTAGTAATTCAACAAAAATATGTCTAATAGCCGCCACCCCTAAAATTCACAAAGTAGAGTTATGTGCAACCAGACAGGCGCAAACTTGTACAAAGACGGGCAAGCTTCCATTAAATCTTTCGCAACTAAGTCCCCGGCCCCGCCGAGACCTGTATGTTGTTTTACTCACTCGTGCTTTTGAATATTAGATACCTACTACACTTTGACTTACCTACTACATAAAGAGAATGTCAACTAACTTGTAAGTTTAAAAGTTAAACAGCTTATTTCTCATGTTTTATCAAAAAGTAAGTAAGGTTTATTAAGGTAAGTATTTATTAAGGTAAGTTATTATTAAGGTAAGAGGGAGAGGGCCTCCTTGTAACAACGTATATTAATTGACTGCGCTCGTTAAGCTACATTGATCCAAATCGGTTACTGGATGGATGATTGACTTTGGAGGTCCAATTTGGACTTATCGCACCCTCTTTGCCTCGAAGAACAAGTTGAACAGACAGTCCCGGTAATTAGATTTGCTATGTCTGTAAAAACCTAACAGTCGAGATCTTGTTCCCTTAGTCGGGTTTATGCGAAAGGATCTGGGAAGTGGGAACCCACCGCATTATTATCCCAAGAAATCTCCTACCATTATGGGCATTTAGGCAGACAAGGCCACTGGAAAAAGCTAATAATCAAAAAAGCCAAGTAATACATAACGAACTATTATTCGCATAGAAATAACTATTACACATAAATTATACCTAGTGATAATAATGTCTGTAACTGTAAATGTGAAAGCGTTAACTACTCGTGTTCATTCTGTGATAACACGAAATAGTTATGAACAATTTCTAATCGCCTGGCTGAAGTTTAGCATACAGACAATGCAGATATACAATTAAACATTTATGTACTAATATTATAATGCGAAAATGTGTCTCAGGGCCCATTTTCTTTTTACCAAGGTATCTACAGAGGATAGCTTGCATCCCAAGGACGGACACAGGTTATTTTTTAAGGCTTTTAACCCGAAAAGTAAAAAAGTTTTCAAAAATTATACGGAGTAATACTATATGAATGATTGATCAAGTTTTTTGGCTATCGACATTTTACGAATATTAAAAGCGTATAATGTATTCATTAAATGTTTTAATTCTATATAATGCACAATAATATAGTCACCCCTGGCATTCCACAAAGTTGAACGGACGAGCACTGAACTTAAACAAAGCGGACCAACTTCCATTAAAATCTTTCGCAACTTTACTCGCGTACCCCAAACCTTACTGACTGTTGTCTTGTCTATTTGTTGCATTACTATATACCTTTGTCCTTTGGTCGCATCTCCAGAATTGAAGGGTCTTAATTTGTCCGACGTCCGTAATCAGAATAGGTATGTAATGATAAAGGGCGAGAGCCTAGTGGTTAAGTCGTAGGCCGACACGCACCTCTGATTTTCGGAATTATACGGGTGTTGTGTTTTAAGAAATTAAATATAACTTTCATTATCATACTAATATTATAAAGGCGAAAGTTTGTGTGTACGTGTATGTGTGTGTGTAATACACACTATGTATGTGTGTGTGTGTTTGTTACTCCTTCACGCAAAAACTATTGGACGGATTTGGCTGAAAGGAATGGAGATAGATAATATCCAGGATTGACACATAGGTTAATTTTTATCCCGGAAAATCAAAGAGTTCCCACGGGATTTCGAAAAACCTAAATCCACGCGGACGAAATCGCGGGCATTAGCTAGTTTTATATATTTAGTCGATGCAAGCCCGACTCCCCTATGAAAGCTGAATCTATCGAGCTGAGTTCCTATGAAAAAGGACCCTGGATGGGTTCAAAACTAGTCGGGATTATATCGACTAATAACGTGAGTATAGCCGTAACAATTTATACTTATAATGGAAATCACGATAGTTCAAACGTCTAAATATCATTTTCTTTAACCGTGAAGCAAAAATATCATAAGCAACCCTGAGAGTTCTTTATAATATTCTCAAGTCAGTTCAAGTTGTAAGAATTTTGCCAATCTACACTTGGATGGCCCATGCCCTAAGCATTAAAATGAGATTGGAAAGAATGCAGCACTAAAGGTTGAGCATTAAAGTGATCATGATGAATGGATAAAGAGCGCAAATTCGTCACTAATTTAACTAATTATGTAACAAAATATTGAGATAACATTAGTCATTAATTGATGATAATAATATTTTTACATTATTATAAATCCTATGAGATACTTTTACCATAGTACAATTTACAAAATATTACTCAATAATAGATAAGTAGTGCCTATTAAATATATATAAAAGGTTAATAGTTTAATTATGTATTATTATATTAAGTAAGACGTAATGGGTTCATCGAATTGCTCAATAAATTATGATTATGACTAATAAATTACGGTATCGACCTATGCTGTACTCAATACTGTAATGACCCTTGTGATGAAATAAATTCGGTAACATCAATAATAACAATTTACTTTAATAGTTACTCATAGGTATCTAATATATAAACAATATTTAAACAATTTCAGCTTTTTGGGTCGGAACTAAGGCTGAGCGTTGTTATTGATTCTTCAAGTCACAATGACTGAACCGACTTGGCTGAAATTCACATACCATGTATGACACACATAGGCTACGTTTAATTCCGGAAAAATTCAATGTTCCCGTTCAAAATAAATACACTTTACATATATACACATCTTGCTATAGCTTGATTCCAACTTTTTGATTTTTTTCTCACGAGATTTAAAAAAAAAACTAAATCCACGTGGACCAAGTCGCGGCCTACATCTAGGTATACATAAACCAAAAAAAAATATTGTATTAAGTCGGGTAATATTATACAGAATACAGATTAATGAAGGTAAGCAAAGTTTTGAAAACTTTCCATTGTTGTTGGCGTAGGTTTAACATTGCGAAAAACAAAAGTTAAGACTTAACATAAAACAAAAGCGCGCAAACTTTATAATATTTTACCAAAGCTTTTCTAATACTTTCATGTTTTCCTAAACTTTTTGTTGTTTTGTTTAATACTTGTTGTACATTAACGTGATACCTACCTACTGTTAACGTATTTAAGATCGATTACTTGCCTTTGAATTCGTTTCTTGATATTTTCTTTACAAAATTAAAATTTCCAAAAGAAAGAGCGCTCGTGAATTCAATTTACCCACATTACAAATGCGAAAGTATGTCGTTTGCTCGTTTGTCCTTCAACCACATGGATTACATCATGCATGGATAATAATAAACATATATATATAGTTAAAGACTTGGATAGGAGAACGACATAGGCTACTTTTCATTTCGGTAAATCAACCTACGGGATTTTTGGCACCTAAATCCAAACAGACGAAAATGCATCTTTATGAATCAAGAGAAAATATCAGAACTTGCAACCTCGTAAGATTAATCAATTTAATTAGCATAAAGTTCGAAAAGTTCCAAGTTGGTTGGCTTAAGATTCGATTATATTCAACTCTTATTAATCTGTGTTCAGAAAATGTAAAAACGCGAGCAATTGGGAAACATGTATTACTTGCAAAAAAAAAAACGACCGGACATTGTACGAGGGTTTAGTTAAACAGATAAAGTGGCTTGTTTGACAATCCAGTTTCACTCCTCCCTGATGGTTGCATTTCTCAAAATGTAACATCTGTGTACATTCCTAATGGTTACTCCGCCAAAACAAAATTATAAAGAAACTTTTTTATAGTAAGCTCAATATAAACTTCATATTATACAGAAACAAGGATAACAAACTATAAGTTCATAAGCCATAGCTGTTATTGGACGAAAGCTATTACCTTATACGTCTTTCGCATGCAGAGCGCGATAACTGGCGAACTGAAACTCGCGAACTTGGTTGAAACTATAGACAGGTATGCTGCGTCATGTTAATATACACAGCATTGGTAAGCTTATCCACTTTACCACCAAAAATTCGTGTTCTTTAACTTTATGAACTACATAAATTATTTGATTAATTACAACAGTTTTAAGATTACAAATAAATTGCTCATCAATAAAGTTCATGTTACTGCCAATATAGAGTATGTCCACAACCTAGTGAAACATTTTACTTATAATTCCTGGGAAAATAGCAACAATTTTAGCGATTTGTATGAAAAACCAGATAAACCAGATACCAGTATAAAATTGCTGTACCGCTATTTCCTAAAATTGGAATCGGTGGTGAATTGCATAGGTAGTTGGTATAATTAATTATAACTTTCAAACGGCTGAACCGATTTTCTTGGATTATAGCTAAGAACACTCTGGATCAAGTCACCTTTCAGTCTCTGTAGGGACTTCCATAGCCATGGTCTAGCTCCCTGCGCCTTGATTGACGTCCTTTACCTGTCAGTCACAGCAGTAGAGTATGGGAAAACCGACAGTGAAATCTGTCGTCTAATCTTCTCATAGCTGCACAACGTGCAAAAAGCAAGTGTTACACGTACGAATAAGTTATGAACAACGATTACTTTCGACTAGGAACTGCAGCAACCGTGTGCACTAACGAGCGAACTAGCGAGCGCTTACGAACTTAGTGAAAGCTGTAGATAGGTAGGTACCTACGCGGTGTAGTTCACTATGATTTGAAGGATTAGTTCAAAAGTTAGTTTGTAAGCTTGGCAACTGCCGACAAAGTTCAGTACTCGTGTATATGCTCAACTTTTAGTAACACAGTCCTGTAATGGTAGTTGTGAACTATTGATGAGTTGAACACAAGTTACAAAAGTTTTAACGCACTCCATAGCGCAGTGGTGAGCGCTGTGTTTTTATAAATAAGATACCGAGTTCAATTCTAGGTTGGTAACCCAAAATCCTAGAAAATTATCAAATTAGGTTAGATTAGAATAATGTGCCAATGCGGAGTCACAAACAATAATATGAAGAGTGAACGGTTCGTGCGGCTAATTGGCACCGGCTCCAAAAGATGTTATTATTACTACATTAAGTCTTGTATACATAATAATATATTCAGTAAAAAATTAAATTATATTTTAGTGTTTATGGTTATTGAAGTCGGTTTTATTTTGTACAGACTATACGTACATTTTGTATGATGCATCATAACTTAAAATCGCAATAATACAATAGGTATACAAATACAAAAAAATCCTAATCTATTTCTACACGGTTCCTACTGGAACACAAAATTGCTGACTGCAGAGATATAAGTTTAACAACTGCCAAACCTTTTCCACACTCCAGCCTGACTCACCCAATCGTTGAACATGAGTTGAAATTGGAGCATAATATGTATTATGTAAATGGCTAACCTTGAATCTCGCTCAGTTACTAAGGCTTCATAAAAGCTCAAAGGCAAAGAGGACTACCTATAGCTGAAATAATAAGTATTTGACGTCATCAATTTAGTCAATTTAGTTTAGTACGTTGGTTACTCCGTATGATGGGGCACGCTATTATAATCCTAATCTACTTAAAAAGACCCTTGAAATAAAAATTGAAAATGTGACAAGTATTATTCAACCTTGAAAAATAAATTTAATAGGGTCCATTCGTTTAGTATATATTTCATTGGTACTGTTTGAAAGAGTTTTATTCAGGCAAAATGATAAGTATTTTCTACTAAATTAATAAATATTTTTTTATTTGAAGTGTACCTACCTACTTCGTCAGCGCTTTTAAAATAACGCTACGCGCTGCATGCCACCAGCATAATAATATGAGGCTCGAGCCGGCACCTGACTATTTAAAATCTTAATTATTTATGTGAAAAATATTCTGCATAATATGCTTTTGCACAAATAATATTTAAAATTCATGTTATATTTTACCAATAATTCCCAATACTCTGCCAAGCACATATAAGCAAGGATCTTAAATAATAACCTAAAACTATGCAACATCTATGAAAGAATAGAATCAATAGGTCCCATGAAAAAGGTCATAGAGACACGTAGTCCTCTAAAAGACAACATTAGAATTCATACGTCATACACAAAAGACTGTGAATATGTATTGTATCCCGAATTGTAGCTAATGTGACCATGAAACTTTCTAAAAAATACAAGATTTTATTGAACTTTAAAAATACTATAAGGACATGTCATTTCTGCCTTTACTATTTAGACTACAAAACAAACGAGCTCAATCAGAAAAAATCCGCCATTATAATAAAGTCAAGGTCAAGATCATTAAGGGGCGCTAAACTCGCCTAATTCTTAAAGATCACATCACTAAGGTCAGCTTTTATCATTAAGTCTACAACAAACGAGTTCTATCACAAATCGACTAAAATTCGCCATTAGTATAAACTCAAGATCAAGGTCATTAGGGGGCGCTAAACTCGTGTAAGTGCTAAAGGTCATGTCACTTAGGTCAGCCTTTATCATAAAGTCTACAAACGAGCTCTATCACAAAATCATCCGACAGCCGCAATTAGAATAAACTCAATATCAAGGTCATTATTAGGGGGCGCTAAACTCGCCTAATTCCTAAAGGTCACGTCACTAAGGTCAGCGTTTAATGTTAAGTCTACAAACGAGTTCTATCAAAAACAGTCTAAAGTCCACCACTAGGATAAAGTCCTTCGAACCCACCTGGGACTCTTTTACAGGGGCTCAGCTCGCGACGCAGCGCGGTTGAGACTAACCACTCACGATAGTTTAAACGCTAAAGATCAAGATCATCAAGGGACGGAAAACTCGCTTAAGTTTAGTTTCTATTTCTTTATCTGAGCCTTTGTTCAAATTGTTCTAACACACGTAACAGCAAAGTCTGAAAGCCTAGTCTTGTGCCAAGTTTATCGTTAAATATGCGACCTCGTTTAGCGAAATCTCACACGGCAGCTGGTGCGAGCTCCACATAATCACTCCATCATATAAAATCAGGTTGACGCATGTAAAGGCGCTCAAAAAGTGCTGAACGGATATTTCTTAAGTTATTCACCATAGATGATACGCTTTATCTACTCGTAACTCCGCTTAGTTTCAAAGAAAATTGGAAAAACAAGTAGAGACATAAGATTATTTTACCTTTGTCCACAACTATTAATATTGTTTTACCCAATAGTTTAACACAATTCTTCGCTTCTCTATCTACAAATTTTTGGTACGAGAAAAAAATTGTACAGAAAAATTTATGCAAAAAAAACGTTCAAAAGATTCCTGTAAACATCGCCACATCAGATAATTTTAGTTCGGAATGACGGGTCTAGTGTGTAGTACTACATAGAGGTCGTTGGTTAGTAAGTAAATAACGTAAAAGCATGTGAAGAGACAACTTGCAAATCGGAAGTTCAGGTTCAGGTATGCGTCAGAAAAGTGACATAGACGTATTAGAAAGCAAAAATCAGTGAATAGTATAAAAAGAGGGTGATATGGCGAAACTACTAGTGGCAGAGAAAACAGAAAGTATGGTAAAATGTCTGTCGCGCAAGTGGGGCAGCCAGGCGGGCAGGCGGCAGGCGGCAGGCGGCAGGCGGCAGGGCGAGCGGAGTGGCGCGGTGGAGGGCCTTCGATCGACGCGGGGACGCGCTCGGGTCGTTCACCCGCGCGACCGGACCGACTGTCGTCATCGCGTCCGCTCGCCAACGACGACACGACTACGACATTTTTGATTTTCAAAACGCACCAAAATAGCACACTTCCATCTTGGTTTTCTTCTATACTTACATAATTTTATAAAGACTTCTCCTAAATGACTGATCGTGATCTATCAACGCACAGCCTACTGGGGTTAGAAACTTGCAATAATATGACATAGGTTCCTTTTATGATGTAAACATTCACTCAGAATTTTTGAATTAAATTGGTATTTGGGCTTTTGCTTAAAAATGAGAAAATACGTGTTTTTCAATTTTTGGAAATTCTACTCCCAAGGGGGTCAAATAAGGGATGAAAGTTTGTATGAAAGTTCGTCAAATTAAAATAGAAGACATAACATGTGTTTCAGGATTTTTGGAAACACCACCTCACTAATTTTCAACTCCAACGATTGCGTGGTGGGTCAGCTAATATAATAATACATAATATAGATTAAAAAGTAAGTACCTACTATCTGCGTATCGAAATTCTGGTAAAATCATAACAATAAGACAGTCTTGAAGATTCAAACAGGCTTGGGAAATAAACCTACCATCAAATAAAGGATATTCGTGTATTCAATAAAACTGGGTAAGCGTTTCATGCGTGCCGCAATCGTAATTCACGCACACGCGCGTCGGTGACATCTCCATATTTTTGGACCCGGTGGTAATGTTTCATGGCATAGCGTAGTTTTATCATGGACCTAAGATTCATAAGCCAATATCGATCCATTTTAAATCATCTTCCAAAGGCAGATCTATCATAAAAACTGATTTATTATTCTTCATAGGCCTAGCGCTTTTTTCTATCACAACGATTTGAAGTCTTGATTTTGAGTTTACGATTTGTTCTTTACCGTTGAATAAATCGTATCTGTACCGTGACGTGGCATGTACGAGGGGTGGCTGAAAAGTTCTGAGCCTAGGGCATTAAAAGTCTAGATAAAAATCTAAATAAAATTTATTTTTCAATATAGTCCCCATGGACTTCAATGCACTTTTGACATCTTTTATAGAGGGCTTGTATCCCTGAAAAAAAATAAGCCGCGTCTTTAGCTTGAAAATGTTCATTTACGGCCGCCTTCATCTCTTCATCATCTCCAAATCTTCGTCCCCGAAGGTCCTTTTTCAAATTTTTAAATAGAAAATAGTCGCTAGGGGCCAGATCTGGACTATAGGGAGGGTGGTTCACTTCATCGAATCCAGTTTCTCGCAAGGCTTGCCTCGCAATGCGCGCTGTGTGAACCGGCGCATTGTCTTGCAGAAACAAAATTCCTTTGCTGATTTTGCCTCTTCTTTTTTCAACAATGGCTTCGCGAACTTTTTTCAAAAGCCCTGCATAATACTCTGCATTCATCGTAGTTTTTTTTTGGAGGTAATCTATGAGTAAAACTCCTTCGCAATCCCAAAAAATGGTGGCCATGAGTTTGGAAGCCGATTTTTCCACCTTGAACTTCTTCGGCGGCTTTTCCCCCTTCTCTATCCATTGCATTGACTCTTGTTTCGACTCCGGGTCGTATTGTCGGATCCACGTTTCATCAACGGTGACAATACGAGTGCAAATTTCCTCCAAATTGTCCTTGCACAGGTCTATAAATTCTTCGGAAGTTTCAACTCGTCGCTGCTTGTCCAGTGGCGTGAGCATTTTAGGCACCCAACGCGCACTGACTTTATTCATATGCAAATGATTATGCATAATGTCTCCAACTCGTTCCTTACTGATGCTCAGCTCTTCTGCTATCTGCCACAATTTTACTCGCCGATCGTCCAGTACAATTTTTTTTACTTTTTCGATGTTTTCATCAGTGACTGCGGTGTTCGGCCGGCCCGAGCGGGGGTCGTCTTCCAGAGTCTCTCGGCCTTGTTGGAATAGGCGTGTCCATCGTTTAACCGTGGCTGACGACGGTCCAGATTCTCCGTATACACTAGACATTTCTTCAAAAATTTCTTTTGCTGTTTTCCCCTTTTTTACGAGGAATTTTATGACGGCGCGATGTTCCAATTTCGTTAACTGCAGCGATGACTCAGACATGTTGATGTTCACGGTTCAATTACTCAAAGCTTAATGAAGCTAATGACATGAAACTTTTCTTATATAGTGGGTAGATGTCGCTCAACTAGTGACCCGCCGGATGAGTAATTAGCACGAATGCAAGTGCCTTAGGCTCAGAACTTTTCAGCCACCCCTCGTACGTAAGTGGACAAAGTTTTAGCGTGCGCGTTACGTTGCTCTTGGAAGATGGCCGCTAGTGCGTTTGACAAATCGATATGTTGTTTACATCGCCCATTACCATATTTACGCGAAATCCACAATAGATAGCAATCCCCCCATTTGACCCAATTTTGGGGCATTGCATTTATCTTTGTTGTATAGTTAACTGTTACGTTAAAAAGATAAAACCTGCAACCAAGCTTAGTATGGACAGACCACCAACAAGCACATAAAAAGCAATCTCTACCCACTAGCATAAATGCGAAAGTGTTTATTGGACTGTTGGTTTGACACGCTGTAATGGAGCAACGGATAAGCATGATTTTTTGCATGGATATAGTTAAAGACTTGGAAAATCACATGGACTACTTTTTATCCCGGGAAATCAAAGAGTCCCCATGGGATTTTAAAAACCTATATCCACGAGGATGATAGACATCAGCTAGTACAAGATATATTTGGAAAAAGGTACATGTAACAAGTGAACATTAGGCTTAATTTATACTGAAAGGGAATGGAAGCGAAGTTTTAATAAACTAGCTTATGCCCGCAACTTCGTCTGCGTGGACTATATAAATTTCAATCTTCTATTTTACTCCCTTAGAGAAAGAATTTTCAAAAATCCCTTCTTAGAGGAAGTCTACGTCATGATTGCTACCTGCTTGCCAAATTTCAGCCAGATCTATCCATAAGTTTGGGCTGTGCGTTGATAGATCAGTCAGTCAGTTGTAGATTACATAGCATATTGACTTTCTACCTCCACAGTCCACACTGTAAATCATCAATTTCTACCGAGAAAGAAAATTCCTGCGAAGTCGCGTGAATTCCCGCGCATTCCGTCGAATTTTCATTTGAGCAAGAAATTTATGTTTTACGTGGTGGAGATAAAAGTCGATACGCTACGCTATATTTTTGAAATATGCTTCCATTACCTTTCAATGTAAATTGAACCTTATGCAAATAAGAGTGCTTATTACAGCACCTTTTCTAGGTCAAAATCAAATTTTATATAAAACAACGCAGTAACATAATTTCATAACTACTGAACTGCTTGAATAACAAATTTAATTTTCTATACTGGAACGTTTCTGACACATAAGGTTACAATATCCATGGCTAAGCAAGTTGAATGAGTTGGATTTTAATTTAGCTCAACTGTTTTGATAATTATAATTGCAATTTAATTCTAGTCTGGCTTTTGTTTTTGCATCGTATCCGTTAAGTCGAGTAGACAGACTTAAACGCATAGTAAGACTTTATATTCCTGAACCGTGGAAGTTTTTGGAAGATGGCCGCTGACAGATCTGTCAGATCGATAGACACAGAAACTTCGTTACAACGAACTTCAATTTCTCTTTGTTTTATACGGAGGTCTAAAGAAATCACAGAAAGAAATTGTGTTTCAAAGCCGTAGTTGTTATTATTTCATACTTCCTTCCGCGTTGTTTCTTTATGAATTCTTCAAAGTTGGAACAACTTCGAGTTTCGTTCCCAAACACTAGATGATAAAGATTTTTTTATATTCAAAAGTTACTCGAAAAAACCGAGTTTTTATTACTCGACTACGGCTAAGAATAAAAAGGGTTATGACTTATGTTCAACAGTCTAGATAATATGTGGGTATGTGTATGTATAGATGTTTTACTGTCATGGAACAGCAGTCACCGCTCTATTGGAACGGTTTTGATATAAATGGGTTATCGTGGATTGTCATAAAAGTTAACCATAAAGGTACAGCACCTTATGACTCATTTGATGTCATCTATCATTACCAGGTCTTCCAATGCTTGGCTTTCCGGGGCGCCATTCGCCATCGCCATTTCTTCACCCTTGGAGTCGCAGGGAGCCGCTGGATTCAAGCGGCACAAGACCGTGGCGTGTGGAAGTCCCTACAAGAGTCTATGTCCAGCAGTGGGCATCCCATCGGTTGATAATGATAATGACATAGCACCTTACATTTTCTACTAAATAAATTAGGCTCTACGTGCGTGAATGTTAAATTAACAAAGAGCTAGAAAACATTAGAACTTCTGCGATAAAGTCGCGGGACCTACATTCACTCTACTGCACTAAAGAGTATTGA
Source organism: Maniola jurtina (assembly GCF_905333055.1). Taxonomy (NCBI): domain Eukaryota; kingdom Metazoa; phylum Arthropoda; class Insecta; order Lepidoptera; family Nymphalidae; genus Maniola; species Maniola jurtina. The sequence goes on along the minus strand of NC_060052.1, from coordinate 3,986,495 downwards.
AAACTAAATTTTATTCATAGCGGCGACCAGAACGGAGCAGACGCCAACAAAAAAGACTCCCGTCGGTGTTTCCACAAAGGCGCTTCCGAACAAACGAATTTGAAAGACAAACGTATCTGCAATTTCTGGCTGCTATCTTGAAAAGTTTTATATTGTGTTGACAACAGACTGCGTCAGTATACCCGCAATAGGGATGATAACTACTAGTCCAATCAGCGACTTTTTATCTAACGTCAAAACGTAAGAGAGCTCGTATGAAATACATAGATGTGACGTATGGATAGTAAGTAGCATAAAGTTAAGAGCGCCACCTCGCCAACAAACTGGCCCACCAGTTTGGCGAGATATAAAATGTTAAAGGCAACAGGTAAAATTAGTGTGAATAAATAAATTGAAAAAAAAAACTTCATAGCGTTTGACGTACTTTTTTAGTTAAATCGATAATTCAAAATGGTTAGCAAACTTAAAACTAACAGCGGAAGTGGATTTTATTTAATTATTTTATTTTATATTCAATACAGATGCGATTTTCATCAATGGATAGTGTGATTCAAGAGAATGGTTTATAGGTATAGTTTAATATTGTTTTGTGTTAATTTGTTGAAATATATTGATAACTATTCAAGATGTCGGAAGAAATCAAGCCGACTTCAATGAAAATTCTGTCTTTCTTTTGAAATAGGTATAATAATCCGCTCTTACGCCACATTAGTATCTACATTGCACCCGTGCGAAGGCGGGGCGGGTCGCTAGTTGTGTATAACTAGATGAAGCTATCTTATATAACTGTAAGTAGGTATGGAGTTTAGTAAAGAGTTATTTTTACAAATTCTGCATGACAAAGACACATGAATTCCTCGGATAAGATTGTCTTTAACAGATAGGTATGTTATGGATAACCATCTAGAATCTAGATTTTAGAGATTTACTAATTTAATAAAATTTAATTTAAAGAAGACTTTCAAAAATATAGATTTTATTGTTTGCTTTTATAATTACGTAAGGTATCATCCTTAGAAGCTTTCTTTGGTTCTTGGCGAACATAAAACGAGTTACGGCCCCGGTATGGCTTGTAAGCTAAAACCAACCGGTTCCAGTGAAACTCGCTGCTGTTTAGTAGCCAAGTAGTATGTCCTTTTTCATTAATTAAGCAAAAAGTTATTTGTATTAGAATCTGAGTCATTTTATTAGCTTATATATTTTTTATCGAGCTGTTTATCGGCTATCTGCACCTCTCTCTCTCTTTGGCTTACGTTTTCTATTCTATTTTGAAAATTGGTTAGGGCAAGTTATTAAAGTTTCTTGACAAAATGTGAGTGAGAAACTTTGTTTAGTTTTCTAAGGAATATATTTTTTAGGGTTCTGTACCCAAACGGTACCAACGGGACCCTATTACTAAGCTTTTGCTGTCCGTCCTGCGTCCGCCTGTCTGTTAGCGGACTGTATCTCGTGAACTGTAATAAATAGAGTTGCTATTGCCGCTATAACAACAAATACCTACGTAAAAAAATTTCAAAATTGCCGCTACGAAAATCAGTGTTATTTTTTGTAAGATGATACGGAACCCTTCGTGTTCGAGTCCGACTTGCACTTGACCGATTTTTCATTAATGTCACCGGCCTCTTAATTTTTCACACTGGGCAAACTACGTCCACTAGGCGCTATAACATGAGAAATGTCTGGACTAGACTTGCAACGAATATTCGGTTACTATTCGGTATTCGGCCTATTCGGCTGCTTTTATTATATTCGGCCGGATACCGAATATTTACATATTATTCGGCCGAATACCGAATACTTAAATAATATATTTTGTCATAGAGAAATAATTGGTAAAATGAAAAATTTAAATCGATTGATTACGTATATACCTATTCATATTTTCATTTCTGTTATAATCATTTAAGTAGTCATTGGTGCATAACACAGGTACATAATCATCTTCTGAATTGGAAAAATGGAGGATTCTATGTATTTGAATTATTGTGGTAATCAAAATTTAGAAGGGTAAGGTTCTCATTTCTTTTATAATCATTTATTAAGTAATCATTGGTACATAAAACAGGTACATAATTTAATCCAATTTAATAAAAAAATCCAGCCGAATACTTTTGCCTAATATTCGGCTATTCGGTCAGGGGCCTCGCCGAATATTCGGTATTCGGTATACTGCCGAATATACTATTCGTTGCAAGTCTAGTCTGGACCATTGAAACATATCCGTTAATGTGTGCGTGTTGTAATAATTACACTACACGCCTATTACACACACGCAGACGCCTGTTCACACACTCACACATTGTAGGGGTTTTTGTGTGCATGTGCGTGACCCGGCTTCAAGAATACGAGCGAGGACTTTGAACCTATCCTCGCACAACGTCATTCGCAAACTAGAGCTGTGAATGCAATGAATGGGTGTATTATAAAACTTTGCATTCGTTACTCTTTAGGTAGATGCAGAATACGGAGCTTAATTAGCGTTACGGATGTTATACATCTTAGGCGCTACAATATATGAAAGGTTCACCATTTCGCATTACAAAAACTTTTAAAATAAGGTACATGTCTAGATATAGGAATGATGTCTTTCGAGAAATTCTTATATTAATGTGACTACGACTCTAAGAAGATAGCATAAAGAAAGGTTGGATGATAATAATGACCCTTGTACGATTTTAAATCATATATTTAAACGCTCAGTGTGAACTGTGCGTTTAGATGTAGGTAAGTACCTACTGCTTGCTACCTTCCTTCGTACTGTGTCAAGAAGGGGTAGCCCGTCTCAGCACTCATTGTAGTAATTAGCTTTATATTAGTAACTAGCCTTTGCTCGGTGCGCGAGCTGCTAAAGCAGCTCGCGTGACGTGGTTAGGTTGATAAGTATTAAAACGAATTTATTTATTAAGATTCAAAATTCACCCCAAAAACACCATAAAACGACACCCATATCGATTTTTTTCTTAAAAAATGCATGACCGCCATCTTGGATTTCAAAATAAATGTCGTTATCAAAATCAGCACCCTGGGAAACTCTGAAAACGATATCCATATCATTTTTTATAAAAACGGGGTAGTTGAGGTTAATAAAGTAGGGTGCGTGGGTGCGCGGACCACTAAAGTGGTCCGCGAGCATGCAGAGTTTGTTCCACTGAGTAGACCTCCGGGCCCTGATTATCTTTTGCGAAGAAACCACTCTTCCATCTTTTATAGCCTCCGAGATAGACACCGACGAAATTTGTATGGCGGCCATCTTGTTTTTTCAAAATTTTCCACTTTTTCTATTAATCGTTTACTATATTCTTCAAAGATTGCGAGTTTCAACGAAATCGGTTGGAAAACAAAAGAGTTGCAAAAATCAGGTCGGCCGCCATCTTGTTTTTCTGAAATGTCATAATTTTTCCCTACTCGCCTCCCCCACCCGAACACATCTCCCCTACATTATCGTATCGATTTCCGTCTCTTTCTAGGAGAATGAGACACTCAATATTCGCCATACAAAATGTATGGGAAAATAAATTCCGCCATTTTGAATTTTTTTTTCTATTCATCGAGTAGACCTTTGGATCCTGATCCTCTTTTGCCAGGAAACCGCACCTCCATCTTTTATACCCTCCGAGCTGGACGCCGGCGAAATTTGTATGGCGGCCATCTTTTCTTCGCCATTTTGAATTTTTTTTCAGCTTTTTGGCAATTGGATGACGTCATGAATGACATTTGGTCGAGCACCCCCCACCTATCTTCAATACCTTGAGCGGACCCTTCACCCGTCTCCGACATCCTCGATCATCAGCTATTTCCAAATTTTTCCTCGATTTTTTTTTTGTTTTCTATACGAAACCATCAGTGAAAAAAAAAAATTTCATACAAAATTTTACAGGAGGAGTTTTTGGGGAAAATCTCGAAAATCTCCCCAAATGTGGCAACACTGTTTACATATTTCGATACTGCTGGTTGAGTCACACAATCGATTGATACATGTCGACTTTCCAAAATGTTGCCAACTGCCTCAAAAACGTGATCAAAATTTCGGAAAATTTGAAAAAAATACAAAATGGCCACCAACTCTTTTTGCAGAAGCAAATTAGATAATTTTACAACTTTCCTATTAACTACAGGATATACCGCTCCCGATGACGTTTCAATCTCTCCTCTCGCTCGCACCCACGCGAAATGATCGTCCCTGAAAAAAGACAATGTCGAAAATCACTTTTTTTTTGATAAATTCCAGTGTTGCCAGTCTCCGGCGACAAAAATACCCAAATATCATTTGTACGAGCAAAACACATAATCGCTCATACTCGGATTTTGCTAAAAGTGCGTATTTCGATTTTTTACAATTTCCCGAAAATCTTGAAATTTCCCCAAAAAATGGGGTAATTTTTTCCCACCGATCTATACCTCGAGTCTATACGTACAACCGCTTCATAGAAGCCGAATCGCTCCGATGTTGCCAACTTTGACATATTCGAATTTTAAAATTGCGTTTTTTCGTACTTCGAACATAACGGCCGCCATGACAGCCGCCATCTTGAATTTTTAAAAACCACTCCCGTTCTGTCAAAATACAGGATAATCGTGGGCGAAACCAGAAAAAATAATTATCCTCGATTACCCCGTTTCGGATCTGTGGCGCCGCGGTTCGGGGTCGAAAAATCAAAATTTTGAAAACGCTACGGTTCGGCCGCCATCTTGTTTTTTCAATTTTTTCGACATTTCCCATTAATCGTTTACTACTTTCTTCAGAGTTTCCAAAATTCGACGAAATCGGTTGGAAAACAACGGAGCTGCAAAAATCACGTCGGCCGCCATCTTGTTTTTCTGAAATGTCATAATTTTTCCCCAGAGGGTTCCCGAAACCGAACACAACTCCCCCACATCATTATATCATTTTCCGTCTCCTTCTAGGAGAACAATTATGTCAATGAGTCAGTGAGTCAGTGAGTGGTAATCGAGCTATATATAGTATAAACTAGTTTTTGCTCGGTGCGCGAGCTGCTAAAGCAGCTCACGTGACGTGGTAAGGTTAACTTTATTATATAAAACCAAATTGATTTATTAAGATAATTCACCCCGAAAAACCCCATAAAATGACAGGCATTTCTATTTTTTGTAGAAAATGTAAGTCCGCCATCTTGGATTTGAAAATAAATGTCATTATCAAAATCAGCACCCTGGAAACCCTGAAAACGATATCCATATTATTTTTTGTAAATTAGGATAATAATTTAGTAGGGTGCGTGGGTGCGCGGACCACTAAAGTGGTCCGCGAGCATGCAGTGTTTGTTTCACCGAGTAGACCTTCGGACCCTGATCATCTTTTGCCAAGAAACCACTCTTCCATCTTTTATATCCTCCGAGATATACACCGACGAAATTTGTACGGCGGCCATCTTGTTTTTTCAAAATTTTCCACTTTTTCTATTAATCGTTTACTACATTCTTCAAAGATTGCGAGTTTCAACGAAATCGGTTGGAAAACAAAAGAGTTGCAAAAATCATATAGGCCGCCATCTTGTTTTTCTGAAATGTCATAATTTTCCCCTACTCATATTGCGCATCCAAACATATCTCCCATACATCAATGTATCGTTTTCTGTCTCTTTCTAGGAGAATGTGACATTCAATATTCGCCATACAAAATGTATGGAAAATTAAATTCCGCCATTTTGAATTTTTTTTCTGTTCATCGAGTAGACCTTTGGATCCTGATCCTCTTTTGCCAAGAAACCACACTTCCATCTTTGATACCCTCCGAGCTGGAGACCGGCAAAATTTGTATGGCGGCCATTTTTTCTTCGCCATTTTGAATTTTTTTTCAGCTTTTTGGCAATTGGATGACGTCATGAATGACATTTGGTCGAGCACCCCCCACCTATCTTCAATACCTTGAGCGGACCCTTCACCCGTCTCCGACATCCTCTATCATCAGCTATTTCCAAATTTTTCCTCGATTTTTTTTTTGTTTTCTATACGAAACCATCAGTGAAAAAAAATATTTTCATACAAAATTTTACAGGAGGAGTTTTTGGGGAAAATCTCGAAAATTTCCCCAAATGTGGCAACACTGTTTACATATTTCGATACTGCTGGTTGAGTCACACAATCGATTGATACATATCGACTTTCCAAAATGTTGCCAACTGCCTCAAAAACATGATCAAAATTTCGGAAAATTTGAAGAAAATACAAAATGGCCACCAACTTTTTTTGCAGAATCAAATTCGATAATTTTACAACTTTCCCATTAACTACAGGATATACCGCTCCCGATGACGTTTCAATCTCTCCTCTCGCTCGCACCCACGCGAAACGATCGCCCCTAAAAAAAGACCACGTCGAAAATAACTTTTACTATGATAAATTCCAGTGTTGCCAGTCTCCGGCGACAAAAATACCCAAATGTCATTAGTACGAGCAAAACACGTAATCGCTCATACTCAGATTTTTCAAAAAGCCCGTATTTCGATATTTTACAATTTCCCGAAAATCTTGAAATTTCCCCAAAAAATGGGGTAATTTTTTTCCTCCAATCTATACCTCGAGCCTATACGTACAATCGCTTGATAGAAGCCGAATCGCTCCGATGTTGCCAACTTTGAGATATTTAACTTTTAAAATTGCGTTTTTTCGTACCTCTAACATAATGGCCGCCACGACAGCCGCCATCTTGAATTTTTAAAAACCATTCCCATTCCGTCAAAATTCAGGATAATCGTAGACGAAACCAGAAAAAAATTATTAGTTTCAATTTCCCGTTTCGGATCTGTGGCGCCGCGGTTCGGGGCCGAAAAATCAAAAATTTGAAAACGCTACGACTCGGCCGCCATCTTGTTTTTTAAATTTTTTCGACATTTCCCATTAATCGTTTACTACTTTCTTTAAAGTTTGCAAAATTCAACGAAATCGGTTGGAAAACAACGGAGCTGCAAAAATCACGTCGGCCGCCATCTTGTTTTTCCGAAAAGTCATAATTTTTCCCCAGAGGGTTCCCGAATCCAAACACATCTCCCCTACATCATTATATCATTTTCCTTCTCTTTCTAGGAGAACAATTATGTCAATGAGTGAGTCAGTGAGTGGTAATCGAGCTATATATAGTATAATAAAATAAAGCAAACTAAACCTACTTTATCATATCGTACAAAAAATCCTAACACTGTGAATTTGTGACCTCGTGTATAAGAAAAGTTATAATTTTTTATTTCCAAGTTGAATAAAGAAACTTTCATGGCTGCACTACATACCGTGTCGAGATTCCGTTTTGTGAGATATTTAGAATTTTTGTATTCACTTCATTCTAGGTGCCTGCCTGCCAACGCTGGCATAGTGGTGGGCTAACAAACATGTTTAGGTATTATAAAAATGATGACGACATGGTTTCCATGTCCTACGGTCTTCACTAGTAACACCCGCAACGTAAGTACATAATATAATTTTTCATCATAACATATTCGAAACTGATCCATTATTCTTTTAATTTATTCTTTTAATTTATAATTCTCTTATAATTTATAGTAAATCTTTACTATACCTACTTAGTCTGTTTTTCCTTATTTTACCTACTTAAAAGGTACACAAGTAGCTTCTCGCCGAAATTATACGCTGCCCAGACCTCATTAGCGCGAGCTGACAATGAAACCATGAAAAACAGATTTGTTTATCTTTCAAGCAGACTAAGGAAATCTATACCTACCAGGTAATACTAAACTTTGTCTCACAGAGTAAGCTTCACTTTTTCTTCGCAATTTCATTAAACAGATTAAATGTAAAGAATGTTAGCGTGTGGTCGGTGCACTTATCAGAATCTGTACCGGTACATAACGATATACGAGTAGCAGTACTTGGGTTAATACTCTCTGTGGGTGGGCTCGTAGGGTGGCCATGTTCCCAGGATTTCATCGAGACTACAAGAATATATATTATCTATCGAAAGAAACCCCCTAATCTGGGTTAGAAACATGAAATTTTGACAGTCGGCTCCTTTTATAACGTAGGCCTATTACATATTTAATGTACTTATTTATGAAATGGCAAAACTAAGAGCTCTTTCGGAATCATGTTAATAAAACCGTATATACGCGATATAGGATTTTTGCACTTTGCGTAAACGATATGAAGCTGTATGAAGCTTAATGTTCCGTGATTGCTACAACAAAGATGAATAAACAAAACAAAACGAAAACCTACGATTTCCTAAAGCATTGCGAGATTCGTGAACACACCCCAGGCGCGAAACCAACCAACTAAGCAGACATGTTTATAGCGCATTAAAATAGTTACACTGTCAGGTACAAACTAAAATAAATAAGACGTAGCCGGCGGTAATTCGCGAAACGTGGCGCACGTTTTGCAAATCATCTGTCACACCGTTATACGAACATAGATGAACGATCCAAATTGCGCCGGAGCACCGTTTCCAAAACTTTGTTTTTGTGTGCCATTTATTTTTAGAAAGACAGAAAACGCGTTCACGTCGAGTCGCATGAAGCCGATAGCAGCATGTGGCAATCAACTCAAGATCAAAGAATCCCCAAGTGGACTTAACTACAAAGACATAACACAACTAAGTTTCTATTTATATTTTTTTAATCAGATAACTCCCTGATATTTATTTATATTTCAGGGTTCTTGAGAGAATATTAAACATTTGGCAAATGAATGATTGATTAAAGATCACTAAATCTTTTTTTTTGTGGTATTCTGATCACGGCATACAGAGCAGCCAACAGCCAATATATTTTGTTTCAGTTAAAAGCAGCAGCCTAGAAATTTGTGAAACGCTGGACTGTTTGAATGTTATTATGTAGATTGTAGAGTTGAGAGATTACAAAATATATCCTTAGCGACAGTGATGTGGCACGGAATTCTAGACAGGCTGCCAAACCTGGTATCGACTGTGAACTGGTAATACCTCAGTTTTAACAACTTTACAGGATGAATGGAAAACTTGGTTTCCTTCAGTTAAACAGTGATTGTAGGTATGTATGCATGTGTGGCAGGGAAAAAGAGGAGACAAATACCAAAGAAAAAGTGGATGGATTGCGTGAAATAGAATATGTGTGTAAAAAAAGGGGTGGATGGTGCGTTGACAGATGACAGAAGTGAGTGGAAGAAGTAGATAATATGTTGTGCTGACCCCACGTAGAGCTTGGGATAAGGTCCGGAGGAAGAAGACGCCTGCTAGGATAGGTGAACCATCGCTAATGTACCTACGCGCTTTTCAAATTTTTTTCTAAGCTAGAAAATTACTGTCTTGAACTGTGACATCACGGAGTACAAAATAGTTTACAGTGAAATTTGAGGTTGCCAGTGCATAATCCATATGTCTAAGAGATTTTAAACTAGAGGAGCTGCCTTATGACCGGGGATGCGCGAGAGATGTTTTGACACTTGACCCTCTGACCCACCGATGGTATACCTTTTCGCTCATCTAATATCTAATGGAAACGGATTTATAATGTCCGCAATCCGCATGTCGAATCACACTAATATTATAAAGGAGAAAGTTTGTATGTGTGTGTGTATGTTTGTTACTCCTTCACGCAAAAACTACTGGACGGATTGGGTTGAAATTTAGAATGGAGATAGATTATACCCTGGATTGGCACATAGGCTACTTTTTATCCCGGAAAATCCAAGAGTTCCCACGGGAATTTAAAAAAAACCTACATCCACGCGAACGAAGTCGCGGGTATCAGCTAGTATCACATAAATTTTTCTCTACATGAAATGAATGTATAAAAAAATGTGTTCGCAATACTTTTTCATAATGTATTTGAGGTACTATATTGAAATCTGAGTAAAAGATTGAATCATAATAAATCATTCAATATCCAGCAGCGCAATTTAGTAAATATCTTCAAAGAGCATAACAAGTCTCAAATAACTTCATACTTGTACATCCATTTTCGATTTTCAATATGTTTGATATATATTCTATGCCAATCCAATATCGTCTCCGTGCCCTCTTATCAAAAATACATTATTAGGTTATTCATGAGAAAAAGGCGTCTAACTGTGTTCAATTGAGTTTCCGAACTCCTGAACACGTCTTTACGGCAGTTATTTTCGTTACAATATAAACCTAATTGCATGTACGAAATAGGGTTCAATATCATATGGCATTAAGTCATGGGATTTTGCCTCAAGGCGTAATATTATGAGAATAAAAGATATCTACAGTATAGTAAAGTTATACAGTTCAATATTGTGTTAAGCTTCTCGAGCGCAAGGATGGATGCCGAAGGCCGGTTACAAAGCCGCAACATTTTCCTGTTTACGGTATTTGACTTCATAGAAAGGGTCATAAGGGCTGCGTCAAAACATCACTATTCGTAATTTTTACAACACGAAACAACAACTAAACTTCAAGTGTAAATTAGAACAATCGGAAACTACGAGTAAGTTAGCTTGAAAATATAGTTTTTTAACATTAATATGCTATAAGTAAATAATTATACATTTTTTTGACTAATATGTACATGTGTTTTAATTTTTAAATGCAATGGTAAATTGCTGAAGTGCTTGTCCTACAATAATAAACAAATAATATCATACAAATTAACCGTTGATTTTAAGCAACTCATGACTCTTGAGTTATGGACTCAGTTAGGTACAATCCGTACTAATATTATAAATGAGAAAGTGTGTCTGTCTGTCTGTCTATCTGTCTGCTAGCTTTTCACGGTCAATCCAATTCACTGATTTCGATGAAATTTGGTACAGAGATAGCTTGCATGCCGGGAAGGGCATAGGCTACTTTTAATGCCGGGAAATCAAAGAGTTCCAATTCCAATTTAAGTAACAATAAATTGAATTAGAACCGCTGCTGCTGCCAGCGTTTTGGGACTATTGTCTAAAGCCTTAGGACTGAGACGGATTCGTGATGTGCAGTGGGTTAAAATGATGAATGCTGCTTGGATTCAACACCTGAAGGAACTCTGCAGCAGCGGTTCACATAAGTCTATCGTTGCGCCACGTCGACCGTCGACGCTAGCACGCACCTTCACTGTTTCTCTCTTGCTAACGGCTAACCGCACTGCTTCTCTCTTGCTAATGTAATAATTGCCTATTTCAGTACGGAAACATAATAGGTACCAAACAGGGACAGCCCTACGGTCGTTGGTAACACAAAACGCGTGAAGCCAGCGAGACGCGAGTGGTGACAGATCGCGCCTTGTATTTGCACATTATTCACAAGCTCGATAAATAATTACAACGTACCTATTGTTACTTGCGGCGTATAATAGCTATAAATAAAATGAAGTAACGCTAGCAAGAAAATTGCGTGAAAGAGTGACAGCTGCATGCAACTTTTGATGTTCTCTTCAATAGCATTAACATTTGGCAATAGCGCAGGCGAGTGTGTAAAAGTGGGTGGGTTAGTGATAAATATTTAATGACGACACATTATATCAAAACTGATAACAAGCATTACAAGCATTTAATTATGAAATCGACCTATTCATACGAGCATGTTATTAAATTAATTAATACTTTCACACACTCACCAACACAATTAAAGTTTATACAAGAATTTCACCTTGTGAAATCAACATAACTTCCGTCTAATAAAACGTAGTTTGTAGTAGAAGCGTACGTCGTACGTATCATACTACCAGTAGTCCAAGGGTAGAACTAGAATTGAACCTAAAATGACCAATCTCTCAGATTTTAACACAACTCCGACATCGTCGAGTTAATAGAGGTCACAAAAAGGTGTTTCACACAGTAATGTAGCAATCATATGCCGTCAGACAGGCCCGAGACTACTAAAGAGCAAAACGCTCGCAGCTGTTTAGTCATTGTAGGCTAGAATACAAGATGTATACTAGAGTAGGTAGAGAATATTGTCCTACTTAGAAACTTTATACTTGAACTCATATTTAACATTAGTAGCTACTTTTATTTTATTCTGATGCATGTATAATATTATAAACATAACCAAGTGTTACATTCAGGTAAATAAGAAGCAGATTTATCAATACATATTATATAATCAATATTTTTGACGGCCTCTCTGGCGCAGTGGTACACGCTGTGATCTTATTAATGGGAGGTCTTGGGTTCGATTCCCCAGCAGGAGTTTAGAATTTTATAATTTCTCTGGTCTGGTCTAGCTTCGGCCGTGGCTAGTTACCACCCTACTGGCAAAGACGTACCGCCAAGCGATTTAGTGCTCCGGTACGATGCCGAGTAGAAATCATAGGAGTACGGGTTTTATGAAAACTACAATAGCCCTTCCAGGTTATCCTTCCATGTTAGACTGCATCATCATTTACCACCAGCTCAGATTGCAGTCAAGAGCTAACTTGTACCTGAATAAAAAATTAATAGAAAGTTTTGCCGCACTCACTGACTCGTCAATGCCCAGCCCAAATCCTTGGACCTAGAAAGGTAAAATTTTGCACAGAGCCCGAGGTTTTTTTTTTAATGACAGGTAATTTTTCGATAGTCCCACAGGATATCCAATAAAGGCAATTTATATTTTCGCTTAATGACTGATGCGAGAACTGACCGAAAAAAGCCAAAACTTGCTTGCCGTTTCTGAGCATAAAGTACATATAGGGTACACAATATAATATACGTGTAAGTATACAAGTCTAAACTCGTATTTAATTATGTATTCAAAACCGTGCCAAGTAACAAAAGAATTGATAATAAACTTGTCGGCGTCGCATCGTCGAGTCAGAACATTACATAAGCGCACATAAATAAAAATATTTTCAACTAATTTGGAAATAATTTGACGATTCCGTCTTACCTATCTACCTACTGGCACGGGTATTTACCTAGGTACTTCCTGACTGTGTCTTACGTTTTATTTATATCGTTTATGAATTTGTATAAGTATTATTACCTACTTACTATTTATTAAATGACAACTTTTTTTTAAAACGCTTTCTCTAAATTGACAAGTGTAAATTAAAAATTTATAACACCCCCGACGATCCAAAGTATCAGAGTTTTCCAAAACATCATTTTCAAATAAATAATTATGTATCAAGGCAACTTCCATCTTGACAGCTTGACATTTGTCAATTGACATAATATTATGAACCTAACGGTTATGTAACCTTCTTTTCTACAAGAAAACTAGAAAAGAGCTGATAACTCTTAAACGGCTGAACCAATTTTTTTAGATTATAGCTAAGAACACTCTCGATCAAGCCACCTTTCAAACAAAAAAAACTAAATTAAAATCGGTTCATTCGTTTAGGCGCTACGATGCCACAGACAGATACACAGATACACAGATACACACGTCAAACTTATAACACCCCTCTTTTTGGGTCGGGGGTTAAAAATAGAAAAGTTGCAAAATCTTATTTTTAGACCCAGCGGTTTAGCTGTACGTGTCAGATTTTTTTTTTCTATAATATGTAAAGACTAAAGATACTTATCAAATGCCGTACTAACGGACTTCACAATAAAAGAAAATCATTCAGTGTCCGTTGGATACTAAATAGTCAGTGATCTTGACATCAATAGATCGATAGACAACCTTGTTTGTAGATAGGTAGATCGACATTATATCTCACTTTGTAGTGCGAGTTTTGTCATAGTAAAACAGACGTGCCAACTTCCAACCCTGTTAATATTTTCTGATTTTCTCCTTTCGAAAGCGTATTCTTTTGAAAGAGAGAACTTTTCTTTATTCCTGCCGAATCGAAAAACTGCGAAATCGGGTGGTCAGGAATTTCTCTAAGTCTCTATACACAAAGACTCTATAAATCCTCTGTATTTATCTTATCATTTGTAACAATATCACACGTTGGCTGACTGGTCGGTCCGACATCAATGTTATTGGTAACCAAGGTAAAAAAGAAAACAGTTTTTTTTTTAAAACAAAACCCTTTTGTTTAAAACATTTAAAAATCTGTTTACTCAATAAAAAAAACATTTATTTAACTATGCCAACTCTGGTTGTAACTCATTCACAGCCCCGACATGTCGGTTTGTCTGTGTTGATGCTCCTGCTATAATATTATAGAGATTGACGTCGCGGGTAATAATGGAAGCCAGCCGCAATAATTGAGGCGGGTCAATTCCAACGGACGAGGGACAATCGACGCAATTGCAACCGTCGCGCGGCGGGCTTTGAGTCGAGAGGTGGGCGCTTGAGAAACAACTTTTAAATTACGCACCAATAAAACTGTCATGGACATGGTTACACGAATGTGAACGATATTGAAACTATTTAATGAAATGGGCAGCGTCAAAACGATCCCGTGCGAAGCCCCAGCTTCGCTAGTTTTAAACATAAGAGGTGCTATACTTACAAATAACCTAAAAAATCGATAACTCCACCGCCAAACTTCGCTCCACGTAGAAACCGCCTTATTCCCTTCTTCCTCCGACCCGTCTTTCACAAGAAACGATAGTCGGCAAGTATTGGTATGCGAAAGCCGATAACGCCGAGCAAGGACGTTGGAATGCACTTCTCCGTGTGTTTGTGCGTGCGTTCATGTGTGTATTGTCTTGTGTTGCCGCCAACGGGAATGTACCTATATCTATCGTATCTCTACCATCGTCCCTTCGCCTGAGCGTCAAACTCAAGCGTCTACAGATATACCAACTTCTAACACGCATTGCTGGAAGTTGGTTAGAAAGTCGATCCCACACAGTGTCTCAAATGTTTACCGCACAGTAGGTTAAAATGGTACTCAGTAAGTTAGGCCCAACTGACATCGCTATTTAATCTATATCTAGGTATGTATCATCATATGGGTAATTATAAAACACAAAAATTGTTTCTATCTATATCCGTTATAAACTTTGAAACCATCCAACTGATGTGCCTCAAACCGGTTTCATTAGAAAGCCAACAATGCGAAGATGGTTTTACACCAATTAAAACAAAATGTATTATTTAGTTATTAAATTAAGGGGGAACCCAGAACTATAGAGAATAGAGATAGACCACTGCGGGATAGACGTCTAGATTGGCTAGTGTCGGATTCCTATTTATCGGGACATCTATAAATGCTTTAAGTGCTGTAGCAAACAGAAGTTTAGTGTATTTATGGTATCTCTACCTTTATCCATTCAAGCGAGAGCCATAGATTAGTATTTGCAACAAAAGCCTAGGCTTGAACGTTCCGCGTGTAGATAACGCTTCTATACCGGCTATATTTACTTTGATACTAGTATGGATAAGTACCTAATTGGTATAATAAACTGGCAGATGTCCGCTACATGGTTAGCGACTGCTGTTATATAATTTCCTCTAATACCGGTTTGAGCCTTCGTTCCCAGTGCAAAGGAAAACTTTCAGTCCTACCGACTACATTATTAATAAATCAATCTTGTTAAACAAACTCAATTCTTAGTCCATGTTAAAAAATCAGTTTAGTTATTGTAGCAAGTGTAAAGTAAGTTTCTCAATAATTTTCGGCGGTGCGAATCTACGATATAGAAAAACTATATTATGTAACATCTCAAGTTTTTAACTCAGCTGCTTGAGCTATACGTAGGTAAGTCAGTGAATCACTTTTTCCTTTTAAATATACAGAACATAATAAATATATTAGGTAGGTAAGTATCAATTGGAAAAAAGTGATTGTGTTTAGCTTTGACTGAACCGCTACTATTAAACCGTAGTTGGAATAAGGCTCGAACAAGATAAAAAGCTTGTTTGTAAAAGAAATTAGAGTTAATTAGTCCTAAAACAGATTGAGATAAGTATCTAACAAAGCAACGGAGCGTTGCAACATTGAATTCACTATATTATGATCGTTAGACGTACTATACAACGAAGCTATCTAAAACGCCTTACTCGACAGCAACATGGAAACTACATCAGATGACAATAAGCGCTGCACACAGTGCTCTGGATGGCGGACCCAGTGTCGAATACAAACAAGCAAGTGTATTTAGGGGCTGAAGTTTTAGTAATCGTACACACGGTGGAATATTTCCGCGCCGTGATTGCGTATTTATTTCATAATGCGTCAGAGTCTAATTAACTAAAACGTCTTACTCGACAGAATATGGAAACTATATCAGATGGAAGCGTTGCACACTGTGCTCTGGATGACGGTCCCAGTATCGAATACAAACAAGTGTATTTAGGGGCTGAAGTTTTAGAAATACAACATTGTGGAACATTTCCGCGCCGTAATTGTACCTATTTACTCTATAAATTTCATAATGCGTCATAAAGTTAGAATTGTCAGTCGACTTATTACAGCCATATTTTTTTTTGATCCCAAAACAAAATTAAAGTGTTTTTTAATCAATTTATAAACTCAGGTACTATTATCGTATCATAGTTTGGCATATAGGAAAGGAAGGGTGGAAAAACTGTTTAATTTAAAGTTTTCTATTTGCATTATGTGTATCACAGCCATTTTAACTATAGTCATAGAAACCTATTAGCGCTACACAGAGGCATATCAACATTTTGGAAATAAAAGATTTTCAAAGTAAAATACCCTGGAGTAATAGATACCTCGTTGAATTGTGGCTTGAAATCAAAATTCAGTTTCCTAAACAGTTTATGAAAAAAAGACACTATCGTTTAATAAATAATGGCCGCCAAACTTTTAGCAACTAGCATTGCTACGGGACCTTACCTTATGTACGAAATTTTTCAATATCTCGCGACGTTTTGTCTATGGCCGCGCGGTGCCATTCCGCAGTGCGGTCTAGCCTTTACATTCGGAGCTATTAACAAGTCGGCAAGCGTCGCCGGAGATCACGTAGGGGACCGGTCGTGAGAGTCCGCCTCCGCCCGCCTGTGTTAAATTACCGCCATTTCGGACCCGGCGGCGCGATCGTAAAAATGTGCAACCTAACGGAAAAACTACTATGGCAACGTAAGCTGGAAAAAGCGCTTATCTACATTTTACAGCTGCCGTTTTTGGCCGCAGTTTCAATTTTTGGTCCGTTAGTGAGTCTGTTAATAATAGAAATGCGTTTTGGCTGTGCACTTTATACAGTTAAAACACTAAACGACTCAGTGGATTTTCATCACATCCACCGTTCATGAATATATTCTGCGAGCATTGATGAATGACCTTCGTACACAAACATCATGAAACACGTGTCGACTGCGCTCGAAATTCGGTATTTTGCTAAAATTAATAAAATTTAAAAAAAAAAATGAAAAAAAAAACTTGAACTCAACCAAGCATTCTTATGAAAATTTAATTTTAATTCATCAATCATGCCAACAAACGATTAATTATAAATCAAGGTTACCACGATATAATAGTTTAATATAAGCGGGGCAAAATCCATTTAATTGCGGCGAAGTAGAATAGTTATATCTACTGAATAAATACGCAGTATCATAATATTATTAGTTAAGTAGTAAGTACCTGCTACACCTGCCTACTAACTGAGTGAACTAGAGTGAGGGAACTCTCGTTTTGATTTTGAATCGACGATATGTCAAATTCAAGGCTATGGTGTAATAAAATCAAAGAAAAATAAGGCTACTTTAGGACAACCTGCGTCAAATGTACTAACATTTGATGCAGCCAGTGTCGTCGAAGCCTCGACGTTTTGCTTGAATTTGCCTAACTGTCGTGAACTGTGCTACTTGGTAAGTTACTGTCTTCTAACAGACTTCAATTATTAATGTACGAGACATGCATTCCATACAGAATCTAGTAGAAAAAGTGCCCGTTTCGACTTATTTGTTTTTAGCAGAACCGTAGAAAAACAGAAAAATAATCCTTTAAACTACTTTAATTCACAGCATTTTTACAACTTTCAAAGCACTCTGGAGAGAATCCTCTCAAAGAAAGTAGGTACCTATACTCACATTGGTTTACTTACAACGTACTAAATTACTAACGGAAATTAAGGACTCAATCGTGGGTAAGCAGTAAGGACTTATTTTTCGCGAACACTGATAATAATTATTGACGACCGACAACAATCAACATATTCGTAACATCTTGTATTTTAATGATCGATTAATTCAATCAAATAGCAATAAAGGTGCAGCTGTTATGAGTAGCGACTCAAGTCCAACTGCCCCATAAAATTAAATTAATATTATCGATAAAGATATCCAATTTAAATGTACCGTGTCGCAATCCATATTAGTAGAAGCTAAAGAGCCTAAAGGAATTCAGAGCTGGCCATTAGCAATTCTGAGAACATGCCCGCACCGAGTGGTTAATTATGACTGGCATTTATCGTGTATAATTTTTTAACGTGTCACGGCAAAATGCATTCTCGACATCCTGACTACGGGTAAAGCTAAACTAGTACCTACCATATCGTGTGACAAGAAGTTGTTATTACCCTCTTTTATTTTGCTCTAACCCACCCCGAGCACTCACCTGTATTCGGAGTTTTGTGCGTTCCAATATCATTTGCGTGAGGAAATCTGCATATTGGATAGTTCTCCATAATATTATCAAAGGTGCGTGAAGTCTGCCAATCGGCACATGAACAGCATGGTTGCCTAAAAACCCTTCTCATCCTGAGAGGATACTTAGTCTCAGTAGTGGGCCGGCGGTGGGTTATTGATGATGATGACCAAGCTTCATTGACTTTAAAGCTGCACTTGTGAAAGCAGACGATAGGATAAGAAAAGAAGCAAAGCACGACCTTTGAGTCTTTAAAAGCTTGCTCTAAGTAGATTTATGGTATCAAGGTGCTTACACTTATAAGATTAATAAGGTGGCGCCATATTGACACGCCAAAAACTCGGCTCGAATAAAAAAAAGGCTCCTCTATCTATTATTGTCGTGTCATTGGAACAAGTAGAGGAATTTGATAAGATAAAAAGCAGGTAGGTACCTAGTGTGTGCAGATCTTACGCTTATTTATACACATGTAAACTGGTCGTCCATTCAAGCTGTACAAACTACAATGCTTTCGTCTCAAGAAGCGGTTACTGATCCGAGTGGCGGAGGGGCGAGGGGAGAGGTGCTTGGCAACTGCGCCATAACTCGCCGCGCACGTATGGCCAGACAATCGCAATTATTATTAACAGATACACAGTTAAGGTCTTGTCATACTAACAGCAGACCCGCGCGGCTGAAAGATTACGAAAAGCTGTCATCAATCATTGCTATAATCTCGCTGAGATAGGCAGAACTTTTGCTTCAACGGTGCATTCTAGACAAACACGTTTTTAAAGTAAAGGAAACGAATTGTTTTGGTAGATTTAACGTTAAAAATTGAGTAACGGTAACCGTTTCTGACGACAATGGCTGAGCTCCCAAGTTAATAAGTTGGAAAACCTGACATCTGAGTTACAGTAATCTGTCAAATGGATTTAGCGAATCACGAAGGCCTTCAGCATAAATTAACAGATTTACCTCGACACCGATCTCTCGTTCACTAACCTTTTTGACTAAATTCCATTTTCATTTGACATGAGACTATAAGCTGGATGACGAGCAGTTTTATGGCACTTGCAATGACGATTATGTTCGTATAAAAAAGTAAGCATTAATGTCTAAGGACCCCTCGCAGTATTAAACAATTTAAGAAATGAGCTTGTGTTCCAAATCTGTTTTTATGAATAATAAATAATTTATTACCTACAACTTGTGTTACTGTGCGATAGCGAATGTCTGCGAATAATAATGTTTCGGATTATCCGACCCATTGCGTCATAGTTATGTAACCTACACTCACCTTGTTCGGCGTGTATTTGACAAGGGAATTACATATCTACTCGATACTAATATAATAGAGAGAGAACCAGCGCGTGCCAGACCTTCGTTATTTTATAAAAGCTGAAAGTTTCTCTGTGTATTGTCCCCAGCACAGGGAGGAACGATCAGCGACTATGAAGTTTGGCTCATGGTGGCTTTAGGAGATAACAGGTATATGGTAAATCTTACGTCAATTACCAATCAAAACTCTATTTTTTTATATTTGCTTCGGAATACTATTAGGAATCACGTCATGCATTGCCAGACACTTCGTATCGTTGGAAAACTAAAGCTATTCCGAAGAAAATAGAAAAAACAGACAATCTTTGACTAAGGTTTTTTACACCTTTATTACCCGTTATATCCCAGAGCTACCATGATCCAAACTTTATAGTCGCTGATCGTTCCTCCCTGTGTTGGGGTCAATACGCAGAAAAACTCAGCTTTTATGAAATAACGAAGATCTGGCATGGGCTGGCTCTTAGTCCATAAAACCTAATACCGTTCAACAACTGTATGAGACATTTATGGGTGGGAATTAGTAGAGAGGCGAATAGTTGGCGGGGGGGAAGAAAGGGTGGTGGGGTAAGGAGGATTCTTGTGGAGTCGGTCGAGTGATGATTTGTAGTGTGGTTAGCGTTCATCTAGCGAACTGTCGGCCCACTGCACATAACTCATCTCTAACAATGATGAATAGTGGACTCGCCAAGATATGTGGACAATTTACTATTGCGTAGAATAAAGTAATGTATACTTACACCACCTACCTCTAATATCTATAGCTATATCCTTTGGACCATTTTGGTTGCCTGGAAGAGATCGCTAGGTAGCGATAAGGCCGCCAAATTGTACCTATATTTTGTTGAGCTTTGTATGTGTTTTTCTGTACTAATTTTGTGGTGTACAATAAAAGTATATTCATTCATTCATTCATTCAAAGTACTTTATAGACTACTAGTGACCCGTCCCGGCTTCGCACGGATAGCTTAATATGATTTTCGTAGAGATCTCTAATTTTTTTAAAGGTAAAATATAGCCTAAGACACTCAGGAATAATGTAGCTTTCTACTGGTGAAAGAATTTTCAAAATCGGTTCAGTAGTTCCAGAGATTACTTCCTACAAAAAAACTTACAAACTTTACCCCTTTATAATAATATTATGTAGTGTAGTGCATGGCATAGGCAATGCGTGCAGTTCATAGAGAGATAAAAGCACTGCCAATCCTGTAGAAATAGTTCATTTTTCCGTCCCTATCGGTATCTACCTAAATGCCTACCCTACCCTAAACTTCAAATCCTGTGCACCCCACTGATTAATTAATTATTATTATTATAGGTACTATGAATGTATAATATCTTTGCAACGAAGTCTTTATAGATCTGATCACAGTCATAATGATAAGAGCTTTCTGGGGATAATAAAGCGACAGGTCCCAGACTTCACGTATACAAATCGTTCGTCTAAAGTTCAAAACATTTAACCGGTTTATAACGGACGTTCCGAGGCGCGGAACCGGAAGTTGTGCTCTACAATTCGTTTGTATACTTTCATAGATTTTATCTAACGCAGTAAAACTGGTTCGATTTTTTAACTGTACAATATTCTAAAGCAAACGCACACCAACGGATTGAAACGGAATCGAGGGGCAAGGTGAGATTTGAAAACAATTCAAGCTCAGCTTTACTTACTTTGGTTGAAAAGAAAACGCAGAGGAGACTCAAACGGCGTGATGTGCCGCGTGCCAATTTTTTATGCCAAAGTAAATAAAACTGAGTTCGAGTTGTTAATAAGACAGTTCCTGTCGTCATGAACCTTCGCCGGCCCACTACTGAGAACGAGTCTCCTCTCAGAGTGAGAAGGGTTTAGGATTGGCAGACTTCACATACTCCGAGAACATTATGGAGCTCAGGCATGCAGGTTCATCACAATATTTTTCTTTGGTACACTTCATTCCAAAGGTGTGGGTTGCGCCTTGCAATATAAAGACATCAAAATGGGCATTAATAGCCCAAGTAAATCTACAAATTAGTCAATAAATTACAACTCACTCTGTATAGTCCAAACTGCTTTCTGCTCCGGCAATGACCTAAAACAAACAAGTAGGCACATTAATTTATTATCGCGCTATAAATATGTCTCCAAGATGGCTTTAGGAAGTTCGCCGAACTACCAAACTACTTCTAAGCACATTTAACTTTGTATATAAAACTATCACGAATTTCACTAACTACATAGTTTCGTGATTTATTGAATAACTGGCTTCATTTTCGTAACAAGATCAGTTCATGCGAAATCGGCTCAATTGTTAAGGGAAATTGTACGAAAGTCAATCTCACGGAATTGCTTAATCTTCGAATATTACAGTTGGGTAATAGCGACATCCATTTGATAAGATTAGATTAGAGCATCGATATAATATTGACTGTGAAATAGCAACATTTGCTATCTCTTGACGATTTCACTATATGCTTCGTTATTTTTCGTACTCCGCAAGTGCCTACCATAATTCAAGCCTGTTATCATAACTAGTCTGGAACAAGAAAAGCGCGTATATTATTAACTAAGCTTCACATACACTGGCAGGCGTATATACGTAGATATTTGGTAAAAGGAAACAAAATGTTTTCTTCAAGTTGTAAAAATTGAGATAGTAAAATTATTATTAATGCTAAAGTCTCTTCAAGCAACTTTATCGTCTTCTTAAGTGATAGATGTCCACTATGCTAGACAAAGGTATAGGTACTGTACACACCTTCAGTAGATTTCAGTAGATATCATTTTTCATACATCACGGTCTTGTGCCGCTTATGGCCAGTAACTATTTTGGTAATGTGTATATTTAACTCTTATAATATCAGTATAACAGTTCAACATACAGCTCAAGCCAACTTCGGTGGGGAGGGGCAACGCACGCACAACAGTCGGAAACGTTTAAGTGCGGAAACCAGTCCAGAAAGAAGAAAGAAAGAACAGTTCAAGCTAAAACAAAATAGTATTAGAAAGTAAATAGTTTCTAATAGAAACTATTTACAGTAGGCACCTATCGCATTTGTACCATCCTGCATATTTCGATAAATAAACAAACGAAAAGTTCAAGGCAACTCAACATTACAGAGCTGAACAACTCACCCAGACGCGGAGTAAAAGCGATTTCTTTTGTAGTACATCAATAATACAGTTGGGAATCGAGTAGGGGCGTTGGTACTGTGTGACGAATGGACAGCGCGCATAAAAAATCAATAAAGGCCCGGCCTTCGCGGAGGTCGAGTGACGCGCGGATCAGCCCATCACATTCCAAGACTGCCCTAAGATGGCGTATTTCTTTCTTTTTTATCTTGTTATAACGATTTATTGATGCTTGTTTTACTTAGCTATTAACAATAATGATAAATAAAAACATTTTGTTACTTTGTAAAGCATAGGTATATATATGTACACCAATAATAATTAAAAACCTATGTCGCATTTTCGATAAGATAGAAGAGTCATTAGTATTCAATATCATGTGTATCAGTGTAACCAAAAGACACCAACAGCATCTTCATTCTTGGTGACTTTAAACGTTAGGTACATTTAGAATTGGAATTGTCAAAGTCACATCATTATAATATGTATAACTACAAGTGATATAACATAACAAAATGGCAAACAAACAATCAGGTCTAAATCTAGTGTAGGTACAACAACATATTATTAGTGTCGAACAATATATTTAGACCAGTCATTCTAGTTTAGAATGGGCCAACATGTATTTTATAACTAATATTTTGGTACAGACGGTATTTTCTCTTTCAGTAATCTATTTTATAGGTCAACGTATTCAAGTAGCGCACCACGCTATCCTGAAGTGAACAATTATTTTGAAAGCTTGCCCCTAACTGACTACACGGTGTCATGTCCTGGTATAACGTAACTTCAATATAAAAATCGTACCTGTACTATTTTAAAGTAAACGCAGGGTCTCAACAACCGTATATTTCAGACTGCTTAATGACAATCAGATACCTACGTTAGTTCATCGAATACCCACATATTTTTGAGATTATAATATACTACATTACCTCACAAACATCGGAGTTGCGTTTGCCTAATTATTTTACTTAAATTAACTTAAATAGTTTACTAATTTTTTTAGTTAAAGTTAATTAGTAATAGGACCTCAAAACGCAACGCTAGTGTTTCGTTTATTTATGTATGTACTCTACTGTTCTAAATTGACTCAACCGGGAATAGAACCACGGTGAGATGAGATTTCATACCGCATTGCCATAGAGTTCGTCGGAAAGAATACTTTGGCCGCGGTTCAAAGAGTTAACGCCGTTTTATTCAGTGCCAAGTGCAATATTTTTAGATGGATGTGTGACATAGCGAATTTTGATGCGCGTAATAACTAAATTTATCTAATAACGTTACTACGTTTAAGCCAAGTAGTTTTTCCCACGAAAAGTTACGATCATTTATGTACTAGATATAGGTACTTTCGTCGATCGTAAAAGTGTCTATGAAACTTTTCGATAGATAGTTCGCTAGTATGAAAGACAATGTGAACACGTCCCACGGTAGGTAGGTACTGCAGTGTGCTTTGAAAGTCGTAGAAATACAAAACAATAAAAGTGAATAAAAAAGGAAAAATACAATAAAAGTGTATAAAACTGAAAGAAGTAAAAGTTTTATGCTTTTTTTTCGCAATAAACGAAGCAAACATTTTTCCTATCAGATCTAGTTTAAGACTGCATATCTTGTACCTACGCGTAGGTACTTAAATGATCGTTACTATAAACAAAGAAAAAACTCGAACAAAAACAATTCATTTCTTTTGGGTAAGGAACACGGAATAAACTTTTAAGACCTGCATATTCGTTGGTAGGTATACTTAAAAGTTCTGAACTATCTCGGAAGTTTTAAAATAATATTTTTCAAAAGTTGGTAGGTAATGGTTCCATTTGTTCAAAGTAATTTATACTTGCACAAACTGTGAGATATAGAAGCAGGAGTTAAAATCTTTAATGGATTTTGCTCGAATTAACGTTTTTATATTATGACGTAAGTTATTTTGGCAAACAGCGAGTTTGCACTATTTGCCCCCTTCTGAAAACAGCATACCGGGGCGTGACTCTTTAAATTCCTTGGCAAACGATAGGCACTAAATCAATAAAAACATTTTGAAAATACTGAAGTACATAGGTGTCACGCCTCCTTTCCATAAATCTGTTGGCTTTTCAAATCAAGAAGTCAAATTATTATTAAATGATATTGATAAATGAAAATAATTTTATTTATTAGAGCAGATAACATAAGAATCGTTATTTTTAACTCTACTTAAGTTATTTATCTTAAAGAAAGGAAGTTTCACCGTACATTATATATTTAGCTTGGAGAAAGAACTATTGTGTCCTTTTCTGAATTAATATAAATGTTTAATTCAGAAAAAGACACAATAGAAATCAAAAATCTTTCATTTTATTTTTAATTAATTTTACTTCAATCATTCATTTATTTCCTGACTACGAATAATTAATTATAAATACTGATAATAAACTCTAATAATAATAAAACCTATTAGCGGTTCTTTTTCTTCATAATATTTCACACAAAAAGTTGGATCGCATGTTTCAGAATTAAAATCTCCAAGAGTTACTTCCTTCCTTACCTAGTCGAAAATTACAACTAAATTCAATAAATAGCAAAATCTACTTTATAGATTTTGAAAAATTACGTGCGAATAATTGACTTTTACCGTTGTCACGACCCCTCTGGCGCTGTGGTTTTATGCGAGTATTTGGATTCGATTCCCGGCAATTCAGACATATATAATTTCGAAATTATCCCTAATCTGTTTTGGTGGAACGCTTCGGCTGTGGCTAGTTACCAATCATACCGGCAAAGCCGTGCCGCCATGGACTAACTTGTATCTCAATAAAAAATAAGGTGACCTGTGGACCAGTGGTAAGAACTATTTGTACAAGGCGCTAAATATATATCGATTAAATCATATCTTCGATTTCAATAACTACAATCTACTCAACAAACTGATAAATCTAATAAAGTAGAGACCAAACAAAACCCAAACAAATATCTCTAAATACAAGGGACTAACGACTCGACGACATGCACTCCAAATAGATGTACGAGTAGCAACGACACTTCAATTAGTTGGTAGTCCGTGTACGCACTCAAAACATACACGTTTGAAACTTTATATTTGCTCGTGCCTATCTACGAGTATATAGAGTGCGGTAGAGCTCACACTATAGGTACAATTATGCATCGAACAACAAGGGATTAATTACAAATCTTCCATTGATCTGCGTACTTTCCGCTGACTAACTGAGACATTTTTAATGAATCATTTATCATCTTAATTTATTTATTTATTATGAGTCTATATCTTTATTTCAAACAACAAAACCCATGAATAAAAATAAAATACATAAAAACAATAATATAAAATCTTAATACATCTACTACTGAAAAGAAATGAAATAATTTTTATTACATGTACGACAAGCATGTATGTGCCACTTATGATTTATGTCAAGACTCCACCACAGATTCGGAAAGCCGATTCAGAACATGCAGGCTATTGCTAGAAATGAGTGCAAAGAGCAAACCTACATTTATATTTTTATAGGTATGTACTCTTTAAGTACCCTTTTGTCGATTTAACAGTGATAGAAACCAAATAAGACAGTGCGCATCTTCACAAACCGTGGGAATACAGCTTTAACGAACACGCAAAAAATTGTAAAGAGATTACTGGCGTGATATAAACGCGGTTTTATATTATGATGAATAGAACTGTTGCCGTGTTTGATAGCCAACTTTCACACGGCGACGTCCAATTACTCGGGAGTTCAACAATGACACAGGGTCAACTACCTTTGCGTGTAGAGATTGCAAGCATCCGAAAGAGAACGATCTTTGCAGTTGCTAGGCGGAAGTGTTAAACTTTAGCTTCTGCAAACGCCAGGTATAGTGCGTTTCATCGAATAGTACCTATGGCGTCCAAGTCATTGGCACCATATTTGCATAAGAAGACGCTGATTTTGTTTATTTTCATTTGATTTTCCTGAATTAATTGAAATGAAAATAAACAAAATCTGCATCTTCTCATGCCAATATGGTGCCAATGACCACCCAACAGACAGGGGAGCCAACATAAGGCCATAGGTACTATTCGATGAAACGCACTATACCTGGCGTTTGCAGAAGCTAAAGTTTAACGTTTTAAGTGGTGACTGACAAGTTCGGATTGCATAAAAGTAGAAAAACTTTCGTTGATCTGAGTCTCACGGCTCTCCGTAACATCGAACTCGAGACTTTTTGCTAGCAAAATGGTTATCACACCACTCACTGTGCAACTGAGGTCATCGAAGCAGTAATCACCTGAGCTATACTAACAGTACAGTATGACAGACGACGGTACATCTCGTAACAACTTTCTATTCTGTCCGTGTCTACACAGCACAACGGAGCATTGTGAATTATTATGAACGCGGGGACTTACGGCACTAGAACTTAGGAGTACTTATTAAACTATACAAACAGTACAAGGAGAAAAAAGTTTATTTGAATAAAAAGTCTTTGTTTCTACTTATTTTATTTATTGATATCCTGCTTTTTTCTCTTTTCCCTTCACTTTTCAAAACCAGGATTGAACCCTAAGTACTTAATAATAAAGTTTGTATGTATGGATGGATGTTTGTTACACTTTCACGCAAAACTTACTGGACGGATTTGGCTGTTTGGAATGGAGATAGATTATATACCCTGGATAAATACATAGGACACTTTTTGTTCCGAAAATCAATGAATTCCCACGGGATTTTTAAAAACCTGTATCCACTTTACAATACAATATAAGAATAGGTACAATAAAAATATTTTAAAAGACACAATAGCCTAACACTATCCAGATTCAAGACTATCTTATAAGCAGTAGGTACAACACGATTCTACTTTCTATTCCGCCAGTGTCCGCAAAACTGAGCGTTGCAAAAATACGATCTCCTCGAACTACCAGCTCTACTATATTTTTCAATCCTTGCATTATTCTGTATCTTTCTTCAGGAATCCTTGGTTTTATAACAAGGAAACTATATTACGTTCCATTATAGTGGACGTTCTAGGGCACTTTATTTTTGATTCAACTTCGCTGGCTGTGTGTAACTTAGGATCATCGATTCTAGAACGAGCAACGACGAGAAAACTCAATTACGTTCTCTATTGAGTTACGTTAGCAATGGCTACGGCACTGTTTTTAATCCCTGGGCGGCAAATTCTACATCGGCAACTACAAACTGACTACAATTACTACTGACTGTGCAATGAACTTGGATTTTATATTAACACTAGCGACCCGCCCCGGCTTCGCACGGGTGGACATTTATTTTTTCTATTTTCCGGGATAAAATATAGCCTATACGGATTCGGAACAATCCCTCTAAGTAATGGTAAAAGAAATTTTGAAATCGGTCCAGTAGTTTTTGAGCCTATTCAATACAAACACAAAAATACAAAGGTTTCCTCTTTATAATATTAGTATAGATGTAGGTATAGATGCAACAAGGTTGAGATTGTAATCGGGGTAAGAAGGCAGCGGGAAAATCACAGGAATTCAAGCGAATTTTATTTCTAATTTGAAATTGGTGTTAAATAGAAATTCCCTTCGATTCGCTCCTAGTATAAATCGAACCTAAACATATAATCTTCCTCAAAGAGACAGGGGTTCATTGATTTTCTAACCACTATTAAACAAAGCTTCATTATGTAAGTTTCCTATAATGAACGTTAGAGGGTAGAGCTTTATTGCAGAAATATCTACTCTTACTGTATCGAAGTACAACCCGATGCAACTTTCTATTCCGCCCGCGTCTGTACTAACGGGCATTATAAAGGCTGGAAACAGTATAGCGACGGAATCCAACGCGGACTCTAGAAGTTGTAATGCATAATGCTAATGTATCGGTCATTCTTATTATATAGTTTGTCCTACATAGTTGTGTATACCTATAAGTGCAGTGTCACACAGAAAAAACTATGTATTATTTTTAAGCTCTTTGTGAACTTGCTGTTGGTGTACAAGATATAAATTAAATAAATAAATAAAGGCTGCACGTCCACGACAGAGTGTATCAGGACGATATTATCGCCGTGCAATATAGTGGTTAACTGATGCAAACGACTTCGTCCGCGTGGATTTAGGTTTTTAAAAATCCCGTGGGAACTCTTTGTTTTTAAAAAATAGCCTATGTCACTGTCCAGGTCTTAAAGTATGTATATCTATGCAAAAAATTATGTCGATCCGTTGCTACGTGATTGAAGTACCCACAAACCAACAAATCAATCAACTAACAAACAACCATACGCATTTATTATATAATATGGTTGTGTATGCTACAGGCTACAAATGTAAACGCATCGACCTACGGCACTGGATACAACTTTCTTTGATCCCTGAGCGTATATTCTAGCCTGCTGCCTATGTGTACCAGACCGGTTTTAATAAATGCCCGGCTCTGCTGTATAAATAATGTCTAGTTGCTGGATAATGGATGACTTGCCTTTTACACTGTCCATGTTGACTCCACGGGTATACATCAGCCTATCTTAGCTCGAAAATAAATTTCTCTTAGATTTCCATTGCTCGTTGTCAATATTTGTCTCCTATACATACCTACTACCAGATAATATAACTGGTATCAATTTATGCAAGATATTTATTAAATTATAGAGTTCTTATTTCAACAGTCTAACATCGAAGCGGCGATAGCTCAGTGATTAAATCCTAGGAGGTCGAAGGCTTTTATTTTCTAGAGGTACTTTCAGGGGATTCGGGGTTCAATCTCAAATTTCCAAATTCAATCCAACACAAGTGTAAATTAAAAATTTATAATACCCCCGACAAAAAGTGAAAGTTACAGTAACTAGAAAAGAGCTGATAACTTTCAAACGGCAAACTCTTTTTGAGTCGGGTGTTAAAAAATAGAGATCCCTAAGAAATCGTAATAAACTACCCGTGCAAAGCCGGGGCGTGTCGCTAGTATAATTCATCAAAAACGCTGTATACATATCATACATTTGACTAAACCTACTCCTATATACATAATATTAACATATACCTATTTGGATTGTATATATTTCACCGTAAGTCGCACCCAGTTACCAAATACCTTACTAAAGTTGGAAAAACTACAATATTTAAAAACACGACACTTTTCCGCGCTCGTCGGCAAATTGCGATCGCTATCAACACGCCTATGAGTGTGACATCATTAGTGAAACATTTCCACTTGCGTACATACACACGTACATATCGAGTAGATATGTATACCTACCATATTGTAATAGCACTCACGTTTAGCTACATGCCGCGTTAGAGTCACCACACGTCTCGATAGATTACTTTCCTGATATTAAGTTTGCCGTGTGTACAAAGACTAGATCTAATTTTTGTCCAACGGCGTAAATTTTTAAGATACGAAACAAGACACCAAAGATACGTAAATGTAAGACAGGTGTAAGTTACCACAGGATTTCAAGTTTAAAATAATCCTCTCCCACTGCGCAAGTTCGAGGTAATAGATCGCTATTTAGTAGTACGATGAAAGGCGCGACCGCAGCGAGGTCGTCTTTTCCGCCGCGCTATAAGATATTTTATAAGTTTTTAATTTTTCTCTTACTCCTACGCTCCGCCTCAGGAAGGGCCAAAATTCATGTGTGGGAATTGGTATACTTTTATTTAAAAAAATCTGCAATCAATTTTGGATTTGCCTTAACACAAGTTTAAAAATCTATTAAAAGCATGCTTCTGAAAAAAGCATATTACACAGTCGAAGATTATGTAAAAGATAAAAGAGCGTGAACAAGACTTGCAGCTCGCTCCAGCAGTGCGCGGGATTTCAATTACTTTTATACATGACATAATATTGTGTACAAATCATTGACAAGTGTAAATTAAAAATTTATAACACCCCCGACAAGTGAAGGTTACAGTAACTAGAAAAGAGCTGATAACTTTCAAACGGCTGAAACGATTTTCTTGGATTATAGCTAAGAACACTCTCGATCAAGCCACCTTTCAAACAAAAAAAACTAAATTAAAATCGGTTCATTAGTTTAGGCGCTACGGTGCCACAGACAGATACACAGATACACAGACACACAGATACACACGTCAAACTTATAACAACCCTCTTTTTGGGTCGGGGGTTAAAAAGAGTAACCGCCGAGGTTTAAAATAGTCTCACTTCTATATTTATGAAACGTGGTACCCATACTCACGTTAAGCGACACTCGGCCCTGCCTCGTAAGCAGCGGCGCACACGAGCGTGCAGTTTGGAATAACATGACTCGTCGGCAATTTTGCGTTATGCAACTTCCGCGTACTTTTCTACGCTGCGCCGCTACAGTGTGCTTACATCGTTAATTGAACACGGATTTCTCACATAACATATAACAAGTATACCTATTACTTTTTAGGGTTCCGTACCTCATAAGGAAAAACGGAACCCTTATAGGATCACTTTGCTGCGTCTGTCTGTCCGTCTGGCAAGAAAACCTATGGGGTACTTCCCGTTGGCATGGAATCATGAAATTTGGCAGGTAAGTAGGTCTTATAGCACAAGTAAAGGGAAAAATCCGAAAATCATGAATTTGTGGTTACATCACCAAAAAAAAAAAAAAAAAGTTAAAATGTGTTCATGAACATGTTATTAAGTATTTTCAATTTTCAAAGTAAGATAACTATACTAGTTTCATATGAAAGGGATTTACCTGTACATTCTAACACAGATTTTTATTTTTTTGTTATTCATAACAGTTTTTGATTTATCCTGCAAAATGTATAAAAATATACCTGAGTAAGGAACCCTTAGTGCGCGAGTCTAACTCGCAAATGGCCGATTTTTTATATGAATGTTCAAACTTAATTTACTAATGGTGAATATCAGACGGTTCTACCTTTCACTCGAAATGAAACGTCTGAACACAAAATAAATCAAAAGTGACGGAGAAAATGAGACATTAGGTACCAATCCAACGCTGGAATGAACTTGATTGGAATCATGTGAACAGGGCACTAAAGCAAACAAACTAGACAACTCGTAACCAAAATAGATATTCATGATTCGCATGAATATACATGAGAGATGTTAACGTTGCTCTGGCCTCTGATGCAAACTCTCTAAACACAAACACAACCCGTGACCAAATTCAATACAAGCAA
The DNA here is from genome assembly GCF_905333055.1 of Maniola jurtina. NCBI lineage: Eukaryota > Metazoa > Arthropoda > Insecta > Lepidoptera > Nymphalidae > Maniola > Maniola jurtina. The sequence continues at coordinate 3,954,640 of NC_060052.1, read as the reverse complement.
CATACTATAATACCATAACATCATTGGCCGAAAAATCATGAAAATTATAAAGCGGTAGGTTAGTAGGTAGCTAAATAATATAAGCACTAATTTTCTTAAGCTTGGCAAATTAAAATTGTCAGCTGGTCCGTGGCATCTTACCAACTATCACATTTTCTTTACATACAAAATCTCAGATTTCTTTCTTGACCGCACAGTTCAAACCACTGGGAAAGAGCGTACTTTGACTTCGCTCAGATAAGTTTCAGTTAAAACGAGACAGATTTATGTCAGCGATATAAAGCTGTCTCTCTTAAACTCGTTTAAACAATCTCTTATGTTTGAGCGTCAAAGTACGCTCTATAGATTTCCGCCTAAGAACTTTGAGATTTTGCATGTACGAGTAGGTTCTATTATGTAAATTTGAGAAATTTCAAACAAAGCTGAGGCGGGTCAGTTAGTCTATATCTATACTAATAAATAAAATTGAAGTGTCGTGTCTGTTTGAACGGGCTAATCGTCGGAATGGCTCAACCTATTTTGACGGGACTTTCACAGACAAGTAGAGGATTAACCAAGGAGTAACTAGGATACTTTTTTAACCGACTTTGAAAAATAGAATTGTGTTTTTCTACCTATGTACACTCTGATATCTCTGAGATTTCTGAACCGTATTTTTTTTAATCGTTAAGGGAACTTTGCGACGTCGTTCCATAAAAAAATTGGTTTCCAACTCTTCAATCCTGATGCTGCAGGAGATCTGACCTCTCCACGCGGGCGAAGCTGCGGGCATTATCTAGTGTATAGTAAAATAATACCTGTGGAGTGTGGATATAACATTTTATAAATATTTCGGTTACCTACGTGTGGTTTTAATTTCCGTTTATGTAAATTACTAGGCGCGTGCAATACAGGCCGGTAGCCGTCGTGCTTGCAATAAATTGTACATGTGTAATAAACTTTTGAACACGTGCATGAAACACTTGCATAGTAACAAAGTGTTTTTGCTGACGTTGATTGCATACGGCTGTACAAATACCTAATGTCAACGCAGACCAAGCTAGTAACAAATAATATCTTGCCCTACATATTGAGTGAGCTAGAGTGAGGGAACTCTCGGTTTGATCCTGAATCGACGATATATGTCAAATATTAGGCTATGTTGATTTAATTCATTATCAATTAATTGCAAGTGTACACGTCTAATTTTGCAATGCATGCATTACGAAATAAGACGTTTACACGTGCAAGTGAGAATTAAATTAATGTCGTGAAACTAGTTTCGTAACGTAAATTCCGCTTAAGCTCAAATGGTTGATTCCACGCAACTTTTGTCATTAAAGAATCCCTCAATTGTACATAGAATAACCTCAATTTAATGTACTTTTATTTTAATGGCAAACCAAAACACTCTTTCGGATCCATATTATAAAAGCGAATACTCAACGCAACAAAGGAATTCTGTACTGTGTTATCATTGGCACCTAATAACTATAATTTCGTATGGTGTAACAGTAATAACCACGCCACATAAGCAGGTTAATCAGAAGAGTAAACATTTCCGCCGCCACGTGTACGATACGCCACGTCACAAGGTCACTGAACGCTTGTACATTCCGAGTGGAACCTAAGCGAACCCTAGCGTACCTACTTCACAACTTCACCTGTTTATCGGGCTAGAAGTTAGGGATGTCAAATCAAATTTTTAATAATTTTCCTGTATGTTTTCACTAGGAGCCCTTACTTGTCTCAAATAAATCCCCATTATCAGGGTTCCGTACTTCAAAAGGAAAAAAGGAAGCCTTGTGGGATCACTTTTTTGACTGTCTGTCTGAGGTGTCTGTCAAGAAAACCTATAGGGTACTTACTTCCCGTTGACTAAGAATCATGTTTGGCAGGTAGGTACAATCTTAACTTGTGGTAGTTGGCGTAGGAACCAAAAAAAAAAAAAAAAAACAGACACTAAACAGAATAGCATAAAATATTGTGTTTTTATTCAAATAAACTTTTACAAGTGCTTTTGAATCGTCAAAATAATTTACCATTGCAGTGCGTTACCAATGTGTTAATGCCGCCAATACGTTAATAGACATCATCCATCAAAAAATCATCAGACGTTTATACGCTGCTGGTTCAAAATACGTTGGGGGTAAATTGACAAACCTGCGGAATGATTCGCTAACTCAGTGTCTAACACTAAATGATAGCCATCATGCTTATCTTTTAATCCATTGAAACTACGAAAACATATTTTAGTGACAACAGTGAAGCAGCAATGTAGAACCAACCAACCCCGGTGGCTGGTTACTGTACTGAATTAGCGAATCACCTAGCAGCCCGGCTAGCATGGGCAGTAGATAAAAATTATATCCCCGATTATATCCACTGATGTCATAGAAATCAGTGGATATAATCGGGGATATAATTTTTATCTACTGCCCATGGTAGCCGGGCTGGTTAGTGGCTGGTGTAAAAGTTCAGTGAGCTAGGTGAGGTAGCCCTACGCCACTTGCAGCAGTGATTGGGTAAACAATCGCAGCGCCATTGTTTACGTTAGCCAAGTCAAACAAACGTACCTGATAAGTCCTTCGGTTCGAACTGTGAACAATCCGATCACAATGGCACTATTGCACGGCAGGTACACGGCACTGGGTAGATAGGTATCACAATAGAATCGTACAACAATAACTAGGTATCATACACTGGTTCATAAGACGATGATGTGAATTGACAAGCTTACTTGCAAACAAAAAAAGTCGGTCAAGTGCGAGTCGGACTCGCACACAAAGGGTTTTGTTCAAGAAATAACACTTTTTAATTTTTTCAAATTTTCATAGTGGCCATTTTGAAATTGTTATTGTTTGTTGTTATAGCGGCAATAACACATAGCATAGCGGGACATTCTGTGAAAAGTTTAACCCTCTAGCTATTAAAGTTCACGAGATACAGCCCTCTGAAGACAGACAGACGGACGGACCGCGGAGTCTTAGTTATAGGGTCCCGTTAGCACCCTTTGGGTACGGAACCTTAAAAACTATCCTTGACACTTTACAAGCCTAAGTAGAAAACTGTGATAAACTAAAAAGTGAGAATAATTATTATGTATTTTATTTGAAGTTATAACAGGGGAATCCCAAAGGAAGTGGAACTAAGTCCCTTCGGCGGAAGGGAGTTTATTCAAATGTTCAAGGGCGGGGTAATCACTTAACATTAGGTGACTTGCCAGCTCGTTATTTACATGAAAAAGTCAAAACATTTTTTTTTTATTTGCGTTTTAAAGTTTATCGACAAATCTTTTTTTGTAATAATTAGCTACAAACTATGTATTTAAAAAGTGTAAATCCTGAAGTGAAATGTCCATTTACTTCATCGAATTACGATTTAACACAGAAACGGTCGCACTGCACTCATACACAAAACGCAATGTAATTAATATTTATCAACAAAGTCTATTTCCGTTATCAATTCTTGATTATGGTGGCAACAGTTCCACTCAGTACACGAAACGATTGTATCCTGACAACACAGAAACGTCCGATCCCTCTATCGAATAATGAATGAGGGAGATAGTAACACTAATACAGTACGTACTATGTACTCGATATGATTCGATCGCGTAGTAAAGCAGGTATTTATCTGGCGATGACAGCGGTCGTGTGGCAGTCAGTGGCAGCCGCTAACAACTGGCTAATTTTATTATTATTATTGGACGCGGTGTCGGCTCGGACGTAGATAGGTGGCGTAATCACTGAATTCCATATAATCGCGACGCACACATGCAAACGCGCGTCCCCGCCACGTGTACCGTGTGTCGACAAACTGCCTATAGTGCGCATATGGTAATGTGGCACAACTTAAATTACACGTTTTTATAGATTTTTTTAAAAATTATACAAAAATTTTCCTGTGAAATCTCCTTTTTAATTACTAATAAGTATTTTTAACTTTATAAAATTGTAAAAGTGCAGATTGAGAGATTTCATACACTTTGAAAATATTATGTAGAACTTTAGCATACAAATTTCATCACCATATTTTGCTTCACATTACCTAACACAACTGATATTTAACTCTTCAAAACTTTGAAAAGTTGAAAAGCAGGTCCGGCGAAAAGGAATAGAGCCAAATTGGATGTCAAAGTCCAACTACAAGGCTATCACCGACAGTAACCGAACGACGTTTTTAAATTTCAAAATGTCGATTTATTGAGTTGGTCGCTTTTGTACCGGGGCGCAGGTAAAAGCGCTTCGGCCGGGCGGCCGCTTATCGATCTCGCGATAAATTCGATACGGCCGCGAGCGGTGAATGCACCGCCGGCGATCGCCTTTCACGCCGCACTCTGGTGAAAACGTAATTTAAATCCCGTCTCTACAACGACGAAAAACCGATACAATCGAGATACCATTATTTTTATTCGAATTTTTGCCGGAAAAATTTTAATGCTTGTTTTGTATATTATATTAACACAAATTGGGTACCTACCACATATCTCCGTGGCTGTATTGCTATTCATCGTCATCACCCCAAGCCATCGCTAGCCCACTACTGAGTCAGGTCTCCTCAAAGAATGAGAAGGGCTTACTTAAGTTATAAGCCCACCACGCTAACCAGCAAACTTCACACACATTTGAGAACATTATGGAGAACTGCAAGTTTCCTCAAGATGATTTCCTTCACCGTCAAAGCAAGTTAAAAATTGCTTTAAACGCATAACTCCAAAAAGTTAGAGAATCCAATCCTCCCATTACTAACGCTCATGCACATTTGCAGCACCAGAGGAACCCCCGATACGTTGCCAGCCTTTCAGGAATTTATTGGTCCGCCCTTTGAATAAACCCTATGTTGTAATCTAATGGGAACACCGATGGGAGTAGTGATGGAAGTCTGCCGTTCCACTGGCTACTTGCTGGGTATGTATATGGCTACTATAAATTCTAGAGTTAAACGATTTTGGTCAGCCATGTAGTAATGAGCTCAACATTAGAACCCAAAGCCTCGCCGAACATTCTCGACCGCGTCGGCGAGATAACACGTGTTTATTTATCGGAATTGCGCAACAATATAAGTGATAAGAGCGTGTACTCTTGCCTTACAAGTGGGTATTAAGGCGAAGGTGACGAAAGGTCAGACGCTGAGTGGGCGGTAATTCAGTCAATAATATCGATTTCTCTCCATACCAGATACTTGCAAAACGTAATCATGTATTATAAACACGAACAAGATGAAAGCCAGCGATGTGTGATTACATACATTTAGCTGAGCTTCCATCAAATTGCAAAGATGCTGTCAAGCTAATTTTGTTTTTTGCTTTTTATTCGTACCTTCATGCATATTTAATAATTGTCATCTGGGTTTGACTGATAAACGTGGCTTGGCTAGACAATGCTAGCAATTTAATTGATTTCATTTATAACCAACGAGGCATGCCGGGCTAGGTCTTCATTGAACAGGTCTAGACCAACACCATGTCTATTACTAATTTGTTCTGTATATCATCATCATCAACCGATAGACATCCACAGCTGGACATAGGTTTCTTATAGGGACTTCCACACGCCACGGTCTTGCGCCGCCTGTATCCAGTGGCTCCCTGCGACTCATTTGATGTCTGTTCAGCTAGTGAGAGGAGTCTTTCAACGCTTTCCGGAGCGAGATATCTATTCTAGCACCTTGAGTCCCCAACATCTATCGGTTTTCCGAACCATGTGCCCTATCCATTGCCACTTCAACTTCACTACCCGCTTAGCTATGCCGGTTGCTTTGGTTTTCCTACACGGAACTCATTTCTGATTTGATTGCGTAGACTGTAGAGAAATTCCAAGCATCTCATCCAAACTCTCTGAGGTTTTTTTCCTATATGTTTATGTTAACAACGTAGGCATAAAATGTTTTGTGATCACAAGTACCTGCTATCGGAGGCAACCATAACACATTGAAGAATTCCTCAAGCGATAACAGTTGGATATTCGCATGGCCTTCCACTTAGAATAGTAAAAGACACGAGATTCCCACTCGACAGGACAAAGACAATCAATAATACGAACACAATGAGTCACTGGAGTCGCCTACAAAGCAATAAAAACCATCGGATACGTCTCACTTGTTCTATTGAACCGAGTATACTCGACTTGTCTAGATTAGTTCTTCTGTCGGCGGTTGGTGGTTATTGCCTCATGTTGAAATACATAGTCATGTTGTTAGTTGTAAGTACATAGACAAATTTGTTTCCAACGACTGTCTTTCAAAGGAAACCCGGGGGTTAATACGGAAGAAGTGATTATAACACAAATTGCGATAATTGCAGCTGTTGTAATTGATAGAAATTGTTGTATTTGAATGAATTTCAATCAATCAAAGGGGATTGCGATCGCACCGTAAGCTGTCAAATTTTGTCAAGTATTAAATTATGTAAGATACAAATCCATACTAATAATGTAATGTGTGTCTATTTGTCTTGAGTACCTATTTCACGGTCCATCCGCTTAACCGATTTTGACATTTGTCAAAGAGATTGCTTGCATCTCCGAGATGGACAAAGACAACTTTTTATCCGGACTCAAATAATTCCCACGGAATTTTTAAAAACCTACCCACGCAGACGTCATAGCAGTATATTCTAAGTACACCTTTTACTTCCTAGACGACGCCCACGACTTCGTCCGAGGACATCATCGACCAACAATTGACGGATCCTCATTCTTCAAATCCTCACAGTTTAGGTGAGCAGTATTTCCGTCGCAAGATTCGAAGCGAAGATCAAATAATATGTATATTATACAAAGGTACAGTAGCTATAAAACTGTTTAATGCGTATTCCAGACAATCTGCATAATGTAGGTACAGCTGAGCTGAGTCTGAGACACACCTATAAAATGCGACAATCGACAAAACAATGGCCGCTAATGAAGCAGAACCGTCTGAAATGGCAATACTTTTTTTGTGATTCGACGCTGCCGATCCGAGCCCGGAAACCAGAGTGGTCGTCCGAAAATGACAACGGCGTATCACGCGAAACGCAGTGCAAAAACGTCCGTGTAGACGGAATGAGCGCACGGCAAGGTCGCCAGGCTTATGACGTTTCCCGGATAGTCTCATAACATTTTGAAGGCAAGAGGACTTGGGAATGATATATTATACCCCTACATAAGATTTTCATAGCTACGTGTTACGGTAACACGGCGATTATATTCTAGCCTTTATCGATCCCACAACAGTTAATGACAGTTTAGAAAACTTCAAACAAAACTTCTTCTCAAAGTGCCGTCTCCTACCGGAGGTTTGCAACCTTTAGGGCTATCTGGACCTTTGGACGATGCTGCGCGGAAAAGAGATCGGATATACTCTTTCCATACCAATGGCGTTTTTTGAACCACGATGTTCTTCTTCGGCAAGGTGTCTTCTGCCGGTTTTCCCCCTGAATAATGAACTGAACATTTGACGCAGGTAGCCCTAAAGTAACCCTATTTTTCTTTGATTTTAAGACATCAATGCCTAATATTTAACATATTATCGTCGATTTAGGATAAAATTGTGAGTTCCCTCACTCTACTGGAAGTAGCCACAAATGACGTAAGCATAAGTACCACGAGTTAAATTAATGAAACAGTGAGTTTTCACGAAATGACGTAAACATAAGCGCCACAAGTTGAAATAAAGAAAGAGTGAGTTTTTTAGAGTTCTGTGGCCGTAATGACGTGTCCCAAAAAAAGTACGTGTACATCTGGCGTTCATAGTGTAGCATCGAGCTAGCGCACTCGGCAAAAAGTGAATAATGACGGACGCCGGCCGCTCGCCTCGCCATCGCACAATTGCGCTATTTCGAGACACGTTTTCCTGCTAGCAATAATACCTATTAATAATAACAGACGCTAGTCGTCCTGTACAATACAAAGACACCGATTGTTAAGCCGCAAACGGCATGACAAATTGAGAGGCGGCTGCGAGAATTCGCATTGAATCGATACAAACGTTTGAAGTAAAGTAACCACTATAATTATATATTTCCGCTACACTTATTTAGGTACCCATTACCCATAACTAATATGAATTTACCCAAAAATGAGTCAGCTTTCTGCATGTTTTATAAGTACGTCAAACAGGATGTTTGTACATTATTAATTAATCTAAGAAGCATTTAATCTTAAAATGTGAAAAATAAATTAAAACTAGATGATGCCCCGCCCCGCTTTTTTTTTAATCCATGAGAATTCTTTGATTTTTCGATACAAAAAGTAGATATGTCCGCCTACGTAATGCAAGTTATCACTGTACCATTCACCAAAATCGGTTAAAAGGGTGGACCGTAAAAAGGAAACAGACAGACAAACAGACACACTTGCGGATTTATAATATTACGAATTATGTTTGTTGGGACATTGAACACTAGTATGGGCATAGTTTTAGGAAAACCTCACAACATTTTTGTTATGTTTAAAAATCTCAGTGGAAAATATAACACCAACTCTATGGCTATACGTGGACGATAGCGGAGTGGGTATAAAATAGTCACACGTGGACTTAAAATGCGCAAGGTGAACGGCTCGAATAATATTTAAGCAAATAGTATGTAAATCGTCACCACCTATTAAATATTGAATTGGAAATTATTTTGCCACGAATCATAAAAGGTATAATATATGGCGATGTTTCAACTTGATTTGTCATCATAGAGATAGGTACCACCGCTCTTTGAAATCTTTTTCCTTTAACGACTAAATATAGGCCTAAAAAAGATTTCGAGTATTTTTAGACCATGACCGAAGCGGCGTACTTTTATGGCTAATATTATGTATATTGTGCCATTTACCTTATACACATTCTGAGCATCTTAGATAATAATACCTACTAATATTATTTAAACGTGAAAGTGTGTGTGTCTGGTCTGTCTGCTAGCTTTTCACGGTCCATTCATGTAACCGATTTGGACGACATAGCATTTGAAATCGCTTGCATCCCGGGGATGGATATTATAAGCTACTTTTTTTTCGAAAAAAAAAAAAACAGGTCAAGTGCGAGTCGGCCTCGCACACGAAGGTTAGTAGCACACGGAAGTAGGTAACCTATAGGTTTTCTTGACAAACACAGCAAACGGTCAGACAGACAGACAGACAGACAATAATGTGAGCCTATAATATAAGGGTTCCTTTTGAGGTACGGAACCCTAAAAAAGAAAGTGTTCCTTCCCATGGGATTTTCAAAACACCTGAATATCCAAGTGGACGAAGTCGGGGCCATCATCTAAGTTTTTATAAACATAATAGATGTATAATCTAAAAGCAGATTGACACGTCTGGGCCGTATGCCGACTTCAAACTGGTTTTCGAGTCTCTAATTTACGTTTTTGTGTTAAAAATTGGACTGACGCGGACGTAATAATTAAAGCAGTAGGAGAGATTTACGAGAGATTTATTTTATAACTAGCCGAAGCCTGCGTGGATTTAGGTTTTTCAAAATCCCGTGGGAACTCTTTGATTTTCCGGGACAAAAATTAGCCTATGTGCTAATTAATCCAGGATATTATCTATCTCCATTCCAAATTTCAGCCAAATCCGTCCAGTAGTTTTTGCGTGAAGGAGTAACAAACATACATACACACACACACACACATACAAACTTTCGCCTTTATAATATTAGTGTGACAACATCAAGAGCAATGAACAGCATATACCTATTATATATACCCACGTCATAAAACAGATTTAATTTTAAAAGAATCCATATCGGTTAATAGTAACTTTAGGCCTCATTCGAACATTTCAACGAAAATGTTGGTTCTTCAATTAATTAATTATATTATTATTGCTGGCTTAACGTATGTTTAAGGACTTTCATGTGTGTCATTTGATGTGTATCATCATCGTCAACCGACAAGACGTCCCACAGAAAGGTCTCTTGAAGGGACTTCAGAACGCTATAAGTTTGTTAAAAGTGGATTAAGTTAATTGTAAAAGTAGTTCGTTTCATCCTAAAAGCTAAAGTTTACGTAAAGGGGATTGTTCGCTGGAACTACGAGTATACGTAGAATGTAGATGTTCGCGCGGGTGCAAGTTGTGGAAAGTTTGTAGTTGCGAAGTTGCCGGGAGTTGTGCTCCAAGTAGTCCAAAGTTGGGGGAGCCGTTGCGCTGACGCTGCGGGGAACTGATCGACTAGCCAAACAATTATTAAGATGAAAGTGTTGTTTTGTATACTAAGCAGTTCCGCTTCATCCATACTAATATTATAAATGCTGAGCTGTGCGTTAATAGATCAGTCAGTCAGCTTTTCCTTTTATATAATATACAGATTATGGAGTTAACACGGGATTTTTTTACAAACCTAAATCTATGCTGACGACGTCGCGGGTATCATCTAGTTTACAATAAAACTTCGTTTCATTCTTAAAGCTTAAGTTTTCCTAAGCTAGCGAATATTTAATGAATTATTGATGTTTTTGTTTTATACAAAGTGTTTAATACCATGACAACCTAAACCAACTTCTCATAGTTGCGGGTCGTTACCTCTTAAAAATCAAAAATACTCTGATCTCACTACAAAAAACCTAAAAAAAATTAAACTAACGCTAAACACGCAGCTTGTATAAGTTAACCGCGTTTCGTTTGTTTAAACCGGGTGGTAACCCTAAAGCCAGTCAGATCGCTGAATCTTGTATTTTAAAATCCTCTACTAACGCATCCTCTCTAGCGCACTAAAGATAAAACGACCATTTTTTGCGTCAGAGATTAAAATCTGGCCGCCTCCGCAAACTAGGTTAGAATAATAAAACAGTCTTCTTTGAAAGTATCGAGAAACCGCTAGCTTGTAGAACAAAGGAATCGAACATTTCGGAAAACGGTGTCGTTTAAATTAATTAAGCCTTAGGGCCAACGCTAACAGGTAGAGTGGAGTCGAATCTTTTTGATTACTACCTAAACTCAGCTTTATGTAACTTTCACCCATATTCGTTGAAATTGGCATCATCATCATCGACAACCGATAGACGTCCACTACTAGACATATTATGTCTCTTGTAGGGACTTCCACACGCCACGGGCTTGCGCCGCTTGAAGCCAACTGCGAAATTGGCATACTGAATACAAAACAGTGAGAATGCGCTCCGTACTTGGGTGCGTCTGGTACTTATGCCATAGTACAAGTGCTGTAGAAGCCTTAGTTAATTACCTAAACCGTTATGCCCTAGAAAAAAAGCTTAGTTTGAGTTGTTATTAAAAAACGCCGCACCTCGACTCTGCCGGTGCGTGTTGCGCTTTAAACGTCGTTTAGTTAGAGTCGTCGGGTTTCCATGAAAATGTGGTGGCGCGGCGGACGTAGCTCATTAAGGTGAAAGCTAGTGACTCACTGCGACGGGCGTCAAGTTGCTACGCTGCTAATTGCTTTACCTGGAAAATAAAAAGAATACTTTACGAATATCACAAAATGGAAATTTTATGAGTAGGTGTAACTAACCATTTTCTATAATATAATGTAATTAATTTGAAGGTTAATTCGTTTTCACTGTTCTCCTATATTATTGTATTTTTTCCTATATAATTATAGTGCTCAAATGTGTGCGCAAACACAGGTGCACTCCCTATTCCCTCTCTCTTATTCGAACGCACACTTATCCGAGCCCTGAGCTTCTTAACTGAAAACCCATCACTTTCTTTTGGCATTTTGCCCCGACCCGGGAATCGAAGCTAGAGCCTCGTACTCTGCAGTCAAACATGCTAACCACATCTGCCGAGGCAGTACAATCTTTCACTATGTAGTTAATCGCTAACACTTGTTCGATAAAATCGCAAAGCGTCAGCCCGGCGACAGTGCTAGGCTAGGTCGGGCGCGGTTACGCAGACTAGGGCGGCGACCTTGGCACCAGGCGCGCCCGCCCACACCACCACCCTGACCCCCTCGCCCAAGATGTGAGCTGACTACAGATGAACATTCTTTTTGCACAATTTTACCACCATCTACTAAATCCATACTAATATTATAAATGCGAAAGTGTCTGTCTGCTACCTTTTCACGGCCCAACAGTTTAACCGATTCTGACGAAATTTGGTATAGAGTTAGCTTATATCCCAGGGATGGACATAGGCCCAATCCCGGAAAATCAAAGAGTTACCACGGGACTCCTAAAGACCCATCCGTTTAACCGGTTTGTATGAAATTTGGTACCGAGGTAGCTTGCGTCCCTGTAATTAACATAGGCAACTTTTTATTCCAGAAAATCAAACAGTTCCCACGGGATCTTTAAAAACCTAAATCCACGCAGACGAAGTCGCGGGCATCCTCTAGTATACCATATCTACTAAATACCTATATTATATCATAATATCAGAGATGGCATTTTCATTTGGTGAAGTTCTTCACAATGACTTCACAGGCTTCTTCGGCTTTTAGTGATCAAGGTCAATAGCGCTGATATTTCTGTTGTTTTTTCACGGAAAGTGAATTTTGAAAAAAAATCGCTTACATTAGCATACATTTGTTTGTTAAGCTAATTTTACGCGCAGTTCTCACTATCATGGTCTAGATTCAAGAAGCCCATAACAAACTCAGTGGTTTATTCGTTTATTATATCACCATCTTTCAATACCACTTAAAACTATTAGTAGACCAGTCAGCCCTATTAAATATTTTGTTGAATATCAACAACCTGACTTACCCGCTAGTTAACGGGTTGCTGGCCCGACTTCAGACTCATAATAATTGTTATTTTAATATTAATGTTTCGAACTAATAGATAATGATAGGATGATAGGCGTTATCACATGTGAGCGGATTGTATGTCGGTTGGATGGCAAGCCAGCCCAACTCAGCCTCCGACTTAATAATAAGTTGAAACGTGTCACAAAGCCGATTAGTTTGCACATCTGTGGGTGGTCTATCCAAATATGCGTCAAATTCTAAGAAATTAAATGCGAACAACAATAATACATCTTTCGTAAGAATATAAAAATGCAAAACGTGTTTATTACTGCTGACATTTTGTGAAGTTCTATAACTCAATGGGAACAATAAATTAATCCGAGACACGTTTTTTAAAACGAGCTGATGACGGTAATTTGCTACACGTAAAAGTAAGACTAAAAGTAAGAAGTATAAAAGTAAGTAATTTTTAGGTAATGAAAAACAGATCCCTTATAGGATGAATTATGTACCTATCTGTGTGCCTGTCTGTCCATGTATCACAGCCAATTCGCTTCAAATCTACTGGACCGATTAAGTCGAAATTAAGTTATTTTTTAAGTAAGTTATTTAGCTATAAAGCTTTTGTTATCCAATTTTAAAAACAAAAATGAATCTATATATAGGAACCAACCTAATTATATTCGAACTTAGATAAAGGAGTAATAATAATAAGTGTAGTAGGTATAAAATAATTGTTGTAGTCATTGAATTAATGAGTCGCCTCGTGCCGATAAATATTCCGACGAGCAGTAATTAGCTAGTACTATTAGATAGATAAACTTTTTATTCGTCCCTTAGCATTTACAAAATACATAGATACATTACATGATTACAAAGTAAGTAAATGTAGGAACTTATTCATTTCCACGTGGAAGAAATAAGATCTGTGTATGTATTTGCAAAATAAGCGGCTGAGCGCTGACTGTTTGAAAACTGATATTATTCTGAAATCAAACCAGTGATCGCGAAATATAAAAAAAAATAACCCTTATTACATTGTGTTAAGGGCAAAATAATGTGAAAATTTTATACACGATGTTTTATATTATTTTTTAATGCTATTTGTACAATTTTGATATTTTTCCTAACACACATTTTGAAGTGCATCTGCTAACGAAAGATATTTATCATAACAATAAAATCAGTAGGTACATAAACAGAGCAAAAAGCACCTAAACTCGACCTTAAATCGTTAATTTTGTGTGAAGAGAAAATCATTCTTATTGTATCAAAAATAATCATTTTCATCAAAACCTTTATAATAAGTCTGGAGATAAAGGACCAATCTATGTGTAGTTCCATTTTTTTAGTATATTTTAGCCACAAAAGATACCGAAAATCTCTCATATTTGTAACATATTTGCAAAACATTGCAAGCGTACCCTTAAGCTGCATAAATAAGAACATGTTTTTAATCAAATTTGCCTCACGCTCGAAAGAAATGATGTGAATAATTTTATTACAAACGTCCACATAAATATTCCAGCCGATAGTAACAGTCAATCCATAAATTATGTGGACGGCAGTGTGCAAATTGCATGTTTATTTATTGCGACATTTGACCCTGCGCCGGACAAACGATATTATACTTTTGAAATGTACAAAGCCATTGGTTGTAGTAACAAAAACCTACGTCTTCGTCCCGAATCATTCCTTCAGTACTATCGGCAGAGTGAACTAGAGTGAGGGAAGTCTTGGTTTGATCTGTTGTGGGCCACGCCGACTGAACATACGCCTGAGGTATAAACCACTGCCTATTGTTGGCCGAGAACATGAGCCCAACGTGTATTGAGTAATGTAGGAATACACATTTTCCGTATTATGTTTAACTAAACATGAATAAACATTCACTGAGTCTCAATGCATAATGTAGACATATAAAAAACTATATTTGTGTATAGAAACGCGTCTCGAATAGGTATATTTTACATTATGCAGATTGCGGCTAAGATTTCTCATACAAGTGAATATAATCACGTATTATGTGCTATTTAGATTAATTGCTGCCATATACGTAACCGTGACTCACATAGAGATTGCGTCATAGATATAAAATAGTATAAGTTTAAGTAAATATAAAATATATCTCCCTGACGAAGTGGTGAGCGCTGTGGTTTTATAAGCGGGAAGTCTCGGGTTCGATTCCGTGCAGGGGAAAGTTATAAATTATAATTTCTAAATTTTCTCTGGTCTGGTCTGGTCTGGTAGGAGACTTCGGCCGTGGCTAGTTACCACGCGACAGACAAAAGACGTGCTACCGAGCAATTAGCGTTCCGGCACTATACCGTGTTGAAACCAAAGGGGTGTGGGTTTATAAAAACTGCTATACCCCTTCCATCTTAGACTGCATATTCACTTACCACCAGATAAGACTGCAGTCAAGGGCAAACTTCTTTGGCTAAACACAATGACAAATAATATACGTAATTTTGGCAAAAACTTTGTAAAAGCACGTGTAAAAGGGTGGCACATTAAATTCACAGATACCTGAAAGCCGTTAGACTAAGAAAAGAAGGCTTATAATACCTAAGGCCTTCCAAGTTCCAATTATCACATAGTCAATACAGGTTCTTCCATCACTGAGTGTCTTTAAATTGAAATGCAACGACACGACTACGACAATTTTTTTTAACGATTTAGGTCCAGACTTGTACTGTTAAAAACAAAACCATAGCAATGTGAAATAAATAACTGTACTGATATGCATAGAAATCGTCTTATCCGCTTACTTGACAAACTTAGGTAAAGCTCAAAGAACTTTAGCAGCCTACGAACTACGCTAAAAATTAAGAAATGAGGTCCCGTTAGTTTTTAACACACTAAAAGCGAGCCGCAGACACGAATAAATGCAGCTATTGCAGCTCACTTTAATCGCATTTCTTCAGCGCGTCCGATGCGATCGACTTGTGCTGGTTAAGTAATTTTCAGCCCGTTTCCCGTTTTTTTTTTTTGCCCGTTATCTACAATATTATAATCATAAACATAGTTTATTAATTACAAATACCCGTTTTACAATAATTTTCAGGTCAGTGTAATATAATGGTGTGCAATAGGTAGCATTTACAATAAGTCGTTAAACAAAATAACTTTAAAATCATTAGGTATAATTACCGTTCTCGTATAGTGGAAGGGGAAAACAAAGTTGGATTTTATGGGACAGGTCAAGGGAGTTGAATATTATTGGGAGGTTAAACATAACAAGATTGGAAAAGGCTGCACCGACATTGCATCACAATTCAATTATTGTCGTTGAATGTAAAACGCCCATTCGCAGAAGATGCTAATTGCCCGCCAGCCGGCTGCAGACGCGCTTTTTTTAATTGACATTGACAAGCCGGTCGGGTGCCACCTGGCTTCGGAACCAGTTTACGAAACGATTGCAGAACTGGACATTTGGTATTTTTAGATAAATCGATATTATTTGGATAATCCTAAAACTTAGCATATTATGCAATTTTTTTATTGTTACATACATCATTTCTACATAGGATTATCCTTACCATATTCAAAGCTAGATGAAGCCCGCGGATTCGTCCGTGTGGATTAGGGTTTTTAAAATTCCTCTACCTAAAGTTACTATATTCGGATTATCATTGAATAAACCGACTTGGTTCTCAAACGATTCTTGATTTAGCCCCATCGTGACTGAACAATGTAGCCTAGCTATACCTGCAGAATAACAGATGTTACGCTTTGAATTTTACGCTGATGTGTCAGTCAGTCAGTTTCTCTGTATACAGTTACAGATTTTAGCGTAATATTAGGATTTACGAGTAAGAACACAGAAAAAGAGTGAAAAAGGATAACCTAAGGTTGCTATATTCTGACTAATCATTGAATAACCCTACTTGGTTCTCATAGGATTCCTGATTTATCCCCATCGTCACCGAACAGTGTATCTGGCTATACCTGCAGAATTACAGATGTCGTATCTCTTTGAAGTGCCCGCGTCTAGGTAAGCGAAGCCCCAGTTGGTCACATCAGCGACTTTTTGCCAACTAAGCGCAATTCAAACACAAAGAGAAAGCCGACGATGCTCCTTTTCTGCTGATTGCACGATCGCTTCCAATTTCTTTTCGTATTTAGTTACATTTCCGACAACTTTTTTTGTCGACTGCGAAACTAATTAATAGAAATATCATGTTTGAAATTCTTAATACGTAGGTACTGGGGATGGTATGTAGTTTTTTATTTTTAATATGTATTTTTTTATATTTTATGTAGGATTAGTGAGTTATTGACTGCAATCTTACCTGGAGGTAATAGTAAGTGACGATGCAGTCACGCAGGCAGTATATATATATTTCATATTTTTTAATTTATAGACTAGCGCTTTAGACTTTAGGTAAAATCGCTAAGATATCCCTAAAATGTCATAAACAGTATCTAATATTAGCAGTAACAGTAAAAAAATAGTAATGTTGACATAAATCACGTTCACAATTTCAGGTTATTAGTTAGATAAAGTGAGTAAAACAGAGTCATGAAATTTCACACGTTAACTAGAATATAGCGTTACAGCAACTTGAATCGGCTTTCTATTGGATAAACCACAAACTGTGTAAATAAATAGTGGTGAAATAGTTGCTGATGTAGATACGTCAAGATTCTTGAATATATCGAGTTTCTACCCAATAATATAAGTACTGTATTCATTTTTACTCCCAGTTCATTTAAATTTTCTTTAAGGATTTTAATCTCCAATCATACTAAATACTTCGGTGCTAAACTCGTTCTCAAACAATTTAAATATTACAGATCCAAAATTCTCTTAAGATTACGTGAAGCATTAACTGATTACTGATATAATATATACTGAAATATATATTAATAACTGACCATGAACTAACATGTCCTATTACATAGGTATTAATTACTATAATCTGTTCTATTATTATAATAGAATCTACATAATAACGATGAATTGGGTTTTTTTCCCAAAGAGTCTAAGCCGTACTTCCATAGTGGAACTGCCCCCAGTAGGGACCTATATCCTAACCTAAGAGTATGTTTTGTAGAGGGCATTGATAGTTTGTTTGGTCTTTTATAACAAATTACCACTTGGTATGTAACTTATCGACCGATTACCGATACATTGCATACTGGAACCCGACGCACCCCGACGTATGTTGGTACACAACGATAGCGTGAATGTGGTTACTCTAAGCTAAGCGAAACGTCGAGCGAACGAGCAGAGCGCGAAATTCCACTGTTTATTCAAGTTCCACACATGTATAACTATGACAATATAAATGTATGTGACGTGTGCACGTGACTAAGCTTTATGTGTTAGGGTTTGTCAGGATTTAAACTACTTTAATAAGTGAAAAGGCTGATCCAGAAAAATGTGCCTAATAGGGAATGTAACGCGAACACGAACTCTGTCGAAACGAGCACTGCACTTCCTTTGTGTTCACTACAAAACTAACACTTGATGGATTAGCGCGAGTGTCTAAACGAGCATTGCTTATAAATAGGCATGTTTTGGCATGGCATTAGCAATGTTCGTGTGGTCCCAAGGTGCAAGGTCCAACGGGGGACTGATTCAGGCGGCACGGCGCGGCGCAAAATGTGATGTGTAGAAGTAAGTCCCTGTCAAGCAGTGGATGTTTATTGATTGACGACAATGACGATAAAGCATTCGCGTTACATATCACATCACACTATCACACTAATATTATAAAGGAGAAAGTTTGTATGTGTGTGTGTGTGTGTGTGTATGTTTGTTACTCCTTCACGCAAAAACTACTGGACGGATTGGGCTGAAATTTAGAATGGAGATAGATTATAGCCTGGATTAGCACATAGGCTACTTTTTATCCCGGAAAATCAAAGAGTTCCCACGGGAATTTTAAAAACCTACATCCACGCGAAAGAACTCGCGGGTATCAGCTAGTTAAAACATAATACATTGAACGTGTCTGTACTCTGGAACCGACTAAAGCACAAAATAAGACAGTGCCTAAAATCTACCACTTTACTACATCTTAGAGGTGTTCACTTTATAAAGACAAACTGACTTAAAATTAAGAGTGGTTCTGACTTCTGTTAAGTAAGGGTTCTGTTTCCCTCAGACAATTTTCTTTAATTAAGAACTTACCAAGATTGTGTAGTAACTACATTTAGGTACAATAAAAGTTTCATAGCCTATCCTGTTTTTACGATCTTCAATCTTTTGAGCTGAGAGGATTTTGTGACGTAATAAAAAGTAAGGATAAATTACCTCTACTTTATTCATAAAATGGCGTATAAAAAAACTGCCTTCCTATACCATGTGTCAACCCTAGGCTTCACTATGTATAGCATAGTATTGTACATAGTACCATAAAATCAACCTAAATGTACCTACCTACTTTATAAATAACCTATAGGCATACAAAATATTAGTGTTAGTACATTACTATCGAGTATTTTTAAACATTTGTCTTTCTGACGTAGAGAAGGGGGCCTAACACCATAGTTTGAAAGCTCCCGTGTGACGATCGCAATCACCTATGACTGGCTGACACCCTTTTTCTATTGGCTTAATGGAGTTGCAGCAAGAATAATATAAATTCAGCCAATTGCAACAATTCTTGCTGCGACTGACGGCCGTATTCACAATCATTACTATGAGGTCTCACAGTGCGCTCGAACGCATAGTGTAGGTTCCACCAATCAGATCATTGTAAATTGACGTGATACAGGCATCTGATTTGTGGAACCTACACTGTGCGTGAGAGCGCACTATGAGACCTCATAGTAACGTTTGTGAATACAGGTATAAGCATTTTAACCAGTAGCGAAAAGCACCGCAATCGACTAGTAGCAAGCAGCCACTGCCGGTCGATTGCGGAAAAGCTGCATCAATCATTCTTGTGAATCGCTGAATGTAACGTATTCTTGCTGCATTCATTCATTTTAGCCAATAGTGAGGGAGTACTAACCAATCGAGGTGATTGTCATCATACCTGTTCCTGTCAAACTACACCGGTAAACCTGCAAATTATGAGGACGCAATGTCATCTCTAAGAGGCCATACTTTTGCAAAAGCCGTTGAGCATGACTGCAAAATACGTGAATGGTCACGCGTTTTCATACAATTTTGAGAGCGGCGACATTTTTATATGACACCGGCTGTGGCAGGGCTAAAAAGACTCTTTTGTATAATAATTGTTATCTGAACCGGTTAAAACCAGTTAAAGCGTACCTACTTTGAGTACATTCGGCTCGGCGATAAGATAGCACGCATTTCTTGTTGACCTTACGCGGAACTTTTAATTACGTCGATAACGTAATAATGACTTTCTATAATTAAGTTACAATATTTTTGTTATCAGAGAGATAACCTCTAATGACATTCTGTTGGTGAAATCTTTTAAACGAGGTTTGTTATTAGTTCCTGGTACAGAGTTAGTCCTTAAATGAAATAAAATCAACTTAAATATTATATTTAAAAAAATATTCGTGGAATATCACACCAATTAGACACATATTCGTAGTTAGGTACTCATAATACTACTATACTAATAAAAATAATAATCTTTTATAGTAGGTTGCGCTACATTATAGCTACAAGCTATAAATTCATATGATATAATCACGCGAACAAAGTTGCAGGTAAAAGTTACTTAAAATATAAATAAACATAACTAAACTAATTTCGATTCTAAATTTAACATTCTAAATTTCTTTTGAAAGTGTAAAAAAAAGTTTTAACTTGATAATTTCCGAGCGGGTCGTGTGCGTGTCAAACTTCGTCTCGTCTAAGTAATTGTTCTTTTAAAACGGTCTCTAGCAATTTTAAGTAGACTCATTGTACGTAGTTTAAACGCTCTGTTCAAAGTGTCTCGTGTTTTTAGAAAGCAGAAAATTGGCCAGCTATCGTGATGTTCACGACCTACTATCTTTTCACAATAAAAAGTAGAAGTACAAGAAATTCCGTGCTCAGTCCCGCGTCGTTTCCAATAAAATCTCGTCCGGCTCGTAGTTACACTGTAATATTATAACAAAGGCGAAAGTTTGTGTGTATGTTTGTTACTCCTTGACGCAAAAACTACTGGGCGGACTTGGCTGCTTGGAAAGAAGATAGATGATATCCTGGATTAGCCCATAGGCTGCTTTTTACCCCGGAAAATCAAAGGGTTCCCACGGGATTTTGAAAAACCTAAATGCACGCAGACGAAGTCGCAGGCAGCAACTAGTAAAAATAAATAAAACAGCGCTATTTATCTTAAATCTTTGAGTGCACCTACTGACACATCTGTTAATACATATAATTACATCCATTCATCAGCCTGCTTGTGGTCCACAGCTGGACATAATATGAGTTTTAGGAGAGCACGCTACCACAAAGATATTCTGCCTCCCTGATCCACCCACTATATCTCATTCTCTTCATCGTATTCCTTATTTCTGATAACGCAGTGATACCTATCGTTCAGACAAACTCATAATGGTATGAGTTTTCTTGGGGTTACCACATGATCATGATGGGGCTTCTAGATACTTCCATATACCTACTACATAACACTACTACAATGAGATGTACCAGTAACATAATGTAAGAGAATTGTGCGAAGTGATAATTGCTTCATGGGACCATACGTACTGCAGATTATAAGGAACTGAGTTTAAACGATAAAAAATTGTAAAGACCAAACTGTTCAAATAAGTGCCTAACTTTCTTGCCAACTCAGTTATTGCCTTTTATGGTTGTGTCACGAAATACTTTCTAGCTAACTCATTCTTTGTCCCTGCTACGCCGAACTTTTACTTTTTTAACCCCCGACCCAAAAAGAGGGGTGTTATAAGTTTCACGTGTGTATCTGTGTATCTGTGTGTCTGTGTATCTGTGTATCTGTGTATCTGTGTATCTGTCTGTGGCATCGTAGCGCCTAAACGAATGAACCGATTTTAATTTACTTTTTTTTGTTTGAAAGGTGGCTTGATCGAGAGTGTTCTTAGCTATAATCCAAAAAAATTGGTGCAGCCGTTTAAGAGTTATCAGCTCTTTTCTAGTTTTCTTGTAGAAAAGAAGGTTACATAACCGTTAGGTTCATAATATTATGTCAATTGACAAAATATGTCAAGCTGTCAAGATGGACGTTGCCTTTTATTATTTTTGATGTTTTATAATTATTTATGATGTTTTGGAAAACTCAGATACTTTGTCGGGGGTGTTATAAATTTTTAATTTACACTTGTTTAAAACGTTTTGCAGGCCTAGATCATCATAAAAAGGGTCAAGAGACAAGAGAAAAAGTTTCATTCGATCTAAAAAAAAAGCAATCATAAAGGCTATGACCGCTACAAAAAATTAAAAAACCTATAGCATTGGCAAAATTTCACAAAGAAGAAAAGGCAGAAGTATCGTTCTAAATTCTGTTGCTGTACAATTCGCTAAAAATACAGGCCGTGGAAAACTTCGCAAACAATGAAAACGACACAATTAATCAACAACAAGAACAAGAAGAAACGAGAAAAGAGTTCGAAAACGAAACGGATTCGTAGTGGCGAAGTTGGCGCAAAGAGAAAACTACATCCTGCGTCCATTTGTGTTCGGAAACAACATGAAAGGGGCAAAACTACGAGCGCGGGTATGCGATGAAAATAAAAATTCTAACATTTTCCAATGTTTTCTGACGGATTTGTCAGCAGTTTAACGAGTATACAGTTCGGAAACTGGCAAACGTCGTATTTGTTTTCTAGGTTATCTAATATTAAGTTCTGGGCGCTCTCTATTCTCTGGCC
The DNA here is from genome assembly GCF_905333055.1 of Maniola jurtina. Lineage (NCBI taxonomy): Eukaryota > Metazoa > Arthropoda > Insecta > Lepidoptera > Nymphalidae > Maniola > Maniola jurtina. The sequence goes on along the minus strand of NC_060052.1, from coordinate 3,932,263 downwards.
TGACCACAAAGTACATTTGGGATAATGATTCCGACTGTCACTCAATGTTGGTTTTACGCCTGAATTCCTCTTACGCTAATATTTTACGCGAACCGCGTTCATAGGTCATGAATGTACATTGTGTAAGAAACACAATCACCGCACTGCGACGCTTTGAAATAGTACTCAAAACCGACATTAGCTGACAAAATAACAGCTACTGCACTTCAGTTGCGACCAGAATGGGTACATAAATTCAGCCAATCACAACAGTTGAAAATATATAACAGTTAAAATGTAAGAATACTATAATGCTTCAATTACGGTTAATCAGCAATCGACTGGCAAAGTAAAAGGTCTTAAAAACTTTTCAAAACAACTCGATTCCACAACCTAAGTGAGTTTGAAATTTTAATCCATCCTTTGCTTTGGAGAATTACGTCCGTTTCTGAACTGTATGGTCGCTAAGCTGTGTCTGTCTAAACTCTGCGCCGACTAAGTAATTGGCTTTTACAGTTTCGTCGCGAGCAATTTCAAGCTGACTCATCATGACGAAGTCTAAATCTAAAAGCGGTTTGAATTCTTCGTGTGAACAGAAAATTGACTAACTATCATTTGTATGCTGACCTACAACATTTTTATCAAAAATCAATAACAACGTTGTACAAAAGTTTTAAAGCAGCGCTACTTGGTTGTTATGTTCAAGTCAACGCGAAATCCATACTCAATAATATAATTGCGAAACTGTACGTCTGTACATCTGCTAGCTTTTCATGGCCCATCAGTTTAACCGATTTTGACGATATTAGTACAGAGATAGCTTGCATTGCGGGACGGGCAGCTACTTTTAGCCAGGATAAATCAATGACTTCTAAAATCTAAATCCTTTACAAAACTAAAATTAACCAGACGAAGTCGCCGGCACCGTCTAGTTTCAGTACAAAAGCACAATTTAAATATACGTACAGAGGTTTATCATGCTGTACATTAGTGGTCTTGTTCAAGTGAAAATTAATCAATAGCTTCCGTACATACCTGCGTACGGAATAGACTAAGAGTCAGGCACATTCATAAATCATCAAATGGAGATTAAATAAGTACATAAATCAATCTGCATGATGACCGTTACTTAATATTCAATCAAAATTATCACGCATATACAAACAAATAACATTACCGCATGTGTCATTCATTTCATATCGATAACGTGTTATCTTAGCGACTTTAAATTTCCATTAACGGAGGTCTCTGCGTCATACGCTCTATACAAACGCAGTTTGGTTCTCATTTGAATATTATTATTAACCAATCAAACTCGATATAATTCTGTAGACACTTTCTAGAAACTAATAGGCTGTGGTTTGCTAGAGTCCCGTAAACAAAACAAGTTTGAAAGTTACACGGGTTTAAAGATTTGTATGTAAATTCTTGAGACTGTAACTTTGAAACTGAATATTCCAACGGAAATCTGGAAGACCATAGGTAGGTCAAACAAAGATAGGTACATATTAGAACTTATCTCATTAATTGATTGGTTAGTATTCAAATTAGAACCAAACTACGTCCGTTTGGAGCATTACGAATAAACTCCACTAAGGGTGCGATTCCATGGACGCGGAGCTAACCGTGAATTGGCCAATCACAGTGCTCGAAATCCCCACTTCGCGTCAGTGGAAACTTGGCCAATTCATTGTCCGCTCCGCTCCGCTCCACCCCGCTCAGCTCTGCTGCATTAGAAACGCACCCATAACAGTACGCCCCGCTATCTAGCGTGAACTGTTACGTAACAAACTATATTACAAAATTGGAGAAGATTCAAAGTTGGACGCGGCGGTATTAACAACAAGTTAAGAGTAGCATAAATCCTGTTTTCCGCGACGTTAACAACATGGCTCAGCGGTGCCACGTCGACTCACGTCCCGGTGTGTCGCTGACACACAGCTCTCAGCAAAAACAACGTGCCTCCACAAGTCCACAGTACTACAATAGGTGGCTGAGCCGAGCGGTTTCTTCCCCTCCCCGCCCACTCCGCCACCCCACCCCCGCGAACCTCCTCAGCTCCCCACGGTCGCCACTTACGTGACTCAGCACCAAGCTTTGTATCAAAATCGACGTCGTGCGACTTTTGCGACTTGTTTTTCGTTGTAACGCGGATTTTTTTATACCAATAAAACACTTTGTAATAGCGCTATTGGCAATGATAAAGGTGAGCGACTGAGAATAAATTATAGAGGCGAGGCGAGTTTGCCTTTTATTCTTTTAATAAAACTTTCGATAGTCTGTACATAGGTATATCCTTGGCGGCGAAAGAGTAACTTTTGTCGAGGTTCCGAGACCCATTGAAAAGTTTGCCGGCGAGGATAAAGTTGACTTCTAATATTTCCGAAGGCAAACCTCGAAGTTCTGAACTGAAATAGGCTTACGTTATAAGTACCTACCAGTACAATACAGATTCTCTAATCTAGTCATTTGATGAATTATGTTTAGGTGGGACTTATCTGCCGGTAACTTTTGTCTGTTTGTAGACCTAAACACCGTAGTTTTAACGTATTATCTGGAAAAGGTTACATAAATAATTTTAAATTCGGTACCCAATATTATGTTTTATAGCTCAACGACCGATTGATATCTAAAAATATTTCCTTATTAAATTGATATAAATAATCGTAATTGGTAAACCAGACATCAAAACCGTTTTGAGGTGAATGACCTAAGAAAACGTGGAATCGCCGGCTGTTTCCGATACAAAATGAAATCCAATTAGCCATCCCATCCCGGCGGCTTTTATTAACTGGCTGAATAAACGGAAACCGTAAAATACCTCGAGAAGTCTCGCAAGAAAATACACTGTACATTTTATATTATTTTTATACTGTTTACGGTAGAGCAAGATAAGCTATAGATCTCCGGTGTCCAGCTAGCTCCCTATCAGAACTGAAAATAATACTAAAAATCGGTCAAGTTCGAAGCTAACTCGCACACGGAGGATTCCGTACCATCGTACAAGAAAGAACACTTTATATATTCTTTGAATTATCATGGCAGCCATTTCGATTTTTTACTATTTTTGTTATTATATGTAGCGGCAAAAGAAATATGTACCTAACCTTCTACCTATTACGGTTCACGAGATACAGGGCGTTGACAGACAGATGGACTGAAAGGATACATAAAAGTTGTACACATGATGCTTTACACATTTCCTTGATTTACAAAATGGTACGCATTTAGAGTGAATTTCATCCTGCTGTCGCATCTACCCAGGCCTTTAACATACCTTAAAAATAAAACCGCAAGGGCGTAGATTATTTTTTTCTCAGTAAACACAAATATTCCATTATTAGACTGTTATTGTATTATATCAATACCAATAGCGATCGGAATTTTCCCAGCACTTTACGATCCATTTAATGGACGGCTGATACGAAAGTCAATTTAGGTTATTGTGTTTTTGAAAGAATTTGATAAAATTACTCGCACGCAAAGCGGTGGTCAGCCTAGTGGTTAACACATGGGCCATCTATTCGGAAGGTTGCGGGTTCGATCCCCGGCACGTACCTTTAATTTTTCCGAGTTACATGCTTTTTAAACACTTAAATATCACAATGCTTTAACGGCGAAGAAAAACATCGTAAGGAAACCTGCAAGCCATAATTCTCCATAATGTTCTCAAAGGTGAGTCTGCCAATCCGCACTGGGCAAGCGTGACAGACTAAGGCCTAAACTCTTCTCATTGTGAGGTGGGTTGATCATGATGACGATGATGACTCGCAAACAAACAACTAATTTAGGCAGAAATTCAAAAAGTACTAGATAACAATCAGTAACAACTAATAACCTTTTTTTATCACACCTTTACGATTTAAAAAATCTCGATGTGGCCTTGCAGAATTCTAGTGTTAAACTAACAACTTTGTTTACATAGAGTTAGTTAACTTTAACACCATCGGGATGTGGTGTTAAGATTTCAGTAGGTAGGTATGTTGCAAGTTTAGTTTTAATGAAACGTAGTGGGTCTTTGTTTGGACTACGGCTGTTCTAAGACAAATTATGCTTAATAAAGCAGGAATGGAAATATGTATGTATATGTGCCATTTTTTTATTACATTGGTAAGAAAAAGATGCAAATATTCTAAATTGTAGTTGCACTCAGACAGTACCAATATCGTGTTTAAAGCATTCGATTAGATAACTAGGGCATTTATCGATTACGTATCGGATAGGGGAAGAGATAGAGAGATAGTACGCGGAGTATGGGTGAAATTGAGCCATAAATCCTTTATCGCCGCGACCGTCCGCAATAAACAACGGAATGATCGCGCTCAAATGGATAATTCGCGTGTTTATATTGCATCGCAACGGTCGTATTGCAGTCTGTATATAAACTGCACATGTGACCCCAACTACGCGAAAAACGTAAAATTAATCCTCACTAATGTCACAGTTCACGACAGTTAGGGTCCCTCTAACAAGACGTTGAGGCTTCGACGTCACTGGCAGACTTGATAATGTGTCTAGTACATTTGACGCAGTTAAAGAAAGCCCTATTTTTAACCCCCGACCCAAAAAGAGGGGTGTTATAAGTTTGACATGTGTATCTATCTGTGCATCTGTCTGTGGCATCGTAGCTCCTAAACTGATGATTTAGTTTTTTTTTTTGTTTCAAAGGTGGCTTGATCGAGAGTGTTCTTAGCTTTAATCCAAGAAAATCGGTTCAGCCGTTTGAAAGTTATCAGCTCTTTTCTAGTTACTGTAACCTTCACTTGTCGGGGGTGTTAGAAATTATTAATTTACACTTGTGTCAATATTTGACATATCGTCGATTCAAGGTCAAACGGAGAGTCTCCTCACTTTAGTTCACTCTGCCGGCGGTGTATAATAGTATATTTCATTACAAGTGCGGAAAGGCTGTCATTGCAAAGAGTTCCGACAAATGTCTACCCGAGCCGAGGCGTAGCTGAAGGCGAGGGTTGACAGTCGGAACGAGTTGCAATGACGGTTCCGCACGTGTACTGAACGACTATTTTTAATACAGTTGCGAAAAAATGAAGCAATTTAATAAAATAATAAAAACACAATAAACTCAACTAACTTAATTTAATTTAAAACAACTTTATTGTTAACTAGCTGATACCCGCGACTTCGTTCGCGTGGATGTAGGTTTTTTAAAATTCCCGTGGGAACTCTTTGATTTTCCGGGATAAAAAGTAGCCTATGTGCTATTCCAGGGTATAATCTATCTCCATTCTAAATTTTAGCCCAATCCGTCCAGTAGTTTTTGCGTGAAGGAGTAACAAACATACACACACACACACACACACACACACATACAAACTTTCTCCTTTATAATATTAGTGTGACTAGCTGATACCCGCGACTTCGTTCGCGTGGATGTAGGTTTTTTAAAATTCCCGTGGGAACTCTTTGATTTTCCGGGATAAAAAGTAGCCTATGTGCTATTCCAGGGTATAATCTATCTCCATTCTAAATTTTAGCCCAATCCGTCCAGTAGTTTTTGCGTGAAGGAGTAACAAACATACACACACACACACACACACACACACACACACACACACATACAAACTTTCTCCTTTATAATATTAGTGTGATAGATATAAAAAACTAGGGTCGAAATTACTCATTTTAGGCAACCAACAACTAAACTCGCAAAGAAAATTTCTGAAAAATGGCGCCAACCGTAGAATATAAGCAGAGTTTTTTTTTTCTTCACCCATTCTGGTAGGCAAAGGGAACTATGCCCATACAGCCAAGTCTTCAGTAGAAGTTTTTTATTGATATGAAATGAAAATGAAATTTAATGAGATTAAATGAAATGAAACCTAACCAAACTCATTCAATCAAATCATTAAATCTGATATTGAAACAAATTAGTAGCTTCTTATTAGAAATACGTATTTGCATTAATCATAAAAACTTCTATGAATTTTTTTAGTAAAAACTTCATGTTTAGTTTTTCTTTTTAATATTTTGACAGTTGGGAAAGAAAAAGCACGATGCGGGAAAGGTAAAGAAAAAGCACGAGTATGTAATAGCCCACATCCCGAACGCTATACGTCCCTGCAATACGCCACTTTTTGAGCAACTGTATTAAAAAGGTATTTTCGCTAACAAAACTTTCCATTATTCGTATCATCCTAATAAACAACGCTTCGTTATTTTTGCAAAAACAATAACAAAGTTCATGAACTCTCCTCAAGACATTGTTTGGAGTAGCTTCGTAATCTTTATTACTTTTGATGTTGCCTTACGACTTACCAAAATCACAAAACGTGTACAAAAGTTGGACTATCGCGAAGTCGTAAAAATCGTACTTTGTGAAAGATTTCTACTAATTGCAATAAAACCACGCCCAAATCACTCCTACTATAAAAAATATTCCGACCGAAAGGTCGCCTATTCACACCCCACCCGTTGCACTATTGTCGTACTCCTAGCACAAACTTTACGCTTAATTGGAAGGGAAAGGGGAATATTAGTCATAATAATTTTGGCTAAAAAAACGAAAACTCGATAGGAGCAGTCTTCTGTCCAATGTCTCATCGAGATCTCGAAAAGATTGAACCCGGGAACGCTCGTTATAAGCGAGCAGTCGGACCACTGCACCGCCCAGATGTCTAGTTCTAGCGGTCTGGAAATAGTATAATAATAAAAATACCGTAGCTATATCGAGCAGGTCTCAGTGTATGAAACGTGTGGGCGCCTAGTGCTGCAGTATTTAAGGTTATCTAAAAATACTCGTTGCGTTGGCTTTACACGCGTAATCGGTTTTTTGCAAGAGGCCCCGCGTGGACTTGTTGTTTTGGTGGAAACTGTTTGGATTTGAAATATGTACTAATTTTAGCTCTGTTCATTTTTCAACCACCATTGTTACCATTCTGCTTACTTATAAACATTATTACGCGTGGACTCGCCATTTATTAAGCCACAGGCAATCACTAGAGGATAAAATAAAACAACACTGACACGTAATAATTGGGTCAACGTGAACGAGTTTTAAGGTTCAAACGGAGTATAACTTAAGTATCCAGCGATAAAAGGCAACACTACGATACGTAGTAACTCCCAAAGTAATAAAAACAAGTTGAACTAAAAAGCACTAATGTTATTGCACCCGCGAAGATTCTGCGAATCTGCATTAAAGCAAGAAAGTTCCTTTAGATATTTGTCTCTTGGGCGACGTCGCGTTGCAAGGAATATAAAGTTTCTAAATTGCTGTCTTCGAATAGTATTATAACTGGTTCTTATAAGGTGATTCACCCGAGTAAACGTTTAAGTATCATGGTTCACGTACTGATTTTACAAGTACTACTTTAGTTTAAACCCCTGATCTAGGTCCTGTCAGTGCCGTTCTATATTAATCTAGTCATGCCAACGATTGCCTAAGAGCCATTACGCACGATCGACTAGTCGCCGGCAACTAGTCGACGGCGACCGTTAGAATCTATACTAATCTGTAATATATAAAGAAGTCGCCGTGTATATGCGAACAAGTTGCCGGTAATGAAACATAACCTTACTTCCAAGTAGTAGTACCGGTGAGGAAACGCTCGATTTGATCCTGAAATCACTGTGAGATATTAGGCTAGGGCTGACGTGAAATCAAAGAAATCTAGAAGTTTCATAGCCTCCTAGCGTCGAATCTAGGTAACATTTGACGCCTCCAGTGTAGGTGAAGCCTCGACGTTTTGTTAGAAAGTAGCTGTCATGAACCATGCTAGACTCAAATGCTATTGAAATTATGTGAACAATGAACATAGAAAACCCCAGCACATAACTGCAACATTATCACAATTTGTATAATCATTTGATAATAGTAGATAAGCGAATTCAAAACGTTTATAAATCAAGCAGTAGGAGACCCCACCCTGTAACAGGCGGTTTAGCGAAGGGGACGAAACAAGGTCGTATCTCGAATCTTGAGCTAGGTGTCCCAATGCCGTCCTCGAGGGGGTACTCCCGTCCTCCCCGAGCACACCCTATTGTGTTCAAATCACATTTACTATTGTGCCACGTCCTTTGTCGAGTAATTCTGTGAGGGGTGCATGACTCGTATCCATACTAATATTATAAATGCGAAAGTGTGTCTGTCTGTCTGTCTGCTAGCTTTTCACGGCCCAACTGTTTAACCGATTTTGATGAAATTTGGTACAGAGTCAGCTTACATCCCGGGGTCGGACATAGGGTACTTTTTATCCCGAAAATCAAAAAGTTCCCACGGGATTCTTAAAGGCCCATCCGTTTGTTTAACTGATATATATGAAATTTATAAACACCTATATGCACGCGAACGAAGTCGCGGGCATCAGCTAGTAGTGTATATTTTTAGAATATTTCATCATAAGTTCTGACTTGTGAATTGCGTTTAGGATACCTACACACAAATTGCTTGACGAAAACAGGACCAAGTCGGCAAGTTGAATGAAACCTTTGACACTGCAAAGTGCGCGTAGAAGCTGCAAATCAATACAGTCTTGATTTGTCGCGTGCCGCAATATCACTGCTTCATACAATTCATTGTTGAATATAGGGCCAAAAATAGTTAGGTATTGGAATTTCTGTCAAGAAATTTTCAGTATTAGTTCTAGAATTAGGAAGTTGGTCTAAAACGTGGACTTTGGACTGGGAGTTGATGAGTCAGTCAGTAAGTCGGGACTTTTTAAGATGTATTGTTAAAATTCACGTGTACGCGCGCTTAGAATGTGACGCAAAGCAGTTCACGTTTTGTTTGTTCAAACCCTTTATAATTAGTTTGTTTTGGTGCCTTTACAATTAGTCTCTCATTGTTTGTGTAAAGTACAAGAATTTTTATGTTTTTAATTTCAGAACTAACAAAGAAACTGACTAAGTAATTAGAAATTCTACTGTTTTAGTTATGGTAAAAACTCCTTTGTTATTTTATTATGTTAAAAAGGTCATAACTACGACCGTTTGTTACGAGTACCTATCTTTAATAAAAAGTGAAGCCTTTTATGCATAATGCAAGCATTTGAAAACAACGCACTAAACTAATTCCTACGCGCACTGAATCGTTCATAAAACGCGTGATTCATTTGTGCACTTATAAATTCTTTACCATGACTAACTTATCTATTATTATTAGGTATCTCACATCCTGTACAGATTACAGAATAGTGACGATTTATGATGTAAGATTGGTCAGTCTTCCATTTTTTAACCCCCGACCCAAAAAGAGGGGTGTTATAAGTTTGACGTGTGTATCTGTGTATCTGTCTGTGGCATCGTAGCGCCTAAACTAATGAATGGACCGATTTTAAATTAGTTTTTTTCGTTTGAAAGGTAGCTTGATCGAGAGTGTTCTTAGCTATAATCCAAGAAAATCGGTTCAGCCGCTTGAAAGTTATCAGCTCTTTTCTAGTTACAACCTTCACTTGTCGGGGGTGTTATAAATTTTTTTTTTTTATCACTACAAGAAAAGACGATAATATTTATTTCATAAAGACAACTAGTGTTTCTTATGCTACGTCTGTAACTACCAGTTCGGAAAGAAAATTCTACTGAGAGCCAGCCAGAAGAAAGTCAATAGTTGATATGAGTCGACAGAATTGTCACATGTCGCTGACACGCAGTCGTGTATTTAAAACCTTAAAATATATTGTATAGTGCGTACATTTTAGCTCTATGTGTCAACTGTCCGTCAAAAGTAGGATCTTCTTTAAAATGAGCACTAAAAATATATGCATTAATGTGCAATTAGTTTTTAACCCCCGACCCCAAAAAGAGGGGTGTTATAAGTTTGACCTGTGTATCTGTCTGTGGCATCGTAGCTCTTAAACTAATGAACCGATTTTAATTTAGTTTTTTTTTTTGTTTGAAAAGTGGCTTGATCGAGAGTGTTCTTAGCTATAATCCAAGAAAATCGGTTCAGCCGTTTGAAAGTTATCAGCTTTTTTCTAGTTACTGTAACCTGCACTTGTCGGGGGTGTTATAAATTTTTAATTTACACTTGTAAAAATAGAACTTTGATTTAGATTGCATATGGGTTAGTACGACAAGGGTAAATCTATAAATTCGCTGAAGCTTAAGGAACAGAGTTTTATGTAAGTAGTTCGGTCATACAAAACGCTGACCAATAACAATGGCGTGTTTTATTACACGATTTCGCTGTTTCAGCATTGGCCATTCGTTGGCGGTCGGGCGTTTAGATAGCTTGGCAAGCACAATTCCGCCAAATCTGCTAACTAAGCGTTATGTGGAAATCGGTCAATGTGAAATTATGTACTTTATTCGGATTGGTGTTGACTCGACAGATTATGATTTAGGTTATTCTATTTTTTTTTTTTCATCCTACAATCACGAAAACTGTAAGGAACATTTCACATTGTGAGACATTATCATGAGACTTAAGTTCAATGAATGAGGATAGTAAGGATAGGAACTAATAAATTGAGAAGCTGGCGAACAAACGCGGCGTAATTAAGCTCATGAAATTAAATTTAACAGGAGTTAAAATTGGATGACTGTTGAAACTTTCCCAAACCGTACCGTTTGATTAAAATCACGAACTTTGGACTCAATCTTAGAACAATTTTGGGCTTTTTGTTTGAAAATGAGTTCAAGTATGGAATGGCGACCTCACATCAGATAGCGCAGCGTTGGACGACCCCCACTAGGTGGGCGGACGACATACAACGAGTCGCAGGGAGCCACTGGATCCAGGCGACGACGCAACACGTGGCGTGTGAAAGCCCCAGCCGTGGACTTTTTAACGAAACCCATGCTTCTTTGGTTTCTATACGGCATCGTACCGAAACGCTAAATCACTGGCGGCACGGCTTTGCCGGTAGGGTGGTAACTAGCCACGGCCGAAGCCTCCGACCACAGACCAGACCAGAGATTTAGAAACTATAAAATTCCAAACCCCTGCCGGGAATCGAACCCGGTACATCCCGCTAATAAGACCACAGCGCTTACCACTGTGCTAGGGAGGCCGTCAAACACGTCTATCATTTGATGATGATGATGAAGATGAAGATAAAATGATGATATCCATTACTTGTTTATTTTGTACAATAAAATAAAGACACAAAACGCAGCATGAATCGGCCCCAAGTTCCCAAAACTGGCATCAATTAAGATGACATAGTTATGGTCTTTGCGTCACGACCGGTTATTTCGGTCTTGTTAACATTCTCCGTAGATTTCGGTTTATGGTTTAAAAATAAACGATTTAGCTTCTGACTTTGATCATGTCGCAGCTAAAAAAATGATTGTTACATTTTCAATTTAAACTTGAGTGGTTTAGAAAACGGGCAGTGGACTGTGGAAATAACAAAATTATGTGCAGGTTGTTTCGGCTATACTTTCGTATTTAGTTGTTGGAAATTACTCACGACAGTTTAATTTAAAGTTTAAACGTTAAAATGGTGTGGAATTTACACCCGTATTCACAAACGTTACTATAGAGATCTCATAGTGCGCCCGAACGCACAGTGTCGGTTCACCGACACGGTCAAAGTCGCGTGCATCATTTGATTCAATGTAGGTATTTATTGATTGTCTTCGAGATTTTTTTTTGTGAGTTTGTTCTGGCTGATTATATTAGCTTCGGATGCTGGCGTATAATCTCATTTTAAAAAACGCTGCCTTTGCATTTATCAAAACGTAACGACCAATTTCTTTTAACGAGCCATTTAATATTTAACGGAAAGGCCGGGGAAAAATCAATATGACATCATTTCGGCAATAATACACAAAGCCGTCTGGTAATTACAATTTTAATAGGTCGGTCAGCGAGTGGGGTAGCTTGGGAGGGAGTCGCCCACGATCGCTCCAGGTGGGGGTGGAAATACAATAGGTTTATGTAACTCAAATTATAATACAGCTTTTGAAAACGTTATTGAGCGTTGAACGCGTGGATTCGACGTTGAAACTTTACTTGATTTACTTCGAGACTTAAAATGTGGGTACTTCAGCCTAGAGACAAAGTCTAAAACATGTTACGTTATCGCAATATGATGATAACAGATTCTATGATAGCTCTGATTAAGTACTTTTATGTGTGTAAGCCTCAAAAAAATGTTCAAGCCACAAATTCTTTTTTCGACTTCAATATGAATTAGTTTTGAGGATTACGAGTGACAACCCTAGAGAATTACGTCAGTAATTTATAGAGGTGTCGCGTCGAGGGAAAACCCTTTGCGTGACATACGAGCCCAATTTGCAAAGAACGAGTTCGACGCCGAAATAATGAAATTGTCTGTCTCTACACGTATCGCGTCGATTCTGATGTTTTTCACTAAATTAAGAGTATTTGCATCTTTTTTTTCTTAATATTACTAAAAAAGGACGAAACATCAAAAAAATATTTTAAGATTCATTGTAGATTTATCTAGGTACAATAGATTGCCCCTCGAAAAAAAAAAAGGTACAATAGATAAAATTGTTAACGATTCTAAGTTTGGATGTAGAAGATCATCTCTGAAACTGCTCATCCGATTTCATAAATTCTTTTACCATTTCTTTATTGTACGAATATTACTTACATATTATTTATCAAATTTTGCTCCAGCGATGCTCGGGTCAGCTTGTCTAAATATATAAAAGGAAAAGCTGACTGATTGACTGACTGATCTATCAACGCACAGTTCAAACTACTGGACGGATCGGACTGGAATTTAACATGCAGATAGCTATTATGATGTAGATATCCGCTAAGAAAGGATTTCTGAAAATTCAACCCCTAAGGAGGTAAAATAGAGGTTTGAAAGTGTAGCACGTGGACGAAGTCGCGGGCATAAGCAAGTATTTTATAAAAATTGTTAAAAGTCCATAGTCGAATATTCTAAACAAAGACGATTGGTTTCGATTTCACAACCAGTCACCTGCCAGGCAGGTGGCAGTTTAATTAGAATTTGCGATGAAGCCCCAATAGCGTAACGGTAAGGACGCCGACTTAAAACCGAAAGGTCGACGGTTCAAACCCCACCCTTTGCACTATTGTCGTATCTACATCTGGCATAAGCTTTAAGAAAGGTTTCCCTAGCGAAAAATTTACACTTATTATTTGGTTTAAATAAAGAATTAATAAATAAAAATTAGCACTTTCGATACAAACGCCGCTGATTCTCATTTGATTACTTACACAAAACGCAAGATATGTTTCAGAAACAAATATGATCTATATTAAATATAGATCCCTATGAAAAAGGTCCCCGGAGGGATTCGAAACTAGTCGGGCTTACATCGACTAAATACGTGCGTATAGCGGTAACAACCTATACAAAATATATGTATGTGACTGGGATCGCCAGATTTCTGTAAAAACCTGTAGTTTAAAAGTTATCCAGGTCCGAAGATTTGTATGTAAATGTGTCCGTGTAACTTAATAACTACAGATTTTTTTACAGGAATCTGGAAAAACAGAAACTACGAAGACAAGTTATAAGTAATATTTGTCATGACTAATTTTCTTTATTGCTTCTTCTTTTCTTTATAATAATAATTATGAGGGAATATTTTAAATTAGTTGAAGTAGTTATGTTAAACTTTAAATATAACAAAATGATATAAGTTAATTAATCAATAGGACACAAACCAATTACCTACTGTAGTTAGGTACAATAGACACGACATATTATGAGGAAAATTGCATTAAACTGTACATAATAGGTACCTATATTGTGGCTTGCGTAAGCAAAACACGAAGATAATATTATTAACGCGCATTTTCGTACTTTGTAACTCAAACATAATACTTAATAATGTGTGTACTTGTTTATTGTATCTATCTTTAATACATACATTGTTCGTAAGTAAACGACTTAAAAGTTTTACATGAAGGTCACGCAAATCTCTCTGAATAAAGGTCTCTTCACACATTGAAAATTCCACCATAAGTAACACGATTAAGCTCACATTTCCATGCTTGACTCTAAGTTGAGTCAGAGTGAATTCCGCGTCGATTTTGGGTAATGTGCGAAGACCTTAATGATGTCAATTCAAACAGGTGCGCAGTCGTTGTAATGTGTTAATGTCTAATTTATTTGAGGACGGTCGAGCCCAATATTTGAATCATTGATAAATTCAGTATTCAGTATTCCATAGAGGGCTGTTTCAATTTTAAGGTTCTATTTATCGACTCTACATATAGGATTTTAGTCCGCTTCTTAACTATTAAAATCAACTACTATGGTCTTGGCAGTAACTACAATGCAATAAACGCGTCGTACCAATTCAGACACAGAACACGTTTTATATAATAGCAGTTATAATATTACGCACTAACTAACTCAAGGAAATAGCACTCTGCCTTTACGTGAAAGCCATCATTTTACGAGCCAGAGGAAAGATAGGAAGTGAAATAAAAGCAAGTATCCGTATTTAAACTGCAATATTTAATAGCATTCGTATGTAGGTACATATTGTAAAGGGAAGAAAGGCTTCACTTTTAAACAAGTGTAATTATTAAAAATTTATAACACCCTCAAGTGACAAGTGAAGGTTACAGTAACTAGAAAAGAGCTGATAATTTACAAACGGCTGAACCTATTTTCTTGGATTATAGCTAAGAACTCTCGATCAAGCCACCTTTCAAACAAAAAAAACACTAAATTAAAATCGGTTCATTAGTATAGGAGCTACGATGCCACAGACAGATACACACGTCAAACTTATAACACCCCTCTTTTTGGGTCGGGGGTTAATAAAAGCCATAGCGGTCAATAGGAAAGATATAAAGTGGAATAAAAGCACGTTCAACAGTCCGTATTTAAAGGCGGCAATCGATATTCGATAGCGGATCAAGCCCGCGGCGACCGGTTACTCTGTATGTGTGAAAAGGAGATCAATGTGTGCGAACGGATGTGTTGAGTGTATGTGAAATGTATTTGCTAAGACTTCGGGAGGCATCCTGCAAACTATAGATGGGAAGCGTTTACTTTTGTAGTATGGAAGTTGGAACCCTCAGTGCGCACTTGGTCGGTTTTTCATTTTATACGTAGATTTTATGCTCTATCTGATAAACTTTTCAGGTAAACTTGCTCCTGTATGCAAACAATAGAAAACTCGGATAAAATAAATTCTATAAAATGTATCTGTAATATTAATGATACTTAAGAAACTAGCAATTTCATATAAAATAAGTCTTAAATAAATTGTCGAGGCAATCAGACAGCCACATACATCAGCGTATTATAAAACGAGGCAAAGGATTACTTAATAATAATTTAAATAACATATTATAATTATTATATTCACGGCTTAATTCATTTCGAGGTCACGGTCATACAAAGACTAGCATATGACAATACTAGTTGACCCGCCCCGACTTCGCTCGCTGGAATTTTTGAAAATCCGTGAGTAGGTAAAATTTCCAAAAATTCTGAAAAACATGTTTTTCATTTTTAACCAAAAGCCCAACTTTCGTAAATATATCTTGAAGAATGATAGACTTTCATACACACTTTCATCGCCTATTTTAGGGGTTGAATTTTCAAAAATCCTTTCTTAGCGCATGTCTACGTCATAATAGCTATCCACATGCCTTATGAGAGCCCGTAATAAGCAAAAATGAAAAAGTGAACAAATGCCAACAATACACATTTTGAAGAGAAAACAAGTTGCCACGTAATATCCTCTCCATAGTACAAAATGCGACTCAGGTCTTCGGAAGTATGTATAATGTACTTACAACACACGGCATGGCGTAAGTGATAATCAAAAATAACTATAATAATCGTACAGACCACCACAGATAAGTATTAAGTATAATAAATATACAGAGTTATATAAAATCAAATATTACGCTGGTATTAGCGCCAAAATGACGAAAATCAATTTGCTTCAAAAACAAGTCGGCAATCACAGGTCCAGCGTACTTAAACTTATGTTATGAGAGGTCAGTGTTGACTCTTCATAATAAATATATTGTTACATGGTGTGAAATGCACATGAAAATGAAAAAATAAAATAAAAAATAAAGCTTTTTATTACCTATATAACTAATACAGAAAACAAAAATTCTTAAAACATCTATATTCTACCTATAAATAAATATACTAGTTATAATGTACAAAACAAAAAATAATCAAAAAAAAAAAACAAACAAAACAAAAAGTCAACACCTTTTATACCTTTAAGAAGTTTGGCCCTTTGAAAAGTGTACATAACCAGTTAAGTTGTTGTTGTGGCCAACAACTTAGTTTCCAAAACTTTTCACTTCTAATTTCAAAGAAAAAGACAATGTTTAAGACAATAAAGTTCCAAAGTTTTCTTTTAAATTCTTAATTCAATAGAAAACTTTTTTTTTTGTTCCAAGAGCATAATAGAATTGTTTCTAACCCAAGTGAAACTTCAAGTGGTGAAATTAATGAAAAGTTGGAAAAGAATTCTGCCAAAACTAAACCTTACAACTCCGAAAACAAAAGCAAAAAGCTAAATAGGTAAATAATGAAAAGGCAAACTTTCAAATGAAATCCATTCAAACTTTTTACCCAATTCAAAGTTTAGTTGAGCGAGTCTGTACTAATTTAACTTTTCTAAGGGACATGGGAAACAATGTTTGATATTGCCTGGGAGGAAAGTACTTGACAGTTTAATTACTTTTTGGGATGTCTTAGAAAATAAATGAGTGCATGTTGTTTTAAATATGTATAAGACAAAAAAATATCTTTAATTGTCTACATAATGTGGCTAGAGCAAGTATTATTTGAATAGTTTGATTTTTGATTGAATTACAAGTCCTAGTCAATTGCACAATGCAATGGCTAATGCAATGCCACACATTTTCAATATGTGAATGTTTCATCCATACTAATATTATAAATGCGAAAGTGTGTCTGTCTATCTGTCTGTCTGCTTAAACTGCTGGATTGTACTTCAGACAGAGTGAAAATTTCAAATTTTTCATGTAGATCCCATCACAAAAGAATTTAGATAATCTAAATCCATGTGAACAAAGTCATGGGTATTAAGCTAGTGAGATTACAAAATTCATTGTCAAGGCCATTCCGAACCAGTGGTATATGCTTTTGAGGATTCAAAAGAACTTGTTCAAGTCTAATTGAATAAAAATATTTTGAATTTGAATTGTTTTATCTAGTCACTCATAAAATATCAGATATCACAATTGGGTATCATACTATATTCCTTGATAATATTTTTGTGTCACTAACAATGATAATGTTTTATTTCTAAAGATGAGTCAACATTTTATAACAATGCAAAAATGATCACTTACTTTTGTATGGCAATAAGATACTTTCATTTTTTTCATACTTTAAGATTTTTGCAATATTGCATTTATATCCTACTTTTTCTTTTTTTAGGCTGTATGTCACTGAATTGGACATATACAAGTACACTGGAAAAGGTGTGCTATTCAAAATGTCAGTTATTAGACGC
This sequence comes from Maniola jurtina, assembly GCF_905333055.1. NCBI lineage: Eukaryota > Metazoa > Arthropoda > Insecta > Lepidoptera > Nymphalidae > Maniola > Maniola jurtina. The sequence continues at coordinate 3,914,902 of NC_060052.1, read as the reverse complement.
AACCCACTGAGCCAGAAATTGAAATTGCCACTTTGTATCAAATGGTCTTCCTGTTGACAGATGTCTTATCACTAATATTTAGTTCTGAATATGCTACACTCAAATAATGCTCACTCACTGCTCAAAAACAGGTTGGCAATGGCAAGTCCAGCATTATTTGCAGAGGTACTGACCTCTGCTAACACAAATATGCTGCACTTGCAACTTCAGCACTGGCTGAATTTACATTCTTATGTCAAATGGATCAGAATGTCTGAAATCTTTGGAATTTTTGTAATAACTTTGCCTGAGTATAAAAACCAAAATTCACAATTATTATGTTTGTTTCATAGATCAATTTTATTTGGCCATTTTTTTTGTAGCAGTTCCTTGTCAAGATCATAAAATTGTCATGCCTTAAAGAAACTAAAACAAAGGTAGCGTTATTGCTTAAAGCAATCCCCACCAGGAAACATTTGATGAGAGGAGCTTTGTCATATCCACATGGATATAAAATATGTATTATTAAATGTTGTTATCCCTTATGAAATGCACTGAAGGTGCATTAACGTAAAGAAATTAAAATTTTCATTATATCCATGCTAATATTATGAATGTTAAAGTGTCTGTCTGTCTGCTAGCTTTTCACAGCCCCATTTGTTTAACTGATTTTGATGAAATTTGGTACAGAGATAGATTGCATCCTGGGGATGGATTTCTGAAAACCTACATTTCCTTCATTCCTCTTGAAGAGTTCCCAAGGGATTTTTAAAAATATCATTCCACATGGGTACAGTCACAGATAGTATCTATCTACTACAGAGAAGTTTACAACCTGTGTACAGATATAGACTACTTTTTATCTAAGAAATCCAAGTTTTCTCAGAGTTTTTAAAAACATAAATGCATACAAGAAAGTCTTGGACATCAGCTAGTATTTTAATATGATCAGAAACAGGTTCTTAGACTCATAATATTTTGCAATTGGCTTATAATTGATGATTTGGGTTTGGTACTAAGTTCTTCATTCAGAGCCTGTATCACATAGACCACTGTCAATCTATTGTGATCACCTCCATATACAATTTATATACGGCTCTTGTATAAAGTTAGCTTTTGTTTTATATTAAAGTGTTTTTACCTTTTTATACTTGAAGGAAATTCTGAAATAAATATTCTTAAATACATATCATAAATTGCAGAACTGGCAGGCAAGAACTTGCATCTTTCTGGCTATCACTGCTTTGAGTGCCTTTAGTCTGTTTAGACCAGTCCCTTCACTGCTAATGACAAAATTTTTGATATATGTATTTTTTTAGAAGTTTGAAAATTCAAACTGCAGTTTCTAACCATTGGTATTGTAAGCCTATTGTTAAGAGAGAAAATTTGTGTCTTTTAAAAAGAGACATGTACCTCAAGGATAAAGCGTTTTTTCAAAAGGAATGTTTATACAGGCTTAGTTATGTATGTAGCCACATAGAGTCAGTCCAAGTACCTTTATTTCTTTGATTAAAACTGCTACTTTTCCTTATGAACTCACTTTTACATAGTGACCTTAAATCTCTCAATAGATAATAAACTGATATACCAATGTAGTGACCAACAATCGTTAAGTTATATGAATTATTTACACTAAACTAACTTTCTACGCCAAGTAGGTCAGCGTCCCGTCATTCGGACAAAAACCGCGTGGTGTCGTTCGATTAGTTGGTAGGTTCTAGAAAACTGACGCGGCCAGCGCGATTACCGCCGTGAGGTTGAAGCGCGGCCAAGCGTCGACAAAGGACATAACGGAGACCTCAGCATTGTCTCGTACAAAACGCCACTTTACTTAAAATACTGGCATTACCACCCGGATGACGCCAACATACTCGCTAAAATCTTTTTTGAACTCAATCGTTTTAAGACACTAAACTACTATAAGACTTTTTTGGAGCTCAAATATGATGAAACAAATGAGAAAACGGAGAAACTTACCTATTTTACGCAGAATCCAACAACAAAGAGTAACCAGCCACGCGCTCCAATTACAGTGCACTCACAAATCACGAAAGCACTTGGTACCGAAGCAAATTTTATACACTAAAATGTCAGTTTCGCCTAAAGTCAGTTGGAGAAGGAAATAAAACGAAGTTTTCCAGGTTTTCCACGCAATAAACACTTAGCCGGGAAAGCGAACCCCGAATCACCGCCAGCTACGTACAAAATGGCGGATTCGCGTTAAGAAAGTGACGCGGTGACGCGCCGACAAAAGCATAGATAATAAAAATATTTGGTTGGTCTATGACTTTTAAGAGAAGTCACGGGTATCTTTAGAAACTCTTTAGATAATATATTTCATTTGATTTGATAAAGTTTTTAGGTTGCCGTAGGTTTTAAATGTATTAAATTAGGAGTTTCTAGAGACGATTAAACAATATTTTGTAACACCGAAATAGTTGTAGATATTTTTAAATCGGACTTTTGTGCTTTTGACAAAGTTCGCTTTGAATTTTGATGAAAATTAAGTCTTTATCAGTAAAACCAATCAAAGAGTAAAACAATATGGTTTTTTTAAAACAGCTTATATCGAAAAAAGTATTAATCAGTGCTAGCTATAAAATGTATTATTTAATAAGTATTCATACCCAAGTACGGCAAAGCCAAAAGAAATGGTTATTATTTTAGCAGTCTATATAATTGTATGTTTGTACCCAGATTCTGTGTATTCCACTGTAGTGCCTAAACTACTGAATCGATTTCGATAAATGACGTGTCAATTTATTCGTTGCAAAGGTTATATTTTAATTTTTATACGAAAAAAATTAACCTACCAGATGTTACATAAAAAAATTGCGGGTCTCTAAAAATTTTTTGTTTTGCTATTGTATCGAGTAGGATATCAAATGAAAGAAGAAAAAATTCTGAGTTTATGGATATAAATGTACTACAACATTAAAATATACCAAGCGACAGAAAATCAATTTTCCAAAAATATTTTAGTGTTATTAGGACGATCGTAGTTAGTTAGTCGGGTTTTAGTTTTCAACTTTATCATACAATATGTTCCTTAATCATTATTATCTGAACTATCATTAAAAAAATCCTAAAAGTGTGATTTTGCGTTAATCAATCAATCTTTTGAATTGTTAGAACAATGGTTTAGTATGGATAAATAACAGTAGTGCTCATTTTCATAGATTCATTTTGCATAAAAAATGATAACTTCCAACAAAGGGTTTTTTTTGAAACATTAAAAAAAAATACACCATCCAGAGTTTGTAAAAACTTTGATGCTTTTTATTTTTATTCAGAATATTTTAGAATTAAATTTTGTTGTTTTTCTTCCTTGTATCTCCGAAGTTTACCAAACAAATAAACTGAATTATAATTAACTAACTACGTCATGATCAAAAATTTATGTATATTTTACAGGAAAAATAGAACAACGTTCTAACTATTATAGTTTTTTTTTAATATTTACAATAAACCTCTTTAAACAAAGTTAAGTTTGTTAACAAAAACGTTATCACAGTACTTCTTTTGTAGTACGGAACCCTCGATGCACGAGTCTGTCTCGCACTTGGCTGGTTTTTTTAATGATTGAACATTCATCCAATGATTCACAATATAAAACACGTTAACAATGTTACCCGTGATTGCTCATTCTAATACTATTAAGTTCAAAAGAGCTAGAGTCTGGAGCCATAAAGCTAATTGAAAAAAATGTCCGTTTGTGGCACAGACGACACAGACCATGATACCAATTGTTAGTCTGTGGTTTGGTTTTTTGACTGGATGGTTTTTGACATAAAATCGCCCAAAAATCAGCAATCTCCATTTTCCTTTGTGAAATATTTAATTTTTCTTAGAATTTTTGTTTTACTCATCGTATTTCATTATCAAAATACCGAATTGATTAAATAGAAACTTAAAATACGAAACTTTTCGTAATGATCCACAATTTTGCTAGGATGGATGTGATAGTTGAATGACTATTCAAGTATTGACTAGTCAACATAAAATCAGCTGAGTTTTGTTTTCATTATTGAGAGTGGCTGTGGCTGTGTTTTGTAGCGATAGGTACTTCACATCTTGAGGTAGTGACACAAATTGCCTACAATGAACGAAATAAAATCACTGGAACACGCCACTTTGAAGGTAAGTTAAGAGTATTTTCGATTTACGATCAATAAAAACTAAATCTGTAAACGTGTTCTTGTCTATTTGAAGATAGCTACCATTTTTGTGACGCACTTCGTAGCTTCATTTATGTGCTCATTTAAGTCATTAATAAGTAATAAAGTTTTACAGAAACCTAACTAAGCAGTAGGTAAGTGCTTTTATAACAATCTCATTAAACAAGTGGCTATTAACTTACGATATTGTACTTAACATAAGTTATAACTTAACATTCTTTTTCACGTCTTTTTCTTAAAAGACTTGTAGTGAAGTAATCTGTTATCTGATATTTTGGAGATACTATGATAATGTTGTTTCCATAACTACCTCTAGAGATTTATCAATGTTCAAATATTTTTCTTAAGTGCAGTAACTTATTTTGTTGCTTTTTTAAATTAAATAAGTACTCAATATCCAACATTTCAAAGTTAGTAGACAAAGGCATTTAAATAGTAATTATATGGAGTCACATAGGTTACTTTTTATCCCAGAAAATACAGGAGTTGTCATAAATCCATTCAGATGACCTAGGCATCACCTAGTCTTAACTACTAATATTATTATACAGAGGAAAGATTTGGTGGTTTATTGAGGTTGGTAATCGATAAACTCTGATACTATTGAACTGATATGAATAATTCATTTACCATTAGAAAGATATTTTATCCGGAAGTAACATAGACTATAATATATCATTGTTTAAGTTCTGAAGACATTATAATATATCATTGTTTAAGTTCTGAACTGAAATAACATTATATCATTGCTTAAGTTCCAACCCCAAGTCCTTGAGTAGTATTTTTCCTAAAGTTACCAACTTTAGGAAAATAAAAAAACTTGTTGTTTCCACAGGTTAGGATTGTTTAATGGTTAACATGCTGTTACTTTGGTTCCTTGAAGAGTTTTTAGTGAACATTTTCTTGTTTCCGATTATCAGAAACGCATCTTTTGATTCTCTAGGAATTGCAATATAATGTCAAAACCACAAAAAAAATACTCAGTGGTGTTAGAACTTAAGTGATGGTAGGTATTATCTATATGTATATTAAGTTTCACTTGAGTGAATCCATGAAGATCAGCTAGCATCTAATAAACACTAAATCCAGGTACCCTATGAAGTGTTCAACAAGCGTTACCGCAATGCTCAGAGGGTGTTGGATGTAGAAGCAAGGCAAGTTGCCTCATCTGTAAGTGACATTGATGCTGCTACGAAGAAAGGTGCTACAACTGGCGAGATTGACTCACTACTTGGTGGGATGGTAAGTGACATACTATAATATGATGCCCGCGACTTCGTCCGCGTGGATTAAGGGTTGTAGGGACACAGGTAACACGATGCCCGCGCCTGAGTCAGCGGACTACCGCGGCTGCCGTGAACTATAATTTTATTTTATATTTATATGAGAACAGTCTGTACTACGTTCCCTTATTGGATACACGCATTTGTGTAATAAACGAGATTATAAGGGAGATGTAGTTTCCCTTATATCTCCCAACTTAGGAGAGGCACAACATTCCCTAAAGGGTTTTTAAAAATCCTGTGGAAACTCTACTTTTCTGAAAAAAAGTTGGCTATGTTAATTTCTGGGATGCAAGCTACCTCTTTGTACATCAAAATTGTTCATCAAAATTGGTTAAACTGTTGGGCAGTGAGAAACCAACAGACAGACGCACTTTCGCATTTATAATATTAGTATGGATAGTATGGATGAAAACTTACATCATTTATGTATCTTTTTGTAACAAAACAGCATGTAAATTAATAAATTGGGTACTTATTTTTAGGGTTCCATACCTCAAAAAGAAAAACGGAATCCTTATAGGATCACTTTGTTGTTTGTATGTCTGTCTGTCTGTCTGTCTGAGAATCAGTCCATCTGTCCGTCTGTCAGTCTGCCATGTCTGTCAAGAAAGCCTATATGTACCAGCGTGGTGGATTATAGCCTCAACCCTCATTCTGTGAGGAGAGCTGTGGTCAGTGGTAAAAATTATTATTGAGTAGTAAAAATACACTATCATGGAAATATGATCATCATCATCATGATCAACCCATTTCCGCCCCACTACTGAGTACGGGTCTCCTCTCAGAATGAGAAGGTTTAGGCCATAGTCCACCACGCTGGCCCAATGCGGATTGGCAGACTTCACACACCTTTGAGAACGTGCAGAACTCTCAGGCAAGCAGGTTTCCTCACGATGTTTTCCTTCACCGTTAAAGCAAGTGATATTTAATTGCTTAAAACGCACATAACTGAAAAGTTAGTGGTGCGTGCCCGGGATCGAACCCCCGACCTCCGATTAGTAGGCGGACGTTCTAACCACTAGGCTATCACAGCTTATAGGAAATATGATGTAAGTACTTAATTTTCACAGAGCATGATGCACTTCAAGGCAAATTAGTGTGTGCTAGGGGGTTAACAACAAAATTATTACTTTTCGACTGGCAGGTAGAGAAGCTAACAACAATGAAGCGCAAAGCATCTGAGGCGATAACAGAGGAGGTGCAAGCCGCATTTGTGTGCAAGAAACGCTTGGAACACCTCAAGGAACAGGCGGAGGCGCTCGCAGACCCTACCGCACCACAGGCTAAGGTTTACAGCTAAATATATTAGTAGCTATAATTTTTTATTGTGAGACAGGCTTGCGCTTGACGAAAATCATGCCTCACTGTGCGTCCACACACTGCTCTACTCGCGCAGTTAATGGCAACGCGCCGCACTAGGCCGCTTGCCTTTGCAACGTGATGGACGTCGAAACTGTAGCAGCGTGCGCGCTATTGTATACTTTCCGACAAAATAGGGAGCGATGGGCGTGAACGAGGGACATGCGAGTAACGCGGCCACACTACGTCTCTGCCTCCGTTCCTCGCATCTTACCATGCCAAATCCGACCTATCCTTTAAAATCTAGCTCTAGTATCGAACAGACAAACAAATAAACAGACCAACAAGAAAGCGAGAATAAAAACGTGTGATAAAAACGGTAGCTTTGTTCTCTTTAAGTTTTGTTTGCATTTGTTTCAGACTCAAATGAATCAATGGCGTAGCGTACGTTTGGACAGAATGCTCGTGGACTATTTCTTGCGCAATGGCTACTACGATTCAGCCAACAAGTTGGCAGATAAGCGCGACCTTAGGGATCTCACTAATGTTGGTAAGTACTTTATTAAGTACTAGAGGATGCCCGCGGCTTTGTCCGCGTGGATTTCGGTTTTTTTAAATCCTATAGGAACTCCTTGATTTTCCGGGATAAAAAGTAGCCTATGTCCTTCCCCGGGATGTATCCCAAGTCTGTACCTTTCATTAAAATCGGTCAATCTGTTGGGCCGTGAAAACGTAGCAGACAGACAGACACACTTTCGCATTTATAATATTAGTATAGAATTTGATGATTTTCATATAAGTACAGACACTACATGACGCACTTTTTACTCATACGTAATAGGATTATACAGCAATCATACAATTCAAGTCTGAGACCATAGTAACTTAGTAAAATGTTACTAGGTGTCACAACAGGTATCTTCATTCACTCACTATGAAAACTGAATCGGGCTAATGATGTTTTGATGTAAAGTGAATCAGTCCTCTGAAGATTATATTATACTAGCTAATGCCCGCGACTTCGTTCGCATGGATATAGGTTTTATACATACATAATATACTGTTTAAGTTAAGTTAGTTTTTAAGTTTTATATTTTAAATTTTATATTTTAGGGTTTATATTTTTATTTTTTTTATTTTTTATTTTTAGTTTTGTATAAGCGTCTTTATTTGTAATACTATGTTTATGTGTCGGTTTCAACGAGTAAATTTTATTCTATTCTATTCTATTCTAATAAATACCGTGGAAACTCTTTGATTTCTCAGGATGAAAAATAGCCTATGTGTTAATCCAGCATATAATCTATTTCTGTTCCAAATTTCAGCCAAATCCGTCCATTAGATTTTGCGTGAAAGAGTAACAAACACACACATACACACAAACTATCACGTTTATAGTATTATAGTGTGATGTGATATGCAATTTTTGTTTTGCTTTTGTATTGAGTGGGATGTCAAATGAAAGAGAAGAAAATTCTGAGTTCATAAATATAAATCCACTACAACATTAAAATATACCAAGCGACAGAAAAACAATTTTGGTATAATATTTGAGCGTTTATTAAGACGATCGCAGTCGGGTTTTAGTTTTCAACTGTATCTTGTTTGTATAAGATATCTACGCGGCGGCGGCAGAAGTTGAAGCGGAGCTGTCCGCGCGCCGCACCGCTCGATGTCTTCAGTGGTGCGCCGACAACCGCTCCAAGCTGCGCAAACTCAACTCCACCATGGAGTTCAAGATACGCATCCAGGTATATCTCACACAGATATCTACGCGGCGGCGGCAGAAGTTGAAGCGGAGCTGTCCGCGCGCCGCACCGCTCGATGTCTTCAGTGGTGCGCCGACAACCGCTCCAAGCTGCGCAAACTCAACTCCACCATGGAGTTCAAGATACGCATCCAGGTATATCTCACACAGATATCTACGCGGCGGCGGCAGAAGTTGAAGCGGAGCTGTCCGCGCGCCGCACCGCTCGATGTCTTCAGTGGTGCGCCGACAACCGCTCCAAGCTGCGCAAACTCAACTCCACCATGGAGTTCAAGATACGCATCCAGGTATATCTCACACAGATATCTACGCGGCGGCGGCAGAAGTTGAAGCGGAGCTGTCCGCGCGCCGCACCGCTCGATGTCTTCAGTGGTGCGCCGACAACCGCTCCAAGCTGCGCAAACTCAACTCCACCATGGAGTTCAAGATACGCATCCAGGTATATCTCACACAGATATCTACGCGGCGGCGGCAGAAGTTGAAGCGGAGCTGTCCGCGCGCCGCACCGCTCGATGTCTTCAGTGGTGCGCCGACAACCGCTCCAAGCTGCGCAAACTCAACTCCACCATGGAGTTCAAGATACGCATCCAGGTATATCTCACACAGATATCTACGCGGCGGCGGCAGAAGTTGAAGCGGAGCTGTCCGCGCGCCGCACCGCTCGATGTCTTCAGTGGTGCGCCGACAACCGCTCCAAGCTGCGCAAACTCAACTCCACCATGGAGTTCAAGATACGCATCCAGGTATATCTCACACAGATATCTACGCGGCGGCGGCAGAAGTTGAAGCGGAGCTGTCCGCGCGCCGCACCGCTCGATGTCTTCAGTGGTGCGCCGACAACCGCTCCAAGCTGCGCAAACTCAACTCCACCATGGAGTTCAAGATACGCATCCAGGTATATCTCACACAGATATCTACGCGGCGGCGGCAGAAGTTGAAGCGGAGCTGTCCGCGCGCCGCACCGCTCGATGTCTTCAGTGGTGCGCCGACAACCGCTCCAAGCTGCGCAAACTCAACTCCACCATGGAGTTCAAGATACGCATCCAGGTATATCTCACACAGATATCTACGCGGCGGCGGCAGAAGTTGAAGCGGAGCTGTCCGCGCGCCGCACCGCTCGATGTCTTCAGTGGTGCGCCGACAACCGCTCCAAGCTGCGCAAACTCAACTCCACCATGGAGTTCAAGATACGCATCCAGGTATATCTCACACAGATATCTACGCGGCGGCGGCAGAAGTTGAAGCGGAGCTGTCCGCGCGCCGCACCGCTCGATGTCTTCAGTGGTGCGCCGACAACCGCTCCAAGCTGCGCAAACTCAACTCCACCATGGAGTTCAAGATACGCATCCAGGTATATCTCACACAGATATCTACGCGGCGGCGGCAGAAGTTGAAGCGGAGCTGTCCGCGCGCCGCACCGCTCGATGTCTTCAGTGGTGCGCCGACAACCGCTCCAAGCTGCGCAAACTCAACTCCACCATGGAGTTCAAGATACGCATCCAGGTATATCTCACACAGATATCTACGCGGCGGCGGCAGAAGTTGAAGCGGAGCTGTCCGCGCGCCGCACCGCTCGATGTCTTCAGTGGTGCGCCGACAACCGCTCCAAGCTGCGCAAACTCAACTCCACCATGGAGTTCAAGATACGCATCCAGGTATATCTCACACAGATATCTACGCGGCGGCGGCAGAAGTTGAAGCGGAGCTGTCCGCGCGCCGCACCGCTCGATGTCTTCAGTGGTGCGCCGACAACCGCTCCAAGCTGCGCAAACTCAACTCCACCATGGAGTTCAAGATACGCATCCAGGTATATCTCACACAGATATCTACGCGGCGGCGGCAGAAGTTGAAGCGGAGCTGTCCGCGCGCCGCACCGCTCGATGTCTTCAGTGGTGCGCCGACAACCGCTCCAAGCTGCGCAAACTCAACTCCACCATGGAGTTCAAGATACGCATCCAGGTATATCTCACACAGATATCTACGCGGCGGCGGCAGAAGTTGAAGCGGAGCTGTCCGCGCGCCGCACCGCTCGATGTCTTCAGTGGTGCGCCGACAACCGCTCCAAGCTGCGCAAACTCAACTCCACCATGGAGTTCAAGATACGCATCCAGGTATATCTCACACAGATATCTACGCGGCGGCGGCAGAAGTTGAAGCGGAGCTGTCCGCGCGCCGCACCGCTCGATGTCTTCAGTGGTGCGCCGACAACCGCTCCAAGCTGCGCAAACTCAACTCCACCATGGAGTTCAAGATACGCATCCAGGTATATCTCACACAGATATCTACGCGGCGGCGGCAGAAGTTGAAGCGGAGCTGTCCGCGCGCCGCACCGCTCGATGTCTTCAGTGGTGCGCCGACAACCGCTCCAAGCTGCGCAAACTCAACTCCACCATGGAGTTCAAGATACGCATCCAGGTATATCTCAATCCAGGTATATCAGGTGGCAAAAGTGAAACGCAGTTGTCCTATCGCTGTCCTTTTTGAAGAAAGAAAAAAGAAGAATAAATGAGCTTTCAAGGGCATCAATTGATATCATTTATTCAAATTCATCAAATCATTCACAAAGTGAACCAAGGTACCCATTGTACACTTTTTGATTGTCTATTGTTGAATTTGTAAGATAATAATGTAATGGTGATAATTAATTGCGTTAACTTAAAACTAAAGCTAGCCAGGAAACACTTTTCAGTTAGTGCAACCTCACCTCATAGCTTATATGTCGCCCACACGAGGAACCAAGACAGAGTACTTGCTATATAGTATAACTAGAATGGATTCAGGTATTTAAAAATCGCGTGGGACTCTCACTCTATGATTGTCTGGTATAAACACTGGCAATAATGTTACTCTCTGGTCTTTCTGTAAACCAATAACCATGCAAAAAATTCGCGTCGATCTGTGGCACCATTGTGAAGTGATTTTATGACTAACCAACCAACAAACAAACACACATTCGCATTTATAATTTGTGGTGATTCATAAAAAATTGGCTTCTGTCGGATGTCCCACATCACTTGACGGCTTTTTTTGATCTTGCAGGAGTTCATAGAGTTGGTTCGTGAAGATCGTCGCCTGGAGGCGGTGCGCTACGCTAAGAAGCATTTCTCCACATACGAAGACGGTCAGCTAGACGATATACAACACTGCATGGGAATGCTCGCCTTTCCCAAGGACACAGGTATGTTTGTACCTATTCATTATTTTATTGGTAAAGTTTGTGATTTTCTTATCTTACCTTTTTATATCTCACTTATTGTATACTTTGAGTTTTTTCTAAGAGCGAGCTATGCTCAGAGTATTCCTACGTGATCAAATCAAGGAGATTCGTAGGAGAACAAGAGTAATCGGACAAAGCTTGACAAGTGAAGCTGAAATAGCAATGGGCAGAATACATAGCCTAAAGAACCGATAGGCTTAGGGTACCAAGAGGCTTAAATGGCGGCCCAGTACCGGAAAACATAGTGTTGGCAGTCCTCTCCCCAATGCTCCAAAAACCATGGCGTTCTCTTAGCGCGTTTAAAGGCGGTTTCCACGCGGAGGGTAGCATTCATCCATTGTAATGATTGAAATTCGGGTGATGACTAATTTAAATTACTTCTCGTATCATCCGAGGTTCCACAAACTTTTCTCACTCACGATAGTAATTTAGATGACGGCGATTATAAATAAAATATAAATAATATTTTATTACAGACCATGTATTATACAAATAAGTCCATTTAAAAAGATAGTGTGTTAGTAACAGTAATTCCATATAATTATGTTAGTAATGTTAGTACAAAGTAAATAAAGTAGCCTACCGTGGCAACTAGTCGCCCGGTGGCCACAGCTACCCAATGTTTTGTTATTGGGCAGCCTGCCCTATCCAGTATTGCACTCAGAATGCCGTTGTGACTGCTAACTGCTACGAAGGCGCTGTAGGAGTGAGATCATCTTTTTACGGATGATGGCATGAAAGCCTAGGGCTCTGTACACATGATCATGATGATTTTTATCTTGTATAGAAGTGGAGCCGTACCGCTCGTTGCTGGGCGGCTGGCGCTGGGGCGCGCTGGTGGCGCAGTTCCGTTGGGAACACGCGCGCCTGCTGCACCCCGCGCGCTTGCCGGCCTTACCCGTCGCTCTGCAGCTCGGCCTCGCTGCGTTAAACACGCCATATCCTTTGCTAATAGTGTTTATATTCATTATTCATACAGTGCCTGGTAGGAAATATTGCACATCGATCTTTAAAAAGAGCTTTCGGCTTCGTAGAGCGTTGTCTCTGTCACTCGTACCTATGTGACGTTTTGTTGGTCTCAACGACAGAAACAACGCTCTACGAAACCGTTATATCTTTCTGTAGTTTAATGTGCACTATTTCCTGCCGGGCACTGTACTAATATTATAAATGTGAAAGTGTGTCTGTCTGTCTGCTAGCTTTTCACGGCCCATTTAGTAAGCGAATTTTGACGTTTCGTACATAAATATAGATTACATTCCAGGGAAGGACACAGACTTTTATTCCAGTAAATCAAAGATATAAACCTAAATCCACGCACGAAGTCGCGGACGTCATCTAATTTTCCCTAAAGAAGAGCCCCATGCCCTTTGGCTTTGCAAACATAGTGGATACCATTTCGATGCAAGTCGGGTATCCGCACAATATTCTCGCAGATAGTGGCTACCAACTCACATGTTAAATTCCTTAACACAACAACACTCAGTGCTACGTGGAGAGCACGCAAGTGTCGGCGTGCCCGGCGTGCCAGCCGCCGCTGAACGCGCTGGCGCGGCTGCTGCCGCACGCGCACTGCTCGCACTCGCGCCTCGTGTGCCGCATCTCGCGCCTGCCGCTCAACGAGCACAACCAGCCCATGGTGCTGCCCAACGGACAAGTCTACGGCGAGAAGGTAAAGACCCAGTTGTCTTCCTCTTTATAGTCATATTCCTGAAAACCGATTCACACCAAGCACGTGCACGTGACACGAGCGTAGTGACGCGCGTGAATCTGTCGCATTACGTCTACGCGAACGTTCACGCCACGCAAACGGTATGCCATGTGTCATACAGTTTCATACATTACAATGCAAAGGTACGCACGTTTTCAGTCGGAACCCCGAATCGGATGGCGCCACGGAATTCTTTGTAAATGTAACCTATTCTATCTATTATTACTAACTTGTCAAGCCCCAAAGACTGCAATTCAGCAAAAAAGTTGAACGGGCCAGGATTTTGTGCACTAAACTTATATTTTATTTTCATTTCAGGCGCTGAAGGAAATGATGAAGGAACACGGATCGATCATATGCCCAAAGACAAACGAAGTGTTCTGTATGAAACGCGTAGAGAAAGTCTACGTTATGTAAACTATACGAAACACAAGATATACCTAATTATGTATTTATGTCGCCACGTTTTTGCCAAATATTTTTTTCTTTTTATAAAAAAACCGGCCAAGTGCGAGTCGGACTCGCACAAGAAGGGTTCCGTACCATCATACAGATGTGCATGACACTTTTATGTAGAACACTGCAAGTTAATGACGGACTGCGCCATACATATGTGATTTAGTAAATTATTTTTTTCGTGAACACGTTCTAGTTTATGTGTGCTATAAGACCTACTTACCTGCCAAATATCATGTTTCCAGGTCAAGGGGAATATCCTATAGGTTTTCTTGACAGACACCACAGACGGACAGCAGTACATGCAGACAGACAACAAAGTGATCCTATAAGGGTTTTTTCCTTTTGAGGTACGGAAGCCTAAAATCAACCCATTGTTATGGGTAAAAAATGAAAAGTTTTAGCCAACATTCCCCATTTTAATGTATTGGGATTTTTCGCCATTTTGACGCTGATAGCAGCAATAGCGTCATGTGAGCGTATTTGGAACTAAATATTAGTGACGAGACATCTGTCAACATAGTGTCAACATGAAGACCATTTTAATTCCTAGTCCGCTCGGACTTCGAATCGGCACAAAAATTAACATACTATGTAAATACTAAATAGTATTATTATAAGCAATTTCCGAGCAAATGGAAGAAAAGCAATTTCTTGGTTGACGTTACAAAAACGGTCGACATAAATGTTAGTGTGTTAATGAATTTATACTCGTGTCCATATTTGTATTATTTAAGATTTTATGCTGTTTTAAACTTATTTCGGTCTAAGTTTGTTCGCTGTTTTACTGTAAAACGTTTAGTGATTACTCAATTTTTGCCTGGTTTTTAACGCATTTTCAGTACAGTTATAATGTTTTTGACAATTATTAGCAACTTTAGTCGCGATCTGTCAACATGACAGTAGGTCTGATTGCTGTCTTGTCTGATTGAAAAGTTGGATCAATCATGGATCAATCATTGTTACAATATCAATTGTTGTGATTGGCAAAGTTTAAGATATTCTTCTGGATCACAATGGATTTTGGCAATTTTGAATAAAATGACAGCTCGCGACTCATGCGCAATCAATTGCTTTTGACATTGCCTTTTAATTATTTTAAAAGTAACATAACATTTTGTTCTACATTAAAAGCAAAGAAAAATATTTTCAGACGTTTTACACTAGAGGCAATAATGAGTAAGCACCAGGTATTATTTATAGATACTATGTAAAATACTTTTATTGTGTTCATAAATTAACTACATTGACAATACTGAATCTCTTTGATCCATATTGTTCCATGATGGAAAGAAAAGATGGAATCACATTTTAAACCTAATTTGACCCAATGAAGTTAAATATTTGTTCTACAGAAAAACTGTCCATTTTTAAACAAATTAACAAGTCCGAAGTGTAGTTAATTTATTTTTATTTGCATTTTCAGAATTGTATGGTAAAATGTAAGCGTTTGTATCTTATTCTATGTAATTTTTAAAGAATAAACAGTAATCACCTACTTATTGTATTTTTACTTGAATTCAACTATAGTACGCGACAGGTCGAGATGGCAATTGGGGTGGAGATGCCCTGCACACCCGCCTCATCCCTAATTTGTTAGATTCATCTAGATCTATGTAATATGCTCTAGTCCACCACCAGCGTGGCAGACGTGCCTAAAATGTCCGAGAGATGCTATATACTGACGATGGGTTGATCTGTGTTTATGGACTGAACTTTACTTAAACTTATGGCCTGAACACTTCTCATTCTGAGAGGAGGTCTGGTCTCAGTAGTGGGCCGGACATGGATTGAGATTTTTAACGTTTAAACTACAGTCCGACAAGGCTCTTTTGGCACTTGAGGGCGCAGTTATCCCTTTATGCCTACACAGCGAACTATCTACAAGTGCACTTCTCAAGATGGCGGCTTTAGTTCCGATTTTGGCCACGCGCCAAGAGAGCCTTGTCGGACTGTATCGTGAGTGACCGCGACGTTATCCCTACGAAAAAGGAAGCCGGACGAGTTCGAAACTAGTCTGGATCACATCGACTAAATACATGAGTATAGCCGTAACTATGCTTATAATGGATAGAGATAATGAGAAAAACGCGACTTAAATTCGAAAACTTTATTGACTAGTTTTGACTAGAAAACATTGATACATTCAAAGTTCAAACATTCGATTTGCATAGTAAAGATATCTGCATAGTACAATTACATAGGCTGAATTACAATAACTAGGTAAGTACATAGTAAAATTACATAGGTCTGTATAGGTTAAGTATAGTAGATAAAGCACAGTAGTCCGATGCGATGTCTTTGATCTGTAGTAAATGACCACGACGCGACGACCCTTAAACATAGGACCCTAACTATGTAGGTCAGTTCGGGTCGCTCCTTTGACCCGCTCTTAACGCATGATGCACTGTCTAGATGGCATGTGATGATGACTATGATGACCCTCTGTATTAATTATCATATCCTTAATCTTTGATTTAAGTGTTGTTTCTTGCAATAATTTTTCCATTCCATCAAGTAAGCGTCCACTGCTGGACACAGGCCCTTCCAAGAGCGCGCCACCAAACACGGTCCTCCGCCTTCCTCATCCACCCGCTCCCTGCCACCTTCTTCAGGTCATCGGTCCAGCGGGCTGGAGGTCGTCCCACACTGTGCTTACGGTACGCAGTCTCCACTCCAGAATACGTCTGCCCCAATGGCCGTCGATTCTGCGACAGACATGGCCTATTGCCACTTCAGCTTGCTAATCTTTACAATAATATCTTGTGTAAATAAGTACAAATACCTATTGGTTATTAGTGTGATATAAATAATCAAATAGTGCAGTTATTAGTGTGGTATATATAGTAACAAATAAATGAGAGTGATTATTAGTGTGTGAAGCAACAAATAAAGTGTGATTATACTGATTTGCTCTTTTTATTTAAACCCACTGTTTCACTATAGTACGCGACAGGTCGAGATACTAAGCGGGGAATGAGGTGAGGGGGGACCCGTACGTCACCCACGCTATTCCACATCGGGTTAGTGCGGAGGCTGTGGGAATGTGCGGGCCGTCACCACTCCGATTGCCATCTCGACCTGTCGCGTATACCTCGTTATGTTATACTTGTAGAACTTCATTTGTTACGTCTGAATAATGCTTTAAATATTAAGTTCTATCGTCTACGAAAATCTATAAATGACTAGGCACCTGTTTTTAGGGTAAGTACACATACTGAGTATTTGAATAGGTAAACATTGTGTTATGGCTTCAGCAAAACCAAGTCTTAACAGGCGGTTCCGAACCGTGCGTAACGTCATGTCAAATCTGCCCAATCCCAGAAATGCCATACTTGGCTAGTTCCGGCACATTAATATCGTCCAAATCCGGATTATTCGAGACGTAACCGGTTTTATCCGGTTTAATCGACAAATATTCGGTTGAATCCGGTTTAATGGGAACGTAATCGTCAGAACCGTCGGCTAGGTCGATTATTTTGCTTTGCAAGAGTAGGTTGTCGAATTCGTTGGATATGTTGGCTTCGTTTAGTAGTTTGAGTGATTCTTCGAGGGCTAGGTGTCCGCGGTTGTGTTCTGGTGTGTGTGAGTGTGTGGACGGTGTCCGGTCGTGTGATTTGCGTTGGTGTGTGTTGCTGCCCATGTAGGGCGGAGGTTGCGGGCGGTTGTAGTTGGCCGCTAGGTTTGTGGTCGATTTCGGGCTGTAAGGACGAGCTAGGCTGTTGTTCGGACTGAAACAAAACCAACATTATCTATCATGAAAAGATCTATAACTACCTACTGCATAGGTGCCCTATTTACAGTAAGCGATGTTAGCGTAGTGCTTAAGACGTCGATTTCTTGTTCGGGGGATTCGGGGTTCAATCCTAGGCACCTCTAACTTTTCGAAGTTATGTGCGTTTAAGTAATCAAGTAAAGGTACTTATCCGTTACTTTAACGGTGAAGGAAAACATCGTGAAGAAAGACGCATGCTTGAGAGTCCTCCATAATGCTCTCAAAGCTACTAGTAGGTAAAGTTATACTGCATATGCAACAAAACACTAACATACAAACTTATAGACATAACAATGAGCCACTTGGTATACTTATCTTACTTTGAAAACTGAAACACATTTTAATTTTTTTGTGATGTAACCACAAATTCACTGTTTTCGGATTTTTCCCTTTACTTGTGCTATAAGATCTACCTACCCGCCTTTCATGATTCTAAGTTAACGGGAAGTACCCTATAGGTTCTCTTAACAGACACGACAGACGGACAGACAGACAGACAACAAAGTGATTCTTACAAGGGTTCCTTTTTTTCTTTCTGAGGAAAAGGACTTTAAAAATAAAAATCTGAAATAATTTAATCAAGTATCTGTCAATCTGCACTTCACACTACATTCTGAGAGGAGACCCGTGCTCTGTAGTAGACCGTTGATGAATTGACGATAGTGATGAAGAATAATTAGAACCATAAAAACAAAATAACTAGATTGAAAGATACCTGAGTCCTAAACTCTTCTGGCTCGTGTTATCACCCACTTGAGTTTGCTCAGTATTGCCCGTGCCATATCTGCAAAGTTCCACCTTTGCTGACTTGTGAGCTCTGAAATACGAGAGTAAAAATTGTAAAATCACTCGGATTTGTATAAACAAATTATAATTAGCAACTAGATGATGCCCACGACTTTTTCTGCGTGAATTTAGGTTTCCATAAAAATCCCGTGGAAAGTCTTTGCTTTTCCGGAATAAAAAGTTGCCTTGCCTATATCAATTTCCGCGACGCAAGCTCAAGAGTCATGACCCTCAGCAATCAATTGAGCAATCATACTAATGATGCGAAAGTGTGTTTGTTTATTTGTCCTTCTTCATGCCCTAACTAAGCAACTAATCGACTTGATTTTTGGCATTGAGATAGTTGAAAAGACGGAGAGTAGCATGGGGTACTTTTTATCCCGGGAAATCAAAGGGTTCTCATGGGATTTTAAAAAACCGAAATCCACGCGGATGAAGTCGCGGATATCAGCTAGTACGACTATAAATAAATCTTAAATGGTAATCTCTATGACGGGTTTAATCTAAATAATTGTAGTCATGTAAGCAAGGTAGCGATAAAATAAAATAAAAATACGAGTTAATTCTAAGTTGTTAATTGTTTTAATAAAAGCCGGTTAATTTATTGAACACACAACCGAACCTTCGCATTTTATATTCTTCACAGATGTGATAAATTCCCTCGAGGAAATTATCTGATTCTGGATCTGGTCTGTAAGATATTGGGTATTTATAAAAATTAAAACTATTTAAATATTCACAGTAAATCAAAACTAGTCAAGTGCGAGTCATAATTTTTTTAATGATGTAATTACAAAGTCAGTGTTTTCGGATTTTTCCCTTTACTTGTGCTATAGACATTGCTACATCTACCTGCCTTTTATAATTCCAAGTTAAGCCTACCTATAAGTTTTGACGAGTCTTATTACTTCTTCATGACAGACAGACAGACAGACAACGCAGCGACCAATATATAAGGGTTCCTTTTTCTCTGGAGATACGGAAACCTAAAAAATGTAGCGATCACTAAAATAATACAGAGGTTCCCTCTGAGATACCGTGATTAAGCAAATCAGCAATTCTCTAATCCCCTATCAATATGATCCCTGATCAATTCCCTAACAATATGACTAGGATAATTTAAATTTCGCGCCACTTGTATTTTCGAGCGGTCCCGCATTTTATTGCCACATCCGCCACTTCCGCCGCATCCGTCCAAAAATACGCCTCGATAAGGGTGTTCACAACAGGTGTACAATGAATAATTTCGTTCTTTCAAAAATCGACGAAGATAACGTGAAATAAAAATTAAAACAAAAAGGAAGGCAAAATAAAACTGTGTTTACACTGAGTTATTTAAAAAAGTGTAAGTATATAGTCGATTTTTAAAAAAATGGGTAACTCTACCTCACTAGAAAAATAACCGCGATGTAACTAGTGACTAGTTCTATTTTTCGAAATGGCTGGATATTTACAAATCCTTTCTTATTCTGACGATGAAATACTTTGCTAACAGCTGTAGTAGAATGAACTTGTATCTATTCAAAAATTATTTGAATTGGATTTATTTTGAATAAATGATACTTATGTTTTTCGTATAGTATACAAACTAATTCTACGTCTTATATTCTATACAATTTTTTACCTACTTCTTCGAAAATGTTATAAGATATTATTTTTATGTAAAAAAAAAAATTTTGCAAGGATCTAAACTAAATTACATTGCCATTAGCAACTAATATACATCGCCGTAAGTGAAAAAAGTTTGATTACTCACATAGCAGCATAATGGAAGCACAGCACAGCAGTGAGCGCAGCAATGGACAGCAGTAGCAGCACCATCGGCGCAGCAATCGCTGCTGTTAATTGCTGTGCATAGCTCCGCGACGGCAATGACTGCTTGTACGGCGCGGACCACACGTCAGTCTCTAGGCCCTTTGAGTTACGGGTTTTGGATGTGTTCGGTATTTCGGTTAGATACTCTAGGTGTTCTGTTGTACGCTCTTTGTATATTGTGTTGTACTGAAAAGAGTTTTGATAAATTAATTATTTATCTCGGTTGTGTCTCTATTAATCACATAAAGGTGGTAGATTATTTTTGAAAAATAATGCGGTGGACTTCCAGATCTTTTAAACCCCCACCAAAAAAGAGGGCTGTTATAAGTTTGACGTGTGTATCTGTCTGTGGCATCGTAGTTCCTAAACTAATGAACCGATTTTAATTTAGTTTTTTTTGTTTGTAAGCTGGCTTGATCGAGAGTGTTCTTAGCTATAATCCAAGAAAATCGGTTCAGCCGTTTGAAAGTTATCAGCTCTTTTCTAGTTATTACTGTAACCTTCACTTGTCGGGGGTGATATAAATTTTTAATTTACACTTGTTGCATAGTTAATTTAAGAAAATAACCATACGAAATGATCTAGATGTCGCTAGGTTAACAAAATTTGTAAATCCGAAGTGGCGAAGGACAGACATGAGTGGCATAGTTTCTAGTATCAGAAGTCAATATCCCTTTGGATCGCTGGGCTAGTGAAGGAGGTATGTGTTAGTTCCATGAGCAAGGTTAACACAGCAATGAATAGCAATAGCAACACAGCTAACGCAGCAATCGCTGCTGTTAATTGCTGCGTATAACTCCTTTACGTGTAAGGGACTCCAAATTAAGTGGGACCAAAAGAAAAAGACATTAAACTTACCAATTCAAAGCTGCACCAATCAAGGGTCAAACCAGCGTCTCGGAACAGTCTTTCTACAGTTGTCCTTTTATATTCACGAGGGCAACTGGGTAACCGTGATAAGGGACGAACCTCTTCTCTTAGTCGTTTCAGCTCGGACGAGAATGGCATGGTGCTGCCCAGTCGAACTACGAGCCTAAAAGTACGTAATAGTTACATAAACTTTACGACAGATAATGTAACAGCAATGATAAAATAAAGTACCTTTTAGTTTATTTTAATGACAACATCAAAAAGATAAAAATAAACTTTGTTTTTTTTCCGTTACTTTAGTTTTTTGTTGTTTATGTTAATTTATTTCTCTTTTGTTTCTGTTATTTATTGATTTTGTTGTTGATGTTATTTTATTTTTTGTTCTTTCTGTGTTTCTGTTATTTTTTCTGTTGTTTTTGTTATTTTATTGTTTGTTGTTTAAAAATAGGATAAAATGTGAAAAATAAATAAATGAGAGTAACTTTGTTACTACCTACACTACCCTACTACAATTCAAACAGCTGGCTATATCTACCATTAAGAAAAGATTTACAAAAATTCCACCCATACGAAGCCGGGCCGAGTCAGTTAATTTACCTATACATATAATATATAGAAGGAAAAGCTAACTAACTGATTAACTGACTAACCGACTGCCTGACTGACTAACTGACTGACTGATATATTAACGTACAGCTCAAACTACTGGACGAATCGGACTGAAATGCATGCACTATGCAGATAGCTATTGTGACGTAGACATCCACTAAAAAAGGATTCTTGAAAATAAAACTTCCAAGGGGTAAAATAGGAGTTTGAAATTTGTGTGGTCCACGTGACCGAAGTCGCGGGAATAAGCTAGTCCCTTATAAAAATGTATGACTCTCAGTCTCACCCTTCTCCGTCGCCGGGCTTCAATGGCAAGCGTGCCCCCAAATCAATAGCAGAGGCAAGAAACGTGGGGTACAAGTCCGTGCTACTTTCCGTCCATAACTTCGTTCTCAGGATGTCTTTTAAACGTGTCATCCTAAAAGGCCCAATCAAAAATAATATAATACAGACACAGGTACTGGCTCCTAATATGATTAACTTATTTATTTGAACTATACAGAATACAAAACTTAATACTAATAAAAATGTAAGCTTGGCCCATATTAATTATCTATAAAACATAGTTGGCGCCACTCAAATCATAACATCATATTAGAAGGCGTCATTGATTGGCTGAAGTTGTTCAACATCTGATCGATAAACGTACTGTATATAAAATTCTTATAGTTTTTAGTTGATGAATTGTAGCATAATAAAGGATAATATTTGTAATCAATATATAAGATGAAAACATCTTTATTACTTAGATGATTTGTGAAACGAGCTTGATGATTTGTATATTAGTCACTAAGTTTATTCATTGTACAATTTGGATTGGCCGATAACGATAAGATAAAAAGGGGAGTGGCTAATAAACGTGGAGAGGTTACCTGTAAGAGTGGTTTTAAAACGACGACATTCAAAAATATACTAACGTAAGAGGAACAACATTTATTTGACACAAATGTAAAAGTTAATAAATTTAAATATGAAATAAAAGTGTAATAATTTATCATAAAGATTGTGTTTGTGATTTCGTCAGACCTTACCCAAAAGGTCAGAAGTGGGATATCAAGAAAATATAATATTTTCTTGTCACGCTCACGACTCAGAGAAACAAGTGGAAATATACAGAGGAACGAGAAAGAAGTGGAGGTCTAGTAGACCACAGACATTTTGGAGCACAAGGCCAATATTTGGGCCTCAATATATCAAAGTACCTAGTCATGGCATCAAAGGATTTCTGGATAAACGGGTAGGATCTTTCCATGATTTTATTTTTATTGATAAGTACCTATTAATGGTAATTTTTTTTTTATTTGTGTGGGTTTTCGTTTTGTTTGTTCTACATTTAGTTATCATTTTGTTAGAAAGCTTTGCTCCGAGTTGGAATGGAAATTATATAACGTTATGATACCTAGAATTACCCACATGTTTATAATTCATCTTGTATATTGGTTATACAAATGCGATCGACCTTCAAATTGTGGTTTAAATAACATTGAGGTATTTAGAAGGCTTATTTTACAATGAAAAATGAAAAATGTTTATTTACAAAATACAGTCTTGTACAATTTTCCTGTGTCTGTGTGGTGGTACCCGCACTAGGTTATCCTGTATCGTGGGTACAATGGAATAGATAGTGAACATAGTGTTAAACAATATAAAAAGTGTGGTTTACTTAATGATGGGCGTTATTGTTACTTTTAAATAGTTTTCAGGATGTATCTACTATGTCCTGCCGGGGTTTTATTTCTCATTAAATGATTTCACAGGTGAATATCTCACGGAACGTGGTATTTCAATCTTCACACTTGTAATCGTGTGCCGAATTAGTTTGGTTAAGAGTTACGATAGGGATTTATTTTCACATAGTGGTTTTGTTTTACGGAAGGTAGGTTCTGGATTTAGGTTCAATCGTTTGCTGCACTCATTGTATAGATAGATGTTTTCCTTTTTCTAGCACACAGTGACGCGATATTATCACACAGCACTCATTGGGCATCTTGAATGTTGTTTTGTGAAATTATTATTTTTTGTAAACCGCTTTGGGATAAGGTAGAAAAAGTTACATGAAATAGCTTTTCGTTTTACGCCTGCCAGTGAAATAATCCGTCTCTACTTGTAATGGTTACTAAGTGATTGGGGATATAAAATGTTAATTGATAAAAATGAAGGTGATCCGTTGTAATAAAGTAATAGTGACCAGGGTTAATAAATTGAGCATTTTGAGAAATATAAATCCTAAAATGGGTGTAAAAGTAGGTTTATCTTATCTGGTTATTCTTTAACTAAATTTAAAATTATGGTAGGTAGGTAGTCAGATAGTTTTAAAATACGGGGTGCATAAATAAGTGTTTTGTTTTTTACAAAAGTGAGGAGAAATGTTTTCATTTATCTATTTTTACCACTTGAAACGCGTAATGTTTGAGTTTCAAACATAACTTTGCTGATAACAGCTCACCATGAACAACCCATGGCCGGCCCACTACTGAGCAACAAGTGTCTCCTCACAGAATGAGAAGGGTTTAGGCCGTAGTCTACCACGCTAGATAACAGCTAATTTACTTTTAATACTGGCACAATAATTTGAGTACTACGAGTAGCAGGTAGGTATAGTATATGGGCAGCGGGGTTTTTTTTTTTTTTTTTGTTTACCTGTATTCACGCAATTAACTGTGTACTGCCGCATTTAAATGCAATATGATTTTGTTTTTATTGGATTAACATCGCTTGGCGGGTTAAATTCCTGGCAAATGTTCTATTAAAATTAGAGTAAGTTTTTTTTTAATGGTAATATACCTACAGTACTGCCCTTAGGGCAGGGCGCGATAATAAGTACCTACTACCAAAATACTATTTTCTTTGTTGTACGAAAGAAATTTTAGGCAAATATCTTTGCACTACGCTCGCGTTTGTGGCATGACATTATCCCAGAAATATATTTAAAAAAATTTTCACGCTCGCTTGACTCGCTTCGCGATAGTTCAGTTTCGATATGCATTTAGTTAACGAAACTCTCAGGAAACCACGTTTGTTGTGCTCTCGAAATTGATCAGTCTGTTTGATAAAATCGAAATGCGGTGCCTTATAAATTTCGCTTAGGAGCGCCGGTAGTATCTCATGATAATATGAATAGTGATCATAATTTTTTTTTTAGGCTGATTAAGCATTGAAGGTTTTTCGGCTGGTCTGGCATTTCGCCTGATTTTATGTTTTTGCTTATTTAGCGCGTTCAGGAAAGCTTTGACAACGTTTTATAACATGAGTATATATATATTTTTTTTGTTTTAGTTACCGAAACAGAAAAAAAAAGCATTAAAGATGTGGGACCGAGGGATAAATCTAGTGTGATTTTTGGTTGGATTATGAAGTTGTAGTTAGGGTATTTAAAATAGAAAGATTTCAATTGTAGGAAATGATGTAAAACATGTTGAGGATAAGTTGTGTAATAAAGTCGATAATTCACTTGTTGGATGTCACGCGATCTCATTGCGAGGAGGAATCTTTTTCTTGTCTCTGTTTTTATAAATACGGTGTTCTGACGGGTTTTTTATTTACGTCTCGGATTATTGAATACTTTCGGTGTTTGATTGGACGGTTAGAGGTTGCAAAAGCAATCGCCCTCTAATTAAAACATTTATTTAGGCATTAGTTCAATTTGGATTAAATCTCGCGAAAAGCCACGGTGGCTGTCTCTCGCGCGTCTTGGAAAGACATTCCTAATGCCTGTTTTTCTGAGGGAGGGATGCATTATCAAGTGAGATGAGCTGCAATGTTTGCGGCTGACTATTTTGGAAAATTTGCAATCGTGGCAAGTGGAGTAAAGTTTGACTAAGCTATTTAATGAACAAAGTATATAATGGATTTGGTGAATGGTTATATTATATAACATTTTGATAAATGGATGAATTTGAAGAGTGTATGTATGTGGTTGATGCACATTTGTTTCATATTTTTACTTAAGTTATAAAGTATTACATTTGGTGAGTAGTTATTTATATTTGGTAGGGTAGGTTTGATAAACAGGTAGTTATCTTGATTAATAAGTGAGTTATCATTTTATAAATGCGTACTTTAATGTTTGATGAACTGGTATACTTGATAAATGTGCATATTTTCATACTTCAAAGACAAGTTGTACCTATTAGTTTCTTCAAGCTTTTAGTTGCTGATAATTATATTAACATTCTTTAGAGCGCATGTCCTATGGACGAAATCGTTTATACATACTTTCACTGTTTGAAATGTTACAATCATAAAGATATAGTTATGACTAGAGGGGGTCATAGCTTGTTGCCGCTCTTGTACATCCATGTGTCAACTAGGTATTGTTATCTCAGTATATTTCAGGGAACCTCCGTTCGGGTGAAAGCGATAGCTGTTGGATAAATGCTTGTTGGGTTATCAGAAGACCGTGTAGTCTTCGATGAGGTTACTTGTAAATATTATAGCGAAATAGTAAGTTTAAAAATAGAATGAGGCTAAACTAAAAAAATGAGACAAAGATAAAAATAATAACTTAAAGCATTGAAACAGCATAAAGTGAAATAGTAACTTACAAACTATACATACATATTTACGAATTATGTAGATAGATATAGTATTACTGGATTATGTATATCAAATAAGAATACTGTCAGCTCATGTTTTGTTTTCGGCGTGGTAATTTTACGCTTAAAACTCATAAGAGATATCATGAGGTTCGCTTTCTGTAAAAGTTATTAGCTTTAACAGTTAATTGATTTATTACATTATTTATTTATTATACACTCAACAAGTAAAAGTATTTTGTTTTGACAAAATCCAAAGAAGTACCTATTGGATTAATAAGGCAAGGTACGAAGCATTGGCTGGATTTTACAACATTTAAAGTTTCCTGTTCATTTTTATCATTGAGTTAATTTGAGGCGGAAGGATCCTCTGGAAAATTTTTAAGATTAAGTTATTAGTAAGAAAGTATATTTTGATTAGGTTAGTTTAAAATGTACAGCCGGTAATTTAAAAAAAATATATATATTTAATTTTACATAATAGGTGAAGCTGGTTGATGCACCAAAAATCGAATTATCATAGGAATTTAATTAAGCTAACATTTTTATTTATTATCAACTTCAAATATACAGTAGCAAACTGATTAGTTGGAATACATGCAGTGATTGGAATATTTAAGTTCCGATAGAAGAATCTATATCGTGGCTTGTTCCTTTATGGACAAGAATATTTTTTTTTGACTCGTGGGACCACTTACACAAAATATCAACGTTCGGTTTGGAGGTCTTCCATGGCTATTCCTACAGTTCCATGAGGTATTGAAGAGGTTAACACTTTGTCGCTCATCACATCAACCAGCACGGCATTTGGGTATGATGGATGGATGTAGATAGGTACACATTTGATGGGGGGGGGTTTAGTGGTTTGTATCAACAGGAACCAGGGGTTGAATGAGGAAGGCTGAGGACAGTACGTGTGGTGCTTACTAGGGAAGGTTTATGTTCAACAGTGACCTTATGATGATGACGATGTAGATGACGATGATGATGATGATGGACGTACGAGGACGAATCTTTTACGAAACGAATAAAGGAAAATCGAACAGATGCGGGTCATTACGGTTAACATATAAAATAATGTATAAGGTACCTACTTTCTTCTAATCTTTATGATCGATCAGCTTGTGATAGAGATCTTGATGTCGTAGAGAATAGAGATGTATCGAACGGAATATTTATTTCATTTTTTTTTCCTGCTATTATGTTGATATCGCTTTTCTCTATGAAAAGGAATTAATGATAAACTAATAGGTATCATTCGGCGGCGAGTCGCGACTGTGTCGTTCCCAGGGTCGAATTTGGTATTTCTGCTTATGTTACTCGAAACGACAAAGTACGCCATATGGTGCATATTATGGCTAAAATAAAATATATAAGTATCATGTGAAATTATAAATCAAAGATTCTTTTTGCATGTAGATATTATATGGTTAAGAGGCACAAGTGACGCAACTACTGTACCCTGGCGTTTGTTTAACATTGTCCATTAGTACTTCAGAATGTGGATTTTGCTAGGAAAAAAAAAAAAAAAAAAAAAAAAACAATAGGTAATTGTAAGAAATATGGGAAGCGTAATCTGCATTAAAAGAAAAAGTTTGAATTGGAAGCAACCAGGCATAGGATTTTCATACATCCGTAATCACGTTCCTTTCAACTCTCTAACTATCACGGTTCACGATACGCCGTTCACGGTTCAGGCCGTGACGCACGTGCAGACGGACAGACGGACGGAGAGCAGAGGTTTAGAAAATAGGGTCTCGTAGGCACCCTTCGAGGGGTACGGAACTGGAGAAAACTAAATTATAATAATGATAATAGGTTTTCTAGGTTACCAAGTAAAATTACTTCTCTTAGGTCGGATTGTATTATGATGGATGCTTATGAAACAAAATTAAATGAACGGTCTACTCAAAGTGTTTTATGTTTGCAGGATCCAAGGATGTTGGAAATGAATAAATGAGGAAAAGAAAGACCCAAAACTAGGTATGGGTCAGGGACACAAAGTCCCAAGGAAGGAAAGCCCCGAGGTTACGGGCTATGGACAAAAAGTCCTATAGGAGGAAGGAGGTAGACCCTAGGATAAGGGTCATTAAAAATTTGGATCTGGAGGGAAAGAACCCTAGGATAAGGGTCATTAAAAATTTGGATCTGGAGGGAAATAAGGACAATCACATATGTATCCCGGTAGAAGAGAGACGCGCCAAGGCTCGGAATCCGCGATTTTCCAATAAGAAGGGAAGAAGAAAATATGTGCGTAAAACTATTGCGTTGAAAGTGTATGAAAATGTTTTGTGATTTAAATCGAGAACTGGCGGCGATTAACTTTAAGTTTAGAGAGTTTATTTTATCAAAAGGACAAGAAGTTCACTTACACATATTCATATTAAGAATCGCTCCCGATTCTAAATATAAATATAGAAGAAAACATAATCTTTAAAGGTATGGTGACTATACAATAATATAAAAAGTCAAAACACGTTATATTCGTTAACAAACTATACCTACATCTAGCTAAGATATCTATGGTGTTTGACACTGTTTGATTAAACTTTAAACTTTGTAAAAGATTTTTCCTCCAGTATGAGTTTCGGCAAGTACATTATGTAGTAGAGCTAGGTAGTTTACATACCATAATTAGTCCTAGCTTTATGTAATTGTAGCATAATAGGTATGTTCGTTTTGTGTACCATATTTATGAGATTTAGCTTTAAAGTGATGCGTGTATGTACGGACTTTAATAGTATTTTCCTAACAAATAGACATATTTTGAATTTGTATAATTGACTTATATAATATAGTTCATCAGTTTTCTTATATAATTCTTTAGTGGGAAGGAGAGTCTAGTTGGAACAGAACTTTTAACAATTTATTTTGAGATACTTGAAACCCTTTAAAGTAGTTTTTAGTAATTAGTTTTACATGCTCATCCCCAAATCTCTATTGAGTGTTCCTGTAAAATATTGGCTTGTGAGTTATAATTGATGCTTCGGACTTTATGCATATACCTACCTTCTTTGATTAAATTGAGGCCTCCTTTAGTTGCTACTGGTCTCGCAATTTTTGATATCTTTATGATTTTTGAAAAATTATTTATAAATTTAGAGTGTCTGCATCTTTTTATTTTAATATTAGCGGAAGAGAACAGAAAAATGAATTTTAGATTAAAGGCTAAATTTGAGTGCTACTGTAGACTGGCAGGTAAAGTTGCGAGGGTAAATAGTTTGGAATTGAATTGAGTTTATCTGCTATTTTCTAATTATATCGGATGGAAAGGGGTGCTGCGAGTGCTCTAAAATTAAGTTGCAATCATAATCAATACCAATGTATCAATAAAACTGTATATTCCTTCTAGTTAAGTTAGCAAGAATATTAATTTAATTAATTACTATCTTAATTTTTTTTTGTTTTGTTGAACTAAGTCTTTGTCATTTTGGTTGTGAAGTTTACATGTTACTTAAGTTTTAATTTTTTTTTAAAAGCGATGAGACTCGCTTAAAACAGGATGGCCGAGCTGTAAGCTTGGCCCATATTAATTATCTATAAAACATAGTTGGCGCCACTCAAATCATAACATCATATTAGAAGGCGTCATTGATTGGCTGAAGTTGTTCAACATCTGATCGATAAACGTACTGTATATAAAATTCTTATAGTTTTTAGTTGATGAATTGTAGCATAATAAAGGATAATATTTGTAATCAATATATAAGATGAAAACATCTTTATTACTTAGATGATTTGTGAAACGAGCTTGATGATTTGTATATTAGTCACTAAGTTTATTCATTGTACAATTTGGATTGGCCGATAACGATAAGATAAAAAGGGGAGTGGCTAATAAACGTGGAGAGGTTACCTGTAAGAGTGGTTTTAAAACGACGACATTCAAAAATATACTAACGTAAGAGGAACAACATTTATTTGACACAAATGTAAAAGTTAATAAATTTAAATATGAAATAAAAGTGTAATAATTTATCATAAAGATTGTGTTTGTGATTTCGTCAGACCTTACCCAAAAAAAAGCATTGTTACCAGACAACTTTAAGATACAGGATGTAACCAGAACGTTAGCAAGAACGAAGACAGGTGATAGTACTGATGATTACTGATAAGATACCACAAAAAATCCGCGAAAATAATAAATA
Source organism: Maniola jurtina (assembly GCF_905333055.1). NCBI lineage: Eukaryota > Metazoa > Arthropoda > Insecta > Lepidoptera > Nymphalidae > Maniola > Maniola jurtina. Next base: position 3,884,470 of record NC_060052.1, on the reverse strand, counting down.
AAGAAATCCTGTATTTTTAAAAATTCACAATATATTGCAAATAAAACATCTGACTGACGCTAGAGGTCAACGAACGTTGCATAAGTAGGTCACTCGGAGTCAATGCCGCGTCGTACATGGGGCATTGACTCGAATTTTACACGCTGTACATTGGAGTTTGAAAAATACTAAATCACTAAAACTACAAAACAAGGCAATTTATTTACTAAGGTTATTAGCATTGGATTGTGTTTAGGTAGTATAATAATATAATATAATATAATGCTAAGTTTTTGCTAGCGGTCTGGTTACAACTGTATACATTAGGTACTTGGTGACACAAAAATAAAACCGACTTCAAAAACCAAAAACACTAAAAAGTAGAAAATAATTTTTGTTTAGCTACACATGTAATGTACCTAGGTATGAAGTCGAGCGAGCATATTAAAACAAAATTAGAAATCCAAGAGTGAAGCTCGCCCGACTTCATACCTAGGTACATTACATGTGTAGCTAAACAAAAATTATTTTCTACTTTTTAGTGTTTTTGGTTTTTGAAGTCGGTTTTATTTTTCTTTTGAAAATTTTTTATTTCACAATTTTTAGTGGCCCCACTGTACTATAATATGCTATGCCCAGTTAAAACCCTACTGTTTACTAAGCTATTACACTGATCGCGAGCAATTTGCTCTTATCCATTGAGGAGTTCTGTTCTCCATCTCCGAAGATATTCATCAGATCTTCACCAAATTTATATGGGACCACCTGCACAGTATACCCTTTCAAACAAAAAAAAAATTTCCAAATCGGTCCAGGGGTCTTTGAGTAATCGGGGAACATACATAAAAAATAAAAAAAAAAATAAAAAAATAAAAAAAAGATCCCGACGAATTGAGAACCTCCTCCTTTTTTGGAAGTCGGTTAAAGAAGGCGAAAAGGCAGACAAAGGATACCTATCTACTGACATTTGAATAAGGACAACAAGCAATACAACACAAGGCAGAATTAGCACAAGAGAATATATAATTAATATAACAGTTTAAAAAAGTAAGCGAGTTTTATTTCTGCATCTCACCTATGCTCATCTAGCAAATCTTCAACATTAAGATTGTCGATTTTAAGTTCCACCTCATGTTTCGCCATGTTGTCTTTTGCGATGACGTTCAGATTTAGTAATACTCGACGAGTTTCATAATCCTGTCTGTTTAGGCCTATTACTTCCAACTGTAAAGGTTAAAAAATCTTACCAATTTAGATTATTCGGCTAATTTTTATTCGGTTGACCATATTCGGTCGATACCTACCTAGTACCTATAGTACCTACCGATTTTATCAGTCATCAATTAGGTTGAAACATAGGTTTGAAACGAACATTCAGCAAAACGAAAGTTGGGGATGTTTAAACCTACATTTTTGAGATCTTGTAAAGTAGGTGCTAACTGCTAGGTCTCTAACAGTCCAATTGTCTTATCTATTAGTTATGCATGAAGCATTATCATCATCTAATAAAATCAGAAAAACCATTATAAATATTGTAGGTACATACTTTTAACAATTTTAGCGAGTGAGATTTAGATATTTAGATCTAGCTACACAACGTGGTTTGATTAATCAAGTACATGCTACGAATATAAGTAAATAGTTATCTCCTTTCATTATTTTTATCCAATAATGGTAAAATTACCAAAACAATACCAATTGAATCTAAAATCAGCAACATCATCAAAATCAATCTTAAATTGGCACCACCAATCGGTCGATTGCTCAACACCAAAATATTTATACAAATCGTCCGAAAATTTTACGACGAGCTAAAATATGACGATCGAAACTTCAAAGATATAAACGTTAACGCGTAAACAGTGATTGGCGATTTGGTATGCCTTGTTCTCAAAATAAATCCTGAGTAGAGGTGGCCACTGTAACTTGTTTCTAGCTGTGGATATCAGATGTTGAACTACAGACTACAACCGTGATGGTCGAGTAGAAGTTGCGCAAGCGCAGGAGTATACAATAATCCGCGAGGTGTCGTCAGGTACTCGACAGAAGCGAAGCTTCTTACGCTTTGGATATTTTTTTGTTGTACAGTTTTGTAAGAAAGTAAAAACTTATATTCCCAAGCTGTGCCACACATTATCTTACCTTAATGTATGATATTCCGGCGATTCCACCTCCTGAACAATGAGCTAAAAACCAAAGTTAGGTATAGAAGTTGCTGTGTGTGTGGCACAACCCGAAACAGTTAGCAGCTGCATAAAGCTGTAATATGGTCTTGTACTTACAAGAGCATACAGTACTGATTTTCAGTCATCCCAGCTAAAAATATGCAAAGAAATATCTCAAGAAGTGCATGCATTTGAAGTCTCCCTCCTAATTCCTTTAAGTTTCACTTCAAGTTAGTACCCTCCATAGTGATAGTAGTATGTGAATTTATACTTACGGTGATCGGTGACTTGGTATTTCTGGGTGGTGTGCCGAAAATGAACCCTGAGTGGTGCCGGCCGCTGTAGATGTACCGAAGCCACGGCGGCAACTCCGGCTTGCCGATCAGAGATGCGTGGAACCTGTACTGCTGATCAAACTCTGTGAAAGAAGAGAAAAACATCGTCATCATCTCGATTCTGAATTCATTGGCGACTCTACTGTGTACGGGTCTACTTTCAGAATGAGAAGATTTAAGGCTATAAAATTCAAAATTCAAAATTCTAAATGTTTTTATTCAATTAGACTTTTACAAGTTCTTTCGAATCGTCAAAAGTATCTACCACTGGTTCGGAATGCCTTTCCTACCGAGAAGAACCAGCAAGAAACTCGGCGGTTGCCATATATTCCATCATGTTAAGTGTGGATTAGCAAACTCACGCAGCTTTGAGAATTGAGAACATTATGGAGAACTTTCAAGTAGGTATGAGGGTTCCTTATGATGTTTTCCTTTGCCGTTATCAAATGATATTTACTTGCTTAACCCATAGTTCCGAAAAGTAGAGATGCTCTTTGCTTGCTACCACCGCTTCTTCAACACAGAGTGGAAATGTTAAATGCTGTTTGTGTTAAAATTTTAGTGAATTTCAAAATGTTAATGAAGTTTCTTATCATATATTTGGGGTGATATTACATACACTAGCGTTTTTTCTCTTCTATTTCAATTATCCAAAAAAAAAATTGTATCAAATAATATTCGTAACTATTTAACTTCTCTAAGAATTTTGAACATACCTTGATATGTCCAGTTGAACAAATTGGGGCTGATCGGTATAGCGAACATTTCTGTTTCCACCGCATTGTAGACATGCCCTAATACCGCTTCGCCAAAGAATAACATCCAAATCAATATAAGCGCCATTTTCTGAAAATTCAAAAACGGAACGGTCAAATTAAATTTTAAAATTAGAATAGACGTATAAAATACAGTGATTTAATTATTATAAATATTTTCGAATGGATAGAATGTACATGCATGCAAATAGCAAAAGCAGTAAGAAAATTCTTTTTGGCTCTGAGGCAAAAGCAGTAAAAGCACACGACAAATAAATATAAATTCCGCGTACCTACACAAGGACCTAAAATACCTACCTATTTAAACTGAGCTACAAAATTATAGAATAGGTAACTAAATTCATAAAACCTAAGTATGTACAAGCGAACGATAAATAGAAGTCGTTGTTTAATTTAGTTTAGAATTTTTTATTTACTTACAATTTACTTTCCATTTATTTATGTTTTTTTGAGCAAAATAAGCAAATACTCCGGCCCTGAAAATAGGGCGTGACCAAGTGACGTAGGTAAAACAGGCGCGGCGTCATTGGTTGCAATTTGCAAACAACAACGTTTGGCACTGAAAACGTTCCGTTGTACAAGACCATCAAAACATAATTTTCTATTCTGAAGTACTTTTTGGTTTTAAACAAAACTCCATTTATAAAAAAAAAATAGTTACATTTCAAAAGATTCGTAACATTTTATGATTACAATTATAGTTTAGAACAGTTATTATACTGTGAAACGTGTAAACTTTTTGCACGTAAAACTTAACGTCACTCATTCCATTCATTTCGTCTTGCTTGTGTAGTGGTTGCAGATAAGGAGTTTTTCCCTAAATTAAGGGTAAAAATCTATATCAATATTTTATTTTGGTTTTTAGGGGTTTCTAACAAACCTGATAGCTCCACACTTGCATCAACTATGTTCGCCATTTCTAGCCCAATTCTTAAACTACTTTAAATTAACTTATTCTTACTTTTGTTACTTAGGTACTCTTTTATACAAAAAAAAAAAACATATTTTAACTAATAGTACTTTTAAGATTTTATTTCGTAAGTTACCAATCAACAGACACTTCACCAAACAACTATTATTAATGAAGTTAGATAGTTACTCTATCTACCATACAAGGTAATATTAGATAGTTTATTCGGAGTGAAGGTTCACTTAAGGGATTGTTAGATTGTATTATTATATTATATACCTACTAATATATGGATTATCTCATTTTGTTTGTCATTTTGTTTCATTTTGTGTTCAGACGCTTCATTTCGAGTAAAATATGCTGAATTATTATTATCATTTGTTAAATTCTTTGAGCTAAATAATAAGTGTATATTTTTCACCTGACGTCCTGAACCTCTCTTGAGTTTATGTGAATGTTGGACAGAAATGAGTTAAAAATGAACCGTCTCGGAGTTTTAAGGGGATCCTAAAAAAAATCCTAGGGGAAAATTTTGGTAAGAGCCTGGCAGCATTATTACAACTAACAAAATGTCAGTCTGTGGTTTCGGTTGCACCGACCAGAAAAAAAAAGGTTTTGTTGCTCGAAAGGGTGAGGAGTGGTTGTGCTTTATTGCTATAAAAAAGACTATGTATGCGAAATAAACATGTTGAAATTTAAAAAAATGGGTTCCGAGAAAGTACCGTTGCTGCTTGTGACTGCGAACGTTGGATCTATATTCGAGGACGTGAGTAAAGTTCATTTAAAACTAAAGTTTTCTTAACCGAGGCTCATTCTAATCGCGGCCTGTGCCTGCCCACATTTTTTGAATTATGTATTCTGTGCCAGTGTTCTTATTTTGAATGGAGTGCTTAGACGTTCATGTTACATTACAGGTAATTGTTTTGGTAATTCTCTAATCTAGACAGGCATTTTCCCAAAAATCATTATTTCTTAGCAGGTACCTACTTGTAGTTCTTATTATTTGACAGCAGATATTAAGATTTTCTGTACATAACGAACTTAACACAAACTTATTAGTTATAAAAAATGTAAAAATGGACATCAAAGATTGACTAGGAAAATGTTACAAATGCACGAGCAAAGTGACAAGAACTGCAACTTCCCTTCCAACTTTGTATTTAATTATGAAGCTCTCCACCCCAAGTTTACATCCTAGCTCATCCACATCCTTCCTTTCTTCTATAAACTGAGCACAGCAATAAACAGAAGACAATATAGAATAATAATATATGTACTGAATTACCAATTAATGCTGTACGTATACATTTACTGTTGTATCTTTTTTTATGTGATTGATGTATACTATTATAAAATATTTTGTATTGCATAAACACTCCATGCCCTGTGACTATATATTATGTAGCCTACACAATACCCATAGACTTTCATCCATCAATGAACTGGCCATAAACACTTACAAAATATAAATGCCTGGGATATGAATCCAAAACTGGGTGGGGTCCTGTCATGTCCCAGGCATAATCCTTGGCCATTTCATTTTAAAAAAAATTGGTCAAGTGTGAATCGGCCTAGCACATGAATAACATTATTTTATTTATTTGTATTTATTAAACTTTTTAGTAACATTGTGTAAGAAATAATACAAAATTTTGTAATGTAACCACAAATTAACAGTTTTCTGATTTTTCTATTTACTTGTGCTTAAACTAAATACTTAAAAGAATTGCTACGTGCCAAATTTCATGATTCTAGATCAACGGAGTGCACCCTATAGGTTCTAATTCCCTAGAAGGGTCTTTATATACAGACAATGAAGTGATTTCTTTTTACCAGACTGCGGCAAAGCCAAAAGGAAGTGTTATGATTTGTCTAGAGATATTATGGTACCCTAAAAAAAATTTACCTAATTTATTAAACAACTAATCTGATTAGAAATTTCTCTAATTTGCATGGAACTACCCAGGCATTATTATCAATGTTTAGCTTTCATAGGGAAATGTAAATTATTTTTTATGATAAGCATTCATTAGTGAATTTCTGATTGTGCACAAATCCTTAACTAAATTGAAGACTTAAAAAAATTATTTATTTAATTTCATAAATTAAATTTAAATCTGACAGTTGAAAAATAATTGTTCTATGAAACTCTATTTTGAAAGTTAAAACGAAGGGCCCCATACCATCATAAAAGAAATAATACTTTTTAATTTTTTTTTATCGTTATGGTGGCTATTTTGAAATTCTACTTCTTTGTTGTTATAGCGGCAATAGAAATACACATTATTTGACAACTCCCTACTTATTATGGTCCACGAGATACAGTCCACTGACAGACAGACGCACGGATGGTCAAACAGCAGAGTTCCCTTAGTTTGTAGTTTATAATTATTTGTAAAAGTTAGTAAGAAAATATTTACACTAGCAAAATATTACTCCTTTTGGTGAAATCGGACAAAAATTTATGTAATAACCATAACAGTTTTAGGCAATTAAACCACAGCTGACGTCAAGTTTGCTATAAACAGGAAACTTGAATAAGTAATTCCTTATTACTATTCATAATTATGAAGATAAATTGTTATAGAAAAAACAGATTTTTTATTACTCACGTAAATAATATTATTACCTGACTACAATGAAGCTGTGATAGCTTAGTGGTTAAAACGTCGGCCTTCTAGTTGGGGGTCTGGAGTTGATCCCAGGCATGCACCATAGCGTACTGGTTAGCTGTCGTCAGTCTCCTAGTCTGGGGGTGTGATCTATAGAGCGCACTCAGACTTTGCTTAGACTTAAGACTGAGTTAAAACAAGACAGATGTATATCCCTCACATAAATCTGTCTCGTTTTAACTCAATCTTAAGTCTGAGCAAAGCCAAAGTGAGCTCTATAAATCTCATCCTGGGAGTCCAGAGTTGTTCCCAGGAGACCTCTTACTTTTTGGAGTTATGTGCCTTTTAAGCAATTAAGTATCACTTACTACTTACGTAACGGTGAAGGAAAACATCGTGAGGAACCTGAGAGTTCTCCATAATGTTCTTAAAGGTTCCATCCAATCTGCACTTGACCACCGTGATGAACTATTACCGCAGTTTTACGACTATGGTCAAACCCTTCTCTTTCTTAGAGGAGACAGGTGCTCAGTAGTGAGCCAGCGATGAGTTGATGAAGATGACCTCTATTTCCACAATTTTCGGAAAAAAAAATCGAACGCGGTTGCCGACAGTGTGTAAGATTTTATATTGGCGCTTTCGATGCGCTTCTACCTTTATGGCGATGATAACGCACTACATCCGATCCGAATCCGTGAAAATACGTTCCGAAGTTGTCACGGAACTATGAAATTTGAAAACTATTGAAATAAATAGATTGAGTTTCGTGGAAATAAGTTTTCAAAGTCATCTAACTATTGATACAACTTTCTTTCAGCCTTCTGTAATGCTCCCGATTTGGACCTCCGAGTTCCTCCAAGCAGTAGCACGTATGGACCCGAAGTTCATCGCCCTCCATCTTCAAGAAGTCGGCGGCAAAGCGTATGAGAAGTCCATGCAATACGTCAAAGACTTCGTACAGAGACTCTGTGATAGTCCAGAACTACGGCTCTATGACAAGATCAGGATATTCCTGGACGAGGACTTCAGCTCTCCGGAGAAATTTACGGTAAGGATTGTTACCTCGTAAGTTTTTTTTTTTTTATTATTATTTTAATCGTAAAATCACAAAATAAATTAATCTTTTTTTTTCTTTTTTGTCAGCCCTAGCACAGACTACGGTCTATTTGGGCTGCAAAATTCCAAACACCAGTCTGTTTTTTATCTAGTGCTTTGGTCTATAAAAAATGGTGAAAAATGTTTCTCTTTAAATTAAGTCTATTACTAAATTAAAAAAAAAAAAAAAAAAAAAAAAAAGTAGCATAGAACCGACGGCCGATGGGGCAGTCGTGTTCTGGAGTGGAGAACGCGTATCGGTAAGCACAGTGTGGGACGATCTCCTGCCCGCTGGACCCATGGACCGATGACCTTAAGAAGGTAGCGGGGAGCGGGTGGATGAGGAAGGCGGTGGAACGTGTTTGGTTGCGCGCTCTTGGAAAAACCTATGTCCAGCAGTGGACGCATACAGGCTGATGAATTGGATTGGAAGTAGCGTTTTATGCATTTCGTACAATCTTATAGTATCGAAAACTTTTGGATATAAAAGCGGGTTAAAGCATAATAATTATTAAAAAAACATAAAAGACGCCTTACAAAAAATGTATAGCGCGCTGTTTTTTCCTCCTGAAAAGTTGCTTCTTTTACACTTACGAGGTTTTCACTCTAATGCGTCGAAAAGTGCTTCTTGCCAAGGCTTAGCTATGGCATCATTATTTCTATTTTTAGTAGCCCTTTAGTTACGGCGTCTTGTTACGCAATATATTTTTTCTTATTTTTAAACTCCCTCCCTCATAATATTATATACCTTTGTTACCTTTCTAACGTGAGACGGGATTCAGTAGCTCAACGATTAAAGGCGATATGAAACATCGAGGTTCGAACCGCGAAAAGTTGGCTTGTCTCAAAAAATCGGTTAAGTGTGAATCGGATACGCTCACGAAGAGTTCCGTACCATAGTACGAGATATTATAAAACTTTTTAGTTTTTTTTAATTTTCATGGCGCCAATTTTTATTATTTTTTGTTGTGGAATATTTGGCAATAGAAATACACATGTGAAAGTGTTATTTCAAGTACGATGATACGGAACCCTTCGTGTGCTTGTCTGACTCCCACTTGACCGGTTTTTATTCAATTCTTATTACCGGTATGAAACTTTAATTCCATCCGTCATTAACTCGTGGAAAGCGAATTAATTAGCATTTCGTTGGGAACAGAAATCGATACAGCGACCCTGAGCCAGCGCGTGCCAGAACTTCGTTATTTTATAAAAGCTGAAAGTTTCTCTGCGTATTGTCCCCAGCACAGGGAGAAACGATCAGCGTTTTATGAAGTTCAGATCATGGTGGCTTTGAGCGATAACAGGTAATAAAGGTGTAAAGAAGCTTACGTTAAAGTATAAAGTCTAACTTATTTATATTTATTATATATATTATTATAGAAGCAGGCGTTATTTTGCGGAAGTCCATGATATACAAGGAATCAAAAGCTTAATATGCTATAATCCGCGAAACCAACGAAATCTGTATGGTACGCAGCACCACACAAATTCCAACACCACTGGACGCGCGTTTCGCCCCGACACCGGAGCATCCTCAGGAGATGTAGACCTTACCATGTCTAATTGCAAAGATTATTTATATTTTCTTCGGAATAGTATAAGAAATCACGTCATACATTGCCAGACACGTAGTATAGTTAGTGGCAACTGGTAACTCCCTGCTGGACGCCCTTAAACTTTAACTATTTATTAGACTTTAACCAATATTAATTGGTTTACATTACGTATGAATCAACCGGAATGTGGAATAGAATGCGGTCAGGTAAATGAAATACAAGTAAATCCTATAAGGTGTAATGACGTCTTATTGAACGTCATCTATGTATGGAATTCTGCATCTGCATAATCTAAGCATTATATCGATTTCCCGTTACATTAGTTGTTTGTGTTACGGGCAAAGTCGGCACGTGTGAAAATCGACAATGCCCGGATTAAGTTGACTATCCACGGTCTTTGAACAGAGTTACGCCAAATGGCTCAACAGCGCCTTAGCTCTTCTTTGAGGTTTGTAAGGGACTCTATTGCTAAGCCTCCGCTGTCTGTCTGTCCGTCTGTCTGTCAGCCTGTATCTCGTGAACTGCAATAAGTAGAGAGTTGAAATTTAAAACACAGAATGTGTATTTCTATTGCCGCAATAAGTGTTATTTCTTGTACGGAACCCATCGTGTGTGAGTCCGACTCGCACTTGACCGATTTTATATTAGAAAACAGAATATCACATTATTATCCTTGGCGTGGATAGAGTTAGTGACGTTTTCCGCATCATTCTTCGTAACGCTCCGGCTACACGCTCCGTCTTGCCTGCGCAGTTAAAACTGCAGTCTAATCTTTAGTAGCTTTTGGAGCTGCGCGGGATACCGTGTTACCGTCCACACGCACGCACTTAACTGCCCAAACTGGCTTGTGAAGTAATGTGCAGGTAAGCTCTCGGGAAAGACGGAGCGTGTAGTCGGAGCTTTACAGACATCGATACGTAATAGGTACGCCTTAGCAAAGATTTTGCAATACATATTTTCATTACGATGCGACGACGCAATAGCCAATACCATTATGTGAAAACCGTAGACATAGAATTTGTTGTACCTACTGTACTGACGTAGTGACGTAGTTAAGGTGAAAATCATTACAGAGTACTACTACTAAGTACGATTTTGTAACGTAATAATAGTGGCAGTTCGCTCGCAGCTATGCAAAAAGCAGTGTTGAGAGATTCCGCTAGGATAGTCCGCCGATTTTTCAACCTATCGCCCTGACCCCCGGCCGTATGGTCTCCCCTGCCGGGGTGTAATCCTCCGCCCTGTACAAAATGTAAATATTTATATATGAAATATTTATGTTACGTGTAAGTCTATGTATTTTTATAATGTATGTATGTGTATTATATTCCTTTTTAGCTTTTACATGTATTTATTTTGTACACGAGCGTGAGAGTACAGAATATAGAATAATAATAATAGATTCAGTAATCGATTTAACGCTATGCAGACGACACACCAATCATCATCATCTCATTTAACCCATCGCTGGACGGATTTCCTCTCAGAATGAGAAGGGTTTAGGCTATAGCCCACCACGCTGGCCACGTACGGATTGGCAGACTCCACACACCTTTGAAAACATTATGGAGACTCTCAGTCATACAGGTTTCCTCACGATGTTTTCCTTCACCGTTAAAACTATAATGTATTCAATCCTCCTCAGGTGCGTGTCCGGGACCTCACCTCAGACCCGCCGACCGGAGGTCCTAACCACTCGGCTATTAGATTACTAATTAGCATCATAGTTATTTGTTAAAATAATCGTACAATTTTTCTCAAATAACATAACTAACTTATCGACACATTACTGATAGGATTGATCATTATTATTTCGGTCGCTAACCGAATATAACACCATACAGACCTAGCATATTCGCCACCTACCTGCATACAGATTTACACCATGCATGCATGCATGATGGGCTGCATGTTGCACCATACAGATTTGCCTGGTTTATATAGCGGATTATAGCAAATTAAGCTTTTTGTTCCTTTGTTTATCATGGACTTCCACAAAGTAATGCCCTGCTTCTATACAACATTTCGAATATAATATGATGTCATGTGAAAATAAATAATACAATTCGAGTTTAAATGTATGAATAAACCGTTTGTGAAAAGAATGTAATTCGAAGGACCAAAATAAATCCAATATGGCCTAATGACGTAACTCCATTTAGCGTCGTCACCTATAAATGGAAATGGGCCGATTTTAATAGCTCCTTCCTAAACAATGACCGAGAATTCGTACCGTTGTAAAAAAATACGCTATTTCTTTCGTACTAAAGATTATTTTTATTTGTACATTTTGATGATTTCTAATTGATTTACTTGCGCGACGTGTCTTTTATGACGTTCATTTGTTTCTTTTGAATGGTAATAGCTGAATAAACAACAGGATCCTATCGCCTAAGATGTCAGAAGTCAAGTGCATTTACTTGAGTTAGCAGAAAATGTGTATGTGTATGCATAACTACATATACAGAACTTTGTAATTCCAAAATTGACCAAAAAACTTTCAAATATTACAAACTCGCTGATGCCCGTGACTTGCGGATTTAGGTTTTTCGAAATCCCGTGAGAACTCTTTGATTTTCCGGGATAAAAAGTAGTCTATGTGCTAATCCAGGATTTTATCTAATCTCCTTTCCAACCCGTTTAGTAATTTTTGCGTGAAGGATTAACAAACATACACTCACACATACACACAAACTTTCGCCTTTATAATATTAGTGTAATAAAGACATACCTTCATACATAATATTATTTATGTATTTTATGTACATATAAAAGATGATGGCCTTGTATTTTTCGCTTTAATTCAATTTCGTTTTAGACCCTTAGCATATTCTTTTTGTAAATCGGATAAATCTTTCAGGGCGTGTGCCCACTTCGTCGAGGCGTTAATAAATAACGGCCGTCCCGCCCTTGACATGAAACTAAAATAAATACTCGCTTACAGCGTTCAAAGGTTATGAGGAAAGTTGCAACTTACAAAGAGTCTAGTACTCATTGACCAAACGCTTTCTGCCTATGTGTTTGATTCTTTATTCTCTCGGGCTGGTTTCCGCACTTTAAACGTTTCTGTCTGTTGTGCGTGCGTTGCCCCTCCCCGCCGAAGTCTTCACTCCAACCATCCAAGCTCGCTCCAGAAGCCGAGTAGACCGCCCAGGTTGCCGAGGGCTATACGAAGTTAGGTTGGGGATCCCAAATGGCGCTCTCGTTGTTCTGCCACGCCCGTGCACTCCAGGAGCATGTGCGTCGGTGTTTCATCGACCTCCATGCAAGTCCTACAGAGAGGACTGTCGGTGATACCTATGACGAAAAGTTGTTTAGTGCCTTGTTATGAATTCCACCACCTTCCTAAGTTTGCCTCTGTCGACTGTGAGTTCGACGACTTTTCATCACCATATCATCTCAGAATGAGAAGGGCTTAGGTGTTAGTCCACCACGCTGAACATGTGCGGATTGGCAGACTTCACAAACCTTTGAGAACATTATGGACAACTCAAGGATGCAAAACCCAGTATGCCTTATAGCCACTGAATAACAATACAATACAAAAAATATGATTTTTAGCATGGATATTTAAGAGTGACATAGGCCACTTTTTGTCTCGGAAAATCAAAGAGTTCCCACGGGATTTTAAAAAACCTAATTTACGCGAACGAAGTCGCGAGCATCAGCTAACATAGGACCTATATCAGCGACATGGAATAATGAATATCTAATCGATCTGTGACAGAATAGGTTCGACATTATTGATTTGATATCCTATCAGTCTGATATGAATATAACCAGATATTAGATTTGCGGTAAGCTCTTTATCACTTGTAATACCTAGTTATTGAAAAAACCTCTGACGTAAACCGTGGGCGTGTTAGACGGCCATATGATGCGGTACAGTGCGGCGCATATTATTAAGTGCACGGGCACTGCCTTGCCGCACCATAGAGAATATATTGCAGCCCATCACCCCTCATAAATGAATTTTTGAAAACAACAGGTTAAATATGAATAAATTTTGTACTAATTTTGCATGCCTGATTATGTAAGGTGAAACATTTCTACTGGACAATATACATCTGATTGTAAAAAACGTTTCTGCAAATAAAGAATCTTTAATCTTGGACTTCCTCGCCTCATCTCTCTATTCCTAAGTCCATTCAGTGATATCAAGTGAATACAGGGATTGATTGACTTGTGAAAATTGGTACACAGATAGCTTGCATTCCAGGAACGTTCAAGCGCTACTATGTCCTGGAAAATCAGTCACAGTTCCCACGGGATTTTCAAAAACGTCAATCCTCCTGGACAGAGTCGCGGGCATCAACTAGTGTAGCTATATCAGTGAAAGAATTTTAGGGATCAGATCATTACCCACAGTTCATCAGTTCCGGAGGATACCCCCCTACATCCAAACTTTTTTTTTCATTAAAAAATAGGGAGTAAACGAGCAGGCGGGTCACCTGATTAAGTGATTAATTACCGCCGCCCATGAACATTTGCAGCACCAGAAGAACCGTCAATGCGTTGCCGGCCTTTCAGGAATTTGTTGGTCCGCCTTGTATAACCCCGTGTTGTCTTCTAAACTTAAAAACTTATTAGTTGTTGAGATATATAAATTTCACTTTTGTATCCTTTGCAGGCCCTTGGCAACATGTACTTCGCTCATTCCACATTGACGGACCTCAAGATATGGGACTTTGAACTAAAGTCCTATGTTGACGTAGTCAACAAAGAAGTCAACAGCGGGAACATTGAGAAAGTCACCACTAAGGAGAAGGCCAAGTTCCCACAACACTTCTTTCCTGAAGTAAGTAAATTATATATTTTCTCATACCTCAAGATTTGGTATTTCGAACTAAAGTCCTACGAATTTTTTTTAGCACTAAGACTCAATGGCCCCAGGGTCAGGGTCTTCCCAGGAACAAGAATGTAACTCGATAAGAGAAGCATACTTGCGTCGCTTACCGGTTTCAGTCATTTCTGCTGTGGCTTCCAGTCTTGATGCTGTCTCCCTGATATGACACGGGGCCAATGTTTCAAAGCACGTCGCGTCCCACATTAGCGCCCGTCCCCGTTCCCAGGAAACCAGCGTCAATCCATCAGGTCTCTTGCCATCATCCCGACTAATCCCTGCCGGTTCAATGAGCTCAAGAATATCTATGGTGGCAAGAATAGAATAGAATACATTTTTATTCAAGTAAACTTTTATTTCGATTACTTTTACACTTTGGACTGACGATATAAAGCGGCTGACGGGAAGTGGCTGGATGAGGAAGGCTGAGGAACGGGTGTGGTGGCGCTCTTTAGGGAAGGCCTATGTCCAACAGTGGACGTCCACTGGCTGATGATGATGATGAAACGTTTACAAGTGCTTTTGAATCGTCAACATAATTTACCCAATATGATAATTTGATGTTGTTGCAGTGCAAATGGTCTCGCAAAGGGTTTCTGCGCACGCGCTGGTCGATCCGCAGCACTTCCATAGAGTTTGTCAACATACATCTGTTCCATGACGCTTCCAACCTGCTGGCTATGGAGCCTTTCCCATCTGTGAGTATAAAAATTTAATTTTTAGAGGTTATGCACACGGCAACTTTCACGTGTATGACTTATTAGCTGATGCCCGCGACTTCGTCCACGTGGATTTAGGGTTTTTGAAGATCCCATGATTTTCTGGGATAAGAAGTAGCCTATACCTGTGTAATACCTATGCAAGCTACCTAATATGTCTGTACCAAATGGATGACGACCGTAACTTTGTCTACGTGGAATTAGGTTTTTAAAAATCATGTGGGATCTGATGTCAGATGATCATGTCAAATGAGCTCAGTAACTATCATTCGTCCTTGAACACTTGAGTTAGCAAATCAGCATGCATCATGGTTTTCAACGTACTTGAGTTGTGAGAGTGAGTAAATTAATATAGTACTTAACTGTTAAACGAAACAAATTTTTTTTAAATAAAAAATAGCGAGCAAACGAGCAGGCAGGTCACCTGATGTTAAGTGACTACCGCCGCCCATGAACATTTGCAGCGCCAGAGGGCCGCTGATGCGTTGCCGGCCTTTCAGGAATTTGTTGGTTCGCCCCTTTAATAACCCCTTAAGTAATCTAGTGGGTACACCGCCGATGGGAGTTGGTTCCACAGTTTGCATATGCGTTAAAAAACGGAATCTTAATGAATGAACTTCAAAAATGTTTTGTAGGTGTACTGTCGCAGCCGAAGGCGAGCGTTGCGACATACGCTGAGACACCTGCACTCGGACGTCAATGGCGCGCCATACTTCATATTCGGGGACTTCAACTTTAGGACCGACACTGGTGCTGTCGTTAAGGTATTGGAGAATACTAAAGAATGTACCTTTTCATAGGTAGAATGTGAAAAATCACTTGAAAAGCTTTTTCATATTTAACACTTGTTACCTCACTTGAAGTAGCCTGTGAAAAATCATATAATATAGCATAATATCTATTAAGCTTTTTCATGAATACTGTCTATCTTTGCTGTACCTATTCTACACCCTTTACAACCTCTCGCACTGCCAAGGGTCACTGGTAGAGATCTCTTATAGAGACATATGAGTGCTTCCCTGTCCACTTTTTCTTTCTTTTTATCTCTATTGTTACAACTTTCTGGTACAAATAAAATAAAAATAAATAAAGTTTATAAATTATCAAATTTAATCCCGCCTTATTATTTAATTTCGTACGCGAGGATAAAGAGTGTGCGAGCGAGAACACTCGCATCACTGCAGGTTAGAAAGATCTAGTTAATCCATCTGATAATACCGGAGTATTAAAATAAATGTTCCGCTGCTTTCATCCGCGCTTCTTTTTGATATGTTAAGAATTGATATATTCCAGAAAGTAACAGAAGAGCTAACCGCCTGTCGTCTCCAAAACGGTGCAAGCGTAGACTCATCAAAATTACAGTATCGCGCCAAAGCGGACGACAGGATCGTGCTTACTGTGGGCAAGAAGGAGTTTGGGCACGTTGACCATCAGAAGATATTCCGCGAGCCCTGGGTGAGTGATATAATGTTCTGATACAAAACGGAGCGAGCGTAGACTCGTCCAAGCTATATCATAATTAATACTCCCCTGACCCCTCCAATTAAGCATAAAGCTTGTGCCAGGAGTGGGTAGACAATAGTGCAACGGGTGGGTTTCAACCGCCGACCTTTCGGAATTCAGTCCGCTCCTCAACCTGTTGAGCTATCGCGGCAATTTTTTTTATAAAAGAATATTAGTCGTGCTAATCATGACTAGTGTACCCCTTTCCCCTCCAACTAAGCGTAAAGCTCGTGCTAGGAGTGGGTACGACAATACTATATTACTATATTGGTTCCAGCTGCAGAAATATGACAGAGAGCTGGAAGCCTTCAAGCCAAACCTGTACGAATTCCCCGTGAAGTTCCCACCCTCGTACCCTTTCGAAGAGGACGTGCATCTCCCCACGCATTACATGAAGACCAGGTCAGTGATTTAAAGTCATTCCATACGTAACGTGTTTTTTCTCGTCCCGGACGAGACGGGAGGGTTTCTCGAACTACTATTTATTGGATACCTAGAAAACGAACGGGACGGGACGTTTCAGTTGTCCAATAGTAGTTCAAGATATCCTCCCGTCCCGTCCGGGACGAGAAAAAACACGCTACGTATGCAATGACCTTTAATGTAAACGCAAAACCGGCTTTCTTTAATTACTCGTAGATCCTTACAACACAGAGAGATGCCATCAGACTAGAAGATGTAAGGTCCTGCAAAATGCAATGTACTGTTTGTTCTTAGAGTTTTAGGGCTAGGGTATTTCGGATAATTTTTTCAATAATATATTTGCTAATCAAAACTAAATGCAAGCGTCGCAGTGGCCCGCGATAACCTGTCATAATTAATACACACAGAATGCTTAATAACACCTTATAGGTCCAGGAGGTTTAGAGCCGCTTCCCACTTGTGGGCTGTCTGGCCCGGATATTAATCGCCTTAATAGCTCATTCACACAGACTGCGTAAGCGTAGACGTAGCGCGTACCATTGCGTTGTAATGTATGAAACATGGCACACCGCTTGCGTAAAGCGTGAACGTATGCGTAACCCGGTGTGTTAGTGGTTTACGCGCGTCACACGTGTCACGTGTACGCAATTGGTATGAAAACCTAAAGCAATGTGGGTCTCAATGTCCTGTATACATAGAAGTATGTAGTTATATCTGTTTCGCAGATGTCCGGCGTGGTGCGACCGAGTGTTCCTATCGCAGTCCGCGCGGCTGTTGGTGCAACAGAGCGACGCCAGGACTGGGGAGAACAGGCTGCACGGCTCTCGGTAACTAAATGATCGCAATCAAACTATGTAACGGATAATAATATAACACTTAATATCCAAAGAACCAAAACCTTAATTTGCTATGATCCGCTAAATCAAACAAATCTGTATGGTGCAACATGCAGCATGCGATGTGCACCGCCCGCCCTCCCACTGATGAACATGCAGGAAAAGCAAGCCATACGCACCACCACCACGCAGCACCACACAAATCCCAATACCACTCGACGCACGTTTCACCCCGAGTCGAGTGGTATTGGGATTTGTGTGGTACATTCTAAAACAGATTTTTATCGGTGTAGGAAATCGGTAGCAGATTCAACAGATAGCGGAAGCGGGCGCGTATCGTCTTCAGACAGCAGTCCCGCCAGATCCGGCTCGCCGGCGAGACAGCACAATCAGGTAACATGAGAAAATCCTTCATCCGTCGGCGCCGTTTCCAAGAATGAGAGAATCGTGACGAGCCCGTCCTTCTATTGTCGGACGAGTAACATTGACATTACCTAGATTTATGTCAAACCAATTTTTTTTTTTGTTTTTTTAAAATGAATATTAGGCATTCTAATCATAGCTAATACTCCACTT
The DNA here is from genome assembly GCF_905333055.1 of Maniola jurtina. NCBI lineage: Eukaryota > Metazoa > Arthropoda > Insecta > Lepidoptera > Nymphalidae > Maniola > Maniola jurtina. The sequence continues at coordinate 3,866,139 of NC_060052.1, read as the reverse complement.
TCCCCTCTAATTAAGCGGACAGCTTGTGCCAGAAGACGGCACGACAATATTGCAACGGGTGGTGTTTGAACCGCCGACCTTTCGGAATTCAGTCCGCTCCTCAACCGTTGAGCTATCGAGGCTCTAAAAAGAAATAAAATGTTTCTACCTAGGTCCGTTGTAGTCTTGGAACCATCCAACCGACGTGCCCCAAACCTTTCATTAGAAAGACAATAATGTGAAGATGGTTTCAGATCAATAAAAAAATTCACTAGGCAATTTTTTTTAGCATAATAGCACGCTAGGTATGCACTAGTTGGGACTAAAAATCATGTTTGAAATGTCGTCAGCAATGGAGTCCCAGCAGAACCCTCGAGAAGAAAAGCAGCGCGGCAGAATTGGACGTGCTCAGCGTGCCCGGCATACAGGCCAGCAGGAAGAGCATTGCAGACCCCACCAGCTTACAGCAAGCCATTAACGCCAGGTGAGGAATTCAGTTAGACCCATTCAAATTCAAAATATTTTTATTCAATTAGACTTTTACAAGTTCTTTTGAATCGTCAAAAGCATCTATCACTGGTTCGGAATACCTTTCCTACCGAGAAGAACCAGCAACCGAGAAGTTACCCGAAGGGTGCTAACGGGACGGTGTGTGAGTGTGTGTGTGCGCGTGCGTGCGTGTGTGTGTGTGTGCATGCATGCGTGCGTGTGTGTGTGTGCGTGCGTGCCTACGTGTGTGTGCGTGCGAGCGTGTGCGTGTGTGCGTGTATGTTTGTTCGCGTGTGTGTGCGTTTGCTCTTCCCATACAATATGTCCCGCAGACTAGTAGTTTACACCAAGATCTGGTTTAAGACTTTTATTAGTTCCATAAAGGAATTTCCACTTAAATGGAACTTACAGGCTATGTTACAGAGTTCAAAATTACATTTTAGAGCGCACAATTATTATAGATATGTTAGTAGACAATTAAAATATGTTATTTCAATTTCTAACTTCTAATACATAATATTATAATATTACACTAGTGGGTAGATTTATACTTTAATTCTTAAGGTACCATCGCAACAAAAAACATATGAACGCGCGAGGTCCGATAGTCAGCGCGAGCCACGGCTGAGCTGACTGAGCTGATCCTAGTGAGATATCCCGTTTTACTCCCAAAAACACATTCTTAAAAAATAATTTGTATGTACTCTATTTATTATGTTTATTACAAGTAAAGCAGGTGTTATAAAGGTGTGTAGTTATGTTCCTAGTTCCTACATAAACCTATATAATATAAAAAAAAATTGTATCTTAAATAAACTTTTACAGATTGAAATGGAAATATTTCACAAAGCAAAAACCGTAAGTTATTCGATGTCGGATGTTGCGATTGTGATGGGATTGCGATTAATGTGTTACTTAAATTATTTTCGACTTTTAAATGTTACAACATAAAATCACACGTATTATATATTATTAATGTGGACACATTCGTTATTTTCATTTGGAATCATGTATTTTGTGGTTTTCTTGACTCCATACATTTTTACGCATTTGCATTTATATTTTGCGTTTACATCCATACATAATGTAAAAAACATGAATTTTGGAATGTTAAATGTAAATTTATGTGTTTGGAAGGTTGTATTATTGATCAATATGTTTCAAGCAATATTGTTTGATAATATTTTCATGGTTATTTTATTATTTCAGGCAGTTTTTGGGGTAATGACTTCTGATATTGATTGTTAATTGTCGCTTTCAAATTTATCCGATTTTATTTTGAGTTCACACAAAAATAAAACAGCCCAAATTACAATATTTTTTTCAAACTTTGTCGTGTGTATTTTGCACAAAAGATGAGTTTCAATTGCACTATAAGTGTATTTCTTGGTTATTGGATGGCATAGTTTTTGTGTTCTCATATTGTTTAGGTCACTTAGGTTTTTATTCGTTATTTCATACCATATTTCACACATTGCTCATAAATATCATTAGAATTGCAATACATAAATATACTTATTACTAAGTTTTTTATGTCTACTAGATGACGTCCACGATTTCGTCTGTGTGGATTTAGGTTTTTCAAAAATTTCGTGGAAATTCTTAGTTTTTCTGGGATAAAAAGTTGTCCATGTCACACTTCAGGTCTTTGACTATATCCATACGAAAAATCATGTGGATCAGTTGATCTGTTGATAGTAATTGAAAACCAAAAGCTTCAAAACAGTTTGGCTAGAACAGTACCCAAGAACCGTTTGTTTTTCCGGGATAAAAAATAACTTACGTCACTCGCAGGTCTTTAACTCTATCCATGCAAAAAAGCACATCGCTCTGTTGCTTTGTTACGACGTTATTGAAGGAATAACAAGCAATCAAACACATTTTCTCATTTATAATATTACTTGTAGTAGGGCTTTGATACTTCCAGCAATGTTGTTTTTGCTCTTTTGATGTTTGTATTTGGGATTTCAAACAAACATTAAAAGATCTGAGCATGAAAACCAGTTCACAATGACTGGCACTTGTCAAATGCATTGGGACAATGTGTACCGGAGACTTTACAGTAGCTTATCATAAAGTGGTTATTATTGGTGCAGGGTATCAGATTCAGAAGTATCTCCGGGCCGCCGCAAACTGGTACGGAACCAATCGGAAGGATCACCAAAATCAGGCGAGGCATCGGCGGAACTTCGGAGATTGGTCGACGCTCCAGCGCGCAGGCGGAGCGAATATGGTGTCATAGGAGATGCAGCTTGTATGGGGGACCATAAGGTGAATTACCGTTTTCTACAAACTTTATTACCATTTTGTACCAATTGATTACCATTTTCTACCAATTATTACAGTTTTCTACCAGTTAATTTTTTTACAAAATCTACTTCCAAAACTTGATTAATTGAACACTGCATGATTTAGTAATCAATTTTGTTTGTAGGTAATTACTAATTATTAAATTATAACATCATCTAATAAAAAGATTTTCTTAGGTATTTTTACTTTGAAATAAATAGTAACTAGTTTAGTTTTGAGTTTAATTAAATTGGTTATACCTACTATAAATTTTCATGTACTGTAAATGCAAGCTTATGATATTATTAGTACGTTTATTTTAAAAAGTAGTTAAACTTAGTAGGTAAATTATTAATAACTTTATTAAATTGAAAATTAATTGACAATAAGTAGTTAGTCGATTTTCTTACGATACAGCAAAAATTTCACTAGGTTACATCTTTAGAGTTAATTTAAAAATTTAAAAAAATCCAGATACTTAGTTTAGAGAAAAACATCAGAATGGATGCCATGTATCGTAAAGGTAATAATCGACGAACTAAATACATTGAAATAATAAAAGATCGATTCGCATACTCTTCTACCAACCGTAAAACATTGTCCACAGCCGATTTACCTCCGAGTGATGCTGCAAAGCGATCGAGGTATCGTACCCTGCAACCCCCTTCCCCCGCGTCTCAAACGCTTGCCTACAGACCCTGACATATACGCGAACAAAAAGCTACTAACTGTAAACCATCTAGAATATTCCACCAGCCACCCCGACCAACTACTACCCGACAAACGAATAAAACGTTCTAGAACGGGTTCACTTAACGAAAAGATATTTCGTATTCCATTCGTCGAAATCACTCGAGCAGACTATACGAGTTACGACGGTATATTCGTTAACGATATCGACACAACTTTGTTGAGTCCCAAACAGTTTTCGGATCCGTATACGCCGGAAAGCGTCGAATCTTTTACTCCAAACGCTGACGTATCCCCCGAATTGACTATTGTCGATGATTTGGTAGTGACCACTCTAACTCGGGATAGAAGTGTTTCGCCGTCTCAATTAAAAACTAGGTTAGACATGTTGTTGAGTAGAAACTGTAAAAGCAAAAATAGCGACAAAAGAGTTCCCGAACTACAAAGGTTGGACAGTAGGGAGTCTTGCAAGTCGGGTAGTAGTAAAAAAGGGGGGTTGTGTTGTTTGGCGTTGAAATGTTACGGTTTCTGTAGGAATAGAGCTCGTAAAGTGAATTGTAGCTGTAGTGGCTTGAAGTGTTGCTCCTCATGACGTTTGAACGTTTGTTGTGTTTTGTACCCTTAGTATACGGAAACGAATCGAAACGAAGCGATGATAATCGTTCCGCCTCACTCACACTATACACAGATATAATGTGTTAGTGAGATCGAAAGATTATCGCTGCTCGTTTCAATTCGTTTCTTTAATGGCACGTTTTATACAAGTTTGTACCTTTCGAAAATGTTGATAGATTTCGACTATCGAAACACTGTATCGTGAGTAACTGTAATACAAGAGTAAAAAAGGACCAAGGTCTAAGCAAGCGCGCTGAATTCTAGACCTAGACATTGTCAAAGTTTGAGTAAAAAACTAACTAACTAAAACTAGTGTTTCGATACTTGAAATCTATATCGTTGCAAACTTAGATTAAGCCAGTTACCCGCATTGGTCGATTACGGACATGGAACAGACAAGGATGGCAAATATCGCTGTCGTTTTCACGCTACTTATACTGCATTTTTATACTTAATCGCGAAAGCTTTTATTTTGACTAGATTGACGCTACCCGCACTGTAGTTTCCTTATATTACTATAGTAGACTTAATTATACAATGTATAATGTATAATACGTATTATACCTAATATTATTGTATCTGTTGTCGTCTAATGAGGATTTTTTGTTCAACCCTGCGTTGAATTTTAAAAAAGTTCATTTTTAAGTGACTTCCAAGTTCAAATCAAAGTCAGTGGTACTAATTCATTTGTAATCAATCCCTAATTTGTAGTTCTGAAAATAATGTTATCTTTTTCACAATTCTTCATGCGGAAAAGGATAGCATTACTATTTAATTAAATCTGTCAATTTAGAGTGATTGTGGGCAAGCAAATTAGCACAAGTAACAACTGAAAAAATACGTATTAGACCAAAGTGACCATTATAACTTTTTTTTTGTTAACTAGTCGACACTATGGTCTTGTTAAGGCCTTGTGCGTATTATTTATATATTTTTTTGGATTTATTTACGAACTTTTTTTAATTCAAAAGCGAACTGCATTTAATTTTAAACTGTACTTTAATGTAGCACGAATAGATACTTTTAATAATTGTAGGTTTAGATTAAGACAGGCATTGGACAACTACCGCTGGTATTCAAGCGACTCTTCGACATGCTCTCTCAGTCTAAACCTGCTTTAATTTTCTTAGATGTCAACCGTTTTTGAAAAAAATGGTAACTCACTATTTTTTTAAATGCTTACTTAAAGTAAATATGTGGTGCATGTTTTACCTTAGTATTAAATAATATTAAAAAAAAAATACATTAATAATAATGTATGTAATTCCTGAGCGGAAATACTTAAAATAGCGTTTGATGTAATAATAAAAAATTAAAATGTTTAAAATAGTATTTTTATCACATAAATAACAATTAACAACACAGTTGAATCGGCTCGCTCACACACTTACACAGATAAAATGTGATGAACGCCGCCATTTTTTATTTGTTTCTTTATTGGGCCGCATTGATTTAGTAAAAAAACAATTTTGAAACCAGTTACACACTAGCTTATTGTATCAAGACTGGGCCAACTTGTAAAATTGACGTATTATATTAAGAACTTGGCCCAATGTGTACAAGACTTCGTTATTGGTGCTTATTCGGTTGTACACAGTGAACGATAAAGCATAGAAAATGCGTCTCTAACAATTATTATCATTTGAAAAACACGTAACTTAAATTAAACGTAAATCGTAATAGGCTAATGATTGGTTCGTACCGTGTCATGCGCCATAATTGGCCTACTCAAAGTGACAGTTACAGAGTTACAATCGGATTAAAGACGCCTGCGGTACAGTATATATTTACAACGGTAGACATTTCGTTACGCTATAATGGAACGTATGTAATATTTCTAATGCTTTGTCGTTCACTGGTGGTACACATTCGCTAAATTTACCTAACGTGACAGGTCTAAATATTATCCCTTTCAAACTTGTGCCGATTCTGTTGCCTCTCTCTTTAAACTAAATTTGGAGTACCTGCATCTTTTCCTTTTTAATATTGCTAAAAAAGTACAGGACATGAATTTTACATTTAAAGACTCGTTTTAGTGCATGCTACAAATTTAAACAATGGGCTCGTTACTGGCAGCTAAAGTCACAAGGTTTGACAGCTCTAAATTAAATTTAGAACTGTCAAACTGTGTCTGTCCTTTTCATATTACATTAGTAAGAAGAGGATGCAAATGCTCAAAAATTTAGTTGTGCTCAGAATCAGTACCAATGTCTCTTGCGGCATACGATATCTTTTAGACCTCTCAATTGAGTTAAGTTTAGGAATTTCGGTACAATTGAATTAGAACCAAACGAACACAACGGATGCATTTTATGTTGCAATATCCATTAGATAAATAAGTTACTAAGTTATTTTTTAAATGTGTATTCTATTGAACTATCCTACTAGTCTATGGCACAGTTGTATATAAAAGTATATATATTGCCTACTCATCAAAGAAATAAAATTAAATATTTTACAGTACCTTTTCTATAATCCGCTTGCTATATTACTTTCTAGATGACATTAATCGACATTTATTACGAGTATATCGATTAATTATTATTTTTCAATGATATAATCCTATAATGGTGGAAGGACCTGGGAACCCATCGTATTATTATCCCAAGAAAACCTCCTACCATTATGTGATTAATGCGAAATGGTTACACTTAGCAATGAGGATTATAACTGGAAAGGGGTCGCGATTCTCAGCAATGAGAAATATTACGAATAGAGATAATGTAGGAAATAATATGGTAAGCAGAGCAAATTCAACATACATTCATATTAGAGAGAGCCAACGAATGCCAGACCTTCGTTATTTTATAAAAGCTGAAAGATATTTGCGTATTGTCCCCAACATAGGGACGAACGATCAGCGACTATGAAGTTTGGACAGTGGTGACTTTGGGAGATAACAGGTAACAAAGGTGTAAAAAAATCTTACTTCAAAGTATAAAGTCTAATTTTTTTATATTTTCTTTGGTGTTAGAAATGATGTCATGCATTGCCAGACACTAAGTATCTTGGCAACTCCTCGCCAGACACCCTTAAACTTGTAAATCTCAAGGGCCTCTGGCAGGGAGTTGCCAAACTCTAAGTTCCTGGCAATGCATGACGTGATTTCTAATACTATTCAGAAGAAAATATAAAAAAATTAGACATACTTTATTATTCCACCTTTGTTACCTGTTATCTCCCAAAGCCACCATGATCCAAACTTCATAGTTGCTGATCGTTCCACCTTATGTTGTTCAACACGCACGGAAACTTTCAGCTTTTGTAAAATAACAAAGGTCTAGCACTCGCTGGCTCTTATCCATAAAAGATGTAAGTTCAGCTGTGCCGATCTTATATTGATGTAACTTTTACATATAAAGTGAAGTGAAATTATACCAAATGGTCTATGATTCTAGTCTAACGGATGCTCAAATGGACCTTTTATTAAATAAATACCGATGTAATAATATATCAGCTTTTTTATTTATAAATTAAAAAAAAATATTAATGTGAAATTCTATTAAATTAAGAGCACAATGCGGAACTCAAAATTTGCTACCATAAGGGTCTATTTCACAAACGCTGGGTAAACTTTATCTAACGAATTTTGACATTTTGACAGATTCCCAATACAAACACTGTCAGTGTCAAATCTATTCGTTAGATAAAGTTTATTTGGCTGTTGTAAACCACGCCCTAAATCCTTAATGTAGTACAGTAGTTTTGTTGTGCTTATTTATTGTAGTTTCCGTTTTGTTAGTAAATTTCAGAATTCACTGTATTGCTGCATCTGTGAAGCTTTGCTTGTAAGTATGTTTTTCTGTTTGTTTTGAGCTGTTCGCTGTGAGTTTTAAGTTTGCTAATCATTTTAAATTATTAACTGAAAAAAGTACTTTCGTCAAATGTTTATGACGTAAAAGCTATGTATTTCATACAAGTTTATAGTTTCCGATTTTTTTTTTAAAATAATATTAGCCATGCTATTCATGACTAATACCCCCCTTTCTCCTCGAATTAAGCGTAAAGCTTGTGCCAGGAGTGGGTACGACAATAGTGCAAAGGGTAGCATTTGAACCGCCGACCTTTCGGAATTCATTCCGCTCCTCAACCGTTGAGCTATCGAGGCTCTCAATATTAAGCGAGCGTTTTGACGTTTGATAAAAAGTCTCTAATTTGATTTAGTCATCCTTTGATTTAGTAGTTTTCATCTTAAATTTGTTTTTCTCTCAAGGGCTGTCAACTATCAGTTCAGTGATTCGCCAGGGACGCCGAGTTTGGTCGGGCCGGCGCTGAGCGTTAGCGATTCGCTTCCAGTGTCTCGCGCAAAATAAGCCTCAATTTGACCGAAGCTTTATACCGTCTAGTGTGCTTTTGTTGCGAGCTTTGCTTTAACTTTAGGCTTTCTTTCCACCAGCGATGTGATAGCGAAGCGAAGGATATGTGTGAAACCCACCAATAGGATCGCTTCATTTCCATAGCTTAGCTTAGTTCCATATCTTAGTGCTGGTGGAAAAGGTTTAGCTTTTTAGGCAGGCTTCGGTTGATTCGAAATACAAATCCCTGGTAATAAGCATCATTGTAAGTTAGGTATAGGTACCCTATAGTCTTTACTAAGCATCAAGATGAGAGACTTATTAAAAGAGGGAGTCTCAGGGTATATTCCCGGCCGAGACAATATTGAAATTTATAATTTCTAAATAGTTTCCATTTTACTTCAATGAATTAATATAAAAGTTTATATCTCAACTAGCATAACCCGTGACTTTGTCCGCGTGTACTACACAAAACCCTTATTTTATCTTAGGGGCAAACCCTACTTACTACCCTGGTGGCAAAGCCGTACCGCCAAGCAACTTAGCGTTCCAGTACTATGCCCTGTAGAAACCAAAGGAGTATGGGTTTAATTAAAACTGCCATATCCCTTCCAGGTTAGCCCGCTTCCATCTTAGACTGCATCTTCACTTACCACCAGGTGAGATTGCAGTCAAGGGCTAACTTGTATCTGAATTTAAAAAAAAACCAGAAAACTCATACATAAATTGTAAACTTTACAGGGAACTTCCGTCACGAGCTGCACTCGGAAGCGTCGCCAAAGCAAGGCACCGAAGATAACGAGGAGACGGAGTCGCCGAACACTCGCTATATACACTTCAACTCCACCCCAAATAACATATTCAAAGAAACAGACATATAAACCACAGAATACTTATATATTCTATATATTAAACATAAAATACAAAAATGTTTCTGCTGTTATAAACTATGAACATGACAGTTAATAGACTTTGAAACCATCCAACCGATGTGCTCCAAACCGGTTTCACTAGAAAGGCAATAATGCGAAGATGGTTTTAGTATAAGGTAAGAAATGATGACTTATCTTTAATACCGGTACTGCGTGTTATAGATTTTAGCTAGTCGTCGTGGTTAACCCATAAAATATCTCCACTGTTGGACACAGAAATATGTGTTGAAAAATTCTCGGTACTGGTCCGATGTAGGTTGAGTGTTGACGGTGTTTGCCCGTTCCCGAAGAGCATGTATAGCCTGCACCTAGTCTTTCTCCGGTCGTGTCGGATTTCCATCGGGCTATGAGAGTGAGGGAATAGAAAATGCATGTGTGTTTGCGTACACACTTGTGCACTCCCACGTAGATTGGCCGCAGTGGCCGAAATTCGGTTGGGAGGACATTATTTATTATTAAATTAGGAAGAATTTAAACTGCCATATATCGAGGATAGAGCCATTCTATTTAAAACTTTAAAATTTATTTGGCAACTAGCTTATGCCCGTGTTTCGTCCGCGTGGATTACAAAAATTCCAAATCCCTATTTTACCCCCTTAGGGGTTGAATTTTCAAAAACCCTTTCTTAGCGGATGTCTACGTCATAATAGCTATCTACATGCCTTTCAGCACGATAAGTCAAGTAGATTGAGCTGTGCGTTGTTAGATCAGTCAGTCAGCTTTTCCTTTTATTTATTTAGATTAGAATTAACTTACCTATTATTAGGTATTCATTGGCGTAGACTGATGTTTTCTCTAAACTAAAGGAGTATCTGCATCTTTTTCTTGTTAATATTGCTAGAAAAGGACGGAAAATTATTCTAAATCAAGATATCTAAATTTTAAATTTTAGTGCTAACTGGTACTTTATACTTTAAATACTATGCGCTAAAGTCACGAAATTTGACAATTTTAAATTAAGTTTTTCTCTTCTTTTCTTATTACATTGGTAAGAAAAAGATGCGAACTCTTTAAAAAGTTGCGATCAGAATTTGCATATGCATTGCAAATACATATATTTGAAATTAATATTCGTCGCTAGTCATTCCTTAATCTAAAAATAAATTTAATGTTTATTAACTAAATGTAACTTAAGACTATTAAACTAGTTCTTACCTAAAAACACTGATATTAATAATTCGGATTATACACACTCTTTAATTAGATAAATAAATAGATAAATAGATCTAAAAAACGTACGATCAGTTTCAAAATGTCAAAACCGGTTAATTGGTTTTTGAGATAATGGTAAACATTATATACATACGAACAGGACGAATACATAATTTCCTTTTTTGAACTCATTTAAAAAAAATTAATGTAGTAGGCTAAAAAAGTACTTAATAAATAGTTAATTAAACACACCTATAAATAAAACCGCATTTAAATTAAGTACTGTGTGTAATTTTCCTATTAGATCTTTGTTTATAATCTAGTCAATTAACTAAAAATATTATTATATTGAATATTAAAACTATCCCTTTCCTGTAATAATATTAACTAGGCACCTATTGATAAATATTTATTATAATGAAATACTTAATTATGATTAGCTAAAATATAAAAGTTACTGATCATTATAATTCTTATTTGCGTATTAATATGACATAAGTACATACTACTCTATTTAATTTATTGTGAAGCTTCCATATTAGATATTCACTTTTTTAAAAAAAGATCCCGACGAATTGAGAACCTCCTCCTTTTTTGGAAGTCGGTTAAAAAGTAAAAAATATGTAATACGTAATAACTACTAATGTAGGTATGTAAATATCATAATTATATATTTATTTCTCTTATAATGTTACGTAATTTTTCTTCATTACGAATTTATTAAGAAATTAATGTCATGTAAAATGAAGCCAAATTAATATCACAGGGTAGATATTTACAAGAAAGTTTCGTTTTAGGTAAATAACTAATTTGTTATTGGGTTAATAAATAATAATAATTATTCATTAATATTCGTCAACATTGATATTGTTAAGTGGTTTAAAATAAGTAGGAGTAAATCTACACCATTAATACTAATTAATTTATTATTAATATTATAAAAGTTCCTTCTCACCATACATTACACAACCAATCTGTTTCCCAACAAATTGTATGTTGAGTAGGGATTTTAGGAAAAATATTAGTAACCTCGCGCACTACGCGGTCACTACTCGGCTTAGTAGTGCGCGAGGTCCCTTAGTGCTAATTCGGTTGTCGCTCTTTAAATTGACAGGTCTACAGTCCGACAAGGCTCTTTTGGCGCGTGGCCGAAATCGCAACTAAAGCCGCCATCTTGAGAAGTGCACTTGTTGAAAGTTCGCTGTGTCGGCATAAGGCTACAACTGCGCCCTCACTCAAGTGCCAGAAGAGCCTTGTCGGACTGTATTGTACAGTACGACAAGGATCTTTTGGCACTTGAATGACATTGACAAGGGGGCGTAGTTGTAGAACAAATGCTGCCAGCAAATAAAATCTCAATTTTAGGGAATAAGTTAAAAAACCGAGTAAGTTTTATCTGATTATAACTGAATGAGACATTGGTAAAGCCGTCCCTACTACTACTACTTCCACAGCGAGAAAGAATAATAGAAACAATTGACAGGCCATGAACTTGCAACCTATCATATTTCAGTTTACCTGCTCAAATACTATATTTACGTAGTGCTAAATATAGTTATAAGATATGTTAACAGTATATCTTGATGTTAATTTATGTGGAATAATTCTAATATTTAAAAAAACAGTGAATTTCTGATTTTTTTACTTAACAACAATAATCAAATATAACCACATAAAAGGTGACAGCGTGACACTTTACAAAATGGCGGTGTTAGTTCCGATTTTGGCCACGCGCCAATAGATCCTTGTCGCATCGTAGGTAGTTTATCACAGTGCTTATAGGTTTAGACCCATTGAGTTAGAAAGTGTACCTTTAACTGAATACATCTAGGAATAATAATAATAGTTATGAAAGCTCTGGGTGTATTTATTTAGTAAATGTAGTAATTGTAGTCCATTTAGTACCTGTGTAGTGCGAGTCATTAGTATAATTCAATATTTTATTAGAAGTTGGCAAATTAGTACTTAATTGAAACTTTTTAATTTTGTGTGAGTGCATGTATCAGTGATATAATGTTTATATTAGCAAAAATATATGGATAGTAATATGTTACAGATATTATCACTTATCTAAGGGAGTTCAAAATAATGCCTGGGCAACATAAATATTGACTAACATGGGTGGGCACTAGACAATATCTAATAATAGTTTAATGAAGCAATGAGGGTCAAAAAATAGCCTATTTCTTTCCCTGGGATGCCAGTTATCTTTTTACAAAATGTTAAATCAGTTATACCCGTATTCACAAACGTATTATGAGGTCTCATAGTGCGCTCGAACGCACAGTGTAGGTTCCACCAATCAGATGACTGTGTCACGTCAATTTACAATGAACTGATTGGTGGAACCTACACTATGCGTTCGAGCGCACTGTGACACCTCATAGTAATGATTGTGAATACGGCCGTTAAATAGATAGGCTGTGAAAGGTTACCAAACAGATAAACACACTTTCTTTTTATAATATTCATACGTATGCGTTAAAATTATGCATATTGCCTTGATTAATTATTTAGCCCATAAAAGATAAAATGTTTAAGATAGGTATAGTAAGTTATACACTTACAGACAACTATAATAAATAGTGGAGAATGGGGTAAAGATATTTATTTAAACACATGCACATGCGTATAATGAAACTGATAAACTATTGTTAATTATTTATCTACAGATGTTACAAATAAAATACTGTATTTGCGTAAAATAAAAATACCGATATTGTTAAAGATAAAGCTAACTTTTAAGGTCTTCCTACCTTTAGTAGATCAGATTACGTTTATGTATTTAAATAATGGACATACTCGCTTTCATTATGTATTTAAATAAAGTATTAAAATGTTCGTATTCGTCGCATATCCTTACTGCAAGAACTCATTAATTGCAAAAAACCGGCCAAGTGCGAGTCAGACTCGCGCACCGAGGGTTCCGTACTCAGGTATTTTTTCCGACATTAGACACAATAAATCAATAACTATTATGCATAAAAATAAATAAAAATCTCTTTTAGAATGTACAGGTAAATCCCTTTCATGTGATACCCCACTTGGTATAGTTATCTCACTTTGAAAATTGAAACACATTTTAATTTTTTTTTTAATTACCTATGTAACCACAAATTCACGGTTTTCGGATTTATTCCTGTACTTGTGCTATAAGACCTACCTACCTGCCAAATTTCATGATTCTAGGTCAACGGGAAGTACCCTATAGGTTTTCTTGACAGACACGACGGACGGACGGACAGACAGACAAAAAAGTGATCCTATAAGGGTTCCGTGTTTCCTTTTGAGGTACAGAACCCTAAAAATATCCAACAGAGCTTACAACTACTATGAACTGAGTTCTATATTATTAAATACTTAGGACTTGTCTTGACCATAACCATAAAGAACTACAATCAGGTATGAAGGACAAGTTCATAGTTGTAATCTGTATCTCGATTGATGTTGAATGACAGCTACAATGTCGCGATCGCAATCACCTCTGATTGGTCGGCGCTCGCTCACTATTGGCTACAATGCATTGTTGCAACAAAAATAGCATGCATTTAGCCAATAACAACAATTGCGATTGTAATAATGATTGAAGCAGGTTTTACGGAATCGAGCTACTGTACCTACTTGATGATTTTTGCAATTGATGAGTTCTTGCAGTAAACCGACTAGGTACCTATATTCTATAAAATATATCAATTCCATGACTACAGAATAAGTGTTAAAATAGTTTTATTGACTTCGTCTGTGAATGGCGTTTGCTGGCGCGCGTGTTGTGACTTTTTGGAGTGTTTTTTTTTGTTAAAACTGACTGGAAAGCGCTCTAAGGGGGTGCCGTGCGTATGTCGGCGAGTGCCGGCACAGGCGGGGTCCATACTTGTATAGTTTAGCTAACTTGTTACAAATAACTACAAACTTGACATTGGCTAATCATTGTAAAAGCCAGACGAGAGAGAAAAAAAAATAGTTTAATTTGATACAGTTGGCGCCAGGAAAAAATAGGTAACCTGTAACCTTGAATTGCGAAGTTTTTTTTAATTCTGATAAAATCTAAATGAAGAGGTGTCATAGTATGGCATAGCTTATAGAACATACTTGAATGGCAAAAGCAGGCAAGGTCCTACGCTGTTCCGAAGTATCCACTCAATAGTCAATATTTACTACGGAAGTCAATCATGAAATTATGGAAGTTAGTTTGGAAGTACCTACCCATTTAAGAGGAAAACCTATGCGAATGACATTGACGATTTCACCTTCAAACTAGCAATTTTGACATGACGTCATGACCCTCTATTGACAATTAATCAAGCAGACATTTCAATCTGCGAAATTTACGCGGACTTTTAGTATTTTGACGTAGGAGGGTAAAAGATCCAGTAAATGAACGAATAAGGACTACCCTGACTTTGACCTAAAATTAAGATATATGAGAATCGTTCTATATATAATTTTTATATATTTTTTTATCTGTGTCTATACACAGTAGGTATACACTCTTAAATTATTTAAATATCAAAAACGCAAAAAAATGCGTGGTATTAATTATTATAAATTATTTTATTTAACAAAAGGATAAATTGCCAGTAAATGAACTGGGAATTTCAGTGAATGAACGAACTCTATCTAGTGCATAAACTCTCGATTCCTATTAATAAATTCTTAAGTATATTTTCGCCTTGGAATTTTAAAAAAAATGTCAGATTTTCAGTTTTTGACTTATTGTATATTTTTTTCTACATTTTGCGCGATAAATCAAAAACTATTTTACATAATAATAATAAATAAAACCTGTTTTAGAATGTATAATAGAGCCCTTTCATATGATATTATCCCCTTTGGTATAGTTATCTTAGTTTGAAAGTCACCTAAATTTTCTGGAAAACAGTCCAAATGACTACAGAGAAAATGAAACTTAACGCCCTTGTTGCATCCAAGTCGCTGGAAGTGCAACATCAGCTACTGAATGTGTTAAGAGTAGTGAGAATAATATACCGTAACACAAGTGTCTGATGTTATCAGATTTGTTCCTTTGAGCCGAGAAGCCACATGTTCTGATGCTTTTTAGACAATCTAAGATCTCTCATTAAGTGATCCAAATAATTTTGATTGAATGGTCTAAGTTGAGATGTAAAAAAGTCACTACATCGTCACTACCTTCTGAAAGTTCTTGAAATGGTAGATTAGAGGTACTGGGTTGGGGCTGAGGTACAGATTTATCACCAGAAGTCAGAATCGTTCAAATTGCAGACTGCAAGTTACAATAGAGCCGCTTGGAACAATTTTTTTTGCTGTTTCTTCTGGTAATATTCACAACGCAGAAATAATAATCATCATGGTGTTTAGATGGTTTGCGCCAAATTATAAAATTTTTTTTTAGTAAAAGTAGTTAAATATTCTTATTTGCTCATAAACGCAACGAGGAAATACAGCTTCCACATATAAAAATTGGAGTCCAGGCCTTGCTGTTAGCTGCTAATGGGTTCTCAAAGTAGCCCGAGTATGCTTGTTTTACTGGGCACAAAAGGAAAGAATGAAAGGAGCTTACCCAGTACATCTTAAAAGATCCGTTATAGATACATGCATCCTGCCATGCCTTACCTATGCCAGCCAAACATGGGTCCAGACAAAGAATATAAAAAGAAATAGTGACTTGCTAAAGGGCGATGGCAAGGTGCATAAATTAAGCAAAAAATATTCAAAGTGAGAATTGAAGACATAAGAAAAAAGACAAAGCCTACAAAGACACCTTGAGACATGCCCTAAAACTGAAATGCAAATGGTCATATTGTATCGATTTTTACAGATGAAAGAAGGACAGGTAGGTAGACCGAAGACGCGTTGGTCTAATGCTATTGTGCAAATCGCGAGAGAAAATTAGCTTGATAGTACCAAAGACAGAGAGAAATGGGGATTCCCAAGAGGGATCCATATCCAAGAAAGCAGAATACCAGAATAAATATAAAAAAAATTCAAAAGAAAAATAAAACCGACTTCAAAATCACAAACACTAAAAAGTAAAAAATAATTTAAGTTATTGTGGTTTTTGAAGTCGGTTTTATTTTTATTTTGAAAATTTTTTATTTCAAAATTTTTAGTGGCCCCACTGTACTATAATAATATGCCATGCCCAGCTAAAACCCTACTGTTTACTAAGCAATTACACTGATCGCGAGCAATTTGCTCTTATCCATTGAGGAGTTCTGTTCTCCATCTCAGAAGATATTCATCAGAACTTCATCAAATTTATATGGGACCACCTGCAAAGTATACCTAGCTTTTCAAAAAAAAAAAAAAATCCAGATCGGTCCAGGCGTCTTTGAGCAATCGGTGAACATACATTAAAAAAAAATTGAATTTGCTCTTATCCATTGAGGAGTTCTGTTCTCCATCTTCAAAGATATTCATCAGATCTTTACCAAATTTATATGGGACCACTTGCAAAGTATACCCTATCAAACAAAAAAAAAATCCAAATCGGTCCAGGCGTCTTTGAGTAATCGGGGAACATACATAAAAAAAAAGATACCAACGAATTCAGAACCTCTTCCTTTTTTTAAAGTCGGTTAAAAATATACTAAGATTTACTAACATGGTGTTATACCATAGAGTAGCAAACAGAGGCAAAGCTTCTAAGAAGCGAGCAAAATTTATAACTATTTTGGTAGGGCTGGCACTGGAGGATACAATTTAATTAACAATAGTTATTTGTTCAACAAGATGGTAAAGTTTGTTTTTGTTGTGATTGCCTAGTTTAAATATCGATCTTTAAATATCGATCGATAGATCTAAATATCGATTTTGAACGAAATCAGTCAATTTAGAAAGAATTATAAATGGTGCCAACTTTTTAAAATTTTGGTTACAGGTTCCTATTTTGTGATCCCAGGGAGCTCTAAATATCGATTTTGAACAAAATCGGTCAATTAACAAAGAATTTCAAAATGGCGTCGACTTTTTTAAATTTTGGTAACAGTTTCTTATTTTGTGATCCCAGGGAGCTCTAAATATCGATTTTGAACGAAATCGGTCAATTAACAAAGAATTTCAAAATGGCGTCGACTTTTTTAAATTTTGGTAACAGTTTCTTATTTTGTGATCGCAGGGAGCTCTAAATATCGATTTTGAACGAAATCGGTCAATTAACAAAGAATTTCAAAATGGCGTCGACTTTTTTAAATTTTGATAACAGTTTCTTATTTTGTGATCCCAGGGAGCTCTAAATATCGATTTTGAACGAAATCGGTCAATTAACAAAGAATTTCAAAATGGCGTCGACTTTTTTAAATTTTGGTAACAGTTTCTTATTTTGTGATCGCAGGGAGCTCTAAATATGGATTTTGAACGAAATCGGTCAATTAATCGGTCAATTAACAAAGAATTTCAAAATGGCGTCGACTTTTTTAAATTTTGGTAACAGTTTCTTATTTCGTGATCCCAGGGAGCTCTAAATATCGATTTTGAACGAAATCGGTCAATTAACAAAGAATTTCAAAATGGCGTCGACTTTTTTAAATTTTGGTAACAGTTTCTTATTTCGTGATCCCAGGGAGCTCTAAATATCGATTTTGAACGAAATCGGTCAATTAACAAAGAATTTCAAAATGGCGTCGATTTTTTTAAATTTGGTAACAATATCCTGTTTTGTGATCCTAGGGATCCTCAGATATTGATTTTGAACAAAATCTATGACAGTTCAAGAAAATAGATTTTAAACACTATTTAAATTATTATCATTAACATTAAATTAAATGAAAACACGACGCGCGACGTGTACTGCAGCCCCTGAGCTTGAGCACAGGCCGAGCCGGTATAAACCGATTTCTCTCCGTACGCGACGTAGCGCCTGTGCTCACGCACACACGCGCCTCAAGCTTGTAGTAGTGTACCTATCGTAGCGCGCTTGTATGAAGCTTTGACTCTGTTCGCTACTCATGTGGTTATACAACGCAATACCACACTAACAAACACTCGTACAAACATACAGACAAGTATATACTCACACACACTCACACACACACATGGACGCACGCACACGCACTTTTGAACGGTTTGAACGGAACACGGTTTTGAAATTGAAATTGAAAAAAGTGTAAGAATTTGTAAGAAAATATTTAAAAAAGGTATATCAGCCGGTTTTTATTCCAGCTCTTAATACATGTAAAAACGTCCAATCTGTTCATTTACTTGAGCCTTTACCCTAGTACCTAATTATATCGACCGCCCCATATCAAAACAAAGTAAATGTCATTTTTCCGAAAATCGTTTTATGTCATAAGCCTAACTTTCATAGTATGTCCCGTTGTATTGTAAGGACACCCACATTAAAGTAAAATTAAAAGCTAGTAAGTCGCTTTGACCATTTTAAAACATAGTAAGTCTATGAACTGGCTAGGTTTTTTATAGATTAATGCGCCTTACTAAGTTTTTCAAAGGAATTAGATTAAATAAAATAAATATCACCCATTATCTAAATACCATGTCAAAACAGTAAATACTTAATGATGCATTAAAACTTAAAAGTAAGATAGGAAAAGTCAATGACCTCTACATGTCAACTGTTAAATATGGCTTGCAAGGGAAATACTTTGCATACTTACATAATGTTTTTAAGGTTCCATATCTCAAAAGGAAACACGGGACCCTTATAGGATCACTTTGTTGTCTGTCTTTCTGTCCGTCTGTCCGTCTGTCCGTCTGTCGTGTCTGTCAAGAAAACCGATAGGGTATTTCCCGTTAACCTAGAATTATGGGCAGGTAGATAGGTCTCAACTCTCATAGCCCAAGTAAAGGAATAAATCCGAGAACAAATTTCGTGATTCTAGATCAACGGGAAGTACTGTATAGGTTTTCTTGACGGACGGACGGACAAATGGACAGACAACAAAGTGATCCTTTAAGAGCTCCGTTTTTCATTTTGAGGTACGGAACCCTAAAAAAGAAAGTGATGCACATCTAATGAATAAATGTGTAGGCCAGTCTTCACACTAAAATATTTAAACCCCTTTAATTTAAAAACTGTCATAGCCTAGTGGTTAGAACGTCCGCCTCCTAATCGAAGGTCGGGGGTTCGATCCTGGAATCACGCACTACTAACTTTTCAGTTATGTGCGTTTTAAGCAATTTAATATTGTATATCAAATCTTTGAAAAGAGCAACCGCCGAGTTTCTTGTTGAAGACTACGGCCTAAACTTCTCTTGAATTTAAACCACTTACTAGGTTTTGATCTGAGAAAGAAATTTGACATTAATTGACAAAATTGAGAGACCTAAGCTTGTATAAGAACACAGAAGTGTCATAATTCGTGTTCACTTTGCCTAACGTCTCTCGGAGAGCAGAGAGAGATTTAAACTGTTTCTTATAATCACTGGCCATATTTCAAATGCGAAAGTGTGTTTGTTGGTTTAATATTCAATCACGCTGCAACGGAGCAACCAGTCGACGTGGTTTTTTGCATGGATACATTTAAAGACCTTGAGAGTGACATCTCTCTCCGCATCGTATTCTTTATTGCTGAGGGTTGTGACCTCTTTCCATTATTCCTACATCTAATGGTAGGTTTTCTTGGGATAATAATGCGGTGGGTTCAAAGAGCCTACGGAACTCGACTAGAAAAACGAGATTTTGACTCTTAGTTTTAACGGTTATGAATTAGTTTTTTACACTCTCATTTATTTATTTTTCCCATTTTATCCTATTTTTAAACAACACATAATAAAATAACAAAAACAACAGAAAAAATAACAGAAACACAGAAAAAATAACAGAAACAACAGAAAAAATAACAGAAACACAGAAAAAATAACAGAAACAACAGAAAAAATAACAGAAACACAGAAAAAATAACAGAAACAACAAAAAATAAAATAACATCAACAACAAAATCAATAAATAACAGAAACAAAAGAGAAATAAAATAAAATAAGATTATTTTCTCAAAGTAAATGTGGGAATACATAGGGATGTAGTTGCAGTTGATAAAGGTCTTACTCCGCTTTCCTTAGGCAAAAATAACTGGCGTAAGCCCATAGTGCTTAGCACTTCGGATCGCATAGCTGTATGGAGGAGTAAGGAGTTGCATGGAAGATTCTACAAGGCCTTAACTAGGCCGGATGTAGATTCCATAGCCTCTGTATCCTGGCTACAGTTTGGGGACCTCTTTGGGGAAACCGAAGGTTTTATCTGTGCAATTATGGACGAAGTTATTAAGACTAATAATTACCGGAAACATATAATGAATTAGTTATTATTATCAGTGATAAAATTGATTAGGGCTGCCAGGTAAAATGACATTTATCTCGGAAAATCAAAGAGTGTCCACGAGATTTTTTCCAAGTTTGCGCTACTAAGTACATATATTATGAAGAGGAAAGGTTTGTTTGTTTGTTATCGATAAACTCTGAAACTACTGAACTACTTGCACTAAAGACATAATCATCAACATCAACCGACAGACGTCCACAGTGAACATAGGTCTTTAATAGGGTCTTCCACATGCTACGGGTTTGCGCCGCCTGAATCTTTGCGCTTGCGCTTGACGACAATCATGCTTTAAAGAAAGCAATGATGAGGTCCAAGTTGGAGCACGCTTACCTAGAAGATGCCTATTCACTCTTGGCTTGCAGGTATCTAAGGTATATATGGCAGGAAACACGGCCGCCGAAATGGCGTTCCAACCTTTAGGCTCTCCCCATTGCCCGCAGCATGAATCTGAGCTTTCTTATGAGACCCATGGTTATATTATGTACATATAATATCTCATAAGAAAGCTCTAACACACAATCCAGCTAAGTAAGTCCAATTTCGAAAAAAGCTAGCTAGCCGACAAATCTAACTCAGGCAGCCTTCGGGAACCTTCGAGATGTCTCTGTCCAAAATTCCTCAATGCTTGAAGAACAGTCTTTGAATAGTGCATATTGTCAGTGATGAAATATGGATCCGAAATATAGGTATTTTTTTTGTACACAGGAAATGCCTGACGCATACCCCTCCGTCATGTGGGGCTTGCACCAAACTTGCACTACTACGAAATCCATTTCGGAACACGGCACCCGGAACGAGGCGCGCTATCTCCTAACATAGGTATAATACCTATTTAGAACACTTACTATCTGTCATCATAATCTATGACAACCTCCGAGTATTTACCTGGTAAAACCGTAACTTTAGAATAAAATTTAGTATATAAGCAGGCTTCATTTAGAAATGAAAAAATCCCTATTTTATTTTTCAACGATTATAAACACAACTTTCATTCAAAAATAATAAGCTTAAATTCATTTTAAATAATATTTTGCGACGAAATGACGCGCACAGTCCTTCCGCCATGACAGTCCAGTGGACACTGAATTCCATAGAGCGCCTGCAAGAAAATAAATAGCACAGGAAGTTTTTTGGTTAGTTTTAGATTATTTAAGAAACGAAAAACATTTAGTATAAAACTAACAGTTAAAATTGATTGCAAAACCTAAACATATCATTTTCTGGAGGTTGGCTTCAAAGTATCAAGATGTTAAAGAAAACTTTTACAGAACAAGTTGCGAACAGCAATGTTTTCAACTTGGTTTTTTTTTTTTATTGGGATAATGTATACTAAATAAAAAGAGGCCCTTATAATCTTCACAAACTGAAGTTTTTAATTGCATGTATTTAATAGCTGTTAATGCTTTAGAAAAATAAACAATTTACTTCAAAGTACAGCATTTTTGCGATTTGTCAAATAGCAATTACCTTAACTTGATTGTTTATACTTAATACATACAGCGCAAGTGACTTGCCAGGGTTGACCTCTAACAGTTTTATTACTAGTGACTTAGTTAAAAAATATAAATTGTTAAGTATTTACTATGAATGTATTGATGTCTAGTCATTTTATTATGTAGATGTGTCTATGAAAATAAAATTTCAATTATGAGAATAATTTTTGTCTTATTTATTCTTCATTTTAACAATCGCGGTTCACCTAATGAGTAAGATAGAGTGGTATAGTCCCAAGCAAACAACTTGAGCACTGACGCGATTGGCTATCGAATGGCGGATGCTTGCGATTGGTTGATCAGTCGGCGTGGGTGAACACGATTGGTTGATACGTCGACTTTCGCTTCCCGGATTCGCCAACACTCTCCCACTACACCTCTTCAGTTTGCCGGCGACTATAATTTATATGAAAATGAAAATCATCTATCTACCTATATTCAGTTATTCACTGTCCGATATCTACCTACGAAACTTTTCAAAATGGTAGGTTTAAATGTTAAGTTTAAAAATTCATAAATTCGTATTTATATTGTAGAATTGGTACAATTTAGTTTCTTAACCTTATTAATGGTAGTATATGATAGTGTTAGTATATAAGTACATAACTAGCGGCCCGCCCCGGCTTCGCACGGGTGCAAGTCAAAGTTATAATTTATCGTAAAATAACATAGTTAAAGTCCACGGCTTATGTGTACGATTTTACAAATATAGTAATTTTAGTTGTCAAAGTTTTATTAAGAAGGTCTATCCACTTATAGGTTATTATAGAAATTTTTAGAACATTCCAGATCTTTAATAATAATTTGACACATTTAGGAACTTTCTAGATCATCCTAGAAATTTTGAGACATTTCTCGAATATTCTAAATCGTTTATAATAGTTTGCATACATTTCGGAACTTTCTAGGTCATTCCAGAAATTTTTAGAACATTCTAGACCGTTCCAGATCGATAATAACAGTTTTACACATTTCGGAACTTTCTAGATCATTCCAGAAATTATTAGAACTTTCTAGAACATTCCAGATCTTTAGTAATAATTTGACACATTTAGGAACTTTCTAGATCATCCTAGAAATTTTGAGACATTTCCCGATTATGCTAAATCGTTTATAATAGTTTGCACTCATTTTGAAACTTTCTAGACCAATCCAGAAATTTCCAGGCATTTCTCGAGCATTCTAAATCTTTTAAGAACTTTCTAGAACGTTCAAGAACGATAGTAACAGTTTTACATATTTTGGAACTTTCTAGATCATTCCAGAATTTTATACAACTTTCTCAAACATTCTAAATCGATAATAACAGTTTTACATGTTTTAGAACTTTCTAGATCATTATAGAAATTCATAGAACTTTCTAGAACATTCCACAAATTTATTGTCATTTTTTAAACATTCTAAGCCTATTATAATAGTTTGCACTGATTGTAGAACTTTCTAGAGCATTCCAGAATTTTTATAACTTCCTCGAACGTTCTAAATCGATTATATTAGTTTACACTTTAGAATTTTTTAGATCATTCCAAAAAAAATCAGAACTTTCTAGATTGTTTCAAACCGAAAATAATAGATTTACACATTTTGGAATTTTCTAGATCATTCGACAAATTTTTGTACTGTTTAAAACGTTCAGGATCGATAATAACAGTTTTACACATTTTGGAACTTTTCTAGATCATTTCAGAATTTTTTTGGACTTTCAAACATTCCAGATCGATAATAGCAGTTTTACACATTTTGGAACTTTCTAGATCATTCCAGAAATTTCGAGATCTTTCCAGAAGTCTGCGGGTTTCCTTTTTTTCTGTCCTTTTCTAACCCATGTGGGTTAGAAAAGGACAGGAATATATTTTTCACATTTTTGCCACTCAAAACCACCCATTGCCACCCAACGCCACCAAACTCCCTTACTCGCATATCTGGAGACCAAGGGGTATTTACCACCCCAACGGGAAGTTGATTGGAGTTGGTGGTGATAGAGAAAACCCTGTCATTACGTACTAACATTGCATTTTATAATATATATTAGACTAGCCGATGCCCGCGACTTCGCCCGCGTGGATTTAGGTTTTTCGAAACCCCGTGGGAACTCTTTGATTTTCCGGGATAAAAAGTAGCCTATGTGCTAATCCAGGATATTATCTATCTCCATTCCAAATTTCAGCCAAATCCGTCCAGCAGTTTTTGCGTGAAGGAGTAATAAACATACACACACACACACACACACACACACACATACAAACTTTCGCCTTTATAATATTAAGTGTGATGTGATTAGACATAAGGAAAAAATTTGTAAGATAAGGAATAAATAATAATAATAATTGTACAATAAAGTATAATAGGTAAATCTACACTTGCGACGCTGCACATGGGGCAAGTCCGCTAGCATATAAAGATATCGCTAATCATCTCCGCCGCCTCCATAATCACCCCCAGCGTCGCCTCCTCCATAGTCACCCCCACTATCTCCTCCTCCATTACTACCCCCACTGTCTGATCCACCACCAGATCTATTGCTGCCCCAGCAATCCGCACATAAGTCTCCTCCACCCCTCGTATGACCTCTGCTGACATAGTGTCTATTATTATCAGACGAGCGATTTCCGAGTTCAAACAGTTCGCTACACTGACCGCTCCCAAAATTACCTCGATCGCAAAAATTATCTCCGCCTTCATAATAACCCAAGATATTGTCAGCAGTTCCAGCATATTCGGGAACATAGCTTTGCCTATGGTCGCTGTCACCGTGTAGGGAGATTCTTATGATATCATAACCACTATAATAATTCACTTCATGCCTTTGAGGTCTCCGATCACTAAGATTCATTTTACGCTTTTGAGGTATCGGTGTCTTTTGTTTTTCCTCATCACAACAGCCCGAACAGTGGCATTTATTACAGTATAATGCATTGAAATAAAACAAGCAACATTGGCCGATGTCTTCGCAACACCTGTTACAATTTGTTTCGGACGATGGCAGTTCTCTTGAGTTAATATTTGCCTCTTGCCTTGGCTGGGACGTCACCACGTTTGACATTATTTTGTTTATCAATGAAAGTTATTTAGCTATACTTATGTACGTACTAGGGATTGCAATGCTGGATCCGCAATCCAGCAATCCAGCTGGATCCAGCACGTTTTTAGGGCTTGCTGGATCCAGCATCTGACGCTGGATCCAGCGGTGCGGATCCGCACTCAGCTAAAATCAAGTAACTAACTTTTTTTTCGCGCAAAGACCATAGAATGCCTTTCAGAAAAACAAAAAAGAACTGTAAAAAAAATGATTGGACTCTCAAGTCTGAAATTATATTATAACTTCAGCTTCCATTAAGATTTTATGTGTGGGAATTGGGATAGGCTACGCAATTTTATTTCGAAAATTAGTGATACTGGGAAACTGAGAACCCTACAAAGTTAGTAAAACAAGTACCTATGAATAGCTATTTATTTCAGATTAGTGATGTGTATAAGGGAAGTTACTGTAAAAAGAAAGCAAGGTACGTTTTTGGGTTCAATGTTTTCGTTCTGGAAATTATTTTGACCTGCAGAACAAACCCCTTGGGGATCCTAGTTGACAGTGAAGTATTAAAAGATGATTGTGGAAGCGGATCCATCGCAAACCACGCCAGAGTTAGTGGTACACTAACGTTAGCGCTAGCACTTGTGAGTGATAAAACGATTTTAATTCACTAATAACAAATTGGTAAAGTGCAAAAGCTCGAGAATTGGGTACTGCATGAATTGAGTGAAGCACAGCAAACCAACAAACACGCTTTGGGTGCTGCGTTACAGTACTCAATCGTCACAATAATGGGGGAATTTTGCATCGTATTGTTACTTATAACGTAAAATGGATCTGCAAGTACGTCAATCAGAAACGCTCATCACAGTGGTTGAACCCAGCAGAACCCGGCCAAATCCTGTCCCAAGCGAAAGTTGACTCAGAAAAAGCTATTTTTGAGTGTTTGGTGGACCAGTACTGACATCATACACTACAGCTTTCCATGATCTAGCCAGACGATTTCAACAGATATCTATTGTCAATAATTGCAAACCTCGATAGAAAAGCTAGCCGTTAAACAACTGAGCCTGGTCAATAATTGCTCTAGTCCATTGCTGCTTCAGGATAACGCCTCATATATCACGACAACACCTTCCATACTCCCCGAACCTTGCTCCATCAAACACTTTTTCGGAACTTTGGCCATTTCTGGCAAGGAAAAAAATTCAATTTCGATTCAGTTCAAAGGTTCTATTGCCTCCAAAGATTTTATTAATTCTCGCTTCCACAATTTTTTCACAAAGGCAATAGTGAATAAATAATGAATGGTACATACTTCGATTGATTAAATACATACTTAATTTCATTAAAAAAAAGTTTTTTTGCCATAAAAAACGCTTTTTTTCATAGATAAGAACCTCATATTATAACTACAAACAAATATAAGTAGATAGTTTTTAAAGTTTATACGGTTAAAACAAAAAAAATGTTGCATTTCTTTGAAAAATCAATAAGTGCTGGATCCGCGCTGGATCCAGCTGGATTTGCTTCAATCCAGCAAAAATCCAGCTGGATTGAAAATGCCGCTGGATTGCAATCCCTAGTACGTACGCTCCGTCGCGTCTTGCATGCGCAGTTAAAGCTGTTCAGGCAAGGCCGAGAACTGCGCAGTTCACTCTTTAGCAGCTTTTGGAACTGCGCGGGATACCATCTTGCCGTCCTCACGCACGCTCTTCAAACTGGCTTCAGGCTTGTGCTGGTAGGCTGCCAGCACTCTCAGATAAGACGGAGCGTGCAGCCTTAGCTTTAGGTAGGTCTTAATTAAAGTCCACTTTCACACACCAAATAATTATTTAAAAATTAGAAGAAAGAAGCTTGGCGACTTTACCTTCACGTTATTTACTTGTTCCATAATTAAATGCAAAACATTTAGAGGTTTTAGATTATTAATTCCATTTAAACACTTGGCTCGCATCATGTGCAGCCCAGCATGCGCCAGACTTCACTTCCGAGTTCTGCGTACCTATTTATTATGAAACTGCAGTCTGTGCCGTCCGATAGTCAATGTACTCTGTCCTATGTACCTACAGCTACTCTGTTGGCATAGTGTTATTAATAGAACTGACTGCATGGTAGGTAGGTAGGTACTGTTGCTGCCAAATGCATTCTAATAAAATGCAATTAGACCTTTGAGGAAATAATAGAGCTAACTAAGTAGGTACATAATAATCACACTATAATCA
Organism: Maniola jurtina; assembly: GCF_905333055.1. Lineage (NCBI taxonomy): Eukaryota > Metazoa > Arthropoda > Insecta > Lepidoptera > Nymphalidae > Maniola > Maniola jurtina. The sequence continues at coordinate 3,838,700 of NC_060052.1, read as the reverse complement.
CACTAATATTATAAAGGCGAAAGTTTGTATGTGTGTGTGTGTGTGTGTGTGTGTGTATGTTTGTTACTCTTTCACGCAATAACTACTGAATGGATTTGGCTGAAATTCGGAATGGAGATAGATAATACCCTGGATTAGCACATAGGCTACTTTTTATCCCGGAAAATCAAAGAGTTCCCACGGGATTTCGAAAAACCTAAAACCACGCGGGTGAAGCCGCGGGCATCTTCTAGTATTATTATAAAGGCGAAAGTTTGTATGTGTGTGTATGTGTGTATGTTTGTTACTCCTTCACGCAAAAACTACTGGACGGATGTGGCTGAAATTTAGAATGGAGATAGATAATATCCTGGATTAGCACATAGGCTACTTTTTGTCCCGGAAAATCAAAGAGTTCCCACGGGATTCCGAAAAACCTAAATCCACGCGGACGAAGTCGCGGGCATCGGCTAGTCACACTAATATTATAAAGGAGAAAGTTTGTATGTGTGTGTGTGTGTGTGTGTTTGTTACTCCTTCACGCAAAAACCACTGGACGGATTTGGCTGAAATTCGGAATGGAGATAGATAATATCCTGGATTAGCACATAGGCATTATTTTTTATTCAGAAAGTAATAATACAGATTTTCACAAATGTTAAAAATACTTAAATATAAGAATTATAAAACAAAAATATCATCCAAATCACTGTAACGATGCAGGGTGCCCAGAACGCTGGCTGCGTTACCTCGTTGAATGGCCAGACTAATATGCTGACCCAGGTAACTGCCAGATTTCCGGTCACCCGTGGACTCCACAAGACGGGATGACAGGTCCTTAAAAAAGGATCTGGCATCCTCGCCCCACGAACCCATAGTCTCCACTCCAAAAGGCACAAATATGAAATTATTTTCTATATTACATAGGCTACTTTTTATCCTGGAAAATCAAAGAGTTCCCACGGGATTTCAAAAACCTAAATCCACGCGGACGAAGTCGCGGGCGTCAGCTAGTTCACTGAATAAATGAGTTTTAAAAATACACCAACTAGGTAGGTAGTTAGATTGTACTAATTTTGTTTAAAAACCCGGTCAAGTGCGAGTCGGACTAGCACACGAAGGGTTCCGCACCATCGTTCAAAAAATCTCAATCGCAAGTTATTGACCGACAGCTCCATATCGATATGATTTATCAATCTAATTATTTTCTCGGGAACACAAATCTTTAATTTTTTGTGATGTAATCACGAATTCGCAGTTTTCGTGTTCATGTAACAGCAAACCAATGAAATGTAATATCTTAGTAAAGTAAGAATTTGACTAGCATATATATATCTATTATTGCAATTAGGTAGGTATAGATAAACACATTTTCATTTTCCGTGTGAGACAAAGTTTAAGTGGTTACTTTCAGTGCAATTCAATAGTTACAAGCATCGATGTATATGGATTAGCCTTTCCCATACAATTCCGTCCGCAAAAATACGCTTGAATCTTACGTCTTCGTCATTGACAAAGTCAATAGACTTTTGCAAAGTCATTGACAAAGTCAAGACTTTTGCAAAGTCATTGACAAAGTCAATAGACTTTTGCAAATTCTATTGACTTTTTGAGCGCGTTTTTTATCTTCGAAGGGCCTATCCATATACATCGATGGTTACAAGTCATTATTGCTACTTTGGACATATACCTACTGGAACACACTTCACAACATACGCCACAACACTCGATCATTTCAATGCACCATTGAAGAACGGGGCACATACACGAGCAAAAATCTCTGATACAAGAACAAGAGCAACATTGTTTTTCCCTTCGCTTTTCTACTTGGGGGTTTTCTTTAGGCTGCAGCGTACTTGCTTCTTCACTGGTAATGTTTAAGGAATCCATTGAACAACTGAATGGTTGTTTAATTATTACATCTGACATTGTTTAAAGTTGATAGGTACACTATTGTTTACAGTAAGCACCTACTTATATTTTAAATTACTTATACTTTAAATTATTTTAATTGCTTTTAAGAATGTATCCCGGTTGATGGTGTCTTATGTTGTAATAGGTACCAAGGTGCGTTGAGTATGTCTAGTAGAGCAACAGGAAAATCGAAAAACCAAAAACAGGTTTGTCAAATTATAAGATTGGAAATACCACAGCCTATTTAATTCTGTGATTTCCTTATGGATCTATAAAATAATCATATAGATATGATTTAATAAAATATGGATATCATAAAAACCTACCTATTACATCAGGTGGTTATTCTAAGCTATTACAGTTGAGCCACATGAGTACCTAGGTCCTAGATATTGAGCCATGAAAGTGCGAAGATGCGAACCGAATCATAAATCATTTTTATCAGACCTCTCGCTCGCACTCACAGACCTTATGGAACTGGAATAGCTACTGCTACAGCTCCAGCTACAAGCGTCCGAACGGCTTCCCTTTATCGATAACGACTTCCGATGCATTCTCACAATCTTATATGAACCTATGATCATTGACTTACGACCTTACAAGTCCCTAAAAAGATTCCTAGACTTCTAAAAAGCAGGCAATGCATTTGCTCTAGTGCTGCTGCAAATGTTCACGGTCGGCGGTAATCATTCAATAATCACTTAACATTCGATGAGATTTTTGACTTCAATTCTTCAAATAAACCGGTCAAGGGTCAAGTGCAAGTCGAACTCGCACACAAGGGGTTCCGTACCATTGTAAAAGATATACCTCACACCTTTATGTAGAACTCTGCAAGGTAATAACGGTCTGCGCCCTATTTGTGATTTAGTAAATTAAATATTTTGTTTCGTATTTTTTTTGTGTGATTTAAAAACAAATTCACGGTTTTCGGATTTTTTCCTTTATTTGCGCTATAAAACCTACCTAGCTGTCAATTCTAGGTCAACGGGAAGTAGGTACCCTATAGGTTTTCTTGACAGACAGACAACAAAGTGATCCTATAAGGGTTCCTTTTTTCCTTTTGAGGAACGGAAACCTAAAAACTGATAGACTTCTCCCATTCTTCCACTAGGCGGGCGGAAAACATTTGATTTTGAACTTTTACTAACCTTAGGGTTAGTAAAATTGTACGTACGTACGGTACGGTACGGTAGGTATAGACCGTACTATTTAAATAAAACTCAAATAACTGTAAGTATACTTTTTTATTAGGCATAAAACCGGCGGTTTTTTCTTTTTAACCCCCGACCCAAAAAGAGGGGTGTTATAAGTTTGATGTGTGTGTCTGTCTGTGGCATCGTAGCTCCTAAACGAGTGAACCGATTTTAATTTAGCTTTTTTTGTTTGAAAGGTAGCTTGATCGAGTGTTCTTAGCTATAATCGAAGAAAATCGGTTCAGCCGTTTGAAAGTTATCAGCTCTTTTCTAGTTTTCTTATAGAGGTTTTTGTGTCAGGGGTTTTTTTTAAATTTTGCCACAGACAGATGCACACGTCAAACTTATAACACCCCTCTTTTTGGGTCAGGGGTCAAAAACTTGTAAAAAGTGGCAAATTTATTATTATAAACAAACAAAACAATTTTTATAAACAATCTTTGACAAAAAGTCTCAAAGAAAAAATTGTAAATATTACTTTATCAAAATATTAGTAGCAATGTACATTGTTGCCATAATAAAGGGAAATCTTTTCTGCCATGTTGTGACATCTTAGCTAATTTTGGTTCAATATATTTTGATATGGGACTTTCAAATGAATTTTATAAGACAAAATCTATTTAGAATTAATAAAAACGTGTTAATATTGTAAGGTTATTTTTAAAAATTGATTTGAGTTGTCAAAAATAATATAAAATTATTAATTTGTCTAATGCAGGTAGTTTGATAAAATCGATATTTGGCTCATTCGATGACATACAATCTGTTGCTAGGAGGCCAACAAGATTGAACTTGCATAAATACGGGTGTTTTGAAAGTTTTAGTTCAGTCTCCTTCTGAGATTCGGAGCGATATCGCATATTTTCGGTATTTGGATTGTGAACTGAATAATTAGATGTTGTGATAGCAATCACGCTCTAATTAAATTATTTATTTTGGCATTAGTTTGTTTAGATTAAAACTCTCGGATAACCTTACACATTAAACTTGTGTTTTTTTGTGTTGGTTTTGGAGAGGACATTCCAATAATTCGATAAAAATATTTAAATAATACCTGCTTTTCTGAGTGACGCCAATAATATTTTGAATCATAATATCACGGGTATATTGCTAAAATCAAATTATAAAACTTACTTATAGGAATTTGCAGAAATGTATACCCATACCCTTGATATACTAGCTTTGATGCCACACTAAAACTAACAGGATAAGATTTCCCTTTCTTAGTTTGGACGCGTTTTAAGTCGGTTCACTAAACATATGTCGGTCAGCTTGAGTTTTACTTAAAGCTGTATGAAGTTGATTTCAAACTACGGAATATAATATCACACTAATATTATAAAGGAGAAAGTTTGTATGTGTATGTGTGTGTGTGTGTATGTTTGTTACTCTTTCACGCAATAACTACTGAATGGATTTGACTGTTTGGAATGGAGATAGATATTATCCTGGATTAGCACATAGGCTACTTTTTATCCCGGAAAATCAAAGAGTCGCTACGGGATTTTAAAAAACCGAAATCCGCGCGGGCGAAGCCGCGGGCATCTTCTAGTAATACATAAATATCGCTCACCCTACTTTATATATTATATTATATTTCCGTAGTTTGTAAGCAACTTTACTTAAATAACTTTATATTATTATATTATATGTACCTAGCTATTTATACCTAACATACATTTAATAACAACTGTATAGCTTTCATTACAATTCGTTATAGAAATAAGTACAATACAAACTCTAAATAAAAGATACTATATAGACACAAGACTTAAGACACTGTTAAAACGAGACAGCGATATGCAGCATAAATCTGTCTCGTTTTTACTGAAACTTAAAGTCTAAGCAAAGTCAAAGAGCACTCTATAGATATCAACTTTAGTGTCTAGTGTCATTGTGTATCTATAGATTTAGCATACCAACTCTTAAAGTAGTATTTTTTTAATAATAGTGAGAATACATAATATTACTTACTTACCTAATTATTATCTGTTATGTATAAAAGATAAAATTTGTGTTTTTTATACATATATAGTTATAGGTATAAAGTAATAGTAAACATAGTATAATTATATATTAAATGCTTTTTTTTTTACTAAGGATAACAATGGCACAATTTGTTTTTATATTAAGTACTTAATAAGTACTAACCTAAAATTAGTGTTGCCTGCATCTTTATCATGGAAGACCTATTTTATTTTCCCAAGATATAAAGTATCTACTCAGATTCTCCAAAATTATTATCACGGTGAGCCATGAGGGTTTGATTTCCAGCAGCGAAAATACTATCCATATACCTACTATATAATATAAATACGAAAGTGTGTCTGTCTGTCTATCTGCTACCACCAACAGTTTAACCGATTTTCATCCTGCATCCTGGAAATTGACATAGGCAACTCTTATTTGAGTTATCACAGAATTTTTAAAAACCTAAATCCACCCAGACGAAGTCGCAGGCATCATCTAGTCTAGTAATTATAATTTATAAATTAGTTTAAAAAAAAGTGTTGCCATGCAGTGGTAGATCTTCTGAAATGAATTATAGGCCAGTTGTACATATATCAGAAAACTTTCTGTTCCACTCTACGAAAATTAGAAACATAATGTGTCCAATCTGGAAGAATTTTGAAATTCTGGCAAGATTAAAAAATTTGGACGGCATATCTGCAGTCTATTTACTATACAAAGTGAATTTGTATGTCCATGAATCTATGTACACCTATGGATAGAGCATTCATAAAATCTACTTGTCTCTATCCCACTTCAATGGTTGAGTGAGCGAGTGGTCTACACTACTGGGGGTCCAACCTCTCACTCTAATTTGTTAGTACAAGTGGGATAGTTATGAATAAGTATTTGCTTCAAGTAGATTTTAGGAGTGCTCTATCCATAGATTCATGGAGCAGTCAGAATTTTATTCTGATAGATGATTTATGATAAGCACTCTGTACCTAAAGATTGTCTCAAAGAATAGTTCCTATGGTGTTATGTTGGCTCCCCTGTCTGTCTAAGTCATTGGCACGAGAAGACGCAGATTTTGTTTATTTTCATTTCATTCATTCATGAAAGTCAAATGAAAATAAAAAAAATCTGCCTCTTCTATGGTCTTCTCCTGCCAATATGGTGCCAGTGACTTGACAGACAGGGGAGCCAACATAACGCCATAGGAACTATTCCTTGAAAGGATCTATACCTACATTCTTTTAATCTGAACAGTCACAATCGCAATCACAGTCACCACAATCACAGTCTCCACAATTGCAATCACAGTCGCCACAATCGCAATCACACGATCCACACTCCGTAACAAAGTCCCCAAGACACTGACAGCACCCTATACAACAACACTGTACACACTCGGTAACAGTGTTACTACACCATGCCAGACATGCACAAAGATCTAGTATATTAAAGTCATCACCATTATCACTGCAATTAGCGCAAAAATCACAACATCCATCTTCATTCTTCTTCTTTTTTCTCTCTTCCTCATCAGGTATTACCTCATTTTCAAGTGGCTGCAAAACTTCGGGGTTTTGACTTACATTTAAAAAGGTATCTGTTGGATCACTGTTTGGATTCTCATTAATGTTGGTTGCAGGCTGAGGTTGGGTAGTGATTGGATCTGACATTACTTTTATTTTTTCAACTTTTTTATAATAGGTATTCCTTAAATTGCAATATATTTTGTAGTATACACGTCTTTATTTTTAAAGTTCAATGGTTCAAAATAAGTAACACACAATAATTGTCTTATAACACCCACAACCGGAGAGCACTGTATAGCTGTTTCTGAGTATTATTAGAATTCGAGTGGGAATTCAATTATGGCTATGAGCAAACAGGATAAGTGCACGCTTTTGAAGAACTGGTTTGGTATAATAATTACTTGGCACACGAGTCACGATGCAAAATTGCAATGAGGTTCTCATGAATCATGATTTAAATTAAGAACGTGTATGATAATGTAACTCAAACACCATACTAGGAAACCTTATTAAACTAAATTGTAAATACTTAAATAATGTAATGTATGTACCTTAAAGTAACAAATGAAAATTGAATTTGAAATGTGAACTTAAAAAAAAAAACAAAACAAAATTTAACTGACGTGAAATTCGTCCTGTTAAAAAAAAAAGCTTCTGTCGTGCTTCTGTCAGTGTCAAATGTCAATTCACCATTGTTTCGGCGCCAGTTACAAAGATTAAAAAATTCGTAGATGTATCAGACAGCCTAAATAGGCGACACTCGCCACTATACATAATAAATGGATACATTTTAAAATGCGTCCAAAGTAAGAATAAGGAAGTCAATGACCTCTATCTGTCAACTATCACTTAAAATTCTTTTTTGCAAAGAAAATGTAGGTACTTACTTATTGTAGGCAATTAGTACCACTGTAAAATATATTAGAGAAAGAGCTCCGGAAAATGAAAGTGTTCCAACAAGATATTTTCAAATCTATGCAGATGATGTTACATAAAACATTCACATTTTATCTATACAATAGATAAGCCTCCTTTTGCGAATCTGGGGCAAATCCGCTAGCAAATAATATATCGCTATTAATCTCCACCGCCCCCACAATCACCCCCAGTGTCACCTCCTCCACAATCACCCCCAGTATCACCTCCTCCACAGTCACCCCCAGTATCACCTCCTCCACAATCACCCCAAGTATCACCACCTCCAGTGTCGCCTCCTCCACCATCGCCCCCAGTATCACCACCTCCACAGTCACCAGTAGCGTCACCTCCTGCATTATTGCCCTCACTTTTACAACCAGGGTCATCTCTGTCCCAACTATGCATATCAGAATCATCTCCACCCACCGCATGACCTCCGCTGACACAGTGTCCTTCACCCCCACTACTAACACCTAAGTATCCCCCGCTTTTAGAATGTTCCCAAGAGTTACCTCCACTAGTACCCGAGGGACGTGCACTCCCCGAACGATCTCCATCGCCATCATTATCGTTCGAGCGACCTCCAAGTTCAACTGGTTCTCCAGAATGACCTTCGTCCCTTGAATAACATAAACGAACACCTCTGTGACCTTCGCCTTCAGAAAGGCCCACAGAGCGATGTCCGCTCCCAACATGACCTTGACTGCCAATATCACGCAAGTGATCTCCGCCTTCAGAATGACCCACATAATTATTGTCAATAGGTTCACCATATTCGTGATTGTCGTTTTGCCTATGGTCGCTGTATGTATGTATAAAGCCATTGTCATCGTATAAGAAGCCTCTTGTAATGTCATCATCGTTAAACATAATATGATTATCATTGCCATAATAATTCACTACACGCCTTTGAGGTCTCCGATCACTAGTAAAATGATTCACTCCACGTCTTTGTGGACTCCGTCGCTTTTGTTTTTCCTCATCACAGCAGCCAGAACAGCGCCATTGATTACAGTATAACGAGTAGAAGTAAACGAAGCAACACTGGTCGTCATCTTTGCGACACCTCTCACAATTTATTTCGGACGATGGCAGTTCTTTTGAATTAATCTTTGCCTCTTGTCTTGGCTGTGACGTCACTACGTTTGACATAGTTTTGCGTGGTTTTGCGTTAGTTTTGTAGAGATAATAATATAAAATACACTCACTTTTATTTTGGAAACAAGTATGTACCTTCTAGATATTTTTGTAATAAATAATTTACAATGGAAAGTAAGAAGCTTGGCGACAGCTCTCTCACATAAATTGTTTAATAAAAATAGTTTCAAAACAATTCTATACTTTTAAATTATTTGCATTTAGATTTTACACAGTCGGTGCTGAAAGTAAAAAATACACTGGAAGTGCTGGAAACTGGCACCTTCACCCAAAGAGTATGTAATTACTGCTGTGCCATAGATTAGTAGGTAATCTAGGTATATGTATGTACTAGGTAGGTCGGTAGGTAGGTATGTCTTCTCCGACTTCAATTCAGCAATTTAGCCAAAGAGTAGGTAGGTGTAGTCAGTGTGACCATCTCAAAAACGGCGAATCTGCCCGACACTGGCATAAAATCTCCCAAACTCGACTCTTGAAAATGCCAAAAATCATAAAAATATAACTAACTACCATCATGATAGTATCCACAGTAGTAGTGATCTTCCAACATCAATGACTATTACCTCCATGATTATTTTCTATAGATGATGCCCGCAGCATCGCCCGCGTGGATTTAGATTTTTAAAAATCCCGTGGAATTTTTGATTTTCCAGGACAAAAGTAGCCTATACGTAATAGCCCGTCCCTGGTTAATCCTCTACTTGTTTGTGAAAGTCCCATCAAAATCCCTGCTGGACAGACAGACAAACAAAATTTGAAAAATGTGTGATTCAGTTATGGTATCGTTCAAATAACCATATGAGCTTAATATGTGGTAGTTAGTTAGAAATTCCAGATAGACACTCCAATTTTATTTAAGTACTTATAGATACATGGTGAAAATAAGCGTAAATTCTAATAATAAATAGTATTTTGTGTGAGCATATTTCGATCACTTTTTGTGCATATTTTGACATTTTGATAGTGATCCCATACTGGTCAATAGATATCGGAATATCCATATATTCCGATATATGGATATTTTTTGACAAATATCGGAATATATGGATATTGGATACCTATTCCGATATCTATTGACCAGTTTGGGATAGTTATCGGTGGATATTCCGATGTATATTGATCACTTTGGGATAGTTATCGGAATATATGGATATTCCGATTTCTATTTATCAGTTTGGGATAGATATCGGATATATACATATATATATATGGATATTCCGATGTCTATTGATCAGTTTGGACAAACACTGGAAAACAATAAACAACATGCACCACAACACTCAAGCATTCCAACGCACCATTGTATAACAGGAAATACGCACACGTACTTCGTTTGCTCGCAAAAATCGCTACAACCAGAGCAAGAACAATTGCAGCAATCACTGATAGAACAACCAGAGCAACATTCTTTTTGTCTTCTTCGCGTTGCTGCTTGGGGTTGGGGTTGGGTTGGGGTTGGTTGAGGCTGCAATGTGGTTGCTTCTTCATTACCATCCTCTTCATTGTTAATATTTGCCGAGGAAAATGATTCATCATTTTCTTTTTTTTCCTTTGCAAGTGGTTGTGTAGATATTACATCAGACATTGTTTAAAGTTGAGATACCTACCTGAGTCTACGTTTGTTTATTTACAGCAGATACAAATTCGAATTATTTTAAATAACTTTTGAGGATGTATTCCGATAGACGGTGTGTTTAGTTGTAACAGTTGGTCTAATAAACAAGTATTTTTAACGGTGCGTAGGTTGAGTCGAGCAACGGGAAAAACGTAAAAACCAGCCAAGTGCGGGTCGAGCCTCGCTCTTTAGGTAAGGGTTTCGTACATTAATGATAATTTATTTTCATTTTTTGGGTGTATCATCATCTGCCTGTGGACGTCCACTGTTGGACATAGGCCTTCCTTAAAGAGCGCCACCACACCCGGTCCTCAGCCTTCCTCATCCAGCCACTTCCCGCCAGTCGCTTTGTATCGTCGGTCCACCGTGCTGATATGATGTATAAAACATTTCATTTCCAAGCTAGATATTGTTGATTAATTACAGTAGGTAGGTATATAGTACATACTTAAATAGGTACATACTGTTTCATATTAGTGAATATTTTAGTTTTTGAAATAGAACCCCGTCACAAAAATGGTCTAAAAAATTACACCACCTTAGCTAGGTATACCTACTGAGCCCTTGACAATGATACCCGACATACTAGGGTAAGAAAAAAAGTCGTTGGTTGGCGGATTATAGCAAATTAAGCTTTGGTTCCTTGTATATCATGGACTTCCGCAAAATAACACCTGCTTCTATATTACAAGAAAAAAGTGTTTTTTTCCGCTCCTTTTTCATGTAAGTAGGTAGGTGCCTATGGGAACCAGCTGAAAAACAATTTAATTGAATTTCTAATTTAATATTCGGTTTTCTATAATTTCAAAATTCCAGGTTTGTAACTCAATTTCATCTACGAGCTAGTCTTGTGACATGCGGACAGACAGACAGACAGACAGTCGAGTCGAGACCTCCGTGACATGTTGACTGAAAGATAGGCAGACAGAAAGCACAGTAACATTAATAAGACTCCGTTTTTACCCTTTGGGTATGGAACCCTAAAAACCAAAAACGAGTTTATTAAATTGAGACTGGAAATACCATGATTTCGTTATGAATGTATGAAATGATAAATTTGTTTACGAAATCTTATAAACCCATGGGTTGCAAATGCATAAAACGCACATCAGTATCTGATATATCTCAATAATTCTGTTCGAAGATCAAGGTTCAAGACCGTTTGAGACTTTGAGGAAGTCGGGAAAGAAGCATTCATAGACGTGTAATACTCGAAGCATTATAATTTTTTGAATGTACCAAAGAATAAAAGAATCGCAGGCGAAATAAGTTCAGTCAGTAATGTCTACCTACTCGTACCTTAGGTCGTAGGTATAGGTATTAATGAGTTGATTGTACGAATGGTACGGATATTTTTTTTTTTAAAGAATATTAGTAATGCTAATCATGACTGATACTTTTCCCTCTAACTAAGCGTACAGCCCGTGCCAGGAGAGGGTACGTCAATAATGCAACTGGTGGGGTTTTAATCGATTTCCTGTTGTTTTTTGGGGTGCAAAAAAAACACTGTCGTTCGGTCCAATTACTTTCTTTAATTTGGAAATGTTATGATTATTTACATCGTGGCACATTCTATTTTCCCATGATTTGGTTCACTCCTGCTTCTAGTTTATAGCATCTTTATATCCATTTCCACTTTTGTTGATCACAACTAATCAGTCCACACTTTTATAACTCCTTAATCTGTACTACAAGCACCGCCGCCGGAGTCTCCACCTCCACAATCACCACCACCTGAGGTATCTCCACCTCCACAATCACCACCACCTGAGTTATCTCCACCACCACAATCACCACCAGAAAAATCTCCACCACCCGAGTGATCAGTAGTTCCACCATGATCATGTGTGCTATGCCCAGGGCCACCATATATTATGTTTGTATGGTGATTATCATTTACGAAATTGGCCGTGTTGGAATCATTACTAAACAAAGTGTCACTGGTATAGTTATTAATTCTCCTTCGAGGTCTGCTCTTTTGTTTTTCATCATCGCAGCAATTACAGCACAATCCAAAGCAACATCCATCATCGGTTTCATGTTGAGTTTCGGGTGAAGATTCTGTCGAATTAATCTTTGCTCCGCGCCTTGGTTGTGACGTCACCACACTCGACATTATTACGAACCAATTTAATATTAAATTGTCAACTATTTTATTCTACTCGCGGTTATCTACTCTTAACAAGGTAGGTATAGGTACGTACGTACATAATTTTTGCTTATATAAGTAGTAAGGCACAATCTTATTCAATAGACAAAGCACAGAGTGGCGGTTTACAGGTATTTAGGAGCAGTGACCACATCAGTCACGATTCGCGATGCCAAGACTACTGACAAAAAATTCCATTCCTACTTTGATATTATTAATACGAAAGGACCTACGTATCTACCTAGTCTGCGGGGAAACCCTTATTCACCGAACAGAGTCATGGGTAGGTACAGTTAGGACATTATTACAATAATATGCATGATCCTAGCCGTGGGAGGGGGGGATGATGACCCCCCCCCCCCCTCCCTTTGAAATCCCAGGCAAAGAGGAATGGTTTTTAAAATGCATAACAGACTAGTTCTCGAATTTAGGTACCAAGCTTTTTTGTAAATACTATATCAAAAATTACGCGCTCGTTTCGCTCGCGCTTTTCTTGTGCCTAACTATATTAAGTAGTTGAAACCCGTAACTTCAGCCACATGGATTTTCGTTTTTGTAATACCTCTGGGAACTCTTTGTTTTTCCGGGGTAAGAACATGGGAAAAGCAGAGTGATGTGCTTTAAAACATAAAAATTGGTTATGGCCCAACTCGTTTATTTTTATCTATACTGGTATTAAACAAATTAAATAGCCGCCCTCGCCGCCCTCCCCCCCCCCCCCCCCAACTAATTCCTGGCTACGGCCAAGATAATATGCGTACCTAATAGTCAGTCAGTCGATATTGATATCACCAGGTAACTCAATGACTATAGGTACTCAAAACAGTTTAGTAATCGCTGTTGTTGTTGTTACCTACTTATGTAGTAAATAATATGCGTTGTACAAGGAAAATATTGAATAAATATTATATTGGGTATTGCAAACTTGAAAAGACGGCCATACCTAATCACTATATGCACATTTTTAGTAGCCTTGGGTTTAAGGCTCAAGGTCGGTTCCCATTGTGTCGACGCGAATCGAAGCGCTAATCCAAGATTGTACCTACATAGCATATTGACCTCTATCTCCCTAAGTTAATGCACAATTTTTAACCAGAAAAAAGGATCCCGAAGAAAACCGCCCGCATTCAAGTTACTAGAGGTCAATTATACGCATAAGTAAACTTCTTCGTTTTGCTTCGACTGTGTGTCAGTGTAAATTGATCCTAAGGCCTAGATTTGTAGAGCTTACTTTGACTTAGCTTAGACTTAAGAGGGGTCTCTCCGTCACTCGCTCCATACAAACGTAGTTCGTCTCTCATTGGAATGCTAACCAATCATACATACTCAATGGGATTTTGTAGAAACGTTCTGGGAACTAATATCTATGCCTGTTGTTTTCCAGATTTCCGTTAAAATATTCGGTTTCAAAGTTACGCGGTCTTAAAAAATCACATTGTGACGATGAGTCACAAACAGCCTACATGCCGGCCGGCGTAGAAGCATCGAGAATCTTCCACGACAGCAACGCGTGATCGACTCAGCAACCCGACCGGCCAATCAGCAAGCTCCGCGACTGCCGCGCGTTGATCACGCCACCGGTTAGGCTCCGCCCATTCCCCAGTGTATAAATACGGCAGCAGCCGCCAGATCGAGAGAGTCGCTCGGCTTCTTCGCCCCGCATAGGTCGGTGTGATCTTTAACATCGCTGCTCGATCTGGGGGAAGGAGTCCAGCGACACAGGTAGCGTTGAAAGCAACCAGGACCTCTGCTTGGTGGCACAACAATACCGCACGTCCCGCCCGCGCGTTCACCCCTCCTCCGGTCTCCGTCCATAAAGCGATCCTCGTTACGTACCGACATAGGTCGCCCGTGCAACCCCGTCTATAGTCCGACCCGAATTGCCCGCGTCGTTGTGAAACCCTCCGCGAAGGGTAGAAGTATCTTGTGTTGGTAATAACGGCGGTCAGTAAAACTCCATGTACAGTAGATATAAGATTTAGACGTAAATAAATAGATAACGGTTTGTGTGTGATCATTGTTTTTCTTAGCTGACAAGTCAGGCAGGGTTCCCTATCCTTTATGTACGTAGTAAGGACGTTGCACACCCCAGCCTCCTTGCTACGTTACATTGGCGCCCAACGAAAAAACCCATTTATCCGTCCGTATAAAACCCGCGCCGCGTAAAGAAACTCGCGCCGCGTCCGTAAAGTATAAAAATCCGTACCGAAGCATAGGGAACTTGACAAATTTGTTACACCCGCATATTTTACGAAATAAAACAGATACAAACCCTCACATGTCGGTGTGATCTCCATCGCTGCTCGAATTGTGAGAGTGAATATCTGACCCGTGTGTAGCTTACACAAGTACAAAATCGAAGATCTTGAAATAAAACGGATATAAACCCTCACATGTCGGTGTGATCTCCATCGCTGCTCGAACTGTGAGAGTGAATATCCGATCCGCGTACAAAAGCACCACACCACATAGAAAAACCACACAAAAAAAAAACCAACGCGAAATAGATGTTAATCCTTAGCCACCAAGCCAAAGGAGAAACATCTCATCGTCGGAATATAAAATAACTAGCACACTAGAAAACACAGAAAATAACCAATAATTAACCGTATGAAATAAACGAGAGGGGAACGCATAAGAACCGAACTTAAAAGACATCCGTATCCACCGTAAACAATTTTACCGTACCTACCGAAATAAATTTTATCGCCTATCTAAAGAAGGAACATTAGACGCGGCGATCCGATTCCGATCCGACACCGATACGACACGTTCGTTCCGACATCGATCCGATATTAGTCGCAATCCTACATCAATTCGTTTTGAACTAGGAATCGTAAACGCGACAATCCGTTAAATAAACTAATCATCCGCGGAAACAAAACCTAAATAAATCAACCGAACACGGCAATGCCCACGGCTTGGATTTATACACTGAATAAACAAGAACTAAGCGCCGAATTAGAAAAGAGAAATACACGAATCGCGGCCACAAGTACGGTCGATGAATTGCGCAAACAACTAGCCCAAATAATCAAAGAGGAAGACAAAATAATACAAAACAATACAATGTCGAACGAAAACGAAACGAAGGAATTCGACAAGGCCATTTCTCGATGGAAGATACAGTTCGATACAACAGGCGACGCCGTAGAATTCCTAGAGCGAATAGAAGAACTAGCCGAAACATTAGGCGTCAACAAAAACAAAATAATACATGTTATTCCGAGATGTCTAACGGGAAAAGCCTCATTATGGTATAGAAATAATAACCAAGGATGGAAAACTTGGGAAGACTTTACGGATAACTTTAAATTATTCTACTATCCAAGAAACTATGAGAAAAATCTTCTAGAAACGATTATAAACAGGAGGCAACAATTCCGAGAAAATTTCATACAGTATCTAACCGACATGCAAACTTTATTGAGAAGATTTGGGAAATTAACCCCAGAACAACAGTTAGAAAGAATCTACGATAATATGAAACCAAACTATCAATACTATATAAAAAGAAAAGATTTTAGTACAACTGCAGAACTAATACAGCTAGCAGGCGACTATGAAAAAATAAATACAGACCGATTCAGAGAAACAACAAGAAAACCAATGTACCTACGGAAAGAAAACACGCCAAATCCCATAGAAAAACCCACCGGAACCCTAAAACCCGAAGACCACAAGACAGAAAGAAAACAAATACACGCAAATTATGATCCACAATCTTGTTGTTGGAAGTGCGGCAAGAGAAACCACACAACGCGGGAATGCAAAAACCAACAAGTAATTTTCTGTAGCAGATGCGGGTTGATGGGGAAACTGACACGGGACTGCTGTAAGAAAACAGGCGAGACCAACTACAGAAGGAAACCACAAGCATACACGGCAGACGCCCAGAATAAGGGAGATAACAGAGTGTTTATAGAAGTCAAGATATACGGGAAAAGGTTCAGAGCATTGGTAGACACAGGGTCAACAACCACCTATATAAACAAAGAGATCATGGATCAAATTCAGGAGAATATTAAAGGAATTACAGAAAAGCAAAACACGATAAAATTAGCCGACGGATCTCGGATAAAAACAAATAAAGTAATCAATATTAACATAGAAGCAAATGGGAAGAAATTAACACACCAAGTCATATATTTACCAGCAACTACAGTAATGATCATGGGAATGGATTTGCTAACAAGAATAGGGCTATCCATAGGGTGGAAAGAAACAACATGTGAACAAATCAGCACAGAAAAACCAGAAAAAGAATCCAGTAGTACAAATACCTTAACAGCCGAACAAGAAAAACAGCTGCAAACCTTTCTCAACGAAGAGTTCGAAAAGTCTGATAAAAGTCCGAAAGGAAATACATGGGTGGAACACAGTATAAAATTAAAACATAAGGAACTAATCAAACAAAACGTAATTGCAGACGAACTGTCGAGAAATCCCGTATATACCACAACAACGGAAGAAAAAGAGTGGTACACAAAGAAATTGGAGATAACCAGCAAAAATCCGGACTCGGACTCCGATTATTGTATAAAAGACGGAAAACTGTATAAAAAAGTGATTAATCCGAAATATGGAGGAAAACTCGACCCCACTACAGAGTGGAAACTATGCGTGAGAACCTCGGAAAAAGAAAATATTATCAAACAAAACCACGACGAACCGGACGCAGGCCATTTGGGAACGTCAAAAACGTTCAACAAGATAGCTCAACGCTATTATTGGCCAGGCATATTCAGAGACGTCGCAAAATACGTGAATAAATGCGAAGTCTGTCAAAAACACAAGCCGTCACAAGAAAAAAAACCAGGACTCATGCATATAAAAAACGCCGAACAACCATGGGAGGTAGTAACAACGGACCTCATAGGCCCACTACCTCGTTCGTCAAAGGGATACCAGTGGATAATCGTATTTCACGACAAGTTCACCAAATGGTCGGAAATAAAACCCTTACGAACGGCAACCGCCAACACGGTCGCAAGTGCACTCAAAGAATGCATATTAAATAGATATGGCGGAATTAAAACACTTCTCAGCGACAACGCGAGAATATTCACCAGTAAAGTCTTTAAGGACACATTAACAAAGTATAAAATAGAACAGAAATTTACCGCACCGTACACCCCACAGTGCAATCCAACCGAACGAGTAAATAGAACACTAGAAACTATGATATCCGCATATATAGAAAAAAGCCATAAAAAATGGGACGAGTATCTAGGCGAGTTCAACTTGGCGTTGAACACATCGGTACACGAAACGACTAAATACACCCCGGCGTTCCTACTATTTGGCAGAGAACTACGAAATTTCCGGGACAGCAACCAATTTCCCACCCCGGCGCTCAGAGAAAACCAAAAACTCGAAGAAATTTATGAGATAGTACGAAATAATCAAAATTTAGCATCAGCACAACAGAAAAAGTATTATGATAAATCAAGACGAAACTGGAAACCAAAAGAAATGAACTCGTACTCAAAAGGGAATACACGCTATCAAACGCAAACAAACAGTTTTGTGCAAAACTAGCCCCTAAGTACTCCGGCCCACATAAAATAATCGAACAAAAATCGCCAGTAATATACCTACTACAAGCGGTAAAAGGTGGCAAAGTGTGCACCGCACACATAAAAGACATAAAAACATTTCATTACTAGACAATCGGAGTGAACAAAAATACCTACCTACGATAACAACCGGATCGCGACACCGAGCCAGGACAATGATATCCATTAACTATAGATACGACATCGCCCGATATCTAAATAAGAAAAAGAAACCAAGTTCAAGATGGAAAACGCACATTAAGAGAAGAGTGTAGCTAATCCCCGAGTAAAGCAAAAAGGAGTAAAACCCAAATCGACAAGGAAAAGAGGTGTATATGTAACAATATCGCGCTGAAAAAGAGAAGAAGACCGAAAATTTAGATACAAATTGGAATCCGAACAAAAGGGTATAACGGTGCAAACCCATCACATAAATAGGATGAGGAAAAAGGGGTTAACTACATAAAGAGGGAACCGAGAGAAAACGCTTAAAAAGCAGGGACGGCATGTCTCAACAAATAGTATATCAATGACCTGACCTAGGCGAACATACAGAAAAAAAATAAAAGACCACAGAGAAGAAGAAGAAAAATCAGTAAGTTTTTCCAGTTAATCCAGTGATTTTTTCCTTGCAGAAAAAATCTTCAAACGGAGGAGGGGAGTGTGACGATGAGTCACAAACAGCCTACATGCCGGCCGGCGTAGAAGCATCGAGAATCTTCCACGACAGCAACGCGTGATCGACTCAGCAACCCGACCGGCCAATCAGCAAGCTCCGCGACTGCCGCGCGTTGATCACGCCACCGGTTAGGCTCCGCCCATTCCCCAGTGTATAAATACGGCAGCAGCCGCCAGATCGAGAGAGTCGCTCGGCTTCTTCGCCCCGCATAGGTCGGTGTGATCTTTAACATCGCTGCTCGATCTGGGGGAAGGAGTCCAGCGACACAGGTAGCGTTGAAAGCAACCAGGACCTCTGCTTGGTGGCACAACAATACCGCACGTCCCGCCCGCGCGTTCACCCCTCCTCCGGTCTCCGTCCATAAAGCGATCCTCGTTACGTACCGACATAGGTCGCCCGTGCAACCCCGTCTATAGTCCGACCCGAATTGCCCGCGTCGTTGTGAAACCCTCCGCGAAGGGTAGAAGTATCTTGTGTTGGTAATAACGGCGGTCAGTAAAACTCCATGTACAGTAGATATAAGATTTAGACGTAAATAAATAGATAACGGTTTGTGTGTGATCATTGTTTTTCTTAGCTGACAAGTCAGGCAGGGTTCCCTATCCTTTATGTACGTAGTAAGGACGTTGCACACCCCAGCCTCCTTGCTACGTTACAACATACAAATCTTTGAGCCCCTGTAATTTTAAAACTACATACTTATTTTTAGAAAAATCTAAAACACCACAGGCACAGATATTAGTTTCCA
Source organism: Maniola jurtina (assembly GCF_905333055.1). Taxonomy (NCBI): domain Eukaryota; kingdom Metazoa; phylum Arthropoda; class Insecta; order Lepidoptera; family Nymphalidae; genus Maniola; species Maniola jurtina. The sequence continues at coordinate 3,819,295 of NC_060052.1, read as the reverse complement.
GAAAATGTCTGCAAAATTTCATGAACTTTGGTTGCTTAATATTCAAATGAAATTGGAACTACGATTGTATGGAGTAAGTGACGGAGAGAGCCCTGTTAAGTTTCGATTAAACCGAGATTGATTTACGTCGGTGGTATAACGCTGTCTCATTTTTCAGTGTCTTAAGTTTGAGAAAAATGCTCCCTATGGATCTCACCCTATGTGTAAAGTATTCAATAAATTAAAATGACGTAATATAATTAAAGGCTTTTATTTATCAAAAAAAACTTATTTTAACTCAACTACTTTCATTATAAATAAATATTTATACCTATATCTAATAAAGGCATGAATTATTTCGCTATATTTAAGTGAATGTTGTATTGTACCTGTTATCATTAAAGCTGCAGACGCATAACTGTGTTGTGCTGTGTCACATGACAGAAGACATTCCTGACATGACAGAAGAAATTCGGAGTCCTGCAGATTACAAGGTTATTCGGAAACAGGGTCACTGTACAAGCATTAGGCAAGGATCCTTGAGTGCATAATACTCATATTTTGGGGGACTCAAGTCATATCATAATATGAATATGCATTGCCGGGCCCGCGAAGCAGTGGCCGTGATTGGTTGTCTGTCATAATATGACGTCATACTCTGTCTCTCCCATTAGTTACAACATATCTTTCTACCACATATCTATCGTGCGCAAGTATACCTATTAGAATAGAAGAATAGAATAGATTTTTATTCAAATAAACTTTTACAAGTGCTTTTGAATCGTCAAATAATTTACCACTGGTTCGGAATGCCGTTCCTACCGAGAAGAACCAGCAAGAAACTCGGCGGTTGCTCTTTTCAATTGTGCAATTTACAATAATATTCTATACTATACAAGCAATTGCAGACCCGCGCATTGCTGGAGCGAGTCAAATCCATGCTTTTTTATCATTTACATAATCTTCGATTGTGTAATATGCTTTTGCCAGGAGCATACTTTTAATGGATTTTTTAAACTTTGGTAAAGGCAAGTCTAATATTGACTGTGGAATTTTATTATAAAATATTACACTCATTGCTACACTTATTGCTTTGCTCATGCTTCGAGACCCCTACTATAAAGTGGAATTTACATTACGAAATTAGTGACACGAAATTAGTTTCACGACATTAATTCTATCATCTATTGTCGTTGTAAACGTCTAATTTCGTAATGCAATGACTCACATGTACAATGCGCACAGGCGAGGCGCTCACTATCACACCAGTTTGCGATACAACACACAACAACACATTAATGTGTCTGCACCTTAACATTATACCTATTAAGTAGGTAGTAAATAGTAATTTTATAACCACATACATACACAATCGCCTATATAAAAATAAATTTAAACTTAAAATATTAATATCATCTCTACAGTGCATACCGCATCAATTTCGATACAGGTTTTGTACGAAAATCTTTGCCATCGACAATTCGGGTATTTCTAACACCCGAACGCTTTTGAGCCCTGGTAAGACACGCCCTTCACGCGATGTGTGTGACCAGAGCCCAATAAACACAAATCACCTAAATAATTTTAAATACATATCAAAAATTTCTTGCCAGTTTCGAAAATTTTTATATGGAGATATTTAAAATTATTGTAGTTGAAAACACTATCATAAAAATTATAAACAAATCACCTATTTTATTATGCCATATTAAAAACTATCTTTACACAAATGCATTATTTACAACAAAAATAAATATTTATGATCAGGGCTCTAGCGTAATTTTTAGTAGTATACATTGAACCAAATTAGGTAAGTAGTACATGAATTACCACTTCGTACTCCGAACTTACAAAAAAAAAAAGATACTTAAAACTCCAGAAAGTGTAAAGCGCCAGGCTAATCCCGTCGCTTATGCGTTTCTCTAAGGTTTCTACTGTGCCCGGCAAACAACTTGAGTATTGACGCGATTGGCGGGTGCACGCGATTGGTTGATCAGTCGACGCCAGTGCACGCGATTGGTTGAACAGTCGACGCGAGTGCACGCGATTGGTTGATACGCAGACTTTCGTTTTCCGGATTCGCCAACTTTCTCCCACTAAGCTGCGTCAGGTCCAAGTTGTTTGTCGAGCACTATATCATTTGTTTATCTTTTAAGTCAGCTAAGGAAAACAAAAGTATACAGGAAAACCACTTATTTGGCATTTAAAAAAATGGTAGATTTGCCAACAGTCAACGATAACTTGAAAGTTACACTTAGGGCCCTGAACAATTTATTCTACCTTCGGTAATACACAATTTTATTTTTTTGTAGAATAATTCTTTATGAATATTAATTAATGCATCGATCCCATTGCCAACGGTTCAGATTTCTGAACTGACTCTGAAAGCTATCAAAACTGACCCATCAAAGGCAAATACTTAGAAAAGAGGAATACTTTTTTTATACAAAAACCGGCTCAGTGAGATTCAGACTCGCGCACCGAGGGTTCCGTACTCAGGTGTTTTTCACAAATCAAAAACTATAATGCATAAAAATTAATGGAAATCTGTTTTAGAATGTACAGGTAAAGCCTTGGTATAGTTATCTTACTTTGAAAATTGAAAATATTAAGTTCTTGTACTCTAAAAACTGGAACTCTAAAAATAGTGTCATGTATCTCCATTCTACATATAAAATTAATAAATTAATTAAAAAAAATAATTTATAAATAATAAAAGACCTCTTGCAATGGGATCGATGCTTTATAATCTCAAACTCTCTAAAATCTAAATAATTGGTTGTGACATACAGACAGACGTGATTATAACTGACAAGATAAAGTTCAAACTAAAACCAGTCTATTCCACATAATAAACCCTGCACTGAAATATAGTAAAATTATTGTTTTTCTGTCCCTTGCTATATATTTATATTGTAACTTGCTTATACAGGGTGTAAGCAAACGCTAGCAAAAACGAAGACAGGTGATATGACTGATGATTACTAAAACTACAGTGTAAACTCTATATTGCGAACTTCTATTTAACGAAACTTCCTTAAGGTGAATGACACGGGTCTGCCCGCGAAATTCAAATTTAATTTGGTTTTTCGCAATTTGTAAGGTAATAAGACAACATAGGCTTATGGCATTTTAATTGCGCAAATGGCAGTATCATCCTCACAGGTTTACATAAAAATCTTTACTTGAAAGGGTCCAGTTTAAGAAATTAGCTCTAGTATCGACTATAACTCACAAATTAGTCAATACTAGAGTAAATTTCTTAAACTTCTCATCCACCTTAAAACGTAAAATTTGCTAAGGTTGGTTTGGTTTACATCGTTAGCCTTATATTTAAACACTCTATATGCGTAGCAACCACTCTCAATAGCGAAACAATTTGTCATTATTAAGACACCAAAAACATTTTCACTGACTTTTAGACACAATACTGATATAGATAGAGTAGTAAATATTTGGTATGCACAGGGATTCTTAGAAATGTTTTCATTAACCCCCGACCCAAAAAGAGGGGTGTTATAAGTTTGCCATGTGTATCTGTGTATCTGTCTGTGGCATCGTAATTCCTAAACTAATGAACCGATTTTAATTTAGTTTTTTTTGTTTGAAAGGTGGCTTGATCGAGTGTTCTTAGCTATAATCCAAGAAAATCAGTTCAGCCGTTTGAAAGTTATCAGCTCTTTTCTAGTTTCTGTAAACCTTCACTAGTCGGGGTGTTATAAATTTTTAACTTACACTTGTTTCCTTGTTATAAATTGCCTAGCACATGTTTAATTACTGTACTTCCTACTATCAACTTATTGCTAACCACATATTCGTAAAATGATATTGTTTTCTTTTACTCCGCTTAACGAAAACTCTTTATAACGCAATAAAATACTAGGTCCTTTAAATTTTGCTATATAGAGGTTACACTGTATATGGCAAATGGTTATTGGTATTGGATTGCGCTTTTGTATATTATCATTTATAATAATAAACTAAGCGCCTTTCGCAGATGCGCCTGTATCAGAAGTGCTTCGAGTTTTCCAATTGTTTGTGAGCTTGACCTAATTATAGGTAGTATAAAAATAGCGCTAAATTTTAGCTAGCGTTCTAATCACACCCTGTATCAATTGATCGTCCGAACGAGAATTTCCCACATCAACCATTATTGAACTAGTATTAAAGAAAGTAACCCAACACTATTTCGTGAACACAAGTCTTATATCTGCAGTCTTTTAAGCGATAAGGCGTAACTTTATTGCCACCATAGTAGCACATAATAAGGTCTATTTACACAGAGTCGTGCCGAGTCAGGGATGTGATGTGAACGGGCTGTGATCTGTCAAAATATACTTTATTTGGTAGGTCGCCATTACACCTGTAAGTTTTATAAGTAGCTTACGTAATTAACTGACAACAAAATTTAATAAGGTAAATGACACACACTTATAAGCGTAAATGACATTGACAAGTGACACTTTGACAGTTATTTTGATTCTGTGGTTTGTGATGATTTTTGTGTTTAGTTTTTTTCCTTTTGACTGAACGTTCTCAGTTTTCATTTGCATTCTACCCTCAGAAAGCAAATACAAGGCACCCCGACAATTCTGTGGTCATTTTTCGACATCTTTAGAAGTGACATTACACATAACCTACAAAATTTTCAAACGCAATATTTATTTTTCTAGGTCTTGTATTAAAAAATAGATTTCTTATATGAGCTTGGTATATGACGCTTATTTAAAGATTTTTGTCATTAGTGTACGTAATTTTTTTTCTCAATATTATTAATGTATGGAAATTTGCCATTGTTCTTTGTCGTTAGTTAATCAAGGAAGCTACTTACATGAGTAAAACTTACAGGTGTAATTGCGTACATTTTATGCTCTCTAAAACGCTTGGTGAACATGTTCAGAGACTTTTTGGCATTTGACATACATTAGCTGACTTTAGTGGTAGCCTATATCATAAAAACATCAAAGGACAGCGTTTACACGTGGGTCGGACCTCGCCGAACGCTTTGGGCTAACGTGAGGTGGAGACTTTATTTATTTGACATCGTTCACACCGTAAATAGGTATAGACTGTAAATTTTGAAAGATCACCATGGCCATGTCTTTATTATTGCACGGTTCAGTTCAAATAGATCTTTAGCAAATATACAGTTCAGAAACGGGTAACAGGCATATCCATCCATACTTACAAATTACAACTGCTAAAGTATTTGTCTGTTTGTTACCTTTTTGCGTCCCATCGGCTCAGCCGACCTTGACATTTGGTAGAGAGATAGCTGGCATTCCATAGATGGCTACTATTTATTCCAGAAAATCCTCCCAAACTTCCATTATGCCCGTTTCAAGTTAGCCCGCTACCACCTCAGACTGCATCATCATTCATCACTTACCAACACAAAAGTCAAGGGCTAGCTTGTAATCGAATAAAATAAAAAACAATGATTTTTAAAAACCTAAATCGTCCACGTGGATTTTGGTTTTTAAAAATACTGTGGGAACTCTATCATTTTCCAGGATAAAAGTAGTCTATATTTATTCCCAGAATACAAGGTGTTATTATAGACCAAATTTAGTCAAAATCGGTTAAACAGATGGCCCGAGAAAAGCTCACAGACAGACAGACACACTCACATTTACGAGTATAACATTAAGTACATCGAGAGATTGCCGCCACTGTTTTTTTAAACGGTATAAAGAGGTAAAGTTTGTAAGTTTGTTTGTAGGAAGTAATCTCTGGAACTACTGAACAGATTTTGAAAATTCTTTCACCAGTAGAAAGCTAAATTGTTCCTAAGTGACATATACTATGTTTCATTGAAAAAAAAAAAAAATTAGAAATCTCTACGAAAATTGCGTGCGAAGCCAGGGCGGTTAGTTAGTATTTTATCACACGCTATTTGCACGCTTGATCAAGATAAAAAAGTATTGCGCGTTCTGTTTCAGACTTTCCGTTTCCGAACTATATGTTAACTAATCTGTGTGATAATGTATACAAAAATTAAATCTACCGTCATTCTTTCGCTTTCGACGGACTGTCTTCGGCCTTTCTCTTACTACCCGCTTGTTGAGATCGCTTATCAGGCTTGTATTTCTCCCATTTTTTATGATTCAAAGTGTCGAAGTCATCACAATATAGAGCGATATCCTTTAAATACGTCGCTAGATATAGTAGTTCTCTGTCTTTGTCTCTGTTTAGGTGCGCTTGCCGGAACGGCCGTATCTTCAGGCCGCTCTTTGGGTTCATGATGAAGTTTCTTCGGATGTCGTCGAACATTATCGTGTTTTTTGAGCTGTACTGCGGATACTTACCCCATATCACGCCTAGCGGTTTGACCTGAAACATAAGTTCCAATAGAATGCCACCCTACTAGCACAGCCACCAAGCAATTTAGCGTTCCGGTACGATGCCGTGTACGAACCAAAGGAAAACTGTTATATCCCATCCAGGTAAGCCCGCTCCCATCTTAGACTGTATCTTACCACCAGGTGAGATTGCAGTCAAGGGCTAACTCCTCTGGATCTGAATAAGAGTACAAAAAAAACCATTGTGAAACAAACGCAGCCTTGGTTTCACTTAGATAGAATTTCTCAAAACCTTACTTAGTGGGATCTTCCTTGTAGAGGAAAAATTCACGCAAAATCTCAAGTATACACTCACTGGTTTGAACTGTTCTTTGAAATGTCAGTCAGTTAGTTTATCTTTTTTATTACCCGACTACGGCAAACCCAAAATAAGGGATGATTTTTTGAAATAGTTGTTCTCTTGTTACAGATGTAGATGGGCAGATGAAATCAAACAAGTCGCAAAGAGCCTCTGGATGGCAACGACGCAAGACCGTGGTGTGTGGAAGTCCCTACAAGAGAGCCATGTTCACCAGTGGTAGATGACGACTTTACTGACCTTACATTAAGAACAGAGATAAACAACTTCTAGGGAGTCAAGAAGACGCGCTCTGGGAACCACGCCAAGAGCAACTACGACTAACCGAGGGGGCATCGCGCGACTCCGACACGCGGAAGACAGGGAAAGAATACATGAGCTCGGAGGAGAGCGAGAGAGACAGGAGAAATAGGACTCGATAACTGAACACTGAGGGAACCTGCGTGACGTCTTTCCAGAAAGGGGAGAATGACATAATAGGGACAAGGAAGTAAGAGAAGATAATTTTATATAAGCTTAGGTATTTTTTATATTCTTTAGGTTTATTGTTTTTATTGTATGACTATAATTGTTATCGATGCACGCTGTGACTGCCCGTAAATCGAGTTACACGAGAGCTGTGAAAGTGGAATAACTTTCATAATTTGATTGTGTAATTCTGTGGGCGGTTCTAAACTAAATAATAAAAAAAAAAAAACTTGTACGGATGACTCCCTACAAGTTATTTGAAAGCGCTCCTGGAAACCTCGCCAAGAGCAAGAACCGGCTGTCTTGGGATTCAGCCCTTATAACCGAGAGGTTACCTTAATGATGCAAGATATTGGATAGGATAATGTGCGCGCGAAGATGCTTATTCACAGGGATACACACGCTCACGGTATCTTTGTGGTCTGTGGTAGAATGATGAAGATGTGACGGTTGTTACTAGGGCGCTTCTCATTCATACAACGAAATCAATCAACAATCACACGAACTTAAGCCAGACGCCACTCACGACGCTCTCACTAGATGGCAGCACCAGAGGTCCAACAAGAACACGCAAATCTGAATCGCACTAAAAGGTTTCCTACACTATATCTACACTATACATAGAAGTTTCAAGATACAACCGTTGGCCAGCTGGCACTACCGAGCAAAACGACCGAGTGGGAGATCTCCTTTTGGTACGGTCGAGCCTACACACTGATCCCGTACAAAGGGAAGGGAAGGTTGTGAAGTTCATCAGCACTCAAATCTTTTTGATCCATGTCTTCGTGATATGAGTCTATTAAACCATCCACTATGTTATACTGCTCAGCTAAGATTACTCACATCAATAGTCCCATACTTGGCAGTGTGGACTGTGATCATGGCCAGATAGTCCAGGTAGAACATGATCTTATAGTCCACATGCGCGGCCACGCCCAGCAGACGCATCTTCTCCTCAATCCACTTCATGCCTGTTGCTGACCAGATCACTATGTCATAGTCTTCGTATGCCGATGTGAGAAACTCGTGGAGATATGGTCGCATCAACTCATACCCTGGAAGAGTATAAAAAGCAGTGAGATATTGTGGAACATCCGATAAGAGCGAACTATACTCTGTCCCATTCACTCAGATGGTTTATTGCCCATTGAATGAGAGTGACGTAAGATAACATGAGAACATTAATAATTGTTAGTGATACAATTTACTTTTTTCATTATGATTCCACAAACATCTATACTTTGTAAAAAGTTTCACTTCAATAAAAAAATTCACACCCTTTGAATCATCTACTGAAATCAATCAATACAATCATATAATCAATACACTGTCTCTCAGTTTGCTAGTTTTTCACAGCCCATCAGCTTAACCAATTTGGTACAGACATAACTTGCATCCCAGAGAAAATTAAATATAATAATCGAAACAATGATAATACTGTTTTGATAATAATGAATGTGTTGCAGTACTATAATCATGGATCCCTATTAATAATGTCTGTTAATTAAAATTACTATTAGTTATCGTCGTTACTCGTCAAAAAGACCACCCCTGGTTGCCCCTGGACCAAAAGTGCCCATCAAGCTGGCAGCATTGCCCCGCTGAATGGCGATGGACAACCTTTGGACCAGGTAGGCCCCAGAGCATGGATGGCAGCCTCCAGTCTGTTAATTGTAAAATATTATATTCCCAACTGTCTCAGACTTGGGGTTGTTTGGAACCTTCGTAGCTTTAATTTTAAGTTAACGTAATTAATTATTAACACTACAGCATTGTTTAATTTAACAGAAAGTGTAGAAACCTTTGAATAAATGACTTTGACTTATAATAATTTGCACACCATGGTATGCCAGATTGTGGCAACAACTAATTATGTACAAACAGCGACAAAACTAGATTTGGACCAGCCAGTGTAAGCAATAATTATGAACGAGTACAAAACTAGCTTTGCCTCTGACTCTACCTACATAAAAGATTTTTTTTTCTCTCGTCTGGCTTTACAAAGATTAGCCAATGTCAAGTTTGTAGTTATTTGTAACAAGTTAGTTAAACTATACAAGTATGGACCCCGTCTGTGCCGGCCCTCGCCGACTTACGCACGGCACCCCCTTAGAGCGCTTTCCAGTTAGTTTTAACAAAAAAAACACTCTAAAAAGGCAAAGCACGCCCGCCAGCCAACACCAACACAGACGAAGTCCAACATAAAAGATTCAATAATGATTCAATTTTACCTGTTTCCGCAACTGATCTGTGGTCAAATAGTGTATAATCTATATCCAATACAAGTAGTTTTTTACCAGGTCTAGGTTCATTAAGTATATTTATCTTGTAGTCTCTCACTCGTTTGTTTATTTTTGCTAGGTAAATCTGTAATTAATTATGTTTGTTAAAATTAAATTATAATATTCACCTGTAACTAAGTAATATTTAATAAATAAATAAACAAAACTGTTTTATTTTTAATCCCCGACCCAAAAAGGGGGGTGTTATAAGATTGACATGTGTATTTGTGTATCTGTTTGTGGCATTGTACCGCCTAAATGAATGAACTGATTTTAATTTAGTTTTTTTTGTTTGAAAGGTGGCTTGATCGAGAGTGTTCTTAGCTATCATCCAAGAAAATCAGTTCAGCCGTTTGAAAGTTATCAGCTCTTTTCTAGTTATTTCTGTAATCTTCGCTTGTCGGGGGTGTTATAAATTTTTAATTTACACTTGTTTTATGTTATTACTGCAATAGTCTGATTAATGTAATAAAATGATGTGATGTTTTGTATAGCGGTAGTTGACGTCACGCTGTAGAAATGTGATTAATGACGTCACAAGGCATAAAGGATGAATATTTAACAATTTTTAACATAAAAATAAAGTAATTTCAGGAAAATGTTTCTGTATGTTAAAAAAGTGAAAAATATTTGTCATTTACGCCTTGTGACGTCATTAATCTTTTGTATATTTGTTCATAATTAAATATGTTAAAAAATAACGAAAAATCATTTTTTTAATTATTTCTTTATCTTTATAATATTTTTCTTTATAAATGAATTCTAGCCCCATAAACTATCACTATACAAAACATCACATCATTTTATTACTACAGACCAAGACCATATTTATTGCAGCGTCTCAAGAGCATGTGTTTATTTTAATGTCTTTGGTGAGTGATCCTTCTATACTTGGTAGGTACTATAAAGGATTCTGTGGTTATACCTCTTGGTTTTCTACATCAACCTCTTCTTCTTCAATGTCCAGGTCATTGACAACCTCGTCTCCGACATCAGGTTTGGTTCTAGCACCTTCTATTGCCTCCTCCAATGAGCCCATCATCATGATCTTGAGATTCGGTTTGAGATTCAGCTCGGACAGTGCATAGTTGTCTGTGGCCACCTTACCTAAAGTGAAAAAAAATTGTCCGGAGCTTGGTAATTATACAATTCCTTTAAATGATATGTGAAGTGATTTTACAATTGAATATAACATAATATCCCCACATGTGCTACCTCAATCTCGATTGAAAAATCAATCTTTTTTCTACTTCTTCTGTTCAGGTTTCTTTTCCACTTAGACATAGCTGATGGCTGTATGTGAGAATACTGCTATAGCTCCTATGTTCAAATGTTTATCACACAGAGGTTTGTCCTCTCTAAGATTCAGGATTACTGAGGCTTGGATAAGATGCAGATTGAGCTCCCTTTTCTAAAAAAAACTTTATTTGACGTTTGAGGGAGATGTGTAATTTTTTTTTAATATTTTTTTACTCTGCTTTTTCTTATAGAATGTGCTCATCTGAGTTTATTTTAACAACTATGGCTTTGTTTTTGAACTCTGATCTTATTTACGTTATAATATGTTGTGCATTTTGAATAATGCACAAAATAGGCAGAACGTGGTCCACAACAAAATCTGAGCATGTCATCCTCAAGCAGTCTTGTGGGTCCTAACCCTAGTGTTTTTGTAAACCGCGAAGCTAGAAGCTCGCGAAGGAGGAGGCGACGAAGCTATAAAAATCCTGCCATCCCGTTGTTAAGTAGTAGGTAAAGCTAAAGAAAAATATTTCAAAACATAGGAGTAGATGGCTAACTGGTACAGGAGGATACGCCTTAATTTCTGCGGTTGATTACTAAAGCAACCCCGAGAATAGAAGTTTTCCAGAGTCTTTATGTTTTTTAGAACCAACTAGCCATTAGCCACATAGCCAACAATTTTCACATTGTTAAGCCCGGCGAGGTATTTTGTTTACATTGTTTTTGAGGTTGTAGCACGTCTAATATCTTTAAGAACCCTAAACCGGCAAGGTAAATAAATAAACTTGAATTTACCTTGAAATTTCACATTAAGAAGCTTTTGTCTTTCCGGACGAACACCAGTGGCATTTTCAATCGCGATTTTTAACATCGCGACCGAATCCGACGGTGATAATTCGGGTATATCATATTCCTTACCATTCCATTTAACACTTAACTTAATTGGATTATCGTTTAAATCGCACATTTTCCCATGAAATTTAATAAACTTGGAACTGGAAATGTGATTTTTGCGGCTGACAGATGACACATAAACAAAACAATTTTTTTTTTCTTCTCTCGTCTGGCTTTACAAAGATAAGCTAATGTCAAGTTTGTAGTTATTTGTACAACTAACTCACAGGGGAAACTATATAAGTATGGACTTTGTCTGTGCCGGTGCTCACCAACAAACGCGCGGCGCCCCCTTAGAGCGCTTCCTAATCAGTTCTACCACCAAAAAACACCAGTGAAATATAAAAACCGGTCACTTTTAACAAAAAAAAAAAAAAAAACACTCCAAAAAGGCACCACACGCGTGCCAGCAAACGCCACACAGACGAAGTCCCAAACAATTTTGACATTGATACCTATTGATACCACGGTTGTTTTTTTAGGTACTAATTCATTGTTAGTTGTAAAATCACAATTGACAATTAATTAATTGTCAATTGACAATTAATTAATTGTCAATTGACAATTAATTAATTGTCAATCTTTAATTGTCAGTTGCAATTAAATTTTGCCCAACACTGATTTCCACCTACAACCATGGAGGTTAGAGAGAAGGAGAACGATCGCTGTAGAAAGTAGTGTCCCCGAAATACGGACAAAATAAGTGAGGCGCTGCGATCGCTAAGTTGTCTCAATAAAAGCGGGCTGTTGTGCGCTAATTTGAAATGATATATCAACGTTTAATATACGTGTATATAATATTTAAAAAAAACCATGATTAATTAAGCAAATAATAATTTTACACATTCAATATTTCAATGTGCTACTATGAAGATATTACCTTTGGTACTTTAAATAATGATGATTGACGTAAATTGTTTTTCACTCTATTTTTCCGATCAGATGCTAAACCACTTGTACATCCACGCACAATACAATATTTCACCATTTTTTAATGTTTCTTTTCGTCAAAAATTAAAAAATTACGGAGCACGATTATTTTCTCACCGATGCCGCGAAGAAAATTTATACATTATGCAACTAACTTCATCTACTTGTACTCATAAACAGCTAACTTCACAGATACTCCTTACCGACGACAGCGCGGCTGGTGGCTGAAAAACGAATTATAAATTCTACCAATTTTCAGGGACAGGCGCGCTAATGCTTTAGCGCGTAGCGATCGTTCTCCTTCTCTCTGACCTCCATGCCTACAACGACGTTTGACACGTTTACAATGTTACCCGTGACAACTTTTCTGACATGTGAAGTATACAGTTTTATTTTGTCTATGGGCAAAACCAATACCTACGAGCAACACCTTCGTTTAGGTACTAAAGAGCAACACACAGACTCAACATAATAGGTAATTCCCTCTATCAATTGTAATTCCCCGAAACGAAAATTAAAACGCAATAACAATGTTGCTATAAATATTCAAATTAATTTACCTTTTTATATGGGTAATAATATTATGTAGTTATCCTAAATGAATACTAAAACAATTCATAATAATTATTAATTAATCTACTGTTAGATGCTGAAGCTGCACTAAAGAATTACGAATTATTATAATTTAATTTAAGTAAAAATTAATTAAATTTGTTATAATTTGTTGATTTACGATCTCTTGAAACCTCTACAATAATAATTCTAAAATTTACGCAATCTAATCGTTGATCATGATTCATGTTATGGATTAAGAGCCCGCTAGGGCCAGACCTTCGTCATTTTATAAAAGCTGAAAAGTTCTCTGCGTATTGTCCCCAACACAAGGAGAAGCGAACAGTGACTTTGAATTTTGGATTATGGTGGCTTTGGCAGATAACTGAACAAAGGTGTATTAAATATAACGTCAAAGTAGAAGCCTTTGTAACCTGTTATCACTTTTTCCTACTACATCCATACCTACTAATTATAAATGCAGAAATATCTGCCTGTCTGTATGCTGGCTTTTCCATTCCGTTTAATCGTTTTTGACGAAAAATACAAAGATAGCTTATGTATCCTGAAGATGGAAATTGCCTTCTTTCTATACCGAAAAAATAATGAGTTCCTTCGGGACTTTAAACAATGAATTCCACGCAGGCAAAGTCATGGGCATCATCTATTTAGTAGTTTTAGAGATAATTTGCCTCTCGTATGAGAATAAGTACAGGCTACTTTTGTCTTATAAAATTGAAGAATTCCCTTGGGATTTTTAAAAACCTAAACCCACGAAGTTGCGGGCATCATCTAACAAGATTTATATTCTGATTAAAAAAAATTCAACGTACCTACGTATACCTACGTACTCTTAAACATGAAAAGAGGGAAAAAATGTAGACATACGTAGGAATAGGTAACCTAGAAAAAAAATCACGCAAAAATATTGACAGCGAGGGCTTTTTGGGTCATAGCCACTTTTTAATTTAATATATTATTTAGAGTTTTTAGTTCTATCACTTACGCGTAAGTATAAACCTAGTAGGTACCTACCTGAATTTTGCAGGAAAAACTTGAGAGTAAACCACAAATAAAAAGATACCTACCTATAGGTAACTACTAACATAATATGTATTGGTACGCAACAGGTTGAGATGGCAATTGGGGTACGAGGCGGAGGGATGCCCGCACGCCCGCTCAGCCTCTGCGCTAATCCGCTACGGGTGGGCACGGGGGACGTGCGGGTGTGCGGGGCGTCCCGCTACCTCATGCCCCGATTGCCATCTCAACCTGTCGCGTACTATTAGGGACCTGCGTACTTATAAAATTAAGTTACTAAATAGGGGAATTTAAAAATAGCACTGCAATACTGCCACATATAATATTTATATCTAAGAATGGTTTTCTAAGAACTGCAGTAGCTAGAGTAGGTGTAATACTCGAACGAAAATCGTACAGATAGCTGCATTGCATTTCATGAAAGCTGGTGCAAGCTGTTTTTAAGTGTAAACCATCCTTGGTGTAAAGTAAAGTCATTCGATTTTCATTTCCCATGGTGGTCTGTTGTGCAGTTAATAGTATCCAGAATAAAATAGTAAGTACTAAGTACCTACCTTAATACTGACAAAATAAATGAAGAAAAAATTATTTTGATGTTTCATGACGATTTTTTCTATCAAGAAGCTGGCTTCCTGATTTGTATGCATGGGAGCTATCGTATATTTATCAATTTGCCTAAAAGGTACCTATCTTTGGGAAAGCAGCAGGAGGGTATTCTGCTGCTACTAGTACCTACTATTTGATTGATTTTAATAGTATTTATGGATGATCGTACGTGCGCGCAAACCGTTATAGGTACAATTTTCGAATTTGTATGTGAGATTTTTTATATGGTAGCTAGATACCATACCTACTTATATAATTTGGAAGACATCTTTAAGCTTCTGGATACTGTACTTCCTGTACTGTACTGTCATACTTCCAAGTACATCACTCAGCTGACATCGTCGTTACAAATGCTCAGTGACAGTGACCTTAGCAGAGCTTCTCAACAGGTGGGCCTAAAAATATGTATTGACAAAAATCATATCTAAATTTCATGATTCTAGGTCAACGGGAAGTACCCTATAGGTTTCTTGACAGACACGACGGACGGACAGACGGACGGACGGACAGACAGACAACAAAGTGATCCTATAAGGGTTCCGTTTTCCTTTTGAGGTACGGAACCCTAAAAACTGATAGACTTCTCCCATTCTTCCACTAGGCGGGCGGAAAACATCAGGGAGTCGCAGGGAGCTGTGGCTGGTGGCATGTGGAAGTCCCTACAGGAAACCTATGTCCAGCCATAGGCATCTATCATTTGATGATGATGATAATCACACTAATATTATAAAAGCGAAAGTTTGTATGTGTGTGTGTGTGTGTGTGTGTGTGTGTTTGTGTGTATGTTTGTTACTCCTTCACGCAAAAACCACTGGACGGATTTGGCTGAAATTCGGAATGGAGATATATAGTATCCTGGATTAGCATATAGGCTACTTTTTATCCCGGAAAATCAAAGAGTTCCCACGGGATTTCGAAAACCTAAATCCACGCGGGCGAAGCCGCGGGCATCGGCTAGTTGATAATTATAAGCCAATGACTTTATTAATTTTTTGCAGAAAGTGAATGGGATAGTATAAAAATGGACGAGGAACTGTATCAAGATGGGGAAAATCGGCCGAGGCGAGGTAAAAATTAATTTTATCTACTTGTATCTACCTAAAGGTGGACTTCCCCCTAGTAAGGTACATGAGACGGGTCTGCCCGCGAAATTCAAATTTAATTTGGTTTTTCACAATTTGTAAACTAATACGACAACGTAGGCTTATGGTTATTTTATTTGCGACAATAACAATATCAGCTTCACAGGTTTATATAAAAATCTTTACTTGAAAGGGTCCAGTTTAAGAAATTAATACTAATTTATGAGATTAGTCGATACTAATATAAAGGTTCCGTTTTTTGCCATTTGGCTACGGAACCCTAAAAACCACCTAACGTTCCAAGGCGCGTCAAGTCAAAGCACACAGAAGATTTTAGTTTGCGTTGAGCACTCGAGAGTTCGCTTCCAGCAAACAAATAAATTCGCATGTGTGATAGTCTGTGGCATGTTCTTTTGTGTACGCTTCGGGGATTTTTGACCTATGCGGACAAAAGTCCCCCGTCTGTCTAGACCCTAAGGCCTGCACAGACGATAATCCTTAGCGTACTTTTTGTCCGTCAAAGTCTGTCTGTCTGTCCGCTAGTCCATATGTCTGTCTGTACACGCTTCAAACTGAAACTACTGGACGGATTTGAACGAAACTTTTGGGTAAGCACTTATAGACCTACCTAATAATATTCTATCTTCCAGATAACATGAACCAGAGGCCGAATAACCACAAACCAAATAGCAAGCCTCATAATGGCCGAGAAAAAGCGACTGCTATGGATTTTTTAACGTTAAAAAATCTCGCCAGATTGGAGAGTGAGGAAATAATTTCTCAAATTAACGATAATAAGGAGGAGTTCATGAGTCTACTACAGTCGCCCATAGAGACGCTGGATGTGTTTGCTTTGGTTTTGGAACTGTTGGCGAAAGTTTCCCAGTCATCCTTGCATCAGTTAAAGTTAACTATTCTTTTGGATGTATGCAATTCGCCATTTATACTCAACATGCGTAACTATATGACGGATCTGCCGTTCTCCGAACTCAAGTGTTCTAACATAATGTACTGGGCAAATCCTGATAATTTTTGGGTCAATTTTTTTACATTTTGTGAATGCGTAACTACATTGTCCCCATCCACAGCTTTAACTAAATGCAGGTTTCTAATCGACGGAACTGTGAAACTGTGTATTGAAGAACTGGGCGAAAGACACGGTTATACATTACCTGAAAATTGTGATTTGATTCTAACAAAATTGCGCGAGGCGTTAACTAAAGAAGAAAAAGAGAAAACTAAGGTAGGTACCTAGTAGTTAGTGCCTGTGTCCTTTTATCCCCGAAAAGAGGGGTGTTATAAGCTTGACGTGTGTATATATGTATCTGTCTGTGGCATTGTAGCTCCTAAACTAATGAACCGATTTTAATTTAGTTTTTTTTTTGTTTGAAAGGTGGCTTAATCGAGAGTGTTCTTAGCTATAATCCAAGAAAATCGGTTTAGCCGTTTGAAAGTCATCAGCTCTTTTCTAGTTACTGTAACCTTCACTTGTCGGGTGTTGTAAATTTTTAATTTACACTTGTTTGATAATAATCTGAGCTCTATGTGAGATATAATTAATATGGGAGTTGTAAAGAGATATTTTTAGCTCCGAAAGGCTTTTTAGTGTTCCGTACCCGAAAGGTGTCAACGGGTCCCTATTACTGACTCCACTGTCCGTCCGCCCGTCGGTCGGTCCGTCCCTCCGTCGGTCCATCCGTCCTTCGGTCCGTCCGTCCGTCGGTCCGTCCGTCCGTCCGTCCGTCTCCCTCCGCTCTCAGCGGTGTGTATCTTGTGAATCGTCATAATAATAATAAAAATTTAAAAATGACTACCATGATAATTAAAAAAATATATTTCGTGTACGATGGTACGGAAACCTTCTTGTGCAAGCCCACCAGCTCGCCACCAAGCGATTGCAGTCAAGAGCTAACTTGTATCTAAATAAATAAATAAAATCAGTCAAGTGCGACTCGGGCCTTGCTCTCTTTTCGGGTTCCGTACATAATTTATTCATTCTAGAGGATGCCCGCGACTTCGTCCGCGTGGATTTAAGTTTTTAAAGCTCCCTTGGGAACAATAAAATCCCGTGGGATAAAAAGTTATCTATGTCAATTATAAATAGGGACGTAAGCTACCTTGGTACCAAATTTCATACAAATCGGTTAAGCGGATGGGTCTTTAGGAATACCGTGGGAACTCTTTGATTTTCCAGGATAAAAAGTAGCCTATGTGCTAATCCAGGGTATAATCTATCTCCATTCTAAACAGCCCAATCTGTCCAGTAGTTTTTGCGTGAAGGAGTAACAAACATACACACACACACACATACAAACTATGTCCGTCCCCGGGATATAAGCTGACCCTGTACCAAATTTCGTCAGAATCGGTTAAACTGTTGGGCCGTGAAAAGGTAGCAGACAGACAGACATACTTTCGGATTTATAATATTAGTATGGAAATATGGATTTTGGGTGTATGATTTTTTTCTCCGAGCTTAGGATTTATTTTGGGAGGTTTTTTTTTTTTGGGGTTTTCGTTCACCAAAAAAATTGGTTGTCTGTAAAGTCGGTTTACTGACGATAGTTGAACGTGACAACAAAGGCCGATTGTGCTTCTTTGTCGCTCGTTCCGCGCTCTCGCTTGCACTTCAAGCCTTACATGGAACGCCTCAGAGCGAGGTAACGCCGCATGAGTCATGTTTTTTCGTGCGTGCAACCGGCTCTATCGAATTATAAGACGTTGTCACGTCAAAAATGTACGCTTGTTTTGGTCACAGCTTACGAACTATTTTATGAATCGTTACGTCAACAGATTAAAGAGCTGAGCAGCAAGCTTCAAGCCCTTCAAGTAGACGAGGAAGAACAGGGACCACCTGAGAACTTTAGGCGTCTCAGTGTGGTGCCTGGGCGATACGAGTTGATCGAGAATCGCCCGTACCTTCGAGCGAATGTCGTGGAGGGTGGATATCGTGACGTCGAACACTACTTGGATGTGCAGTTCAGACTACTCCGTGAAGACTGCTTCGGTCCCCTCCGCGAAGGGATAAGTAAGTTGTATTCTTTTTTTGGGTTCCGTACCTCAAAAGGAAAAACGGAACCCTTATAGGATCACTTTGTTGTCTGTCTGTCTGTCTGTCCGTCCGCGTCCGTCGTGTCTGTCAAGAAAACCTATAGGGTACTTCCCGTTGACCTAGAATCATTAAATTTGGCAAATAGGTAGATCTTATAGCAAAGGAATAAATCCTATTCCTATTCCCTCTTTCATATGTAAGTATATATAAGATGATTACTGGCTAGATTTTAATCTAGATTAATTTTGATTTAGAATACAGCTATATTGCAGCTATATAGAGAGGCATATTCGCCCAGCGAATAATCTCTTTAAATAAAGATTTAAAAAAAAAGGAATAACTCCGAAAACCGTGAATTTGTTGTTACATCACTAAAAAATTTAAATTTTCAAAGTAAGATAACTATACCAAGTGGGGTATCATATTATGAAAGGGCTTTACCTGTATGTACATTCTAAAATAGATTTTCATTTATTTTTATGCGTAATAGTTTTTGATTATTATTATTTGAAATGTTGAAAAAATACCCGAGTACGGAACCCTCAGTGCACGAGTCCAACTCGCACTTGGTTGGTTTTTTAAGTTAGCCCTGGACTGCAATCTCACCTGGTGGTAAGTGATGATGCAATCTAAGATGGAAGTGGGCTAACCTGGAATGGGTATGGCACTTTTAATTAAACCCATACCCCTTTGGTTTCTACACGGCATCATACCGGAACGCTAAATCGCATGGCGGCACGGCTTTGCCGGTAAGGTGGGCCGAAGCCTCCCACCAGACCAGACTAGTGATTTAGAAATTATAAAATTCCAAGCCCTGTCGGAAATCGAACCCGGGACCTCCCACTAATAAGACCACAGCGCTTACCACTGCGCCAGGGTTGGTCGTCAAAATATTCATGGAAATTGGAAAAAGTATTTATAAAAATGGAAATTTCATATTCCTCACTACGTATAGGTACAATACCCGAGCCGTAGGCGAGCTCAACTGCAATTGGGTTGTCATTAACTTTTGTTTTACTTTCAATTACAGTTCAATTCATACAAGATCCAACGAAAAGAAAATACGACAACATAAAGTAAGTTTTTAACAAGTTATTTGTATAGCTAGCAGTCAGACAGATATGATTCACATGATATTAATATGGAATAAATAACCGATATACCGCAATTAATAATCGGGTGAAAGGCTGGCTCATTTTTTGCGCATTGGATCAGCCTGGCTGTCCAGCGCAGAAATGCAGCCAATAGTCTTGGCACCATTCCACGTGAGCATGATTTATATAGTAATTAGATAAGGCTAACTTTAAGTTCTATTCGCGCGACTTCCCTTTGATTTTCAATAAATATATGAAAAGTAGCCTATGACCTTCCCCGAGATGTAAGCTACATCTGTGCCACATCTGTGCCAAATTTTCAAAAGCCAGAAAGCCTCAATAGCTCAACGGTTATAGGAGCGGACTGAAATCCAAAAGGTCGGCGGTTCAAACCCCACCCGTTGCACTATTGTCGTACCCACTCCTAGCACAAGCTTTACGCTTAGTTGGAGGGGAAAGGGGAATGTTAGTCATGATTCACATGGCTAATATTCTTTATTAAAAAAAAAAAAACAAAATCGATTAAGTTGGGCCGTGAAAAGCTACCCGATTGACGCACTTTCGCATTTATAATATTTTTGTATGGATTTTTAATTAAAACAATATGGTTTTTTTTTCAGAGTATTCCGTAATGTGAAATATGTTCACCCTTATGTATCGGCTTATAAAGTTGGCTCAGTTGTTGAACTCGACAAAGACACAAAGAGAAGTTTTAAAAGAATGAATTGGGACAATAACAAGCGCCTTATTTATGGATCGCTCGTTATGTTTACAACACATGACAATTGCAATGATATGATTATGGCAACAATCCTTGATAGAGATGTTAAACTTTTTAATAAGGGAAAGGTAAAGAAATTACATTTACTAGATAATTCCCGCGTCTTCGTCCGCGTGGATTTGGGTTTTTCAAAAATCCCGTGAGAACTCTTTGATTTTTCGGTACAAAAAAGGTACCTAGGCTCTGGCTCTATTATACTATCCGTGTCAGTATTGCAAGTAGGGATTGCAATCCAGCGGCTTTGGATCAAAACAAATCCAGCTGGATCCAGCACAGATCTAGCATTTAACCATTTTTCAAAGAAATGAAACAATTTATTTGTTTTAACTGTACAAACTTTTATAACCAACTACCTACATTTTCTTATTATCACTTATATCCGTTAAAAGTAAATTTTGGTATTATCAAAGTTTAATATTATTACTTTATCGTATTAGTTTACTAGCCGATGCCCGCGACTTCGCCCGCGTGGATTTAGGTTTTTCGAAACCCCGTTTAAACTCTTTAATTTTCCGGGATAAAAAGTAGCCTATGTGCTAATCCAGGATATTATCTATCTCCATTCTGAATTTCAGCCAAATCCGTCTAATAGTTTTTGCGTGAAGGAGTAACAAACATACACACACACACACACACACACACACACACACACACACACACACACACACACACACACACACACACACACACACACACACACACACACACACACACACACACACACACACACACACACACACACACACACACACACACACACACATACAAACTTTCGGCTTTATAATATTAGTGTGATAAATTGTGAAAAAATAAATTAAATTTAAATATCGCGGGCAGACCCGTCTCATGCACCTTAATCATGGTGAAACACTCGCCACTCACCCTGGCACTTCAGAAAGTGTAAATCAGTCCTTCATAATTTTTAACCCCCGACCCAAAAAGAGGGGTGTTATAAGTTTTACGCGTGTATCTGTGTATCTATCTGTGGCATCGTAGCTCCTAAACTAATGAACCGATTTCAATTTAGTTTTTTTGCTTGAAAGGTGGCTTGATCGAGAGTGTTCTTAGCTATAATCCAAGAAAATCGGTTTAGCCGTTTGACAGTTATCAGCTCTTTTCTAGTCATTACTGTAACCTTCACTTGTCGGGGGTGTTATAAATTTATAATTTACTTTTCTAATTTTAGAATGGTCGAATAATATTTTCAGATTCCGGTGTCAATGGTTGAAGCTGGATATAATTTATATAAAAACGAAACTTACACGATGATAGAAAGCGAAATATATTTCGAACCGTACTATCATGTCCTTAAAGCTATGCAGGATCCTACTTTCCCGCAACATATAGCAATGAAGAAATACATAGTTGATGTTGATGTAAGTTTCATAAGATTCCTTTATTTTTCATTCATTAGATTTCCTAGATTTATCAGGCGAAGCAAGGTCCCCGAGTTTTCATTTCAAGAATCTCATTTCTCCAGTGTTACCTATGACTTATGAGTGCTGAACTAATTAATACACACAATTAGCACAAATTGACAAATAAGAATAAAAAAACTGGTCAAGTGCGAGTCGGACTCGCATACGAAGGGTTCCGTACTATCGTATAAGATATTTTAATATTTTTATGTGCAACACAGCAAGTTAATGACAACATCGCCATGTCATGTCTGATACTTGGATGCGATGTCTTAACAGGGCTCTCTCCGTCACTCGTTTCATACAATCGTAGTTCCAATTTCATTTGAATACTAAGCAACCAAAGTCCATGAAATTTTGCAGACATATTCTAGAAACTAATATCTGTGTCTGTGGTGTTTTAGATTTTTCTAAAAATATGTAGTTTTAAAATAACAGGGGCTCAAAGATTTGTATGAAAATTTTTAATACCGCGTAACTTCGAAACCGAATATTTTAACAGAAATCTGGAAAACCACAGATATAGATATTAGTTTCTAGAATATGTCTGAAAAATTTCATGGACTTTGATGAAATTGGAACTACGATTGTGTGAAACGAGTGACGGAGAGAGCCCTCTTAAGCATGTGCCAGACTGTTGTAAACAAGGTTTCCACAGGGGTCACCTTGTTGGGACGCTTGTGGAGCTCAATGTTGGTGTTTTCGTCCACACTGGTTTACAACATGACTCCCACATCAGTGTGTTGTCGACTCTGTGTTTGCAAGCACGCATTACGATATGGCTCCTTACCTATCTAGGTAAACTTCAAAAAGTTGGCGTAGCATTAGCACTTGTGTGCGCAAATGAGGAGAAAAAAAAAAGAATATGGATCAAGCGTTGGATTTTATTTGGCCCGCGTCCTTATATGTTTCGGAAGATAGGTCCCAAAGACAGGGAAGGTCCCTGTAGAGTTCAATGAATTCGCTGATAACTTCTTTTTCCCACGTAGACGCCATTTTCGTATATACATGCGCACGCAATGGTTGCCGCTGCGCAACTGCCCTTGCGTGGTTTACAACAAGCGTTTACACTGTGGAATACGTGTTTACAACGGCGGCATCCACATGCGGTTGGCAACGCGCGTCCGTCCACAGAGGTTGTTGAAGGTCAAACGAATTTTGTTGCAAACAAGTGTTTACACTGTTGTAAACCGCCGGTGGAGACCGCTGTGGAGGGCTTATTTAAAACAGTCTGGCCCAGGCTTTTCCGGGACCAATTACTATTTGTACCTACTACCTACCTAAGCATAATAATATGCGTGTCATTCATGATTGTCGCTGATATGGGGAACTTGAAATCGAAGATGGTCAAAGTATTTTTTTTTTGAAATCGATAATGGGTGTCATTTCAGCGCAATATTACGAAAATAATGTCAATTTTCGAATCAATATATATAATGAACCAATTTCACCGAAACAAGTATTAGACTATAGTTACCTACTAAGTAGAAACTTAGAAAGTAGGTAGCACACAATAGGTACTATCAAAATATGTAGTAAAGGTAATAAGGTAATAGGCACCGCGTGGACGAAGTCTTGGGTAAGGGTGACTGCTAGCTGCTAGTAATAAATAGTGTGCCACTGATCGCAACTGGCATAGCATTATTCAATTTTTAAAAAACATTTTCGAATTTAGGCTTACATAATTTAAATATAATATAAAATATCCAGGATCCTACCTATATTATAATTTTTCCTGCTAAAGTGTATTATTATTTCCGTAGCCTGAACCCCAACCTCCAGCATATCTATACAAATCAAGAGAATACAGGGTGTCAGGTCATCACTTCAAAGTATTAGATTTCGACACGTGGCCAAGCAGTGAAACATTGAGCTTTAATGAAAGCCAATATGAGGCGTACAAAATGGCTCTTACTCACGAGTTCGCTGTCATTCAAGGACCTCCTGGAACTGGGAAAACTTATTTGGGTGTAAAAGTAGCAAAAGCGTTAATAGAAAATATCGGATGTCGTTTGCTTTTGGTTAGCTACACGAATCACGCTTTAGATCAATTTTTAGAAGCAATCTTACCTTTTACTAACTCTATCGTGCGCATCGGCGGCCAGTCTAAAAACAAGGCAATGGAAGAAATCAATTTGAATACTTTACGGAGACCAAAGAAGAAAAAAAAAGAGCAGTCACTGACTCTAAGAAATTTCTACGCACAAAGAGAGTCCTTAAAGGAACTTATTCATGAATTGAGTAGTGCACAGAAATGCATTGACTCCTCAGACACTTTTGTCCTCAGTTATGAATCTATTAGACGTTGTGTCCCAGAAAGTAAAATAATTGGCGAATTTTATAAACGTCCTTATGGGAACTTCAAAGATCCGTTATGTTGTTGGTTGTTTGAGAGTGTCAAGTTCGACTTTAACGAACCCATAACGCTTGAAAGTGAAGCAAATGGAAATCCCAACAAAAATACAATTGACAAATTCGATAACAGACAAGAGGTCACTTTGGATGATTTTGAAACCAAAGATGTGACATCTTTTTCCATAGAAAAGAGTCAAGAGCAACTCATGCATTTGTCTTCACGTTATGGAAATTCAAATAATAAGCAAAAACAGTCTGAAGTGCATAGAGAAATAATTATATTGAGAACATTAATCCGGACATTTCAAGTAAGTTATGAACAAAAGTTATACCTAACCTTTTTTTTAAATTTATTTATTCATAAAAGTTCTACAGTATTCTTAGTCGAGAGGCACGGAGTGCGTCAGGGCAGTTCCGGAATAAGCGTATTACTTTCTCGCCAAACTGGTGGGCCAGTTTGTTGGCGAGGTGGCACTCGCAATAACTTGTGGAGCACATAACTTGGCGAGCTTCACACGGATTTCTAGTTTTTTTTTATTATGCTCGCTCGACTTCATACATACCTAGCGGGGGGGGGGGGGGGGGGGAGGTTTTTCCACGTGTCCCTCTGGCTAGCAGAGGGCACAGTGAATGAAGGCGAAGGCTGGGACGCAGGTGACATGGGTGGGATCGCCGCCTGCCGCCTTGGCAGGGGGACTCCGGGTGATCGGTCTGCTGTCGCCCGTTGAGTCCCCGGGTCTGGAGGCGCACTTCATTGGCGCGCCTCAGACGTGGAGTTAAGGAACCTCGCAAGTGGGTCCCCGGAGGAGGATCCGCATCGGCGGATGTCGCTGGCTGGGTCGCGGTTGATTGCTTCGGTGTTCCCGTGACCCAGTCGCTAGGCGATGCGCAAGGGAGCCGCTCGGGCTTAGTGGGTATTCCGGATTTTCCCCTGCTAACAAAAAAAAAAGTACACTAAGATGTTGCGAATATGCACTGCTAGTATCACTATGTAATGACAGTATCACTTCTTCTTCTTCTCTCTGGGCTGGTTTCCGCACTTAAACGTTTCCGTCTGTTGTGCGTGTGTTGCCCCTCCCCGCCGAAGTCTTCACTCCAGCCATCCAAGCTCGCTCCAGAAGCCAAGTAGACCACCCAGGTTGCCGAGGACTTCATGGAGTGAGGTTGGGGAACCCAAATGGCGTTCTCGTTGTTCTGCCACGACCATGCACTCCAGGAGCACGTGCGTCGGCGTTTCATCGACCTCCATGCAGGCCCTGCACAGAGGACTGTCGGTAACAACTATAACGAAAAGGTGTTTGTTTAGTGGGCTGTGCCCTGTTATGAGTCCCACCCCACCTTCCTAAGTTTACCTTTGTCCAGGCGGAGTAGTTTGTTAGTTTGTCGTTGATCTATATTAGGGAAAGCCTCTTTGGCTTGCCTGCAGTCAGTTGCGCTTGCCCATAATTGGGAATGCTCTTTAAGTGTTAGTTCATGCAACCAAGTAGACAGTATCACTTAAAAGTAAGTTCGTTTAGTCATTAATTTATAGCCGTTTATCTTGTGACATTGTAGGAGATGAGAAGCTTACGCGGCCGAGGAGTTGTGGCTGACGTTTATACAAATTATCAGCGAGATCCAACCAGTATCAGTCCAGTGGATCGTTGGATGTTGTATTTTAGATGGGAAAATGATGTAGTCAGTATTCTCCGAGAAAAAGTTGAGCCACTGCAGGTATGTAACAGAAAAGAAAGCTGAACAAACGAACCAACTCCGATTTTTCTTTAAAAAAAAAGTTTACTATGGTACAAGAGAGGGGTCTGATTTTTTTTTTAATAATTGCAAGATAGGCTTGTGCTTGACCACCATCACGCCTTATTGAAAGCATTGATGAGGTCTAGGTTGGTATGCCTTTACCTAGAAGATTCCCATTTACTCTTGTTTGGTAGAAAACACAGACACCCGAAAGGCGTTCCAACTTCCATCAGAAGAGTGAAACAAAAACATTTCGTGCTACTAGATGGGATTGGATGTCGAGGTTGCCAACGCTCACGGTTTCTAGCTGTTCTGTGGCAGAAAGGTGAAGGAAGAACAGGTAAATGCATACATCTGAGATCAATGTAGAATATGTTATGAATAGTAGGAGATAAGGTAAAAGGGCTCCTTTCTCAAAAGGAAAAACGGACTCTTTAGAGGTTCACGTTGTTATCTGTCTGTCTGTCCATCCGTCTGTCTTGTCTGTCAAGAAAACCTAATGATTGATGCAGTTTTTCTACAATCCACCAGCTGGTTTCAGGAGATCGTTGATAATATGAAGCAGAAAAAATGTTGGGGAGAAAGACACCCCTGAAGAACACCAGCATTGATAGATGAATCTGATAAAATTATATCTATTGAGATACACTTGTTTGTTCTTTTAGGTCGCTGTAAAAAGAGCTAGTGCTAGTTACGAAGAGTCTAGAATGAGAGTGGATTATGATTTGTTGAAGAATGTCACAGTCATAGGCATGACGACAAGTGGCGCTGCTAGGATGAGACAGCTTATTGAGAAATTAGCTCCACGGATTGGTATGTATCTCTAGCCTTTAGTATTTTTGCTATTGTGCCTAGGACCGTTTTACCCGACTGCGGCAAAGCTAAAAGGAAGGGTTATGATTTTAGCAGTCCATGTATGTATATAATATATATGTATGTATGTATGTTTGTATCCAGATTCAGTGCGTTCCACCGTAGCGCCTAAACTACTGGGCCGATTTTGATGAATGAAGTGTCAATTGATTCGTTTTTAAGGGCCAGGTGCCATAGGCTTCATTTTATTTGCACTTTAGATACCTACCATTCAAGAAAGTGTTGGTGTGGTGTGACGTCGCTCGTGTCGATATCGATGACATGGGATTATTGGGAAGGCAGTCCAACGTACTACTCGGTCAAGCTAAGTTTGCACCTCGCGTCGATCACGTCACACTGACGTTTAGGCACGGTACTGACGCGACAAGACGACCGCGGGGAGGTGGGCGGGGAAGTGGGAGAGGCGCCGCATTCCTGCGAGGTGCAAACTTAGTGCGACCGAGTGATATTAACGCTGTAATCGTCAAAAGATCAAACACTTTGAAGAACTTCAGCTGTGCCGATTTTTTCTTTCGATACAGTGAGTTAATGATCCTTACATGAAATTGAGTCGATCAACACTCATAAATATTTTTTTGTCAATTTCATTTATTTTTATGGACAGATTGTTTTTACAAACAAAAGACGTAAAGGTTCCTAAGACAGTTCCCCTGTATCTCATGGTTTTGGATTTCCCGATACTGTCCTAGTAAAAAATAACACCATTTCTTGAAAGGTAGACAGTTAAAATTTTCATAAAGTGAATTTTCATAGGGTTATGAGGCGGGGGAACGCCCCGCACACCCGCACGCCACCCGCGCTCTCCCGCACCGGGTTAGCGTGGGGGCTGTGCGGGTGGGAGGGGCGTCCCCGCCCCGATCGCCATCTCTACCTGTCGCGTACTATTTAATTTAGTTTTTCGCAATTTGTAAAGTAATACAACAACGTAGGATTATGGCATTTCAATTGCGACAATAACAGTATCATCCTCACAGGTTTATATAAAAATCTTTACTTGAAAAGGTCCAGTTTAAGAAATTAATTAAAGTATTGACTAATTTGTGAGAATAATCTGACATTAAATTTGAATTTCGCGGGCAGGCCGGTCTCATGCCCCTTAAGAGGAGCCTCGCCGTCACTCGCTCCATACAAACGTAGTTCGTCTCATTGGAATACTAACCAATCATACTCAATGGAATTTTGTAGAAACGTTCCGCTAACTAATATCTATGCCTGTGGTTTTCCAGATTTCCGTTAAAATATTCGGTTTCAAAGTTACGCGGTCTTAAAAATTCACATACAAATCTTTGAGCCCCTGTAATTTTAAAACTACTTACATATTTTTAGAAAAATCTAAAACACCACAGGCACAGATATTAAGTAGTTTCTAAAATATGTCTGCAATGGACTTTGGTTGCTTAATCTTCAAATGAAATTGGGACTACGATTGTATGGAGTATAAGTGACGGAGAGAGCCCTGTTAACGAGTTTTCTTTTTCAGTGATAGTAGAAGAAGCAGCAGAGGTGTTGGAGCAGCATATAGTTACAACTTTGACAAAAAGTTGCCAACACCTCATTCTTATAGGTAAGTTCTTACTGCGACAAAATAACTTTCCAGATGCACGATTTCCCTTTTTAGGGTTCCATACCTCAAAAGGAAAAACAGAACCCTTATAGGATCACTTTGTTGTCTGTCTGTGTGTCTGTCTGTCAAGAAAACCGATAGGGTACTTGCCGTTGACCTAGAATCATGTTTGGCAGGTAGGTAGATCTTATAGCACAAGTAAAGGAATAAATCCAAAAACCGTTACATCATACAAAAAAAAATTCACGAAAAATTTAATTCACTAAATTACGTATAGATGGCGCAAACCGTTATTAACTTGCAAAGTTCTGGATAAAGGTAATTTATCTTGTACGATGGTACGGAACCCTTCGTGTGCGAGTCCGACTCGCACTTGACCGGTATTAAATTAATAAATAGGTAATCCGCGTGGATTTAGATTTTTAAAAATCCCATGGGAACTCTTTCACTTTCCGAGATAAAAACCAATGCCACACAACACGTCCATCCTTTCTTCCGGCTTCTCTTCAATAGTAACTCCTTCTCCTTGATAAATCCCTTTCATAATATAATGATACCCCACTTGGTATACTTATCTTACTTTGAAAATTTAAGCACATTTTAATTTTTTTTTAAATGATGTAACAAATTCTTAGTTTTCAGATTTATTCCTGTACTTGTGCTATAAGACCTACCTTCCTGCTTTTCATGATTCTAGATCAACGGGAAGTAGGTACCCTATAGGTTTTCTTGACAGACACGACGGACGGACGGACGGACAGACAGACAACAAAGTGATCCTATAAGGGTTCCGTTTTCCTTTTGAGGTCGGAACCTTAAAAATTGCACCCTATAGAAACAAGACCGTCACGTTCGAATTGGTGTGTTTCAGACTATGTATACCTAGTTTATGAGTTTAAGTTTTTTATTGTTTCTTCGCAAATGGAGGTAAAGTACTATCCAAAACTCAAGAAATAGCATTTACCGACTTCGTTTAGTTTAAAAGTCGTTTAAAATCGCTTGAGAAGTCCTCGATTTCGCATCGGCCTTCCAACATTACTCGGCCACTAATCGCTTTATCCTGGACTGTAATTTGGTATGTTTATTAGGAGACCACCAGCAGCTAAGGCCGTCGGCGTCATACATGAGGCTGGCCAGGCATTTCAACATCGAAGTGTCGCTGTTCGAGCGCATGATCATGAACGGCATACACAGTCGCTGCCTGAACGTGCAGCACCGCATGCGGCCACAGATCTCTGCCCTCATCGCGCCGGCGATCTACCCCGACCTTCAGAACCACCCTTCGGTCAGCGACTTTCCCGACGTGCGCGGTGTCACTTGCAACGTTTTCTTCTTCACGCATAGCTACAAAGAGGAGGTTCGTACAAAACTCCTGTATAAGATTTTACTTCTCACCAACATTCATCACACTAAAGGCGAAAGTTTGTATGTATGTGTGTGTGTATGTTTGTTACTCTTTAACGCAATAACTACTGAATGGATTTGGCTGAAATTTGGAATGGAGATAGATAATATCCTGGATTAGCACATAAGCTACTTTTTATCCCGGAAAATCAAAGAGTTCCTACGGGATTTTAAAAAACCGAAATCCACGCGGGCGAAGCCGCGGGCATCTTCTAGTTCATTCATAAAAATTTAGCGTTAAAGTAAAATGCCCCTTGATCGCCTTGCTTTAATGCTCAAGTTTGTGGATTTATTTTCGGCCAGCGCTCCAAGCTGAAACTTGGCGGCACAGCTAGGCCGGTAGGGTGGTAACTAGCCGAAGCCTACCACCTGACCATACCAGAAAATTACAAATTATGAAATTGTAAACGGGAATCGAACCCGGGTTCTCGCACTAATAAGACCACAGCCCTTACCACTGTGCCAGGGAAGCCGTCAAATACATGTCCATTTCAGTGCACTAGAAACTCAAAATCAAATTTTTCTTTTATCTCCACCATTCAATATAGCAGTTTCTGCTTATAAAATTATTTGAGTTGGGTAGGGGTAGGTACCTTGTACTTGACAGTCAATTTGATTGAATTGTTATTTTATTTGTTTTGATTTTTAACGTTCAAAACGTGTACAATTGTACTTACTTTGAATACAA
Organism: Maniola jurtina; assembly: GCF_905333055.1. Classification (NCBI taxonomy): domain Eukaryota; kingdom Metazoa; phylum Arthropoda; class Insecta; order Lepidoptera; family Nymphalidae; genus Maniola; species Maniola jurtina. The sequence continues at coordinate 3,788,599 of NC_060052.1, read as the reverse complement.
TTGTAAATTAAAAATTTATAACACCCCCGACAAGTGAAGGGTACAGTAACTAGAAAAGAGTTGATAACTTTCAAACGGCTGAACCGATTTTCTTGGATTATAGCTAAGAACACTCTCGATCAAGCCACCTTTCAAACAAAAAAAAAAACTAAATTAAAATCGGTTCATTAATTTAGGCGCTACGGTGTCACAAACAGATACACAGATACACAGACACACAGATACACACGTCAAACTTATAACACCCCTCTTTTTGGGTCGGGGGCTAAAAAATATTTGACCTTGACTTTGACTTTGACTTTGAATTAATTTTATTTAAGGTTGTAGCTGACAGTGCTAGCAAAACAAATGAAAGTGAGGGAGATATGGTCCTCGGTTTGGCAAACTACCTAATGCAGCAAGACTACCAACCCGAAGATGTCACCATTTTAGCTGCGTACTCCGGCCAAATGCTCTATATGAGGAGGGTAACTACTTTAAAATATAGATAGAGTTTCTGTACACTGCAGCGATCGAAGCCCATGTACACTGCTGGCGGTTTTATACTCATTAAAGATTAGATGCTGCCCGCGAATTTATCCGCGTGGATTTAGAGTTTTTATAAACCTAGAAGGATTATGGCATTTTTTTAGGATTCCTTACCTCAAAAAGGAAAAACGGAAGGGACAGGATCACTTTGTTGTTTGTCTGTCTGTCGGTCCGTCCGTCCGTCCGTCCGTCTGCCTCGTATGTCAAGAAAACATATACGTAAGTACAAAGTACTTCCCGTTGCCTAGTATCGAGAAATTAGGCAGGTAGGTAGGTAGCTGTTATAGCACAAGTAAAGGAAAATATCCGAAAACTGTGAATTTGTGGTTACGTCACACAAAAAAAAAAATGTGTACATGAACAAAATAATTAGTGTTTTGAATTTTCAAAGTAAGATAACTATTCCACTCTTGGTATTTTCATATGATACCTCACTAGGTATCATATGAAAGGGCTTATACCTGTACATTCTAAAACAGATTTTTATTTATTTTTATGCATTAGTACCTACTTAATAGTTTTTGATTTTTCGTGCAAAATGTTGGAAAAAATACCCGAGTAAGGAACCCTCGGTGCGCGAGTCTGACTCGCACTTGGCCGGTTTTATTAAACCCATACCCCTTTGGTTTCTATGTAACGGCATCGTACCGGGACGCTAAATCGCTTGGCGGCACGGCTTTGCCGTTAGGGTGGTAGGGTGGTAGCAAGCCACGACCGAAGCCTCCCACCAGACCGAAAATATTGTGTTGTTTTGATAAAATATAATCGAAGCCTTGATATTGATTGAAGTTATTTTATTTTCAGCAACGTGTAAACTATCCCCACTTGTCTGAAGTGAAAATTACAGTTGTGGATAATTACCAAGGTGAAGAATCTAAGATCATTCTTTTATCCCTCGTCAGAAATAACGACCAAAACAAAATTGGATTTTTAAGCACCGAGAATCGGGTCTGTGTGGCTTTGTCTAGAGCCAGAGAAGGTACATTAAATACACCTATAATTGTACACTTAAGGTGCAGGGCACGGGTCTGCCCGCAAAATTCAAATTTAATTTGGTTTTTCTCAATTTGTAAACTAATACGACAATATAGGCATATGGCATTCTAATAGCGCCAATGGCAGTATCATTTCCAGAGGTTTATATAAAAAATTTCACTTGAAAGTGTTCAGTTTTAAGAAATTAGTCAAAATAATCAGTTTGACGTGAGTTACTCACAAATTAGTCGATGTTCTGACTAATTTCTTAAACTGGACACTTTCGAGTAAAGATTTTTATATAAACCAGTCGAGATGATACTGCCATTGGCGCTATTATAATGCCATAAGCTTACTTTATCGTATTAGTTTACAAATTGCGAAAAACCAAATTAAATTTGAATTTCTTGCACCTTAAGGCCGGACCGCATTACAGCGTTCAAATATTCTCTACAGACCGTTCACAATAACTTAACCCCCTGACGTTATTTGGCATCATTGTAAATCACAGAATAATAAACCCTAAGTTTTAAGGAATAAAGCAATGGTGCCCATATCAGGACAGGGGACAATTAGTTATAGTGAACGGTCTGTGCCGCGTCGCGCTTTACAGCGCCGCTCTATTACAACCATAGACTTACGAATTTTCGCTAGTACATATCTGTAAGTCTATGATTACTTGAACATACACCGTACTAAATGATTAAAAAAACATTTAAAAAAATAATATTTTGACGCTTTGTGCCGCGCCGTGCAGCGCCGCATATAATTGCAACGCAAACTTTTTTATTCTATGACGTCTAGAAAGAAAACTTAAAGTATTTTTTAACCCCCGACCCAAAGAGAGAGAAAAGGGTGTTATAAGTTTGACGTGTGTATCTGTGTATCTGTGTGTCTGTGTATCTGTGTATCTGTCTGTGGCATCGTAGCGCCTAAACGAATGAACCGATTTTAATTTAGTTTTTTTTGTTTGAAAGGTGGCTTGATCGAGAGTGTTCTTAGCTATAATCTAAAAAAATTGGTTCAGCCGTTTAAGAGTTATCAGCTCTTTTCTAGTTTTCTTCTAGAAAAGAAGGTTAGATAACCCTTAGGTTCATAATATTATGTCAATACACAAATGTCAAGCTGTCAAGTGTCAAGATGGACGTTGCCTAAATACATAATTATTTATTTGAAAATGATGTTTTGGAAAACTCAGATACTTTGGATCGTCGGGGGTGTTATAAATTTTTAATTTACACTTGTTAAATTTATGTTTCAGGATTCTACATATTTGGCAACATAAAGATTCTGAAAAGAAATTCACCGCTTTGGATGAAAATTGCTGCCACATTAGAAAGTTTTGGATCACTTGGTACAAGCATACGTCTGATGTGTGAAAATCACAATGATAAAATATCCGTGGTAAGTATAGTAGGTAGATTGATAGTAAAAAAGAATACCCGGCTGAGTTTATCGTGGGCTCTTCTCAGACCTGGGTGCGTAATGGAACCTTCGTAGCTTTAGTTTTAAGTTTACGTAATTAATTATTATCACTACTATATTATCATGTTACAAATCTAAAAAATTCTGACTATCAAAAGGCGTCCAATAGTGCCTACCTACTTTGAATAAATGATTTTGGTTTTGATTACGGTCCAGGCCGAAAATAAAATAATTGCCGGCCGAGTGATATTGAAAGGAAGAGGCTAACCCGAGGACTACCCAAGTGATTTCAAAAGGAAGAGACTTGCATAGTGCTTTTCTCCCATAATAATAAACAAATGAATTGAAAGTATAACATCAAAATCGGTTAAACTGTCGGGTCGTGAAAAGTAAGCAGGCAGACAGACATACAGACACACTTTTGCATTTATAATATTAGTATGGATGTTTAATTAAAAAATATATATGGAACATATTTTTTATTTTTCAGAATATTCCGTATTATGAAATATATGTTCACCCTTACGGCTTATAAAGTTGGGTCAGTTGTTGAACTCGACGAAGACACAAAGAGAAGTTTAAAAAAAAAAATATTGGGCCAATAACAAGCGCTTTATTTATGGATCGCTCGTTCAAATCGATCAAAATGGGTTAGACTGTTGGGCTTTAAAACCTAGCAGTCAGACAGACAGACAGACAGACTCACTTTCGCAGTTATAATATTAGTATGGATAGTATGGATGTATGTGAATAAAATACGTCAATATGGCATACATTTTGATTTAATCATCAGGATTTTCCGCAATATAATGCCTGTTTCTATACATCATAATGTTATTTTATTCTTTAGAATAGATTTATATTCAAAAAAAACTTTTTACAAGAGCTTTTGAATCGTCAAAATAATCTACCACTGGTTCGGAATGCCGTTCCCACTGAGAAGAACCAGCAAGAAACTCGGGGAAACTATGCGAGTTAACTGACTTTTGTAACGTTGTAGATTTCAACTCCCCAAGATTTTAATAAGGTTCCTGAAGGCGGCTGTCTTCAAAAGTGCAACTACACAATGCCGTGTCTCCACGTGTGCCCACTCCTATGCCACGGCTACGACAAATGCCATACGGGCATTGAGTGCACCTCGAAATGTGAAAGGTAAGTCAGACCAAAATGGCACTCAAACCACATGCTAATATAACTATGGCAAGAAAAACATTTTTTTCCAACTCCTTTTTAGAGTTCCATACCCAAAGCGTAAAGACAGAACCATATTAATGTCACTCTGCTGTCTGTCTGTCCGTCTGTCGCGTCTGTCAAGAAAACCTATAGGGTACTTCCCGTTGACCTAGAATCATGAAATTTGGCAGGTAGGTAGGTCTTATAGCACAAGTACAGGAATAAATCCAAAAACCGTGGATTTGTGATTATATCGCCAAAAAAATATAATTAAAATGTGTTCATGAACAAATAATAAGTATTTTCAATTTTCAAAGCAAGATAACTAACTATACTAAATGGGGTATCATATGAAAAGGCTTTACTTGCACATTCTAAAACCGATTTTTATTCATTCCAAAACCCAAAAAAAAAACTAGGTTTGTAGCTGATTTTGTCAGGAGCTAGACCGCGGCGCGGATAGACATACGGACACACAGCAGAATGACATTAATGAACACCCGGCTGAGTTTTTTGTGGGCTCTTCTCAGACCTGAGCGCGTTTGGAACCCTAGTAGTTTTAATTTTAAGTTACGTAATTCATTATCACCATATCTTACGAATCTAACAATTCTGACTATCAAAAGGTGTAGGTACAATAGTACCTAGGTCATCGATGTATATGGATGGGCCCTTCGAAGATAAAAAACGCGCTCAAAACGTCAAGAGAATTTGCAAAAGTCTCTTGACTTTGTCAATGACGATGACGTAAGATTCAAGCGTATTTTTGCGGACGGAATTGTATGGGAAAGGCTAATCCATATACATCGATGACCTGGGTACTTTGAATAAGTGATTTAGGGCTTAGTTTTTACTATTTGGGTACCTAAGAGACCGTTGAAACCACGTGTGAAGCGATTTGCCTCCTCGTTTCTAATTCGAACCGCTAGGATGTGTACCTAACGCCCTTCCGGCAATCGGCATCAGTTTTCCCCACACTTTTAATATAGGTACCTTCCAAGTCAAGAGTGAATAGGCATCTTCTAGGCGAGCGCGCTCCTTCTTAGGCTATATCATCACTTGCCAGCAGATTTGATTGCAGCCAAGCGCTATACGTTAAAAAAAACTTGTAGTTGAGTAAAAATATTGCTTTTGGTTTACAGGATTATTTGCGAACTGAATCACGTTTGTCCGTTGAAGTGCATGGATGAATGCAAGCCATGCATAGTAAGAGTGACGAAAAAACTGCCATGCGGCCATGATATGTCAGTATTTTGTCACTTGGACCCTAAGGACGTGAAGTGCTTGACATCGGTCCCTGCCATGTTACCAAGCTGTGGCCATGAGGTAATTACTTGACTATACTTACGTTCATGCAACTAACTACATGTTTTATGTAAGTAAGTAATCCTCATCATTTCAACCCATGCTCGGCCCATTGAGTATATAGGTCTCCTTTCAGAATAAGAAGGCCTTATTAGTTAGCCTTAGCCTTAGTATTATAGTTATTAGACTAGTATATAATATAGGTACCTATTAGATATATTAGAAGAGCCTTATTATATAGTAGAGCCTTATTATATATTAGAATAGTTAAATACTATAATAACTAATCGATTTACACCTTATTCATCAAAATCGGCTCAGTAGTTTAGGCGATACGGTGGAACACACAAATACAAACCTACATACATACATAGACTGCTATGAAATCACAACCCTTCCGTAGGCTTTACCGTAGTCGGGTAAAAAATGACGAAGACGTCTAGGTAGGCCGGGCTCTATACCAAAAATAGCCGATGCCCGCGACTTCGCCCGCGTGGATTTAGGTTTTTCGAAATCCCGTGGGAACTCTTTGATATTTCGGGATAAAAAGTAGCTTATGTCATTATGTGTAGTAGCTTATGTATGTTATTATGTGTAGCTGTCTACGTGCTGGGTGATTACAATGCACATTGTGGCACCAGATTCGGGAACGAGCTATTCGCCTTCTGCACAGACCATTCACTCGTGTGTGTCGACACTGAAATTCTGGCTCCGGGTTCGTTTACACATGTTAATGATGGTAGTGGGTCTAAGCGTTGGTTAGACCACTGCATTGTGACAGCTGCTGCGCGTGCGACAGTGATATCTGCGTGTGTGGATCTTGGAGTGTACTGGTCAGATCATTTTCCTCTTTTGATTACATGTAAAATGAATGTACTTCCAAAGAAAATTGCCATATCTACAGAAAATAAGTTACTATCTGGTGTGTATTGGGGTAATAGGGATGTAAACCAAACTAGTCTATTTAATACGTACTGTTGTGATAATTTAAGTGATATTAGTATATCTAGTCATTTTCTAAACTGTATAGACTGTAATTTTAGTAATTTCAATATATGTGATGCTCATTTGTTTAAATTAGATGATTATTATGACGTTATTGTTAAGATTTTACAAGAAGGTGCCAAAAGAAGTGTTTGTCGCGATGTTCCGGTGAAGCATAAAAAAGTACTAGGGTGGAACTACCACGTTCGAGAGAGTCACCAAAGAGCGAGGTATTACTTCCAACTTTGGTTATGGTACGGTAAACCTCAAACCGGTGAGGTTTATAATAACATGGTACAGAGCCGTAAAGTTTTTAAAAATAAATTGAAATGGTGCCAAAATAACGAGGATCAAATCAGAATGGATATGTTGGCCTTACATCAGCGAGACAAAAACTTTGTTAAATTTTGGAAAGACACAAAACGCCTCAACTATAAATCAAATCTACCATTGAGTGTTGACGGTGTCCAAGACCCAAAGCTGATTGCTGACTTATTTTCGCATCATTTCAAACTGGATCCATTACCTGCTCTAAGTACAAAATGTGCATCTATGCCCAGTGGAAAAATGATTTTAAACGATGGACAATCGCATCGTTACTCACCTGACGATGTGGCTAAAGTAGTATTGACAATGAAAAGAGGTAAGGCCCCAGGATATGACGGACTGAGCCTGGAGCACATTTTGTATGCAGGCGAAAAAATTTTTTGCTTATTGGCGGAACTGTTTACCTTATGTATAAACTCAGGTTATTTGCCTAAAAACCTTATGAGAACTGTGGTAGTTCCTGTCCCAAAGAATAGGACCGGTGATCTTTCCAGCCTCAAAAACTACAGGCCGATTTCTTTAGGTACCATTATAGGCAAAATACTGGAAAGAATAATTTATTCTGATGTAAATCAGAACATTAGGATTGATGACGCGCAGTTTGGTTTTCGTCCTGGGCTCTCAACAGATTCGGCTATCTTTAGTCTCAAATCGATAGTTAACTATTATACGAATAGAAACACATCCGTATACGCATGCTTTCTGGATCTCAGTAGAGCTTTTGACCTGGTAAACTATCAGTTACTATGGCAAAAACTTATTGAGTCTAATGTATCGCGTAAGACGGTAGATCTGTTGAGATACTGGTACGAGAACCAAACTAATTTTGTGAAATGGGGCGACGCCGGCTCTAATGATTATAGATTAGAATGCGGCGTGCGTCAAGGAGGATTGACCTCTCCGGACCTCTTCAGCATTTATGTTAATGATCTGATTGAGGGACTTAGAAATACTAGAGTAGGTTGCCACATAGGTACAACGTGCATTAACAATATCAGCTATGCTGACGATATGGTACTTCTAAGTCCCTCAATCAGGGGTCTTAGACGACTACTCAACATCTGTGAACAATATGCTAGAGATCACGGCCTTAAATATAATGTTAAAAAGACGCAGATGATGGTTTTCCGTGCAGGCAAGGGCCCGGAGAGGATCCCGTCGGTTTTCTTAGATGGAGTTCCTGTAGAAAGGGTGGCGCAATTCAGGTATCTGGGGCATATTTTAACTGAGGATCTACGTGATAACCAAGACATGGAACGAGAAAGAAGGGCTTTGTCTGTTCGGTGCAACATGCTCGCACGCAGATTTGCGCGGTGTAGTACTGAGGCGAAGCTGACACTGTTTAGAGCATATTGTCAATGCTTTTACACGTGTCAGCTTTGGGTCAACTGCACCGCAAGTGCACGTAGCAGCATCAGAGTGCAGTATAATAACGCATACCGTATTCTGATGAAACTGCCTAAATACTGCAGCGCGTCGGGCATGTTTGCTGACGCCAAAGTGCCCGATTATTTCGCGATTATTAGATCTCGGGTTGCGGCTTTCTGGTTCCGCATCCGCAATTCTCAGAACGAGATCCTCAGGGTATGCTCTGAGTGTCCTGAAAATCGCATACCGAAGTACTGGCTTGCCGTGCATCGTGGCAACAACCGTAAATAATTTTTATTTTACTCTTGTATTCTATTCTATTTTATTTTATTTTATATTTAAGAAATGGGTGTAAAAAAAAAAATTGCCTGAAAATAAACTATTATATTATTATTATTATTATTATGTGCTAATCCAGGATATTGTCTATCTCCATTCCGAATTTCAGCCAAATCTGTCAAGTAGTTTTTGCGTGAAGGAGTAACAAACATACACAAACACACACACAAACACACACACACACAGACACACAAACTTTCGCCTTTATAATATTAGTGCGATATTCAAACATTTCAAACCCCTTTGGTTATGATATCAGGTGAAGAAACCGTGTCACATTGCGCCTGAGATGGTAAAGTGTCCGGTGCCCTGTAGACAACGCTTGGTCAAATGCGGGCATATGTGTACGCGCTCCTGCCACGTCGAGGATGACCCGCAGCACGAACGGGTACGTATCCGCATCATCATCCCATCACCACTCTACTCATTCATGAGAAGAGCTTAGGCCTAGTAATTGGCTCGTTGGAAAGCCTGGAGCACCGCAGAGATGTAAGCTCTCTTTGCGTATTTTATCACCTTTATACCGTGTGCTCTGAAGAGCTGTTTGAGAAAATTCCACCCTCCTTTTTCTACAACCGCACCGCACGCCACCGCAAGCAATTGCACCCTCACCACCTGGGTGCCTGGTGCACTTCGACCGCCCGTTGTGCCAGATCATTTTTCCACGCACATGCAAACTGTGGAATCAACTCCCATCGGCGGTGTTCATGGGGTTATTCAAGATGCAGGCCAACCAATTCCTGAAAGGTCGGCAACGCATCGGCGGTTCCTCTAGTACTGCAAATGTTGATGGGCTGTGGTAATCACTTAACACCAGGTGACCCGCTTGCTTGTTTGCTCGCTATTTTTTATTTAAAAAAATGCGGATTGGAAGACTTCACACACCTTTTTTTTAATGATGTCTCCAAGATGTAGGCTATGGCCTATGACGCCAATTAGATGATGCCCGCAATCTCGTCCTTGTGGATTTAGGTTTTTACGAAATCCTATGTAAAAAGTAAGAGCCTATGTCCATTCCCGGGGAGCAAGCTATCCTTTGCCTTTCGTCAGAATCGGTCAAACGGATGACCTGTAGCTGATAACTCCATGCTAGTAACTGCAGATCAGATATCCTTTTAACAATAGGCGTTTGTTGTTTCAGTACTTATGTCAGAAACAGTGTACTAAAGCCAAGAGAGGGTGCACCATGGAGTTTGAGGGCGACCGCGGCGACCACCAGTGTATCAATATGTGCTACGACGAATGCGATGAATGCGACGTCCAAGTATGTTACTCTATCTTTCTCCCACTTGGAAATTGGATCGTCTATAATATATGTGATGGAAAATGTGGCTTGACTGACTGACTGATCCATCAGTTCAAACTACTGGACGGATCGGGCTACGCATACAGATTGTTTCTTGAATTCCAAAAAATGAGCAAAATATGAAACTTTTACCTTTATTAAAGTACTTTTGAATCGTCAAAAGCATCCACCACTGGTTCGGAATGCCTTTCCTACCGAGAAGAACCAGCAAGAAACTCAGTTGCTCTTTTCAAAGATTTCATATACAATTTTATGCCATGTATAAAAGTAATTGAAGTTCCGCGCATTGCTGGAGCGAGCTGTAGATCAAATCCACGCTCTTTTATCATTTACATAATCTTCGATTGTATAATACTTATGCTTCTTTCCTTCATTTGTTTATGGCCTCCGCAAAATGACAGAAAAGTATCTCTCAAGATCAAGAGACAATTCTCGATCGAAATAGCGATTAACAGCCTCGTTTAGTTTACAAGTGTCAATTAAAAATTTATTACATCCCCGACAAGTGAAGGTTACAGTAACTAGAAAAGAGCTGATAACTTTCAAACGGCTGAACCGATTTTCTTGGATTATAGCTAAGAAAACTCTCGATCAAGTCAAGTCACCTTTCAAACAAAAAAAAAACTAAATTAAAATCGGTTCATTAGTTTAGGAGATATGATGCCACAGACAGATACACAGATACACACATCAAACTTATAGCACCCCTTCTTTTTGGGTCGGGGGTTAAATAGGATTCAGTTGGCGCCTCATCCTTTCAATATTACTCGTCCGTGAATGTCTTTATTTCTGGCCTGGACAGCAATATACTTTTGTATTTTGCTCCTAAATTACTAGATACTTTATTGAAGAAACGATTTCAATATAGAGGACTGTAATCGGGCCTTTACTGGCCGCACGCCAGCAATTTCCAAGAGGACTGTAATGGAAATTGCTGGACGGTTTCATATTGAGGTTCTTTGTTGGCTAAGGAGAAACCCTCGGCTTCGCCTTGGCCTTCCAATATAACTCGGCCAATAATCGCTTTATTTCAGGCCTGGACTATATGTACTATTAATTTACATGTTTCCTTCAGGTCGTCAAAAAAAGACAGGGCTGCAAACATAAGGAGAGCGTCGCGTGCTCAAAGAGCCCCGACGACACGCCCTGCTACAAGAACTGCGCGCGCGTGCTGACTTGCGGACACTTCTGCAAGAAGAAATGCTTCGAGCCCTGCGGCGACTGCAAACAAGTAGTGAGTTTAAAATTTTTTACGGTGCCGTATACCCAAAGGGTACGAAGATAGGTGATAGACTGATGATTACCATTGATTATGATGATTAGATGGTAAGATACCACAACAAAATCCTATATGTTATAAAAGATCGCAATGTTTTGCAAATACAATATCTATCTGATGCTAAGGTCAACGAACGTTGCGTAGTTGGGTGCCACGGGGTCAACGCCGCGTCGTAGGCACGCTGTTCATTGCGGGTTTGAAAAATACCAAATCAGTAAAACTACTATGATGATTAATATAAAGGTAAATGGTTACTGGTATTGGATTGTGTTTAGGTAATACGAGTATAATAATAGCTCTAAGTTTTTGCTGGCGTTCTAATTACACCCTGTATGAAAATGTCGAGGGCATCTCATAATATTGTGATCACACTAATATTATTATAAAGGCGAAAGTTTGTATGTGTGTGTGTGTGTGTGTGTGTGTGTATGTTTGTTACTCCTTCACGCAAAAACTACTAGACGGATTGGGCTGAAATTCAGAATGGAGATAGATTATACCCTGCATTAGCACATAGGCTACTTTTTATCCCGGAAAATCAAAGAGTTCCCGGGATTTTTAAAGAAAACCTACATCCACGCGAAACGAAGTCGCGGGCATCAGCTAGTTCTTAATAAGAATTTTTGTTTCTAATTCTGTTTCTAATAACGCAGGTAAAGAAGCTGATCCCTGAATGTGGTCACGAAATTTCGCTCGAGTGTGGGTCGGAGCCGGAACGCAAGTTGTGCGAGAGACCGTGCGAGCGCACCATGTCTTGCGGGCATCGCTGCCAGCAGCGCTGCGGTGACATATGTGACCCTACCAAATGCAAGGAGCTAATGCCACAACCTACCGAATTGCCTTGCGGACATCAAGTACAACTCCCATGCAGCGTTTACTTTATCGCGTCCTCGTCTGGTAAGTTAATTTTGTGATAAGTAGTATCAGCTAGGGATTGCAATCCAGCGGCATTTTCAATCCAGCTGGATTTTTGCTGGATTGAAGCAAATCCAGCTGGATCCAGCGCGGATCCAGCACTTATTGATTTTTCAAAGAAATGCAACAGTTGTTTTTTGTTTTAACCGTATAAACTTTAATAACTTATTTTTTTGTAACTATAATATCTATACTTGTTTGTTTGTAGTTATAATATCTAAGAAAAAAGCGTTTTATATGGCAATTTTTTTTTTAATGCAATTAGATATGTATTTAATCAATCGAAGTATGTACCATTCATTATCAATACACTATCGCCATTTTATAGGTAATTCATTGATTCCATTGCTGAAAAAGTTGTGGAAGCGAGAATTAATAAAATCTTTGGAGGCAATAGAACCTTGAACTGAATCGAAATTGAATTTTTTTCCTTGCCAGAAATTGTCTATGTTCCGAAAAAATGTTTGTTGGAGTAAGGTTCGGGGAGTATGGAAGGTGTTTCCAATCACAGCTCCTTAATTTAGCGATCGTCTGTCATGATATATGAGGTCTAGCGTTATCCTGAAGCAGCAATGGACTAGAGCAATTATTGACCAGTCTCAGTTGTTTAACGGCTAGCTTTTCTATCGAGGTTTGCAATTGTTGACAATAGGTATCAGTCGTTATCGACTGGCTAGATCTTAGGAAGCTATAGTGTATGATGTCAGTACTGGTCCACCAAACACTCAAAAACACCTTTTTCTGAGTCAAATTGCGCTTGGGACAGGATTTGGCTGGGTTCTGCTGGGTTCAACCACTGTGATCAGCGTTTCTGATTGACGTACTTGCAGATCTATTTTACATTACAAGTAACAATACGATGCAAAATTCCCTCATTATTGTGACCATTGAGTAATGTAACGCAGCACCCAAAGCGAGTTTGTTGGTTTGTTGTGCTTCACTCAATTCATGCAGTACCCATTTCTCGAGCTTTTGCACTTTACCAATTTGTTATTAGTGAATTAAAATTGTTTTATCACTCACAAGTGCTAGCGCTAACGTTAGTGTACCGCTACTTCTGACGTGGTTTGCGATGGATGCGCTTCCACAATCATCTTTTAATACTTCACTGTCAACGAAGATCTCCAAAGGATTTGTTCTGCAGGTCAAAATAATTTCAAGAACGAAAACATTGAACTCAAAAACATACCTCGTTTTCTTTTTACAGTAACTTCCCTTATACACATCATTAATCTGAAATAGCTATTCATAGGTACTTGTTTTACTAACTTTGTAAGGTTCTCAGTTTCTCAGTCTCACTAATTTTCGAAATAAAATTGCGTAGCCTATCCCAATTCCCATTTATAAATCTTAATAGAAGCTGAAGTTATAATATAATTTCAGACTTGAGAATCTAATCATTTCTGTTACAGTTCTTTTTTACTTTTCTGAAAGACATTCTATGGTTTTTGCACGAAAAGAAAGTTAGTTACTTGTTTTTAGCTGATTGCGGATCCGCACCGCTGGATCCAGCGTCAGATGCTGGATCCAGCAAGCCCAAAAAACGTTCTGGATCCAGCTGGATTGCTGGATTGCGGATCCAGCATTGCAATCCCTAGTATCAGCGTTGTCAGAAGTATATGAAATGTACGAAATTAGTACCTTTTGTGCAAGTATACGAATTTATTTTACCAAAATTATAGTTACAAAGTATAAATACCAAAGTATGAGTATAATTTATAAATACCACCATACTATACCATTACCATAGAATACTTATTATTAATGCATGTAATGTCACAGGTGCCGAGTTGGAAATACTGCTACAGCACTGCACGGAGGCATGCGGCAAACAATAAAAATGAGAAGATATAAGTGTTTTCCAAGTATTGAATTACCTTTGAATGAAATTCAAAGAGCAATCGTAAGCGATATCGTCTCAAGAATGGAAAAGGAGCTGGTCATCAAAGGCGTAGGGGCTAAAGCGGGGCAATGGATCAAATTCAAAAGCCCCCAATTCTCCTATAGCATAGAGTGGCGTAGACTATAGAGAAAGGTGATGGCGCTATGGAAGTATCTATAGATGCGTGGAGTATGTGACTGAGATAGCTGGGGACTTCGTCTGTGGTGGCGTTTACTGGCGCGCGTGTTGTGACTTTTTGGAGTGTTTTTTTTGTTAAAACTGCCAGTCAGTTTAAAGCGCTCTAAGGGGGTGCCGTGCGTATGTCGGCGAGCGCCGGTACAGACGGGGTCCATACTTGTATAGTTTAGCTAACTTGTTACAAATAACTACAAACTTGACATTGGCTTATCATTGTAAAAGCCAGACGAGAGAGAAAAAAAAAAGAGAGATAACTGGGACGAATTAAATTTTGCTAGACTCTGGAGGATATGATGTCTGACTCCTGAAGATGCCAATAATTTGGCCAATGTTATTCCAATGTTATATTATTGTTGTTTAAGTTAGTTTGTAGAGTTTTTCATCGGTGATAAAATGTTAGTTTTAAAGTTTTTAAAGCTTTTTAAAAGCGACACAATCAATATCTTATATTTTGACATCACGCTGTTTTATTTAATCAATTGTTTGTAATTTTTGTATGCATCTCAATAATGCTGAGTACCTATATCATAGGACGTAATCATTTAGTTCGTTAATTATGTTTGTATGTAACCTGTGCTGTGATAGGACTTTAATCAACAGTCCATAATAAGCAGTGAAGAATAAAATATAGTTGCATTTCATATTATGGCGTAACGAAAACTCTACCGGCCGGTGCATATCTTCTATACTAATATTATAAGTGTGTCTTTGTGTCTGCTAGGTTTTCACGGCCCAACAGATTGACCGATTTTGACGAAATTTGATACAAAGGTTGTATCCCGGAAATTGACATAGGCAACTTTTGATCCCGGAAAATTAAATAGTTTCCACGGCATTATAAAAAATCTAAAGTCACGCGGACGAAGTCGCGGGCATCATCTAGTAATAATACATTATAGACTCTACTCTCTATTAAGAGGGCTCTCTCCGTCACTCGTTTCATACAATCGTAGTTCCAATTTCATTTGAATATTAAGCAAACAAAGTCCATGAAATTTTGCAAACTAATATCTATGTCTGTGGTTTTCCAGATTTCTGTTAAAACATTCGGTTTCAAAGTTACGCGGTCTTAAAAATTTACATAATTTCTTTGAGCCCCTGTAATTTTAAAACTACATATTTTTAGAAAACTCTAAAACACCACAGACACAGATATTAGTTTCTAGAATATGTCTGGAAAATTTCATGGACTTTGGTTGTTTAATATTCAAATGAAATTGGAACTACGATTGTATGAAGCGAGTGACGGAGAGAGCCCTGTTAAGTTCGCTTGTAACTCCGTAATTGTCACTTTTGAGTCGGCCAATCATGTAGAGATATTATAAGGTAATCATTCATCCAAGCGGCCAATCATTGCAGTGGTCAATATCACATGACAGTACAAACCAATCGTGCGCCTAATTTAAGTTCATTTATGCTAATTTAATTGGTTTAAGTTACGTGTTTAACAGATGTGAATTTGTAGCATCTATTTGAAATGACTATTATTGCTAAAAACTGGATACTTTTTTAACGCTTGTGACCAATAAATTGTTATATTTGTACCTGATGGAAATAAAGAAAAGATATATTTAAAAAAATTAATCGACTTTGATTTCAAATCAATAATACGTATACTAATCCATATAGTTACTAATATTTAAAATCCATACTTTTTAAGATAATATTCCATAGACGCAGTAGATCTACCTTTTCTTTCGTATATATTTCTTCTCTCTAAAAATCCCTTCCCGAATTTCTTTTCAACGATAGGACTCCACCAATCACTTGTGGTTGTGCTGACATCGCATAATTTAGTTCTATCTGTAGACGTTCCTTGGTTTGCCTTAGTTATAACATCTACTTCGAGTTCACGGACATTCTTCTTCGGTTTTGGACGTCTGGGTGAGACTTCGTAACCTATATGACTACATACAGTTGTATCAGTTTTTGTATCTTCCGTTGGAGATAGGGTGCTTAACGTTACATTAGATTCCGTTTCATCTGATGAACAATCTTCTATTTTTGTTGTAAGACCAAATTCTAGAATAATAACGTTTAAACATAGACAAGATGCCTAACTGGACAGGCTTGTAAATTGTTTTACCGCCACTTGCTCGTAAAGTGTTACTTTACAAAAGGAAGGGTTTCATTGTATGTATATTGGTTATTTATTATTTTTACTTCTATATTTGTCTGTGTTATCTTTGTAATTTTCAAGCGACTACCCTCTAAACAATTAATAGTTAAGAATGAGCTTATCAGCCGTCAGATGAAAAGTTGACAATGAGCTAGATCAGGGGTCGCCAAACTAAGGCTCGCGGGCCAAATCCGGCCCGCCAGTGCCATCAATCCGGCCCGCAACGACTTAAAACTAGTGTCATCAATCTGGCCCGCGACAGCCTATTTCTTATTGTCGTTACTATTGCTGTGATACGTTGAAGAAGAAAACACATAATGATAATTATCTACTCGGTTTTGTATACTTGCAACTTGCAAGATAACACTTAACCGCAGAAATGATGACGCAGAAAACTTAACTCAAGTATTTAAGCTTAAGCATATTAATCCATACTAATATTATAAATGCGAAAGTGTGTCTGTCTGTCTGTCTGTCTGTCTGCTACGCTTTCACGGCCCAACCGCTGAACCGATTTTGATGAAATTTGGTACAGACATGAGCTACATCCCGGGGAAGGACATAGGCTACTTTTTATCCCGGAAAATCAAAGAGTTCCTGCGGAATTTAAAAAACCGAAATCCAGGCGGGCGAAGCCGCGGGCATCCTCTAGTAACTAATAAATAACGTTAAGCAATCGAAGTAATTGAAATGCAAAAATGCGTATATTTGCTTAGGTCGCGCACTTTGCGACTAGTCTAGCTAGAAATATAGTTAATGGCAGAAAAATTTAAACTGTTTTGGCCCTTGGAACATACTGACAAAATCATTATGACCCTACTAAGGCTTCAAAGTTTGGAGACCCCAGAGCTAGATGATTAAATCGTTTTATTATTTGTCCTTAATTTGATTTTAAATACAATTTGAATGCAACTCACTGTCTAATTTTTCAGTTTTGTTTGGTTTTCCTTCATAAATGGAAACATTTGAGGGACATCGACATTTGCTTACAGTCATTTTGAAAACTTTTTTGATGGGCTGGAATCCAATAAAGAATACTTTTAAAGTTGAAAACTGAAGAACTCAGTCATAATATTACAATTTTAAAAACCTTGTTTCTCAATAAATGAATCAGTAAGTGAATGAATCAGTAATGAGGAATATTATGATGTAGAAAGAGTATCTAAATGTATTGCTTTTATCTTTTATATGACACTAGTGTGCCACTACGCTTTAAAAAAACCATCTTCGCATTATTGCCTTTCTAATGAAACTGGTTTGGGACACATCGGTTGGGTGGTTTCAAAGTCTATAACGGACATAGGTAGGTGTAACGTTTTTTGTGTTTTATAATGACATTGTGGGTGTAACACTATTATTATTTAGTCACTAAGTAAGTATATATTTCAACTTAATACTTTTAGTAATTGAGTTTCCTTAGCTTGCTGATCGCCAACCGTCATTCGTAGTTTTGCTAGATCGCATAAATCGTTCAATCTTTTCATCCTCTCCTTATCGGGGTCCTTATATAACTTTTGCCATAACCAGTTCTGATTCGATAGATATGAGGATAATCTATAATTTCTAACATGGATATTTTCTTCTTTAGCCATACAGTTTCTGTTATATATTTCAGTTTTATTTTCCTTCGCCATTTTTTTTCTACACTTAAAATTAGTATTGTCTTCTAAAAAAGAACAGTCACTTCCTATAACAATTTTGCTTGAAGGTGTTTCATTCGTTTTAAGACAAGATGAGCAGAAAGTACAGAATTTTTGAACCCCATTCGAACTATGTTTATTTTTAGACACATTTTTGTGTTTTTTGGATACATCTATATCTATGGTTTTTTTTTGCTTTTTATTGCTTTCATGAGATTCTCTATCAATCGTTAAAGTATTTAAGTCTATATCGTGTTTATTTTTACACCTTTGATCTTTATTTTTGGATTTTATACATTTGTTTGCTGTTAAAAATATTTTATGGGCATTGGATGTATGTCTCATGTAATTTCTGATAATTTTGTTTTTCGGATTGGAAGTCTTATGATATCCACGTTTGAATTTATTTATTTTTGATACATGAAATGATCGTGCTGTAATTTTAATATTATAGATATTTAATTTATAAATGCAATCACACCAAAGTTCTGAACATTTAAAGATCTTGAAGCGACGAACGCGAAGTTTTTTAGACAGTATTCTTAAAATATGATGCCATGTATTACTTCTTACATTTATTTTTAATTTGTTTTGACATATTTTTCTAGGCTTAATTAAACAATTTTTACCGTTATCAACATTTTTCCCTTTATCATCTGTTTTATTATATTTCTCAAAGTCATACAAACCCATCACTTTTTGCATATTCTTATGGGGATGCAATAAATACCAATTATTATTTAAATCAATAATGTCTTCTTCTAGTTCTTTTGAATTAATATTTTTTTTATTTTTCATTATATTCATAAGGAGAGTATTATAATTGATCAAGTATTTTGTATATTGACTATTAACTAGTTCATTTATCGGTTCATCATCCGATGGAATCAGTGATATTTCATCTTCAGCTTGATTTTTATGTTCTTTTAGATCTTTTCTTCGTTTACATTTTTTCTTTGTGTCTGATTTTTTGATTAGTTTTTCGGTTTCATCATCATGCACTTTGTTTCTTTTAAACTGCAATTATTGAAAAGTTTATTCCAGAATGCAAATTATGATGTTATTGCTATAATTATTATCAACTATTAGAGTATCATTGCTTACCGCAAAAGCATCGTCACTATTGTGATCACCACTATCTTCATACTCTTGATCACTACTCTCATCGGATGAACCTCTAGAATCAAAAGTAAAAATTACAATTTTTATACGGGAATCTCAATTTTTTGGAACAGCGTATTTGATTTGTAATTCGTTTACAAAATTAAAGGTCAATTATTTAATTTTTAAAGGGATTTTGTTTAAACGAATGGGCTAATGGTTTTGGGTGATTTCACGAGAACAACTTATTATATCAAATACTTACTTTTCTAAGCTTATATCACTGATATCCCCATAGTCCTCGGGAGGTAAACAAATGGTACATAAATGGCCAATATCACAAAAGCACCGTGTACAATAGACCCCTGGACATTTAGCCATTTTACAACTAAAACACACAAAAATAATATATTTTTTGATTATAAATGTACCTAGGTACTTCTAACATTATTTTTCAATTTCGATATAACTGATAAAAGTTAGCTTACTTACGTTATAAGTTTCATATCAGAATCATCTTCTTCTTCCAAAGCATTACATAGTAAACAATGAGGCTCTTTAGGTAAAGTACCGAAAATATAACGAAGGCACCAACATCTAAAAACAATAATATTAAGATTTGGACTGTAGGAAACCTAAGACTGTGTGTGGTGGATGATGTAGAAGAGTTTAAAACTTATAGACGGTACCCCATATCGATGAATAAATAATATCGCTATAATATAAAACTAAACTTACGGTAAAAGTGAATTTATCCAGTGCCGAAATGTGAGATTCTCTTGATCTGAATATTTGTATTCACGATGAAGTTTTCTGCGAGCCAATTTCATAAAGCTACCTACAATAATGACAAAAAATAGATGATTGAAGAACACTTACGCATAAAATAAAAGCATTATGTATAAATATCAATAATCAATTGAATTTGAAATGCAATGAGATATCCATAAATGCGAAGAAGGGAATAGAAAAATAAAGAGAATCTCAAGGAGGTCAGAAAAGGACGTAAAACCAACGCATAAAATCAAGCAGAAGCATATAATTATATACAGAAACATACCAACATTGAAATGAAAAATAAAAATAAAATGCAACGATATATTCTAAAAAGCAAAGTAATAGAATGAAGAGATTAAAATATTGTAAAATGAAGGAAATATACAGGAGAAATTACAAATTCATTACATACCTAAGTCAGACAAGGGATGACTTAAAAAAGGGAAAGTACCTCTAGTCCTCAATATATGGTTGTAAAGCCAAACAGCGCGTGTTCTAGCGCGCTCTGGTCGATAATGCCCCATTATAACGTGTCGAAGACGAAGACCGTATGGTTCAAATAAAGCAAAGAACCACAAGAGCATAATTAAAACGGCTAAAATATCAAAATTGGACAAATATATTATTAGACTTACTCAATAAACAAAATTAGATGACTTTTTAATGGTACCTAGCACTGTCGTTTTTATGAAATCATCATTATGAAATCCTATACTTTAAGCAAGCAATTTTTATCATATTATATTATTTAATCTCATAGTATATGTAATAATTGATTTCTCTGAAACAGCTCTGACGATTTGAATGAAATTAAATATTTTGATAATGTTTTACTTTCTTATATCTTGCAGAAATTCATGAATAATACCAATCAAGTCAAATAAAGACGAGCAAAGCTACTCCAGCGAAAATCTACATAAGGCATAAGGAAATAATATAGTTTACCAATTTGCGTATAACGTTGAAAATCAGGTGGATAAGGATTCGGGAGACAGGCGACAGGCGATGGAATGTTTTGCACCAGAGCCAGAGTTAAGGCATTAAATATAGATCGGATAAAATCAGCCACAATCCCGTGTCCCGATATTTGGACGCCTGCGTTAGACGGACCAGCTGGATACAAAAAATATGATAGATTATTATGGATCTTAGATTTTGTGGATCTGAGATTTTAGTTTTGTCTTGGATAGAGGAACTTTGCGACATTGTTCCATAAAAATTTTGGATTCTAACTTCTCAATCCTGATGCTGCAGGGGATCTGACCAATCCACGCGGGCGAAGCTGCGGGCATCATCTAGTAAATATAGTATAACACTAACGTGGCAATAATGTTTGGGATCTTCCATGGTAGCGTATGGTTATAAGAACCCAGTACAGACTATAGTCCGCGACGATGTGTATGAGAAGCTTGAACGTTGTAATCACCATGAAAACCATGGTGCGGGTAAGATAAAGTTTCTCACTTGTTACTAAACGGAAAGAAGTTACCTGAAAATATTTGAACATTTTGAAATTTCACATGAAAAATGTCAGCTAAATATAATCGCACTGAGTAGATTCCTGCGGCAGTGGAGCAGCCATATATAGTTCGTGACAGGTCGAGATGGCAATCGGGGTATGAGGTATGGGGATGCTCCGCACACCCACGCTATCCCGTACCGGGTTAGCGTGGGGACTGGGATTGCCATGTCAACCTGTCGCATACTCGCAGGAGCCTTGTCAGTTATCCGCCATTACCTATAATGAGAGTTTAATTGCATCAAGATTTTTTTGCGTAAGTAATTTTTTTTAAAATTCAGCTATAATATCTCCAAAATCCTTTTTTAGTGGGGGTTAGTATTATAGAAATAACTTCATGTATGTACAATTTCTAATTTCTAGACTTGAGCTGTACTTTTAGCTTTTATATTATTAGTACAAGATAGTTAGACATATAACCTCAAAATAAATAACTATGCTTCTTGGCACAAGTATTTCTTAGGATCTTAGAATATATCCTCAAAAGTCCCTATCTTCCCTAACTTTGGCTTCGACGTCACATCGTAAAATTCTACGACAACGCGCAACGCATCTTCGGAATTTAGATGGGAATCACACGTTGTTCTGCTACGTCACACCGCAATAATTGTAGTGAAATGGTCCCAAGATATGCAAACTACAGAAACTGTAAAGCCGGGACTCGACCGCGAAATGAGCGAGGTCATTAATGAGTCCGTTTAACTCGCAACGACAATTTCCATAGTTGAAGGCTCTTTCGTGGTCGAGCCTCAACTATGGAAATTATCGTTGCGAGTTAAACGGACTCATTAATGACCTCGCTCATTTCGCGGTCGAGTCCCGGCTTAAGATTTGGCACAGAGATCCGAGTATTCTATCAAACAAACTGTGGTAAAGTAGCTAACATTAATATATTTGGCTTGTTCTCTCCTATTCAGGGGTAATATAGTTTCCCGGCCCTCCCGGTACCTCTTTAGATCTAATTCACGCAGCTCTTGAGTCACGTACCGGTTATCGAAGCGTGATCGCGTTTCGAACATGTGCTGATAATATTTGGCTCTGAAGAAAAACCAGTTTGCTAAGAAATTCTATTTATGTAGCAAAAACTAGACCCACTAGATTACAACATGGGGTTCTTCAAGGAGCGGACCAACTTTGTGAAAGGCCAGCAACGCATTGGCGGTTCTTTTGATGCTGCAAATGTTCATGGGCAGCGGTAATTACTTAATATCATGATGTAAATTATTTATGAAATTACAGGGTTGATTTAGGTTTTTAAAATCACGTGAGGATTCTTTGATTTTCGGGGATAAAAGTAGCCTTAAGATATAACTTTCCAGGTCCTTAGCTTTATCTATGCAAAAAATCACGTCGATCCGTAGCTCTGTTGTAACGAGATTGAAGGACAAACCAACAAACAAATATATTTTTACATTTATAACATGGATAGTGATCTTTTTGAGCCATTCGCAATGTTACATAGAAAAGAAGCTTGAGTAAAATAAAAAGTTCATCGTCATTTCAATCCATCACCATCCCACTACAGCACGGATTTTTCTCTTCGAATATGAAGGGTTAACCACGCTGGTCGAGTGCAAATTGGCACTCTTCACACATCTTTGAGAACATTATGATGTTTTCCTTCACCGTTAAAGCAAGTGATATTATAATATTCGATTGCATAAAAATGCACATAGCTCCAAAAGATGTGAGCTTGGGATCTCCCAAACCCTGGACTCGTTCTAATAGGAGGTCAAAATCTTAACCGCTGGGTCAGATCATCGCTTTTAAAATGTTTCTTATTCTTACCTAAATATGATGAGCAATAGGAACAAGCTTGTGACACAAGAGCTCCAAGACAACCAAGTGAGGAGAGGATCAGCCCGGTTCCTGAGTTCAGTGACGATGCCAGCAGCGACCTGGCTGGCACTGTGACTTGCGTTGCTGGTAAATGTGTAGGTATGCTGGGTTTCGATGTGCACGAATAACGTTCTATTGATTCGATCAGTAAAGTCTCTTAGCTCTGAAATATCAGACTTATAGATTTATCGCATAGCTAAGTAGGTTCCTGCGGCAGTGGAGCGGTGCGGGAGGGGTGACAGTTGTCACAACTGAGCGATCCATCACATACTCTCGCACTAATCTACCTACTACCGCAGCCCAGCTACAGCTGCCCATGCGGGCAGTAGATAAAAATTATATCCCCCGATTATATCCACCGATGTCATAGAAATCAGTGGATATAATCGTGGATATAATTTTTATCTACTGCCCATGCTAGCCGGGCAGGGACCTACTCAGTTTTATCAAGGTTGAATAAGTCGCTTATCCAACCTGGATGATATGTGGTAAGTACATTTTTTACTCTTAGGCAAGAAATATATAAAAGAAGAAATATTACAAAAATGTAACTGACTGTGTTTTAATTGTTTCACGCAAGGACATTCTACTATCCACTGTAAACATAAAATATTCTGCAAGATATGTGGCAATTGTAACCACACTTTTCTATGTGTATAATAAGTCACTACCACAACTGACAACGTTCGTGAAATTGAGCTCGGAGTTAGTTTTAGGTACGAGTCACACGAGTGTAGTTGCGAAAAAAATTGTAGCCATAAAAATTGAAGTGAAAATATATCGAAAGACGACTATTATACCTAGCTAGAGCAATGATTGTTATAAAAGCTAATAGATACTAATGTACTTTATAAAATTAATGAAAGGATAGTAAATCTTACTTCTTTTCACAGTTGCGGCAAATGTCGTGGTAGCATAATCAGCAATAAAGCATACAGATTCAAACGGTCTCACACTCCAACAAGCGGACTTTGCAGCAAAGGAAGCACTGCATAACCACGAGAGATCGCCTTTGAAGGTCTTCTTACAGTTCAACACACCACGATCAACAGCTTTCAAACAGTAATCGTACGGAGTCCCAAACTTTTCGTTGCAAGTATTGCCGACAGAATTCAACCAGGATAGAGATGATTGGATAACGTCCGCTAAAATTGCAATATTATTCGCTGCCTGACCATTGAAGTGAGCAAATTATTTCAGAGGCCATTGGTCCTTTTACCCGACTGCGGCAAAGGAAGGATTATGATTTTAGCCGTCTATGTATGTATGTATTTATTTTATAGCTAGGTCACTGAGTATGTCCTACGACTATCCAGAATCTGCTTTCCCATAAAGTTAAGCTCAAAAGGCGCAGACACTAGTTACTGGTTAGTGCCTCAATAGTAACTCATTGGTGATTAGATAGTGACTCAACAGTAACTCGTTAGTGACTCAATAGAGACTCAATAGCAACTCATCAGTAACTTATTACTTATTCAATAGTAACTGTAATACTGTACTCGATAGTAATTTATTAGTGGCTCGCCAATAACTCAGTGTTTGCTACTAGCGATCCTCCCTGAATTCGTACGGATAGCTTATTACGATTACGTAGGGATAACTAATTTTTTGAAAATAAAATATAGTCCTATGTCACTCAGGAATAATGTAGCTTTGTACTGGTGAAAGAATTTTCAATATCGGCTTAGTAGATCCAGAGATTACTTCCCTCTTTATAATCCATACTAATATTATAAATGCAAAACTGTGTCTGTCTGTCTGTCTGCTACGTTTTCACGGGTCAACCACTGAACCGATTTTAATAAAATTTGGTACAGACTTGGGATACATCCCGGGGAAGGACATAGGCTACTTTTTATCCTGGAAAATTGAAGAGTTCCTACGGGATTTTAAAAAAACCGAACTCCACTATAGATTAAGAACGTAAGTATATAAATGTATCAACTTACCGATACCTATAACCAGAACACTTATCCTCGAGATATTCTCGTCGAGAGTGGAGGTGAGTCGTTTGATTGTCTCCACCATTAGCATTACAGTGTCCTTCATTGCGTTGAAAGGTTTTTTCATGGACTCGTTTATTTCTCTAACGCTCGTTTTTATTTGCTCCTGGAGCCAATAAAAACGTTATTTGTAGATCTAATAGATAACTTAAGGGGCATGAGACGGGCCTGCCCGCGAAATTCAAATTTAATTTGGTTTTTCGCATATTTTAAACTAATACGACAACGTAGGCTTATGGCATTTTCAATTGCGACAATGGCAGTATCATCCTCACAGGTTTATATAAAAATCTTTACTTGAAAGGGTCCAGGTTAAGAAATTAGCTGTAGTATCGACTAATTCTGACACATTAGTCGATACTAGAGCTAATTTCTTAAACTGGACCCTTTCAAGTAAAGATTTTTGTATAAACCTGTGAGGATGATACTGCCATTGTCGCAATTGAAAATGCCATAAGCCTACGTTGTCGTATTAGTTTAAAGAATGCGAAAAACCAAATTAAAACTGAATTTCGCGGGCAGGCCCGTCGCTTCCACCTTAAAAGTTTG
The DNA here is from genome assembly GCF_905333055.1 of Maniola jurtina. Classification (NCBI taxonomy): domain Eukaryota; kingdom Metazoa; phylum Arthropoda; class Insecta; order Lepidoptera; family Nymphalidae; genus Maniola; species Maniola jurtina. The sequence continues at coordinate 3,763,048 of NC_060052.1, read as the reverse complement.
TAACTTCGGAACATAGATTGGGTAAAGCTTTTACCACTTACTTATAAGAAGCTGCTGAACAAGATAAGGTTTAAGAATAAACACATAATTTAAATGAGCCTATAAAAATGTACGATATGGTTTTTCCTTGTGGTATTTTTTACTTGGTTGTCTCCTCCTGCCAGATTTTGAGCCCGGACTTAAAATTGGTAGGAACATAAAAGTATGCCTAAGTATATATATAATTATATTTTACAGCAAAAACATCGGTCATTTTAACAGGGATTTGTTTAACATAAGTATTTATTACCTATCTCTGTCATAACTTATATGCTAGCAAAAATTAAACGGTCTATCATGACTTCACCCGCGAGTCTACCCATAACAATATCCGAGACCAGCTGTTCGGATTATGGAATCTTCATTAATTTATTATCTTGGTAGGTTAAGTAGGAATCTCGATTTCCTATAGTACCTACAACTACAGAACGCTTCATAAGCTGTAAGTACATTATGCAAATTCCGAAGTAGAGAGGTAGGTAAGTACGAATGAATGCCCTATTAATTAAATGGGAAGGAAGAAACATAACTTTTCATGCCACATCATTAACTTTAAGCATTACGAGGTGCGTGCTTATTTTTTCTCATTTAAAATTGGTAGCTGAAGAATAAGATAGGTAAGTATGCCTGGGTAACAATTTTTAGGGTTCCGTACCTCAAAAGGAACAATGGAACCCTTATAGGATCACGTTGTTGTCTGTCTATCTGTCTTTCCGTCCGTCCGTCTATCCGTCCGTCGTGTCCGTCAAGAAAACCTATAGGGTACTTCCCGTTGACCTAGAATCATGAAAGGCAGGTTGGCAGGTCTTATAGCACAAGTAAAGGAATAAATCCGAAAACCGTGAATTTAGAAAGAAAAGAAAGAAAGCACGGAACCCTCGGTGCGCGAGTCTGACTGTGAGTTGGCCAATTGTTTCACAGGGACTCAGCTGGCTGCACGTTGTGGTTGAGACTGAAAATAATTTCCTTACTTTACCTCTACCTTACCTGACTACAAGCCATAGACTCTGATAGCACTTCTGAGTTCTTGAAGGTATTAGTGGCCGGTCCAGTCAGTATCAGGACGAGGGCGTAGCAAGTGAGAGTGTAACGTCCCACGCGGGAGAACAGTTGAGGAATCAGTAGGAATACTAAGCATCTGAAAAAGGACCGATTCTTATTTTTCTTCATTCCAGCCCTTGACCGCGAACATACCTAGTGGTAAGTGATGAGTCAGTGTTTTACCCCTATGCCTCGCAAAGAACGCAAACCCGTCAGCCCTGCGTGATCTTTCTCCGGTCATGTCCGATTTCCGTGCCATCGGGCTATGAGAGTGAGGGAATAGAGAGTGAACCTGTTTCCGGCACACTTGTACTCTATAATATCTCCTGCATACTTAGCTATAATTATGGAGATTGGCCGCCGTGGCCAAAATTCGGTTGAGAGAACATTATTTTAGTTATGACAATACTATGACCTAAAATTGTTGCAACGAACATACCAATATAGGTACCTACCTGATTCTATAACTAAAGGCCAGACCCAGAGTAAGTAGAACACCAATGACAGAGCTCATAATGGTAGCATGTATCAGTGATATCGACAATTGGAACACAAAGAACACAAAGCAAAGGTATGTCAGTACAATGCCACCAAAGAACCCAACGACGCTTTTCAAGATGATATCAGGACACATCTGGTCAGTTTTCAAGTAAAAATACAAGTTGGATACAGAGGAACCATCGGGAAATAATTTCTTTAGCTTCCCAGTCAATCGCGTTTTCGTCTCGCGTCTATAAATGCGCCATTTCTGCATCATACTCGTGGTCTTACGAGGTATATTTATGTTGGACGTGAGTATCGAGTTAATTTTTTCATCCTCGTACTCCTTTTTGCAATTCTCGATAATCCTGGCCTTCCATAGCGAAGTAAAATATGCCATTTTATGGGTCTTTTGAAAATGTTCTCGCTGTTGGTCACATTTTCACGAATATTTTGGAAAAGCGGCAAAAAAATTACTCTTGAATAGTTCTTGAATACGACACCTTGACGCGCCTGGTGTGACAGAAGTCTTTAAGAGGATTTCTTCTTGCTTACTAAAAAACTTTTTTAAATAATCCTCTTTGGTAGGTACAATAAAGCTATATCCACACCAAGTGCACAGGCACGTGCGATGTACAGCGCATTAATCTATACTTATTAATTAATATTTAATAAATAAAATTGGAGTGTCTGTCTGTAATTTTGAAATAACTACCTCATATTAAGCTCATATGGTTATTGGAACGATACCATAACTGAATCACATGTTTTTAAAATTTTATTTTAATAAATAAAATTGGAGTGTCTGTCTGTAATTTTGAAATAACTACCTCATATTAAGCTCATATGGTTATTTGAACGATACCATAACTGAATCACATGTTTTTAAAATTTTTGTCTGTCTGTCTATCTGTCTGTTTGAACGGGCTAATCTTCGGAACGGCTGAACCGATTTAGACGGGATTTTCACAGACAAGTAGAGGATTGACCAGGGAGTAACATAGGCTACTTTTTTAAAAACCTAAATCCACGCAGGCGAAGCTGCAGGCATCAGCTAGTATTATCATGAGTGCGGCAGCCTCACAAGCCAAAACGTCATTTAACTACCAGTCTACAGACAACAAGGAGTCAATGTGAGACAATCAGTTGTGAGAATAATTGTTCGGGCCTACATTGGCTCAACTCACACTCGAAAGTTGAGACTCGTTTCTTGAATGGAGCATTAATTGATATGCAAGGTGGCTGGGAGAGTAGGTGCTGGGTAAGTACTAAGTAGTAGCGAAAATAAGCATGGTATATTTTGATATTCAATAATAATAGACAATAGACAAATCCTCAAACTCCTAAAATTTGAGCAAGGCAATGTTTAAGAATCATTGATTTAGAATTGCTTTGTTTTATCACCAGGCGAAGCAAAAAATATTTAAAAATAATTAATAAGTAAAGCTAGGCTACACGAGACTAATAATTATAATTAATAACTACTTACACATTTTGTTAAAATAATAAAAAAATAGTGGGTAAACATTTTTTTAAGCTAAATAGTATATAAGCAATAAAACACAGCTTTGAATCTCTTGAACGCAGCAATAAATTCATAAAGATGTCATTCGCTTCGTAGTCAACCAATTCGACCGCTAGTCTAATTATGGGCTATTGACCACGAAACAAAAGTGATATGAAGGCAATAATTTGATAGTGCGGACATTGAAACAAAACTGCCTTATGAGAGTTCATTGACTCGATGAAAATTGTCAATAGCAATATTAAAATGTGCTCGGCCAGCTTGCTTGCAGATCTGCGCAGGGGGTTCATTCATAAAACATGCGCAGAACACTGCATTGCTACAAAATCAACTTCACTCTGTAATCGTTCGGGATAGATATCGGCTATATTTTCATTAATACCTATTAAAATTATACTTAATGCCGCTGCGTTAATTCGTGATAAACTTGTTTATTGTAGTGAGCAATAAAGGTGAAAATGATCAGATGATCTTCATGATTCAGATAAACTTTGGTTTTTAGTGTGTGGACGGATTCATTATTCACTGGAATCGCGTAAGTGAATTAAGAATTTTCTGTATTTTTTTACAATTTCTTTTGTACAGGGTACGAGTACGGTACGGTAATAGATAGGCCGTAACGTTTACGACAGTTCATTTTATTGATTGAATAATTGCTAGGATTTTGTGTCTCAATTTAGCTCCAAAATAAAGAACAGCTTTTAATAATTTAATTACATCTCCATAATTAAATTTTTAATTGAAAAAAATAATAACTAGTTATTTGCAATGAAATCGATTTTCTTGATCGCATTGTTAAAGTGTGAAACAAGCTTTAATCTTTTAATTGTCAAAAGTTTATTAGAATTTTTTGTCTGTGGACAGCAGCTGATCTTGAAAGCTTTTTGTTTTGATTTTGAATTTTTAACAACATTAACATTATTACAAAAATAAAAATTGAAATTTAATTGAAATTGAAATTAAATAAAAACAGGACATTTTTTTTAATTAACTTTAACTGTCTATTAATAAAGCGTAATAGAAAAAAAGTTTGCTGCAAGCATTTAGGAACTTTTACTTGTAGTTATACTAAGTACCTACATAAGATCTCTTGAAGTTTATTTAACTACTTTAAAATAGTAAAATTATGTTAATTTTTGGTAATAAGAGTATGCTGGATGAATATAAGCTACCAGGTGAATTGATTTTCTGTTTGTGAACAGTGCAATTTACATTTTACAAAGCCTAAACAGTTTTAGTTTGAACATGGTTTGAACCATGATCACCATAAGCTAGCCCAGAAAGACCACACTATATTAAAGAGTTTATCTACTTTGCATCAAGAAAACTAGTGATGACTGCTGTTAGTTTTAGAAGTTCTGAAGACATGAAAAACATTTCTATGTGATGAGACAGCTCACAGCATAATATTATTTTTAACCCCCAACCCAAAAAGAGGGGTGTTATAAGTTTGACGTGTGTATCTGTGTATCTGTCTGTTGCATCGTAGCTCCTAAACTAATTAACCGATTTTAATTTAGTTGTTTTTGTTTGAATGGTGGCTTGATCGAGAGTGTTCTTAGCTATAATCCAAGAAATTTGGTTCAGCCGTTTGAAAGTTCTAGTTCTCAGCTCTTTTCTAGTTATTACTGTAACCTTCACTTGTCGAGGGTGTTATAAATTTTTAATTTACACTTGTATTGTATATTATTAGTATTCATAATAGAATTTGTTTAACTGCATGCCTAAATTTCAAATAGGCACCCAAAATCTCCAAAAAAAAGGAGGTAAATATCAGGTCCTCAATTGTGTTTTTCCAATGATTTAGCTTTTTGGACTTTTCAGGATCTTTTGTTATTTCTCCCATTAGATTAACTATAGAAATTTATTTTTTAAGTAAAACTAAGCAGCTTTTGCTGATTCATTTGTATTTATTTTCATACATTTTTAGGATTCTGTACTAAAATGATAAAAATGGAAGCTTGCCTCCGCCTGTTTATTTCAGCGACTACTTAATAATTTTATTGATAGATGGATGATGAGTGATGACCTAGGATCTAGTCATCCACAGTCAAGCATGCTGACCACTAAACCAGTGAGTCTTAGCTTCACACACAAAAAATAGATATTTCTTTCAGATTATGGACAACGAACAACCCCATCAAGAATTGGTGAAATGTGTGGTAGTTGGAGACACAGCAGTGGGCAAGACGCGGCTAATATGCGCGCGCGCATGCAACAAGCACGTCTCCCTGTCGCAGCTGATGACCACGCACGTGCCCACAGTGTGGGCGATCGACCAGTATCGGATCTATAAAGATGTGAGTGATTGGTAAACTAGTTGGTGAAATGTGTGGTAGTTGGAGACACAGCGGTGGACGAGACGCATCTAATATGGTTTTTTTTATTGAGATACAAGTTAGCCCTTGACTGCAATCTCATCTGGTGGTAAGTGATGATGCAGTGTAAGATGGAAGCAGGCTAACCTGGAAGGGATATGGCAGTTTTCATTAAACCCATACTGCTTTGGTTTCTACACAGTATCGTACCGGAACGCCCAATCGCTTGGCGGCATGACTTTGCCAGTAGGGTATTAATACCAGACCAGACCAGAGATTCAGAAATTATAAAATTTCAAACTCCTGCTTGGGATCGAACCCGGGACCTATCACCTAATAAGACCACAGCGTTTACCACTGCATCAAGAAGGTGGTATAGGTAGACAAGGGCATCCTACTAATATTATAAACGTGAAAGTTTGTATGTATGGATGTTTGTTACTCAATCACACAAGAACTACTGGACGGATTTGGCTGAAATTTGGAATGGATATAGATTATACCAAGGATTAACACTAGGCTACTTTTTATCGCGGAAAATCAATGAGTCTTCATGGGATTTTCAAAAATCCATATATCGATCGAAGTCGTGGGCATCAGCTAGCTAGTACGTCATAAAACGAGTTGCAGGGAGCCGGTGGAATCTGGATGCAGGTGGCGCAAACCTGTGCTGTTGGAAAACCCTACAAGAGACACAATGATGATGATTTATGCCATGTTGAATTTATTATGAGCTGATTGACATAATATGAATTCCCTTGTTTTCCTTTGAAGGTATTGGAGCGATCTTGGGAAGTGGTGGATGGTGTCAACGTGTCCCTTCGACTCTGGGACACTTTTGGAGACCATGAAAAGGACAGGAGATTTGCTTATGGAAGGCAAGTAATTAGGTTACAGATTCGAAAATTTGAAGGTTGAAGGCGGACTTAAAAGTTGGGGATTGAGTAGACCATAATATTAGTGCTTCTATTGATCACCTTTATCATAAATATCTATATCATCATCACCATCAAAGTACTACAGCCCTGGGTAGGCTTTGGGTTGGTCAAACAAATCCATCATCACGGCCAGTCAGATGGAGTTTGCTTCCAGCGCTGAACCCAAAGAATCCTCATGTCCTTCTCCACTCCATCAACCCACCAACCTCTAGGTCTTTCACTGCCTCTAAAGCCCTCTGATTTGCTGTCCAACAACTTTTTAGGGTTCCGTACCTCAAAAGGAAAACGGAACCCTTATAGGATCACTTTGTTGTCTGTCTGTCTGTCCGTCTGTGCGTCGTGTCTGTCAAGAAACCTATAGGGTACTTCCCGTTGACCTAGAATCATGAAATTTGTTAGGTAGGTAGGTCTTATAGCACAAGTACAGGAATAAAATCTGAAAACCGCGAATTTGTGTTACATCATTTAAAAAAAATGTGTTTCAATTTTCAAAATAAGATAACTATACCAGGTGGGGTATCATATGAAAGGGCTTTACCTGTACATCTTAAAACAGATTTTTATTTATTTTTATGTATAATAGTTTTTGATTTATCGTGCAAAATGTTGGAAAAAATACCCTAGTACGGAACCCTCACTGCGCGAGTCTGACTCGCACTTGGCCGGTTTTTTTGGGGCTTGTGTGTCGTCCATGCGTTGCACATGTCCTGCCCATCGCATTCTTGACAGTTTAATAGTTTTGACAACATTCGGTTCCTTAAAAAGTTCGTAACAGTTAGTGATTGTAATGAATGTGCTAAAAACCATTATCACACTTCACACTAATATTATAAAGGAGAAAGTTTGTATGTGTGTGTGTGTGTGTGTGTGTGTGTGTGCGTGTATGTTTGTTACTCCTTCACGCAAAAACTACTGGACGGATTGGGCTGAAATTTAAAATGGAGATAGATTATACCCTGGATTAGCACATAGGCTGATTTTTATCCCGGAAAATCAAAGAGTTCCCACGGGAATTTTAAAAAACCTATATCCACGCGAACAAAGTCGCGGGTATCAGCTAGTCCTAGATAACAGCGAATATCCAAATATCTATATACTTACCTAATTATATTAATTTTAGGTCCGATGTTGTACTACTGTGTTTCTCAATCACCAATCCAATATCATTGAGGAACTGTGGAGCGATGTGGTATCCAGAAATAAGGTGAGTAGTCAGTAGATATGCATATGTCTACTACACAATACACATTATATGCAGGGGCATCTATAAACAGTTTTGACTAGGTATTAAATCAACTGTTTAATTTATCGATTTTACTATTACGACGAAGGTTTTCCTGTAAGTAAATCCATAATAAGTAGCAAGTATACATTCATATTTAATACATAAACAGAACATTGACAAAACAAGCCGAAACTAAACTATAAAATAAACATAACTAAAATATTAAACACTCATAAACTTAAACAAATTAAAATTCTTACTTAAAATACTTAGATATTAGATGGGTATTAGATTTAAAAAAAACCTCGTCGAAATTACCGCAGCGAGGAAAAGTATCTACCCAAGATGCTGATAGATCTTGGTCCAAAGGAGCTATCCTTTTGACCCGGATTTTAGGTCCGGGGGCTTAGGCGCTTTTCGAAATTTTTTCGAAAAAAAGTTATCGACTCTACCTTGGCTACCTTGGCTCAAGAATGTTTGGCCATCAAAAAAAAAATTAGATGATGCCCGCGAATTCAACCGCGTGGATTTAGGTTTTTGAAAATAGCCTTGGACCTCTTTTCCGGGATTAAATGTAGCATAATATATGTCGTCGCTATTTCTGTACCAACTTTCGTCAAAATCGGCAAAACGTATGGGCCATGAAACTGTAAGAGACAGACCGACACACTTTCGCATCACACTTCACACTAATATTACAAAGGTGAAAGTTTGTATGTAGGTATGTGTGTGTGTGTGTATATGTTTGTTACTCTTTCACGCCAAAACTACTGAACGGATTTGGCCGAAATTTAAAATGAAAATTGATAATATCCTGGATTAGCACATAAGCTACTTTTTATCCCGGAAAATCAAAGAGTTTCCACGGGATTTTGAAAAACCTAAATCCACGCGGACGAAGTCGCGGCCATCAGCTAGTTTTTTTTTTTTTTTTTAGATTATAAAGAATATTAGCCATGTTAATCATGACTAATATTCCCCTTTCCCCTCCAACTAAGCGCAAAGCTGTATTAGGAGTAGGTACGACAATAGTGCAACGGGTGGGGTTTGAACCGTCGACCTTTCGGAATCCAGTCGGCTCCTCAACCTGTTGAGCTATTGAGTTTATAATATTAGTATAGGTATTAGGTATGGATTTTTCGCGACGCCATTAGTTTTCATAATAAACGTCCTACATGAAGGTGAAAACCTCAATTAAATGTGTCTAGTGCCTCTCGAGTTATGCCAAAGCTAGACATGGTACACAGATTTTGCCGTATTATAGGTGTTCGCGATGATTCTCTATTAATTTAGTTCGAGAAAATACAATTTCAAAATAAGTGCACCAAAACAAAAGGACTGTCTGTTTACGCCGAAAAGAACAATAGGCCAGCGTCGAAAACACTCCAGAAACGTAAACATCTATTGTCTGCGGGTTTTTATGACCCACTCGAGGTGTCCAGAAAAGTCGGAGAAAGAGATAGACTTATACGAATGCAAAGGACAGACGGAGCCTCGGAATACTATATAAGCGGACGTTTTCGGCGACGGGACAGTGTGTGTGTGTTTATACTCTTAACAGTGAAAAGTGCTGAGAACCGAAAAGTGAACTCTTAAGTGAAATTAAGTGTAGTGAATTAGTAAAGTATTAAGTGTGATTAGAAATATTGTTGTGTGTTGAATAAACGTGATTTACCTTAACAAGTGTTTCACTGTAGTTGTCGCACGTACCTTGACGTACCTACCTACCCGCCAGTCATAAGGTTACTTAGTGCTCAGTGCGTTACAATTGGTCCTTCGAAGAGCCGGATCGGGTTATTGTAGTAGGTAAACCAGGTGAGGATGCCGACAACAAGATCAGAATCACGCTCAAGGATTACGGCGGAAACCATGGCGAGAGATGTGACTGTAAGTTTACCAGTCGAGTCTACAGACACGTCCACTACCAGTCAATCTACGTTAAGGACACCTCCGCCCTGTGTGAACGTCAGAGCAGTGGGGTCCCCGGTGCAACAGGTCGGGGACGTAATCAGGGGGAATACAGACCCTGCCCCCACAGAGGGGGGCATTCCGGTATTCACTTCTGGTACTATCGACGTTTCACCGAATGTTGAGCCTTCTGGATCATTCAGGATGAAAGACAAAATTAAGGGATCACGTCAACAAGCGCTAGACGTGCGAAAGACTTCTTTGAACCCTTATAAGTCTACGCGTGCGGATAACGCGCACCCGTTGCCGAGGAAAGAGAGGTCAGAAATCGAAAAAGAGTTAGCGCAGAGGGAATATGAAACCGCCAAAGCCCGTGAAAAGCTGGCTCGAGCGAAATTATTGGCATTACAGGAACAAGAGGAAACCGAAGATGAAATTTACGAACAAGAACAACATGTCGAAGAATGGGTAATCCAGGCTTCAGATGAATTTGAAAATAAAAGTCAGCACCAGGCGTCAAGGCAAGATGAAATATCGATACAATTACTTGTACAGGAAATCAAGAAGTTAAACGAAAAAGATAGAGATATTATAGAGTTGCCTTCATTCAGTGGTGCAAGTGCAGAGTGGCTAAATTTCAAGAAAGCTTATTTTGAATCAGCTGAGAACTTTTCCCACGCAATGAACCGAGCGCGCCTTCGCAAGGCTCTACGAGGAACTGCCAAAGAGGCAGTGGAAAGCTTGATGAATAGCGTTGATGATCCGATGATCGTAATGCGGCACCTTGAAGATAGATTTGGTAGACCTGGATCTTTAGCACTAGCAGAGTTAGAAAAAATGAAACGGATAAAACCAGTGAAAAATGATCCAAGAGATATTTGCAGATTTGCCAGCCAGGTAAAGGCCTCTATTTCTGTCATCAAAACCTTGAAGAAACCACAGTATCTTCACTCACCAGAAACTTCCAATTGCATAAGGGAAAAAATGTCAGTGAACATGTTTGATAGATACGTTGCCTTTTATAGCCGGTATAGAGATACTGAAATAGCTGACTTAGAAATAATCGATTTATTCCTTACCGAAGAAATACAGAATTATGGAGTTTTCGCTCCACCTGAAATCGATGACACCATGAAGCCGCAATACGCAAACACAAGAAGGACAGTTCACGCTATGTTAGAGCCAGAAGAAAGAAAACAAGAATCACCGTCGACGAGTCGAGAAACAGCCATTCGCACAGTTAAGGGTGCATGTACCTTATGTGATGAGAATCATGGCCTATTAGAATGCAAGAAATTCAGAGAAGCAAGCGTAGATGAACGATGGGCAATTGCGAAGAAAGCTAAGATATGTTTCAAGTGCCTTCGTTACAGACACCAGAGACTGGACTGCAAGGCTCCACCCTGTAGAAGATGCAGGAGATACCACCATGTAGCTCTTCATTCTGAAAGACTCGCACCAGCTGCAGTCCAGCAGAAGAACGAGTCGTGCAACAATGTCGACTACGAAGATGAAACATATTACGATGAAGATGATTATTATTGTGATGATGAACCAGAAGAGAAAATTGTATCCATCAATACCACAGTGACTAAAGGAAAGGTGTATCTGAAGATGGTGCCAGTGAACCTATATGGCCCAAAAGGAAAAGTCCGAGTGTTAGCATTGTTAGATGAAGGATCTACAATTACACTGGTAGATTCCTCGATTGCAGAGAAGATTGGAGTTGAAGGAAAGAGAGAACCATTGACAATAGAAACGGTTGGTGGAAAAGAATTGAAGAAGAATAACTCCTTGAAGGTCAAATTGAAAATAAAAGGCGTTAACAGTAGAGAAATAATGACAATGGAAGCCAGGACAATAGACGATTTGAAGTTGTCAGAACAAGAAGTTGGCACGAAAGTAATAAACGATTGTCCTCATTTGCTAAAAATCAGAAAAGAACTCGTTTACCCCGGTGAAAAGCCTAAGCTTCTTATAGGACAGGACAATTGGGGATTGATTGTCACAAGGAAACTATTAAAAGGAAAGGCCACCAAACCAGTGGCATCACTCACAGGACTAGGATGGGTTCTGCATGGATTTGATACAAGTGCTAATGCCGTAGTTAACTTCGTTAACCATTGCCGAACTAAGGAAGATAACATAGAAGAAATCACCAGAGAACACTTTAAAAGGGAGTCTTTGGGGACACAACCTAATTTGCCGAGTAATGAAAGTGACCGAAGAGCCTTAAAAGTTCTAGAGAGTACCACGAAGAAACTACCAAGTGATCAATACGAAATAGGACTCTTATGGAAAAAAGAAGACGAAACTCTACCGTATAATTATAAAAAAGCTCTTCAACGACTTACGAACATTGACAAGAAGCTAGACCAAGACGATACAATGAAAGAATCTTATGCAATACAAATAGAGAACCTGTTGGTAAAAGAAGATGCACTGGCTTTTAATGTTGGTTTGCGAAATACCTCAGAAGAACTCATGAATGGGAAGAAAATTCACACCAAACGAGAAGTAACGAGCGCTGTCATATCAACATTTGACCCATTGGGATTTGCGACACCTGTACTAATTCAGGGGAAGAAATTAATTCAAGATATTTGGAGAACGAAACTTGACTGTGATGAAAAAATTCAGGAAGATAAAGTGAAGTCATGGTTGAAGTATTTGCAAGAAGTATCATCCACTCTAAAAGAATTGAAAATCGCGAGATGTATCTCACCGTACTCACAAGAAGGAGAATTACAAACCTTTACAGACGCAAGCGAAGAAGCTTATGCCGCACTCGTGTATTGGCGGACTATAGAATTTGATGGAAACATACACGTTACCCTAATTGCAGGCAAAGCAAGGGTCACACCGACGAAACCCATTTCGATTCCAAGGCTTGAACTGCAGGCTGCTTTACTAGGAACAAGGTTAGCAGCGACAATAGAATGCGAAATGTATCTACGTGTGTTAAAGAAAGCACATTGGACCGACTCAAGTACAGTGTTGCAATGGATAAAATCTGATCCTCGAAAATTCAAGACCTTCGTAGCTGACCGGCTGGCTGAAATTGAGGTAACGACGAACGATGAAGAATGGAAGTGGGTGCCTACTAATGAAAATCCAGCCGACGAGGCGACGAGAGAGACGCCAAACGAATTTGACAAAGCAGCAAGATGGTTCCAAGGCCCTTCTTTCTTGCGCAAAAACGAAAATGAATGGCCCGTGAAAAGATTTGAAAAAACGAATGAAAATCTGGAAGAAAAAGATATAAGGCGACATGTTGGAACGATGAAGGTACCAATAATTGAGTTAGCAGATCCAGAAAGACTTTCAAGTTGGCCTAAGCTGCTTCAAGCTACTGGAAGAGTTGTCCGATTCGTGAATCTACTAAAAAGGAAGAATAATACCATCAACGTTGCCAAGCAGAAGGAAGAGAAATGGAAACCAAACAGAAAAACCCAGAGGAAGAAAGAACAAACAACAATAAGGAAGAACGCGAATTACAGACTGGCAAACTACCGGAGGAATGCTCATCATGGAGGAATACATCCTAGCCGTCGAATCATCGTGGTGGTTCCTACAGACAGAATCATCGCTTTAAACGTGAGAAGGTGCTTTGGCACCGCGGGGAGATTGTTCGCGATGATTCTCTATTAATTTAGTTCGAGAAAATACAATTTCAAAATAAGTGCACCAAAACAAAAGGACTGTCTGTTTACGCCGAAAAGAACAATAGGCCAGCGTCGAAAACACTCCAGAAACGTAAACATCTATTGTCTGCGGGTTTTTATGACCCACTCGAGGTGTCCAGAAAAGTCGGAGAAAGAGATAGACTTATACGAATGCAAAGGACAGACGGAGCCTCGGAATACTATATAAGCGGACGTTTTCGGCGACGGGACAGTGTGTGTGTGTTTATACTCTTAACAGTGAAAAGTGCTGAGAACCGAAAAGTGAACTCTTAAGTGAAATTAAGTGTAGTGAATTAGTAAAGTATTAAGTGTGATTAGAAATATTGTTGTGTGTTGAATAAACGTGATTTACCTTAACAAGTGTTTCACTGTAGTTGTCGCACGTACCTTGACGTACCTACCTACCCGCCAGTCATAAGGTTACTTAGTGCTCAGTGCGTTACAATAGGTATTTACCTAATTCTGTGGATTTTGCAAATAGTATGAATCTACCAATCCATATTAATTTATCCATACTAATATTATAAATGCGAAAGTGTGTCCCGTCTGTTTGTCTGTCTGTCTGCTACCTTTTCACGGTCCAACGCAATGGCCCAACGGTTTAACCGATTCTGACGAAATTTGGTACAGGGTTAGCTTATATCCCGGGGCCGGACATAGGCTACCTTTTAGCCCGGGAAATCAAAAAATTCCCACAGGATTCCTAAAAACCCATCCGCTTAACCGATTTGTATGTTGGGTACCGAGGTAGCTTGCGTCCCTGTAATTGACATAGGCATTTTATCCCGGAAATCAAACAGTTCCCACGGGATCTTTACAAATCTAAATCCACGCGGACGAAGTCGCGGGCATCTTCTAGTAATCTAATATTTAAAAGGACAAGTTGACTGAGACTGACTGACTGATCTATCAACGCACAGCTCAGACTACTAATAGGTACTAATATTGCGGAACTCTGTTGTGTTTTTATTAACCCCCGACCTAAAAAGAGGGGTGTTATAAGTTTGACGTGTGTATCTGTGTATCGGTGTATCTGTCTGTGGCATCGTAGCTCCTAAACTAATGAACCGATTTTAATTTAGTTTTTTTTTGTTTGAAAGTTGGCTTGATCGAGAGTGTTCTTAGCTATAATTCAAGAAATTCGGTTCAGCCGTTTGAAAGTAACCAGCTCTTTTCTAGTTATTTCTGTAACCTTCGCTTGTCGGGGGTGTTATAAATTTTTAATTTACACTTGTCGTCTATAGCTTATGCCTGCTACTTCGTCCGCGTATACCTACTACAGAAATTACAAACCACTATGTTACCCCCTTAGGGGTAGTATTTACACAAATCCTTTGTTAGCGGGTATTTACATCATTATACTTAGCTATTTGTATGCCTTTCAGCCCGATCAGTCTAGTAGTTTGAGCTGTGCGTTGATATATCAGTCAGTCAGTCAGCTTTCCCTTGTATATATTTAGATTATAAAATAACAAGAGGTTGAAAGCAAAATGTTTTTCTAGACGCTTCTGTCCAAACACACCAATTTTACTCGTGGGATGTAAAAACGATCTTCGCTACATGTACAGGGATGAAACCTACTTGAACTATTGTAAAGATCGGAGCCCTTTCATCAGGTAAGACCTCATGATGTTGTAAATTTCTTGTTGACCCCCGACCCAAAAAGAAGGGTGTTATAAGTTTGATGTGTGTATCTGTGTATCTGTCTGTGGCATCGTAGCTCCTAAACTAATGAACCGATTTTAATTTAGTTTTTTTGTTTGAAAGATGGTATGATCAAGAGTGTTCTTAGCTATAATCCAAGAAAGTCGGTTCAGCCGTTTGAAAGTTGTCAGCTCTTTTCTAGTTACCTTCACTTGTCGGGGGTGTTATAAATTTTTAATTTACACTTGTAACTGTTCATAAAACTATTATTTTATGAACAGTTAAAATGACAGCATACTAAGTTGATTGATGGTGATGACACTGCAACCAAGTTTATACTTCTGTAGGAACATTGTTCGCACTTGTTTTAGATATTATATTCCTATGTTATTTCAGTTCCACTTTCACAGAACCAAATCCACGACTTTGACGGAATAAGCTGTAAACTACTTTTGTCGGTTAATTTTAAATATCTTAAGTTGATTTCAAACTACGGAATATAATATAATACATAAATATCGCTCACCCTACTTTTAAATGTCACTGTTCACACTGTTAGATGTAATAATATTACATCTAAGTATGAACAGTGACATTTAAAAGTAGGGTGAGCGATATTTATATATTATACTAGCTGTACCCGGCATGCGTTGCAATGCCGTAAACAAACATTTTTTTTATTCATATATATATATATATATATATATATATAGTTTTTTTGATGCAGGAACCATCTCGGACGCCCTCAGAACACCCTACCAAAGTTTCATAACAATCTGATCAGCGGTTTAGCCGCCTATAGAACACAAACATACAAACATTGACGGACGCAGTTTTCTCGCAATCGAGCAGCTAGTTTGGAATGCCTTTAGTAGGATAGTTTAGACTTTACAGTAATGAAATAGATTCATATGATTGTATGTACCCACAGGGCTCCAAGAAAAAGCGACTTAGTGATGCCAGATCAAGGCCGCGCCTTGGCTCACGAATTCGGCATATACTACTACGAGACTTCAGTATTCACTTACTACGGTGTTAACGAAGTTTTTGAGAACGCAATCCGAGCAGCTTTGATAGCGAGGAGACAACAGAGGTTCTGGATGACAAATCTTAAAAGAGTACAGAGACCACTTTTACAGGTGAGCTATACACGCATACATGCAAACGTGCGTGCACGCACGCACGCACAATACACGCATAGAAATTTGGAATATCGAATACTAGGAACTCGTACCTCGATATTAATTTATATGGTGTAACATTAATTCTTACGTCATAGAAGCTTACACATACATTAGCGCATGCACAGACGCACACATTACGCACACGGATTTGGCATCTACTTCGAGACTTCAGTATCCACTTATTACGGCATTAACGAAGTTTTCGAGAACGTCTCGAAATGATCTGACGGGTTTGATAGCAAGGAGACGGCATAGGTCGTGGATGATATACGCACTAACAATAAATTCACAGAAACATACACGTAAAAAGACCTCCACGCTTCCACTCAAAAAAAACGGAAACATCGGCATGCAATCGGCAAAATCAAGTTTTTGTGATCTATAATAAAGAGAAATCGAGTTAATTTTGTATTTAGAAATGTTAGTGATAAAATTACTGAATACCAAGGTTTCTAAAGTACATATAATTCTGTTTTAGGCTCCCTTCAGACCTCCCAGGCCCTTAGAGCCCGAAGTGGTTATTGTGAACAGCGTATTTTTGGAAAATATGACGACTTTATTAAGACAACAGGTAAGCTCTCGTGCGTAAGAATAAGTTTAAGAACTACTAGTCTATAAGAAATAAAACTCAAGAAAAAGAATCAGCACTTTTACTTTTTCAATACTTCAAATTCTTCAATTTTTATAGGGTGTGCCGCAAGGTGCTCCACTTTGTCCATTACTGTTTAATATTTACATTGACAATGTATTACTTATTCAACATGTGATTTTACTATTACATGATTCTCTGACTGATTTTATTTATATAAAACCGACTCCCATAGTTTTTGTACCTATTGACTTGGAACTTAACGTTAGATTCTTAAGATAACTTAACAAAATATTTGAAAATTTAATTTTTTCTTCAGTATTTCTCGGATATGGTTATAATCTGTGGCGCGAAGGGATTCCCGGTGCATCGTTTCGTAATGGCGGCGGCTTGCGAGGCGTTTCACCGCCTGCTCACAACTGACTGTGTGAGCTTGTCCGCGGAACTTGCTAGAAGCTCTAGTGAGAGCAGTATGGTAAGTGTTGACTAACACAATAATAATTATACAGCTAATATAATAGTTAGTAACATATAAGGTAAACATATTTGGGAATTAAAAAATTAAAGAATGAAAAGAAAAAAGTCTTCCCACAAAACAACAACTTCTGTTGATAGACAACGCGCGCCAGTATTTTATATGTAGTCTGTGTTGCTAAGCGTATGCGTGACACATAGAAGCATACTTTGTCTACACTTTTTAAAATGTGAATGTATGAGCTTTGCCTATCTGGAGATTTATACTATGCACCAAATAGTGGCGTCTTAGCGATTTAAAGTTTAAACTGAATATTCAAAACCGACTGTAATAGTCTTTTTGGAGAATTATAATAAAATCCTTGCTATGATTTCGCAATTATGACTGTTTTACTTCAGGTAAGCAGTATGGGAGAAGCAACGGCAGGTGAATTTAACGAAGACACAGAATATTTAATTCGACAAGATCAAGCGAAGCAAATGAGGTATGAAAAAATATGAAAAATATTTATTAAATAAACGTCAAAACAGATACAACAAACAATATACGATCAAATCTAACAAGGTTGAAGTGGTCCCTAAACTAGGACCTCCTATGAGTTTTGAAACGCTAGGATTTTATCTTTGAAAAATAGAATATGAATATTGAATACCCTTATGACACGATTAAATTAAATTAGATTGACGGATTAGATTAAATTAAATTGACGATTTTCCCTCTAACTTATGCTTCATTTTGAAAAA
This sequence comes from Maniola jurtina, assembly GCF_905333055.1. Classification (NCBI taxonomy): domain Eukaryota; kingdom Metazoa; phylum Arthropoda; class Insecta; order Lepidoptera; family Nymphalidae; genus Maniola; species Maniola jurtina. The sequence continues at coordinate 3,745,253 of NC_060052.1, read as the reverse complement.
CTGAAGTTTTTAAAAAAGTATGCACAAAGGACCAAGTTTTTACTTAGTCTTTAATTTGTTTTTACGTAGCATCCATTTAAGAAAAAATAGTTTTTGTAATTCCCATGTTTTTGGTGATAATTTTAAACCACTTTTTTGGGTTTAACCGCAGAGTTCACGCTTTGATTGATTGTTAAATTAAGTTATCCTGTACAAAATTATAATATTTTATAGGGTTTGGGATCAAATCAAACGCCGATCGTCCTGTCAGATTCTACCGCTAAGCGACAGTTGTAAGAAACCGCCAGACTTGTACAGAGAAGTGAACCATCCTGCCATTATATCAATAAGAGTGGTTAAGGTAGGTCTTACCGCGCCTAGGTTTAGCCTAGATTAGTTACAAACTAGGACTGAATAGTTACAAAACAATGCTAGTGGAGTTATCATTGAAATCAAAGATCCCACAAATATAGGTGGCTTAATTTTTTGAAGCTTAAATTGCTAAATAATTAAATTAAATAAAGTTGTTTTGGTTAATACAAATCTAGATCAATAATATTATTAGATAAAAATCAAATGAAAAACGTTGATACTACAAAATAAAAATCTGAAAAATTTAAAAGACCCAACTTCTGTGGTCTTATTTATTGTAGTAGATTAAGATCTTTTTAATGATAGAATTGAAACTACTAAATTGCAACAAATTAGTAGATTTTCATTCACACAGATACAAAAATACCTCTTTTAGTGCGAAAAAATTCAACATGCGACATCGCAAACGCAGACAATCGTTACAATGAGCAAGCTCATATCACAGACTGTGATGCAAGAAATTATTAACTTCGTTTACACTGGCATTATGGACAACACGGCGTTCAAACAACAGGTGAGTTGGAACTTGGACTTTAAGTTATTGTGATACGGCGTCTTTTGGTTCAGCTTCTTGTTGCCTTGGATTTGGGGTGCACTGCGATTTTGTGGTTTCGTTTCCTTCTAGATTCTGTAAGCGTTTTGTATCTGTTGTTTTACTAGATATTATTCTAAACCAAATCCTTTGCTTTAAAAGGTTTAGGTAACTAATGTTGTCTTTCTATTCTGACCTATTAGTCTAAATTCTTTTTTCAAAGGTCTTCTCTTAGAGATTAACGTACCAATAACGCCTTCATTTTAGGTTTTTCTCCTTGCGTTGTGTTCTATCCTTATGTGTGCATTAAAGTCTTCTTAGTAAGTGGCAATTTTAGAACAAGCAATATCTCTGTAAGCCTACACATTTAGCACATAACTTTATTGATAACGCAGTAATGTTCAAAATTAAATTCTTATGTTAAATATTTTCAAAAGTTATTTTAGCACATATTGACTACGGTAAACAACGCCGGTGAAAAAGAACCCCCTGTCTAAAGTTTTATAACTATCTGAATTCTTTCATTACACAGTTACCCTGGCTTACATCTTGATTGTGTATGGAAATGGATAAATATATGCTATGTCTTCACTAACTATTCATTTTAAGTTTGTGTCTAATATCGCAGTGGACTCCAGAACCTTCGCTTCGTTTTTATTATTAATACTTAAATAAACTTCGTCAATCTTTTTCGCCGCTTTTATAAACGCTTCTCGTACTTAGTCTCTATTTCCTATTGCTGTTTTATATTACAATTGTATTCTATGTAAAATAATAATTATAATATTAAATAAAAATATAATAATAAATTAATAATGGTCTTCTTCAGTCCGCTGCTATCGGAATACTACTGGTAACGATTATTATAATAAATAACTCATAAATCATGGTTATTAATTTTGTCATTATTATTCTTATTTATTATTAATAATGAACGTGTAATATTGTATTTAGATTAGTTATATTTTTATCTTTTACGTCTCTATGAACTATTTTTTCACTAAAAGCTTAGAATTCTTCATTGCACTTTTAAAGTCCGGAATATGTATTGTATTTTTAATTTAATTCGTTGCACGCGCATTAGTATTTTTCAAGTCATGGTACATCACTAATTTTATCAATTTTTTTTTACCAAAACACTGTTTAAGGTTTTGAAGTTACTTAAACCTTAACTATCGATAGGTATAGAGAATTAAAAGTACAAGATGAAAGCTCATTTTGCTGCAGTTAGACTGTTCTGAATTCTGATTTCTGAATCACGAACTTTGGATACCTACCTACAATTATAAAACAAAGAAAGAAGAAACTTTATATTTGTTTTAAGGCATAGATAATGCAATAATAAATCGATATCTTAGCTTAGTTGTAGATCTAGAACTAGGATATGTGTGTAATGAGAAGCGCGTAAGAAGTGTAACCTTAATCTCAATAGAAAGGAAAAAGAAAATAATAAGGTTTTTAACTCCAGCTATTCAAAAAATAAATGTGTTAACAGGAAATCCGCCAAGCGGCCGAGTTACTTGGTTTCCACGAACTGACGAAGCTCAGTCAGTTCATATTGGATCAGCATCTGCTCTTCGACAAGGGTTTCATGCATCAATTCCATACGGTGAGAATTTAGCGATATTAAATGAGTTTGAAAACTTTTGGCATAGTAGACCGCCATTTTATTATTTTTGTACCTGTTTTAAGAATGATAAGTGAAAAGACGAAGTAAAAGATGTAAATAAGTAGCCTTATTCCCTTCCCACAAGTTACCTCGATACCAAATTTCATATAAATCGGTTAAGCAGATGGGTCCTTAGAAATCCCGTGGGAACTCTGATTTTCCGGGATAAAATTTAATATAGTAATGGACGGAAGTAACGCGAAAGATCAAGTTTTCGTTCAAGAATAATATTTTTTCCAGCCACTGCCGCAAAGGATGCGCGATATGTGCGTGGAACAGAACCTGTTCGCAGATGTAACGTTCGACCTGGACGATGGGATACACTTGGCGCACAGGGCCATGCTGATGGCGCGGTGCGACCCCATGAAGGCCATGTTTCAAGGGCATTTTAGGGAAAGCACTTCCCGAGTGGTAAGATTTAGTTTCTAGCCACTGCCGCAAAAGATGCGTGGTATGTGCGTGGAACAGAACCTGTTCGCAGATGTAACGTTCGACCTGGACGATGGGATACACTTGGCGCACAGAGCCATGCTGATGGCGCGGTGCGAGCCCATGAAGGCGATGTTTCAAGAGCATTTTAGGGAGAGCACTTCCAGAGTGGTAAGATTTCGTTTCCAGCCACTGCCGCAAAGGATGCGTGGTATGTGCGTGGAACAGAACCTGTTCGCAGATGTAACGTTTGACCTGCACGATGGGATACACTTAGCGCACAGAGCCATGCTGATGGCGCGGTGCGACCCCATGAAGGCGATGTTTCAAGGACATTTTCGGGAGAGCACTTCCAGAGTGGTAAGATTTAGTTTCCAGCCACTACCGCAAAGGATGCGTGGTATGTGCGTGGAGCAGAACTTGTTCGCAGATGTAACGTTACCTTTAACTCGGGAATCTCAGTTTGATATACCTAGGACATATACAGTTATCACACAGTTAGTACAGGCATTTTTTTGTGATGTAACCACATTCACGGTTTTCGGATTTTTTCCTTTACTTGTGCTTTAAGATCTACCTACCTGCCAAATTTCATGATTGTAGGTCAACGGAAAGTACCCTATAGGTTTTTAGAATAGAATAGAATAGAATAGATTTTTATTCAAATAAACTTTTACAAGTGCTTTTGAATCGTCAAATAATTTACCACTGGTTCGGAATGCCGTTCCTACCGAGAAGAACCAGCAAGAAACTCGGCTTTTCTTGACAGACACGACAGACGGACAAACAGACAGACAACGAAGTGATGTTATAAGGGTTCCTTTTTTCCTTTTGAGGTACGGAACTCTTAAAGTAGCGATAGAGCATAGCACAGCACAGCATAGCTCAGTGTTGATTGGTCCTTATAATTTGGAACTTTTGCTTCCAGATTGCCTTTCCCGGTGTGAAAATGTACGCTTTCCACATCCTCCTGTGCTATATATACTCGGACAAAGTGCCTACCGTGGAACCGACTCGGTGCTTAGAACTGCTAGAGCTGGCAAATAGATTGTGCATGAACAGACTGGTCAACCTGGTCGAAGCCAGGGTTATAGATACGCTGCAGCATCAGGACAGGTAAACACAAAAAAGCCGTATGTATGTATGTATCTATGTATAACTCGTGCGCATTAACATGGCACCTGGCTCGAAAACAACCCTCCTCCCACTTCCAAGCGCGATGTCCCGCTCTCGCCGTGCCGCCGCGCCGTGCGAGACCAGTAGCGGCACGGCGAGAGCGGGGCATCGCGCGGGGAAGTGGGAGGAGGAATTGTGTTCGAGCCAGGTGCCATGTTAATGCGCACGGGTAATATGTATGTATATAATTTATTGCACCACAAAACACATGACAGGTTACAAAAAAGTAAACTTAAAATTTAGGTATAAAAAAGCGGTCTTATTTATAATGAGAGTGAGAGTGAGATTTTTTTATATGCACCTAAATAAGTTTCCACTTCAATCCATACTAATAGTATAAATGCGAAAGTATTTCTGTCCGTCTGTTAGCTTTTCACGGCCAAGCAGTTTAACCGATTTTAATGAAAGGTACTGAGATAGCTTACATCCCGGGAAAGGACAAATGCTACTTTTATCTCAAAAATTCAAAGAGTTCCCACGGGATTCATAAAGGCCCATCCGTTTAGTTGATTTATAGGGACAGAGGTAGCTTGCATCCTGGAAACTGACATAGACAACTTTTTATCCCGGAAAATAAAAGAGTTCCCACGGGATTTAAAAAAAAACCTATAATCTAATGTTTTGATTACAGAGTCGGCGAGGACGATCAGGTCGTCGAAATAGCATTATCTTTGCTGGAACCTGTTAAGGTAATTTTTGAAGCGAAACTTCTTATCGCACGTTAAGCGCTCATAATATTCTGGGGAGTAAAAGGAGAAATAAAAACCTATCAAGCAATGTTGATATTGCTACCTGCTGAATTTCATGATTCTAGGTCAACGGGAAGTACCCTATACGGGTCTTGACAGACAGACAGACAGACCTATTGATCCTATTTGGATTTTTTTCCTTTTGAGGTACCTACTCACGGAATCTTAAAAAACGTACCAGGAAAGCATAGTATCACAGAAAGTATTCTCACTTGAGACTAGAATAGACACCATACATTATGCGTTTCCTGCACGACGAAATCTCCGCTATAATTATTATTATTATTATTGTCAGCCGTGGGATACCCTACAGAAGTGAACCATTTTCTAGCTGTCTCATTTGCCCTTATGAGTGAGTGAGATAGCCTACGTTCGCTACTGTTGGGAGTCCCACAACCCGCATTCGATGGTGTCCGCCGTATTGAGATTTACATATTGTTTTCAGTTGCACAACGCCCATAACCTGTCAGAGTGGTGTACGTGGCGTTTATGCGGCGCTTACGACCGCGTGTGTCGCGCCAAGCACCTCAGCCCGGCCTCCCGAGAGTATCTGGCTGACAACCGCTGGCCGCCAGTGTGGTGAGTTAGAGCAATTGTTTTCAGTTGCACAACGCCCATGACCTGTCGGAATGGTGTACGTGGCGTTTACGCGGCGCTTACGACCACAAATTCATGGTTTTCGGATGGTTTCCTTTACTTGTGCTATAAGACCTACTTACATTAACATGTAACTACATTAAAGTTTTAGTTATGTACATCTTGTACAATGGTACGGAACCCTTCGTGTGTGAGTCATACTCACACTTGACCATTTTTTTTGCATTATTTGCAGGTACGTGAAAGAGTTTGACTACTACCAGAAGTGTGTCACGGAGCAGTCGAAGGAGACGAAGGAAATCCGACCCACGACATCGCTCCAAGCCAACCAACAGACTGGCTGTCTATGTTTTGCTAGTGAGTTCATGCTTCATAGGGTGCATGTTAAAGTCAAAGTCAAAATCATTTATTCAAAGTAGGTACAATTGATGATGGTCGAAATTGTTGAATTTGAACGTGTAAAAAATGTAGTGTTGATAATTAATTACGTAACTTAAAACTAAAGCTACGAGGGTTCCAAACGCGCCCAAGTCTGAGAAGAGCCCACAACAAACTCAACTCCTGTCAACAACATTGCATTGGGGTGTCGTCCAGGTGGAGTGACCAATCCACATTGAGCTATGCTCGCTGTTTAGCTGTAAAATGCTAAAATCCAACTTTGACCTTGAACATACAATTTTTGCAAATGTGGGATCGATGGGGACTTTTCACAGTTCATTTATATTGGTATTCCCAACATTCGTACCAAATTTCTGACTGTAATGTAATAAACTAGATGCTGCCCGCGATTCTGTCCGCGTGGATTTAGGTTATTTAAAAATCCCGTGGGAACTCTTTGCTTTTCTGGGATAATAATTTGCCGAAATCAATTTCCGGGGCCTAAGCTACCTCTGTACTAAATTTCATATAAATCGGCTAAACGGATAGACCCGAATACCGTAGGAACTCTTTGATTTTTCGGGATAAAAAGTAGCCTTATGTCCGTCCCCGGAATGTAAGCTCTGTACCAAATTTCATTAAAATCGGTTCAGCGTTTGAGCCGTGAAAACGTAGCAGAGAAAATAGACAGACACACTTTCGCATTTATATTATATAACTAGTCGATGCCCGCGACTTCGCCCGCGTGGATTTAGGTTTTTCGAAATCCCGTGGGATTTTCCGGGATAAAAAGTAGCCTATGTACTAATCCAGGATATTATCTATCTCTATTCCAAATTTCAGCCAAATCCGTCAAGTAGTTTTTGCGTGAAGGAGTAACAAACATACACACACACACACACATACAAACTTTCTCCTTTATAATATTATAGTGTGATAGTATGGATAGTATCGATGAGCTTCAGTGTTGATAGGTCACTCCTATGCTAAGCTCCTACTACTGTTAGCTTACCGCACCGTACCGTTCGGCAGGTAAAGGTCGGCGGGAAAGCGGCACGGTGGCGGACGCGACGACAGCGCTGTGCCGCACCGAGCCGCAGCAGCCGCCGCTCTGACATCTGCCTTACTGGAGGTACGCTCACAACACAAACACTGAGACGACGCCTTCCATGTTTCTGGACGAGCCGCCTTTCCACGGAAGCCCAACTTTTTAAAGTCCGCCTTGGACCTCCTCAAGGTGTTGCCATACGATGACTGTATACAGAGTGCTAGAAAAACGCTAGAGGTCAATGAACGCTGCACAGATAGGTCCCGCGGAGTCGATGCCGCGTCGTTGGCGGTGATTAACCCTGAGTTTTACGTGCTATACAAATACAAAATCACTAAAACTACAGCTATAAGGCAAATGGACATTGGTATTGGATTGTGTTCAGTTAGTATTTAATAGCGCTAAGTTTTCACTAGCATTCTAATTACACCTTGTGTTATTTGTGTGAGAAGATCCATAGGAGAACCAAAGTTACCAAACCACCTGTCGAACTAGGTCAGCTACTTTGGTTCTGCACCAAAATTACTGTACCAAATTTCATTAAAATCGGTTCAGCGGTTGGGCCGTGAAAACGTAGCAGACAGACAGACACACTTTCGCATTTATAATATTATATATTGTATATGATGTATAGTATATAATATAGTGTTATGTATAGTAAACAATATTATATAGTACAGTATATAGTAGGGAAGTATGGATTTAGAAGTACTTGAACAGATTAAAGTTAAAAAGAAACAATGATCATTTCATAAAAATCCTAGCAGATGTAGGTAGCTGGTAGACAAAACAAAACAGACAAGTGTAAATTAAAAATTTATAACAGCCCCGACAAGTGAAGGTTACAGTAACTAGAAAAGACCTGATAACTTTCAAACGGCTGAACCGATTTTCTTGGACTATTCCGCGCCTACGATCCAAAGTATCTGAGTTTTCCAAAACATCATTTTCAAATAAATAATTATGTATCTAGGCAACGTCCATCTTGACAGCTTGACATTTGTCAATTGACATAATATTATGAACCTAACGGTTATCTAACCTTCTTTTCTACAAGAAAACTAGAAAAGAGCTGATAACTTTTAAACGGCTGAACCAATTTTTTTGGATTATAGCTAAGAACACTCTCGATCAAGCCACCTCTCAAACAAAAAAAAAGTAAATTAAAATCGGTTCATTCGTTTAGGCGCTACGATGCCACAGACAGATACACAGATACACACGTCAAACTTATAACACCCCTCTTTTTGTGTCGGGGGTTAAAAATCGATATTCCTGGGCCCCTGAACCAGTGGCGTGCAGCTCATAGAGGTATAAAAGTACTGCCTACCCTAGTTGTACTAGTAAATCAACACTTATTTTCCATTATGACCTGCCAGAAAATAAGTTCATACCTTAATGCTTACCCTGGCTTTAAACCCCTGTGCACGCCACAGCCCTGAACTATTTTTCCCTGAGCTACGGGTGATGGTGTATGTTTGTTTCAGATCGCTCCGGTTCGCGGTTCTCCTGCCAGTGTCGATGTGCTTCATGAGTACCATCCTGACCATCCTGGTCCTGTTCCACATCTACACGTAAACTGTACATACGAGTAGCATAGCGTTTACCTGCACAAAGGCGGATACATACTGAGTTAGAAACTCGTGGATTTTGGAGATTTAAACTCTGGCTGCGCTATTCCGGTACCAGGCTATTTTTTTTTACAAGAATATTAGCTGTTATAAGTATAGGTTTTTACAGCTATACTCACGTATTTAGTCGATGTAAGCCCGACTAGTTTCATCTACTAAATAGCTGTAACAAACTATACTTATAACGGAAATCACTCACGATAGTTTACACGTTAAATTAGCTATGTTAATTATGACTTATCAACTTTTCCCCTTCAGTAAAGCTTGTGCTAGGAGTAGAGACGACGATAGTGCAACTGGTGATGATTGAACCGTCGAGCTTTCGGATTTCAGTCCGCTCTTTTAACCTTTGAGCTATTGAGGCTTCTTTTATTGAGGCTATTAGGCACAGTAATCAACCATCACCATAATAGCTGCGATTCGCACGTTGTGTCTTCTTTAAACAGCCCCTTAGTTCCATTAGACTATATTTTGAGCTCTTCTGGAGATCTTTAAGGATTTCAAAGACCATATTGATGATGCGACAGTCGCAAACTTGCACATTTTTTTATTTCTTTATTTACAAAAAATGTTAAAATATTGGTGTAATCCCAAACACATTTGAATTTTTTCGTACACCGCAAAATTATCTAAGTAGAAATATCTAACCGACTTATGCCTATTGCGTTGAATCTCAAATATCGTAATAAAGCAGACGCGCTTGTCACGTACGATACTAAAATTTCGACCTCGTTTTAAAATTAGCATTGAAAATGAAACCGGATTGGCGTAGCCCGGGCTTAAGAGTTTTGGTCTTTATGACCAGAGCATTGGTTGCCAAAAACTAGTGAAATCAATTCCTGGCAACTGGGTGTTGCTGTTTATTATGTATTAATTAATATAGTTACATAAGAGTATGTATTTTATTTAAAAGGTACGGATGATTGTATGGAAATTAAGCATTTCTGAAAAATGTTGTTTTATCTTATGTTGAGCCAATGTTTATATTCAAGCGAATATGTTCGTAGTTTAGTAATAACTATATATGTCCTGCTTTGTTTTGCTACAAAAAAAGATTGTTTTTCGAACTCTGCACCAAAAGCTATGCTTTCTGTGGCATGATATATTTTACAATCGTTCACACAGGCTGCGTAAGCGTAGATGTAGCGCGTACCATTGCGTTGTAATGTATGGAACTGTATGAAACTTGGCACACCGCTTGCGTAAAGCGTGGACGTATGCGTAACCCGGTGTGTTAGGGGTTTACGCGCGTCACTACACACGTGTCACGTGTACGTGCTTGGTGTGAATCGGCCTTAAGTGAGCAGGACGTGCGGCGGCCGGTAAATTGGTGAAGGGGTTTTTACGCATACTACAGTTCTTTGAACCGAGCACGGGCAGTGTAAATTAATTGCCATACGGTATAAATGCAACTCAATATTTCGAGTGTTGCATTGCAATATTGTCCTTATTCGTTGCAAATAAGGTACAAATTAGATCGTGTTTTAATTTCGTAGATACTTTACATAAAAATTGCAAGTTGCTTGAGGAGTGAATCTTCTATAGATTTAATTACTATCTATTTTGTGTTGAAATTCTAATAAAATATGGTAAAATGATTTGAAATATACAGCAAATGTTTACACATATTCACGTATTTTTCTACGTCACATAATTTGTAAGATAATTTCGTTCACACAACTTTTATAAAATCGCTGCCTGAGGTGTCCTCTAGAGAATAGGTTTGCTGCCAATGCCTTTGATAATGATAATTGATGGAGCAGATAATTCAGACATTATTTACATTAGATGGCAGATCAACCTTCAATCATATAGCAGTGACTGTGGAAAAATTGGCAGCAAACCTATTGTCTAATAGGCTCCTAGCAAATTAATGTGCTGGATATGGAATGTTTACTAACAAAGTTAGTTTACATCTAATACCCTTGGAGAATGAAATGTCGTAAAAGCCATTTTGTCCAAAATGAATTTTCGACACTACTTCAGTCAAGATAGGAGTTGAAAACCGATTTTCAACACATCCTTGTTTATTCTTGGCGGCAATACAGCCTGAGTCTTTTGAAAAACTGAGTAATTCTGGCATGCTATGAATTAAAATTTTAATAAAAATACCACTACTAAAATTAATAAATTGCTACTAAAATAAAGTCATTTTAATGTATTGTACAAAAACATATTTCAAAATTTTCAAGTTACAGTCATTATTTGAACACACGGAATATAAAAATTTCAGCATCCCATTTTTATATGACTTATAAAATATATTACACTTTTGTACATGCTTATAATTATTATATTCTGATATACTTTGTAAATATTAGTATTATTTCATATTATAGTTTGCTATAAGCCAATATAGAAAAACGTAATATGAACTGTTCCTTTGCAAAATTTCTATTATGTAAACAAATAAAAAGTTTGCAATTTGCACACAGAATTAGACTGTTTATGATTGGTTTTATGTTCATCATCATTAAATGAACCTTCTAAATAATTCATTTCATCTTTCATTGCGGATTCATTGTCTTTCACTAAAAATGATTTACTTTCACTTCAGATGAACCATCTATTGCCATCCTACTTTTTCATATTAGCCAAACGAGAAGGCTTTTGAGGCTTTGGAGAGTTGCGGGGATTTCTGAAAACGCTGATTTCTATCTAAATGGTGAATCAATATTATGATCGATATTCATTTTTCATTGCTGATTCATTGTTTTACTATCAATATAATATTTGTCATCATAATTTGGAATTTTCTAAATGAACAGTGTTATAGTAGTTTGTGCTGTGATAGGTTAATATCAGATCTGTGATTAGAATGGTTAAACCATGCAATGGATGAACCAAAGAAGTATATTTAGTCGGTTGTAGGTCAACATTCAAAAAAATAAAATTTGACTATAATTTTGAAATATTATGGACGGATAATACACCATGAGACTTTCTTTTGGCACCAAATTCGGTAATTTAACTCCAATATTTTTTCTTTTGAAATATTTTGTCATGTCCGCCATATTTGATTTGTTATGACGTCATAGAGCCCTATATATGCGATACGTACCTACACACGAAGCCTATTACTCCTAATAATAAACTAATTGGTTACATGTTGAAAAATGCGCCTTTGGCAAACTGAACGGCGCGTGAGAGAATTTCTTCCGTGTGGGTACACGAGATTGGTTACACCAACTTCCTTCACTACGCCGCTTGCTCAAGAGTTTGCCGGGCACTACATATGCGTATCCCTACCCAATTTGGCAGCTACGAGGCAACCAATGAACACACAAACATACATAGGCTCTAAGACAGCTAAGCATAAGCATATTAACCGTCCCGTAGTCTAGTAAAGAAAATATACCTACCTATAGTTCGCGACAGGTCGACATTGCAATCGGGGTATGAGACGGGGGGACGCCCCGCACCGTGTTAGCACGGGGGTTGGGCGGGTGTGACGGGGATTTCCACTCCGATTGCCATGTAGACCTGTCGCGAACTATACTTATGGCAGAAGTTAAAATCAATCCTATCAACAGACAGGTTACTATTTTTTTCTGTATTGTTTTTCTCACAAGCTCACATTTTCGTAATCACTTTGACCTACAACCGAAATAAGTATTAAAAATGCTTGCGATTTGATTGTTGAAGTAATTTTATAGTACATAGCTTTCGAACAAGGTACCTATTTAATTGTTTAGAAGTATATTATCATAGGTATTATGTTTCACTTATAAGATAAGTACCTACGTACACAAAATGATAAATTAATTATTAACCTCCCTAAATTATTTCAAATTCTCGTAATTGCATCTAATTATTTTTTGACAAAATTTTCTTTATGTATGTATAAAATAATATAATATAGGTACATAAAGATTTTTTTGTATATCCTTCAATCCTGTACGCGTGGCTTTGTAAACTGATAAAAATTATAATTATTTCAAACTACACTATAAAAAATTTGCTCACGCACAATAGGAACAGTAGTGATAGTGAAGGTATTGATTTTTTAATATTAGGGCTACTAAATTTAATATCTTGATGCCCAAAATGTATTGCTATTTATTAAATTTACCAAGCAATTTTATCTTATCCATGGTATTTAATTATTATTAACTTTACTTAGTCAATATTTTTGATTTAAGAATCGTATTTCATTTAGAGAATTAAGATATTGGTATTATTAGGATTAAGATACGAAATTCAAGAAAAAGCACTAAAGAATGTATATGTAACGCAAGAGATTCAAATACGATACAAGATAAAAATAAAAACATAATATTTCTTATTTAAAAACCATATTGACCTTACCTAATTGATACAAAGCCTATTTAATAATAATGTCATAAAAAAGAATATAATTAATATACAGCTCTCAATATCACTGACAAAAGAATATTTTAATTTGTTTTTATATTATTATGTATACTAGATGGCGTTGTACGAACTAATGTCGCGCTAATGAAATCGTTTTTTGAATCTCTCTACGTTAAAAAGTATGAAATAGGTTTATTTTTGTATTATTAAGTCTAGCACTCGCTCCGCTGTATGAAACTTTCGCTATCCCATTAAAAATAGTAACATAGGATACTTTACTAGTTAAACTTTCGACTTCTAAGAAATTCGAAGTACAAAAATGTCACAATTATCCCCCTTTCAATAATTAATAGCGTTGCACATTATTACATCACTTGATAGACCCTAATCCACTAAGAATAAGAGCTAAAGTGCAATAAAAATTTAAAATTTCGATCTACCCACGCTTAAGAAAAAAGTTAATAATGTGCAATCGCTCCCAGAGTACTACATTTCACTCAACATTAAGAGAATATAGCTGCATATATAAATAAAAGTCTGTTCTATTTTCTTACACTTTATTGAATAAAAAATATAGTATGATCTCATTGACAGTGCACTGACAAGCAGGGTTATTCTTTAGGACCTCCCTAAATGAAACTGTGTATCACACTAATCACACTATCACATCACACTTCACACTATTACACTAATATTATAAAGGGGAAAATTTGTGTGTATGTTTGTTACTCCTTCACGCAAAAACTACTGAATGGATTGGGCTGAAATTTATAGCTGAGATAGATTAAACCCTGGATTTGCACATGGCTACTCTTTATCCCAGAAAATTAAAGAGCTCCCTCGGGATTTTTAAAAACCTACATCCACGCGAACAAAGTCGCGGGCATCAGCTAGTAATGCATACATTTTTAGAAAGCACATATTTTTTGCCATATTTGCTGAATGTGTCCACAGTCATGTCAAAAGTATGGTTAAAAAGTATTGACAATTGTGAGTTGACACAGAGCAAATATGGCGTGAGCGTTCTCAAAATGTATGCACTATAAATTCCTTTTGTATTGTCGTAAAATCAAATTAATTAGATTTGATTTAAAAAAAAAAAATACTACTTTACTGCTTAAACTAATTCCACTTTAGTTCATAGTTTCGTTTAGGGGGTTTAAAAAATATTGCTTCAATTACTAGTAAATAGTATTCAGTGGACAGATTTCAATAGATAATTTCAAGTTCGTAGTTGTTTAAGCCAGTGACATACTTAAAATGTTTCGGGTGTTGTTACTAACCACATAAGTCTAGATATATGCGAATTATCTACTGAAACCTGTTCAACATTAAGGTAGTATCACACTTACAGATAAAAACTGTCATACAACTTGCACTTTACAGCACTTAAATGTAATAATAGATAAATATTTCAGTCACATAATAATAATATAGTCTGTAAGTGTGAAGCCACCTTTATGCCTAATTTCACCAAGCAATTGACCATGGTTCTGTATAATGTTCTTTGTATCTCACCCTTTTGAAAATATTAAGTCATCTGTTCACATTTATCTATACTTTATCCACAGAAAGAAGTTATCCCTTATTCACAAACTCTACTATGAGGTCTCACAGTGCGCTCGAACACACAGTGTAGGTTTCACCAATCAGATGACTGCATCACATCAATTTACAATGATCTGATTGGTGGAACCTACACTATGCGTTCGAGCTCACTGTGAGACCTCATAGTATGTGAATATGGCCAATTGTCTCTGTAACATAATCTCATACAAATGATAGAGGTAAGTATCAGTGGGTGTTAACCATTTTGAGTCAACAACCAATCATAAACATTTTTTGAAAAATCATTCTAAATTAAATTAGAAAACATAGTTTCGTTGGTTGGTGCTTCAAAATGGTTAGCACCCACTGAGATTAACTTTTTCCTCAGAAAGAGTATAAATGGAGGTCAAATGCTTGATGAAATTGGACCTTAGTCTCTTTAGTCCTAGTATTATAGTGCATAATTTTAAAGTACCTAACGTATTTTGCCAATCATCACTGTCGGTAAGACAATCTGCCATTTTTTACGTACCCTTAGATTTTAATAAGTGTAATAAATCTATGTGTAATGGAATACAGCTTTTATTTACTGTTTAACTACATTTATGTCACACTAGATGATGGGGGAAGATGTCATGAGGAAAACTCCATGCCTTAGAGTTCATAATGTTCTCAAAGGTGTCTGAAGTCGACCAATCCACACTTAGCCAGTGTGGTGGCCATAAGGCCAAACTATTTTCGTTCTGAGAAGACTCGTGCTCGGTAGTAGACCGGCCATGAATGAATTAGGCAGTGGCAACTGCCTAATTCATACTAATATTATAAATGCGAAAGTGTGTCTGTCTGTCTGCTACCTTTTCACGGCCCATCAGTTTAACAGAGGTACAAAGTTAGCTTATATCCCGGGGACGGACATAGGCTACTTTTTATACTGAAAAATCAAAGAGTTTCCACGGGATTACTATAGACTCATCCATTTAACCGATTTGCATGTTTGGTACCAAAGTAGCTTGTGTCTCTGTAATTGACCGAGGCAAATCCCGGAAAATCAAACAGTTCCCATGGTATCTACAAAAATCTAAATCCATGCATCCTCTAGTCTCAAATAAAAACCAGTCATCTACTAAATTATATCATGCAAGAATATAAAGGATATACACCAAACAGGTGTATAAAGAAAATCCAGTCATACTTATAAAAAAACTGTTTGTTAATGACTAACTTAACTATACTTATTTTACTTAAAAATAACATTTATAGTGGATGTCCAAGGTGCTTAATTTCATCTCTCACTTCTTGATACAAGTCCTTGTAGTCGTCGTGTTCTTTTACTAGAACCATTATACATCCTCTCATTGTCCCCATGGCCGCTCCTATGTCTCTCCTGCTGGGAGTGTAGCAGTACGGTACATCCTTCTCTTCGCAAACCGCTGGTAGGTGGCACATGATTTCTATTGGTGAAATGTCGCCAGCAAAGAAAACCATTCTGGAAAATCAAAATTATTTATATTAGCTATGTCCTTTACACCGTGTTGGTTGCCTGGAAGAGATTGGTAGGTAGCGTAAAGGCCGCCAAATTGTACCTACGTGCC
The DNA here is from genome assembly GCF_905333055.1 of Maniola jurtina. Taxonomy (NCBI): domain Eukaryota; kingdom Metazoa; phylum Arthropoda; class Insecta; order Lepidoptera; family Nymphalidae; genus Maniola; species Maniola jurtina. The sequence goes on along the minus strand of NC_060052.1, from coordinate 3,729,239 downwards.
TATATTGTGCTTTGCATGTGTTTTTTCTGTACAAATTTTGTGGTGTACAATAAAAGTATTCATTCATTATTTATCAGAATTTGCAGGCTGCTGTTAAAGGTACTTCTTTGGTTGGACACCTGTCTCTAGGCTAAATTAAATGATTGATAGGACCAAAAGTATCCTTTTCTGTCAAAGACGCTATTTATTGGCAGCTAAGTTACTAGTTGAATCTTAACTATATTAACCTTAAGCATTTAATGAAAGATTAGGTATTTTCTAAATTATTATAACTGGAAATCATGCCTGGCACCTTCTATGAGGCGGCTTTAATCCTCAGTATCGGAAAGGTCGAAAATAAGGCTTATTTAGAGATTTATTTGACATGCCTTGCTGCTAACCTCAAATACCGTTACTACTATTACTTACCCTTTTTCACCCAACCTTAGCTGTTTTTGAACAATTTTTAGTCCATTCCTTATGAAATTCTTATGACCACTAGACTTTTTGATGAGTTTATATATTTTTTTGCTTAATTTTTTAGGCGCCATCGGCTTCGCAATTACACTGCAATGTTCAACTTTGTCATCGTAACTTTGCAGTTCAGTTTTGATGATAACATTTACGTTGTCTTCTTGCTCTACTGGTTCTTGTTTTACTTTTCCCATGTTTATTTAATTTATATTATAAAAGTAAATTTGACCACGTGTTTTGAAAAATAATCACCGAAAATGAAAAACAAAGCACCTGCTAAAAGTAATGACAGTTAACAGTTATGAGACTGACACTGACAGATAGGGTTGTTGCATTGATTTTACTCTATGGGTTGTTGAATAAAAATCGATGTAGTTATCGTAATATCGATTTATAATTTTTAGTATCGAAAACATCAAAAATCGGCCAAGTGCGAGTCAGACTCGCGCACCGAGGATTCCGTGATCGGGTACTTTTTCCGACATTTTGCACGATAAATCGAAAATTATTATGCATATTAACTAATATTAAGTAGGTACTGTAAACTGAATAATAAAAACTGAATACTGAATACTGAAAACTGGATACTTAAAATTGAATAGATACTGAAAACTGGACAGTGAATACTGTACATCTATATAAGTACTGATGGATATTGAAAACTGTGACAAGATGGCGGTGTTAGTTCCAATTTTGGCCACGCGCCAAGAAAGCCTTGTCGGACTATATACCTACCTTGACTATAATTACCTTCCTACATATCAATGCCATTGGCATTTGGCATAGGTAGTTTTGGCTGTGATTTTGGCTGCTGGCATGGTAACCATGGTAACTATGTTATGTCAACAAATCCGAGTGAATAAAATTCGGAACCCAAATTCTCTTACACTTTCTATTTCGTCTATTAAGTACCTATAAAACAAGGCTTCTGTGCTTTTATTAATTTTCCGCACCTTCAATCTTCTATGATGGTAAATATAGCCAAACAACTATTTTATTAGAGTAGGTGACCACCTAGGTTTTTGAGGAAATATTTTACTACCTACTTAAGATACCTACGCACGTAATAATTCAATGGAGAGCTCTCATCAGGAAGGTTTACTTACGATGTTTTCCTTCACCATTAAAGCAAGTGATATCGCACAATTGTTTCTGATCCAGGATCGAACCCTGGAGCCCTGAACCCCAGAATTTTATTGGAGGCCGACATAATCTTAGTAGAGACTAGAGAAGGGTCGGGACGCATTTGTATGTATGCAGTCTATGTATACATAATGTATGTTTGTATCCAGATTCTGTGTGTTCCACTGTAGCGCCTAAACTACTGGGCCGATTTTGATAAATGAGGTGTCAATTGATTCGTTGTAAAGGTCCAGGTGACATAGGCTATATTTTATACGAAAAAATTGACCTAACGGATGTTACATCAAAAAAAGTGGAGGTTTCGAAAATTCGCAGTCGGGCTTTAGTTTCAACTTTATCTTGTTCCCTGCAGTTAGAGGCCGTACGGAATGCATTGCAGAAGGGTGTGTCGAGTGACGGTCGTTTCTTTGAGACCATGGTCTCGGGCGGCGTCCACGGGGTCTCTTTCCTCTGCTCTTGCCAGTGACCAAGAGTTTCTCTATGCTACTCGCAGAGCCTCGGTAGCTCAACGGTTGAGGATCGGACTGAATTGCGAAAGGTCGGCGGTTCAAATCCCACCCGTTACACTATTGTCGAACCCACTCCTGGCACAAGCTTTACGCTTAATTGGAGGGGAAAGGGGAGTAATATTCTTTAAAAAAATCGCAAATCTAGATGGCGGCTTTAGTTCCGATTTTGGCCACGCGCCAAAAGAGCCTTGTCGGACTGTACTTTCGGTTTTCCGAATTGTTGCAGGGTCTACTCAACATCCTAAAGAAACTTCGTTCCAATCCCGACAAAGAGCTTCGTCTTCTACTACTTGGGTTGGACAATGCTGGAAAAACAACTCTTCTAAAGCAACTGGCGTCGGAAGATGTCTCACACGTCACCCCTACTGCTGGTTTCAATATAAAATCCGTTCTTTCCAACGGTTTCAAATTAAACGTATGGGATATCGGCGGCCAGAGGAAAATTAGACCGTATTGGAGGAATTATTTTGAGAATACAGATATTTTAGTAAGTAGATAATCCATACTTAATATTATAAATGCGAAAGTGTCTGTCTGTCTGTCTGTCTGTCAGCTAGCTTTTGACGGCCCAATAGTTTAACCGATTTTGATGAAAGGTGTCAGAGTTAGCTTACATCCCGGGGAAGGACATAGGCTACTTTTGATCCTGGAAAATCAAAGAGTTTCTGCGGGATTTTACAAACCCTAAATCTAGTCTTCTATAAATTAAGTTAGCCCTTGACTATAATCTCACCTGATGATAAGTGATGATGCAGTCTAAGATGGAAGCGGGCTAACCTGGAAGGGGTATGACAGTTTTTATTAAGCCCACACCCCTTTGGTTTCTACATGGCATCGTACCGGAACGCTAAATCGCTTGGCGGCACGGCTTCGCCGGTAGGGTGGTAACTAGCCACAGTGTCCCACGAGACCAGACCAGAGATTTAGAAATTATAAAATTCCAAATCCCTGCCGGGAATTGAACCCGGGACCTCCCACTAATAAGACCTCAGCGCTTACCACTGCACCAGAGAGATCGCCAAAATAATAAAAAGAAAAGTCCTGACTGTTCTAATTCAATATTCGGTTTTGAGTCAACGTTCTACATCAAATACCAAAAAATTATAGGTTTGTGACTCATTTCGTCTACTAGAGACCTGTGACACGCGGACAGACAGACAGACAGCAGAGCGACATTAATTATAGGGCTCCAATTTACCCTTTCGGTGCGGAACCGTAAGAACCTCTGGTGCTGCAAATGTTCATGGGCGGCGGTAATCACTTAACATCAGATGACCCGCCAGCTCGTTTACTCGCTATTTAATTATGAAAAAAATCGTGTTAAAAACCTCCCTGTTCCAGATCTATGTAGTCGACTGCTCCGACCACCAAAGGTTGGAGGAAACCAGCCTGGAACTTGCGGAGTTGCTGCAAGATGACAAGTTGCGCGGAGTGCCCGTATTGGTGTACGCAAATAAACAGGATTTAGCCACTGGTTGGTATTTTTGCAAACTGTGGTATCAACGCCCAGCGGCGCGGGCAGTCCCAATAACCGCACCTCACGCCCCGCTAGCAATTTCATCCTCACCACCTGGGTACCTGGTGCACTTCGACTGCACGTTACGCCAGATCCTTTTGTGCTCAAATTGTTCAAAAAGCGAGCTTTCCAGCTTGACAGTAACTCATTACTTACTTGTATTCCAGCGTTGCCAGCGAGTGAGGTGGCAACACTCCTCGGCCTGCATTTGATCAGGGATCGGACGTGGCAAATACAGGCGTGCGTCGCGACTGATGGAACCGGTGTGAAGGTAAAATTTTTTAAAATAATAAAGCGAGCAAACGAGCTGGTGGATCACCTGGTGTTAAGTGATTACCGCCGCCCATGGACATTTGCACCAGAGGTACCGCCGATGCGTTGCCGGCCTTTCAGTTTGTTGGTCCGCCCCTTGAATAACCCCTTGTTATGATCTAGTGGGAGTACCGACGAAGGGAGTTGTTTCCACAGTTTGTATGTGCGTGGAAAAAGGATCTGGCACAACGGGCGGTCGAAGAGCACCCAGGTGGTGAGGGTGAAGGTCCTTGCGGTGGCGGGCGGTGCGGTTGTAGAAAAAGGAGTGTGGAATGAGGTCAAACAGAATGGAATGGGGAGTGCTCTGACGAGCACTATCAAAATGAGGCGATTCTATTGGTTTCAGACTGAAACTGAAACTTTCAGTTTTCACTTCCTATCCCACTTAATTAAAATTTATAAACATTTTTCAATGTCTGATTTCAGGAAGGCATGGAATGGGTCTGCAAGAATATTCCGGTTAAAAAGTGATGAAATAGATTTTAAGTATTAAATCAAGAAGAATAATTATATCATTGTAACATTAAAATAAATCATGATTTATTTATTTAGCAAATTATAGCATATCAAGTTTATGATATTTTTACTAGGTACCTAAGTATGGCAAATATTTAAAAATCCATCCAATCGTCTATAATATTCATGGACCTTTAAATACTCTATATTTTAATAGTTATAGCTAGGATGTAGATTTTATTTTAAATATATCTTATATTCATATCTAATAGTACTCTTCCAATGTATTAATTATTTAATAAAAATAAATAAAAGTCGGTCTCACAAGACAAAGTATTTTATTTAAACACCTAACAAATTCCCATATAATTATTATTAATATTAACAATATATTATCAAGTAATATCTAATATTAATTGTTTAATATTTACATAACGTTAAAGATACATAGGAATTAAATTATCTTTAAGGTATAAATAAATGAATTATATTTTTGTTTGGGACCATCAACTTAATATATTTTTTTAATTAAATTCCTAGTTTATTTTATTATTATTAAATTAAAATATCAGATAGATTCCTTTAATTTTTTTTTATTACAAAAGGAAGACTTATTTTCCGTAAATGTTAGCACCAAGTCCAGCAAAGTACTTAAAATAATTATAATATTATTAAGTGACAAAATCAGTCGATCTTAAAAACATACATTCCATAAATTAATAAATTCAAAATCGAACCATCACAAATTATTTTTAACTTACATAATAATTTATTACAATACTTAGTTAAAATTGTCACTAAGCAACAAGTAATTTAAGTATGAACTAATTTTAAGTACCTAACTTTACTATAATAAATAAAATTGAAGTGACTATCTGTTTGAACGGGCTAATCTTCCGAATGACTGAACCTATTTTGACAGGACTTTCCAAGTAGAGGATTTACCAAGGAGTAACTTAGGCTACTTTTTTAACCGACTTTAAAAATGGAGAAGTTATGTTTTTCTACCTATGCACTGATAACTCCGAGATTTCTGAACTGATTTGCGTGATTTTTTTTAAATCGATAGAGGAACTTTCGACGTTGTTCTTTTAGACTGCTTGGCTTAGCTCAGCTCCACTCCGCCCCACTCCGCTTTAATAAAAACACTTGCCACTTTTCACTGCTCTTCTCCGCTCCACTCCGCCCAGCTGCACGTGAGTGGAAACGCGCCCTTAAGAGTTGAATTTTAAACAATCCTTTCTTAGCGGATCATCATCATCATCAGCCTGTGGACGTCCACTGCTGGACATAGGCCTTCCCTAAAGAGCGCCACCACACCCGGTCCTCAGCATTCCTCATCCAGCCACTTCCCGCCAGCCGCTTTATATCATCGGTCCATTGTGCTGGAGGGCGGAGGCATCTTAGCGGATGTCTAAGTCATAATAGCTATCTGCATGCCAAATTCCAGCCCGATCCGACCAGTAGTTTGAGCTGGTGTTGCTTGGTAAGTGCCAGCTTAATAAGGACGGCATAAATGTTTAATGTTATTCAGTATCACGTGCTGAAAGGATTTACGTAAATAATTCTACAGCCACATATTCTGTATGCAAATTAGATACCTAGCTATTAATAAATTACTGTCATTAGTTAATTTGGGATTTTCACTCTACACTCAACGGGTGGGCGTTGCGCTTTAAAAAAAAAGTTTTACCGATTGAATGTAAAATGTGTTATTAATTAGTAACGAATGCGAACAACTTTATTTTGAAAGTAAGTGGATATTTTTGATTAATTGCAACTGAGGTTTTTGAGGCTAGGTATCATTTATCAATACGTTTCAAGGAGGCACTTTATTATATATTGCGTTATCTAATACCTAATTCCTAAAGGACAGCGAGAGATAAGTAATTTTAGCAAAAGTTTATATTCTCGATCACTAAAATGTGTTATACTATTATGACAATTTATCATGTGATGTAATAAAATAACTGAACCAATACCTACTGATAAAAATTTAGTGAGGGGAAAAAATTTGATTACCTACCTAACTCTTCCTAATTCCTCCTTCCTTCTATCCTAATTAATATTCTTAAAATTGCTAACTAAAATTCATTTTGAATTCAACACTTTAACATAATATTATTTTAAGATAGGTACTTAACTAATCTAAATGCAAAATTATTTAAAAATACATCTTAAGGTGCAAACACATTACCTACTGTGTTGTGGGATTTTGTAGCCGAAAGCCGTACAAAGGATATTAGGATATCAAGACGTGTATACTGGTCGTCACTTCTATAAACCTATTCTATAAACTCCAACACAGTGAAATAAAGTGTCTACAGTTTACTGAAATGCGCTTTGATTCAAATGAAAATAATCTTTATTTATAGCTCGCTATGGTACACTTCCGTAGTAACTTTCATTTCGTGCTCGTGGAAAGCCGCGCAGTCCGCGGGATATTTGGCCTGAAAATAGGAAAATTATTTTCTTTTACAAGTGATTTCACTGTTCACAAAATATATCTGAACTCAATTGCAAGCCTAAACATAGTGACGTATCTTAAGGTAAAGTCTAGTTTACATCGTATATTTTTTTATAGCAAAAAATTGCTATAAAAAAATCGACTGTGCTGCAATTTTTTTGTACCAATGGAACCCCATCTTTATGTTAAAAAATTTGTTACCTATGGTCGTAGTAGTATAGTCGACTAGAAGTGCCATTATAAAGATTTAAAGAAATATAACTACTAAAATAAAAAGAAAGTGATATAAAGTTTATAGAAAAATCTGATTTTACTGTTTTGGCATTACTCCCTTGCTCCCAAAATTGTACCTGCTAGGCATGGACCTATAAATACTCGTTAGGTTATGAATTTTTACAAATGATATAAAATTATAACTTTATTTATTGAAGGTTAGTTTAATAAAATCGATATTTGGCTCATTCGATTACAATCTGTTGCGATCTTTTACAAGAATTTGTCGGTCGGTGTTTTGACGGTTTTTATTTCGGTCTTCCTCCGAGACTTGAAACGATTATTGTTATTGATTTATTGGTGTTAATATCGTGAACTAGATTTTCCGACAGCAATCGCGCTCAAATTAAACAATTTGTTTTATCATTATTTTTTTTAGACTAAATCTCTCGAAGAACCGCTAGGCGTTGTAACCTGTGTTCTTCGCGCAAGTTTTGGGAGGGTATTCCAATTATTTGTTTTTTTTTTTTAATAATACCTGTATATTACAGCATACTTACATCACAGTTGACATCGTTCTGTATCGCATTGTAGAGATCCCAGAACCCTTTGCCGTTTTGGAAGCTTAATGCCGCCGATGCGATCAGGCTGCTGAGCTTAGTTAGGCCAGCTTTGAAGCCTGGGAGACCTGCAAATATTATGTCACTTTAGTCTTCACTGTACATCACTAGGTACCAGTGATTAAAATGTGAAAAGTGTGTAACGTTGTGAAGGCGTTACATTTTTTTTAAATAAATAATTCGACGCTTGACAATTCTGACGGACAATGTTACCCGCCACGACTGCGTCCGTAGTTGTTTCGTGCAGCCGCTTGAAGCAGGAGGGCACCTCTGTCGCGCGGCGCGTGCGCAGAATGGCGAGTGAGCACTGGGGAATCGTTTTTCACGTGAGACGCGTGCAGTTGCTTCTCCAAAAATTAACGTGTTCCTGTTGGATATTCAGGAACACAATATCCCTTTACTTGCACTACCAACTACTCCAGTGATCTTGTAAACCCGTTATACGGGTAAGTACTGAATTATTCGCCGTATTAGGATAGTTTTATTTCGTAGCTAACCCACGTGTCATGGATGACCTTGCATTGTTCTTTAGAAAATTATTTTACCTTATTTTACTGTATTTAGCCAATGCAAGCCTTTCATTTTGTTTAAATAATCATTTTATCTTTTTCAAATTACATTAGACCTATAATAGCCTTTTAATAGTTAGTATTTCACCTTGATAATATAATATACCTACCTACTTTGTAAATTATTACTAGCTGCCTTCCGCATTTAATATGATCTTTTCTTTTGTATGTTAACGTAGCTTCACTCTTTTCCTTGTAACTCCGTCTGATTGTGACCACGCATACTACCATCTCACGCTGTGCTTCCGCTTGCTTGTGCCGCGTGGTTCACGATCGGATGCGTAGTGAGAAACTTTGCTCACCCACTGGAATGTGCGTTCCAGGTTCCACGGTACCCCTCGTGTTCCACGGTACCCCTCGTGTTCTTGGTACTCCTCAAGATTCACTGTGACCCTCAAGATTCCACGGTACCCCTCGTGTTCTTGGTACTCCTCAAGATTCACTGTACTCCTCGAGCTTCTCAGCACCACCTTGTGCTACTCTGGTCTACGCCAGGCACGCTTACTCGTGGCACCCTCTCCTGGTGTCACGAACCTCCAGGCGCACCTCGCGGCACCCTCTTCTGGTGCCACGGACCTCTCAGCACCTGGCCGGCGGCCTGCAACCGAGCACCAACCAGCGCGCATTCCACCTCCCTCGAAGACCATCTCGCCGGGTCCCGCTACCTCCGGGACGTCACCGCACGGCACAGCAGGGAAGTACCGCCTACTGCAAGCCTTGGAGACTGTAGTGACAACCGCGAAAACCTACGACCCTACCTACTTACCACTAAATAAATTCTTGTGTTGACTTTGGGGTGTTCTTTAATCTCTTCACCACTGACCATCCCCCAACGTCACAAGTGTTTGTTTGTTGGTTTGTTCGTGATTTTTAGGGTTTCGTATCTCCAGAGAAAAAAGGAACCCTTATCGGATAGGATTACTTCGTTGTCTGTTTGTCCGTCGTGACTTTAAATGGAATCAAACCTATAGGGTACCTCCTGTTGACCTAGAAGGATGAAATTTGTATGGAGTGCTCGAAGGGTCTATAGATTCGAAGCACGAATTCGATGACCTCCAGGTTGAGAGTGTTAGTAGGTATCGTAGAAACAATAGGCAGGTTTATGTTGGAACACACTTTTTTTGAAGAATACGGAAAGCGTAGTTGCTTGTAAGTGTCAAGATGAAGAATGAATGGATAAGATAGACGTATGAAGTATGAAGTGAGGATCGGTGGTGTGAACTTGTAGAACTTGTATGGATGGAGGTGCTCACCATGTTTATCCTGGTCATGGTGCCTGTTCACGACGCACATGAGATGTTCCTGGCAGTGTGGAGCTTTTATGGAGTGCTTGTAAGCCCTGTAGACTCGGAGGACGGGTTCGATGACTTCCAGGTTGAGGGTGTCGGTCAGTCTGTCAGCGACCGCGTGATAATCAGCTCGGTTGGCGAACTTCTGGGAGGCGGACTGCGCCATTTTTAGGATTTGCTGGAAAGTTGAATAGAAAATTGGATCATCATGGTCAACGCATCATGTGTGAGCACTGGCCTCTTCTCAGTGAGAGAAGGGTAATGATATAGTCCACCACACTGGTTAAGTACAGATTGGCAAACTTCACACACTTTTGAGAACATTATGGTGAACTCTTAGGTATGTAGGTTTCTTCACGATGTTTTCCTTCAAAGTTAAAGCAAGCGATTTTTTTAAAACGTACATAACTCCGAAAAGTTACAGGTGCTTGCCCGGGCTCGAACCCTCGATCTCCTGAATAGGAGGCGGACGTCCTAACTACTAGGCTATCACCGCTTTTTGGAAAATTTAATAGAAAGTTATAAAGTTAGTATAGTATAGTTAAGTACCTATTAGGTACATATTTAGAACGTATATCAAAACAAGAAAGTGGCCATTTTAATTTCTTTTGATTAGAATTGAGGGTATTGATGGATGATCATGATCATAAAACTGAACTAATTCCAGTGCGGGATAGCGCAAGTGACGTGCGGGGCGTCCCGCCGCCTCATACCCGATTGCTATCTCGACCTGTCGCGTAGGTAGTTTACTTCTGCCTTTCTGGTACCATTTCTCCAACACCAACACCAACACCATCACCATTACTAACACTAGCTTCTCCTTTCAGCAAAGGTTGCCTGGTAGAGATCGCTCTAAGCAATAAGGCCGCCTTTGCACACAATTGTTTTTTCTGTTTTCTTCCTTCTGTGTTGTTCGTTAAAATGTTTTTGTGTGCAATAAAGACTTCTATCTATATATCTATCATTTTTTAAAATTTACCTTTGTGTAGTCCATGGCTGGTTTAACATACTCCGAGACATCCGTGTCCATATCGAGGTACTTCTTCAGCACATAGTTGATCAATGTGGAGATGGATTTTTCTGGATTATTCACGTTGAAGTGCGTCGTCTTGGGCAGGCCTTGAGAGTCCAAGAAACTGTTCATTATGTACTGGATTGAGGATAGGTATCTGAAAATTGTAATAGGTAGGTTTGTAGTAGGACGTGTGACCTAGTTATGACACTTTTTGATTGCGCCGGTTTTTAATAAACGTTGACCCAAGTCTGTTACTGGATGGGTGACCGAATTCAGAGGTCTAAATTTGGCCTTTCCCCAATGCTATGAAATGTATGCTAAACTATCGGTCCCGATTATTATCACTAAGACCTGATTAGTATTAACTAATAGTCCTCCCTGTAGAAATCCGAGAGAAATCCTGTATTTTCAAAGGAGCCATATGCGGAAGGATCTGAGAACCCCCACCGCATTATTATTCAAGAAAACCTCTACCATTACATGATTAATGGCAAGTGGTCACCACTCAGAACGCTTAAAGCCAGAGGAATTCCGCTGAAGGAATCCATGAGCTCGATAATCGATATCGGTACATGAACAAAAAAAAAGATTCGTCAATCTTCCCCAGAAAGGATCGAACCACAATTTATTTTGATGAGTAGGCATCCGACAGACGGGACGTGTGCGTGTTTTTACGTAAACACAGAAATGCAATATATCACATTGTTCCCGTAAACCCTTGCAAATGGGATCTGGTTAGCGAGTATAATATGAGATTGGCGAATGCTATGAATCTAGATCAGATTTCTTTATCATATAAATGTTATGTGACTTTGAAATCTGGAAGGTCGCAGGCGCGAAGCCCACTCGTTGAATGTAGAGGTAAAAGGGGAGAAAATGTTAGTTTTTTTGAAGAAAATTAACGTTGACTAATGTTTTACATAAAATGAATCAAAGCTTACCTCTGATACACTTCTGGTTTAGCAATATGTACCACCATATCGGTCAAATACTTCGCAACCGCTTTAATCCAGTGTCTCCTAAACGACTGATTCTCAAAACTCTTGAACATCAACTCGAAACTGAGTTTCCCATCAGGTCCCATAAAAGATTTCGTGGCTTTCTTAAACCCTGATTTCTCCCAAATAGTTTTCCCTAACTCCGAATTGATAAATACATCCCAGTATAAGTGGGCCTTCTCCAGGAATGGGGGTAGGAATGACGCGTGGTCCTTATGCTCATCTGCTCTCTTGTCAGCCTCTTCGTCAGAGAACGAGTTTAGAGTGTTCATGATCATTGGCATCATTCCTGCAACGTTCTTATTCCCTAGAAACCCTGAAGCCATGCTCAATAGACTGTCCATGTTTATGTCATTGGATTCTTGGTTGTCTGCTTGTCTTTTCTGACGCTGGTTTTGCTCGCCATTTGACGTCATCTGTTGAGCGAACATTGATACTACTGATCCCACGAGAGATGGGTCGATTTTTCCATCTTGGCCACCTAATAAGCCACCCAGACCTGAAAATGAAATAGTTACAAGTAAATCATCTTTGATCAAGGAAGCTGCGAAGAGTGGTGATAGCCAAGTGGTTATTGACGTCAGCTTTCTATTTGGAAAGTCGGGCGTTCGATGCCGCGGTACGCACTTCCAAATTTTCGGAAGTTTTGCCTGAGAGTTCTCCATGTTCTCAAAAGGTGTGTGAAGTCTGCCAATCCGCACTGGGTCATATTTTCTCCAAATGATCTTTAAAACACATAGTTCGAAAAACCGATAGATGTTGATCCCAAGATGCTAGAATGACCGGCCTCACACCGGAGAGCATTTGATATCGCCTGTCCACATACAGGGCAAGATAAAAGGCAAACGTAGACCTGACCGTAGACGAACATCCTGGCTTTAAGAACCACGTTTCGCCCAGACACCGGGGCATCCTCAGGAGATACACCTTACAAGAAGACAAGGTGCGTCGAGTGGTGTTGGGATTTGTGTGGTAATGTGTGGTGGTGGTGCGTGTGGCTTGCTTAGCGGCTGGCTTTTAGTGCATGTTTATCAGTGGGAGGGCGGGCGTGCATGTCACATGCTGCATGTTGCACCATACAGATTTCTTTGGTTTGGCGGATTATAGCAAATTAAGCTTTTGGTTCCTTGTACATCATGGACTTCCGCAAAATAACGCCTGCTTCTATACTACAGATAATGATGATGAATGTATTCTAATTTTATGTAACCTTTAACAGGGCTCTCTCCGTCACTCGCTTCATACAATCTAAGTTCCAATTTCATTTGAATATTAAGCAACCAAATTTCATGAAATTTTGCAGACATATTCTATAAACTAATATCTGTGTCTGCGGTGTTTTAGATTTTTCTAAAAATATGTAGTTTTAAAATTACAGGGGCTCAAAGATTTGTATGTAAATTTTTAAGACCGCGTAACTTTGAAACCGAATATTTTAACAGAAATCTGGAAAACCACAGACACAGATATTAGTTTCTAGAATATGTCTGCAAAATTTCATGGACTTTGGTTGCTTAATATTCAGATGAAATTGGAACTACGTTTGTATGAAGCGAGTGACAGAGAGACCCCTCTTAAAAACTAAAACTAACATACCTGACACCATGCTCAGTATATTCTCCATGTTGTTTTCTTTGGTTTGCCGTTTCTCGCGTTGAGGCTTGTCACCGTTTGAACCCATCTGGCTAGCGAACATGGATACCATCGAGCCAACCAGGGCTGGATTGATTTTACCATCTTGACCTCCTAGTAAACTACCCAGACCTGGAAACAGCATTCAGAATCACACTAACATTATATTGGCCAAAGTTTGTGTATATGTGTGTGTGTTTGTTACTTCTTCACGCAAAAACTACTGGACGGATTTGGCTGAAATTTGTAATGGAGATAGGTAGGAGGGAAGGCACTGGCCCCTGACACGGTCTCATCTAGATTAGGAGACTCCATGAAAGCTTATGTAACGGATTTTTGATTAATAAATTCATTCATTTCATTCATTCATTCATATTAAACTAGCCGATGCCCGCGACTTCGTTCGCGTGGATGTAGGTTTTTCAAAATCCCGTGGGAACTCTTTGATTTTCTAGGATAAAAAGTAGCCTATGTGCTAATCCAGGATATTATCTATCTCCATTCCACAGCCAAATCCGTCCAGTAGTTTTTGCGTGAAGGGGTAACAAAGATACACACACACATACACACAAACTTTCGCCTTTATGATATTAACAGTGTGACGTGATAGTGTGATTGGTGTGAAGTGTGATCATATAGAAAAATAATATGATGGGTGTGCAGTAAATGCAACTGTGCCACACTTACCAGACAAAACGTCGCCGGCATTCCCACCATCCTGTCCCAGCATCGATCCCAGGTTCTTAGCATTGTCCCCTTGCATCAGCGTCCCAACCATATTGCCTATCGCGGCAAGCCCTTCCATTTTGTCATTCCCACCTTCTCCCATGTTCTGCAGGAATGACGACGCAAGCTCCAATAAAGGGTTATCGTCATTCCCGTTACTTAGTATCGGGAGACTTAGGATTTGACAAATAAGTAGAACTAAGGGTATTTTCGCCATTTTTGGACCTGAAAAAAATTTGATTGTGATAAGTTTTTATAGTTATTGCGTACCGTTTACATTGGTGTAAGAGGTCGAGGATCATATTTTGTTGTAAGTACACTTATTTAGATGGTGCCTACGCAGTGTATTTTTTGGGGTAGCAGGTAAAGTGATTTAAAACAAGATAAAGTTAAAAATAAAAATAAAACCCGACTGCGATCGTATTAATAAACGCTGAAATATTATAGTAAAACTGGTTTTTGTCGCTTGGTATATTTTAATGTTGCAATACATTTATATTTATGAATTCAAAATTTTTCCTCTTTCATTTGACATCCTACTCGATACAATTGCAAAAAAAAAAAATTGGAGACTTCCACTTTTTTTTTTGATGTAACACCATATGATATAAAATGTAGCCTATGTTACCCGGACTCTTACGACGAATCAATCGACACCTCATCCATCAAAATCGGCCCAGTAGTTTAGGCGCTACGGTGTAACACACAGAATCTGGATGCAAACATACATAACTTCCTTTTGACTTTGCCGCAGTCGGGTGAAAAAAATGTTCGTTGTATCTTATCAAAAATCATCAGTACTATCACCTGTCTTCGTTTTTGCTAGTTCTAATTACATCCTATATACTCTGGTACACGACCGATGTATTTTTAAAACCGTAATTACCGACTGTCTGGTATTAAGTATCTTATCTATGTTTCCGACTATCAGCTTTCCTAGACAGGTTACTTAGTATCTACGAGTAATATTATTTATATATATCAGTCACAGCAGTGCTATGGCAAAATTAAAAGCAGAACCTATCGTCTAATGGATTATGGACATCAAAGAACTTTACTGATAAGGTAATCGGGCATTTTGGACTCGCCTTTACGAAAAGTTGTTGACAAGAACCAAAATAGTTTTAAATCACACTAATCACACTATCACACTACACACTTCACACTAATATTATAATGGCGAAAGTTTGTGTGTATGTGGGTATGTGTGTGTGTATGTTTGTTACTCCTTCACGCAAAAACTACTTGACGTTTTTGACTATTTGGAAAGGAGGTAGATAATATCCTGGATTAGCACATAAGCTACGTTTTATTTCGGAAAATCAAAGAGTTCCCATGGGATTCCGAAAACCTTAAATCCACACGAACGAAGCCGTAGGCATCAGCTAGTCAAAGACAATATTGTAACCTTTTTGTTGCTGATCAAAGATAATGTTGTAACATTTCTGTATAATATATGTATGTATGAATATTTGATTCAAAATCGATGGAGGCAAAATGTTATTAAACTTTACTTTTCAATGTTTAATAACATTTCAATACTTTTTATTTCATGATAAGTACAAAAATTATTTGAATTTTTTCGAGATTGCTATGGCCTATGACCCACAACAACGCGACCTACGAGTATATCAGTGTAGATCAAAGCCGTACCTATTTGAACTGTTAATTTCGTTTGTGTCCGCTGTGGGTATGGTTTCCATACTTCAGTGCCCGTTTACCTTTCTATCAGTTCCGAAGACGAAACAATTCATTCCAGCTGCTCTTGGTCCATGAAAAATATCAAGAGAAAATATATATATCATATATATATCAAGAGAAAACTATTTGAAAGGAGTTTACCAGCCATAATTTAAAAATAACTGTCGTGTTAAAAGATAAGAGCAAGACGTTTAGTTTAACATATTTTTTCGCACCCATTAATATGCGATCTCGCTTTTAATTATGACCAGAAAATTCTTGTGAAACAGAAGTGATGCGTGAAGAAATTTTACCAATCTTT
Organism: Maniola jurtina; assembly: GCF_905333055.1. Taxonomy (NCBI): domain Eukaryota; kingdom Metazoa; phylum Arthropoda; class Insecta; order Lepidoptera; family Nymphalidae; genus Maniola; species Maniola jurtina. The sequence goes on along the minus strand of NC_060052.1, from coordinate 3,713,319 downwards.
TATTCATCAGTTATCCGTGACTAGTGGTTAAACAGTTCGGCCTCCTCTTCTGGAGAGTCCGGGGTTCGATTTCGGACCTTCTAGCTATAATATTAGACTCGACAGACGGACAGCCGAACAGACAGACAGACAATAAAGTGATCCTATATAAGGATTCCGTTTTTCCTTTTGAGGTACGGAACCCTAAAATAGAACGGATCTTCTGTTAGAATGACACTCTCATAGGAAACATATGAAACACTCATAACTCCGAAAAGTTAAAGGCACAGCGTGTTCGGGAACGAATTTCGGGTCCTCCGAATAGAATACCGAGGTCTAACCATTTGGCTACTGGCTAGCGTCGCTTATTGTTAGTATCGCCTCAGAATACATAATATAATTATAAAGAATACAGAAGAGTATCGCGTAATAACATCATGTAGCAAAAACAAAATAAGTTATACCTACCAAGATTAGTCTAGCATCGGTCTAGATTAGTCAACCAAACTTTCTAGAAAAGTATTCTGAAACAAGGAAAGTATCATAACTTTCCTTAGAAAAGGTCTGATTCACGCTATAATGAGATAGGCATTGTTAGGTACGTATGTAACATACAAGTACTTAACAATAGCTAAAGATAAGTAGGGACTAGGTACCTACTGTAATATCAGTCTATTTACTTAGTATATTTCGTTTCAAATCTAGATAATTTAAAGAAAGTCGATTTATTTAGCTATTTTAGGCTTACATACTTTTCAAAAGGAACAAAACACTGATTATAACAACGAATGATAATTTTGTAACGTCTGATTTTAAGGTGAAAACAAACTATGGGACGCGTCCGTAAGGCGCGGTTCAGAGCCGCGATAGGTAAGTGTGCTCTGTACACAGTCGTTTGAGATGCGGCTTGCAAGATATCTCTCGGACGTCGCGTCCGATCGCTCAAGGTTACGGCCGCGAATCGTCCGATAGTTAGCACAGTTCAATTGTCCTTTATGTATTATCCAGATACCTATAGTTGCGGCTATGAGCCGCGTCCGTCAGCCGCGTCCGATAAAATCTGTTTCCACATTCAGCCCCGTGATCATCACCTACCAGTGCATAATACTATAAAAACCGGCCAAGTGCGAGTCAGACTCGCGCACTGAGGGTTCCGTAGACGGGTTTTTCCAACATTTTGCACGATAAATCAAAAACTATTATGCATAAAAATAAATAAAAATCTGTTTTAGAATGTACAGGTAAAACCCTTTCATTTGATACTCCACTTTTATAAATTAATAAGTACCTACTACTATACTCCACTTGGTATAGTTATCTTACTTTGAAAATTGAAACATATTTTTTTTTAAATGATGTGACCACAAATTCGCGGTTTTTAGATTTATTCCTGTACTTGTGCTATAAGACCTACCTACCTGCCAAATTTCATGATTCTAGGTCAACGAAAAGTACCCTATAGGTTTTCTTGACAGACAGACAGACAACAAAGTGATCCTATAAGGGCTCCGTTTTCCCTTTTGAGGTACGGAACCCTAAAAATCTGTACAAAAGAAGACTTGCCCCGCCTGACAGACTGATTTTCTCGTATCAACGCACAGTCTATCTGAGGCCCAACCGCTCGAGTTATTTGGGTTAGGCACGTCAGGGTAACAGATAACGTTTAAAATGTGGGTACTTACAAAAAATTCGCATTGAATAATGTCTTAGGAATTTCCTATGACTGTCTTTTGCATTTTAAGTAAATTGTCGACTGTTATTGCTTATCTTATAATTACTTTTTAGATAAAGGGTGCGCTTTTTTGCTTAAAAGTAAATAGAGTATGTAATTACTTGGAATATCGATAAGCAACTTGGTGAATACTAATATAATCGACCTCCGACCCAAAAAGAGGGGCGTTATAAGTTTGACGTGTGTATCTGTGTATCTGTCTGTGGCATCGTAGCTCCTAAACTAATGAACCGATTTCAATTTAGTTTTTTTTAGTTTGAAAGGTGGCTTGATCGAAAGTGGTCTTAGCTATAATCCAAGAAAATCGGTTTAGCCGTTTGAAAGTTATCAGCTCTTTTCTAATTACTGTAACGTTCACTTGTCGGGGGTGTTATAAATTTTGTATTATTATATTATTATTATTAAGGGTCATTTACGTAGGTATCTATGTACTATGTTTTACCTTTACTTCGGAGACCTTTACACGGTTTTCACCTGATTTTGACTGCTGTCCGTCCGTCCGTCTGTATCTTAGCAGGATGTATCTCATGAACCGTAAATGTATCTCATGACCTAGGAGATCACATTGATCTCCTGGTCTCGACGTCTCGGCTAACATTAACTTCGGAAGATCCATAGAAGCCAAAGCCAAGACTGCCGCAAAAAAACTAGGCATTCTTAACAAGGTCAAGCAGTACTTCACGCCGCGCCAACTGATTACTTTGTATCAAGCACAAGTCAGGTCGTGCATGGAGTACTGCAGTCACCTCTATGATGGCTCTGCTAAGTACCAACTAGCAGCTCTGGATGCCGTTGACCGTCGAGCTAGGAGACTTATAGGCGAAGACTCTCCTTTGTTGGCGAAACTTCAAAGGCTCGATCACCGCCGTAAGGTCGCCGGCTTATCGGTGTTTTATAGGAGTGTGCACAGGAACTCTTCGATCTTGTCCCCCCTTCACCATTTTACCACCGAACCGCAAGACGTCGGGCGAGTTTCCATCCTTATGTCGTCGACATTCCATCTACACGCACGAAACGTTTTGCGTCTTCATTCCTCATACGCATGGCTAAGGTTTGGAATACTCTCCTGCGATCTGTGTTTCCTACCAATTACAATCCGGGTATCTTTAAAACAAGAGAGAATAGCCACCTTCTAGGTAAGCGCGTCCCATCTTAGACCACATCATCACTTTCCATCAGGTGTGATTGTGGTCAAGCGCTTGCCTATAGTGAATAAAAAAAAAAAAAATAGGTAGGCAGAGTTGAATTACAGAGTGTATATTTTTGCCGCTATAATAATATGATGATGACGAATTTCAAAATGGCCGCAATGCAAATAAAGAAATATTAAAAAGCACGTAATGTATAACACTTTTTTATTTTTATTTTTCTAGTCGAAGGGTTCCGTACCATTGTATCTTGTACGATGTACGGAACCCTTCGTGTGCGAGTCCGACTCGCACTTGACCGGTTATTTTTGGACAGAGTGGTGTAAAAAGAGGAATTTTCCCAACTGTACGTCGAGCCTGACTTCCTAGCGGTATACCGTGACGTCACTCGTCAGGTCGTTCGCCTTTCCACCTGACCGCTATTCCATATGATTTTATACTCTATAGTGTGATAATTTCAATGATTTGTTACTTTTTGTATCAACAAACTACCAGACAGATCAAAAATAGTAGTCCTAATGAACTTTTTTATAGAACTAATACTTATAATATTATACTAGTGACTCGGCCCGGCTTCGCACGGGTAGCTTATTACAATTTTAATATACGAATCTCTATTTTTTTCAATATAGAACTCACGTTAGTTGCTTATAAGCTTACTATGGATGAAATAATTTTTAAAATAGGTTAAGTAGTTTTTGAGTTTATCCTACTTTTATCTTATAATAGTTAATTTTCGATGATATCCCTCAGTAGTCTTGATTACTAAGTAGGTACCAACGCCATACCTTGAACAATTCGTGTATCTCCATATTCCATACTAGAGTCGTATTTATTCGACACTTTGCACTGAATAAAAAGTTTGTAAGTAACTAAATACATATGTAACTATTATTACATATAAAGTAGGTCAATCTAATAACTAATTTATACCTACCTCTAATTACACAACGATGAAAAATCACATCACACTATTTATCACATTGTTTAATTTATCGATTTAACTGTTACGACGAAGGTTTTGCCGTAGGTAAATCACACTATCACACTAATATTATAAAGGCGAAAGTTTGTGTGTATGGGTGTGTGTGTGTATGTTTGTTACTCCTTCACGCAAAAACTATTAAACGGATTGGGCTGAAATTTAGAATGGAGATAGATTATACCCTGGATTAGCACGTAGGCTACTTTTTATCCCGGAAAATCAAAGAGTTCCCACGGGAAATTTAAAAAACCTTCATCCACGCGAACGAAGTCGCGGGCATCAGCTAGTACACTATATACTTAAAATACCTACCTACCTAAATAACGTTTGTCGATGTAAGTAAATATTATTTATCACAAGGTCATACCAACCTACATCTTTATGAAAAGCGACGAATAACAATAAAACCAATGCAATTTATTGTGTGACCAAAGCGTAAACAAGGTATTTCCTACTTACCACGATCTGGGTAGGTAAATAGGTCTCACATTATACCTACTGTACCTAAAAATGCAGTGTATATAATATGGCCTGTATCCTACTAATATTATAAAGAGGAAAGATTTGTTTGTTTGTAACCGATAAACTCTGAAGATACATAACCGTTTTCATACTTAATTCACCAATAAATAATAATAATATTTTTTAGATAATTTAACTTAAGTAGGTATTCATTTCATTTTATTGTAATTACTTTAAGATTTATAAGCTTAGGTATTTTCTATATTCTTTAGGTTTATTGTATTTTATAATTGTACGACTATTGTTATCGGTGCACGCTGTAACTGCCTGTAAATTGATTTACACGAGAGCTGTGAAATTTAAGGATTAACTTTTATAATTTGTGTAATTCTGTGGGTGGCTCTTGTAATAAATAAAATAAAATAAATAAAAAGCCACCTTATTTAGAAGTAGCATAACGGTTTTTCATAATTTGTAACTTTATTACTTTAATTTTTACATCATCGGAACTCTTAACATTATAACTCTTAACATTATTAAGCATGTCGGTGACGCGACCTTGAAGTTTTTTCTCACCCCTAATCGCCCTAGGCACCTCAAGGAGTTTCACTTCAAAAAGTTCGCTTTTGAGGCTGTCCTTATTATATTTTGCTAAGGGAACAAAGGCATAATGTCATCACGCGAAGGCTCTAAAGGACTACATGTCTTCGGTAAGAACATTTCACGTCCCTATGGATGTTGTTTTAATGTAGTGACAAGGTTAAGGAGCCTTGGCCACCTCGCTACATACATCACACTTAATATTATAAAGGCGGAAGTTTGTATGTGTGTGTGTGTATGTTTGTTACTCCTTCACGCAAAAACTACCGGACGGATTTAGCTGAAATTCGGAATGGAGATAGATAATATCCTGGATTAGTACATAGGCTACTTTTTATCCCGAAAAACCAAAGAGTTCCCGCGGATTTCGAAAAACCAAATCCACGCGGACGAAGTCGCGGGCGTCAGCTAGTAAAGGTATAAAGGAAACTGTCTTAATCTACAAACTTGCCAATTCCGGACAGGGATATGTAAAACGCTTAGTAATCCAACAAACCACCTTACGTCTTTATTTTAAACTACCTATGTATCTCTTAGCCTGGGGTACAAGTACGTCCTACTCTGTACATTTATTTACACTGACTATTCAGCCGTGGATACGGCACGCGGGAAAACTTCCCTGAAAGGGATATTTTATAGGTACGGTCGGCTTCAGAATTTGAGTAGCAATTCCGCGAAACTATTGCATCAAAAACCTGTCGCACTTATGACCTTTTTCTACAAACACGCCTCATATTATGTCCTAAACATGTGCATAACCGTGCTAGGCAAATATGGTCATTTAGGTGCTAAACGACTTACGGCCCTTGACTGTACATGTCACACTTCTCACATCACGAGCCTCTAGGTAGGTAGGTCTTATAGCATAAAAGGAAAAAATCCGAAAACGGTGAATTTGTGCTTACATCACAAAAATTTTTTTAAATGTGTTTTAATTTTCAAAGTAAGATAACTATACCAAGTGAGGTATCATAATAATATGAAAGATCTTTACCTGCATATTCTAAAACAGATTTTTATTTATTTTATGTAAAATAGTTTTTGATTTATATCGTGCAAAATGTTGAAAAAATACCTGAGTACGGAACCCTCGGTGCTCGAGTCTGAGTCGCACTTGCCGGTTTTTTGGAACCGTACTTTTGACATGACAGTAATTGCCCCATAGAGTTAAAATGGTGCGTGATAAGTGATTTTGTACGAACAATACTTGTGTGGACTTTCTTATAAATAATGTAATAATATTATAACATCTTCTGGTGCCAAACGATTAGGTAATTACTATTGCTAGCGGAGATGTTTTGATAATATGTATCTAAGTACTAAGAAGTAGGTATTATAAACCAAATTATCATAGATATGTAGGTATGTCAATTGAGTAGATAGGTATTTAGTATTTACCTTTATTTTTGTAAGTAGGTATCAAGTATTTATAATACTCGTAGATATGATTTGCTAAACTTGAAAGAAATTAAAAGAAAGAAAAACAGTTAAAATTTTAAGCTTACCCACAAACTAGAAATTCCAAATTCAAAAACACGAATAACTCTTCCGCAAATCGCTTATCAACTGAAATTGTTCTTATTTACACAGGTTTATAATATTAAGCGATAATTTTCCAGATAATTTTCGTGACGCTAAGCACCGGTAGACGAGCACCACGTAATCATTTCGCAAATTCTATTTTTAAATACACAAAAAATACGTCAGCACTCTGAAAAAACTGAATAAAATAAAACTATAACCTTATTCAGGAAAAAATTAAAAAGTTAACTTGACAGTTATTTGAAAATCGAACACGGAAAAGCACTTTCGCGGCGTAAGCGCTACGTCGGCACGCGTCGATATTCTTTTTCTTCTGAACCGAGTGCCTATTTTCATCTTTATCATTTAAATAGCGCTGTCTCGTTCTTACACAGGTATGGGAAATCTCAGTACGTTTGTCCTTGAGTTCTTCAAGAAATTAAAAGTCCCGTTGAGATTTTACTTCTCACTTGCACCTATTATTTCGAGTTTAGACGAACAAGAGATAGTTATATAATTATCGGTTGGGTGTGAAACGTGACTGTCAATGACCGAAGGCTCGAAGGATCAAAATAATAAATAATCGATTTACTGTTATATCCAGGTTATGCCACTGTCAGGTCCTTTGACCTCATTTTCATAATAATTACATATTTATTTAGCTTTAAGAGATTTGACCAAAAGTCATACCTACCTAGATAATTTATTAGATGAATTAATTAGTGGTTAAACGAACTTACCTGAAGTGATGTTTGACCATAATTATATGAGACGTTACATCCGAAGAGATTTATTTATTTTCGATTTATTGCCTTGAATGCCTAAGGGTTGGGCTAAAGGTCGCAGGTTGAAATCTCAGGCAAGTGTTTCTAAGTTTAAAAAGAGTAGAGAAAAAAAAAGTTCTACCTACCTAGTACCTATGTAGGTACTTAGTACCTACGTATTTATTTTGCAGGAACAGAGGCTAATTTCATTAGTTAGTATAATATGACTGGCTTACTTTTTACTATAAAGATTATTTACATAAGCAATGCTAAATCAAAGAAGTAAAATAATAATACATGGATACCTGTACCGATAACTCGCCATTATTTCCTATTTATCAATAGAACTAAAGGAATTGAATAAGAAATGGTAGCAACCGTTAGTGAGTCAGATCGTACGGTACTTTGTTTATGATTACCTCGCACGTTCGAAAATCCATACTAATCATAATGGAATGCTAGCTTATACCAATGCTTATACACGACATTGTAGTTGGAGAGATGGTGGACGATTTACAGGAAGTGCTTGATAAAAACGTGATTTTTATAGAAGGCATGCTAGACTAGGCCGAAATTTTTCACTGTTCTGTTGTAGAACGATGCAGGAGGAACAAGGTTTTGTATTTAGTTAATTAAACCTTATAATTTTGTTACCTACCTTAACTGCAAATTCATCTTCAATACGGCTTAACATGAATCAAGGAGAGCACTGTTGCCTGAGACACAGGTCATATACCTAGTTTACGGACAGTTGATTTTCTGTGTGTACCTACCTTTTAGAATAAAATAATAATAAGTACATTTAATATGCAGATGTAACTAAACCTATCTATGTTTTGCTCAATAAACGAATTTGTTTATTATTTTATTTAATTCCTAAACACACTCTCCAAAGTAGATCCGAGATAAGACCGATAAACAGGTTACATTGCGAGGTTCTATATGCTAAGCAATTTCAAACTAAAATCTCATATGTTCGTCCATAAATCTACAGATAGCGCTCCAAGCGGAACCGTTGCGAAGTTAAAATTAGTGGGATTTAATTTTTTCTTTAAATCAAGCACGTTTGGTCCATTTTACTTTGTGGTTTGAATCGAATTCTATCAATATTGGTGAGATGTAAAATGTCATTCTAAGCTCACTGAGCATAGTAGTACTACGTAGTAATAGTAACGTAAACTTATAATATCAGCCAGTCCATACTCCATGGCACTCGATGACTAGTTATCGTATATTTTCCACGGTCTCTCATGCTATAACGGAGACGCATAAATTGATTTAAATCTTATTATTATGGTCGATCGTTCAATCGAAAGAGTCATATAAAATAAGGTCTTAATATTGAAAATCCTAATTAATATTACAAATCTCATGTAGTACTTAATCTCATGTAGTAACCACTTTATATTGTAAATATTATTGTAAATTTTTATTAAGCCTTCATGTTAAAAATTCTGTGTATATCTTGTGTAATGTATATTTTATTTAGGTATAGTATTGCTGTGTACACCTATTAGGGGTTGTCACTTAGATTAGGATCTTTTGTTTTTATGTTTGGACCATTTTTGGTTACAACCTGTTGTGTGTACCTTTGAATAAATAAATAAATGTGAAAGTGTAGATGTTTGGATGTTTGTTACTCAATCACGCAAAAACGGCTGAACGGATTTGGATTGGAGATAGATTATGTCCTCGATTAACACAAAGACAACTTTTTATTCCGGAAAACCAAATAGTTCCCACGGGATCTTTAAAAACCTACATCCACGTGGACGAAGTCGGGGACTTCCTCTAGTATCAAATAATTTAGTGATCACCCTCTTACGTTTGTATGAAGAAAGCACCGAATGTAGTGAGATCGATACCAGTACTTTTTAACCCCCGACCCAAAAAGAGGGGTGTTGTAAGTTTGACGTGTGTATAATGAACCGATTTTAATTTAGTTTTTTTTTTGTTTGAAAGGTGGCTTGGCTTGATCGAGAGTGTTCTCAGCTATAATCCAAGAAAATCGGTTCAGCCGTTTGAAAGTTATCAGCTCTTTTCTAGTTACTGTAACCTTCAATTGTCGGGGGTGTTATAAATTTTTAATTTACACTTGTTATCCTTCAATATTTACTTGTCATCAGTTTTATTAGCTGGGACCTATTGGGAATAAAACGATACTTTAAAGCTTCTATCCTAGAATGTTATTTAAAAGTTTTAAGGACGAAAAGGACTCTGAGGCTTTATTAGTGGTCGAGAGCGTTTTAATTGTACTTACAAATTAAATTCATTTGCATATCGTTTAGACCTCTTATATAATGAAGGCCGTAATTGTGGGAGGGGATTGGACGTGCTAACTAAAAAGGAGCGTTTTTTAACAAAAAGTCTTTCTGTTTCATCTAAGTTCATTAGGTATTTCAGAGAAGTATACGTAGATCCGTCAAAAACCTAGTAGATCTCTCAAATGAATCTTCTGTAATTAATTTAGATCCAATTTATTGTCTTTACAAGTTTGCTCTAATAATAATTATTTTCTTTGGTTTTTTTGATAACATTTAAGAGGGGTCTCTCCGTCACTCGCTTCATACAAACGTAGTTCCGATTTCAGCAACCAAAGTCCATGAAATTTTGCAGACATATTCTAGAAACTAATATATATGTCTGTGGTTTTCCAGATTTCTGTTAAAATATTCGGTTTCAAAGTTACGCGGTCTTAAAAATTTACGTACAAATTTTTGAGCCCCTGTAATCTTAAAACTACATATTTTTAGAAAAATCTAAAGCACCACAGACACAGATATTAGTTTCTAGAATATGTCTGCAAAATTTCATGGACTTTGGTTGCTTAATATTCAAATGAAATTGGAACTACGATTGTATGAAGCGAGTGACGGAGAGAGCCCTGTTAACGTAGTTCAGCTGTTTTACATAACGAAGCTGTTTTGTAAAACAACTAAAGGTTGTGTAAAACAGCTGATTCGGTAATCCATCTGCGACATAGTATAATTAAAGATTTTCTCAATCCTGATTTATGGGAATTTCACAAGAAAAAGACAAGTCTACTAAAATAGGGGACCCAGTTTTTGACATAATGTATGAAACGAATTTCCGTTGAAAATATATCGTAAAACATATAACGACATTTCCAACGTTTCCGACTGTTAAACATCCTTCATCATCTTTTTATTTAAGCAGTAAAAACTTGCTATGCACAGAAATTGTGATAAAGTGTCTCCCGTTTATGTAAGTTCATTTTTATGCCCCTACAGAAATTAAATTATTAGTGGAGTGTGTGTGTGAAGCGTGAATGGAGCGTGTGTGGTGCGTGTGTGGTGCGTGCGTGTTGCGAGTGTGGAGCGTGTGTGGAGCTAATGTGGAGCGTGTTTGGCGCCTGAGTACGGTGTGTGTGGCGCGTATGTATCGCGTGTGTGTGTGGCGTGTTTGTTGTACGTGTTGGAGCGTGTATAGTGCGTGCGTGTTGTTTGTGTGAAACTAATGTATAGCGTGTGTGGAGCGTGTGTGGCGCTTACCTATGTATCATGTGTGTGGAACGTATGCGGTGTGTGTGTGTGGAGCGTTTGTGGGGCGTATATGGAGCGCGTACGATGCGAGTTTATTGAAATTTTGAAATTTTTATTATAATTTGTTGTTATTATCGGCAATAGAAATATACGTTCTGTGACAACTCTCTCCCTATTACAGTATAATGCAGCTAGCTGACAAACAGGCGGTCGGACAGACGGACGAATGGACAGCGGAGGCTCAGTACCCTAATAGGTTCCCGGTACCACCGGGTTCTTTAGTTACGGAACCCTAAAAATGAAAGCACGTGCTGCAGCTTGTACTCTCAAACTTTATGGCTTTGTAAACGCAAAACACTAAACAAAGATGTTATTGGTTTGTAATCAGAGTTCTAGTAGCGGCGCTGGATTAAATCCTATACCGTTGAAAAACTTACGTTAGTGTCATTTCTACTTTAATATTTTTATACTTATCTATAAATCTAATTTTGGGACTGTGGTTATCACTTTTGGGCGTAAGGTTATGGGTTTATAGAAGGATTTGCAAGGGAGTTCATTCAAGGGATTACCTACCTACTACTATGTTAAAAGAATCCTTGAATTAAAAGTTAGATAGAAGACAACGGAATAATGTATAATGCTCTATAAGGTTAGTACAGGTGTCAATTTAATTTTTACCCAACTGCGGCGAAGCCCAAAGGAGGATTATGTGTTTGTTAGAAAATAGATAGGTAGGTAGCTACTTACACAGATCACTATATACCAGGCTACTTAGGTAAGTATGTACCTACTAAGTACTACATAAAATTTCTACGATTTTTTTTAAATGTTACCCATTTTAATCATGACCAACATTTCCCTTTTCACTCCAACTAAGCGTAAAGCTTGTGCTAGGAGTGGGTACGACAATAGTGCAACGTGTTGAACCGCCGACCTTTCGGATTTTATTCCGCTCCTATAACCGTTGAGCTATTGAGGCTATGTTTCTAATTTTATCTGATTTTATTATGCTTCATTAGTTAAGTTTTGTTACACAAAAATCCATTACTGCACCTACCTTTATTTAAAGGAAGTTTCTTTATTTGCAAAGTAGCTATTATTTTTAATCAGGCGCAACGATTCCACTAGGCATCAAAGGTGTGGCACATTATACCTAGCCTATAGCCACCTATATCTGTACCTATAGGTATATTCTTGTTTTCAGATTAGTATATCATTTATAGGACTATTAATTATTCATGGTTCAACATGTTCCCGGATTGTAGACACGTATACACAAGCTCTGAATCTGTCGGATTACTGTCCCAGGATAGGGGAATGCGGGGAAGGATCGCATGTGATGTGCCTATATAATTCAGTGAGTACCTACCCACCTATTGTGTGCGCAATAGAGCAAGTATCTACCTACAATCTGTACACGAGGCATATGACCACATGAGTAGAGCAGACATGTGCATTGAACAAAACAATCAATCTCAGACGAGTTTGTGTGTTTAAGCCTTAGCTAAGCTGATTTCTTGTTCCATGCTACAACCCTGGGCCGATTTCACCAACGTAAAATAAGAGAGTATCCGAGAGTTTTGATATTTTAGCAGGTTTTCAATACAAAAGTTGTCATTACGCCCAATTTATATTCCTCGGTACGTCACTTTACGTTCGTGAAATCGGCATTTAAGCCTCATTCGCACGAGAGCTTTTTTAACGTCCGTTAAAAAAGCGTCCAAATACAACAATGGATTCCCAAGTATCTGTTCACACGTCAACGTTTTTTTAACGCGTACGTTGTATCTTCACCGCAACGACGGGTTTTAACGCAACGCTTTTTTAACGCTATTAGTGCGAATTAGGGCTTATAGTCTATGACTTGCACAAACCGCCATGTTGTACTTTTGCACACATTGTAAACACAATATGTAGCATAGATGACATAGAAACTGAAAATCTGTTACACAAACTCAAAAGTTTGTCAAACTTAAAAGATTTTCAGTTTAATTTTAGCTAAAATACATTAGTTACACAGTGCACTTCTCTTTATTCAAAGGTACCTAGTTCTTTGCTTGCAAAGTAATTCTAAATTTTCTCTAGTCTGGTCTGATGGGAAGCCTTCGGCCGTGGCTAGTTACTACCCTACCGGCAAAAGCTGTGCCACCAAGCGATTTAGCGTTCCAGGCTAACCCACTTTTATCATAGACTGCATCACTTACCACCAGGTGTATATTGCTGTCAAAGGCTAACTTTTATTTGAATAAAAATTGTGTAGGTACGTTTTGTTTGCAGGCCAGAGTAATGGGACCTGCCTGTTTGGATTTCTTAACAAATATATCAATCACTCCAGACTATGCTAATCTCATACTAACTATTACTAATAGGTAAGTTATGGCTCCGAGACATGGTCGCTAAAGCTATGGGCTTCATAACAAAGCTTAGAGTTACCCAGCGGGCGATGAAGAGAGCTAAGCTTGGAGTTTCTCTATATGATCAAATCAGAAAAGAGGAGATCCGTAGGAGAACCAGAGTAACCGTCATGGCTCAATGGGTTGCGAAGTTTTTTTCGGGCTTTTACTGGATTAAATGTCTATTATCAAGCTGAAGTGGCAGTGGGCAGGCCATGCCTGTCGTAGAGGCGATGGCCGTTGGAGCCGGAAAGTCCTTGAGTGGAGACCGCGTTTAAGCAAACATAGTGTATGGGACGCCCTCCAGCACGATGGACCGACGACATAAAGCGGCTGGCGGGAAGTGGCTGGATGAGGAAGGCTGAGGACCGGGTGTGGTGGCGCTCTATATGGAAGGCCTATGTCCAACAGTGGATGTCAACAGGCTGATGATGATGATGATGAACGGTGAAAGAAACATCGTGAAGAAACCTGCGTGCGTGAGAAATATTCATAATGTTCTCAAAGGTGTGTGAAGTCTGCCAATCCGCACTTGGCCAGCGTGGTGGACCTTTTTTTTAATTTCAACTTTTTTTACTTGTTGCTATTTAAATTGCAACATCCTGAACGACAATTACTTATAGAGATTAACATTCTAGTGTAATCTAAACTTAAACCAATTTTTTTTAAACGTGATGTATCTACTATGGCCTGAATCCTTTTCATTCTGAGAGGCAAGCCGTGTACACTGTACAGTAAGGCCTTTAGTCTGGTGGGAGGCTTCGGCCGTGGCTAGTTACCACCCGTGCTAGTTACCGGCAAAGCCGTGCCGTGTAGAAACCAAAGGAGTATGGGTTTAATGAATACTGCCATACCCCTTCCAGGTTGGCCCGCTTCCATCTTAGACTGCATCATCAGTCATCACTTACCACCAGGTGAGATTGCAGTCAAGGGCTAGCTTGTATCTGAATAAAACAAGTGTAAATTGAAAATTTATAACACCCCCGACAAGTGAAGGTTACAGTAACTAGAAAAGAGCTGATAACTTTCAAACGGCTGAATCGATTTTCTTGGATTATAGCTAAGAACACTTTCGATCAAGCCACCTTTCAAACAAAAAAACTAAATTAAAATCGGTTCATTAGTTTAGGAGTTACGATGCCACAGACAGATACACAGATACACACGTCTAACTTAAAACACCCCTTTTTTTGGGTCGGGGGTTAAAAAGGCCGTCAATGGGCTCTATAATACTGCTCCATCAATGGTTTGGGTTGATGAAACACATACTGTATGGGTCTTCCAGAATCCGCAGTAAGATCGCAAACGGGCAAGTCAAAACTACGAGTGGTGAACCCTTCCCTAAGGCCTACGGCATGGTTAGAGTCCTTTGGGACGAGGAACTGGCAACATTTGCACAAGTCTGGGCTAACCAATGCACTATGCATAAGGATATGTGTAGATCTAGTAGTGAGTAAACAATGTTGATTGATTAATTAAAGTAAGTTATTAGGGTTACGTACTTCAAAAGGAAAAACGGAACCCTTCACTTTCCAAATTCAAATGCAAAATATTTTTTATTCAATTAGACTTTTACAAGTACTTTTGTATCATCAAGAGCATCTACCACTGGTTCGGAATGCCTTTCCTACCGAGAAGAACCAGCAAGAAACTCGGCCTCTTTTTAAAGATTTTAAAGAAAGAAGAACTTTGTTGTTTGCTTGCTTGCTTGCTCGCTCGCTCGCTCGCTCGCTGCTTGCTTGCTTGCTTGCTTGCTTGCTTGCTTGCTTGCTTGCTTGCTTGCTTGCTTGCTTGCTTGCTTGCTTGCTTGCTTGCTTGCTTGCTTGCTTGCTTGCTTGCTTGTTTGTTTGTTTGTCTGTCTCAAGTTATAGTATTAGTATGAGATGGCGCAATAGTGCAGGTGTAGAAAAGCTTTTATTAAAATAAACATAAGTACTTACTTACTAAAAAGCTGTGACAACCTACGTAACAACAAGTAGTACGTCCGCCTTCTTATCGAAGGTCGGGGGTTCGATCCCGGGTATGCAACTCTAAACTTTTCTGTGCGTTTTATGTTATTAAATATCACGTGCTTTAACGGTGGAGGAAAACATCGTGAGGAAACCGGCAAGCCTGAGAGTTTTCCATAGTGTTCCCAAACGTGTGTGAAGTCTACTAATCCGCACTTGGCCAGCGTGGTAGACTATGGTCAAAATCCTTCTCAATGTGAGAGGAGACCCGTGCTCTGTAGTGAGCCGGCGATGGCTTGATCACGATGATGATGATGATGAAGACTTACTTACTTATAATAAAAATAACCTCAACTCATAAGAACTGATTTTATTCCATAGCTATACAATGCATGATAAACTTTAACTTTAATTCGAAACTACTAACTTCTTGAAAACATATTAACAAACTCTAATCTTTTCTGCTTTGAATCAACAACGACAACTTTTCTTGCCGCCATTTTCCATCTGCCTGTCTTTTCTTTTTTTTTTTAAATTCAACTCTAGGCAAAGGTAATGTCGCTAACACTTATATTTTCCAGAAAGATTTCCCTATGTTGGTCAAGCACTCGGTATGATGCGTCTAACGTTGGACGACTGGATGCCCATACACAATCGTGATTTCAATGAAACTGTGCTTACGCCAGCGAAAGTGAAGTACGCCCTCAAGCAAGTGATGAAAGCATGGTGGAAGATGAAGGAAGAGGTAGACCCTAATAGCATCAAGATGTTGAACCATTCGTAAGTCTCCGGCTCTTTTTATACTGGAGTCGATTTGAATTTGTACAAGGAACAAACCAGACAAATCTGTATGGTGCAACATGCAAGATGAATGGAACCCTCCCACTACTAAACATGCAGGAAAATCCAGCCACCAAGCAAGCAATACGCACCACCACCACGCAGCATCACAAAGATTGGGGATCTTTGTCAACCACTGAGGTTTGAATTTGATCCGAATTCGAGAATTCTCGATTCGAAGTAGCCTTAGTACCTACTTAAGTATTATTTGTACTAGGGCTTGCGCAGTAGCTTCAAAGTCAGTCATTTATTAATTTTTTTATGAAAAATCGAAAAACAAAATAAAAACCAGCCAAGTGCGAAGTATGAACATCATATTTTGGGGGTGTGAAATATTAAATTTTCGAACTAGAACATCGCAATAAGCCGTGAAAGAAAAAAAGGAAAAATGTTTTGGTGACGGGGGCTATCTCAAAAACTGAACTAGTTAGGAATAAGAAATTTCGGTATATTATGTACCATATACCTACTGTATATAAACAACTTTAATACTGAAAACAACGATCAACAAAATAGTTTGTAAGCTATGACTAAAATACCAACATTTTTTTTTCAGTTTGTTCTAGTCGAAAAAGAAATTTTTCATACATCCAAAATATGTTGTTTCTAATAATTTTATGTACAGAACCTTAAAAGAGCGAGGCCCGACTCGCACTTGATCAGTTTTTAAGAATTCTTCTCACTGCGAACATTTTTTCAGGAAAGCAGCTGTTATTCATGATAATAAGTTTTTGAATTTAATTTATGGTCCCCTCACCCACATTGGCTGCGGAATTTCTGTTTACAAAGAATTCGCTCACAAGGACAATATGGCTGGCTTATTTTTTAATGTAATTATTATGTTTAACATTTCTTTATTCTAGGCAATAGGTAACGCTCACAGGGCTCGATGTGGCTCTTTCAAAATCAAAGCTGTTCACTGCTTTGAGTAAAGAGTCGAGCGGGCATAAGTGCATTTGGGTATAATACGTCCAAACTAAGAAAGGGAAATCCTGTCCGCAATATTCTAACGTCCTAGCTAGAAATATAATATTATTTTGATTCAATAAATTTAATTTTATTGTATTAAATTAATAATTAAAATAATAGCGAGTCAGACTCGCGCACCGAGGGTTCCGTACTCGGGTATTTTTCCGACGTTTTGCACGATAAATCAAAATCTATTATGCTTAAAAATACATAAAAATCTGTTTTAGAATGTACAAGTAAAGCCCTTTCATATGATACCCCACTTGGTATAGCTATCTTACTTTGAAAATTAAAACACTTTTTAATTTATTTTTCTGCGATGTAACCTCTAATTCACGGTTTTTCAGATTTATTCCTTTACTTGTGCTAGACCTACCTACCTGCCAAATTTCATGATTCTAGGTCAACGGGAAGTACCCTATAGGTTTCTTGACAGACAGACAGACAGACAACAAAGTGATCCTATAAGGGTTCCGTTTTTCCTTTTGAGGTACGGAATCCTAAAAACTTAGGTGCTAACTTGTATACTTACCCTAAAAACTTTAAACGAAAGTTAGATCACGGATTGATTTCAGTGCATTCAAATTGTCTGCAATTTTTCTTCACGACCGAAGTTCGGAGAGCCAATTTACACGGTAGACCCTCCAAAGAAACCTGGTTACACCACACGATGCGGTTGTCCTGTGGGCTATGACGAAGACGAGGACTGTCTGTGCTATGAGACTGGCAGAAAGATGCGTAAGCATTGAAATCTAAGTACAGAGTACAATCTCTTTCTTTCGATAACGGGTACATACTACGGAGACTACGGAATAATTCGACGATTTTGAATTGTCGATATTTTGATCCAATTGCATGAGTGCCGGACTTCAGTGCTGCGAGACATGAAAAGAGAGAGAGAGGTGAAAGAGTTAATAGTGACGTTTAAAGTGCATTTGCTGCACAGCTTGTGAAGTTTCAGTAGGCTCAAAAGTGCTAGAACCCAGAGCCGTAAAACCAGTCAAAAAATGAAGTTCCAGCTAATAACATCAATACAAGTGTAAATTAAAAATTTTCAACACCCCCGACAAATCATTTTCAAATAAATAATTATGTATATCTAGGCAACTTCCATCTTGACAGCTTGACATTTGTCAATTGACACTTGAATATTATGAACCTAAGGGTTATCTAACCTTCTTTTCTACAAGAAAACTAGAAAATAGCTGATAACTTTTAAACGGCTGAACCAGTTTTTTTGGATTATAGCTAAGAACACTCTCGATCAAGCCACCTTTCAAACAAAAAAAAGTAAATTAAAATCGGTTCATTCGTTTAGGCGCTACGATGCCACAGACAGATACACATATACACAGATACACAGATACACACGTCAAACTTATAACACCCCTCTTTTTGGGTCGGGGGTTAAAAAAAAGAAAGGGGGTGGTTCGGTACTGCCCATGCCAGCTCGATCTTCATCTCTCGCAATCCCGTCGTGATCACGACTCATGCAACTGGGTCGAAGTACAGACAAGTAAAAAATTATCTAAATTAATCGTTGTATGTAGGTACCCGTTACCTACATTATAGTTTAAACAAGTGTAAATTAAAAATTTATAACACCCCCGACAAGTGAAGGTTACAGTAACTTGAAAAGAATTGATAACTTTCAAACGGCTGAACCGATTTTCTTGGATTATAGCCAAGACCACTCTCGATCAAGCCACTTTTCAAACAAAACAAACTAAATTAAAATCAGTTGATTAGTTTAGGAGCTACGATGCCACAGACAGATACACAGGTACACACGTCAAACTTATAACAACTCTCTTTTTGGGTCGGGGGTTAAAAAGTGGTTTTTTGAGTTACACAACTATTGTTTTGCATGGTTGATAGCAATTAAAACAATTTGAATATTTTCAGCATACTCATGTAAGGACAAGGATCAATGCAAGCCTCCAGTGGTAGTTTTGCCAATTTTTACCGTCGAGGATGCTCCGTCTCCAGGCATCGGGTAATATTAGAGTTTTACAATGGTGACCTTATACCTGCGCAGCAGGCTATTTATCAACTATTATGTGAGAGAAATAAACCTAGCGTGCACCCCAGCACTTTCTGAAAAACGTAATTTGCTAATTTGTTTCTCATTTGAATACTCAATCAAACTCAATGATTTTTTTAAATCTTTTTTGAGTCGTCTGTAAAGTTTACATTTTTACAAATTCTTCCAGAAATTTAGAAAATCATAGATTAGGTATTTGTTTCTAGGCCGTGTCTATTAACATAGGGTTAATAGACACGGTTAATAAGTTAATATTCAAATGAGAACCAAACTACTAATTAACATTTAATTTTTATAGGAAGAAAAGTTCTATATTGAGGGCTTCTACAATGAGCAACGCTATTTTTGATCGCTTCGATACATTGAATAAAGTGAGTAAAGGCTAATTATTATTAATGTAGGAGAATGTTAGACTCATTATGTAGGTATAGACTTCTGTTTGATGTTTTTATAATTCTCAAAGAATTCGATTTAATTTTAACAGGGCTCTCTCCGTCACTCGCTTCATACAATCGTAGTTCCAATTTCATTTGAATATTAATCAACCAAAGTCCATGAAACTTTGCAGACATATTCTAGAAACTAATATCTGTGTCGGTGGTGTTTTAGATTTTTCTAAAAATATGTAGTTTTAAAATTACAGGGGCTCAAAGATTTGTATATAAATTTTTAAGACCGCGTAACTTTGAAACCGAATATTTTAACAGAAATCTGGAAAACCACAGACATAGATATTAGTTTCTAGAATATGTCTGCAAAATTTCATGGACTTTGGTTGCTTAATATTCAAATGAAATTGGAACTACGTTTGTATGAAGCGAGTGACGGAGAAACCCCTCTTAATTGCAGAGACATTTGTCAAGACAAAAACCAAGCATATTTTTAAGGGCTGGAAGGTTTGAGTTACCAGTTAAAAAAAGAAAACAAGCCCAGGAATTTAAAAAAGACGTGGCACCTAGAAAAGATTTTACAAATGTTAAAAAACTCGTATCTAGCTATTTAGATACAAAGAGACATGGAAAACCGTTTGATTCGGATTTTCATAGTGATGGATACATATCACATAGACCAGCCATCTACAGTGATTATAATAATGCGACAAAAGAAAAATTAGATGAAAATAAAAATGATGTTGCAAACATTAATCAAAAGCTTACTTACATCAATCGTTTTAATATAACCAAAGATGAATTAAAACAAAAAAATATAAATCCACCAATAGGGGACGATGTAAAACTTATGTTCCTTTTGGATAAACTGGAAGAAGAAGTGAAAAATATAGATTTGAACACAAACGAAAAAGGAATATTTGATCAGAAAATCCGCAAAATATATGAGAGGCTTGTTGGTAAACTTGATTTAGCTGATCAGAAGTTTAAGTTACTAAGCAAAGATTCGATTAACGAAACAATTACTGATAACATTAACTTTACTAATAACTTATCTGAAATTGATCACATGAATGTGGACAAATATGGTTTAAATTTAAATATACCCAAACACAAATATCGTGATTTTGAAAATTACAACTCTGTTACTAACTATGAAAAGAAATTGGAAGAAATGCAAGGTAATAAATTATTTAAGAGTAAAGCAAAACAAATCTTTAACAGTGATCTAAAGAGTTTACGTGATAATGTCGAAGGAAGAAGATTCCGAAATTTACATGGCGTTAAAGGAAACCGTAATAACCACAAAAGTCGTCATTTAAAATATAATAGCGATGAATTCTATCCACTTGACAATGAAAGAAGAAGATATTACCATCAAAAGTTAGTAAGTTTACAGAAAAAGATCAAAAATATGAAAAGAAGTGGTCTTCCAAAAGAAGTAAGTGTTAGAGCCTATGTATTTTAGTGTTCTTGACTTCTTGCTTGGGCTTATAAGTATCCTTTGATATTTTCATCTTTTTGTGGGACCTTAAAATAGTATAATAACGTCCAGGAAGAAGGAGTACATATATTTAATCCGTTTCCAGGATAAAAGCTAGTTTGTCAAAATCGATTCCGCTGTTGGACTATGAAAAGCAAATAAGTACAGAGTATTTAAAAATGTCAATTTTGTGCATTTTTGCGTTGATTGAAATTTTGCTGCTTTCCAAATTTCGTGTAACATTATTCCTGAATCGTAATATTCAGTATCCATTAGGTCATCCAACATTTAATATATTGTCTAATAAAATAAGTCCAAGTCTACATTTTGTAGGTTCACGAGGATCGTCATATCAGACCAGTTCGTCCAACAAAGCAAGAAAACCAGCGTCGCAGAAGACCAAATGATCACGTCAATTCCTACTACATGCCAGACCGAGCAAGATTCCTTCATGGATTTTGAATAAACACTCAGACTCCTTCAGTTCATGGGTTGGTTTCCTTACTCGGACGTTATCCGTCCGAAGGTCGGACTGCTGGTGCAGCTTCTTGCATAATAATTCCAGCTATCCAAGCTTTCACTGGATAGATGACATCAATCAGATCGCTTGGAGCCACTGGATTCAGACATCCACTGTCGGCATCCGATAGTGGTTGATGGTGATGATTCTGATTTCAGGAAATCTATAATATTATATTATACTATAATATTATAAATGCGAAAATGTGTCTGTCTATCTTTCTGCTGGCTTTTCACGGCCCAACAGTTTAGCCAATTTTGATGAAATTTGGTACAGAGGTAGCTTGCGTACCGGTAATTAACATAACTAACCGGTAATTAAGTTCCGACGGGATTAAAAAAAATAACCTTAATCCATCGTCGCGTGGATTAAGGTTTTTTTTTAAATCATCAAAATTGTAATCATCATATTCTGTGCTGAACAGATTAATGAATTAATTAAGTATACTTAAGTTGTTTTTCTGGATAAAAGAGAGACAAAACCTGGTGCAAGAGGTTGTTCATTTATTATCATCTTATCACCATTTAAGAGATGTTTGTGCATTTCCTTTGTTGTCTAATTAGTTCAACAGAATCGAGGTTTATGGTCGTGGATTTATATTTTTAGCTCGTTTTGGCTCAATCAGTTTTACAACATTCGTATGTAGGTACATAAGGAAAATTTTATTAAATTACTTGCTAATTTTAAAACTAGCTGACCCTGGCTTTGCTTGATTAAAATTTTTGAAAATCGGTGAGAGCGTGAAATTTTTAGAAATCTTGAAATTTTTTTTTGACCGCAAATCCAAATACTAGTTTTTTTCGTAACTTGAAATATAACTGTCTTTCATGCAAACTTTCAACCTCTATTGGCTCATTAGGAGTAAAATAAACAGAATAAAGAATGTCTTAGTGAGTAAGGGTCTATGTTATAAAAGGTAACTGTTGTAAAATTTCAAGTTTCTAACCTCAGTGGTTTTAGGCTGCACCTACGCGAGTCAATCAGGACAAATATTTTTATTACTATTAGGTATGTATAGATTTCTCTGCATAGTCAGATGCAAACATATAGCATTCTAAAAGGTCCGCTGTAAATTACTTAATAAAAAATTGGCCAAGTGCGAGTCAGACTCGCGCACTGAGGGTTCCGTAAGTACTCGGGTATGTTTTCCGACTCCATCGGACATCCATCCATCATATCCATCAAAAACTATTTTGCATAAACTTAAATAAAAACTGTTTTAGAATGTACAGGTAAAACCTTTTCATATGATAACCCACTTAGTAGCTAAGTTATCTTACTTTGAAAATTGAAACACATCAGGCTGTATGTATATCATGAATCGTAATATGTAGAGTTGAAATTTTCACACAATGTGTCACTATTGCCTCTATGACAACAAATAATAAAAATTTCAAAATGGCCGCCTGAAAAAAAATGTACTTATTAAATTTATTGTACAGTACGGAACCCTTGGTGTGCGAGTCTAATCGCACTTGGCCGATTTTAAACGTAAAACAAATATTTGCGTCAGATCAAACTCTTCATTTTACGATAAGCAAACTCAATAATTAACAATCTACTCAGTGATATAATATGTACCTACTTGAATTATTTTGAAGTGTCTATTAAGAGAACCAGGGGATTCCTCATCATTTATTATGAAAACAATAATATTATTTGCGTACGCCAAAAAAATTTAATCTCATTCTGATCCTTATATCAATAACCATAAAGTAAGTGACGAGTAAAGAGAAGATTTCTGGTTGTAAATAAGATTTGTTCTAGTTTTCACCGTATAAAAACGCAAGTATGCCTGGTTAATTACATAGTTGAGTTGATCAGTTGTGAAAGCAAAATGAATTTTTCAAGAGTATTTTTCTTTGTTTTCGCTGTTTTGATGATGATGTGTGCTGTCAATGCAGCGCCTAGGTGGAAGGGGTTTAAGAAAATTGTAAGCGATTCATTTAATTTAATTTGTTTTTAATTTTATTCCCTTTTATTTACTTTTGACGACTTAATTTGGTACAGAGGTAGTTTGCATCCCGGAAATTGGCATAGGCAACTTTTTATCTCGGGAAAGCAAAGAGTTCCCACGGGATTTTAAAAAACCTAAATCCACGCGAACGAAGTCACGGGCATCATCTTTTTTTTTTTGAGCATATTAAAACAAAATTAGAAATCCAAGAGTGAAGCTCGCCCGACTTCATACCTAGGTACATTTACACGTGCAGCTAAACAAAAATTATTTTCTACTTTTTAGTGTTTTTGGTTTTTGAAGTCGGTTTTATTTTTCTTTTGAAAATGTTTTATTTCACAATTTTTAGTGGCCCCACTGTACTATAATATGCTATGCCCAGTTAAAACCCTACTTTTTACTAAACTATTACACTGATCGCGAGCAATTTGCTCTTATCCATTGAGGAGTTCTGTTCTCCATCTCCGAAGATATTCATCAGATCTTCACCAAATTTATATGGGACCACCTGCACAGTATACCCTTTCAAACAAAAAAAATTTCCAAATCGGTCCAGGGTTCTTTGAGTAATCGGAGAACATACATAAAAAAAAAGATCCCGACGAATTGAGAACCTCCTCCTTTTTTGGAAGTCGGTTAACAATATGTCCACGAATTCGCCCATGTGGATTTAGATTTTCAAAATCGCGTGGGAACTCTTTGATTTTCGGGCAAAATGTAGCAATATCCAGTCTGTCTCCAGGATGCAAATTATTATCCTGGTGTCCCGGGGACTTTGGCACCCTATCTGTTTGTAATTTTACTGTCATTTATTAAATTTGTAAATTTGGTTGAATAAAAGATGTTTATTATTTTATCATTATTATCTATGTACGTGGTAAAATCTGTTAAATGATTGGGCCGTGATAAGGTAGCAAACAGACAGACACACTTTCGCATTATGCATATAATAAGGATATCAAAGTGGTAGTATGGATGTTCTCTTTTTTTCTATACCAAGTGTAAATTAAAAATTTATAACACCTCCGACAAGTGAAGGTTACAGTAACTAGAAAAGAGCTGATAACTTTTAAACGGCTGAACCGATTTTCTTGGATTATAGCTGAGAACACTCTCGATCAAGCCACCTTTCAAACAAAAAAAACTAAATTAAAATCGGTTCAATAGTTTAGGAGCTACGATGCCACAGACAGATACACACGTCAAACTTATAACACCCCTCTTTTTGGGTCGCGGGTTAATAAAATACAATAAAATGGATGTAATTATTGATATAACATTTTTAATTACAGGAAAAGTTTGGGCGCAACATACGCAATGGTATCGCGAAGGCGGGCCCAGCGGTGGGAGTCGTGGGCCAAGCCGCGGCCATCGCTAAAGGATAAATATAGGCTTAGCATGTACAAGTGCATCTAGGTTTTTATTAAAATGTATATTTTAAAAGTGTAACCTATGGAAATTAGTATTAATTTGTTTTAAAATAAATATTTTATACTTTTCTTTTCGAGTTTTTGTTATATTTTTAGGGTTCCGTACCTCAAAAGGAAAAGAGGAATCCTTATAGGATCACTTTGTTGTCTATCTGTCTGTCTATCTGTCCGTCCGTCCATCGTGTCTGTCAAGAAAACCTATAGGGTACTTCCCGTTGACCTAGAATCATGAAATTTGGCAGGTGGGTCTTATAGTACAAGTACACAGATACACAGATTCACAGATACACAGATACACACGTCAAACTTATAACACCCCTCTTTTTGGGTCGGGGGTTAATAAAAAAACACATATTGTGAATTTAACGACGAAAACCCAAAAACAAACGTCGATTAAAATCCAATTCTATAACTTTGTTTTACAAGCATACCTATTGGAGTTTCGTTTTTAGATCGGAAAATGATGTCGAAATCGACAGGAAGTTTTAATTAAACAAGTTTTTGACTTATTAGATTCTTTTTTTTAGGTCTGAGTGATTAAAATTCTAGATCACTGATTTCATAGTAGAAATCTGGAAGATGTCGTTTTATTATAATTTTGTTATATTATTCCTATTTGTAAAAATAAATTATATTGTAGCTGAAAAAAATTATAAAGTAAGTAAGCTGTAATAATAAAAACCTACTATTATAATTTCCAGAGACCACATTTTTTTATTTTTTTATTTATTATTATTGACATTAAAAAATATACAGAGAGTTTTTGTTACATTCAGCGCCAAAACCAGTTGGTTTTACCAACTGTGGTAAAACCAACTGTGGTTTGATGTGGTGGTGGTTTTAACATTCTGCGGTAATATAATTATATTTGGTTACTTAATATATTAAAGACATAATAGGTGTCTAACTAACTTTTCGGAGTTAATATTATGTGTTTCAAACAATTGAATACCACTTGATTTAAGGGTGAAGGAAAACATCGTGAGGAAGCCTGTGTGCTATAGTTTTAGAATTCCAGAGTGTTCCCCATAAGGTGCGTGAAATCTGCCAATCCGTACTTAGCTAGCGTGGTCTATGGCCAAATCCTTTTCATTTTGAGAGAAGATCTCTGAAGATGAGAGGAGGAGAGGTGCTCAGTAGTGATACGTACAATTTATTAATCAGTCATATTATTTATTGCAGAGTTTGTATAAACAGAACTGTTGGATCGATCCAAGTGGTGCTAAGAAGATACATTTAAGGGTGAGCTTAAGATTGTTTATTGAAAACTAGATGATGTCCGCCATTTTGTCGGCGTGGATTTAGGTTTAGGTTTAAAGAGTTTATTTCTCAGAAGAACAATGTTCACTTATATGAGAATAATTCTAAATATAAATATAGTTAAAACATAATTTTTAAAGGTACGGTGACTTTATACAATAATAATATTTCAAAACATGCTATATCCTAAGTTAACAAAACTAAAATATATATCTATCTATCTATCAATCTATTGTCTGACAGTACTTTTTTAACTCGGTTTTAAATTTTGGAAAAGATTTTTCCTCCGATATGTGTTTTGGCAAGTCATTATATAGTAGCGCTCCCTCAAACTGTATAGTTTTGGTAGGTACCATAATTAGTCCTAGCTTTAGTTAATTGTAGCTTGTGCTTGTTACGTGTACCATATTTATGAGATTTTGTTTTAAAAGTGGTTTGTGTATGTACGGAGTCCAAAAGTATTTTTTTTTTTTTTTTAGGTTAGATTTAGGTTTTTTAACCTCCGATCCAAAAAGAGGGGTGTTATGAGTTTGACGTGTGTATCTGTGTGTCCGTGTATCTGTGTATCTGTCTGTGGCATCGTAGCTCCTAAACTAATGAACCGATTTTAATTTGGTTTTTTTCAGTTTCAGATCAGTGGTATGAGTAGGTAAGTATAAATAATAATGTACAGACACACTTTCACATTTGTAACATTAATAAGTAAATTACTTTTTTTTCTTTTTTTCTTTCTCGTCTGGCTTTACAAAGATTAGCCAATGTCAAGTGTGTAGTTATTTGTAACAAGTTAGTTAAACTATACAAGTATGGACCCCGTCTGTGCCCACGCTCGCCGACATACGCACGGCACCCCTTTAGAGTGCTTTCCAATCAGTTTAATAAAAAAAAAACACTCCAAAACGGCAGAGCACGACCTCCAGCTAACACCAACACAGACGAAGTCCCAGTAAATTACTAATAAGTAAATTTACTACAGGTAAAACGGCATGTTGAGCCAATGACCGAAAATGTACTGACTCATGCTCTCAGAGAAACAAAACAGAAAAATCCATACGTGAAAAAGAAAGGATTTCATAAGAAACAATCCTTAAATAAAAACGTGATGCAAACGCTGAAGAAGAAGATCCAGTTGTTTTTAAGGAATAAGATAAAGAACCGAATAAACTATTGAATAAATTTTGATTTTTATTTATATGTACCTACTAGCTGATGCCCGCGACTTCGTTCGCGTGGATGTAGGTTTTTAAAGTTCCCGTGGGAACTCTTTGATTTTCCGGGATAAAAAGTAGCCTATGTGCTAATCCAGGGTATAATCTATCTCCATTCAAAATTTCAGCCCAATATGTCCAATAGTTTTTGCGTGAAGGAGTAACAAACATACACACACACACACACACACACATACAAACTTTCTCCTTTATAATATTAGTGTGATTAAATTTGTAGATACGTAGCTGGATATGTCCCTGCTTGTAAAAAAAATATCCACATTATAAGGAATCAGTTTATCAGTAGAGATAACAGTAGAAAAAATATAGATTCAAGGCATGGTCGCTAACTATAAGCCTCATAAGAAAGCTCAGATTCACTCAGCGCGCGATGAAGAGAGCTTGTACGCTTGGAGTTTTGCTACTAATCAATTAAATGAGAAGATCTGTAAGACAACCAGAATAACCGACATAGCTCAACGGGTTACGAAGCTGAAGTGGCAATGGGAGGGGCACATAGTTCAAAAAACCGATAGAGTTCCAAGATGCTAGAATGGCAACCTCACACGTGGCATCTGGAAGTCCCTACAAGAGACCTATGTCCAGCAGTGCTCATTGATAATGATGATTATGAATTTATATCTCGTTCACACAAGCTGCGTAAGCGTAGACGTAGCGCGTACCATTGCGTTGTAATGTATGGAACTGTATGAAACATGGCACACTGCTTGCGTAAAGCGTGGACGTATGCGTAACCCGGTGTGCAAGGGGATTACGCGCGTCACTACGCACGTGTCACGTGTACGCAATTGGCCTTTATTTACCAATATTTTGCAAATATATACAAAATTAAAAGAAAAACATAAACCATTTCCAGTCTATTTAAATAAAGAACATTTTGACTTTTCGAGATGATTATACTAGACATCAATCATCAGGATTCATGAATCATGGTCATTTATATCTCATTATGAAAGGAGACTCGGTCTCTATTGCCACCGTGGGTTGAGATTTGAAGTGATGAATCATTTAATATTAAATATTAGCATTTATTAGATATTTCTGCGCTCATTGAGCTGGCAGCGATAAGTCGGGATGATAGCAAGAGATCTGATGGATTGGCGCTGGTACCCTGGGAATGGGGACGGACCCTAATGTGGGATGCAATGTGCGTTGATGCATTGGCTCTGTGTTATATCAGGGAGGAAGCATCAAAACCGGGAGCCGCAGCAGAAATGGCTTAAACCGGTAAGCAGCGCAAGTATGCCTCTCTTATCGAGAGTTACATTTTGTTCCGTTTGCCGTGGAGACCCTGGGGCCATGGAGTCTTCGTGCTAAAAAAAATTATCAGACATATTACCGTGGTTAATATCATTTGTTGCGCAACGGATCAGCCTGGCTGTCCAGCGTGGAAATGCAGCTAGTATTAATGGCATCCATGATGCGTACAGTAATTTGATATTGCATAAATTAATATTAGCGATAGTGAAAAAAACAAGATTTCTTTTGGTAAATATTTATTCACTCATTCATTTTAATATGTACAATAATATCTACTGGTTTTCCGTTCCTATCGCTATCCCTCGAATCTGACATCTTGGAGTCTGTACCAATTTCGTTTAAAGTAGTTTTAAAGAACTTCTTGTTGCTGGTGTTTTTTCTTCTTCTCTTTCTCCTCTTCTTTTCTCCTTCTTTTGTAGATTTTTTTGGATATGTAGGCTTTTTATCGTTTGTTGTTTTCTTGTTATTCTTTTGACGTCGTCTTCGAAATTCAGCAAACTCTGCATGCTCATGCTCGATACTATCAGTCGGGTCCCTCCGATTCAACTGAATATCCTGTAGTAATGGAACCCCCATTACATTCGTTACATACAACGCTAAATATTACAAGTAAAATCAAATACAAAATACGAACCTACAGTGCGTGACAGATTGAGAGGGCAACCGGGGCGTCCCTCCGCCTCATACCAAAATTGCCATCTCAGCCTGTCGCGTACTATACATAGATGTCGCTAACTATATGGGCCTCATAAGAAAGCTCAGAGTCACTCAGCGGGCAATGGAGAGTGAGAGTTCTCTATGTGAAATAAAAAATGAGGAGTTCCTTCTGTATCTTTAAAAGCCGATTGACACGCGCGCACGTACACGTGACGCTTGCTGTGACGCGCGTGAATCCGTAGACGTAACTGCACGCATTACGTCTACGCGAACGTTCACGCCACGCAAGCGGTATGCCATGTCTCATACAGTTCCATACATTACAACACAATGCTACGCGCTACGTCTACGTTTACGCGACGCATACGCCGCCTGTGTGGCCGGTTCTTTACAAACATTTTAACTTACCTTTAGTTCTTGAATATGTCGCCTTTCCCAATTAGGTAATATTTCATTATTATTTGCATGTACCTGAAAATTCATACTAAATACTAAAATATCTTTAAGACGACTAGCTTGTGCCCGCGACTTTGTCCGCGTGGACTACACGAATTTCAAACCCCTAACCCTTTAGGGTTGAATTTTGAATCATTTCTCAGCGAATCTCAACGCCATAATAGCTATCTGCATGCCAAATATCAGCTCGATCCCTCCAGTTTAGTTTGTGTTGTGTTGTAGATCAGTCAGAGAGTCAGTTAGTCAGTTTTTCTTATGTAAATGTTTCAATAAACTAGTTAATAATATGATGTATCTTTGAATGGTTTATGCATGGTTATATTTTCGAACTTAGACATACATACTTACCTTATTTTCAAAGTCAATGTTAAAAAATTGTAATATACAGAAAAGAATGGACGTGATTACAAGTTGTATATCCTTCATCTCAAAGCGATAATGTTTCAACTTTGCCTACGAAAGCTACGAGTATTAACTCCAAAGTACACATTTTAAGAGGGCTCTCTCCGTCACTCGTTTCATACAATCGTAGTTCCAATTTCATTTGAATATTAAGCAACCAAAGTCCATGAAATTTTGCAGACATATTCTAGAAACTAATAATAATATCTGTGTATGTGGTTTTCCAGATTTCTGTTAAAATATTCGGTTTCAAAGTTACGCGGTCTTAAAAATTTTCATACAAATCTTTGAGCCCCTGTTATTTTAAAACTACATATTTTTAGAAAAATCTAAAACACCACAGACACAGATATTAGTTTCTAGAATATGTCTGCAAAATTTCATGGACTTTGTTTGCTTAGTATTCAAATGAAATTGGAACTACGATTGTATGAAACGAGTGACGGAGAGAGCCCTGTTAATGTTTACAAAACAAGTTTCAAGTTATTTAGTACCTACCTACGTTGTATTCATTTCGTTCTTATCTTAAGTTCGTGGAAAACGGTAATTTTCTCTTGTAGCCACCGGGCTATAAGCTGATACATAAAATGTTGCAAAGAAAAATATAAAGATGTTTCTTGCCTATAAGCCAGACTTTGAATAAGCATCGCGCATATAAAAATACTAGCTATAATATAGCTAAAAATAGCTATGCCCACTGACTTATTTCAAAACCCTATTTTACCTCCTTAAGGGTTGAAATTACAAAAATCCTTTCATCTATTCAACTACCGGATCACAAACAGATTGATGGATTAAGAAAACAGTAAAAAAAAAGGTTTATCAAAAATGTATAATTTATTAAAATACTATGGCCTTTTACGATTTTGAAGTTGGTGATAGGTTGGCAGCATTCTTCTCATGTGTTGGTCGGCAGGCATCTAAATATCAATAAATATAGACACTTATATATACACTTTATAATCCTTGAATACGTCTACAAAACAATTTGGCACTTTATATACTTTAGTTACTTACTTACTTTGTCTCTATTTCTATCATTATTATCAAAAACTTGAAGTTTTCTTTCTAAATAATCAAGTTTGTCTTGATAAAACTTTCGTTTTTCAAGAGTTAGTATATCGTCGTCCCGCCTCGAAAGAGTGTTTTCATTATTAAAATCATTTGTTTCCTCTCTTTTGTTATTTTGATTATTTCTTATACCATGCATGTTTCGTATTCCAAACAATTCGCGATATTTTTTATTACTAAACGATGTATCTTTAAAATTATTGTCAAGTTGATTTACTTTTACAGAGGTTTTGCTGTTTCTTAGGCCTTCTTTGTTTGATATTTGATTATTTTTGAATTTATTGAGATCTTTTTCTCTTATGGTACTAAATTGCTCTTCATGTTTATGTAGCCTGTCGTTTCCTAAAAATTCATCTAAGTTTGTAGTTTTATCTTTAACTTCATTAATGTTGCTACTTTTCCTGGTAGAAACAGCTTTTTCAACAAATGTGTTATAAATTTTTCGAATTTTATGATCTAAAACATTTTTTCTGTCGCAAGCTAGTTGAACGTTTTCAGCTTCTTCTTCTAATTTGTTTAACAAACTCATTATTTTACTATTTGTTTTAACTTTTGGTGACTTCGTATTAATTGTGTTTCTTGGTAAAATTAAATTATCAAAAACTATCCTTAGCCTCGTTTTTTCAAAATCTTCTTTTTCTGCATCATTGGTATGACTTACTTGACTTATATTTTGTAGTTTTATGGCTGAAAATGCACTATTTTTAACGGTAAGCGGTAAATTTACGTCTTTATCTGTAATTGTTTTGAGTCTTGTATTTAAATACTTAGAAACAAGTTTGCGTGCATTTGAAAAATCTCTTCTCGGACTTACATCATTTTTGACTAATTTAGTTTCTTTACTTTCAGAAGTCTTAAGTTTTCTTTGAGGTAATTCAAATACAGATGGCTTTAAGAATATACTTCCTCTTAAATTATGTCCCTGAAACAGAAATTATAATACACAAATGCAGTTACTAATAAATTAAATGTAAAGTATCTACTAATTGTTTTAACTTACAAATTGATAACAAAAAGTAATTCTCACTGTCATCGATGAAAGTGAAATTCCTCTAAAGTCTTTCAGATAATAAAAAAATTTCAAAAGAAAAATAAAACCGACTTCAAAAACCACAAACACTAAAAAGTAAAAAATAAGTTTTGTTTAGCTACACGTGTAATGTTAGATACATTACACGTGTAGCTAAAGTCGAGCGAGCATATTAAAACAAAATTAGATTTACAATTTTTAGTGGCCCGACTGTACTATAATATGCTATGCCCAATTAAAACCCTACTGTTTACTAAGTTATTACACTGATCGCGAGCAATTTGCTCTTATCCATTGAGGAGTTCTGTTCTCCATCTCCGAAGATATTCATCAGATCTTCACCAAATTTATGTGGGACCCCCTGTACAGTATACCCTTTCAAACAAAAAAAAATCCAAATTCGTCCAGGGGTCTTTGAGTAATCGGGGAACATACGTAAAAAAAAAGATTCCGACGAATTGAGAACCTCCTCCTTTTTTGGAAGTCAGTTAAAAAGGACAAAAAAAACATAGGTTTATGAACAGGAATCAATTTTACCGTTGGATGAGTATTATCTTGGTAGCCTGGATCTATTTCAGTCTTCATCATTTTGCAATTGCTTTCATTTCTAAAACATAAATAATATTTAAAGGTTACTTTTGTTTGTTTAGTGCTAGAACTCATCAGGTCATTAGAAATAGATATACGACATACGTGATAGTTATATCTAAATTGATTCAATGGTTTTAAACCCCAACCCAAAAAGAGGGGTGTTATAATTTTGACGTGTGTATCTGTGTATCTGTCTGTGGCATCGTAGCTCCTAAACTAATGAACCGATTTTAATTCAATTTTTTTTTTGTTTGAAAGGTGGCTTGATAGAGAGTGTTCTTAGCTATAATTCAAGAAAATCGGTTCAGCCGTTTGAGAGTTATCAGCTCTTTTCTACTTACTGTAACCTTCACTTGTCGGGTGTGTTATAAATTTTTTATTTACACTTGTTAATCTTTTATGGTAAGGTTTCTATTTTACCTGTATTCGGCGCTGAGTTTGGAAGGTGGTGCGTTTTCGACGGTGATTATGGGCAAAATCACAACTGCGGGCTTACATTCTTTCCCCTTACAGGAAAACGCTGAAATAAATTAATTTGGAAATCTGATGAAAAAAGTTACAAGCGATAACTTGCTTTAAGTTATACCTACCAGTTAAAATAACAAAGTTGTACAAGAGCACAGTCATCATCATCATGATCAACCAATCACCGGCTCACTACAGAGAACGGATCTCCTCTCAGAGTGAGAAGTGGCCTGACCATAGCCTGTCACGCTGGACAAGTGTGGATTGGCAGACTTCAAACACCTTTGAGAATATTATGGAGAACTCTCAATCATGCACGTTTCTTCGCGATGTTTTCCTTCACCGTTAAAGCAAGTGATATTTAATTACTTAAAAGGCACATAACTTCGATAGTTAGAGGTGCGTGCTTGGGACAGAATCCCTGACCTCCGATTAGAAGGCGGACGTCCTAACCACTAGGCTATCACAACTTAAAGTATAGTAGGAACAGGAGCTGCATAGTAACTATAAAGAGTTATCTCTTTATTCTGTGACAGGAGAGTTATCTTAATCTGACCTGACTGACTGACTATCCTTACTAAATAGTAAAGTTAGGTCAGTTAGTTATCTTGCAGAGTCACTTCAGCTAATAGCAAGTTATTTACTCTTATCCGTAGAGGAGTTCTCCCTTCTTGAAGATATTCATCAGATCTCCACCAAACAATATGATCTACTTTAGGGACATGTGGCCTAGTTGCGACAATCTCTTAGACAGATTTTAGAGCCTCGATAGCTCAACGGTTGAGGAGCGTACTGAATTCCGAAAGGTCGGCGGTTCAAATTCCACCCGTTGCACTATTGTCGTGCACACTCCAGGCACAAGCTTTACGCTTAATTGGAGGGGAAAGAGGAGTATCAGTCATGATTAGCATGGCTACAATTCTTTAAAAAAAAAGATATAAGTGGAGTGGATTACGCCGGTTAAGCAACGTATTTCAGTTTGGATGCCTGACTCATGAGGTCTTTGGCCTTTTCGTATCTTCGTGACTCGTATAGCATGGTTAATGGACGTTTAAGCCATCTTAGTCCCTGTTATCACTACCATTCAGTTTTAATACCATCTGATAATAACTGATGATAATTCTTAAAAAGATAAAGTTTAATACTAAAACCCGACTACTCTAAAATATAGTAAAAAATATGTTTTTTTTTTCGCTCGGTATATTTTATAGGTCTATGATTTTATCTTTTTAAAAAAAAGAATATTAGCCATGCTAATCATGACTAATACTCCCCTTTCCCCTCCAATTAAGCGTAAAGCTTGTGCTAGGAGTGGGTACGACAATAGTGCAACGGGTGGGGTTTGAACCGCCGACCTTTCGTAATTCAGTTCGCTCCTCAACCGTTGAGCTATCGAGGCTCTACATTGCTACCCCATATGTATTACATTTACCTATATCTATGAACTCAGAATTTCCTCCTCTTTTATTTAACATCTCATTCAAGACAATAGCAAATAAAAAATTTATACAAACTGCTAAAATAATAACCCTTCCTTTTGGCTTTACTTTGCTGGGTAAAATCATGAAGAGAAGAAACTCGTGATAGAATTTCGCGTTTCTCCATGCAGACAACCTTCATGAAACTTTTAATTAAATTATGTCTCAATTTCAAAGGCTATTCAAGTGTTTGAAGTTCTAAAGGAGTTTTGGAGAGAAGTTACAAAGCAAGTGTCAATTACTTAAGTTAACTTTAAGTTATGTCACTTCAATGTCAAAATATCGGTTATCGTAATAGTATATTTCATTTAAAAAAAATAATTTAGAGGTAGGCTAAAATAAAAAATACAAAATAGTACATTACAATCCAGGCCGGAAATATGGCAATCATCGGACAGTAATGGAAGGACGAGGCGAAGCCGATGTCTTCCTAAGTGATTTTAAAAGGACTAGGCGCCAACCGAGTTCTTTTAAACTAAACGAGGTCGTTTAGGCCATTACGGAAGGGTTCCGTACCATCATACAATATACACCTAACACTTTTATGTACAAGTACAATGATGGACAACGCCGTTTTTATGTGATTTAGTAAACTAATAATTATAATATTTTATCGTGAACACATTTTCATTTTTTTTTGTGCTGTGACTACAAAATGGTTTAAGGATTTTTTCCTTTAGGTACTTGCGCTAAGACCTACCAACCTACCTTTAAGGGTACAAACAGATCATATAATAAGATAGATATTACCGAGAATAAACATGGAAATATCACATTTTACATATACGGGTCATATTGACCCACCTCAAAGTCCGTGTAACAATTTTCTATCACAATGACGCCGGGTTAATGATTCTAAAAGAACGTGAAGTAGGTACCCCATAAGTTTTGATTCCCTTTTCTTGACAGACATGACAGACAGACAACGGATTAATCCTACAAGGGTTACTCTTTTCCTTTTAAAGTACGGATCCCTAAAAAGGTAACGTACGCAGTTGTCTGCCACTTTCGTAGCACAAGCAGTCGTCATCTTCGTCATAGCCGAGCGGGCAACCACATTTGACGGTGTAACCCACTTCTGTGGGAGGATCCGTCGTGTATACTCGGTACTTTCTCGGCGTACTGAGAATCCGTGATGATAGGTTGCAGATTACACGGACAACCTAGAGATTTTGATAATCGTTAACAATCAAAACAAAAATTGAATATATTCAATAGAAATAACATTCTGTGAAAATTTCAATTATCTATCTATTACGGATTACAGCCTGCTGACAGACAGACAGACGGACGTATAGCTTAGTAAAAGGGTCCCATTGGCACCGTTCGGGCATCGAATACATACTCGTAGGTGTATCGTTGGATATGAGAGCATAAAAAAATGGAACTATAAAATTCAAAATTTCAAGAACCAAGCTTTTTAAAATTTATTTATAAAGTGGGCTCTACACTCGCGGCGCGAACGGCCGCGAAATCCTGCACTGCGAATCACGAGTGTAGATGTCAGATCACTCCTATCAGGTGTTGGCCTTCGCGTTCGCGCTTCCCGCCTTTCCCCGATCAGTGTCGGTTTTTGGTCCGCGACAAAGGGTTTGCGGAGGAAACTCTTAGATTTAGGTGGTGCAAGACCGTAGGCGTGTGGAAGTCCATACAAGAAACCTATGTGTGTCTAGGAATGGACGTCTATCTAAAGATCTCTTTTTAGATAGAGGTCTAATAATACCAGACCTTCGTTATAAAATAACGAAGATCTGGCACGCGCTGGCTCTTAGTCCAATCGGTTTATAACGATGAAGTGGTTACTAAAGTAGCACTTTACATGATGAAACAAATTCAAGGTGTGTTCCTTCGATACAGCGTAGTCGAATTCTATGAAGACTGAAATCCCACAGCCGACGTGGGTGGCTCTGCCGTGGATGATCTCCAAAAAACTATTTGAAGATAGATGTTTGGGCCTGAAAATACAAAAAACATTTTTTTCAAACTATCGTAAGTGATTTCCAATAAAAGTATAGATTGTTACGGCTATACCCACGTATTTTACCGATTATACACAAGTTTAAAAAAGCAATTAAAAGTATGCTCCTGGAAAAAGCATATTATAAAATCGAAGATTATGTAAATGACAAAAAAGCATGGATTTGGCTCACTCCAGCAATGCGCGGGGCTGCAATTGCTTTTATAGTTATAGTATGGTATTATTGTAAATTGTAAATTGAGCACTTGAAAAGAGCAACCGCCGAGTTTCTTGCTGGTTCTTCGCGGTAGGAACGGCATTCCGAACCAGTGGTAGATTATTTTGACGATTCAAAAGCACTTGTTAAGGTTTATTTGAATAAAAATCATTCTATTTAATCGACGGAAGCTCGACTAGTTATGAACCCATCTGGGTCCTTTTTCAATGGGACCTCTGCTCGGTGCGCGTTGCAGTTGACTCTCGTCGATTAAATACATGAAAAGCAGTAACTCTATGTATATGTCGTAGCGAAATGGTATAAGCCAGGAGTTAGCCAACTCTCTTAGGGATATGGCTAACGGAACGACAACTCAATTAGACTATTTCACTAAACAAAACAATCTACGTACCGGAACGCTAAATCTCTTGTAGGGTGGTAACTAGCCATGGCCAAGTCTCCCATCAGAGAAAAACTCACGTCACTCACGAACTCACCATATATAATTTTGATCCGTGATGTCATCAGGGTGTACGTTCTCTTTACTTCTGTACCACGATCTCAGCGTGGAATGAATGCCGTATACAACTTTTTCCAAACTGAATCCAGTGTAGTTGAAAAGAGTTCGAGCGTTAACTGGAATCCAGTTTTCATCGAAACGGGTCAAGCCTAGCACCTGTCCCGGATCAGGGAACCTTTCTGGAAAAAATTTAAAACAAAATATACAACGAATAAAAAATGTGCTTTAACACAAAATATACTTACAAGGAATAAAAAATGTTTGCTTGTATAAATGTTAACAGGGGGTTAGGGGGTGGAATTTTCAAAAATCCCGAAACGTCCTTCTTCATTTTTGCCCAGAAGTCCAAATACCAATTTTCACGGATGAAATTTGAAAAATGACGGACTTTTGTAGAAATTTTCATTCCCTATTTAACCCCGTTGAGGTACAACTTCTTAAAACGCTGAAACATTATTTCTTCGTTTCAAACTCCAAATACCAATATTCATCGATGTAACTTTAAAAATGACGGACTTTTATACTTTTCATCCCCAATTTAACCGCGTTACGGGTTGATTTTTCAAAAAATCCGTTCTTAGTGGATGCTTAAGTTAAATAGAAGAAACGTACTGTTCTTCAACAGTTATAAGGAGTATAATGCAGAAAGGGAGGTATTAACTAAGAAATAGTAGGTATTATACGGTACGTATTTTCTTACCTGTAGCTCGGCACATGTCTTGACCTATGGTACAAGTGTTAGCCCACACTTGGGCCAACGTGGATAGTTCAGGGTCCCACTCCTGTAACATAAGACATTGCTACCTACAAAATTTCATGCTCCTAGGTCAACGGGAAGTACCCTATGGGTTTTGATAACCTTGCCCCTTGCTAGGTCTTGAGAGACACGACAGACAGACAGACAGGCAACTAAGTTATCCTATAAGAGCTTTTTCTGGAGAGACGGATCCGTAAGAAAATATTTTGCTCTATTTTGTCCCGGCTTAAGTTGAGTGAAATTTCTGAAAATCCTCTGGTCTATGGCCTAGCTAGAGAACACTTCTAGCACTTTCCACCTGGTGAAATCGCTACCAAGGGTTAACTTGAAAATAAATTTAATGATTGTCAATCTCCGATAACAGACGGCGACGAAAGAAGAATCAGAAAAAATCTAATGGCCTTACCAATCGGTACATCCCATAAGCTCTCGGTAGAGTAAGATTTCCAAGTCCAAACGTCTTGCCTCGAGCTGATCTGCTTCTTATCCTAGAACAGAAATTAGAATGTCTTAATCCTCAGCATAAAGTCAAAATCAAAGTCAAAGTCAAAATCATTTATTCAAAGTAGGTACAATTATACTCCTTTTGATGGTCGAAATTGTTAAATTTGGACGATATAGTGGTGATAATTAATTACGTAACTTAAAACTAAAGCTACGAGGGTTCCAAACGCGCCCAAGTCTGAGAAGAGCCCACAATAAACTCAGTCGGGTATTCTTTTTTTTTATTATCACCACTTTACAAAATCATATAAACTTACTAGCCGATGCCCGCGACTTCGCCCGCGTGAATTTAGGTTTTTTGAAATCCCGTGGGAACTCTTTGATTTTCCGAGACAAAAAGTGGCCTATGTCACTCTTAAATATCCATGCTAAAAATCATATTTTTTGTATTGTAGTGCTAATCCAGGATATTATCTATCTTCATTCCAAACAGCCAAATCCGTACAGTGGTTTTTGCGTGAAGGAGTAACAAACATACACACACACACACACACACACACACACACACACACACACACACACACACACACACAAACTTTCGCCTTTATAATATTAGTGTGATAGTGTGATTAGAACTATCAAAGCTGATTGGCAACTCATTCATAAGCTTTCGTATCATTTAAATAATCCTTTACATTATAATAGGATTATAATATATGAATCATAATCTTTGATATTCGTAAATGGACAAAATGGAAGCGTATTAAAATGTATGTTGGGACACATAGTTCGAATAACTAGACGTTGAAGTTCAGAGGTGCTAGAATGGCAACCATGCACTGCTGGGCATACATCTTTTGTAGTGACTTCTACACGCCACGGTCTTGCGTCGCCTGTATCCAGCGGCTTCGTGCGACTCGGTTGATGTCATGATTTTTTATAATGTCACTATAAAGACTCTGTGACATTACAATGTCACTAAAACCAGGCCGATAAATTGCAAGAAATGAAGTCGATTGACAATCTACCGTTTAATTATAATATCACTAGTGAAATTGTATTATAATATCACGGCTTTGACATATCCATACGGCTGCGATATATCCAACAGCAATGGGGTTCACCAAACGATTTTCGGTTCGAGGTCGTTAATCCAGCATCATGGTGACCCCAAGGTCAAACAGTTTTTTGAACTATGTGCTCCACCCATCGCCACTTCGTTTTGACAACTTTGTGAGCTATGTCGCTATTCAACTTACAAGATATCTAGCCAAGTACCTTTTGAATAAGCTCATTTAACGAGACTTTATCAGGGAGTCAGAACTATGCAAGAACTGACCTTGCGGCTTGGCCATATTTTATTCGGAAAAATATATGCTTCTGCCGACATTTATTCTGTTTGTTTCTAGAACTAATCTTCATAAATAAATAAGAGAGTATAAGACAAGGTGTTAGAGAGTACCTAACTTACACATTAAGTAAATCAAGCAGTAGTTTAGCGTAGTCCTCGTTAATTGACACATCTTCTGTGCCTGTACAGAGCGGTCCCTTTGTTTTGTTCTGAAAACAACAAACACTTATTGAAATTGGATCAGCCCGCTGATTCGCTAGCTCAACGTCTAGCACTGAATGTTAGGACATTGGTTGGTTCTACATTGCTGCTTCACTGAGACATATTAAAATAATTTTCGTAGAAAACTATCAATGGATTAAAAATAAAGGTCAAATGTGCTCAGATAGCCACCGAGCGTATCAATTCGCTGGTCTGGTCTGAAAGGAAGGCTCCAATCTACCCATCAGATTCCATGGGTTCATTGCTACACTAGGCCTTTTCAAGAGCCACCTTTTCGTGACTAAAATGGTCCACCACCTTCTTGGAAACTTCTTGAGTTAGTCAGTCCAGTGGCCTAGAGATCTGCACTTCCCACTACGTATAGGGTTTCTGTAAAACACCTCTACCCCATAGGCAGCCAGTTCTGCCAAATTCATGATTTGCCTACTACCACTTCAGCTTGCTTATCTTTTGAGCTATGTCGGTCACTTTGCTGTGAGAGTCTCTCTGGCAGGAGGCTACGGCCGTAGCTAGCTACCATCTTACTGGCAAAGCTGTGGCGTCAAGCGGTTTAACGTCCTGGTACGATGCCGTATGGATACGGCGTATGGTAGCCTGCTGCCATCTTAGACTGCATCCTTACTAGGTGAGATCGTAATAAAGGGCTAACTTATGATGGAATAAAAAAACCGGGCAACTGCGAGTCAGACTCGCGCATCGAGGGTCCCCTACTCGGGTATTATACGGACGGACGGACGGACGGACAGATAACAAATTGATCCTATAAGAATTCCGTTTTTCCTTTTAAGGTACGGTACCCTAAAAAAGTGTAGTATCGGAATCCGGATTTTATTCCTAAAAGGCAGGCCCAATATAGCTAGCATAATTTAAGGGTTGTCATAAATAAAACGAAACTCACGGGATTGAAGTGCGTGCACATGACATGGGTCCCCTCGGCACATATCCCTATTCTCTTGCAGTAGTTGGCAGGATATATCGCTTGTTGTGATTTCTCGTCTATCACTTTTGAACATTTTACTAGTACTTCCATGAATACTAGTGTCAGCAGAGTTACCTTTAACTGGAACAATTTTTATTTACACTAATTAATATTATAATTAAGGAGCGGGGGAACAAAAAAGTGTATTCTGCATCAAGCAAAATTTTATAGAAGGAGAAAAAAACTGAAAGAAAGATGTTGACACTTTGCTGTAATTATGCTGTTCTGATCGAAATCACAAATTTTGTGACTTTGAATTTACCTACACATTTTCACAGAACTCTGTAGACACACATTTCTGGAATATGTCTACAAAATTTCATTGAGAAACGCGTATGGGACGCGTTGAGAGCGCGCCAGAAAAACAAATCTCTTATAGTGTCAATATTACATAACATTACCTCCTTATACATTATAGCTTTATTTTATTTAACAGGTCTTTTCCCATTTTGTTTTGTTTATTTTGTTGTCTAGTTAAATAATAACTTATCACATCATTTATTTTGACGTCATCTAGGCTATGTATTATTTTTGATTTCTTTCCTTTCGAGCTTTACAAAATTTTTATGAAAGTTATTTATTTATTTACAGGTAGATAATTTCACACACGTATACTACTTACACATAAATTAAAACTAACTGCCATTCAAATAGAATTTACTTTTTGAATTTTTTTGTAAAGACAATGGTGTTTAGAATCTGTATGGGATTGGGAAAAAAAGTCTGTATGAATTGATGGTTTTTATTAATTTTTCTTTTGAACATTCTGTTGTACCTATTGTTAGGGTGATATGCCGCCAGACCACAGCTGTGCAGTGTGCACTAAGATACGATTAGGATAAAATGGGGAATCCTGTATAGATAGAGCCTTGTTAGAACAAGTGTAAATTAAAAATTTATAACACCCCCGACAAGTGAAGGTTACAATAACTAGAAAAGAGCTGATAACTTTCAAACGGCTGAATCGATTTTCTCGGATTTTAGCTAAGAACACTCTCGAGTCTCAAGTCACCTTTCAAACAAAAAAAACTAAAGTGAAATCGGTTCTGGGTTTAGGAGCTACGGATGCCACAGACAGATACACACGTCAATCTTATAACACCCCTCTTTTTGGGTCGGGGGCTAAAAACTGATAGACGTCGGGGTCCCAAGTCCTATAATGGAGACCTCGTACAGGAAAGCGTAGCGCTGGAAGACCTTGGACATGGACAAATGACATCAAATAAAACGCAGGGAGCCGCTGGATTCAGGCGGCACAAGACCGTGGCACGTGGAATACCCTACTAGAAACCTATATCCAGCTGTTGACGTCTGTCGGTTGATGATGATGATAATGACGACGAGATGATGACGATAGACTGTGGTAAAACTGAAATCAGCAAAATGATAAATTAAATAAATTTAAAAAGAGAATAGTTTTAATTGGTGATCATTCATAGTGGATATTTTTGGTTTTTTTTTTTCTTTTAACTGTAAATGTACTTTCCATTCCATGTTTCAAAAATATATACTTATAATATTAAGAATTTGTACTTTAGGTTAGTGTTAGATTAGTGTTATTATAAAGTGTACACCTGTAATTGACAACCATACTGAAGTTATTTTGTAATTTTTTTTTTGTCTATATTTGTATGGAAGTTGTTGGTGTAATAATAATAAAATAAAATAAAATAAATAAGAAATAAATCTTTGGTCTAAAACTTATCATCGACGAGCCAGCCATAGCATACGGTAAAGAAACCATTGTAAAACTCGTGGTTCAGCGGCTGACAAAACCGCGGTCTTACGATAATCCACCGGTCAGCTTTACTTGTAAGCTACAAAGCTATGTAGCCTCAATAGCTCAGTGGTTATAGGAGCGGACTGAAATCCGAAAGGTCGGCGGTTCAAATCCCACCCGTTGCACTATTGTCGTACCCACTTCTAGCACAAGCTTTACACTTAGTTGGAGGGGAAATGGGAATGTTAGTCATGATTAAAAAATGACTAACATTCTTTTTTTTTAAAAAAAAAGCTCGCATGTCGATTTCGGTCCATAATGGTGCCCTAATACCTATTTCTGTCCATTAAATAAAGAAGTGCCTATTTTTTCTATTATTTATTCATTACTTATGAATAAAAAGTAAAAAGTAAAATAAGTAGGTGGGTACTTATCAGATATTGAAATGTCAGTTGAAGGAAATATTTATGCTGCGCTCAGACCAACCGAAATGAGGCAAACCAATTGAAAGTTAAAAAGTATAAGGAACAATCTGTATAGTAAAACATGCAGCATGTTTTTTGCCATCTACAATAATAATCAAGTCTTTTTTCAAGTCAAAGTTGCAAGAATTTGCATTAATTATCACACTAATATTATAAAGGCGAAAGTGTGTATGTAGGTATGTGTGTGTATGTTTGTTACTCCTTCATGCAAAAACTACTAGACAGATTTGCCTGTTTAGAATGGAGATAGATTATACCCTGGATTAGCACATAGGCTACTTTTTATTCCGGAAAATCATAGAGTTCCCACGGAATTTTTAAAAAACTTACATCCACGCGAAAGAAGCCGCGGGCATCAGCTAGTTTACAATAATCTGAGGTTGCTAATGGATTGAAACTTACATAGCCTTTCGTAGCAGGAGTGTGGGCTAATTGTGTAAGCTGTTATAGGTAGTAGACATGCAAATTATTCATTCCCCAAATTAGTTTTTTTCAGAACCGTTTTGAGCAGAACATTATTTGACGATTTCGAGTACAACATTGTTATATTTTGTGCTCGTGTTAACTTGGTATGTCTGAACCTAGTTTTATCTATTCACTAGCTGACCCGACAGACTTCGTCCTGTCAAAAAGATTTGTAATGTGGCAGTTTTTGTGCCTACGTATTTTAAAAAATTCTCCTGAACAGAACCGTCACCCTTTTTTTTTTTTTTTTTTTTGACGCTGGGGAATGCATTTACGCATCCCCCCCGGAAGCTAGCCAGCCAGCCGTGAGGCAGCCAGCCAGCTAAGGGAGGGTATGTGGGACTCGCCGGCCGAGAGGCGGCCGGAATACCCACTAAACCCCAGCGGCGCTACTGCGCGTCGCCTGGCGACTGGGTCACGGGAACGGCCGAAGCAAACAACCGCGACCCAGCCAGCGACGTCTGCCGAGGCAGACCCTCCACCGGAGACCTGCTCGGTCCCCAACACCGCACCTCCGTGACGCACCAACGAAGTGCGTCCCCCGACCTTGGGACGCGCACGTCACCCGCGTCCCATCCGCCGCTTCGTCCACTGTGCCCTCTGCTAGTCAGAGGGACACGCGGAGAAACCTCCCCCCCTGCCAGGTCATTAGCCATAGCCAACAATATCTCCGAAGAGAAATTATTAGCCATGTTACCGGGGCGCACCGGCCCGAACACTGCTCTTCCCCTCGGACGCATCCAAAAGGGACCAGCAGCATCCAGGCACACTGGGAGGTTACCTGGCTGGTGCCCCAGAACCGTCACCCTGGTGATAGGGCGTTGTGAATAAAAAATAATTAAATAAAACATATATAAGGATTTAAAAGTAAGTAATCGCTTTATTGTTAATCATGTGAATCATAATTATTATTATTATCATTGTAGTGCTTTGTGGTATACGATGTTTTTTGTTTGATTACCTGGCGCATAGATAAACAAATCTGATGGTTTTCCAACACGGGAACAGGCAACATACAATTGACCATGTGAGAAACATGGGTTTTCTAGATTAATACCACAAACACTTAATG
Organism: Maniola jurtina; assembly: GCF_905333055.1. NCBI lineage: Eukaryota > Metazoa > Arthropoda > Insecta > Lepidoptera > Nymphalidae > Maniola > Maniola jurtina. The sequence continues at coordinate 3,668,563 of NC_060052.1, read as the reverse complement.
ATTGCCCCTGGGACTTGTTTATAGTCATAGCAAAAGCAAGCCGCACTGGAAACTGTAGTCGTTTAAACTCAAATGGCACATCAGTCGGAATCATTGGGATGCGCGGTATGAGAACATCTTCTCCTTTATACTTTCCTTTGAGTATAGTTGCTTCTATCACATTGTTTAGTAATTTTTTTATCGCTAACCGTGTACCGTTGCAAAGACGCGGTTGGTTGATATTTCGCAACATTATAACCACCGATCCAACCTTTAATTGAAGATTGTGAGGTGGCAATCCTGGTAAATCCAGCGAGTTTAAAAATTCCGGTGGATAGTTGACTACATCATCTTGATTAGTAGCCGAATCAACTGATTTATATATCCTCAATTCGCCTGTAATTTGTTCTTGAATTTTGAAATTTAATTCATTTACATCTATGTTTTTTGCAGCCAGTATAGCTCGTTCGCTCAACCAATCATGGTTTCTGTAATTTTGAGAAACATCTGGAAACACCTTCTGAATAAGTTCATCTTTTGATCGAGTTAACTGACAAAAACTTTGAGGAAAGTTAATGCAGCCAGTCAACATGTCTATAGGAAATTTGCCATTACCAATGTCAATGAGTTGTTTAGAGAATATGTTTCCAGATTGGTCATTTTGCAACTCGACACGCATATTCTTGCTTAAATGAAGTACTTTGACATGTTTCCACAAATTGGAGGACTTTAGACATGCATTGAGTTCATCAGCTGGCGTTGATCGTGGAATCACTGGCAATGTTTGACGAAAATCTCCTGCTAATAAAATCATTGCACCACCAAATCGGTTATTATTGCTCCGTAGATCTTTTAAGGTTCTGTCTAAAGCCTCCAAAGATTTTTTATGTGCCATCGTGCATTCATCCCAAACAATCAATTTACATTGCTGCAAAACCTTTGCCATTGCAGAGTTCTTCGAAACGTTGCAGGTTGGAGTTTCATTGCTTTGCATATTTAATGGCAATTTTAGTGCTGAATGGGCTGTTCGACCACCTTCAAGCAAAGTTGCTGCGATTCCCGACGAAGCGAGTGCAAGTGCAATTTTATTTTGTGAGCGAATTGTTGCTAATATTAATGAAATCAAAAAAGTTTTTCCTGTACCACCAGGTGCATCTAAGAAGTAAATCCCTCCAGTTTCATCATTTGTTACTTTCATAAGAGTTTCAAATACATACTTCTGTTGTTCATTTAACAGTGGAAGATTTGTTTGAATTAATTCTTTCAAAGTTGCCGAAACTAATACAAAAGAAACGCGAGTTTCGGAACGCGACATTAAACTCCTCCAACTATGTATTCTGTGCTCCAACGCACACACGCACATTGTTTTGATAGATATGATCTTTGACGTTAGGAACACACCTACATTGCTTAGACAACAGTGAGTGCTTGTAATTTAATATGAACTTTATACCATAGCAATAAAGCTCAAATTGACTACGTTTTAGTTAGAAATCATTTGTATGGGAAAAAGAAAAGGGCTATTTTTAGGGTTTTTCCAGCAATAATTCTAATTTTTCTCGCCGTAAAAACCATCCTTGAACTTCAACGAACATTTTAAAAAAAGATTTGGCCAAATTGGTCCAGGCGTTGTTGAGTTATGCGCTTACCAACACATTTTGCGATTCATTTTTATATTATAGAAGATTATTTTATTTTAGTCGGCTGAATAGACATGGCTCCGTCTGACTTTTCGAGCTTTGAAGTGAATCCCTTGATGTCGGAATTGGGCGTAAACCGAAAACGTTTATTTTTCAATGGAAAATAGGCCATTTAAATGTCTGAGGGCTACGCAAACCACTTGAGTAGATATTGCGTTGAGATATTTAATTAAAAAGCATTCATTTTTTTGGAACTAGCTTAGACCCAGTTTCTTTGACTCGCTTCAGCCCTGTCTTCGACTGCGGGGATTTAGGTGTTTAAAAATGGGAACTCTGATTTTTGAGATAGAAAGTATCCTAAGTCCACTGTCCACGTCTCTAACTATATCCATGGGAAAGTCACCAATGGATCCATTGTTCTGTTGTGACATGATATGATTGAAGGACAAAACAACAAACAAACTTAATTTTGATAACCTACATTTTTAACCCCGACCCAAAAAGAGGGGTGTTATAAGTTTGACGTGTGTATCTGTGTATCTTTCTGTGGCATCGAAGCTCCTAAACGAATGAACCGATTTTAATTTAGTTTTTTTTTTTGTTCGAAAGGTGGCTTGATAGAGAGTGTTCGTAACTATAATCGAAGAAAATTGGTTCAGCCGTTTGAAAGTTATCAGCTCTTTTCTAGTTTTCTTATAGAGGTTCTTGTGTCGGGGTTTTTTTTAAATTTTGAGTTATGTTCAAACAAGTATGGCACAGTTTTTGAATAGGTAAATGCGTTTAACGAAAATGCTACTCTCAATGTAAAGCTTCTAGTGACGGTCAAGTTATTTAATATGTTTAGTGAATATTAATTCCAGACAGACAATTCAATTTTATTTTTTGTCTAGTGTAGATGTACCTACCTTCTTTACCAAAGTAAAAAATAATGGAAAATCCATAATATTATTTTTAGTACAGAGTTCTGTGGCAATACCTGCCAATGTTTTAGCATATGAATGTTTCCAACAATGCTGTTTGGAGTTATAAGCTGATAAACTCTCTTAGTTTATGAAACTTACTTTTTACGAGTAAGGCTTTCATTTTCCGATAAATCTTACACATATTTGTACGTTATGTTACTACCATTATTTGTGTTGTATGCTGTCACAGATTTATTTGTAACTTCAGAATCTATTCAGGTACCTATTAAAATGAATTTTGGTGGTGGTTTTCAAAAATCCCATGAAAAGCTTTGCTTTCCCGCAATAAAAATGTAATCTATGTGCAAATTCGTGGTATGTACTTATAAAATACCTCGGTTCCAAATTATTGTGGCGTGAAGGAGTAACAAACATCCAAACTTTCACATCTAAATATAGGATATAGAAGGAAAAACTGACTGACTGACTGAAGACTCATCTATCAACGCACAGCTCAAGCTGCTCGATGGATCGGGCTGAAATTTTGGCCTGGTATTATAACGTAGACATCCACTAAGAAAGCATTTTTGAAAATTCGACCCCTAAGGGGTAAAATAGGGGTTTGAATTTGGTGTAGTCCTCGTGGACGAAGTTGTGGGTATAAGCTAGTTTATGAATAAGTAGGTATATAAGTTTACTAGAGGATGCCCGCGGCTTCGCCCGCCTGGATTTCGGTTTTTTAAATCCCGCAGGAACTCTTTGATTTTCCGGGATAAGAAGCCTATGTCCTTCCCCGGGATGTAGCCCATGTCTGTACCAAATTTCATCAAAATCGGTTCAGCGGTTGGGCCGTGAAAACGTAGCAGACAGACAGACAGACACACTTTCGCATTTATAGTATTAGTATGGATTAAGTGAGAAGAAGCAGCCTCGAGAGGTTATTAAAAAACATTTTGTTCTTTCTGCTGGACCAAAGTCGCAAAGAAGACTTGCAAGGAAATACACAGGAGAGGATATTGTTTGTCTGGAGTCAGTACACATTGTTTTTATTCCCAGGATACGCCAGAGAACATACTTGGAGAAAAACGTATAAAACCAAACGAAGGAGCTCTAAGTTTTTATGCATCTATCAACAATAAACTGGTAAGTCTATAGCCGTGAATTATTGTTTCCTGAAGTAAAAAAAATAGCCAAGTGCGAGTCGGACTCGCACACGAAGGATTCCGTACCATCCATACGTACATATGTAAATGTCATCGTATACGCTTTTGAATTTTTTTAAATTTTCATGACCACCATTATGAACTTTTTATCATTTGTTGTTTAAGCGCCATAGATTTATATATTCTGTAAAAATTTAAGCACTTTACCCATACGGTTCAAGAGATACAGCCAGCTGACAGACAGATGGATAGACGGATGGACAGCAGCGGCTTAGTAATAGGGTCCCATTGGCATCCTTCGGGTACGGAACGCTAAAAAAGATTCCGACGAATTGAGAATCTCCTCCTTTTTTGGATGTCGGTTAAAAACAAAATTTAACAAATTAAACGAAGACGTTGGACGTACTATAATAGTAAGAAGGTTTAGGACTTAGGTAACTGATTGCAGACTGGTTTTAGACTTGTTTTGCATGAAATTAGGTTTTCTTTGTAATGTAGACCCTCCTCAGAAAGATTTTTTTCTAAAGAATAGTAGACAAGTTTATTATGATGACCAATAGTCCCCTTTTCCCCTCCCACTAAGCGTAAAGCTTGTGCTAGGAGTAGGTACGACTATAGTGCAACGGGTGGGGTTTGAACCGGCGACTATCTAATTTCAGTCTACTTCTTAACCGTTGATCCATTGAGCCTCTAATTACTAAAAAAAGTTTAGAAATTCCATACTAGCGAATGCGAGGCAGTTCAGTTAATATACCTATTTAGGTCTGGGTATATCTTTGTTTAACAAACCATCTGAACTTCATCCTTTTGGTCCAATGCGTTGTCCATTAGAAAAGCGGATTTAGTAAATGTATCGGATTAGGCGTAGACTTGCGTAGACAGACGCGATAGATCTAGAACGGTAGTATTATACTGCTGGATAAGTTGATCAATTGACCAAGTTGAAAATGGGAAATAATAGTGACATTAGTAATATGCGCGAATAATTTTTGACGTGTACTTTTCTTTGTATTGGGTCCTGGCATGTTATTTATATTTCTGTCTGCATGCATGTAGGCGGAAAACCCTTGACAGTTTTTACATGGCTCCAGACTAGCAAGTGAACTAAAGTTTAACAACTACAGTATGACGATCTCAATTATCCCTATTTTACTGACACAATAATTTCACTATTGGCTAGAATGAATGCAATAAATTCAGCCAATTATAACAATTAGGTACGATTGTAGTATTTACATAATTTAACTATTACCTTTTTATTGAACTAGTTTTGACTGCAAAAGTTCAGTAAAATGTACTTTTCACTATAAAGTTATTCAAAAGTATTGTTGACTAAAAAATTTGATAGCAAAATATCGTATCTACCACTAGAGTGTTTCTAAATAGGTTATTTATAAATAATCGATATTTTTAATTACTTTTTACCAACGTTAAAAGTCAAAAGTATGTTTGACTGTTTTTTGCAATTATAATCGTTTTGACCGGTAGAGAATTTTGAATGAAGCATGTTACATACTAAACAATTTCATATAATTTTCATTATATTCCCAGGCGGATTGAGTCACTAAATTAGCACTTAAAGAGATAAGGGAACCGTTAATCGAATTCGTACTGGATGTAGAATTAATGTATTTTATGTGCTGTATACGAGGATCAAAGCTAAGCTAATTCGTAATAGGATAGGATTAGAGAGGCTGCTGGACCAGCTAATGAGAAAGCTTATATTTATCTAGCTCTTAATTATTTCTATTCTAGGAAATTAGACACAACCATGATATGATACTGTGAAGTGGTGATTGTCTAGTGGTTAAGACTTTGGCCTCCTATTTGCGGTGTCCGGGATCGATCCTGGGCATGCAGTTCTAACATTTCGGAGTTATGTGCGTTAAAAATTGTTCACTTGCTTTAACGATGAAGAAAAGCATCGTGAGGAAATCTGCATGCCAGAGAGTTCTGCACAATTTCCTCAAAGGTGTGCGAAGTCGAGTCGCACTTGGCCAGAATGGTGGACATAGGCCTAATCCTTCTTATGCTGAGCGAGACCTGCTTTCAGTAGTAGGCCGCCGATGGGTGAGATGATGATGATGATGATGACCGCTTCCAGGTTAGCCCGCTTCTTTACCCTACCTTCGCTAACCCTAAAAATTACGTTTATAAAACTTGACATGTTAAAAGAATATGTAGTTATGCAGGCACGTTAGTACGGTAGATACGTTGAAATATTTACATAATAATATGAAGTAAGTAATGAGAATTTATGTTTCAGCCTCCTGCAAACAACACGTTATATGAAAAGGACGTGAATCCGTTACGCGTCCCAGAAAAGTTCTACGAACAACCGAAACAGAAGAGCAAAGTAATCAAGTCACCGAAGCGAACCATACAAAAGATTATAAAAAACGGCAAAACTAGAAGCAAAAAGTTTTACGTACATCCAGTAACAAGGAAAACACAAACTGTTACTTTGGAAGACGTCAAAATCCAATATAGTAACACCCAACGGAATATACAACAAAATGTTAAGCCTACAGAACATAATCACAAAAGGAAACCGAAAAAAAATTTAAGACTTGCAAGATACCCGATGCCGTTTCATAATTTTCAAACAAAAATAAATACACACAAAAGGAATAGAAGACATGTTGGTAGAAATGATGTTTTCATATTAAAGGATCTAGATGAAATGGAATTTTTGAGTAAAGAGAATGACTATGATGTAGTAAAGACACATGTTCAGAACCATTGGTAGGTTTAGTGAAATCCATTAAACTGTAAAAGAAAGTGAGAAGACTATTAATTGTTTCTATTCAAACTATAATATTACCACGGTATTATAATAATGTTTGCCATTGCCATCATGAACTGTCGCGTACTATATGTAGTAACTATTTTTGTCGATTGCCGTATTTACAAAATACATAAACAAGTGTAAATTAAAAATTTATAACACCCCCGACAAGTGAAGGTTACAGTAACTAGAAAAGAGCTGATAACTTTCAAACGGCTGAACCGATTTTCTTGGATTATAGCTAAGAACACTCTCGATCAAGCCACCTTTCAAACAAAAAAAATTAAATTAAAATCGGTTCATTACTTTAGGAGCTACGATGCCACAGACAGATACACACACGTCAAACTTATAATACCCCTCTTTTTGGATCGGGGGGTTAAAAAACTAAATATATTATATTATGAGATGGTTCTCAGTACTCCACAGGATGGGAAAGTAATATGACAGCTGCTACTGGAAGAATGGAAATCAAAAAATAAAAAAGGCATTTTCTTATAAAAACAAAAATGTATATTATGTACAATAATAAAGTGGATACAAAATTTAAAAAAATATATATATTACATTATATATTATATTAACACTGGTACATGTTAAAAACATCTATTTTTCACATAAAAATAGGTTCTATTTACAATTTACTTATAAAGTTTACCTTTACCGTCTCAAATATAAAGACGAAAATCAACAAGAAACTTAGAGCTAGGTACTTAAATTAAATAATAACAATTAATTGACATAAATATGATAATGTCTGTTATGAATGCCAAAATTACGTCCATGAGTTCTTTTACATTGAAATATTAAGTTGGTAATACTCAAAAATTTAAGATAAAAAAAAATAACCAAAAAAGATCAATATACATATAGACTAGGAACCTAGATATACCTGCAAAGCATAAGATATTGGATTGGTTCATATTTGCCGAAGTTATTGACGTTCGTATTTGTACTCGGAATCAATGATATTTTTGTTATATCACCTTTCTTAGTAAGCATATTGGATTTAGTTACAAAAGTTTCGGAAAGTTGTAATGACCAAGTTTGTCTGGTTGCAGTTTGTAACATGTTACCTAATCACATTGGATCGCAATTGCGTTAATTAATCAATAATATTATGACTATCCCAGTATATTGAATCTGAATAATATTCTTTACTTCTACAACTATTCTTTTTACTTCTTCTACTTTGAATTGTTACTACTTTTTTACTATGTAACGGTGTCAAATATAAATTTCTTAATACTAAAACTACATTTTTCATAGTTGAGTTTCAGTTCTTCTCAGCAGGAAAGGCATTCTAAACCAGTGGTATATGCTTTTGACGATTCAAAAGAACTTGTAAAAGTCTAATTGAATAAAAATATTTTGAATTTGAATTTGTAGATATAAAATCTGTACATTCAAAGAAAGATTTTCTTTTTGTTGCATTTTTAGTTTACACTTTAAGTTTAAGAATATGACCTCTTGAAAATGGCTGCTTTAACACTATCCTATTCTTCTTCTTCACAGTCGGTTATATCAGCAATAACACCTCCAGTACTTACTCGTAAAAGAGTTCCAGTTATATTATTTTAAATTCGTTCTTCTAATGGGTGATTTGTATTTCTTGTTCAGTCTTATGCTTCTTCAGCCTTAATGTCTTCTGCGCCTTTCTTATTACGGTACTCCCAGCCTTGGTACGCCAGATCTTGAGGACTGACTTCATGTTCTCTGAACGCAACACCGTTAGAACCATAGTTTTGGTACTGGTTGCCCTGAAAACATTAAAACAATTTGAGTAATGGGATTGGATTGGAAGATCACTCTTAATATTTAGTGGTACTTATTTATCATGATCAACACATCACCGGTTCACTACAGAGCACGGGTCTCCTTTCAGAGTGAGACGGGTTTTGACCATAGTCTACCAAGTTGACCAAGTGCGGATTGGCAGACATCACACTCCTTTGATAACATTATGCAGAACTCTCAGAGGCCTGCAGGTTTCCTCATTATTTTTCCTTCACCTTTAAAGCAAGTGATAATTAATTAGGTACATAAAAACTTCCAAAAATTAGAGGAGCGTCCCGGGATCGAACCCCCGACCTTCGATTAGGAGACAGACATCCTAACTCAGCTATCACAGCTTATGTAGTATTATGTAAACATTTTATTTCGATCTATGTTCTAACCTCATCAAAATCTTTTTGACGACCTCCCTGAGTCTCTGACGCAGTATTGAGCGCTTTGATTTTATAGCGGTGGGACCCGGGTTCGATTCTCAGCAGAGGAAATTTGGGAATTTATAATTTCTAAATTGTCTCTGGTCTGTACCAGTAACCACCCTATCGGCAAAGATGTGCCACTGATCGATTTAGCGTTCCGGTACGATACTGCGTTGAAACTGATCTGGGATACGGGTTAAATGAAACTGCCATACCCCTTCCAAGCAAGCCTACTTCCATCTTAGTTTGCATTATCACTAACCACCATGTTAAATCACAGTCAAGGGCTAATATGCATATGTGGCGTGCACAGGGTTAGGGTAAAGGCAGGGCAGCCACTAAAGTATGAATTTATTTTCTGGCAGGTCATAATGGAAAATAAGTGTTGATTTATTACAACTAGGGTAGACAATACTTTTATACCTCTATGAGCTGCACGCCACTGCTAATATGTAACTGAATAAAAAAAACCATCATACTTACAGCATAGTTTTCGTAGTGGCCATATTGTGAAGGGCTGTGGGCCTCCCTATAAGGGCTCAGGCCAATGCCAGCTGGCGAGTATTGAGGTCCATGATGATAGTGACTGGACGAGAATGGAGACTTCAGGTTTGGCTTGCAGAACTTGAAGTAACCGATGACACCTGGAAAAAGTGTAAATTAAAAATTTTCAACACCCCCGACAAATTATTTTCAAATAAATAATTATGTATATCTAGGCAACGTCCATCTTGACAGCTTGACATTTGTCAATTGACACTTGAATATTATGAACCTAAGGGTTATCTAACCTTCTTTTCTACAAGAAAACTACCCCGACCCAAAAAGAGGGGTGTTATCACCCCTCTTTTTGGGTCGGGGGTTAAAAAGAAAATATTTTAATTAAAAAAATTAAGTTTTCGAACAGAAGGTAGTTGATTTTGTTAACTATGTTTAAAGGATTTCGCTTAACTGCTATCACACTAAATAGTAAGTGATGATGCAGCCTACCTACCAATAATATAATAGCTAGTGGGCAAAGCAAAGTGAGATTATATTCTAGTAGTTGCAAAACAAAAATGCTAACTTTTCTAGGTTTTTAGATTCAGGAATATTAAACGGAAAAGGTGTCTGACTGATTGATCTAGCTCGAACTAATAGACGGATCGGGCTGCTGCAGTATTGACGTAGACATCCACTAAGGTAGGATATTTGAAAATTCAACCCCTAAGGGGGTTAAATAGGGGTTTGAAATTTGAACCACGTAGACCAAGTCGTGGACATAAGCTAGTGTCATATAAAATACCTGGAATAATCAGAGCCATGAATCCGAGGAACTTCTTGAAGCTGGCCAAACCGAGGATCAGGGGCAGGAACAAGAGCAGCTTAAGCTTGAACAGCTTGAGGATTAACAGCATGGGGATGATCAGCTTCTTCAGCTTGTGGCGACCTGTAAATCAGAAAACAACATGTCACACAAAATACGGAAGCCTTGTCGTATGTAAATTATTCTCTATCCAAGGTGAGAAGTTAATATAGGGCTCTCTCTGTTACGTAATCCATCCATACTAATATTATAAATGCGAAAGTGTGTCTGTCTGTCTGTCTGCTACCTTTTCACGGCCCAACAGTTTAACCGATTCTGACGAAATTTGGTACAGGGTTACCTTATATCCCGGAGATGGACATAGGCTACTTTTAAACCGGAAAATCAAAAAGTTCCCACGGGATCTTTATAAACCTAAATCCACGCGGGCGAAGTCGCGGGCATCCTCTAGTCCCGTATAAATGACAAAGACAAAAAGTCAGTGGGCGTTGAATATTATGAGTGACCAACCAATCACAAACGAGCCTATGTTTTCCGTACTAGCTTATTTTCGTGGATAGAGTTGTATGGAAAACAGGCTCGTACAGTTAAATACCACTAGCTTTAACGGCGAAGGAAAACATCGTGAGTAATACTGCATGCCTGAGAGTTCTCCATAATGCTCTCAAAGGTGTGTGAAGTCTGCCAATCCGCACTAGGCTAGCGTGGCAGACTAAAGCTGAATGGTTTACATTCTCATTTTAAGAGGAGACCAGTTCTTAGTAGTGGGCCGGCGATAGGTTGATAATAATAATGAATAAAATCCATACTTAATATCCATACTCAATATTATAAATGCGAAAGTGTGTCTGTCTCTCTGTCTGTTTGTCTGTCTGCTACCTTTTCACGGCCCAACAGTTTAACCGATTTTGATGGGTACAGAGTTAGCTTACATCCTGGGGACGGACATAGGCTACTTTTACCCCAGAAAATCAATGAGTTCCCACGGGATTTTTAAAGGCTCATCCGTTTATCCGATTTATATGAAAATTTGGTACAGAGGTAGTTAGCGTTCCGGAAATCGACATGGGCAACTTTTTATCCCGGAAAAGCAAAGAGTTCCCACTGAATTAAAAAACCTAAATCCACGCGGACGAAATCGCGGGCATCATCTAGTCACACTAATATTATAAAGGCGAAAGTTTGTATGTGTGTGTGTGTGTATATGTTTGTTACTCCTTCACGCAAAAACTACAGGACGGATTTGGCTGAAATTCGGAATGGAGATAGATAATATCCTGGATTAGCACATATGCTACTTTTTATCGCGGAAAACCAAAGAGTTCCCACGGGATTTTGAAAAACCTAAATCCACGCGGACGAAATCGCGGGCATCATCTAGTATTATATAAGACTCACGGAAAGGAGGTGCCTTCTTGTCCTCAATGATGTCGACTTCATCAGCAATCTCGTCGATAAACCTCGGGGCTATGACACCTTGTGATGTCACTTCGTCATCTAATTGGAACTCCAAGGCCGTCGACCTCAGGAATCTGAAAAAAAAACAATTTATTCAATAAAAGCAAACAGGATGAGAAAGGGGGGGGGGGGGGGGGGGTTTTATCCGGGTCTTAACCGAATCTTTTCTTCTTTGAAAAAAAAATTTTACTTGACTTGACGGGGTGAAGGTTGGTTGGTGGAATTATATGGTGGGTTATAAGTTTGACGTGTGTATCTGTGTATCTGTCGTAGCTCCTAAACTAATGAACCAATTTTTATTTAGTTTTTTTTTTGAAAGGTGGCTTGATGAGAGTGTTCTTAGCTATAATGCAAGAAAATCGGTTCAGCCGTTTGAAAGTTATCAGCTCTTTTCTAGTTATTACTGTAACCTTCACTTGTCGGGGGTGTTATAAATTTTTAATTTACACTTGTAATTAGATTCTATGAGTACTTATTATTTTTATTGATGTAAGCGTTACAAACGAGTGTGCTTGTTTAGGAATATTCAGATATTGTGGAAGGTCAAAGACGAAGTCATAGGGCATTAATACGCAAACATGCACTGGATACTGACGGATGTAGGTTAAGTGACTAAAACCATTTACACTTTCGGGCATCAAACACTTTTGATATTACGTTTTACTCCATTCTCAGTATCTCTTTTTCGTCTGAACGATCATTTTTGTTCCGTCATAACTCCCAAACTTGGAAATTTATGTTCGCACTACATCATCATAAATTCAACATGGCAGAAGAAACTGACATGGTGTTATTTGAATTGTTTAGGTGTTATATTTAACATCTAACTATTTAAAAGTTATAGGGTACTTCCCGTTGACCTAGAATCATGATATTTGGCAGGTAGGTAGGTCTTATAGCACAAGTAAAGGAATATATCTGAAAACCGCGAAATTGTGGTCACATCATTTAAAATATGTTTCAAATCAATTAAAATATGTTTCAATTTTCAAAGTAAGATATACTAAGTGGGGTATCATATGAAAGGGCTTTACCTGTACATTCTAAAACAGATTTTCATTTATTTTTATGCGTAATTGTTTTTGATTTATCGTGCAAAATGTTGGAATAAATACCTGAGTACGGAAGCCTCAGTGCGCGAGTCTGACTCGCACTTGGCCGGTTTTGTTTTAAATAAAAAAAAAATTTGTTAAAGTGTTCCTACGGGACTCTTAAAGGATGATGTCCCATCATCTAGACTTTCATAATTCTGGCCGTGACTCGTAACGACTAATCGGATAGCAGAAAGATCGTCAGCTATAAGTGGTCTTCCATAAACTAATTCTTGGTCCGACATAGCAATTACAGTGTCCACGCTATATTGGCTAGTACAAGCGGTGTTTGGCATTCTGTTATGACAAACAGGAGCGTTGCAACCAGCCTATACATCACACTTAATATTAGTTTGTATGTGTGCGTGTGTATGTTTGTTACTCCTTCACGCAAAAACTACTGGACGGATTTGGCTGAAATTTGGAATGGAGATAGATAATATCCTGGATTAGCACGTAGGCTAATTTTTATTCCGGAAAATCGAAGAGATCCCATAGCTAAGAACACTCTCGACCAAGCCACCTTTCAAAAAAAAACCAAATTAAAATCGGTTCATTAGTTTAGGAGCTACGATGCCACAGACATACACAGACACACACGTCAAACTTATAACACCCCTCTTTTTGGGTCGGGCGTTAAAAACAGGGGTTGAAAACTGTTTAATATTTTAACATATTGTTTTCGAAGGTTCTTCTCGTAGAAATAAAACGGGATGCTGCACGGATCGCTTTTGTTTCTCGACTGGCCATTTTATTTTATGATGGCCATTCCAACAGATATTGTGCTATTATCCATATTGAAGATACCAGCAGCACGTCTGACTCATATTATTACTTTACAAAATAATTATACATCTGTAAGTATAAAAGTATAAAAGTCAAATCTGACTGAGTGACTGATCAACGCACATCTCAAACTACTGGACTGATCGGGCTGTTTGGCGCGTAGATATAGCTATTATGACGTAGACATCAGCTAAGAAAGGATTTTTGAAAATTCAATCCCTAAAGGGATAAAACAGGCGTTGCTTGTGAACTCCACGCGGACAAAGTAAAATACTTTTTATAAGTTACGCAAGTCAGTTAATATCAAAAACTAGCTTCCATATCTCCAGAGAACAAAAGGAACCCTTTCAGGATCACTTCGTTGTCTGTCTGTCAAGAGCCGTCAAGGGATTCAAAACCCATAGGGTAACCTAGAATAATGAAATTTGGCAGGTAGCATCTTATGGCACAGTAGTAAAGGGAAAAATCCGAAAACCGTGAATTATACAACTCGCACTTGACCGGTTTATCTTATTGCAAGATACCTAGGCTTGCGCTTGACTCAAAAGGGCTCTCTCCGTCACTTACTCCATACAATCGTAGTTCCAATTTCATTTGAATATTAAGCAACCAAAGTCCATGAAATTTTGCAGACATATTCTAGAAACTAATATCTGTGCCTGTGGTGTTTTAGATTTTTCTAAAAATATGTAGTTTTAAAATTACAAGGGCTCAAAGATTTGTATGTGAATTTTTAAGACCGCGTTACTTTGAAACCGAATATTTTATTAGTTTCTAGAATATGTCTGCAAAATTTCATGGCCTTTGGTTGCTCTACGTTTGTATGGAGCGAGTGACGGAGAGACCCCTTTTTTTTTTTTTTTTTTTTTTTTTTTTTTGTTGACGGGGGGGAAATCTTCACAAGATACCCTACCTCTTTGAGGAGAGATCGGGTTATGTGGGATTTGTACCCACTAAAACCCCCTCGATGGCCATCCTCAGCGCATATTAAGAGGCTCCGGGAACTCTTACGAACGTGCGCCGGTGCCTCCCCTGCGCGACGCCCAGTGGGCTCATCCTGAAAGATGCACTCCCCTGGCCTCGTGCACTTTGCATGTAGCCACGACAGCTTGCGCCACAGCAAGCGGTCGTCCTTCCAGGGTCGCCAGCCAGAGCTCCGCTCCAGCTACTACAGCGGCCCGGTCCCAGCGCCTGGGACTACTGAATGGAACGATCAGAGCGTTGATCAGCGCCGCCCTGATGTCTCCGCCTCCGAGAAGGATCGGCTCGCTCGCGGTCCCGCTCAGCGGCCTCCTTCTTGCACATTACTACTTCACAGAAGGAGACCACTGCCCTCCATGCTTCACTGTCCTCCAGCATTGCCGCTATGACAGCAGGTGGTGACAGGTCTCTCCCAACGTAGCTGACCAGGATGCGCCGCTCAGGTTCCCAGGCAGGGCACTCTTCGAGCGTGTGCTGAGCGGAGTCCCGGACCTCCCCACAGTGATGACACCGCGGTGTCACCTCGCGACCGATCCGACACAGGTACTCGCCGAAACAACCATGTCCGGTAAGTACCTGTGTCAGCCTGAAAGTTAAGCTGCCATGTTTTCTCCCCAGCCAGGCTTCGAAGTTTGGTAAAATAGCCCCGACAACGCGTTGACGTGCGTTCCTATCCTCTTCCAAGCGTATACGCCAATTTACTAAGGCTTGCCGGTGCGCTTGCCGTCGCAGGGTACCAGTGTCCGGCCCGTCTGCAGTCCTCTGTAAGACTGCGCGGGTCTGGGTGTACACCCTCGCATCCATGTCCGCCAGTATATCCAGCGGTGGAAAGCGAGCCAGTACAGTAGCCGCCTCAAAGGATATGGTGCGGTATCCACGCGCAACCCTTATAGCCATCTTTCGCTGTACGCTATTAAGTTTCGCTCTGAGACGCTTTACACCAGAAAGCCTATGCGACCATACAGGCGCCCCATAGAGAGCTATCGATCGGACGACCTCAGCGTAAAGTCGGCGAACTCCTTCTTGTGGTCCCCCGAGATTAGGCAGCAGACCATGCATTGCTCCAGCTACTTTCTGAATTTTAGGGACTAAGCGCTCGAAATGTTCCTCAAATCCCCATCGGCCGTCCAAGGTAAGACCCAGATATTTGAGGTATTGCCCTACCTGGACATCTACGTCACCCACTCGAATCGATGAGCTGGGTGGTTCCAGTCGCCTAGGAAGCCCATGGAACCATAGTGCCTCTGTTTTATGAGGCGCTATCTTTAGTCCAAGCTCATGGATTTTGGCCACTACGCAGGCCACGCCTACCTCTGCGAGCCTTGATGTCTCCTCGAATGTGTTGCCTTCAGCTAACACCATAGTGTCATCGGCGTAGCAGACTAGGGTGATACCAGAGGGGACAGTGACACGAAGAACTGCGTCGTAGGCCAGGTTCCACAGAAGTGGTCCTAATACGGAACCCTGTGGAACACCACAGTTTACTTCTCTCCTGTGCATGCGGCCATTCCGCCCTGTGTAAGTGATTGATCTGTCGCATAGGTACGCCCCAACTATGTTGCGCAGGTATACGGGAATGTTATGGTGAGTTAGAGCATTCCTTATAGTATCCCAAGGAAGTGAGTTGAAGGCATTGACAATATCTAAGCTCACCGCTAATGCCACCCCACCCCTGCTAAGGGCCCGTTCCGAAGAGGCGCGTACGTAAAGGATCGCATCGACTGTTGATCGGCCCTGCCGGAAACCAAACTGACTTTCGGACAAGTCGGGGCCCACATTTGATAGATGATCGCTGAGACGGGCAGCTATAATCCGCTCGAACAGCTTACCTACTTCGTCCAAGAGACATATGGGTCGGTAAGCTGATGGGGACTCCATGGGTCTACCTTCCTTTTTAAGAAGAACTAGCCGCGCTTCCTTCCACCCGGATGGGAATATGCCTGATTGAAGACAACTGTTGAATAGGTGTCTCAACCTGTATTCTAAAACCTCCAGAGCTAACACCCAGGCGCGGCCTGGTATGCCATCTGGCCCAGGTGCGGTATTACAAGTTGCGAGACGCCTAACCGCTCGCTTTAGTTCTTCTTCCGAGACATCTAGTTCATCTGACCAGGCTTCTTGCGGTGCCGCGATGGTGGAGGGGCTGTTTTGGGATCTAGGAAAAAGAACATCGACTATTCGCTCTACCAAATTTGGCTCAAGAGTTTCGGTCAGTGGAGGGATCCATGGTCTGAGTTTGCCCAGTACCATTTTGTATGGGCGTCCCCATGGGTCCCTATCCAGCCCTTCGAGCAGCTCTCTCCAGCTCCGCGCTTTAGCGTTTGCAATTGCGATCTGGAGCAGTTTTGTAGCTTCTCGGTAAGTGGAGTAGGCAGTTGCGATTGCTTCAGCTGTAGATCTCCGTCTTCTTCTGGCCCTAGTGTATTGGCGTCTGGACCTTAGACATGTTCTGCGCAGATGTGCAATGTCTTCGGACCACCAATAAACCGCCCGATTTTTGGCCTGCCGACATCTTGGCATCGATGTATTGCATATCCGTGTCATAGTTTCCCGAAACCAGGCCGCCTCCTCTTCCGGATCGGATAAGACACCATTAATTTGTTCTGGCCAGGCTGCGACGCAGGCAGCTGCAACTAATAAATCGCGGTCTAGCTTTTTAAGGGCCCAACGTTGCGATTGGCTGCTATTTTGTTGCTCGATGATGCCAGAAGTTCCCGCTGAGACTACAAAAACTATGTGTCGGTGATCTGACAGTGTGACCACTTCTTCTGCAACCCGCCATCCTGACACCATACGTGATGCAGGAGGGGTCGCCCATGTAAGATCCACGATCGACTCCCCCTGCCACCGCACACAAGTGCTTGTCGAGCCCTGATTTAAAAGACGAAGGTCAAGTTCCGCCGCCCACTCTTGGATGATATCACCCCTTCGATCATCACGCTTGTCCCCCCAGACCCTTGAGTGCGCGTTGAAGTCACCCAGTACTATCAAAGGGCGGGGCAAGCATCTGCGGATACAGGCAGCCAACTCGTCTAGGTATGCTTCATAGACGGTAATACCGGAGTTGGGAGAAATGTAGCAGCCCAGCACTGCCAGGGGACCCCATTCTACAGCGACGTAACCTGATCCTCTCTCCAGAATGGAACAAGGCGGATCGCTTTGCCTTCCCGCCCAGTATATCGCGACGGTGTCCCCAACGCTACCAAACCAGCGAGGATGGTTGGGGACTTTGTAGGGCTCAGCCACCACAGCTAAGGCAACAGACCACTCAGCCAGACTTTGCAACAACAAATCCTGTGCAGCCCGGCAGTGGTTCAAGTTGCCCTGAAGGACCCTTAGCTGCGCGTATTTTGCGCTTTTTTAACCTTCTCTGCTGGCTCATTGGCCAGCTGATCAATTTCACTTGGTCTATGAGACACGAAAGGTTCTTTGAGTCCCCCTTTACTTCTCGCCTTCTTAGGGGGGTTACATTTATCGCCCCCTAATCTATGGTCTGCTGGCCGACCAAGATCCGCACATACTGGGCATTTTGGCACTTTCGTTTTACATTCGCGGGCCTTGTGTCCAGGTTCCCCGCAACTATAGCAACACAGGCTTCTGTCCACGGTGTTTGAGCATTGCTTCCGGACATGCCCAAATTCTAGGCAGCGAAAGCATTGTAACTGCCTAGGTGCCAAGACTCGCACTCTTGCACTGACCCATCCTATCCGCAGATGCTTTTCTGTAGCAAGTTTGCGAACAACCGTCAGTGGGCATCGGACCCAGACTGTACCCAACCTGGAGGCGCTATACTGAATCTCACCAACCTTCACTTGCTCTTCAGGGCATTCTCCAGCCTCAGCTATAGCCACTGCAACGTCCTGTTTTGCGATGGATTCATCCAGGTCCATTACCCTTATCTCTCCCGTTTTGACTGGCCGTGCAATTCTAACACCCATGTCGGCGAGAGCCGTCCGAAGTTGTTCTGCTAGAGCGTCAGCCTTTTTGGCACTGTCGGGTCCGGGAATTTCAAGAACAAGACCCCCTGTAATAGCCTTTTTTTGACGTACCTGCAATATTCCGCACTCCGCTAAGCTTACCCGCTGCTTGGCAGTTGCCATAGCGGTAGCGTAGTTGACTGTAGCACCTTCAGTCAAAGTGATAGTGACCGCCGCGGTTTTAGGGACAGGAGGTGTCTTTGCTGTCTTCTTCGCCTGACCTGAGGCAGTAGCTGAACCTGTTGTGGCACCTGTGTCTTTCTTCGAAGCGGACGTTCTTGTTTTTCGCCCCACAACTTTAGCCCAAGTGGCAGTAGCTAGTTGCTCTGGCTCCAAACATCCTGGTGCGTCCAAAGTTGCCTCCGACCGAGTGTCGCTAACCAGTTGTGGTCTTTGAGTATCTTCCTTTTGCTTTTTCTTCGATCTCTTGCTTGTCTTACCTTTTGATTGTACCATCCCCGTTGTCTTTTCTGGCTTTTGTCCCAAAGATGATCTAGCGTCATGTTGAGGCATAATTTCTGCTCTGAACTCTGCCAGTTTTTCATCCATTAGAGCAGAAATACGTTGCACTAGTGGATCTTTGTCCTTCCTTGATTTCCCAGTTTGTTGGGCCCATCCTTCTGCCCCCGTGTCCCTTTGGCGGAGACAATTTACCTCCACTGTCAAACTTGTCAATTCAGCTTTAAGGCTGGCAAGTTCTGAGCGGAGCTCTCCATTTTCTTTCCTTAGCTTCTCCACGTCTAAGTTGGAACTTCTTTGTGCCAGCTCTGATGCCGCCGCCATTGCAGAACGAGCAGCCAGACGAATGTTTTGTGCATGAGCACCCCTCAAGTTGCGAGAACTATCTGCAACTTTTTCAATAGTTGAGATGGACTCAAAGATACGAGTCATTATGTCAACAGACGTGCAGTCTTTCAGCTCGTTCTGAATGTTCTCGACTGTAGGCAGATCTTTTTTTGTCTTCATACTTGGCGTAGCCTCATATGGGTCATGTGCATGATCATCCTCCACCGCAGTTTTCTTTGCCTTTCCCGGCTTACACAAGTAAGGCTGTCGCCTTTTTCGCGTTCCTGAAGCAGTTGATGCGGTCGACGCGAGTGAGCAGTCAGAAACGTCCGCTTCGCTCTCTTTTTCCGAGGGACGCGCAAAAACGCACGGTCGTTCAGTTTCCTTCCCTAAGGGACGCGCAAAAAAGCACGTCTCTGTCTTTCCGCGCAGGCTTTCTGAACTTCTCGTATTATTTTCATTGGCTCCTAGTGAGTCCTTTCTTTCACGTCCTTCAGTTGGTTGCACCATTTTCCATGTGTTTATGTCAGTCTGTTGGTCTTCTGTACATGATGTTTCTTTTACTAGTATAGTGCTCATATCAGTGTCCTGGCTAGTGTTCTGGGTTGGTGGTGACCTCTGAACGGCTCCCCCCCGGGTGAAAGGATTTATCTTGTCGTTCTCTATAGAACAATTCCCTTCGGCTGCAGTATTCACGCCACGATATGGTGAGGCTACTGCTGCTGTTTTAGGTGTATGTGTAGGTTTGTATGTGTGCGTTTGAGTATATTTGACGTTAGGCGAACCGTTGCCCCCCCCAGAATACGAGGGGCGGCCTGAAGCCCTGATTATGGTCGGCTGCGACGGCATATCCAAAGCTCCAGGGAGGGATTCTCCAGCACTGCCTGCAGCGCTGGTACCCTCCTGGGGTAGTTTCTTTTTTTGATCCGCTTTATTCATGTTTTGCACTTTTCCTTTTAATCCCTCCTTCCCTCCAATAGTGCTCAGTCGAGGGTTTCTAAAAACCGCCTGATTTTCGGCGTTTTGATCTACTCTCCAGTCATTTTTGGGACTATTTAGGTCCCAAGGCTCGCTGCAGCCTCATTCAGCCGGTTTCCCAGCTGAGTATGTGGTTATCCCGCCACTGCTCGGTCGCCAGAGCCTCGTCTGTTGTCCAGCAGGGAGCACCACGGCAACCAGTTGGTTGTCGCCGCCGTTAGGCGCGTGCAGGTGAGGTTGACGTTTGGATCGGTTAAGATGTTGGTTACCGTTCATCCCTTGCCCCCCAACGGAGAGACCCCTAGCTTCATTAAAAGCAATGATGAAGCCTAGATTGGAGCATGCTTGCCTAGAAGACGCCTATTGACTCTTGCCTTGAAAGTGTTTATGTTATAGGTACTCGTATGCGTCAGGAAACATGGATGCTGTGAAGGCAATTCACACCTAAGCGGTTCATCAGAAACATTTCATGCCAAGCAAAAACGTTTCATGCTAGTAGATTGCATTACCCTTAGTGGTTTTGCTCACAAAACGAAAATCACTTCTTAGCGGGGATATTGTAAGAAGCCACACACAAGTTTGCAAAAAAACCGCGTCAATACTTCATACAATTTCCATAATGTCACAGCTTTCTCAAGGAAAATTCGTGCGGTGAAATTTCGCGATGCGGTCTTACCCCTTAACGAGGAAGTATTGATAAAATGTTTACCTTTCAATTTTCCTCATTCCGTATTTGACTAGCCCGTCCCAGTCAGTGTCTTCGCTTCTTGGCTGGGAGGCCAGCTGTGGGGGTTCCCTGGCCAGCGCTCTGGCTTGAGACTCCACTTTTACTAGAACTGCATTGTCTGAAAGCCTGGAAAATAAAATAATTTAAGTAGAAATATTTGACTATCTATCATAGTGTGTGATTGATTGTCCCTCCCTTGCCAGGCGCATATTTCTTCATGTTGCTTGGACTAGATAAAGCAATTAGATTAACGAACATCTGTGGTGAATGGTGATGGTCAGAGCTTAGTCAAAAATTTTACAGACATGTGCATGTCTTTTTGCTCAAAAATTATCTGACTCTTTCTAATTAGACTCCTGTCTGGTCTGTCGTGAGGCTTTACTATGGGATGGTTATTACTACACCTTTGATTTCTATCATGCTTGAAAGAGAACAATGATAAGGTCTAAGTAGGATAACGTTTGTCTAAAAAATGCCTTCGAGGTACTCGAGTTATACGTGGCTGGAAGGACCTCCGACATCTTAACAGAGATGTGTTCAAAAACCAATCACAGTATCAAAATATGACGTGATAAAATTATCACGTGCTCTATGAATAATCTGATTGGTCCGCTCAACAAGTCTCCGCTCCACTCCGCTTTCATTGACCGGCACCCAAAAAGTAGAGTAGCGGGAAATCTTAGTATACTTACTGATAAGCTTGTTTGTCAAAGAAATCGTCGAAAGATCTTAAAGCTTGCGCTTTGAAGCAGTCAGCCAGATCCCCGTTGAGGCACTGCTGGGTTGACTGCTGGATGTAAGGGTCCTGGTCTTCTCCGAGACCTATCCAGTCCAGGAGACCACGACCTTGAGCTTCAGGCTGAAAAAGATGGGCATATAATGTTAGGTCGGGGTGTCTCGGTGCTCATGAAACAAACACGAAGTTTAAAAAACACCCCGTTTATATAATGTCTGTTCACACAGTCACTGAGTATCATGAGAGTAGGGTTTATTCGGGCCGGAGTCTCTTCTCCAGTCTTTTTCTGAGGTCCAACCGGCAGTAAATGCGTAAATTTTGAGAAAGTACTCGCCATATTTGCTCTACCTTTGTGTCAACTGTTATGTCAAAGTACCTACCTACGAAAGAAACTACGAAGAAGAGTAAACTCAGATTAAGGACTTAAATCTTGCTTAACTGCTTGCTAAATAAACTCAGGAATCATTATCTCAATCCAAGTGCACACTAGTAGGCTTAATACACCCTTTGATAACATCATGCAGAACTGGTCAGGCATGCAGGTTTCCTTACCATGTTTCCCTTTGCTTATAAAGTAAGAAATATTTAATTGCTTATAAGAGATCTACTCAGAACTCGTAGTATAGCCTATCCTTATCTGTATATTTTATTTTTATCACACTTGTTTCGCTAAGGTAAAATATTGCTGGATTATATGATTTGAATGATAAATGGTGGGACTAACCGATCTTCCATGGTCGCCCTCCCCAAAGTGCAGATTCCGGCCTTCAGTTTCTTCCTTCGGCGGTTGGTCAGGTAGCCTGAAGCCACCGTCTCCTCGCGACTGCAGCGCCATCAGTGCCGATATGGCGAGCATCATCCACCGCGCTCGATTCAGCATCCTTGAAGATTATTTCGTCCTGGTAACAAAAAATCAGTTTTTATGATTAAGTATACACCATCATCATCATGATCAACCCATAGCTAGCTCACTACTAGTACGGATAGGAAACCTTAGGTCCACCACGCTGACCAAGTGCAGATTGGCAGACTTCACACACTTTTGAGAACATTATGTTTATGGAGAACTTTCAGGCATGCAAGTAATTTACTCACGATGTTGTCTTTCACCGTTCAAGTAAGCCATATTTATCGAAACCCCGACCTCTTGAATAGGAAGCCGGACATTATTTAACACCTTGCATATTTTAAGAGTAAGTGGAGACGGTAGATGAGACGTACCTATTATGTATGCTACTTCAAACTTGGCAATAATTCTTCTAACATTGCAATAGTTCGCGCACAATTTGGTCGTACATTACGTACCAGACAAACATTTGCAAAATATACTATCTAAACTTATACCATTATAAGCTGTGATTTGCACATAATCGATGCCACACCGTGACTAATTTATCGAACACTATACGAATAAGTATAGTTCAGTTTTCCACTTTTACTAGACAGTAGCGATGGGCATGATTGCTAATTTTAAATCATTTTCATTTCGTGATTTTTTTTATCGCAATGATTTCACATGCGACTTTTTACGGAGTAAGTTTTAATTTTCGCACTTACAATCGTTTATTACATTTTTCATTAATAATTCAACTAGGAAATATGATCAAGATGCGCTGAAGAGCGCTGATGTTTGGAAGGTTGGTTTTCAAGGAAAACGAATTTCACTTTCGTGAAACGTAGCAAACGACGAGAAGTTTTTCTCTATTTAGCACGAAGCGACGCGAGTGTTCACACTCGCGCGCTCTTTAGCCCAGGCTAATGACCTTGCGCGCAAAATTTAAACAAAGCGGGATTATTAAAGCAATAAATTTCAAACTTTGTAAGATTTTGCTTCGTGATTTTTCACAGATTACTTTAAGTAAGATAACAAGACGTGTTTACATGTTATGAAAATGCTTTTCACATGATTTTTCACATGCTATCTGTGAAATGATCAATCTCTACTAGACAGTAGACACTTTCGCGTGTTCGGCTATTGGTGGTAATTGCTTGAATTACCAGTTGTTTTGGTTCAATAGCATCATTTGATCGGTTTTATACTTTGGAAACATAGTCTTTAGGTTTATATTTGCTTGTAGTGTTGAAGTAAATAGTACGCCTATAGCAACTTTGTATCACGCGCAATTATATATGGTACTATACAGTTTTTACCAAACGTCGAAAAGTCTGTTTTTAACCCCCGACCCAAAAAGAGGGGTGTTATAAGTTTGACGTGTGTATCTGTGTGTCTGTGTATCTATGTATCTGTCTGTGGCATCGTAGCGCCTAAACGAATGAACCGATTTTAATTTAGTTTTTTTTATTACTGTCTTATTACTTGTACATAGTAGTAGGTCCTTTGATCTTCCGAGATAATATTTGTTTACTACCCATGTCGTTATCCGTGTCCGGGATGAAAACTAGCTCTGTGCCAAATCGATGGTGCCCGCGACTTTTTCGATGGGATATAGGTGTATCCCTCGGGAACTCTTTTATTTTCAGGGACATAAAGTAGCTGGGGTGCAAGCTGTCTCTGTATCTACCAAATTTCATCCAAATCGGCTAACAAAATGCGTCGTGCAAAGCAAACTGACAGACAAACATACTACTTTTGCTTTTATAATATTAAAGTAATATGGAAATAGGGATCCATTTGATAACATTTTATAATAGTACCTATCACATATTTTGCGTCTTAATAATCGACTAGCTTTTGCCTACGACTTCTTTTGGATAACGGTGAAATAATATTAAAATCAATTGAGTAGTTTCAGAATTTATCAATTACAAACAAACAAATTTTTCCATTTTCATAGTAAGTAATATTAGTATAGATTTTGAAAAACCTTCGGCCTTCGAGATGGGCCATCACGTTGATTGATTTAGGTCCTAACCACACTATGGTAAATTTGAATTAACAATTAATCACAAAATGTTTAGAACCAACAAATTGGCTCGATTCTCCTAAATGATAAAAATGTCAAGCCAGCTTACGTTGATTGATGTAGGTCCTAACCACACTATCGCTATTTTGAATTAAGGACCTTGTAAACAAACAATACTAGAGATTTAGCCTACCTTGATGAATTAGCGCCTAAAGTCAGGATTTTGACGTAGAAATAACCTCTATAAACGACTGAATTACGTCAAACTAGCTGATATCCGCGAATTTATCCGCGTGGATTTAGGATTTTAAAAATCCCGTGGGAGCTCATTGCTTTTCCGGGAAAAAATTAGCCTGACACCCTCCAGGTACTTAACTATATCCATGCAAAAAATAACATCGATCCGTCACTCCATTGCGGCGTGATTGAAGGACAAACCAACAAACAAACATGTAAATAATTAAGGACAAATAAACAGAAAAGCATACCATTCAACGAAATCGAAACAAATCTTCTAGAAGGCAAGCACAAGGGATTAAAAACAACACAGTGTCCTAATCTCAAAGTATTTTAAGCCACTCATAGTAATCGTATTGTATATGGACGCGATGAAAAACATACTGCGGTATAGATGGAAAACTCATTTCTAAGTGCGAGCGAGAGGCACGAAATGCGGTCGATAACTGCGCGTGCGTTGATAGCAAAGTACCATAGATTAATAACTTATACAGAACCGTTAAAAAATATATGCGGTTGGCGGTACGTTGTTCGCCAGGTCTATAGGTTTTCTCTGTGACGTGCATACTCACTAAGGTTGAGATTTATAGGGCTCAGACTTAAGACACTGTTAAAACGAGACAGCGTTATGTAGCTGGCATAAATCTGTCTCGTTTTAGCTATAACTTAAGTTTAAGCAAAGTCAAAGCACACTCTATAGATTTCAGCCTAAAAAGTAAGATTCGTAAGTATGGGTTACCTGGGGAGAGATCACTCTAGTGATAAGGTCGCCCTTTGTTTAATTAAGTGTATCATATATATTGTCTTTGTAATTTTTTACAATAAAGTTTTTTAAATAAATAAGAAAATAAGCTAAGTCAGGCGGGTCAGCTAGTATACGAATACGTAAATCCTGTTTAAATAATTAAATGGAAAAGGTAACTGACTGACTGATCTATCAACGCACAGCTCAAACTACTGGATGGATTGGGCTGAAAGGCATGCAGGTAGCTATATTGAATCAATTTCCGCTACGCGGGTATTGACACACACGGGTACACGTATTGTCGCACAAGGAAAATATTCTATCTACTGGACAAAACCTTAGGGTTTGATTTCGCCAGCCAGCTTTGGCTGTATTGTAAAAAATACAGGAGCTTATTTACCCCGTATATTATTTTCGCAATTACGGGTTTCTGTATTATCATACCCTGAAATACGGGGTAAGTGGGGTAATCCGTAAAATACGGGGCATCTGGCAATCTGCAGTGCTTGATCAAATGATCACATACTCAAAGTAGGTACATAACTGAAAAGGATTACTCAAAGTATTAGGAAATTATTTCAAAGCATACAAAATTCGTTTCGTTTTAACTTTTAAATGTTTTGTTCTTCAAAGTGCCGCTTCTTTCAAATGTATGTAATTACTCTTTGTGTACTAACGGTACGGAAGAGTTGTATTACTCGTTCTGAATACTAAGTTTGGCACATTTTTACAAATGGCCGCGCTCTAAACTTTTCATTTCCAGATGTTTCCTTTATTTGTGGAACCTAAGTTTATATTTTTTTTCGGCAATTCGTTAACATAGGTAATAAATAACTATCATTCGCCAATTTAAGTTTTTACTCCGGTCAATAGTCCCAACTGACTGCCAATTTTTTTTAGTATATCAATTTCAATCGTAGTAGTTATGTCTAAATACCGGTATAAAAGGAAAAAATTACTGACTTACTGACTGATCTATCAACGCACATCTCAAACTACTGGACGGATCGGGCTGTTTGGCATACAGATACTTAAGAGGGCTCTCTCTGTCACTCGTTTCATACAATCGTAGTTCCAATTTCATTTGAATATTAAGCAACCAAAGTCCATGAAATTTTGCAGACATATTCTAGAAACTAATATCTGTGTCTGTGGTTTTCCAGATTTCTGTTAAAATATTCGGTTTCAAAGTTACGCGGTCTTAAAAATTTTCATACAAATCTTTGAGCCCCTGTAATTTTAAAACTACATATTTTTAGAAAAATCTAAAACACCACAAACACAGATATTAGTTTCTAGAATATGTCTGCAAAATTTCATGGACTTTGGTTGCTTAATATTCAAATGAAATTGGAACTACGATTGTATGAAACGAGTGACGGAGAGAGCCCTGTTAACTATAATATTGACGTGGACATCCGCTAAGAAAGAATTTTGAAAATTCAACTCCTAAGGTCAACATATAAAAGGCTAAGTTTAAGTCATTATCAGAAATGTCACACTCCGTCTGTTTGCACTGACCCTAAGCTCCAGAATTGCTATTAGGGCGAACTCTTTCGGAATACTAAAACTTGTACCACTTTTATTGCACTGTCGCTATTAAATAATGTGTTCTTGTAATGGATTTCTTTTTGTTTATAGCTTTTTATTTATGTGCTTCATATTATTTCTTGCTCTGGAAATAATATAATCTACAAATTACAGGTATTTTATCGGACTCCAACAGGATTAAATAAGCAGTTATAAATTGTAGTTATACCTGTAGTTATAACCATAAAATTATACGAAATTTATAATCGTACTAGCTAACCGATTTATATGAAAATTGGTAGGTACAGAGGTAGCTTGCATCCCGAAATGTACACAGGCCACTTTTTATCCCGGAAAATCAAAGCGTTCCCACGGGATTTAAAAAAACCTAAATCCACGCGGACGAAGTCGTGGGTATCATTTAGTACATTTTAGGCCTACAATATCTTTTGTCGTCAAACATAACCGGAGATAGTAAGCAACAGGGATTGGAGTTGTCTGCCACATTCACAGATAGGGTATTAAGAGGGGTCTCTACGTCACTTGCTCCATACAAACGTAGTTCCAATTTCATTTGAATATTAAGCAACCAAAGTCCATGAAATAGTGCAGACATATTCTAGAAACTAATATACCTACTACTATGCCTGTGGTTTTCCAGATTTCTGTTAAAATATTCGGTCTCAAAGTTACGCGGTCTAAAAATTTCAGATACAAATCTTTGAGCCCCTGTAATTTTAAAACTACATATTTTTAGAAAAATCTAAAACGCCACAGGCACAGATGTTAGTTTCTAGAATATGTCTGCAAAATTTCATGGACTTTGGTTGCTTAATATTCAAGTGAAATTGGAACTACGATTGTATGGAGTAAGTGACGGAGAGAGCCCTGTTAAATTGGACGGGCTATGAAAGCTCTTTGTAAGGCATTGTAGGAAAATGTTCCGTGAAATACATGGCGGACGTTCAAATCAAACTGTTATATACGGCCCAGACCAGATATGAGTATCTACTATGTATATACATTTGTAAGAAGTTTGTAAGATTTGTATAGCGGCCCGAAAAATAAAAACAAAACCCCATTTGCCTTTTTGTACCCACATTTTAAGTTATCTTTTTAACCCCCGACCCAAAAAGAGGGGTGTTATAAGTTTGACGTGTGTATATGTGTATCTGTCTGTGGCATCGTAGCCCCTAAACGAATGAACCGATTTCAATTTAGTTTTTTTTTTGTTTGAAAGGTGGCTTGATCGAGAGTGTTCTTAGCTATAATCCAAGAAAATCGGTTCAGCCGTTTGAAAGTTATAAGCTCTTTTCTAGTTTTCTTATTAGACCGATTATTACTATCCGACCAATACAAATAAGTATCCAGTCAAATTCTTACTTTAATTTAATTTAATTTACCTTGTTTGTAACCTGTAATTTGTGTTTTGTGGTGCAATCAAGTATATACATTATACATATACCTATACACACACACATACATACATACAAAAATAATAGCTGGCCTTGTTTCCAAAGATTTTTAGACTTATTATTTGGGTGGTAAGTTATATTTAAAGTAGAATAAATATTTTTGTTCTCATTTAAAAAATACCTGGCCACTTGAGCGATGCCATTTTGTTCGTGATCTGTCACTAACCGACTTCTTTATATCTACTTACTATTTCTATATCAATGATATAGTTAGGTGCGCCTGTGGCTTCATTGAATTTATGCGTTTTTCGCTCGATTCATTGGGAAAATGTATGAAAAATATCTTTTACAGAGTTGTAGGCGTTTTATGGAAAGCAGAATCTGCTCAAGCAACTAACTTTGACCATGTGTTGAAACGAAATGGCTACAGGTGTTTATATTTTTACGTCTCATTGTCTCTTGAACGAAACCGCTGACAGTGCGGTGGATTCACTGATTGGTTATCAAATTGGACGAGCTATGATGGCTCTTTGTAGGGAATTGTTCCGTGAAATACATAGCGGACGTTCAAATCAAACTGATGTATATGTCCTAGCGACATATAAACGATATTTGCCTGTAGATTCATTCCATTTAAGGCCGATTCACACCAAGCACGTACACGTGACACGGGCGTAGTGACGCGCGTGAATCTGTAGACATAACTACACGCATTACGTCTACACGAACGTTCACTCCTCGCAAGCGGTATGCCATGTCTCATACAGTTTTATACATTACAACGCAATGGTACGCGCTACGTCTACGCTTACGCGACGCTTGCGCAGCCTGTGTGAACGAGCTGTTATACGATTTTTAACCGACTTCAAAAAATGAGGAGGTTCTCAATTCCCCGGAAACTTTTTTTTTAATGTAAGCATGTTCCCCGCTGTTCCCCGATTACTCAAAGACACCTGAACCGATTTTTTCGCTCGGTTCATTGGGAAAATGAAAAATCCATACTTCCATATTTACTTAAGTGTGTCTGTCTGTCTGTTTGTCTGTCTGTCGGTCTATCTGTCTGCTAGCTTTTCACGGCCCAACAGTTTAACCGATTTTGATGAAACACAGAGCTAGCTTACTTCCCCAGGAAGGACATAGACTATACTTTTTGTGAAGTGTGTGAAGTCTATCAATCCGCACTGGGCTCGCTAATAGACCATGGCCGAAAGACCCTAAACTCTTCTCATTATAAGAAGAGATCAGGGTTCAGCTGGTGTGGCGATGAATGTGATAATAAGCTAGGTTGACAACGTGTTTTTGAAGCAAGTTGATTATCGCCATGTTAACGTTAACGTAACGTAAACGTTACTTCCATCCGAAAAACCTCTATACCTGTATACCTGCCTCTTCTCGTGTTTTAATTTTTTAATAATTTTTTAATAATTTTCATATTGCTAGTCTTTTTGTTTTGTTTTAAGTGTTTTGTTTAATCCTTGCTTTATTTTACATATTGTCGAAACTAAATTATTTGTATTTAAGTAACTCATGGTCCGTGACCTCACTTTTTTAGGCTCCCACTGAAAACCAGCGCTGCAGCTTGCTGCAGCATTATGCTGAGTGGGAGACCTATGTTTGGTCACATGTGACACATTCATTTTAGTACATTTTAGCTCATAAGTATAATATTATGTAGTATAACTCGATTAGTTTTAAGATGTAATGTAGTGTTACAGTGACCTAATAAAAAAAGTTTTCTTTCTTCTTTCTTTCTTATAAAAAAGATCTGAGTTAGAGTGGTTACACTCATCCGATACGAGACCGTGAAAATACGGATAAGTATAAAAAACTCGGACCGAACTCGGATATTGCTTACGCACTAATCCGATCTCTCATGATCCACATCCAAGCTATTCACTGGACATCTTTGACATAACTATGTCATATATCCGACTAGCCGATGCCCGCGACTTCGCCCGCGTGGATTTAGGTTTTTTAAAATCCCGTGGGAACTCTTTGATTTTCCGGGATAAAAAGTAGCCTATGTGCTAATCCAGGATATTATCTATCTCCATTCCAAATTTCAGCCAAATCCGTCCAGTAGTTTTTGCGTGAAGGAGTAACAAACACACACACACACACACACCCACACACACACACATACAAACTTTCGCCTTTATAATATTAGTGTGATTTAAATCCGAAGCAAATCCGAGGTATTCTCACGGATGACGGAGAGAACTCGGATGACGGAAGTCGGAGTTAGTGCGTAAGCTACCATACAAATAGCCTATTCTATGCCTACTTCGGAACGTATCAGATCGGATGCAGTGCGCAATCGCTCTTACTCTTATGTAATTTCTCAAGTCTCAAGTCCCGCCGAAAGTAGTTTCATTTCAAAAACTACCCAAGTACCTACTTGCCTACTTTCAAAAGGAATTTCATTGCTTTACGAGAAATGTTTCCAAGAACTTAAATCGCCTTAAAGCTAGCGAATTTATACAACTTTCAGTATCTTGTTCACATTTTTTAACCCCCGACCCAAAAAGAGGGGTGTTATAAGTTTGACGTGTGTATCTGTGTATCTGTGTGTCTGTGTATCTGTGTATCTGTCTGTGGCATCGTAGCGCCTAAACGAATGAACCGATTTTAATTTAGTTTTTTTTGTTTGAAAGGTGGCTTGATCGAGAGTGTTCTTAGCTATAATCCAAAAAAATTGGTGCAGCCGTTTAAGAGTTATCAGCTCTTTTCTAGTTTTCTTGTAGAAAAGAAGGTTACATAACCGTTAGGTTCATAATATTATGTCACTTGACAAATGCCAAGCTGTCAAGATGGACGTTGCCTAAATACATAATTATTTATTTGAAAATGATGTTTTGGAAAACTCTGATACTTTGGATCGTAGGCGCGGAATAGTCCAAGAAAATCGGTTCAGCCGTTTGAAAGTTATCAGGTCTTTTCGGTCTTTTCTAGTTACTGTAACTTCACTTGTCGGGGGTGTTATAAATTTTTAATTTACACTTGTTTGCCTTTGTGATTTCGAGTTCGTTTTTTTGGAATTTGGCTCTCCGAGAGGGAACTTTGATATCTCATAAGGACTCTCAAGTTAGTGTACCTATGCATGTTACAAGATTCCTCGTAAAAATAATATTCTTACAAAGTAAGGTACGTCCCTGTCTTTTGTACTTGTTCCTCGATAAGTGCATAAGATAGTAGTTCTGAAAGAGATTTGCTAAAGGGATATAAGCACATCCTTTTCTGGAAAATGTTAGTTTTAAGTAAGTATCTTGATCCTTACAAATAAATATTATCAATGCGAAAGTAACTTTGTCTGTCTGTGTATTACGCAATCACGCCTAAACTACTGAACCGGTTTAAATAAAATTTGGTACAGAGATAGTGTAGATAGTCTAGAGTCTGAGAAAGGAAATAGGCTTCTTTTTAATGCAAGGGTAGCAGCAACAACCCTTGATAGTTTGTATGGAAATTACGTCACTTTAAAGCTAGAAGCTTGAAACTCATTTTTTTGGCTTTTGATTACTTAGATATAAATAAATTATATAGATATTAGTTTCTAGAATATGTCTGCAAAAAGAGAATGACCAGCACTCTATGGAGTTTGGGCCACTTACAAATATTTTTGTGTCTCAATGAAAGTTTACATATAATAAAGTTTGATATCCCTACTTTCATATAAAAAAAGAATTTTTAATTTATTCCTCCCAGTTTCTGAGAAAAACTGTTTTATGTAAAAGGTTAGGTTAGGTTTGGTAAGTAGGTTTTATTAGGTAAAGTAAAGTAGGTAGTAGTTTCCACATATCACCAGGACGATTTTAGTGCTGCCTATATGGTGCAAGTACATAGTTATTCCCAATGAATCACTTGAAGATGTACAAGGTGCCATTGCATTTACCTATACCTATATTTTTATGATGAAGTTATAGCATATACGGAGCTTAATACGAAGGAAATATAGTTCTCAACTCGACATACAAGACAACGCGCAACGGTCAACGATATGGGATTAAAATATCTAAATTCGAACCACCCTGAAAACTGCATTCAAAGAGTATGTGAACACTACGACTGCAATTATCGAAATTGACAGAAAGCAAAAACCATAGACCTGCAACTAGCACTTATCGAGTTGATTCGATTCGATCAAGATGGTTTGTAAAAAAATATCGACTTTTTTTAATATTACTATGAAAATAATAGTCTTTAATCGATTATAACTCGAACACCACCGATTTTGATCATCGATTTCGTAAAATAACATCACTATGGTATGTTTACCGATAAAAATGGAGACTGGATTTCTGTATAGTAACAATTGAAGTACTTTTAAAATGAGGGAAAAATCTCGGGATAGTCAGCACTTTATTTTTTATGCCAAACTGAATTATAAAATAAAACATAAATTATGAAAATAATTATCTTCTGACACAAGCGTGGCCCGTGTATGATCATTCTCCTTTCATGGACTTCGGTTGCTTAATATTCAAATGAAATTG
The DNA here is from genome assembly GCF_905333055.1 of Maniola jurtina. Lineage (NCBI taxonomy): Eukaryota > Metazoa > Arthropoda > Insecta > Lepidoptera > Nymphalidae > Maniola > Maniola jurtina. The sequence goes on along the minus strand of NC_060052.1, from coordinate 3,635,771 downwards.
GAACTACGTTTGTATGGAGCAAGTGACGGAGAGACCCCTCTTAAGAAGAATAATAAGAAGAAGATAATAATATTCTTACTTCGAGATGAATTGTTTTTTTTTTTCTTACCATAAAGCTCCATTCTAATGCTTTATTGCTACTACCATCTAGCCTATGGGCTAATAAGTAATATTATTCTAGTTTAAACTTCTACTTTGAACACTAGTGATATAACTTAGAGGTTTTAAAGCCATAACCTGTTTCTCAAGAGTATTCTTCAAAGTAGAAATTCTAACAAAAGTTAGTTTATTTTCACCAGCCCGCCTTTTGTGAGGGTTGAATAGATAATATTTCAATGGAAATAAATTCAGCGCAAGCGACTTTTAAAAGGTTTTTGTTTCCTCGTAACGAGCGGAATATGAATGAGACTGCGATGGTTTTTTTGTTACTTAAGCGCAATGCCCACCGGCACAGTGCTATGTGATTTTTGATGATATTATATTATAGCAGGACAGTCAAATTTGAACTCATTTGCTTTATCACACTAATATTATAAAGGCGAAAGTTTGTGTGTATGTGTGTGTATGTTTGTTACTCCTTCACGCAAAAACTACTGGACGGATTTGACTGTTTGGAATGGAGATAGATAATATCCAGGATTAGCACATAGGCTACTTTTTACCGAAAAATCAAAGAGTTCCCACGGGATTTTGAAAAACCTAAATCCACGCGGACGAAGTCGCGGGCATTATTTAGTTTTCATTATCTTACTTTTCAACATTATAAAATAAATGCCGGATGATTGAAATGGAACCATTCATCATTAGGCACTGGAACTCCCTGGTATATGATAGGGTAGGCGTGTTTGGATTTAAATATTTTGCTGTCAATTCTTTTTAGTATATTCAAAAAAGCTTTCTTTTTACAAAATTTAATTTGATAACAACCTCAAAGTAGGCTTTTATTTACTTTGGCACGGAGGTGGTGACTCAAAGCGTCGCAACTAAAGCTCCTTTCAACTCCTCATTTTTATTTTTGTCATACCAATATCAACCGTATACCACAGTTAATAAAGTCTTATTTAAGTTCTTATCAAAAAACACGCTGAACCTCCGCTCCACTCCACTTCACTAGGAAGGTAGAGCTGTAATCTTTTAAATGTTGGTTAATTTATTATATTAAGTAGGTATATTGTTTTTATATAATACAAGTACCTATTTCCTATCCAAATCACACTTCTGTTACGAAATAGGTGACATAACTGAACTTCTAGGTCAAGTGATGGACTAAGAGCCAGTGTGTGTCAGACCTTTGTTATTTTATAAAAGCTGAAAGTTTCTCTGCGTATTGTCCCCAACACAGGGAGGAGCGATCAGCGATTGTGAAGTTTGTATCATGGTGGTTTTGAGATATAAGAGTTAATAAAGGTCCAAAAAATCTTACATCAAAGTATAAAGTCTAATTTTTTGATTGAAAATTTGATTGAAACTACCATGATCCAAACTTCATAGACGCTGATCGTTCCTCCCTGTGTTGGAGAAATTCGCAGAGAAACTTTCAGCTTTTATAAAATAAAGAGGTCTGGCGCGCGCTGGCTCTCACTCTATGAGGACAATGTAAGTGTATTTGTTATGCAAGTACCTGTTACAATTACGAAAATATACCTATACTTATTCTACATGGGCTACATAATAATTATGTCCCTAGAATTAGGTGGTCTATACTTAGGATGCTAAGTAACTTTCACTAGGTAACTTAACTGGTTTAGACTTCCCAGTTTTTATGAAAATAAGGTCTGCGATGGAAAATTATTTCCGGTTAGGTAAAGTGCTCGGCACTAATTAGTATGACATGACTAAGGCTTAAGACACACCGGCAGACACGCGAGTTCGTTCTTGATAACAAGTAACAACTCGCACTAAGCAACCTAAGTAATCTCCCTGGCGCAGTGTGAGCACTGTGTTCTCATAAACAAGAGGACCCAGATTCGATTCCTGACAGGGGCAATCGGGTAATTCATAGTTTCTGAATTGTCTTCTTCAGCCCTGGCTATATGTTACCACACTACCGGCAAAGCCGTGCCGCTTTAAAAAAAAAACTTCCATACTCCTTCTAAGTTAACCGGCTTCCATCTTAGACTTCATCATCACTTGCCACTAGGTGAGATCGCAGTCAAGGGCTAACTTGGTATGGTAACGCGTAAATCCTGTGTTTAGTTTTCACTGTACCAATTTCAATAGTAGGTATTCCAAGTACATAAAGCTGAGTTTAGTTAGTTATCAAAATGAAATGAGTGATGATTCCTCGCCACTCAGTTAGTTTGCGTTGGCCCTTAGGCTACATTTTTCTTGATAGTTTATTTTTAGTAGAGGAACCGAGGAAATGATTTCCATGGTAGGTATTTTGTTTTTATTCAATCCAATTTTAACTGTATCTAAGTCAAAGTAAATAAAGGCTGAGTTTCAGTTGTTATTTAAAAGTTCGCTTCGTCTCATGTGCCCCAACGATGTTTATTTATAATTAGTTTAGTTTATAAATTTTTAATTTACACTTGTTGTTATTTCTGTTGTTTTAAAATGAGAGAATAAATAAATGGGAGTCAAAAAATATATAATTATTAATTAGTAATATTTTCAACAATTTACCCGAACAGACATCGAACCGTAAGCTTCGCTTGCTGTTATGGGTTCTATTCACATCACAAAAACACTTCTAGAACAGACTATTTCTTTTTAACCCCCGACCCAAAAAGAGGGGTGTTATAAGTTTGACGTGTGTATCTGTGTATCTGTGTATCTGTGTATCTGTGTATCTGTGTATCTGTGTATCTGTCTGTGGCCTCGTAGCGCCTAAACGAATGAACCGATTTTAATTTAGTTTTTTTTATTTGAAAGGTGGCTTGATCGAGAGTGTTCTTAGCTATAATCCAAAAAAATTGGTTCAGCCGTTTGGAAGTTATCAGCTCTTTTCTGGTTTTCTTATTACTTTTATCCCACGACCACCAGAGGTTACGTATTTTCTGACACAGGAAATATGTACGATTGAGTAGTGTTAGTAAGTACTAAGAAAGCATGCCTAGCCTACGTGCTAGCTTGCTTAGACGGCCAATTTTCAGGTATCTGATAATCAAGGTACATAAAACCATTACTTACCTCACGTAAATTCTCCAAACTGATTTTTACGTATATTTTAGGCAATATCCTTAAAAATATGTCGCCAATACTCCCAGACACTTCCCGCGTCGGCCGTATTGCTTTGCAGACGCTTTAAAGCTCCCAAAATAAGTAATTACTTAACTGCACGTAAATTCTGATGCTCCATTTTTATATATGTCCACCAGACAACTATTTTAAAACCTTTTACAAGAAGACAGACCGATCCAGAGGGCCAATCATCCCCTAAATTCAATTTTAATGCCTCTGTGGGTTTGAGCGCGAAGGCATCATTATCTACGCGCATGAGACTGAGTAAGACATGTATTAGGATATATTGACTTCTCTCTCACTCTCTTATAGTTTACTTATGTCAATTAATTATTAATATTAAAAAAAATCAGCTAAAAATTAAAAAAATTGGAGAATTTACGTGAGGTAAGTAATGTTTTTATGTACCTTGATTACCTGATACCTGAAAATTGGCCGTCTAAGCAAGCTAGCAGGTCTGTAGGCATGCGTTCTTAGTACATACTAACACTACTCAATCGTCCACATTTCGTTCGTCAGAAAATATGTGACGGCTGGTGGCCCTGGGATCTTTCACTATTGTAACAGAGGTTCATAATATTATGTCAATTGGCAAATGTCAAGCTGTCAAGATGGACGTTGCTTAGATACATAATTATTTATTTGAAAATAATGTTTTGGAAAACTCCGATACTTTGGATCGTAGCCGCGGAGTTTCTAATTTATAAAATATTATAATCACAGTTAAACGAGAAAACATCAATTCAATTATAATATCCAACAGTCAACCAAAGGCCACGAACAATCAACCCAAGCCCAAACCCAAACCATAGTCAAACTATTTTTAGGGTTCAGTAGGTATCTGTAGAAAAAAAAAGATGTTGAAGCCTCGACTGTTGTAGTCGCGTAGGTGTGCATGGCACCATTAAATATTGTAGGAGGCGATGACCCTCCGCGCGGCTGAGGTTCCCGCATCCTAGTCGCTTTGTCGCGCAGGTTTGGATGATGCATTAGGCGCACCTTCTTTATATTTTATCTGCTTGAACTCAGCTTATTCACTTTGACAAAATACGTTTAAAATTCATCATCATCAGGATCAACCCATCGCCGGCTCACTACTGAGCACAAGTCTCCTCTCAGAATGAGAAGCTACCACACTGGCCAAGCACGTATTGGCAAACCTCACGCACCTTTGAGGGAGCATTATGGCCAACTCTTAAGCATGCAGGTTTCCTGACGATGTTTTCCTTCACCACTTCGGTGTCTGTCTGTGTGTCATCTTTCAAGAGAATCAAAACTTATAAATTGGGTACTTCCCGTTTACGTAGAATCATGAAAGGCAGGTAGCAATATCTTATAGCCCAAGCACTCTACTCCTGTGGCCCAAGTAAACAGAAAAATCCGACAACTGAATTGTCATTACATAAAAAAAACTTGTACGGAACTCTTCATGTGTGAGGCAGACTCGCACTTGACCGGTTTTTGAAAGTTATGTCTAATAAAAATTTGACATGCAATAACAAACAAAATGAAATACAAGTCACTTTATTCCTTATTTCATGGGGTGAAAGTCGATTTCAATTTAATCGTAGGTATATCTTGAAAAGCGAACTGTTATACGACTACGTAAAATGGGTACATTTTTAAAGCAACGACATGTTAGAAACAGATATTTCGTTTTGGTTGTGTTAAACTATGTGAGTCATTCAGATAATTCTTGATCAAAAATATTTCATGGAACGTATAATTAACATAACATTGATGTTACTTTTGAAGAGATATTAGCTGCCTTATTGGATTTATATTATTATAGAAATCGGGTTTTAGAATAGCACAAATAAACGGTAATTTATGAATAAAAGTTTAAAAAGCGTGAAATAAAAATTAAATTAAAAATTTAAAAAACCCCCGACACATAAACCTCTAAAAAGTAAATAAATAATAGGTAAGTATGTATGGGCCCTTTAAGAATAGTATAAATAGTAAAGTTTTTACTAAAGACTATTCTTTCTACAACAGATGACTTTCATAGTTTATGATAGGTAGCGGTCCCTCGACGCAACGAACGCTTGGATAAAAACTTTACTATTTATACTATTCTTAAAGGGCCCATACATACTTACCTATTATTTATTTACTTTTTAGAGGTTTATGTGTCGGGCGTTTTTTAAATTTTTAATTTAATTTTTATTAATAGTACTTATTCACTTCTTTTTCATAATTTTTGTTTCTTCTACACTAATATCTTATACCTACACAAAAGTTATTTTGTAGATTTGTGTAGGAGTAATCTCCAGAAGAAATGATCCGATTTTGATAATCCTTTCACTGATAGATAGCAGTATTATCCATAAATGCTGTGGCCTATAAATTTTATCACGCGGACGAAGTTGCGGGCAAAAGTTACACTTTATTAAATTAATTAATTAATTAAAAACACTTACCTAATTTAATACTTATACAAGGTGCACTAAATCTAGATCAACGTTCAATGCACTGAACGATGGAAACGAGAATGACCGACCGACTGACAAACCTTATATAATAACAACATAAGAATTGCATAAACTTCTTGGTTCTTGGATCCGTATTGTATAAAGCCTAGCTTACTCGCTACAATCTAATTTTAACCTTAACTCATAGCATTAAAGTCTAAATTTGCTATCCATTTCAAAAATTGTAGCTGCTTTGAAGAACTTTAGCACATTAAATTGCAATGCAAATTAAACTCTATTTCTATACACACAAAATCCTTTATTGTAAACTAGTACCATCTTCTTTACTATGACTAAGATGATGTCCATTCTGATATCAGAATCAATTTAATTTCAGTCTTACAGTATTACTTATAAAGTTCATTTTTATTTGCGTTATAATGTATGTGATCTGTGAGGTAAAGCAAAGTGTTGTTAATGCAAAATCAACCATATTTGTAATGTTAAAAAGGTTCAATATTGAAGCGGTGTTAATTCGCAAAATGATCGTTTGAACAAAGTAAGCGCAACTCTGGGATATCCCAGCTGTTGTTCGCGGCTTGGTGTTATGGAAGTGGACTTTTTAAAATTAAATATATTTTTCACAAGTTTAACAAATGAATTAATTTTTAGTAAAAATAAATAAATTTAAATTTTGTTTTACTCTTAATCAATTAACTGAACGAAAAAAATAGAGATAGGATCTCTGCTTTTATTTTAACACTAGCTGACGCCCACGACTTCGTCCGCGTGGATTTAGGTTTTTCGAAATCCCGTAGGAACTCTTTGATTTACCGGGATAAAAAGGAGCCTATGTGCTAATCCAGGATATTATTATCTATTTCATTTCCAAATATCAGCCAAATCCGTTCAGTAGTTATTGAGTGAAAGAGTAAAAACATACACACACACACACATACACACAAACTTTCGCCTTTATAATATTAGTGTGAATTATAGAATACTTCTTTAATTTTCTTCAGTAATATGGTCCATACCTTAGCTAAAAAGCCTCGTAAGTTATAGAGTTGGAATAATTGACCGCACCATCGTATAAAAATAACACTTTTTAATTTTCATGGCACCACTTTGAAAGGTTTAATTTGTTGTTATATATAGCGGCAATAGAAATACATCTCACAAATTAAAAAAAAATTAAAAGAAGCCATCTCCATACAAAGTAAGTGTAACCGCTTATATCCTGGTAGGCTTTCATAATTTGGTTCATGGAAATTCGGAGGTTCCTCAACTTCGAATTGATGTTTGGAAACTCTTCCCATGAGGTTTCAAAACATGTAAATGTCTACCCTTTTGTAATAGGGTTCCGTATATTAAAACGAGGAACCCTTATGGTTACGTCATGTCTAACGCTGTGATAGCCTAGTGGTTGAGGTCTTGGCCTCCTATTGCAGGGGACCTGGATTCGATTCCTGGCCTCTAACCTACCTCTAACTTTTCGGAGCTTTGCTTCAACGGCGAACCTAGAATAAGATTTTTTCCTGTTCCTTTTTCATATATTACTAGCCGATGCCCGCGACTTCGCCCGCGTGGATTTAGGTTTTTTGAAATCCCGTGGGAACTCTTTGATTTTCCGGGATAAAAAGTAGCCTATGTCCTAATCCAGGATATTATCTATCTCCATTCCAAATTTCAGCCAAATCCGTCCAGTAGTTTTTGCGTGAAGGAGTAACAAACATACACACACACACACACATACAAACTTTCGCCTTTATAATATTAGTGTGACGCCCAATTGAAAATAATTTAAATAAATTTCTAATTCAATATTCGGTTTTGAGTTTTGGGTCAACGCTCTATACCAAATACTAAACTTATTTCGTCTACGAACTTATAGAGTTCTGTGACACGCGGACAGACAGACAGACAGCAGAGCGACATGAATAAGGCTCTCCTTTGTGTACGGATCCCTAAAAATGCTACAGAACCCTACTCTAAGCGTGATCTTTTACACACTTGACTAGTTATTTTGTATTCAAATTGACACGGAAAGTACTTTTTGCCGCAATGATGTTCCAGTGAAACTTTGTATCGTTTGTAAAAAGTTTTTTATACATTTTGTATCACGCTATGAAAGTTTTAACAGGGCTCTCTCCGCCACTTACTCCATACAATAGTAGTTCCAATTTCTTTTGAATATTAAGCAACCAAAGTACATGAAATTTTGCAGACATATTCTAGAAACTAATATCTTTGCCTATGGTGTTTTAGATTTTCTAAAAATATGCAGTTTTAAAATTACAGGGGCTCAAAGATTTGTATGTGAATTTTTAAAACCGCGTAACTTTGAAACCGAATATTTCAACAGAAATCTGGAAAACCACAGACATAGATATTAGTTTCTAGAATATGTTTGCAAAACTTCATGGACTTTGGTTGCTTAATATTCAAATGAAATTTGAACTACGTTTGTATGGAGCGAGTGACGGAGTGACCCTTCTTAAGTTATTGGTTTTGTTGTTTTGGGAATCGTCGCATGGAATATTAATGGTATTTAGGTCTATAGCATAGACAGAGACAACGCTCTAACAAGCCGAAATCTCTTTCTAAAGTTCGACAATATTTCCTACTGGGCACTGTACGTAATTTTAATTAGTTTGTAATACATACACACTAAGCCATTTATTTACCGGTTCACTAACCTACATAGCAACTTGATAACTCGGACAGGTGATTCACAAAGTGATTGTATGACGTAAAAAAACCGGCCAAGTGCGAGTCAGACTCGCGTACTGAGGGTTCCGTACTAGGGTATTTTTCCGATGTTTTAAAAATAAATAAAAATCAGTTTTAGAATATACAGTAAAGCCTTTTCATATGATACCCCACTTGGTATAATTTTTTTTTTCCCCCCTAATTTGAAACATAAACTGAATTTTTATTCAGAAAGTAATAATACAGATTTTCACAAATGTTAAAAATACTTAAATATAAAAATTATAAAACAAAAATATCTTGGTATAATAATTATAATCTTACTTTGAAAATTGTATTCATACTAATTAATTTGTTCATGAACTCATTTTAGTTTTTTTTTGTGATGTAAGTTGTAACCACAAATTCACGATTTTCGGATATTTTTTCCTTTACTTGTGCTATAAGGCCTACCTACCTACCAAATATCATGATTCTAGGTCATCGGGAAGTACCCTATCGGTTTTCTTGACAGACACGACAGACGGACAGTCGGACAGACAGACAACAAAATGATCCTATAACACATACACGCAGTGTTCATGGTGAAGGTAAATAGCGTGAGGAAACCTGCATGCCTGAGAGTTCTCCATAATTTTCTCACAGGTGTATGAAGTCTGCCAATCCGCATTTGTATAGAAGCATATACGAAAGTCCATGATATATAAAGAATCAAAAGATAATCCGGTAAAAAGGCAAATCTGTATGGTACAACATGCAGCACCACTTGCCCTCCCACTGCTAAGCATGCAGGAAAAGCCAGCGAAACGTGCGTCGAGGTTCTGGTGGATTTGTGTAGTGTTACGTGGTGGTAGGTACTTTAAGCTTGCTTGGTGGCTGGCTTTTTCTTCATACTTAGCAGTGGGAGGAAGGTTGGTGCAGGTTGTACCATTCAGATTTGCCTTATTTAGGGGATTATAGCAAACTAGAGGATGCCCGCGACGTCGTCCGCGTATGTAGGATATTAAGGATCCCGTAGGAACTGTTTAATTTTCCGTGATAAAAAGTTGCCTATGTCAATAACAGGGACGCAAGCTACCTCGGTGCCAAATTTCATACAAATCAGATAAGCGGATGGATCTTTAGGAATCCCGTGGGAACTCTGTGATTTTCCAGGATAAAAAGAAGCCTATGTCCATCCCCGGGGATATAAGCTAACTCTGTACCAAATTTTGTCAGAATTGGTTTAGCTGTTGGGCCGTGAAAAGGTAGCAGACAGACAGACAGACACAATTTCGCTTAACTAAAATATTAAGTATGGATTAAGCTTTTGATTCTTTGTAAATCCGCATTTGGCTAACATAGCGGACTATCGCCAAACCTTTCTCATTATGAGAGGAGACTATACTCAGTAGTGGGCCGGCGGCGGTGGTTTAATGATAATGATGATTTTTACTCTTTGATGTAGACACTAAACTAAGTAATAGGTAATAGGTATGTAGTACGTTTAAAAAGTTTTGATGCTTAATAATTTGGTGAGAAATTTTTAATTAATTAAGTACTCTGTATCAGAATACGAAAATATGACCTTGCCCACTCATATGACTCAACTTAATGCCAAAAACCCCAAAACAATTGAGCCACTAACCGAAAAACATAATATAACCCATTACCCAAGATTATGCACTGAGATTTAATAATCCAGCCTAAATTGATTCACTGAAAATTAAGCCTTAAATTCGAAAATGTAGAGTTGCATTTCGCCTTTACAAAGTAATCACGATTCATCTTACAAACTAACAACCGAATTAATTTGCGGTTTCAAAATGAACTCTGTGTTAATAAACATACGGTTGAAATAGTTGTTAAAACTTAATGAAGGAAGGTCAACTTTCTCCTGGTAAGAGTAGGGGCGAACCGGATCCACTACTACATTCACTAGAGTTGGATGACTAAGTCTTGATACTTACTATGATGTCATTTGTGTCTACTGGATGTAACGAAACTTATTTAATTTCGTTGAAATTAACTTAGGAAATATTAAGTTTAGTTCAAGGTTATCCTTTATTATTATTTCATGAAATAAAGCTCTTTCTTGTGTAAATGTTACATTTTAAACTATAAAAGTGTTATTCTACTGATTTTTCCATGAGGCAGTAACACAAACAGATTCACGCGTTTAATAGTACCTAATGTTGACACGTTTATAGATACAGCTTTTCCTTTTTCATCTTCGTAGATTCAATAGATATAACTACTTTGATATTTAATATCTTTTCAAAAAGATTTACTTGCCTGAACAAAATTCAACAACTATTCAATTTTAAACAACTTTTAAGCATTTATTGACTCTTTTCGGAAAATGTAATGGTTTAAAACTTTAGGACATCGGTTTAAAAGTAAACCATATTACATTATTCCGTAAGAAAAGGCCCCTCAATCCTCATTTTACATGCAAATGAAGCCGTCCGCATCCCGAGCGCTAAAGTATCAAGACTAATGTACCGCTCACTAGAATATGTAACATCTAGTACGAACAATGGGTCTGTTGCATCTTTGAAAGCCTGTAAACGAAAATTTACTTACCAAGTGGTGGAGGTAACTCTAGTAAGTTTAACAACGAACATTTCGGTACAAATTACTTTTGTACCATTTCATAAGGAGGTTTTCGCGCTGAAATTCGGACCTGATTTCAGATTCAATCTCAAAAAGACAAAAATACTATAGCGGCTAGCCATTAAGAGAAGTTAGTATATGGATAGGGTTTTCTCTGTCATGAAATCCCATACAAATAACAAAGAGAGAAACTCAATGGGCATTAACCGTTTTGAGTGACCAACCAATCACAAACGAACCTACTCGTATGTTTTAGAGATCCTATGTTGTTTTCAAAAAACAATCGAAATTCAATTCGAAAACATAGGTTCGTTTTTAACCCCCGACCCAAAAAGAGGGGTGTTATAAGTTTGACGTGTGTATCCGAGTGTCTGTGTATCTGTGTATCTGTCTGTGGTACCGTAGCGCCTAAACTAATGAACCGATTTTAATTTAGTTTTTTTTGTTTGAAAGGTGGCTTGATCTACAGTGCTCTTAGCTATAATCCAAGAAAATCGGTTCAGCCGTTTGAAAGTTATCAGCTCTTTTCTAGTTACTGTAACCTTCACTTGTCGGGGGTGTTTTAAATTTTTAATTTACACTTGTTGATTGGTTGGTCACACAAAATGATCGACGCCCACTGACATTTGTGTCTTCATCATTTGGGATTACGTAACAGAGAGAGCCCTGTGCTAACTTCTCTCCGTGCATATAGTATAGATGTGCAAACACAGATGCACTCTATTGCTTCACTCTCATAGTCCAATGGGACGGCACGAATTATGCGTGGGTCCAACAGGTATAGATACGTCATACTCTCCGAAGTCGGGTCTTAATCTCATTTCTTCATGGGTTTGAACGGCTTAGACCATAGTCCACCATTACCATTATGGGCCAGTGCGGAAAGACTTCTGAACCCACTTTTGAGAAAATAATGGAAAACTCTCAGGAATGCAGGTTTTCTCTCGAAGAATCCTTCACCATTAGGACTTAGGTAGGCATATGGTATTTTTGGATCATGAATTAAATGCTTAATTTAATGCGATTTCGGCCACATCTGAATTTTCAAAGTTTTGTGCATGTATTCCAATTTAAATGGGTACGAACTTTAATAAGATAAAACTACAAGTGTAAATTAAAAATTTATAACACCCCCGACAAGTGAACGTCACAGTAACTAGAAAAGAGCTGATAACTTTCAAACGGCTGAACCGATTTTCTTGGATTACAGCCAAGAACACTCTCGATCAAGCCACCTATCAAACAAAAAAAAAAACTTAATTAAAATGGGTTCATTTGTTTAGGAGCTACGATGCCACAGACAGATACACACGTCAAACTTATAACACTCCTCTTTTTCGGTCGGGGGTTAAAAAAACAGTAAAAGACCATACTTTCAAAATAAATTTATTTTCAAAATAAGTTAACAACATTCACTGCTTCAACAAATAGGTAGAGTGGAACATGATATCAGTATCTACAATAATAATTAATTAATTAATCAAAACAATTATGGGCACACATTTGGTTAAATATTACAGATTTTAATTTAATAAATTAATGTAACAAACTACTCAAATGAAACAATACTCAAATAAGTATAGGCTTCGTTATTTAAATAATATGTTTTATCAACTAAAAACAAAATACATTATTCATTATTTTACAGTACTTAATTTAATTTTTAAATAAATAGAAATAAATTACATCTTATTATAATAATATTAATTAAATAACTTTTTATAAATCAAACAACAGACATGCACCCAAACATACAATAAATTACAAACACGCATTAAATAATAACACAATCAATTTATTCTATAACAATAATTAACTTTACCATAATGAATATGGGCTAGGTCTAAAAAATAAGTATTCTATGATTAGAATCTATTTACAATTCGTTATACATAGTTTAAATATTTAATTATTATTGATTATTTTATTTATTTATTCCTTGATTTAGGAATTGTCTCCGAAATCAAAATAAATATAATAGAAAATTTATTTTAGAGTCGATTTATAACCGCCAAATAAATTTGAGCTTATTAATAATAATTATTGTCAAATTTATTTTGCAGTTGAAAAGCTCTTTATTCCATTAAATAAAATTATGGTATAAGAGACCGTGGAAAATATAGAGGAGATGCTTGATAACGGCATAAAGTTTGCAATAATGGTTCCTATTACTTTCCCTGAGTATGGCAACCTAAACTTAACAGCAGGAAAATGGTGGAGTTATGAAATTTTTTATACAATTTTTTTTTTGATTTCCCGCTTTCGTCAACTGTAACAGATTATGCTTATGTATTTATAAAACGAACTACATTTCCCATATTTTGCCTTTACGAAAATGGAGTATAAAACTGATCATACATTATAGCATATTTACCGCATGAGCCGCACATGATGGCGCATTTCTTAAAAAAAAACACTTCTTATTGCAGATAACTGGTCTTGTATGCATGGAGGTGGTGACGAGTACCGTCGCTTTGGCACTAAACAGGTATTATTATTATTATTAACTTTATTTGTATTACTACAAGTAAGAAAATAACAATATATGTGTACCTAAGTTATTGTTGTCTGCAGCAAGCGGCGGGGAACAGAAGAAAAGCATACACACATCACCCATGTGACGCATATTACTTGCGAAGCGAGGCTTTGGATTGTGTATTGGCCCAAATATAAACATCAGGAATTCAAGAAAGGCGTCTGCTATAGGTACCTAATAAAAACGGAATCAAAAGTTGTATACCACGAGATTATCCACAAGACTCACAGGAGATCAAGAGTCGTAAAAGTTTCTATTTTAGTACCTAGGTACCTAATAACTGTACATGCATTTTTATCACCTCTTCCTAATTGCAGATCTTGAAGCAATGTGCGATTTCGTTTAATTTTCCCGTGCACATATTCTGTAAACTGACGACATTGGGATTTTAAGTTCCGAAAAGCGTTGCGGTAATGCTGTAATGCTATAATGTACGATCAGTATAAGTCGAGGTTAAGGTCAACCCACATCGCTATAAATCCCAAGATGATTTCCTGCCGCTAATAAGATTCTCGTGTCATACGTTATACAAGTGGGTCACAAAAATAATATTATATTTTTCTAGAAAATAACATGGTGTTTACCACGAACTTGTGAATTTCATTGGTTGTTTTTGTTTTTCACCCGGCTTATTTCACTAGTCGTTATTTCAGTTGTGGGAAGACCCACATGCTGTGTAAGTAATATATACAATGTACCTATAGTATATTGTATAACCGCTAAAGTGCGTATATCAATTGAAATTCAAATAATAACAAAAAAAAAACTGTTCTATGATTTTAGGTTTAGTTCAGTTAAGGTAAGAAGGTAAAATTCTGAAATTCTGCGCTTTAACTTCAAACACGGTATTCTGTAAATTATCTGGTCATTGCTGAAATAAACGTATCATGTAATCTAGCGGTAACAATCAACCAAGTTAGCAACCAATGAAATTAATAGCTATGTATAGGGTGTGCAGCATGTATTGGATGTTTTTTCCGATTCCAATTATGTATGTTGAATATTATATAATAATTATAAAATGAAATCGTTCCCCTAGTAGATTGAAAAATATTTTCTTTATAAAAAAAGCTCCGCCGTAAGTAGTTGAAACAGAATTATTGTGCAGATATTAAATTCCTCAGTCGCAATAACCTGCAAAGAAAAAGGGTACGTAGTTAATTTTTACATGTAGATTGTACAAATATATAATATTGAAGTGTCTGTTTGTGATCTATTAATATTTTTATAATATTCCATACTAATATTATAAATGCGAAAGTGTATCTGTCTGCCAGTCTGTCTGATAGCTTTCTACAGCCGGTTCTACATTTAATCGGTTTTGACAACGAAAATTCGCGGAATTATTAAAAATCTAAACTTACGCAGACGAAGGCGCGGGCATCATCTTGTTTAAAAAGCTTATAAATGGTTATTTTCACGTTATTTATACCTGGACACTATTTCTATTTTTGTCTAGCGTCTAGACATACCTAGTTCATTTTGCTACTCAACAATTTCTTTGAAGCACTTAGTTTACAAAGCAGCCGAGGTATTGCTAAGACAATATGAATTTCTATAAACTACAGTTCAAAGGAAAGCTTGTAACTTCAAAGCAAATTGTGTAAAATACCAAATTACTTAGATACAAAGCGTGACAGAAGCTACTTGGGCAGGACATCAGAATGAACCCTTGCACCTTTCCTTTTAGGTATTTGTTACTCTAAGGTTTGTAACTTATGCACGTATTATGTTTTACTTAAGCTGAATAATTTAAATTCTATGAACTTTTACAAAACCTAATATGCCTAAAAAAAAGAGTTTTTTAACACAAAAAGATGTAATTATTATTATCTTAATTTGAATGTTGTGATGGGCTGAATCATGGTGTCAGCTAATTCTAGTGTCAGTGACATCGTTACATTGTTGATGTGAAACTAAATTGCAGTAGAAATGCAGGATGAAAGGTATCTATGTGCGAAATTGGATCACTTATGATCAGTTCAGTAGATGAGTTGCGAAAAAAGGACTGATAGACACAATTATGCATATATTTCATAATTTGCGTAAACTTCATGACCTGGAACTCTCATGAGTTTATATTCTTAAAGCATGTGTTATCATAAATGTTTGGGGTTTAAGATGCTGAAATGGCGATCTCGCATCAGAAAATCTAATTCTAGCCTTAACAGATCCTTTAGAGGACGGACGCTTAACATCGAGCGCAGCATAGGAGTGGTTGGATCTGGGCGGCACAAGACTGCGGTGTGTGGAAGGAAGCCCGTTTAAAAGACCTATGCCCTAGAAACGGAAACCAGCCCAGAAAGAAGAAAGAAAGAAAAAAAGAAAGAAGACCTATGCCCAGCAGTGAATGTCTATCAATAGATGATTACGACGACAAAGTTATAGTACCTTGCCAACTTACCAATCAACGTCTACGTAAAAAATAGCTTTCTGGCGGTGACAAGTTTATTGATATCATGGTAAGCCGCTATCATAGTGTGTGAAGGTGCAGTGTTGGTCGCGCAAGCCGGATGTGCCTTGATGCAGTCCGTGCCTTCCTGGCCCCTCCTCGCAGCTCGCATATATCGGAAGAAACGCAGAATTTCCGGGTTGTCGGACACTGGCCGACGTAGTTCGTTGAGTTCTCTGTGAAGTACGAACAATCTTATTAATAAGAATCCAACATAAAGATCAAAAAAGAAAACTTGATATCAAACAAGTGGGTTTCCACGAATTTAGAACTGTCTGGCAGACTTTGTTACTAACGTTGTTAGAAAAACGTATACATAATTTCAGATTTGTGTGATGAATAAATAAATAAAATAAACATAAAAAAAGCCTTTTATTTCATATATTTTTACAAGATTTGGTGTCTGTTTTCTAGGTTTATGTTATTTACTTAGTTAAACTTATAATTTACCTACCTAACATATGAAGATTGTAAATTAATTATTATTGAGTACAATTTTTTCACAAAAAATAAATTGTACTCAATAATAGTGTGATAAATAATTGTATAATATTAAGATTTTGTTTTTAAGTACAGGATACTATGGAGTCTATACAAAAGGTCTAAAAAGAAAAAAAACTCTTTAGGTATAATGTACTTAATATATCAACCATAAACCTGCATAGGTTAAGAAAAAAACAACTCAAAACTCAGGCAACGTACAAGAATCATTAACAACTTTTCATACTTAATATCTTATCAAGCACCGCCACACAATTTACCACTAGCTCTCTAAGCATTATGGTATTTTATTAAAACTGGCTTGCACTAAAATTTAGAATCTCTAAATATAAAATTCTTGTTTCATCCTTTTTTTAATCCCCTACCCAAAAAGAGGGGTGTTATAAGTTTCACGTGAGTATTTGCGTATCTGGCTGTGGCATCGTAGCTCCTAAACTAATGAACCAATTTTTTTGTTTGAAGGGTGGCTTGATCGAGAGTGTTCTTAGCTATAATCCAAGAAAATCTCATCCAAGCTTGTCGGGGTGCTATAAATTTTTAATTTACACTTGTTAGCAATATTAAAAGGAGGAGGATGCAGATATTCTAAATTTAGTTTAGAGAAAGACAATAAAACCGGCGCCAATATCGTGCTGTAATATGAAATGGAATATTACGTACGGCAGTTTGCCGATGATTCTTGATGATTTTAAATTATTGGTAGTAAGTAGCCCTGAGGCGTGCCTCAAGTACACCGTTGCTGCAACGCGTAGCAATGGCTTTAATAGACATTTCTACCTAAAATACACAGCTCTCCATAGCTGTGTATTTTAGGCAGAGATTTTGGCTCGACGCGACGCTGTGATATCTTGCATATACCCCTATTTGAGTTGTTCCCCGCAAATATGTACCAGTATTTAGTAAATGCCAGATGGACAAGGATGGAGTGAGCTGCAATGGTGATTTTACGGCTTCATAATTTTAACAACAAGCTGAAGTGAGTTTTCTAAATAGATGACCTATATGCCAGCCTTAGCGTTATTCACTAAATTAAAGTCCAAGAATGATTAAATCTAAAACTATAACAATTTAAATCACTAACACATTTACACACTTTCATTGCCAAAAATGCTCAAAGGTTTACTAAAATTAATAAAGTTGAAAACACCAATATTCATAAAATGACTTCATACGTCAGTGCTAACAGCAAGTGTATTACATCAAATTATTGTTCTAGTGATTAACTCAGGCTCCAATAAATGTTATTAATCTACCTATCTGTATATCGGTCGATAAGTTAATTAGCATTGATATTTTAAAAAAAAACAGTATACTTTGAATTACATCTAGTAATCAATATACTTTGAAACGAACCAGCGTGCTTACTATGTAATTTAAATCTAACCAGGCAATAATTATATTAGCCACAGCTCTAATGGTGATTGGTGAGATTTATAGAGTGCACTCTGACTTTGCTTAGACTTAAAACAGAGTTAAAACGAGACAGATGTATATCTCTCACATAAATCTGTCTCGTTTTAACTCAATCTAATAATCCAATACTAGCTTCTCCTTTCAGCAAAGGTTGCCTAGAAGAGATTGCCCTAAGCAATAAGGCCGCCTTTGCACACAGTTGTTTTTTCTGTTTTCTTCCTTCTATGTTGTGTTCCTTTTCATGTTTTTGTGTGCAATAAAGACTTCTATCTATCAATCTTAAGTCTGCGCAATGTCAATGTGCGCTCTATAAATCCACCCTTAGACCCACTAAAATTTCACCATGTGGTGTTTCAGCTTTTGTAAATTTCAGTGTTTCAGCTTTTATAATAGGTACATACCTACTCAACTGCGCTGACACCAAGTTGCTATAGGGCGCATACTTGGCAGGACTAGAGTACATCAAGCAAATCAGCTGCTCCCTACAGGCTTCTAACTTCACATCGCTGAGGGTTTGACCGCCGATCATCATGCCGTCTTCTGTCGTAGTTTCTGTTGGGGCAAGACCTGGAATTAGAAAACAGATTTTTAGAAACATCAAAGACCTTTTTGTCGCAATTGTGAGTGCTATGGTCTTAAAAGCTGCAGGCCTGGATCCCTGTGTTTAATTACCGGTATTTATTTATTTATTTATTTGGAAAATTTGTCGCACACACAAACATACATATATACAGAAAAAATACAAACAGAAACATGTATAAGTACATAAGAAACTATACTAGATGGTGCAAAGGCGGCCTTATTTCTTTAGCAAGTACCAATAGCCAATTTGGAAATTTATAATTTCTGAATTGACTCTTGTTTGGTATATTGTAAAGCTTCGGCTAACGAGTAGGTAGCTGCCGGCAAAGCTGTACTACCAAGCCGTTGCGTTTCGATACAATGTGCCGTAGAAAGAAAAACGAGGATGTGGATTTAATTAAACTGTCATATCCCTAAAGCTATTTTATTTATTTTTTAATAGTTGTGACACACAGACATATCGGCAGATGGACTAGATGGAATCATAAGGATTCCTTGTACCACAAAGCCATATATTATATCTACTTAAAAACATATTCCTTTTATTAAAGCGTTAAAGCTGGTAAAATGTTGTAAGAAATAAAAGTAAACGGCCATATTTGTAAATCGAACCACGTAAATGTAAATTTAAAATCTTTTCGATATAAAATCTTTTAGGGGATAAAAGTATTGGTCTGAGAGCTTGTGAAAATGTTGAAGAAGTGCTTAGATGGTAACAGCTTAGTTCCGCATAGTTTTTCTAGCTTTTCTGAGTATAGTAGGTATTTTAGATCAGCCAGGTGGTACGTGGTGAATTCATGAATTGACTCTCAGTGCCATTTTATTTTAATTTAATGATAAAAAAGGGATATTTATTGTATATGTATTATGTATCATAATGATGATTATTAAGTGTGTACTTATTTCTTAAATAAAATAAACATCACAGACTATTTATTGGATATAATTTAACAAAAGTGTTAAAAATTGTTACCGTTGTTATCAACCTTTATTTATTAATAAAAAAAGTTCAATCTTGCCAGCTCCTATATTAAAGCATTGTAAGTCAATGTTAGACTATTAGGTCAATACTCAATACAAAATTTTTAGTATTGCCAACTAAAATTTGGGAATTGCAAACCCATCACAGATCAGCAGTCATGATTTTCCAACACAATAAAGACAATCTTATACACTTTCAGCGTTTTTCAAGCACCTTCTCAGAATTTCCCATGGCCTCTCGAACTATATGCACCGAGCGGTGCCTTGTTCAATCACCTGAGAAAATCTGTTTCATGGATACTAAAAATAGCTATCTAGAGAATTTCAACTTTATACTCATAGGGGTAAGATTAAATTCAGGTTACCTAGCCTTGCGAAGATTCCGTCGAGCCGTGAAAGCAGCGGTGAGTAAAAAGGATCATAGTTGCTCAAGATCATAGAGGAAGCTGGAATTTTCTGGAATATCTGAAACATTCATAGATTACTTTAATTGGTTAGATGACGCATGGGTTTCATTTCCCTTGAGGATTTAATGCAGTCTAAAGGCTAGCTAATTAGGTCGCCCAATCGTTTCGCCTTTCTAATATTATAAATCGGTGGTGTGTCTGTCTGTCTGCTAGTATGTCACAGCCCATCCGTTTAACAGATTTTGACAAAAGTTAGAGAGATAACTTGCATAGCATTCCAAAAAGGATATAGGCTATTTTATTCCGGAAAATTAAAGAGCCCCCACGGAATTTTGAAAGTCCCATCTGATTAGCAGATTTTAAGTGCAAAGACAGCTTATATCCCAAAAATAGACTAACTGTACGTCTCGACCAATGTCTAAGAAAATTGTGGTAAGTGGTAATTAGTAAATTACCAACCTTGTAGTTGTTGCTCGTGGACATCTGATTTTTGTAGTAACCGTTCTTGGTTGGTAAATACGACACCTTGGCACCTCCAGGTCCGAATCTGAAACAATAATATAATAATAAAAAAAAAAATTATAACAGTGAAATGCATACATATTTCGCCCAGAGGCCTTATTTAATTCTCAAATAACCTCTCTGTATCGTTCCTTAGTGGGCGATGAAAAGAGTTATTTTTTGTACGATGGGTACGGAACCCTTCATGTACTAGGCCGACTCGCACTTGACCGATTTTTGGCATTCGTTAGAGTACGTATAAATTTAGTAAAGGAAAGATTATTATTTTTTATGTCCCACGCTCATATTTCGACATTTTAGCGAATTCGCTATTCCAGTGGGACGATGCGGGAAATTCGAATATGTTTTCACACGAAGAAATACATTTGGAACACTGGTTTACACCACGTTAGCGTACACCGACATTTTAAAAATGATTTTTTTAAGGCGTTGGCGGGGTTTTCATTCAGACACAAGTTAGCCCTCGACTGCAATCTCACCTGGTGGTAAGTGATGATGCAGGTAGAACGTTCGTTGACATATTCTAGCGTCAATCTTTTATTTGCAATATATTGTGAACTTTTAAGAAACACAGGATTTTTTTTCGCGTTTTTCTTTGGATAGATCTTTTTTTATATAGGATGATGCAGTGGCACCATTCAGATGACGTACCGCCGACCGACGCAATGCATGGGACTTCACTCTAACACTAAGTTCCTGTATCAACGCAAGTTTGAAGCGAAACTTCCGCTCAGAAGTTTTGCGTAGTAGTTGGAGCGAAATGTCCTGCCTGAATTTAGCAAAATTTGTCCAAGCCGACAAAATATGACTCAGCAAAGTTTGCCTCAACGCATCGTACCTCAATGAACATTCAACTTCATGGGAAGAGTTATGTTTCCGCCATGAACTCCATAAAATACGCCAACACGAAATACGGCTTGAAATGCGAAACGTAAAATCCTTTCAAAAAGTTTCTAAAAGGGGATAAATCACTGGATTACATCCATTAGCCTTGAGTAAATTTTTTTTTTTTTTTTATTATTACACCAACAACTTCCATACAAATAAGACAAAAAAATTTACAAAAATAACTTCAGTATGGTTGTCAATTGCAGGTGTATACTTTATAATAAATTTCGGTTTTTTTAAACGAAGGTTCTTAACTGTTGAATGAATACAGGTTTTTACTGTGCACCACATAAAGTACAGTAATAACCTACAGAGAGCGAAAATACCAGTAAATTATATGTAAAAAAACTTTTTCTTCTACTTATTTTTTTGTTTCAAAAAGTTCTTAAAGCAAAGTTTTTTTAACGTACCTTCAATTAAGGTGGAAGCGACGGGCCTGCCCGCGAAATTCAAATTTAATTTGGTTTTTCGTAATTTGTAAACTAATACGGCAACGTAGGCTTATGGTATTTTACTTGCGACAATGGCAGTATCATCCTTGAAAGGGTCCAGTTTAAGAAATTAATTCTAGATCGACTAATTTGTGAGAATAGTCGATCTAGAATTAATTTCTTAAACTGGAGCTTTCAAGTAAAGATTTTAAACCTGTGAGGATGATCCTGCCATTGGCGCAATTAAAATGCCATAAGCCTACTTTGTCGTATTAATTTCGAGGGCAGATCCGTGCCATGCACCTTAATGTCCCATATCTTGTTTCATACTTTAGGCTCTCTTACCTTGAACTATCATCACCAGCTGCATCGTTGACGTCATTGGCCTCCATATTCCCATACATGTCTGGAGAGTAAGCATACGTGGCCGCTGGGTTAGTTTCGTAGCCCATGAAGTTGCCGTTGTCATTGTTGTAAGCCATTTGATCGTCCGTGTTCGCCGGAGGATAGCTCGCTTGGCTTGAAGCAGCCGATATCTGGGATATACCTGGAAGGTTTAAATTTTAAAACATGGTGTTTTAAGTGGTTTAGAGAAGTGTTGACTATTTTAAATAATTTAGCGACGATGTGGTTGGGTATTAGATTCCACTTACACACTGGGTACCTTCAAGTCAAGAGTGAATAGGCAACTACTAGGCAAGCGCGCTCCATCTTAGACTATACCATCACTTACTAGCAGGTTTGATGGCAGCCAAGCGCTAGTCTGTAATTTAAAAAAAAAAACGGGAGTCCACGATCAGCGCCAAGCGGCCGCGACAAGCGACCGTGCCGCTGACCGCATTCGACACTACTGGTGCCCCTACATATTTCTATGACTTTGAAGATATATGCCGAGAAAGGCGACACTGCCGCTGGCATGGTCGCTTATCGCTGTCGCCAGTCGCTGCCACTTCCGTCAGTCTATGCTTTGAACCTTAATCATCTAATCGGCGATCTATGATCGAAATCAATGATCCAGATTAACCATTAATAATAAATCGGCTTTTTATTCGATGTTTTCATGTTTAATAACTTAAAATTAAAAAAACCCCCACACAAGAATCTCTATAAGAAAATTAGAAAAAAGCTGATAACTTTCAAACGGCTGAACCAATTTTCTTCGATTATAGCTAAGAACACTCGCGATCAAGCCACCTTTTAAACAAAAAAAAACTAAATTAGAATCGGTCATTCGTTTAGGAGCTACGATACCAGAGACAGATACACAGATACACACGTCAAACATATTACACCCCTCTTTTTGGGCCGGGGGTTAAAAATAATTATTTGATTAAAAATGCAAAAATAAATGAAGTGGACATTATGATCGTACTGATAGCTTTGAAATTTTCTGCTGCGAATGCTTGTCCCGTTGTACTCAGAAAGATTTTTTTTTTCATAATAATATGGAATATTTACAATGTCATACATAAATCTAGATTGGAAGGGCATTCCGAACCAGTGGTTGATTATTTAGCTTATTCAAAAGCACTTTAATAAAGTTAAAAAGTTGGTATTTCAATTTCAATATTAAAAACAGCATGGCGAAAAGCGAAACAGTAAAATAACTTTTATTATTTAAGTATCCATTCAAACTCAAAAACTCCCGTGTAAACTGAATTTGTTAAGGCGATTAAAAGTTTGCAAAACTTTGGAAGAACACTGGAAATGACAAGATGCTGGGTAGCTTTTTAAGTGGGCGCTGATTTTATCAAAGAAGCCTAAAAAGTTTAAATCCCTGGTCATACAGAACGCGTGATGGAAACTGTATAGCAGTATTGAATTCGCGCTTCTAACTGTGAACGTAGCAATATGTAACTACTAGATTTGTAATTGTAGATTTGTAACACAATGACATGAATTTGCTACTAACTAGAATAAGTCTATTCAAATTCAAATTAAAAATATTTTTATTCAATTAGACTTTTACAAGTTCTTTTGAATCGTCAAAAGCATCTACCACTGGTTCGGAATGCCTTTCCTACCGAGAAGAACCAGCAAGAAACTCGGCGTATTAAGTTTACATAAAGTACGTTCTACCTTCTACAATACAAGTTTTCCTAGGCAGGTACTCATAAACAACGTATTCTTATATTTAAATAAAGTTAAAAAAAACTATTTTCATTTGCAATAAAGAGTTTTAAGCAAACAAAAAACTGGACGTCTTCTTTGCCGCAAAGTGGCAGCGCCACAGCCACGTTGCTTTGTAAATCCATATAACTTCGATCAATGAACTGACACGCGAATGCAGCGCGGGTGTAGCGCTGCAGTCGTGGGTTTTTAACCGACTTCCAAAAAAGGAGGAGGTTCTCAATTCGTCGGAATCTTTTTTTTTTTTTTTTTTTTTTTTATGTATGTTCCCCGATTACTCAAAGACCCCTGGACCGATTTGGAAAATTTTTTTTTTTTGTTTGAAAGGGTATACTGTGCAGGTGGTCCCATATAAATTTGGTGAAGATCTGATGAATATCTTTGGAGATGGAGAACAGAACTCCTCAATGGATAGGAGCAAATTGCTCGCGATCAGTGTAATAGCTTAGTAAACAGTAGGGTTTTAACTGGGCATAGCATATTATAGTACAGTGAGGCCACTAAAAATTGTGAAATAAAAAATTTTCAAAAGAAAAATAAAACCGACTTCAAAACCACAAACACTAAAAAGTAAAAAATAACTTTTGTTTAGCTACACTTGTAATGTGCCTAGGTATGAAGTCGGGCGAGCTTCACTCTTGGATTTCTAATTTTGTTTCAATATGCTCGCTCGACTTCATACCTAGGCACATTACAAGTGTAGCTAAACAAAAGTTATTTTTTACTTTTTAGTGTTTGTGGTTTTGAAGTCGGTTTTATTTTTCTTTTTATTTATATGGATCTACAAAGCAACGCGGCTCAATGCTATCTCCGCGCGGCACTTTGCGGCGAAGGCTCCTTTCAACATTATATATTGTCTGAAAGTTTAAAATCTTTTATACAGTTCCTTGTACCACAACTTGTAGAAGCCGAATGCCCAATGTTTACTACACGCGTTCTATCTCACCGTGGCTTTAATCAAACAAGTCTGCGATTCAACTTACCTTTTCCGAGGATTTTCCCGAAACTTCCCAAAAGGCTGGGGAGAAACATTGCGATGAGTATGCTCTTGAAAATTTGTGCGCCGATTAGAAGCGGCAGAAAGAACTTTTTCAGTCCAAACGCTGTAAAACGATAAGATAAATGTTTGTGTAAATTCCTCTTTACATAATTATTTAGGACCACTTACACCAAACTGCTTAATTTATGTTTAATCTGGTTTAGTTAATTTTTGTAATGCTTTTAAGTTTGGTACAGAGATAGCTTGTATGTTGGACACGCTCATAAGGTATTTGATATTCCGGAAAATTATAGTTCTCACGGGATTAAAAAAACCTAAATCTAGTACTTTGAGTCAATAACTTTAATAATGTAGATACCATGAATTCCAGTCCAGTACTCAGATTAACTGACTGCATTGAGCGACTGGAATAATATGAAGCGGCCAGCATAAAATGATCGTATTTAAATGGGCATCTCTTCTATTTTAAAGTCGGTTCACCATAATTATTATTGGATAAAGTTAAATAATATTAATAGTTTTACTTACAGCGAAGTCCAACCACTTTCGGTAGATTGATAGATACAATGTGGGTATCAATAAAGTTCTTTATCTTTTGAAACAATCTATACTCATAAGTGTAGGAGCTGAACAAAGCTCTTTCTTCATTTTTTACCTCTAGACTCTTCTTGGATCTCTTTGTTTCGTTTTTCGATATCGTTTTAAGCTCCACTCCATCAATTATCTCATATCTATCTTTTTTATTTGCTTCATCTAACACTTTTTCTAATAAATTTTGCAGTTTCCTTTCGGTTCCATTCACAAAGACATATTTTTCCGAAAATGTGCTTACCGTATCTATAAAATCAGCTAACATATTACTGCTTTGATCTTCATTTTTGTTAGATTTATGATTACTATTACTAATTTGACAGCTATGGCATTTATTAGAATCTAGTGTATTATCTAATTTATTTATGTCTGATTTGGTTAAGCTATCGATATGACTGGATTGATCTTTGTCATTCTGGCATTCGCCTGTGACTATAAAGAGGAATATGTACAATGTGACTAAGATAATGTTGTT
The DNA here is from genome assembly GCF_905333055.1 of Maniola jurtina. Taxonomy (NCBI): domain Eukaryota; kingdom Metazoa; phylum Arthropoda; class Insecta; order Lepidoptera; family Nymphalidae; genus Maniola; species Maniola jurtina. Next base: position 3,609,958 of record NC_060052.1, on the reverse strand, counting down.
AGGGAACCTCCAACTCTTTCTTTTATACATGTTTTTGGTTGATCCATTTGGGTCCATTTTGTGAGACTCCGTTCAACCTTCATCACCGATTGCTTGATTATTCGTATTTTAGATGTTCCCACGCTCATTGGACAGGAAATCTGAAACAATAAAAATGAACATGAATATAATAATTATATTAATAACTTGATAACATAATGGACGAGAGTTTTGGACTCCCAGATTTTCTCACATAATATAATCGATTAATTTATTAATTTATATAATCGTACCCTATACGCGATTTCAACACTTAGGTTTAAATATTAGTTAAGATACAACTAGATCTGACAGTGTAACTTTAACCGCCTTTCATGAAACTGGACTTTAGCCAGACGTCTCTTAAACCACCAACCCAAATGTATAGAACACTTAATTAATCTAGATACAGAAAGCCGGGACATATCTGAGAAATCGAGCACGCGATTTCAACAATTAGGTTTAAAAATTAGTTAGGAAGTATAACTGGGTCTGAAAGCGTAACTTTAATCGCCTGTCATCAAACTGGACATAGCTAGACGTCTCCTAAAAACCACCAACCTAAATGTTTAGAACAGTTAATAAATCTAGACACTGAAAACCGGGACATATCCGGGAAATCATTTACAGTTGTAGTCACTATTCGTACAGAATTTCTAAGGAAACGCGATCTTTACTGTCGAGACAATAAAATGTTCACACAGTTGTGACTAAGATGTTCATGTTCGTATGATGTTCATTGTCGCCGGGAAGTGATATCAATAGAGTAATTATGTCGTAATAACATATAAATACTATGTTATTATCACTTGCGTTCCCATTCACATGATTTCCCTATCAGGTGTAAAAATAATCCGAAATTGATATTGCGAAAGTTTGTCTGTCCGTCTGCCTGTTACCTTTTCACGGATTTTAAATTTGGTTTATAGGTAGCGTGCATCTTATAGACATAGTCTTTTCCGGAAAATGCCCTCTCTTTGAACTATTTTAGAACAAGGCGCATTTGGAACCCTTGTAGGTTTAGTTTTAAGTTTACGTTATTAATCTTATTAATCTTATCTTATAAATTCCTTAATTGAAAATGAAAAAGTGTACAATGGTATCTAATTTGGATAAATGATTTGAGTTTGAGATTAAAATCTCTAAAAAGTTTGTCAATATTGCAAAATTTGCACAATCTACGAGTAGTTACTGTATAAAAAAATTACAAAATAATTTGAAACCTTAATTCATAGACACTTTTAGATAAAATTCTAGTGAAAAATACCTATCTCTACGCTTCAAGTTAAATTATGCAATGATTAAAATACACCAATCCCTGGTGCAATTTTTTTAATGAGAAATGGAAGCCGCAAATCCTTAGCGCGTTGTAAAAACTAAAAAGTAATAAAAACAACTTTTCATATTATCGTATAAGTTGAAAGTGCATGGCCCAGTTTACACGATAAATACCACATTATCGCACTAGATGCACCATCGGTTTTGATACAAAATCCGGACTTTTTTTTAAATCTATACAATTAGGTATCTATGCTTGCGCTTGGCTGGAATCTCACCAAACAGTAGGTGATGATGAAGTCTAATTTGATTTGATGCAGATTTTAACACTGGAATTCATAGTCAAGACTCAAATTAGGGCGTTCTTTAGGGGGCTATCCAGATGACATATTGTGTCATAAACAACCTTTATGCAAAGCATAAGGATTCACTCTAGTTTTCAAGCACTTATAATAAATTATTATTAATAACTAGATGATTCTCGAATAAGATCGTGGTTTAATTGTATTATTTTAAAAATTACCATAAAACTTAAAGCTAGCCTTATCAGCTAATTATTATATTATATTATACAAATCATGCCCGCGTGAAATTGTGCCAAGAATACTGGCTGCATCACCATTCTGGACAGCCAGGCTGATCCTTTACGCAAGAAATGAGCCAGCCCCTCCTATTTTTCTAATTTTTGATATGTATTTAAAATGCATTACTTTTACCGTTTATGACTGTGACTTAATCTGGTTTTATTGTCTTACATTTAAAACAATATTATTGTGCTACAATTTATTGTAAGATTAATAAGTATTATTTATTTTATTTTCAACGCCCATCTGGGGCGTAGTCTAAGCGATCTTTTGTGTTATGTCGCGTAAAATGAAATATCGTGGGCAATGTAGCAAAACCAATCCAAGAGCGCGTCAACCGAGACCAAATGATGAATCGGTCGAAACAATGGGCTGGTTTGAAGCAAAATTCACAAGAATTAAATGAAATCAGGAAACTACCTCATCCATAATTAATTTAATATATTTGTACATGTTATTAAACATGTACAAATATATTAAATAGCTCGACCGGTAAAGGAGTGGACTGAAAACCGAAAGGTCGACAGTTCAAACCCCACCCGTTGCACTATTGTCGTACCTACTCCTAGCACAAGCCTGATGCTTAGTTGGAGAGGAAAGGGGGATATTAGTCATTTAACATGGCTAATATTCTTTAAAAAAAAATAGATAGTAGGTAAGATTTTTTGGATACTAGTCATAGAGTCAGGTGACTAGGTATGTGATATTATACTTACTTACTTACTTATACTTATACTTCAACACTTTTTTATAACTATATTAAAATAAAGTCCAATAACAAATTATTACGGTACTCTAATAGCTCTATTAGCTTACATTTAAAGGTATAAAACTCAATTTTTCGTTTACGATCAACTCATAAAATTTTATAGCACTATTTAACTATTTGAACTTTATTCAAACCAATCAAATAAACTTATTTGTTCTGTGTTATAATTTCATAAGTTATGAACTTATTGTTTTTTAGTAAAAATTCAAAACAAGGCGCAATGCATAGAGGTAGCGGGCAGAGCCAAGGCAGCGTCCTTCTTTATAACAACTCAATACTTTTTTTTTGGCCTTAGTTTAAAGATGCGTTGAACGCGATGTTTTCTAAACCTTTTAATGTTTTTGATTTGCATGGAGGCCATTTTGAAATTCGCCATCTTGAGTTTTCATTATTTGTCGTTATAGCGGCTATAGAAATCCACACCCTGTGAAAATTTCAACTCTCCACCTATTATGGTCATGAATCATCATATACAGCTCCTTGACAGACAGGCGGACGGACAGCGGAGACTCAGTAAAAGAGTCTCGTTGCCATTCTTCTTGTGGAACCCTAAAAATTAGGTCTATCCTGGCAATGCAATGTTTTTGGACAGCGTAATTATTGATAGCTTAATCTGTGGAACGTTTTAAGTTTGAATACTTACCTCGGATTAAAGTCTTCAACCTGTTATATGTATGAGAACTCATATGAGCATATTATTATGGCTTATGAACTCTAGTTTATTAGTCAAGCATATTTTTATGGTTTAGTCGTTGATAAATATTAATAACTAGGGGATGCCCGCGGCTTCGCCCGCGTGGATTTCGATTTTTGAAATCCCGTAGGAACTCTTTGATTTTATGGGATAAAAAGTAGCCTATGTCCCCGGGATGTATCCCAAGTCTGTACCAAATTTCCCGTTGTATTGAATAAGTTGGACCGTGAAAACGTAGCAGACAGACAGACAGACAAACATACTTTCGCATTTATAATATTAGTATGGATGGATTAGAAGATGCCCGCAACTTCGTCCGCGCGAAATTAAGTTCCGCAATGTATTGCAAATAAAACATCTGACTGACGCTAGAAGTCGTAGGTGACGTAAGGTCAATGTCGATGCGGCGGGCATTAACCCCGAGTTTAGCACGCTATACATAGCAGGTTTGGAAAATATTAAATCACAAAAACTACAAGTATAAGGCAAATAGTTATTGTTTTAGATTACGTTTAGGTAATAGGAAGCGCTAAGTTTTCGCTAGTCTTTTAATTACACCCTGTAAGTCTAAGACGGATACAATGGCATTCCGAACCAGTGGTAGATGCTTTTGACGATTCAAAAGAACTTGTAAAAGTCTAACTGAATAAAAATATTTTGAATTTGAATTTGATGAACACTTACTTGGGAAAGGTACGTCCTCGTTAGCTCGTTTTCATCAGACTGCATCGTCAGTCTATCAGGCGAGACCGCAGTCAAGGTCTAACTTGTCATCAAATGACAAAAAGATAGGGACATTAACAGGGCTCTCTCCGTCACTCGTTTCATACAATCGTAGTTCCAATTTCATTTGAATATTAAGCAACCAAAGTCCATGAAATTTTGCAGACATATTCTAGAAACTAATATCTACGAGTATGTCAGTGGTTTTCCAGATTTCTGTTAAAATATGTAGTTTTAAAATTACAGGGGCTCAAAGATTTGTATGAAATTTTTTTAAGACCGCGTAACTTTGAAACCGAATATTTTAACAGAGATCTGGAAAACCACAGATAAAGATATTAGTTTCTAGAATATGTCTGCATTTCATGGACTTTGGTTGTTTAATATTCAAATGAAATTGGAACTACGATTGTATGAAACGAGTGACGGAGAGAGCCCTCTTAATACCATGTTAATACCTATCTAGAGTTGATTAGTAATATTCATAATATTTTTAGTATTCTCTTAATGGATTGAGAAAAAGTGCGCGTCGTAATATTTTCCATTTATGATTTTTCAGCAGCATACGGAGAAGCACTTACCTAATTTATTGCCTTTTTTCAATCTGCATTAAAATGGAGTCCAGTCTTTATGACTCCTTTTATAACGTATATTTTATTTCTAACAATTTAATTCGACGGAAAATTATATAACCTGGGGACTAAGGTTGAAATCTATAGAGCTCACTTTGATTTTGCTTAGACTTAAGTTTTAGTTAAAACGAGACAGATTTATGCCAGTGGTATAACGCTGTCTTGCTTTAACAATGTCTTAAGAGGGGTCTCTCCGTCACTCGCTCCATACAAACGTAGTTCCAATTTCATTTGAATATTAAGCAACCAAAGTCCATGAAATGCAGACATATTCTAGAAACTAATATCTATGCCTGTGGTTTTCCAGATTTCTGTTAAAATATTCGGTTTCAAAGTTACGCGGTCTTAAAAATTCACACACAAATCTTTGTGCCCCTGTAATTTTAAGACTACTTACTTATTTTTAGAAAAATCTAAAACACCACAGGCACAGATATTAGTTTCTAGAATATGTCTGCAAAATTTCATGGACTTTGCTTAATATTCAAATGAAATTGGAACTACAATTGCATGGAGTAAGTGACGGAGAGAACCCTGTTAAGTGATCCTGGGGTTTATTTTTTGCTTGAAGATACGGAACCCTATGATGGGGAACATAAACAGAAAATTGCATTAAGTCTTGGTAAAGTAATCTTGCAGCAAGAGTACTACAAATTCAACCAATCACATCAATTGAGATTCTAGCAATGGCCACTGGTTGATGCAGCTATTTCACAAAATCGCCAATGCGACGTGGCCATTCAAACTGCTTCAATATTTACTTTTCATTAGCGTAACCTTCATATTTCGATTTTAACAGGGCTCTCTCCGTCACTTGCTTCCACTCGCTTCATACAATCGTAGTTCCAATTTCATTTGAATATTAAGCAACCAAAGCCCATGAAATTTTGCAGACATATTCTAGAAACTAATATCTGTGTCTGTGGTGTTTTAGATTTTTCTAAAAATATGTAGTTTTAAAATTACAGGGGCTCAAAGATTTGTATGTAAATTTTTAAGACCGCGTAATTTTTTAACCGAATATTTTAACAGAAATCTGGAAAACCACAGACATAGATATTAGTTTCTAGAATATGTCTGCAAAATTTCATGGACTTTGGTTGCTTAATATTCAAATGAAATTGGAACTACGATTGTATGAAGCGAGTGACGGAGGAGCCCTCTTAATACCAAAGGGTACCAATTGCAAATGTCAAATAGTTTTCCAACTACGAAATGCGATTTCAGAAGTTGGGGCTTGTTGCAAAATGCAGTTTGCGGCTTTTCATTTTACAGTCATTAGCATTTGTAAAGTTGCAATGGAAATTGTACTTAAAGAGATTAATATTGGATTGCTTTAGTATAAAGCAACACTTTAATGTCGTGGGACATATTTTGTTCTTTTTATTATTTTTGAGGACATTTCCCTAGCACAGCGCTGCACTGTTTATAAATCCAAATCGAAGGAGCAATGGATTGTTATGATTTTTTGGCTCAACGGATCAACTTGTGCCTGCTTTGGTGGTCTGATAAAATCACAGAGATAGCTTGTATCTTGAAAACGAACATAGACTATTTATTCCGAAAAACCGGCCAAGTGAGAGTCAGACTCGCGCACTGAGGGTTCCGTACTCGGGTATTTTTTCCAACATTTTGCACGATAAATCAAAAACTATTATACATAAAAATAAATAAAAATCTGTTTTAAAATGTACAAGTAAAGCCCTTTCATATGATACCCTACTTGGTATAGTTATCTTACTTTGAAAATTGAAACGCATTTTAAATTTTTTTAATGACGTACCCACAAATTCCCGGTTACTTGTTCATTCATTTCATTCCTTTACTTGTTGTACCTACCTACCTGCCCAATTTCATGATTCTAGGTCAACGAGAAAGTACCCTATAAGTTAATTTCTTGACAGACACGACGGACGGACGGACAGACAGACAGGCAACAACGGAATCCTATAAGGGTTCCGTTTTTCCTTTTGAGGTACGGAACCTAAAAATGAAAGATTTCCCACGGGATTTTTAAAAAACCTAAATCAACGCGGACATTATTTAATCCCAAATAAATAAAACACTCAGATTTCTGTGAATACAGCCATCACCAAGAATTGTGAGATATGAAAAGGGTCGTACAAAGTGTCAGTTCAGCTGTACTCAGAGACATAATTTATAGGGACTCGGAAATCCCTTGGTATTACACCTATTAATCATCTTCATAAGAGCAAAGAATACTAACTATAAGATGGGAAAAAATACATAATTATATCGTTATAATGAAATAGTACTTTCTTTGTCCTTTAATTAAGAAATAAGAATTTTAATTAAGTAATAGTTGATAATAGTTGATTTGTTTGTACAGGTCATGGGACCGCTATGGATGCGGAGCGCACAAGAGAGACGGACTTGGAGAGAGCTGGGGGAGGCCTACGCCTAAGGGCGACTTCTACCATAAAAAACCAAATATAATATCTTACTGACGTACACTACAATATAAATTAATATACCAATTTTATAATCACACTGACAAACAATCATAAATAAATATAATAATGACATTAGATAACATTGTAACATAATATATAGTACTTAATAGTTATGATATTGTTGGACTTTTCTTTGATGATAATGACTGTATCTTAAATATTATGACGTTTTAAACTAATAAGAATATAATTAATTTAAAAAAATGTAATGAATTTCATGGTAGTAGAATAAATGGCTATTTTATTTTATTTTATTTTATTTAATAGTTGATAAATAAGTGTGTGTGTGGAACGACCTCCCCACACACCCTTAAATTAAATAACCTGTCTAATAGTTTAAGAGTTACAAAGTTTGATTGTAACGTAAATACAAATAAATACAAAATCAAAGTACATAAGTACTGTACCAACAAACCTACTTGTACTAAAATGATATTCATACTAGGGCTTGAAAATCGACTTGAAACTCCGGAGTTGGGTTTTGATGCTGAGCGTTCCAAGTCCGGATCTCCGGAGTTTCGAAGCTTCATTAAGCTTCAATAGCTCAACGGTTATAGGAGCGGACTGAAATCCGAAAAGTCGGCGGTTCAAACCCTACCCGTTGCACTGTTGTCGTACCTACTCCTAGCACAAGCTTAAAGCTTAGTTGGAGGGGAAAGGGGAATATTAGTCATGATTAAAACGGCTAATGTTCTTGATAAAAAAAAAGAAAAAAAGAAGCTTCATTAAAAAAAATAGAATGTGGTCAAATAATGCGTTTGATTTAAATATTTCTTGCACTTAAATAAATGTTCAAGTCTGTTAAGCATGAAATAAATCAAATCAGTTAGAATAATGAAATATTTAGTAATATTTTTCTTTTACATTTTTTTGTTATGTTTTCTATTGATAAAATTAGATAAGTTTTACCCTATTTCATATGTACGATTTATGAATACTATGTACTCTATAATTAATGTAAGCACTAAAAAAGCTCGACTTTTAAAAGTATAAGTATGTATGTAATGCAATCTCTCGCACTGCCAAGGGTCACTGGTAAAGATAAGTGCTTCCCTGTCTACTTTTTCTTTCTTTTTCTCTTTTTTGTTATAACTCTCTAGTACAAATAAAAAGTAAATAAATAAATATGAAAATCGTAACTCCGGTTTCACATACGAATCTGTAACCTCCGGAGTTACATCAACTGGATTTCCGGAGCTCAAGCCCTAATTCGTACCGAATTCAGGTAAATTGATTTTCTACTGCTTGAGAATTCTAATACTTACTAACAAAGTCAGTTTAGCTAGCATGTTTGTATAGGATACTTTATACAAATTGGAGCATCTCGCAAAGCTCAAACTAAGATTTAAGGCTTGGAAATATACATCGCGTGACGAAGACGCGTGAAATATTTGAGGTATTCTAGATAGATAGATAGATAGATAGACAGACAGACGGTCAGACGGACAGACAAACAGAAAGATAAATAGACACATAGATATATTGCAAATGTAGGTTGCTTACGCATTGAATTAGAAGAAAGGTGATGCAAAATTATGTAGGTTAGATTAACAAGTGTAAATTAAAAACACCCCCGGCAGTGAAGGTTACAGTAACTAGAAAAGAGCTGATAATACGGATCCCTAAAAATGAAGATAATCGACGTCTTCACAGTTTATATCTCGCCGCTTTGTGGCTATCCAAGCTCTTATTCGGTAGAAAGCTCTCGCAAGCTCTCACCAAATCCTTCGAGAAATTTCCAATATCCTTCGAATAATACCTAAATTAATTTATCTGTTGAATTTACTAGACGATGTAATCTAACACCAGAAATATTAAAGTTAAGACTGTTCACAGAACCAACTTCCTTCCTAACCCCTGACGCAAAAAGGGGGGTGTTATAATAAGATTGACGTGTGGTAACACACATTATTACACACATTATTACACACATATTAACACACATATTTTTATCTGTAGCATCGTTGCTCCCAAACACATTAAACAATTTTGATTAAGAATATTTCTTTATCTCCAATAAAACCTATTAAGTGCGAGCCTGACTCGCTCATGAAGGGTTCCGTGTCATCGTACAAAAAATACCACTTAAAAAAAAATTGTAACCACAAATTCATAGTGTTAAAATTTTTCCCTTTACTACTTGTACTAATTGAAGACAATGATTGCTACCTGTGAAATTTCATGATTCTAGGTCAACGGGATGTACCCTTATATGTTTTGATTTCCTTGTCTTGGCAGATATGACAGACAGACAACGAAGTGATACTATAAGGGTTATTTTTTTTATTTTTTTCCTTTTAAAGGTACGGGAGTCCTAAAAAAGTAAGAACTTTTAAAAACTCAAAAATAAATGTCACGTAGGAACAAGGAAATTTCCATATTTTTTGGTGATACTTAGCTCGTAAAATTAATCTTTGGGGTTAGCCGCTTTATAGCTAGCTAGCTGATGCCCGCGACTTCTTCCGCGTGGATATTTTCTTAAAAATCTCGTAGGAAGTAGTCACTCTTTAATTATTTTCCGAAATAAAAAGTAGCCTATGTGATAATCCAGGGAATAATCTATCTCTATTCTCAACCAAATCCGTCCAGTAGTTTTTGCGTGAAGGAGTAACAAACATGTTTGTATGTATGTGTGTAACACACACACACATACATACAAACAAACTTTCGCCTTTATAATATTAATGTGAAGAACGACAGCTTTGCGTTTTTCTTCTCTTTAAACATCCTTCGTGAACAAGAGCTTACACTTACGGTCTTTGAGACATAAAAGTCGTTTGATTTTAATCTTGTTAACTTTTTATTACTAAAAGTTAAGCAATTACACTTTTTATCGAGCCCTTAAATCTGATATCCTTTGAAAAATTATAAGTTATGGACTTTCGTCAAAGGACATCTTATATGCGTAGTTCATTATTTTCTGAGTAACTTGATAGGTATAAAGTTTCATACAGTCACCAGCAAAAGTTGTTCAAGCAAAAATTACTGTTGATCTTTAAAACATAAACCCCCAAAAATTGATCGCTTGTTTAGGTCACAGCTTACAAACTAATTTATAAATCGTTGCTTTCAGTATTTGTCTTTTAAATACATACTTAAATGCACCGAAATATTATATTCCTAACTAGTTAAGTTTTTGAGTCAAGAAAATGGTCAAAACTGCCCCTTCAAAAAAAATGGTCTAAGACTGGCAACTTTGACGGTCTCCCATTTCGTTATTTTTAAGATAAAAAATAAATAAAAATATATTCGTACTCTACTGAAAGCGTTCTAAACAATGACATCCCACATGCTAGGGTAAGAAAAAAAACTGTTTTCAGCTCCTTTTTTAACCCCCGACCCAAAAAGAGGGGTGTTATAAGTTTGACGTGTGTATCTGTGTGTCTGTGTATCTGTGTATCTGTCTGTGGCATCGTAGCGCCTAAACGAATGAACCGATTTTAATTTACTTTTTTTTGTTTGAAAGGTGGCTTGATCGAGAGTGTTCTTAGCTATAATTCAAAAAAATTGGTTCAGCCGTTTAAAAGTTATCAGCTATTTTCTAGTTTTCTTGTAGAAAAGAAGGTTAGATTACCCTTAGGTTCATAATATTCAAGTGTCGATTGACAAATGTCAAGCTGTCAAGATGGACGTTGCCTAGATATACATATTAATTATTTATTTGAAAATGATTTGTCGGGGGTGTTGAAAATTTTTAATTTACACTTGTCAATATAAATTTTTTTAATTGAATTTCAAATTCAATTAAATACCATTCAATCCCAAGCCAAAAAGCAGTGGTCATTGATGAATAACTAAAAAGTTATTAATTTATCAAAGACCACAGCTATTGAATTTAGAATAGGTACTGACTCTGAATTTGCGAGAAAATAACAAAACGATCAATCAACAATTACTTCCAACGGTTTTGTTCAATATCCATCATTCGTTGCCATGACAAGTTTCTAAAATCTGCTATTTCATGTTCCATTAAAGATGCCTTTATAAAAATACTAGCCGATGCCCGCGACTTCGCCCGCATGGATTTAAATCTTTGATTTTCCGGGGTAAAAAGTAGCCTATGTGCTAATCCAGGATATTATCTATCTCCATTCCAAATTTCAGCCAAATCCGTCCAGTGGTTTTTGCGTGAAGGAGTAACAAACACACACACACACACACACACACACATACACACAAACTTTCGCCTTTATAATATTATATAGTGTGAAGTGTGATGTGATGCTTGCTTCTATAAAATATAGTTGGTGTCAGATCACTTCCCTGAATGACGCAGTGGTTAGCGCCTGTGCTACCAGTGGGATGAACCGGGTTCGATTACCAGCAGAGGTAATTTGGGGATTCATAATTAAGCCTCAATAAGCTCAACGGTTGAGGAGCGGACTGTATTCCGAAAGGTCGGCGGTTCAAATCCCACCTATTGCACTATTGTCGTACCTACTCCTAATACAGCTTTGCGCTTAGTCGGAGGGGAAAGGGGAATATTAGTCATGATTAGCATGGCTAATAATCTTTTTTCAAAAAAAAAATTATTCCAAATTGACTCTGGTATGGTCTTGTTACCACTTTCTTTATTATTGTGAGGTCGTCAAAAATGAAATCTGTTTAGCAGTTTTTTCGCATATAATATTTTTGTTAGCACATTAAATCAGATTCCATTAAAATATTGGTATTTTATATCCGCACGTCGCGTCGTAGTAATTAAGAAAGCATTTCTTTACTTGACCTACTGGTTGATGCTTTCGCTTAGGCAAATTAGTGTGCTGTGAGCGTATGGAACAAATTATAGCAGATTAGTTTGTTAAACCGACTTGACCTCATAACTCCTAAGCTCAAGTATCAACGATCTCGTGTAAAAAAGTTTAGGGTTCCGTACATCAAAACGAAAAACGGAACCCTTATAGGATCACTTTGTTGTCTGCCTGTCTGTCTTTCTGTCGGTGCGCGAGTCTGACTCGCGATTGGCCGGTTTTTTTTTTTAAATTTAGACTAACTAGCGCTTGGCTGCAATAACACTCGCAAGTTATGATGCCGCCTGAGATGGAGCGCGTTTGCCTAGAAGATGCCTATTAACTCATAACTTAGATAAATTCAGTATGAATCAAATATTATGTCCGTCTGATTGCCAAAATCGCTTCAGCTTATGACTTAAAAGTACACCATAGAAACGCAGGGTGCTAACCAATGCAAATGATGTCCCAAGACGCTTTCTATGACAGTCCTGTGCATCTATTTGTTTAGTTGTTGTATTTAAGAGGGGTCTCTCCGTCACTCGCTCCATACAAAGGTAGTTCCAATTTAATTTGAATATTAAGCAACCAAAGTCCATGAAATTTTGCAGACATATTCTAGAAACTAATATTTATGCCTGTGGTTTTCTAGATTTCTGTTAAAATATTCGGTTTCGAAGTTACGCGGTCTTAAAAATTCACATACAAATCTTTGAGCCCCTGTAATTTTAAAACTACATATTTTTAGAAAAATCTAAAACACCACAGGTACAGGTATTAGTATCTAGAATATGTCGGCAAAATTTCATGGACTTTGGTTGCTTAATATTCAAATGAAATTGGAACTACGATTGTATGGAGTAAGTGACGGAGAGAGCCCTGTTAACAGCTCTCGTGGTAAAAGTTGAAACTTCAGTGGTCTTTTAAGCCACGTTTCCACTATGCAAGTGTCCTGCTGTAAGCTGCAACAGCTTGAAAAGTGGAAACGTTATCCTGCACGTAAGCTGCAAGTTGCTCAGTGTTTTGATCTTGTAAAGCTGCAGTTCCATTATGCAAATTCTTAAGTCTCCTTGAAAAGGGATGATTCCACGGGGTTTTTCAGGGTCCGTACCTCAAAAGGAAAAACGGGACCCTTATAGGATCATTTTGTTGTCTGTCTGTTCGTCTGTCGTGTCTGTCAAGGAAACGTATATACTTTCCGTTGACCTAGGATCATGAAATTTGGCAGGTTTTATAGCACAAGTAAAGGAAAAATTCGACAAGCGTAAATTTGTGGTTACATCACAGGTTTTTTCACAGGAACTCTGCTCATGACATGGCACGGTTGAGACTATCAGCTATATTTATAAAGTAGCTGACGCCCGCGACTTCGTCCGCGTGGATCTAGGTTTTTCGAAATCCCGTGGGAACTCTTTAGTTTTCTGGGATAAAAAGTAGCCTATGTGCTAATCCAGGATATTATCTATCTCCATTCCGAATTTCAGCCAAATCCGTCCAGTGGTTTTTGCGTGAAGGAGTAACAAACATACACACACACACACACACACATACAAACTTTCGCCTTTATAATATTAGTGTGATAAATATCACTCACGATAGTTTAAATGCTAAAAAAGTTATAGAAATCTAAAGAGAAACAGAGCAAGCGAGTAGGTAAGTGGAACTGTAATAGCTGTTCGTTATCTATTCGGAAACGTCAAAATGTGCGTAATCATTGCAATGACCAAGCGACTGATCTTTCACCACTCAGTTCACGCGTTCAAGGCCACGATGTTAAGTCAACACTCACTCTCTCTTGAGTCTCGAATGTCTACTTTCGATTTATTGACAGGTATACATAATTGAGTGCAGACAGACTAATATAAAAAGGTGCTTCGGGTGTGCAAAGTCTATGCTAATCAAGATATAACAAGTGTAAATTCAAAATTTATAACACCCCCGACAAGTGAAGGTTACAGTAACTAGAAAAGAGCTGATAACTTTCAAACGGCTGAACCGATTTTCTTGGATTATAGCTAAGAACACTCTCGATCAAGCCACCTTTCAAACAAAAAAAACTAAATTAAAATCGGTTCATTCGTTTAGGCGCTACGATGCCACAGACAGATACACAGATACACACGACAATCTTATAACACCCCTTTTATTGGGTCGAGAGTTAAAAATTTTTTTTTTTCTTCTTCTCTGGTCTGGCTTTACACTGATTAGCCAATGTCAAGTGTGTAGTTATTTACAAGTTAGGAAAACTATATGTATAAGTATGGACTTCGTCTGTACTGGCGCCCGCCGACATACACGCGGCGCCCCTTTAGAGCGCTTCTCAGTCAGTTCCTCGGTCAGTTCCACCACCAATAAACACCAGCGGGACACAAAAATCGGCCACTTCTAACAAAAAAACACTCCAAAAAGTCACAACACGCGCGCCAACAAACGCCACCACAGACAAAGTCCGGAGTTAAAAATATATAGTAGGTACGGTAGTAAGGCCTACTTTATTTTTAAGGTAAATCTCTGCCTTTGAAGGTTGTTTGTCAGGTTTAATATAATCGCGTTCAATAGTATAAAAGGAGAGAAATTTGGATTATATTCAGTTTACTGTAATAATTTGAAAGGAGGAAAAATATTTTAAGCCAATATAAAAAGGAAAGTGAAATCTGTTGTCAGGTAATATAAACTGAAAGAAAATATATTATCCTGTTTCCTCGATAGTAACTGGGTTAGTAAATAAAGAGAAAAACTTGACTTTTAGGGTAACGTACTTATCTATATCTATACTAATAAATAAAATTGGAGTGTCTGTCTGTAATTTCGAAATAACTACCGCATATTAAGGTCATATGGTTACTTGAACGATACTATAACTGAATCACACGTTTTTAAAATTTTTGTCTGTCTGTCTGTCTGTCTGTTTGAAAAGGCTAATCTTGGGAACGGCTACACCGATTTTGACGGGATTTTCACAGACAAGTAGAGAATTGACCAGGGAGTAACATAGGCTACTTTTTTAACCAACTTTCAAAAAGGGAGTTGTGTTTTTCTACCTATGTACACCGAAATCTCCGAGATTTCTGAACCGATTTGCGTCATTTCTTTTTTAATCGATACAGGAACTTTGCGACATTGTTTCATAAAAAATTTGGAGTCAAACTCCTCAATCCTGATGCTGCAGGGGATCTGACCAATCCACGCGGGCGAAGCTGCGGGCATCAGCTAGTTAACTAATAAAGTTTCGTCCAGTCCGTCTGTCCGTCTGGACATCTGTCTGTGTGTCCCAGCCATTTTAAAAGTAAACTAAATTAAACATTTCAAAAATAAAATTTTAAAAATAAACTATAAGAAGTATACGAGGTGTAAGTTTGTCTGAAAAGTATAGCTGAGAAAACTTTTATCATTGCGGAAAAATGCGGTGAATTTTTGCAGTGCGTGCTTACCCTTACAATTATGATGAAATTCTTCATAGAGAACGCTTCGTCAAACAGTTTGTAGCTTTTACTTTACTTAGCTAGACTATAGCAGATAAAACGTAAAAATTTGACACAGCTGGGAATCGACCCCGGGACTTCCCATTTAGAACCGCAAACCGCTGCACTAGAGAGGCTGTCTTGCGTTTACGTAACTCATTTCTTATTCTGGTGAAAATATATTATAATAAGTCAGTGAGGGCCGCAGGCAGTTTATAGACCATGAAAGAAAATAATCTTTAAATCTGTGCAGATTAAAAGTAAAAAAACCCGGTCAAGTGCGAGTTGTACTCACACACGAAGGGTTCCATACCATCTATCTAACACTTTTATGTAGAACACTGCAACTGCAAGGTAATGTGATTAAGTAAATTAATTTTTTCGTGAAAATATTTAATTTTTTTTGTTGTGATGTAACCACAAATTCACGGTCTTTGAATTTTTTCCTTGACTTGTGATATAATAAAGACCAACCTACCTGCCATTCATGATTCTAGGTAAATGGGAAGTAAGTAGGTAAATGGGAAGTAGTAATAGGTTTTCTTGACAGACACGACAGACGGACAGACAGAGAGACAACAAAGTGAGGGTATACAAAGTATAAGGGCTACTTTTTCCTTTTGAGATACGGAACCCTAAAAAACTTGAAAGAAAAAAGTTAAACGAAAGTGGCATTAAACTGCGTATCCCGCAATTTTTTCACTCCGGGATTTGGCACAGTCATTCTTGTGATCCTTGGATTACATTAATGCCCGGTTTACATTATTAAAGTAGTATGCTTGTATAGCGATCTTACATTGCATGATTTTAAGTAGGTACCATCAAGACGCACTCACTTGCTCACGTATTTCTATGGCGGTACACTACTTTATATCAACTGCTATCTGTATGAGAAAGAGAGATTTAAGGGATTAGGCGATAGAAAGAGAAGCATAAATTAAATTTTAGGCTGTAAACTAAAATTAAGGCTCACACAGGGTTGCTGTGCGAGCTGTATTATAAAATTTCTACTATACAACACTAACTTGTTATAAAGGCCATTGTATATTTAAACGGAGTTATCCTTCTGTACTTACTTAGAAGGTCCTATTAAGTATCATATGTGGTGTCATGATGTTTTAATGTCATTTAAGTGTGCTTAATCCAGTGAGCAAGCTACTACAATAATATGAATAACGTTTTTATTCTAGTACCATGTAATGAATCCAGGAATCCAGCCCAGGAACTATATTGTCAGTCTACTTTTTAATCCACTCGGAATTTATCAAATAATCCTACGTATCTTAATAATTATTAAAGTGCCGCGCATTGCTAGAGCAAGCATTGGAGTGCATTGCATCTTAATAGTCTATTAAGACCTGGACGACGGCCATCCAGTCGAGCGCCAGAATGACTTTACTGGATCTAATGGCTGGATTAATATAAACAGGCCATAATGCCATTACGTAAGTGAGGATTTAATTTTTGTTTAAAATAAAACCGCGTTCTCGCAATTCTTATTTAATGGGGATCGATAGAATAGCATCGGTCTTTACACCGCCTACACTAAGGGCCAAGGCACATTGACGTAGAGTCGAAGCGACAAGACGCGTCTTGTTTTAAAATGTTATAAATTATGCTAAACCTTATCTCAGTAATCTAAACATTTGTAGAGCAAATTTCACCGAGGCGCGCGTCGGTCTGCTATTTTTTGTGGATAAAATAAGAAAACAATGTGCTTTTTCTTTTTGCTTCACACTTTATGCGTGTATATGTGTAATTTGTTTTTTTTTTGTTAAAATCTAGATCAATTTGTATCCAAATGTATCTAATAATAAATTAATGCATGTCATATAAACTGCATGAAATAATGAAATAATGATTATATCACTTCATTTATAAATTATCATTCAAAATATTTGTACGCCGCTACGGCTAATGTGTTTGAACTATGTAATAATTACCAACATCTTGTAACACACATTATGCAAATAAAGGATTATTATTATTATTATTATAACATAGATATTTAAGTATAAATAGTACATAACTAGCTAGATTACACAAATTTTAACCCCCTATGTTAGCCCATTAGAGATTGAATTTACAAAAGTATCTTCTTAGTGGATATTTATGTCATAACTAAAAGCTGCGTGCCTTAGCCTGAGCCGCCCAGTAGTTGGAGCTTGGCGCTGATAGATCAGTCAGTTAGTCACCTTATCCTTATAAGTATAGTGTACATAGATATTTAAGTATAAATAGAAAGTACCTACATAATATTATTATGAGCGATGTAAAATTACGAAATTTTAGCGAAAAGGCGCTTAAAATTCGAGTATTAGGGTCCGACGAATGTGTGCTTGTTGGTTTTAATGGTTGGACGTGATCTGCATGGCTATAAATTAAATAAAAACATACAGGAGAGTAGGGCTAGTCTTTATCCCGGAAAATCACAGAGCTTCCACGGGATTTTAAATCCACGCGGACGAGGTCGTTGGGCATCATGTAATCCATACTATTATGTAATACCTATTATTATAAATGCGGCCGTGTGTCAGTTTGTCTGCCAGCTTATCACAGACAATTCGATATTGACCAAAGGTCAAGGTCAAATCCTGGGGAATGACATAGGCATTGTCTCGGATAACATGTAGGCTAGGTACCCTTTATTCCGGAAATCAGAGTTGACGACTAGATTTTTAAAAACCGAATTTTCACGCGCATGAAGTCGCGGGCATCATCTACTAGGTAATTAATATTTTAGAAAAGGCTCGTAAGGTTGCTTTGTTCCTGCGTCAATATGCATAGACCCTTATATTAAGGGATTTATCACAATCAACCCCGGGATCGAAGGATTATCCCACAAACGCAATAAAACTTTATGTGCTTTACGAAATTAAATCGCTCTTTTTATTTTCAAAGAAAAGAAAGATTAAGGATAAAAATTAGGTTAGACACTAGAATAGAAGCTTCCTCTTAGGCGAATTTCAACAAGATTTTTTTAATTTATTGACTTTTGATTGCATTTTCAACTGGTAGGTACTGGTAAGTGTGATGACATTTCTCTTTGAAGTGATGATAATACACTAAAACACGCGATTTCAATACAATAATTGGACGCAGAAAGAGTTGCAAAATCGCCAATCATTGGTGCTAAAACATCTTGTCTGGTATGGCCCTTAACGGTAGTCAAAGTCAAAGTCAAAATCATTTCTTCAAAGTAGGTACTCCTTTTGATGCTCAGAATTGTTATGAAATGAAATGAAATGAAAATTTATTTCACAAATTTAGATACACGCATTTCATGGAGTCCTGGCCCCTAAACTAGGACAGCCCGTATTATAGGGGCCAGTGCCTTCCCATACAATGTTTATAATTAATTGAAATAAATCTAATTATAAGTTAAAAATACAAATATAAATTGTTATGTAAAGGTTGATGTGTGTGTGTGTGGGTGTGTGTGTGTGTGTGTGTGTGTGTGTGTGTGTGTGTGTGTGTGTGTGTGTGTGTGTGTGTGTGTGTGTGTGTGTGTGTGTGTGTGTGTGTGTGTGTGTGTATGTGTGTGCGTATATGTCTTTGATTTTGATCAGATTATATTTTGCGCAATGTATGTATTTAGTAGTTTTTCTGTTTCCTCGTAATTATATTTAGTTAGGTAGTTTTTTAGGCATTTTTTAAGACCATGTTTATTTAAATGGGTGATTTTAACTTTTTTGTTAATACATCTATACAAGTACGGCCCTAAATAGTTAAACTGTCGTCTGGCAAAATTGGTTTTGGTCCTAGGCAAAGCAATGTAAGTCGTTCTCCTTTTTTTAAGTTCCGGTGACATAGGAGAGGGGTTGTTCGCATTATATTTGTACGATATAGTGGCGATAATAATAAATTAATTACGTAAACTTAAAACTTAAGCTAGGTCCCTTCGTCACTCGCTCCGTTTCATTTGAATACTTACCAATCAAGTACAATACAATAATTTTGTAGACATGTTCTAGAAGCTAATACCTGTAATAATATGTCTCCGGTTTGCCAGATTTCCGTAAAAACTCTCTAGTTTTAAGGTTTATGAAATGAAAGGGGAAACCACAGAGAAAATAGACATTTGCTCTTACAATGTTTCTACAAGATTTCCTTTCAAAATGCCACCAAGCAAGAAAAGAAGAAAATGACATTGAGTATTCAAATGAGAACCAAATTACGTTTGTTTGGAGCACACTACGAATGGACTCCTCTTAACCAATTTTCCTTAATTGTCTTGTATCGATTGCGGTGCATTAAGACAGCGATCCAAGCGTTTCGTATCTGAATACATTGTCAGTGAAAGTTCTGTTGCGGGTAAACGGCCATCTGTATTCATGACGTGATTGCCGAAGCGGCAATCGATGTTCCTTAGGGTTCCGTACCAAAATGGTAAAAAGATCAAAATCATAAATCAAAATCAAAAATTTATTTCATGTGGGCCAACAGCTCGTGTCTCTTATACTACGTCTGTGACTCTACCATTTGGTTTGGAATGCAGGCGCCCTACTACCACCGCTTAGGCCTATTTTTTTAAGTTTGACGTGTGTATCTGTGTATCTGTCTTTGGCTTCGTAGCTCCTAAACTAATGAACCGATTTAAATTTAGTTTTTTTGTTTGAAAGGTGGCTTAATCGAGAGTGTTCTTCTTCTTAGCTATAATCGAAGAAAATCGGTTCATCCGTTTGAAAGTTATCAGCTCTTTTCAAGTTTTCTTATAGAGGTTTTTGTGTCGTAAAATTTAAGTTAGTTTATAATATGTAAACCTCTAGTAATAAAATTAGGATAAGGAACTGCTGTTTTCTTTCGCACCCCCTGCAGCTGCCCTAATGTAACTTTCTAAAGCTCCTTTGTTTTATACTTAGGCCGAAAATTGACAAAAAAATACCAAAGTTAAGAATCTGACATAATTAAAAGTTTATGTAGATAAACATAATAATATGTCAAATAAAAGATACATTAATTTAATTAAAAAACAATTTATTCTTTCACCGTACGGAACCTTCGGTGGACGAGTCTGACTCGCACTTGGCCGGTTTTTGTTTTTGCTTTTACTTGTCTACCTGTCTGCCGGCCGTTGTGGGTTGGGGTTCGTTGCACTTCAGTTTTTACTGATATTATGTTATAGCAGACAATACTTAATAATAAATTACAGATACAGAAGGCTGGCTCAATTCAAAAAGACGTTTAAATAAATGGCGACAAAACGAGGTTATTTAAGGCGCACTAAACGAGTCTTACCGCGAAATTCAAATTTAATCTGGTTTTTCGCAATTTGTAAAATAATAAGACAAAGTAGGCTTATGGCATTCCGCCAATGGCAGTATCATCTTCACAGGATTACATAAAAATCTTTACTTAAAAGTGTTCAGTTTGAGAAATTTCAAGTAAAGATTTGTATATAAACATCCTAAAGTTGTACATCCTAAAACAGAGTTTTATTTATGTTTATGTATTTATTCATGTTTATGTCTTTGATTTATCGCGCAAAATGTTGGAAAAAATACCCGAGTACGGAACCCTCAGTGCGCGAGTCTGACTCGCACTTGGCCGGTTTTTTGTTTATCAAACCACAGTAAATAAAGGAAAAATAAGATGAAAACCGAAGTCATCTTATTGATGTCACAAACCCTTGAGACTGCGACGTTGTTATATCTTCACAAAAAGGGCATTACCTTACTGTCCCTAGGGAACATTTGGCGGCAGGTGGGACGGGGCAAGCCCAGGGTATCCTATTAGGGTACATCTCATCTTTATTATTCCCTAGACATAGGGCTTTATAAAGGTAAGTTTAATGTTTCTTTGACGCAATAAACCTACGAGTAAATAGAACAAAGAGAGTGGAATGCAAATGAAGCTTTTATCCAACGATGCATTAATAATGGCTTAAAAGTATATAAAATTAAAATATCCATCTTTTATAATATCCTTCTTCTTCTTCTTCAGTCTAAAAATACTTATATTTCTTGTTCACGTTAAAACTAATGACCACGAAAGAATACATGGAAAGTTGAATTTATCTGAATTTATATTTCAATAGATCATATACTTACATAAGATAGACTGATTTATATCTTCCCATACAGTAAAAAAACCGGCCAAGTGCGAGTCGAACTCGCGCACCGAGGGTTCCGTACTCGGGTATTTTTTTCGACATTCAAAAACTATTATTCATAAAAATATATAAAATCTGTTTTATAATGCACAGGTAAAGCCCTTTCATATATGTAATACCCCACTTAATATAGTTATCTTACTTTGAAAAGTTAAACACATTTTAATTTTTTTCAATGATGTAACCACAAATTCACGGTTTTCAGATTTATTCCTTTACTCTTGCTATAAGACCTACCTACCTGCCTAAAATAACTGTAGGTCAACGGGAAATACCCTATAGGTTTTTTTGACAGACACTACGGACGGACGGACAGACAGACAGACAGACAACAAAGTGATCCTATAAGAGTTCCGTTTTTCCTTTTGAGGTACGGAACCATAATAGCAAGCAAACGAGCAGATGGGTCACCTGATATTAAGTGATTACCGTTAACCATTTGCAGCGTCAGAGGAACCCGGACTTTCAGGGAATTGTTGGTCCGCCCCTTGAATAACCCCATGTTGTAATCTAGTGGGAACACCGCCTAAGAACCTTAAGCTGATATTGGAATTATCTTAATTGCCATTAAATCTGTCGGTTCTAAATTATGATAGATCATATATCACCAAGTTTGTTCATCCGTTCATGACATTAAATGAGCCATGTAGATTATTATACGCCATGCTCCGTATAATCCCATTAGCTAATACCTAAATAATTTAAACGGAGATTTGCCAGAGATTACTTAGGCCCGATTTTTCAATCGTCAAATAATTTGACGTTTTGACAGATTTCCTATACAAAAACTGTCGAAATGTCAAATTTATTCCTCAGATAAAAGTTATTTGTCGATTGAAAAATTGGCCCTTGATGTTTATTTTTAATAATAACAAGTGTAAATAAAAATTTTATAACACTCCCGACAAATAAAGGTTTACATACAGTAACTAGAAAAGAGCTGATAACTTACAAACGGCTGAACCTATTTTTTTAGATTATAGCTAAGAACACTCTCGATCAAGGCACCTTTGAAAAAAAAAAAAAAACAAATTAAAATCGGTTCATTAGTTTAGGAGCTACGATGCCACAGACAGATACACAGATACACCCGTCAAACTTATAGCACCCCTCTATTTGGGTCGGGGGTTGAACATTATACCTCAATTCATATTTTGATTCCTAGACTCTAGTGGTCAAATCTTCGGTTTCTGTTTTAGGATCTGTGGTACTATCCCTAGCATACGACATTAATTTTAGCACTTAGTTATGTCCGGGACTTCGTCCGTGTGGACTACACAATTTGGGCAATTTACCTTCTTAGGGGATGGAAGTTTCAAAAAGCCTTTCTTAACAGATGTCTACGTCTTAATAGCTCTCTGCATACCAAATTTCAGCCCGATCCATCCAATGGTTGGAGCTGTGCGTTGATAGATCAGTCAGTCAGTTTTTAATTTACCTTTTTGGACAGCATCTTTATTTACCACCATTATAATAAATTAAACATATTATTATGGGCTAAAGCGCCTTCGTTCGCTTGGATCTAGGTCATTAAAATTCCCGTGGGAACTCTTTGAATTTCTGGGATAAAAATTAGTCTATGCCCGTCTACATAATGCAAGCTGTCTCTATAGTCTATATATACCAAGTAAGTACTTAAATGATGCCCGATACTTCGTCCATGTGAATTTATGTTTTTTGAAAATCCCGTGGGAACTCTCTGATTTTTCGGTACCAAAACTAGCCTATGTCCTTCCCTGGGATGCAGGCTGTCTCTGTACCAACAAAATTTCATAAAAATTGGTTGAACGGATAGGCCGTGAATATCTAGCAGACAGCCAGACAGACACACTTTCGCGTTTTTAATATTATAAGTTCAGTATGGATTATGACTGTAGGAGAATTAAATACGACCATGTCAACAATATGTTCAAGGCTATGGTTAAAGTGCGATTTCTTGGCCTAGACAAATATTGTCATCAACGCAGACCTGGATTCAGGCTACGCGTTTGTGACACGGCATATAACCACACAACCAGTGGTTTGTGGACTCGATCACCGAAACAGGTCACAAATACGAGTACCTATGAAACGTATGCCCTCAATACACAATGCCATAGATAGACCATAGAGTTAGTCCATGGAGAAGCAGATCTATGGTATCGACAAGTGTGAATTAAAAATTTATAACACCGGACAAGTGAAGGTTACAATAATAACTAGAAAAGAGCTGATAACTTTTAAACGGCTGAACCGATTTTCTTGGATTATAGCTAAGAATACTCTCGATCAAGCTACCTTTCAAACAAAAAAAACTAAATTAAAATCGGTTCATTAGTTTAGGAGCTAGAATGCCATAGACAGATACACAGATACACACGTCAAACTTATGACACCCCTCTTTTTGGGTCGGGGCTTAAAAAGCACCTATTTATCACGCCCATAATATAATATGTAAACTTGAGACTTTGAATAAGTAATTTAAAAAGTATTTAAAAACGCGATAGCGGTTTGCATTGCATGATGTCTGGATCTTTAATAATTAAATGAACCAAAAATATTTAAAGGTCATACACAACTTTTTGGTTATGTGAATCTTAAAAGGAGCTTATGGCTGTAAAATAGTTGTGAAAACATTTCCTCGATTTTTGAAAAGGCCGCCAAATGATACTTTGTACTTAACTTGTTCTATTATCTAATTAATCTAATTTATTTGTGCATTGTTTTTGTTCAGTGTGTTGCCTTTTGTTGTGTGTGTGTGTGTGTGTGTGTGTGTGTGTGTGTGTGTGTGTGTGTGTGTGTGTGTGTGTATGTGTATGTGTGTGTGTGTGTGTGTAAAATTAAATTTATAAATTAATGAATACGCATTAATTAATGCGTTTCATTAATTTATAAAATTAATTTTACCATATTGACTAACTAATGACAACTCGCAGCTTCGCTCAGAGAAAATGTAAATTCTCTTTATTCCCTATCCCGTGGAAATTTCAAAAATTGGACTAGAGATTTCCTGCACAGAGTTTGAGCTGGGCATTAATGTGTCGGTTAGTGAAGGAGTCAGGACTTTTTAATGTGTTAAGATATTATGCGTTTTAATTTTATTAATTTACTTACTAACACCTAACTTAAGAATTGCTTCATGGTTGAATTTATTACGCGGGACGTTAATGCTCTAGTAATATAACAACTCTCTGGCGTACAGAGCTAATTTAAAGTCGAATGTTACTAACATGACAGTAATGTGTGACTAATATTGCGACCAATGGCCTAGCTGCTAGGAGAAATTTTCTCTGGCAGGTGATGTGAAAATGGTAGGTGTTAATTTATTTTCACGGATGAATGTTTTGGCTTCTGCGTCAGTTTCTATTAGCTAGACTGGACCAAATGAAAGTGGATTTGTGATTTTAACTGATTCGAATAACGCGTCACCAATGGAAGTCGATTGGCTACAAAAAATTCATCTTTCCATATTATGTGGTGAAGCCGCGTGCATCCTCTAATCCATACTAATATTATAAATGCGAAAGTGTGTCTGTCTGTCTGTCTGCTACGCTTTCACGGCCCAACCGCTGAACCGATTTTGATGGGTACAGACAAGGGATACATCCCGGGGATAGGCTACTTTTTATCCCGGAAAATCAAAGAGGTTCTACGGGATTTTAAAAAACCGTAATCCACGCGGGCGAAGCCGCGGGCATCCTCTAGTTATAAATAAAAGGTTTTTCTCGGTAGGAAAGGCATTCCGAACCCGTGGTAGATGCTTTTGACGATTCAAAAGAACTTGTAAAAGTCTAATTGAAAAAAAATATTTTGAATTTGAATTTCGAGCATCAACCCCTGTGACGTAAAATGGGATGCAAACAGCTGTACGGAAGATCCTTTTTGGTGTCAAAGTTCTCATAAAACATAACTACGCTAAATATATTATGTGGGTTTATAATAATAAAGCTGTATAAATTCAGAAAATCTTTGTTCCATAGAATCATTTTGTTTTCGCATAAAAAGATTTTGCTTCTGACAGAAAATATTTTGCCAAAGCTAGCTTTTGTGAAAAAAGCTACCCAATGCCGCAAACAAGAAATACAAGTGTAAATTTAAAATTTATAACACCCCCGACAAGTGAAGGTTACAGTAATAACTAGAAAAGAGCTGCTAGCTTACAAACGGCTGAACCGATTTTCTTGGATTGTAGCTAAGAACACTCCTCGATCAAGCCACCTTTCAAACAAAAAAAAAATATTAAAATCGGTCCATTAGTTTAGGAGCTACGATGCCACAGACAGATACACAGATACACAGATACACGGATACACAGATACACACGTCAAACTTATAACACCCCTCTTTTTGGGTCGGGGATTAAAAATACAAAATATGTATACGATACAAAGTATTTTTTTTTTTGCTTTACTAAATATTATGTGTCTACCTATTTAATTGTTTCCCGGATCGCCTGTTTTATCGATTTTTTTAGAGAATAGTACCATACTAGTAGCCCCATAAAATATGACTTTTTATCCTCAAATAAACATAAGGTCCAACGCATACCTACGGAGTGGAGTGAAATTGAAGCGCAGTCTTTTTAACCCCCGACCCAAAAAGAGGGGTGATGTAAGTTTGGAGTGTGTATCTGTGTATCTGTCTGTGGCATCGTAGCCCTTAAACGAATGAACCGATTTTAATTTAGTTTCGTTTGTTTGAAAGGTGGCTTGATCGAGAATGTTCTTAGCTATAATCGAAGAAAATCGGTTCAGCCGTTCGAAAGTTATCAGCTCTTTTCTAGTTTTCTTATAGAGGTTTTGTGTCGGGGGTTTTTAAGTTTTGAGTTATTCTTTCTGTGCATCGTATTACTCATGGTTGAGGGTCGTAACCCCTTTCCATCAATTACATAATGGTTGGAGTTTCTTGGGATAATATTGTGGTGAATTCCCAGATCCTTCCAGCTTCTTTTTAATAACAACCTTTTTAATTTTGCCTACTAACACAGCCTCGTTAATTTTGACATGCCACTGAAATTGCTTTAATAAAACAAAACATAGATGAGACCGAAAAACTGAGTTGGCAAAGTAAATAAAGCTTAGTTTCAGTTGTCCTCAAAAAAGATGTAGCGCTGCACTTCAAGTCCACTCCACTCTGTAAGTGTGTGTTGTACTTAAAATAATAATGCCATGTCTATCATGACTAACACCCTTTCCTCTCCAACTACGCGTAAAGTTTGTGCTAGGAGCACAATTAGTAGGACAATAGTGCAAAGGGTGGAAGTTGAACCGCCGACCTTTCAGATTTCAGTTCGCTCCCATAACCGTTGGGCTATTGAGGCTTTGTACTAGTATTGAGTTAATTTACACGTGTCAGTTACTAAACAATTCATTTATTTAGTATTAACAACAATTACGGGTAGGGTAGGTAAGGAACATACGACTTTTCGGATATGAAAACCAATGAACCCCAAAATCGTTGAACCATTCAAAATTCAAAAAAATTCAAAATGTTTTTATTCAATTAAACTTTTACAAGTGCTTTTGAATCGTCAAAAATCTACCACTGGTTCGGAATGCCGTTCCTACCGAGAAGAACCAGCAAGAAACTCGGCGGTTGCTCTTTTCAAGTACATATTCAATTTACAATAATATGCCATACTGTATATTGAGGCTTATTTTGAGTTCATAACAGGAAAATCTCGATGAATATTGTGTAGAACATAGATATACTGGGTACATGGCCTTCTTCCGTGAAGTTATAAAGGGCTGATGGAAACCGGTTGCATGCTGTAAATAAACTTTCCAATACATTTCAAATGGGCTTAGCTTTATTAGTTCTCAGACCTTGTCTCAATGGCACAGTGGTGAGCAATGTGGTCTTATAAGTGGGAGGTCCCGGGTTCGATTCCTGGCATGCATATAATTTCTAAAATTGTCTCTGGTCTGGTCTGGTAGTTACTACCCTACCGGTAAAGCAGTACTTACCACCAAGTGATTTAGATACGATGCTGTGTAGAAACCAATACTTAAGGGGTAGGTATACGATTAATAAATCTGACATACCTACCCCTTCCAAATTAGATCGCTTTCATTTCAAACCACCTCATTACTTACCACTAAGTGAGATCGCAGTCAAGAGCTGACTTGTATTGGTATAAAAAAGACTGCTTTAATATCTACTAGCTGACGCCCGCGACTTCGTCCGCGTGGATTTAGGTTTCTCGAAATCCCGTGGGAACTCTTTGTTTTTACGGGATAAAAAGTAGCCTATGTGCTAATCCAGGATATTATCTATCTCCATTCTGAATTTCAGCCAAATCTGTCCAGTGGTTATTGAGTGAAGGAGTTACAAACATACAAACACACATACACACAAACTTTCGCCTTTATAATATAATAATATTAAGTGTGATAACGTACGTTCCTCAAAGTTTCCGGAGCTTCTCAATATGCGCTGAGGAGGATGACCCAGAAGGTTTTAGTGGGTAGAAATCCTACTGGATATAACCCGAACGGATATCTTGAGAAGATTTCCCCTCGAAAATAAAAGGTACATAATAACCTTCTGGTTAAAAACTTCGGCATCTTATTCGGTTTGGACGGGGTTGGATTCCGAACAAGCATCTCTAACATTTCGGAGCTATGTGGGTTTTAAGCAATCAGTTGCTTTAACGGCGAAGAAAAGCATCGTAAGGAAACCTGCTTGCCTGAGAGTTCGCGTATAATATTCTCAAACTTTAATCTACATATTTACGAGTAGGTAGGTATATAGTTACTTAGTTATATTATATCTTGTAAACATGTAACATCTTAGTAGAGGTGTTACGGAGGTTTAGTTTCGATTCTGAAAGTTCAGAACTTCTTCCTGATTTCGACTTCAATTCCGATTTCGGTTCCGATAATTTTTAATCGGAAGTTATAAAATAGAAGTATAAAATTAAATTTAAATTAATTATCGGAAGAAGAATATGCTGGTGTTGCTTAACTTCACTATTAGTAACCTACTGTTAAAGATTTTAAATTCGATTTTCGATTCGATTGTTTTTCTTTTCAACACCACAGTACCAACCTGTATTATTTTTTGAACTGATAATAAGAATATAACTGATGAATAATTGTGTGCAATTTTATTTTTGCCTCCGCCTCCGATTCCGGTTCCGACAAACCAAATCAAAAACTCCGCTTCCAAATTCGGATCCGCTATAACCACTTCCGTAACATCCCTGCATCTTAGTATCACACGTTTACTACATTGTTCCCTGAAACTAGTTTACAACTATGTAACAACGTGAAGCTTAAAATCATACGGGTATTAAATTAGCAATTTTAAACCTTATTTTGGGTTAGGTAGAGTCTAAAATCTAAAAAAAGCTTTCAGGAAGGACCTTTTATGGGACTTTCATAGTGGTTTAAAAGACTATTAAAGTTGTGTCTGTTTTGTATTTTATGTGAACAATTTCGGAAGGGTTTGGGGTCAAAAAGGTCCTTAATAAGGTGAAGTTACTTAATCTCTATCAGAAAAAAATTGCTTGTATGGTATGTTTACCCTAGCGCGCTCCTGAGTGCTTACCACACAGACGTAGTTTGGTTTTCATTTGGATATTAACCAATGAAATCTAATTAAATTTTGTAGGCACTTTCTAGAAATAATTTCTAGAAATAGTTTCTAGAGTAGTTTTCCAGATTTTGATTCTAAAAATTGCGTGGTTTTAAAGTAACACGGCCTCAAAGATTTATAGTTTACACTGGTGTGGCTAAGAATGTACCTTTTGAAAAAATCGCAGTCACCTGTTTACCCTTAGGTTGAGATATATATAGACTCACTTTGACTTTGCTTAGACTTAGTGTGTTACGTATAACTTTGATAACATTAAGTTTAGTTCACATTATCTTTAACCGACTGTTGCAGCGGTGCCCAAAAGTGGGATAAAATTTTTCCTATACCGTGTTCATATACCGTACGTAAACAGAGTTCTAGTGTGTGTGTGTGTGTTTTTTTTAATTATATAGACTAGCGCTTGCCTACAATCAGACCTGCTAGCAAGTGATGATGCAGCCTAAGATGGAGCGCGTGCGCCTAGAAGTTGCCTATTCACTCTTGACTTGAAGGTACCCATATTATAGGTGGAAGGGAAAACTGAAGCCGGGAAGGGCGTTCCATATCCTAGCGGTTCGGATTAGAAAAGAGGACGTTACAAAATTTCCAGTGTGTTACGTATGAACTTGTGTGTTACACTTTCTTGTGTCTTATGGTACAAAATGAGCTCCACCCAAAAATATTGATGTGAAATGTGGTCAACTAAAATGGCTCTTACCCAAACTACAAAGTTTTTTTGGGAAACTCAAGTAAATCCGGCAAATATGGCGAAACTCGTCTCAAACGCCAAGTCAAGACGGAATGCTCATTCCAACACGATATTTTGTATCACAAACTGCGAGATGTATTTTTTCATTCCACTTTCATCTTCTGCATTCCGATGTTGTGTGCTCATCCGTCGAAAACTACCTTTCACTGTAACACGTCACGTTCGAATAACTTCTGAGTTAACATAATACGGTTCTCATTCTTATCTTACTTGCGATTTATAGTGATGCAATTTTGTTAGTAAATAAATAATGGTAAAGTGCTCATAGCGATTGAAAGAGTGATCCATACTTCCATACTTAATATTATAAATGCGAAAGTGTGTCTATCTGTCTGTCTGTCTGCTACCTTTTCACGGCCCAACAGTTTAACCGATTCTGACGAAAGGTCAGAGGGGAAGAGGGTCAGCTTATATCCCGGGGACGGACATAGGCTACTTTTTATCCCGGAAAATATAAAGACTTCCCACGGGATTCCTAAAAACCCATCCGCTTAACCGATTTGTATGAAATTTAGTACCTAGGTAGCTTACGTCCCTGTGATTGACATAGGAAAATCCCGGAAAAACAAACAGTTCCCACGGGATCTTTAAAAACCTAAATCCACGCGGACGAAGTCGCGGGCATCCTCTACTAATTTTATAAGGTAAAATATTCATAAGTTCTTTATCTACCTATTTTAAATAGGGCGGTGATAGTGATAATATATGTATAATGTATATCTTTGCACAGGCTTATAAGACTATTAAAACGAGACAGCGTTATATGGCTGACATAAATCTGTCACTTTTTTAGTTAAACTTAAGTCGGAGCAAACTCAAAGTACACGATAGATCTTAGCCTAAAACGCCCGCGCCGGTCTGTTATTGGGGTCGAATCCCGGGCCCTCAAACAGGAAGCCAAACTCTTAACCGCTAGGTTACCACGGTGATTCATCCGTGTGTCCGCTGAATTTGTGAACTTAATCGACTAAGACATAAAGACAGTGCACGTGCCGAGTAAAATAATAATAAATAATTTCTAGGAAACAGTACGGAAGTAGAAAGTTATTTTAATCCAAGCTAACCGTGGGAGGATTTCATACAACCAGTGGCGTAGCTATCATAGGGCCAGGTTGTGCAGTGCACAGTCAAGGGCAAACATGTATATGAATTTAAAAAAGTCTACTAAGCCAACTGTGGATTGCAGTCTGTGTGTGTGATAATTCTAGCTTTTGGCGATGAGCATCAAATAACGAATAGCTCACAAAAAGTAGCTATCATGGCTTAAACTTTGCTTTTTGTATTAAAAGTGCATTTAATTATAACTGTTTTTATTAGAGTACTTACTTACTTAATTAAATATTTTTTGAGGTTTTTTTCGTTTTTTTGGCATTAATTTTCGGTTTAGTTTCACCCCCTTTCGGGGTTGCACTTTATCGAGGGAAAACTGAATACCAACCAAAATAATTTTCCTTTGTACTGAAGGTCAGGTCATAGTGTATGTCAAGTCAGGGCGTGCCTTATAAAACATCCGACCATCTATGGGCGCTACCGGAAGTTGGTTCATGGCTCATCGCCGTTATAACAAATAGGACGCCTTCTTAGGTTATATGAAAAACAACTAAAAAGGCTTTGTTAAATACCGAGCGAAACCCTTCCGGCTTTAATCCTCCACTCCACTTTTAATATACTTCAAAACAAGAATGAATAGGGCATAGGCAAGCGCGCTCCACTATAGTTATATATGCTAATAATAATAATTATTAGCAGGTTTGATAGCAGTCAAGCGCTAGTCTATAAATTAAAAAAAAATATGCAAGGGATGTGGAAAAATACCACACATCCAGGTAGATAGTTTTGTTGATTAGTTTGAACCCCCAAAACCCCCCCCTGGCTACGGGCATGTGAACACTTGCCCTAACGAACACGGTTGGGTTATTCAAATAATGGTAGATATTAAACATTATGAGGTTGTGGTAACAATACTACTTATATTAATTTATAGTTGACGCCCTGTTGGGTTTGTGGTGGGCTAATACAAATAGCTTCGAATTTATAACAACTATTCATGAAACCACAATATGTATTGGGTAATTAATAAGAAATTTTCCAGTTTTGAAGATGTAACGGAATGTCCAATATCATTAGTACCTAGTCATAAGGCAGTACCTTATGACTAGGTGCTAAAATAACTTTCAAACGGCTGAACCGATTTTCTTGGATTATAGCTAAGAACACTCTCGATCAAGCCACCTTTCAAATAAAATAAACTAAATTAAAATCGGTTCATTAGTTTAGGAGCTACGATGCCACAGACAGATACACAGATACACAGGTCAAACTTATAACACCCCTCTTTTTGGGTCGGGGGTTAACAGAGCTCTCTCCGTCACTCGCTTCATACAATCGTAGTTCCAATTTCATTTGAATATTAAGCAACCAAAGTCCATGAAATATTGCAGACATATTCTAGAAACTAATATCTGTGTCTGTGGAGTTTTAGATTTTTCTAAAAATATGTAATTTTAAAATTACAGGGGCACAAAGATTTGTATGTAAATTTTTAAGGCCGTGTAACTTTGAAACCGAATATTTTAACAGAAATCTGGAAAACCACGAGCATAGATATTAGTTACTAGAATATGTCTGCTTTCATGGACTTTGGTTGCTTGATATTCAAATGAAATTGGAACTACGTTTGTATGAAGCGAGTGACGGAGAGACCCCTCTTAAAAATATTTATTGACGACAAAATAAACAGAAAAGGTACAGAATGTCAATTAGAGAAAGACAACATTGCGGTATTTAAGTGTTCTTCGGAATACCGCTGTCATTTCTCATTGAGATCGTTTTGCTTCGTTAAAATTACACTTTATTTTCACAGGCACGTAAAAACGATTATACGTCGAGTGTAATTTGCATAATTCCCAACGACTGTCGACCTCGACAATTTACTTTAGGAGTGTTGATATTTTGATAATTATTCACCTTTGAAAGGTTTTTAGTTTCATCTTTCAATTATGTAAAAAAAAACCACTTGAATTTTTTAAAAATACGCGAAAGCAATACTTTTTAGGGTTCCGTACCTCAAAAGGAAAAACGGAACCCTTATAGGATCACTTTGTTGTCTGTCTGTCTGTCCGTCCGTTCGTCCGTCGTGTCTGTCAAGAAAACCTATAGAGTACTTCCCGTTGACCTAGAATCATGAAACTTTGACAGGTAGGTAGGACTTATAGCACGAGTAAAAGAATAAATCCGAAAACCATGAATTTATGGTTACATCACAATTTTTTTTAAATGTGTTTCAATTCTCAAAGTAAGATAACTATCAAGTGGGGTATCATATGAAAGGGCTTTACCTGTACATTCTAAAACAGATTTTTATTTATTTTTATGCATAATAGTTTTTGATTTATCGTGCAAAATGTCCGAAAAAAATACCCGAGTAGGGTACCCTCAGTGCGCGAGTCTGACTCGCACTTGGCCGGTTTTTTACGCATTATACCTATGCAATGTACTGTAACCACTGTACCGCGCTGTATCTTAAAACGGTCTCCACATTTTTTTGCCATTTTTTATCCACCCGTTTCGGTTAGCTCATTTAAAAGTAGGTAGGTACGTGACTTTTTCTCTTAATATTCCCAATTTTCGGAGCTTTCCTCGTACGTGCGCCTGTCCGATAAACGATTAAATTCCGTTCACATTCGTTCGAAATATTCTCTTTAGTACAAATCACAGAATTTCGAATATAGAAATGGTAAAAGAGCCGTTTTTGGGGGTTTGTACCTCAAAAGGAAAAAAGGAACCCTTAAAGGATCACTTTATTGTCTGTTTGTCTGCCTGTATGACTGCCTGCCTGCCCGCCCGCTTGTCCGTCCATCCATCCGTCCGTCAGTCCGTCTGTCTGTCTGTCGTGTCTCTCAAGAAACCTATAGAGTACTTCCCATTGACCTAGATTAAATAGGTCTTATAATATAACATGTAAAGGGAAAAATCTGAAAACTGTGAATTTGAACTTACTTGTGCTAGTCAGACTCGCACTTGACCAGTTTTTAAGTAATTAAATATCATTTGTTTTAACGATGAATAGAAATTGAATTAAAATAATTTATTTATTGAACTTCGACGTACATACAACAGCAAGATTGAGTTTCCTATCCTCTGCATTAGATGAAGGAAAACATCGTAAGGGAACCGGCATGCCTGAGAATTCTCAATAAGGTTCTCAATGGTGTGTGAAGTCTGCCATCCTTACTAGGCCAGCTTGGTAGACTATGGCCATTCTCATTCTGAGAAGAGACCTGTGATCTGTAGTGAGATGATGATGTCGATGAAGACTCTAAAATGGCTGTGTCACACATGTAGATACAGAAAAAAAGGTCAGATAGATAGAGGAGCCGGATAAAACTATATAAAACCCCAGGTACGGAACCCCAAAAAATATACCTCTAATTCTCTAAATAATATTAGTATATTTTTTCGAATCATTTTTAGTATGTAAATAGTTACATACTAAAGATGATTCGGAGCATAATTCGGAACAACTCCACGCAGTCTCAATATGACAGACGACAGATACCTACCATTTCTGTTACTGAATTTAGCATTCTGTGGTACTGGTAATATGACAGGATCCCTTTATTTAGAGGGTTGTAGGAAAGGTCAAGTGCTATCACAATGACGCTCAAATAGATTTTGATATATGGGTAGATCATAGACCTATGATTTTTCGCTTCGCTCAAAGACTGACAAAGCGAGGGAGCGAGAGTAGTTAGATAAGACCCACTGCCGCGAGCGAAAGCGAGATAGCGAAACAAGATGCCGATAAGTCATTATTTACGTGAGTGTCGGTCCTTATGAGTTCGGCCTGTTCCAAGTCGAGGTGATTTTTTGCATTTACTAAATAATTTTACGATTAAAACGTAAAATCTATGTTCTGCCACCATGGTGTCTTGTTCAGTGAGCGAATGTGACGTTACAAGACGTTATAATCCGCGTAAATACACGTTTCACAGGTAATTACTGATTATTTATACTTATTGTTTATAATCATTATTTCATCATTTGTTGTTTGAAAATTAGGCAAAATAGCTATTGGAAGCTTAGATAATAGGTTTCCCTTAAGACTTATCATCAAATTACATTGCTAAATGAAGAATTTTTGGATATTTTGTGTAAAATTTAAAAACGTTTGTTTACGATAGGGATTGACAAAGTAATGACGTCACAAGTATCGATAGTCGATAATCGTGTCTACCGGTAGGTTTGATGTGATAGGTTTCATGTGATGTATGTAAAATACAATATAAAACACTACTTTCCAATAAAAGAAAAGAACGAAATAAATATTTATACTAATTTTTATTTTATTTAGCGTGACTTAGATTTCATATACAGGGTTAAGGGTAGCCCCGTACATTACTTACTGTATTTAAGTGCTTATCGGGGAGGTCATTAGCTATGAATTGAGCGCCATATATACTATTTATTTTTATTAACTTGTCACTTAGACATTATATCACAGTGTTATTGTAATTAATCAAATTAAATTTACTTGCACCCTTTAAAAAAATAAAGGCGTGAAGAGGTAATAAAAACACAAACACACAGAAACATCCATACTTACGCATTTATATTCTTGACAACGTTATATACCTATACATATAGATTTATCAATCGTTTATTTCGTAGTAGCTGCACCAAGTCATTTCATTAATAAATAATAATCTGTTACCTAGCTTTAGCTTTGTTACTATTTGTGTATTTGAAATGTATTTGACTTTTTTAAAATTATAAGATGCTTTTTACTTCACTTCGTTAAACTAACTCATTAGTGTCCTATGATTTCGCCAGTAAGACTATCGATAATACAAATGCTAAAGTCAGGACAACTCTATTTCACGCACACATTTACGTTTCATTTTTTGTAACACCGGTAATCTGTCATTGTTGATCTAGTACATACTAAATTTATGGGGTAGATACTCGTAGGTAGGTGTGGTTCGCGACATGTCGAGACGGCAATTGGGGTATCCCGCACGGGGGCTGTGCGGGTGTGCGGGGCATCCCCAGCTCGATAGCTATCTCGACCTGTTGCATACCTACCTACAGTTGAACAAGTGTAAATTAAAAATTTATAACACCCCTGACAAGTGAAGGTTACAGTAACTAGAAAAGAGCTGATAACTTTCAAACGGCTGAACCGATTTTCCTGAATTATTGCAAAGAACACTCTCGATCAAGCCACCTTTCAAACAAAAAATACTAAACTAAAGCTACGATGCCACATACAGATACACAGATACACAGATAGAAACAAGTACCTTGCTTAACATATTCCTTGTACATTACTTTATTCAAAGTTAGTATTCAAGAATAATTAACTTAACTTCCCGAAACATATTCCTAGAGAATAGCGGTTATTTGGCACGGCTTTGTACTCGTAAAGCCAAACTTATCTACATAATAACGAGTTGGGTTTTTGCCAAATCGAACTTGATGTTTGAGGTAGTTCTACATGCTAAGCCTTGTTAACGTTTTGATATTCAAATAGTGGTAAGTATACATCGATGGTGGTAAGACGGTAAGAACACGGAGCGACAAAAGCTTACAAAGTTCCAAATTTCCCCAGACGGGAATCGAACCCGAGACCTCTCGCTAATAAGACCACAGGTCGTCAAAAACATCGTAGATTTATCGCAGCTGTTCCCATTTCTAGATAACAGAGGTCCAAATCCATTAGACTAATGTAGCAATAACTAGCAAAATAGAGATCAGTATGTGATAAACTTTTACGAGATATAAATGAAAAATTATATCAACCAACTGCCTTTTAATGCCACTATAAAGTAAAAGGTCAAGTCTTTTATTTATTTAATAAATCAGTAGCTCGATGGTTTCTGTCGAGTAACTTTTTTTATTTCTTCGATAAATTATCGATATTGGTTGACACGCAACGGACATAATGTGCCTAATATCTATCAAATGAAAGGCGTGGAAGAGAAATATAAACTACCTACCTACTAGCTGATGCTCGCGACTTCGTAGGCGTGGATTAATATTTTTATAGGTCCCGTGGGAACTGTTTGATTTTCCGGGATAAAAAGTTGCCTATTTCGATTACAGGGACGCAAGCTACTTCGGTACCAAATTTCATACAAATCGCTTAAGTGGATGAGTTTTTAGGAATCCTGCGGGAACTCTTTGATTTGCCGGGATAAAAAGTAGCCTATGTCCGTCCCCGAGATATAAGCTAACGCTGTACCTTTCGTTAAAATCGGTTACACTGTTGGGCCGTGAAAAGGTAGCAGACAGACAGACAGACATACTTTCGCATTTATAATACTGGTATGGGTTAGCTGATGCCACAGACCACGTGGCTGATGCTCACGACTTTGTCCGCGTGGATTTAGATTTTTTGCAATCTTGTGTGAAATCTTTGATTTTTCCTTGATTTAAATAGCCTAGTTCCTAATCTAGGATATTATCTATCTCCGTTCAAAATTTCAGCCAAATCCATCTTGTAGTTTTAGCGTGAAAGACAAACATACACACACATACACATAAACTTTCGCCTTTATGATATTAATGTGACTAGCGGATACCAGTGTGTTTACTACGCAAAAAAAACAAATATAAAACCATGTTCGCATTATTCCTTTCCTTACCTTTCTAAAGAAACCAGTTTGGGGCACATCGGTTGGATTGGATGGTTTCATAGTCTATAACGTACATAAGTAGAAATATTTTTGTATTTTATATATTAAGATTACGGTTCACGATACAGGCTGACAGACAGACGGACGGACGGGCGGCAACCTCTCAGCGCAGTCTTAGTAATAGTGTCCCGTTGGTACCCTTCGGATATGGTAGGTACCATGGTATGCTACAACGACGAAGCAACATGAGAAGCGTAAATTGTAAAATTTTGAAAGGTAAATTAAATAGCTTCAATACATTAAAAAAAATATATATATAAATTAAATAATGATATTATACTGCCTCATAGTATACTGCAACATATCCTGTGGGATATGACAACGGAACCCTACTAAAAAGTCTCCGCTGTCCGTCCGTCTGTCCGTTTCTTTGTCAGCAGGCTGTATCTCGTGAACCGTAACAGGTAGAGAGTTGAAATTTGCACAGTATTTGTATATTATTGCCGCTATAACAAATACGGAACCCTAAGAATAATTAAAAATTCAAAATAGCCGCCATGAAAATGAAAAAGAATTAAAAAGCTTTATTTCTGGTACGATGGTATGGAATCAGACTCACACTTGACCGATTTTATAATATTAGTATGGATTTCATATTTAAATCTTAAAACGTTGTTTATGTAAATTAATACCTAATGTAAACGATCCACACTTTCTTCACAGGCTTAAACCGGACATTTGCGGTCGAGAATTCGCTTTTGTGGTCTCAGCCGTGTCAGTGTGTCACAGACATTATATCTCCTAAAACATAGTTCTAGAACGACAGTTACCTTTAATATCGTTGAGAAACTCCTTAATTAGTTTACACAAAGCTGTGTGTTTGGAATGTGTTTAAAGGATTATTTTAGGTGCTTTATTTAACAGTAAAAACATTGTCATTGTTTCAATATAATTGTGTAGACGTCACAGCTGGATGTAGGTGTTTTTAACCCCCGACCCAAAAAGAGGGGTGCTATAAGTTTGATGTGTGTATCTGTGTATCTGTCTGTGGCATCGTAGCTCCTAAACTAATGAACCGATATTAATTTAGTTTTATTTTGTTTGAAAGCTGGCTTGATCGAGAGTGTTCTTAGCTATAATCGAAGAACATCGGTTCAGCCGTTTGAAAGTTATCAGCTATTTTCTAATTTTATTATTTATAGAGATTTTTTTGTCGGGGGTTTTTTAAATTTTAAGTTATTATTTAGATAGTATAAAATTACGTTAGTAAATGAGTATGCAAGTTACATTTACTCGTAGATATTATAGCAATGGGAATATGTAAAGAAATGAGAGAAAAACGTAATGTTTTGATTACATTCAAAATAATTCCTCACTTGTTTTCCTTCACTGATCGTTAAAACACGAGCGATATTTTGCCGAGTTGAATGTTGATGTTCCTTTCTCTCATAGCTATTGTTCCATATAACTCCAAACTCGATTTCGGACTTTGTCCGACAATTATGTTAATACGAAAAAACTGTTATATTAGTTACACACTCATAATTAAGTTTACTACATACTGAACTGTTTCGTGATGTTCCTACAAATTAATACAAGAACAAGAACAGCAGAAATTGGGATGACGCTTGCCTATGTTACAAAAATAAATTATTTCGTTGTCATAATCTCTATTACTACGCATATTATCAATACTTATATTATAAATGCGAAAGTGTGTTTGTTTGTTGGTTTATTGGTTTGTCCTTCAATCACGTCGCAACGGAGCCACGGATCGACGTGATTTTAGGGTTCAGTAACTCAAAAGGAAAAACGGAACCCTTATAGGATCACATTATTGTATGTCTGTCTGTCCGTCATGTCTGTCAAGAAACCTATAGAGTACTTCCCGTTGTCCTAGAATCATGAAATTTGCCAGGTAGGTAGATCTTATAGCACAAGTACAGGAATAAATCTGAAAACCGCGAATTTGTGGTTACATCATTTAAAAAAAAAACTAAAATGTTTTTCAATTTTTAAAGTACCAAACCAACCAAACCAACCAAACCAAACTATACCAAGTGGGGTATCATATGAAAGGATTTTACGTATACATTCTAAAACAGATTTTTATTTATTTTTATGTATGATAGTTTTTGATTTATCGTGCAAAATGCTGGAAAAAATACCCGAGTACGGAACCCTCAATGCGCGAGTCTGACTCGCACTTGGCCGGGTTTTTTGCATGGGTATAGCTGGAGACCTGGAGAGTGACATAGGCTACTTTTTAACCCCACGGCATTTAAAAACTCTAATTCTAAGCGAACGAAGTATTAAAAACATAACTATCACAATATGTCTCGTTACCGGAAGATGGGACCTACATAAGAAACTGTGTTCGTTTAGAAACTATGCGTGTAGACTTTTAAGTTTTGCAATTCATCGACTCTCTTCCTATCTTGGTATTTCCGTATATAGTATAACACTAGAGGATGCCCGCGACTTCGTCCGCGTGGATTTAGGTTATTAAAGATCCCGTGGGAACTGTTCGATTTTCCGGGATAAAATGCCTATGTCAATTACTGGGACGCAAGCTACTTCGGTACCAAATTTCATACAAATCAGTTAAGCGGATGGGTTTTTACGAATCCCGCGGGAACTCTTTGATTTTCCGGGATAAAAGTAGCCTTTGTCCGTCCCCGGAATATAAGCTAACCAGGTACCAAATTTTGTCAGAATCGGTTAAACTGTTGGCCCGTGAAAAGGTAGCAGACAGACAGACACAGTTTCGCATTTATAATATTAAGTATGGATTATTATAATTTTTTTATAGCAATAAAAAAAGAAATATTTAGATTAATTATAGTAATAGGTAATTGTTTTATAATATCACACTTCACAGTTAATATTATAAAGGCGAAAGATTGTGTGTAGTATGTATGTGTGTGTGTGTTTGTTACTCTTTCATGCAAAAACTATAGGACGGATTTAGCTTGCAATGGAGATAGATTAAAACCCTGGATTAACACATAGGCTACTTTTCATCCCGGAAAATCAAAGAGTTCCCACGGGATTTAGAAAAACCTTAATCCACGTGGACGAAGTAGTAGTAGTAGTAGTAGAACATAATATGGTACTAGCTTTAACCATAGTCCACCACGGCTGGCAAACTACGGATTGGCAGACAGACCTACGTCGTTATTGTCATGTAGGTACAACATTATTGCCTTATACTCAGCACGGGTCTCCTCTCAAAACAAGAAGAGTTTAGACCAAAGTCCACCATGCTGGTCAATAATTGTGACATAGCAATGTAGGTAGGTACCTATCGTTGCCTGTGATTAGCCTTGGCTGGCCGTGGCTCTCGGTTATTAAACTCTCCGTGGAAATTGTTCTAAACCTGTGTTACTGGTTCCTCCAGTATCCTTATTAGATCGTAGTACTTCGAGGTTATAATATCCAGTCGTTCCATCTAGTAGCTTGTTATGTAGGTTGTCGAATATATTATTATATTAATAGGTACTAAATTCTATCCACGGAATGAATTTAGTGTAGGGCTCTATTTGTAATCCCATACAAATGACAGTGACCATATCATGGGTGTTAACTATTTTGAGTCCCCAACCAACAACAAACACGTTTTCAAAAAACATAGAGCCCCAAAAAGCCGGAGACGAAAGGTGTATGCAATGTTTTTCGAAACTGATAGTGCTTGTGACTTCAGCAGCAAGAGTCAGCCACATTGGTCGCATCGAAGAAATTCTAATGTCAGCAGAGATCTGTGTTGACGTGATCTATAACCACTGCTCACTCATTTCTACGGTGCACTTGATCTTTCTGACGTCATTGGCTTATTCTATACTGACTGAAAAGTATGCCCCTTGGGGCTTTTTACGGCCATGTTTAATCTCACTCAATCACATAACATAACATACAAAGTAACAGCTATAGCCAGTAGACTAGCCAATCACAGCGTCTTATTTCGTGATCAGGTGCGCAAAGAAACCAATTACGGAAAAGCTTTTACCTGTTGCTACAAATACCATAAATATTTCTTGTAGAAGAAAATCGGTCAAGTGTGAATCTGACTCGCACACGAAGGGTTCCGTAGTCCGTACCGTCGAATAGACACCGTAGAATGTCATACCAAAGAAATAACTTTTTTCATCCGACACCTAGCCCACCGTGCACTCGTGAACTCGTGCAAGTTAATAACGGACAGCGCCATCTATGAT
The DNA here is from genome assembly GCF_905333055.1 of Maniola jurtina. Classification (NCBI taxonomy): domain Eukaryota; kingdom Metazoa; phylum Arthropoda; class Insecta; order Lepidoptera; family Nymphalidae; genus Maniola; species Maniola jurtina. The sequence continues at coordinate 3,568,306 of NC_060052.1, read as the reverse complement.
ATGATTTAGTAAACATATAATTTATTCAGGAACAGTTTTTGTAACCACAAATTCACGGTTTTCGGATTTTTCGCTTTACTTGTGCTATAAGGCATTGCTGCATACCAACTAGACTAGATCAACGAAATGAGTGAGAAGTTTTTCCTTATGAGATACGGAACCCTAAAAATTAGAGAATCAGATAGCTCGGTACTCTCTACGGAATGCTATTATAGACTGAGATTATTCCTTGGAAAATACCGATGTCATTTTTGCAAAAAGCACAGGTATATAAGTAAAAATATATTTTCTATAATATATCTAGGTAGGTAATTATGTAAACAAATAATAACGAATTGTAAACAAAGAATAAGGACAACATATTTAAATAGGTAAGCAATATAATTGGTAACTAGATACTAAAACTTAATATCTTATTTTTGCAGGTATTTTTCTTATAAAATTAAATAAGAACAAATATAAAAATACTTAAATAAAAAATAACGAACTGTAAACAAAGAATGAGGACTACATAATATCCAGTTTAATAATCTCCAGCAAAATAATATTATAATTGGTAACCACTGGAGCAATAGTCTGGAACTGGAAAAATGTCGAATAATCATACCGAATAGATAAACTAGAGAGAAATATTAAAAATAAAAACTCACATTCTAAAAGAAACGAGTCTTTCCATCTCGGAAGTACTCTCACCAAAAAATCCAATCGAATCCGAAAGAGAAAACGGCGCACCCAGTTTTTTTATCACCTCTTTCGCACGGTTCAACGGCCTCTCAGGATGTGGCACAACACTTTCATATGACGGAAAACGGGATCAAAACACCACAAATAGTTTGGAACACTGGCCAAATAGCACAATTGTTTACGTTGGATAGTATCACACAGGTCTATAGTTTCGTTGCCACTGCCATGGTCGGCGATATTGTTGGTAACTCCCACCAGTTTCTCTGGGGCAAAAAAGTCGTATGCCACCAGGGCTGCCAGCTAAAAAATGCAGCAATCGTACACCAGGCCTAATAGCAGCTGTCGTGCAGCAGTCGTATACCCAGAAAAAAAAGTCGTACAGCATTAAAATCTTCCTTTTGTAGGGTTCCGTACCTCAAAAGCAAAAACGGAACCCTTATAAGATCACTTTGTGGTCTGTCTGTCTGTCTATTTGTCTCTCCTTCTGTCCCTCTGTCGTGTCTATCAAGAAAACCTATAGGGTACTTCCCGTTGACCTAGAATCATGAAATTTGGGGGATAGGAAGTTCTTATAGCAAAAGTAAAGGAAAAATCCGAAAACCGTGAATTTGTGGTTACACCACACAAAAAAAGTAAAATGTGTTTCAACTTTCAAAGTAAGATAACTATACCAAGTGGGGTATCATATGGAAGGGCTTTATTTGTACATTATAAAACATATTTTTATTTATTTTTATGCATAATTGTTTTTATATTTTATTGTATCGTGCAAATTGTAAGGAAAAATACCCGAGTAAGGAACCCTCGGTGTGCGAGTCTGACTCGCACTTAGCCGGTTCTTTTTATTAATGAAAAATACTTAATTATTCAAAAGCTAAAGGAATTATCCTTTTTTTCCTCTGCTGTACCTATTTGCCTTTTTTCTCATCGAATCATATCTCATCCATGGTAGCCTGTTGTTTTAAAGTAGTACCTACCTCAGATTATTACTTTCAGCTGTTAATTTCAATAAATTGCTTGCCATCTTCTTAAATTCACTGAATAACCTCTCGCAATCAGCCGCGCTCGACTGTGTTTTTTTCAACAATAACGCGTTATTTTTAATTTTTTTTATCAGATTTAACTTAAAATTCTTGGATATAAGTTATACAGGTAAATGAAAATAGTCAAATGGACGTACGTTTTCCGTACGATTTCGATGCTTATTAGGTCATACGTACGCACGTTACTTTTTATCAAAAAATTGTACAAATACGATTTAAATCGTACAAGTGGTAGCCCTGTATGCTACGCGTGGGTCAAAATAAATTGGCCGTGACGACGTGTGTTATTTGTATCAACCAAAATGTTATATGGTTTACTCTGTTGCTGATTTTAAACATATTTTTATTGTACTTACTTTCTTTTATTTATTTCGCATGATCACTACAAACTTAGCACTTGTAGGGTAACTATAAGAGAGATTATTTCTAGGGTCCTAAGAATGATAGAAAAGGAGATGAATTAGGTTGACTAAAGTAATGTTTTAATTTACAAGTGTAAATTAAAAATTTATAACACCCCCGATAAATAATAATTAGTGAAGGTTAGAGTAGGTAACTAGAAAAGAGCTGATAACTTTCAAACGGCTGAACCGATTTAAAAAAAAACTAAATTAAAATCGGTTCATTACTTTAGGAGCTACGATGCCACAGACAGATACACAGATACACAGACACACAGATACACACGTCAAACTTATAACACCCCTCTTTTTGGGTCGGGGGTTAAAAACTACAATTAATGTGAAAAACCAAGAACACATCTCTGCTATTAAGTGATTTCGTCATTATGCATGTTTCTTGGAAAACATGTTTATATGGAACTGGAATTATGCTCACGGATTCATCAACGTGGAATCTTCGTGGAATTAGGTTTCCAAAAATCTCGTGGGAACTATTTGATTTTCCAGAGTAAAAAGTACGTAGGAATCTCTGTACCAAAAGTCAAAATCGGTTACCCAGATTGGCTGAGTAATGGTAACAGATAGACAGATAGAAGACTCTACACACTTTCGCATTCATAGTACGGAGTTTTTAAAACTATTACTTTGACATATAACATTTAAGGTGAACTCACACTTATCCGAGCCGAACGCGTCGAACAAAACGAATTTTAGAATCCTGTATATGAAATCTCATGAAACCTCGCACACTTCCCCGCGCCGAATCGTTCGAATTGTAAGTAGATTTCATATAGAGAATTCTAAAATTCGTTTCGGTCGACTCTTTCGACGCGTTCGGCTCGGGTAAGTGTGCGTTCACCTTTAGTTTCAATTTTCTCACAGTTGAGTTGACAGACTTTTCTTTGTTGGAAAATTAATAGTTAATTGAATTTTCATCATTGTTAGTGCTGTGGAATAATTACTTCCGTAGTAATTCCTATGTGTGCAATACTATATTTTCTTGTAAATAAATTAAATCAGAATAAAAAACGGCCAAGTTGGAGACGGATTTGCATATGTAGTGTTCCGTTTTATTGTACCTACAAGATAGTATAACACTACGTAAATTGTAACTTTTTTAATTGCATGACTGCCATTTTGTCTATACTATATATACTTACTATATAATATTATAAAGAGGAAACCTTTGTATTTTTGTATGTTTGTATTGAATAGGCTCAAAAACTACTGGACCGATTTCAAAATTTCTTTTACCATTACTTAGAGGGATTCTTCCGAATCCGTATAGGCTATATTTTATCCCGGAAAATAGATAGGATTTTTCGTGGTAGTGAAAATTGTGGAGTAAGGCGTCGAAAAAACTGCCGTACGTTAACGATTCTCGCGAACGCTGCCTAAATGGTTAGAGATGTATGGTTGACTTCTATAGAAAAGTTGTAGAACTCAATAATTATAACTTTGACTTGCACCCGTGCAAAGCCGGGGCGGGTCGCTAGTTATTTATATTACGAGTATTTGTTGTTATAGCGGTAATAGAAATTTTTGTGGAAATTTCAAATCTCTATATCCATTACGGTTTATGAGATACAGTCCACTGACAGATAGACAGATGGACAGCGGATGTTTAGTATTTCTTTTTTATAAAAAATAACGAGCCAACGACCAGACGAGTCACCTGATGTTAAGTGGTTACCGCCGCCCATGAACATTTGCAACACCAGAGGTACCACGGATACGTTGCCGGCCAAAATTGTTAATTGCCGGCCAAAAAAAAATTGTAAATTAAAGTAATTGTAAAGTAATACGTTCTTATATCTTGTTTACATTTTAAAAGAAAGTTTTCTGAATAATTACTTACTAGCTTTTAACACAGGTAATATCCATATTTCATTACTACTTACAACTTTTTATATAATTATCATTATATTATGGATCATTATCATTATCATATTCTCTATCTCACTCTATCATTAGTAGCAGAAGGTACCTACTTATAAGACTTTCCTTATGAATTCATAATTTTAGGGTTCCGTAACTCAAAAGGAAAAAAGGAAACCTTATAAGATCACTTTCTTGTCGGTCTATTTATTCTGTCCGACTGTCGTGTCTTTCAAGAAAAGGGAATCAAAATCTATACTTCCCGTTGACTTAGAATCATGGCAGGTAAGTAGGACTTATAGCACAAGTGAAGGAAACAATCCGAAAACCCTGAATTTGTGGTAAAAAAAAATTGACATGATGAACAAAATATAATTAGTATTTTCAATTTTCAAAATTTGATAACTATACCAAGTGGGGTATCGTATGAAAGGGCTTCACTTGTACATTCTAAAACAGATTTTTTTATTTTTATGCCTAATAGTTTTTGATTTATTGTGCAAAATGTTGGAAAAAATTCCCAAGTACGGATCCCTCAGTGCGCGAGTCGGACTCGCACTTGGTGGTTTTTTTAATAAATTCATACAGTGTTTTAATATCATATTATGCGCAAGCGCATCCATTACTTGTCTAACTCTATTGAATAATAAATAAGAAAACAATAAGCATAAGAGTGAAAGGTGAAATTTCCTCGGTCAAAATATAGTTAGGTATGTTTTACGCAACAGTTGTACGATGTATAAAATTTAACTAAATTATTAACCTAACTTTGAAGAAGCCTTTTACTCATGAAACGAGAGAAAAGTAATTATATGATCAATGCATCACATTTTCAAAAACCGGTAAAGTACTCGCTCACGAAGGGCTCTGTACCTCTGCATCGTACAAGAAATAACACTTTTTAGGGTTCGGACCTCAAAAGGAAAAACGGAACCCTTATAGGATCACTTTTTTGTCTGTCTGTCTGTCCGTCCGTCCGTCCGTCCGTCGTGTTTGTCAAGAAAACCTATAGGGTAGGTACTTCCTGTTGACCTAGAATCATGAAATTTGGCAGGTAGGTAGGTCTTATAGCACAAGTACAGGAATAAATCTGAAAACCGCGAGTTTGTGGTTACATCAAAACGTGTTTCAATTTTCAAAGTAAGATAACTATACCAAGTGGGGTATCATTTGAAAGAGCTTTATTTGTACATTCTAAAACAGATTTTTAATTATTTTTATGTATAATAGTTTTTGATTTATCGTGTAAAATGTGGGGAAAAATACCCGAGTACGGAACTCTCAGTGCGCGAGTCTGACTCGCACTTGGCCGGTTTTTTTTTAATTTTCATGGCGGTCATTTTGGATTTTTTATTGTTTTTATCATACTAAGCAATAGAAAATTACTTTCTGTGAAAATTTCAATTCTCTACATATTCCGTTCACGAGATACAACGAAGGCTTTACAATAGGGTCTCATTGGCAGCTTTTGGATACGGAACCCTAAAAAAGAATAGAAATCGCGAAAGTGTACAATTGGCATGAGTTCCAACAGTACTGCAGTTCAAGGCAGGTGAATGCACTTGACCGGCGCGCCTACTGCCTGCACTCAGTTGAGGAAACTCTGTTCATTTAGAAACTTGCATCTACATCAACGACATATCAGTAATAGGACCTACTGTCATATGATATTACTGTCATCACTCATCAGATTAGGTACTCGATTGCGGTAGAATGACAGCTACAATGTCACGATCGCAATTACCTCTGATTGGTTGACGCTCGCTCACCATTGGCTACAATGCATTCTTGCAACGAGAATACCATAAATTCAGCCAATCACAACAATTGCGATTGTAATAATGATTAATGCAGGTTTTACGGAATCGTGCTACGGATACTACTGTCATACCGAACAAAAATTCTTATGGGCTGAACTCGTTTTTTGAAAAACTTGCATTAATCATTATTACGTAATAATTGTTGTGATTGGCTGAATTTATGCAATGCATTGTATTGTAGCCAATAGTGAGCGAGCGTCAGCCAATCAGAGGTGATTGCGATTATGAGTCGTGAGATTGTAGCTGTCATTTTACAGCGATAGAGCCGCAGTGTCATACCAATTTTGACAGTTTCAGAAAATAGATGAATATTGGCCATTTTGCATAAAACGCTTATGACTCCTAAAGTTTTTTTTGTCGTATTTATATTCCTATTCCTGTTGTGTTTGGACATTTCTATTTTATTAGGGCTTAGGCATACGAATGCAAGCCTATTGGAGAGCGGCCAAGTGTGAGACCTTGTTTCAACAAGCGCTTAAGTGCACTATTCATGCGAAGGTGAAAAGTTTGTTTAATTCTCGTTCAAAATTTCCCAAAAAATATTTTGATAAGAAACATTGAAACAATATGAAGTACTCAACGTCTTTCGAAGAACAGATAGATTGTTACAAGCATGCATTTTTGAAATTGTTTTATTAACCCCCGACCCAAAAAGAGGGGTGTTATAAGTTTGACGTGTGTATCTGTGTATCTGTGTGTCTGTGTATCTGTGTATCTGTGTATCTGTCTGTGGCATCGTAGCGCCTAAACGAATGAACCGATTTTAATTTAGTTTTTTTTGTTTGAAAGGTGGCTTGATCGAGAGTGTTCTTAGCTATAATCTAAAAAAATTGGTTCAGCCGTTTAAGAATTATCAGCTCTTTTCTAGTTTTCTTGTAGAAAAGAAGGTTAGATAACCGTTAGGTTCATAATATTATGTCAATAGTGAATAGACAAATGTCAAGCTGTCAAGATGGACGTTGCCTAAATACATAATTATTTATTTGAAAATGATGTTTTGGAAAACTCAAATACTTTGGATTGTCGGGGGTGTTATAAATTTTTAATTTACACTTGTTGACCAACTAAAATTATTCAATGCGTATTCTATAATGACCAATGCAAATAGTTCCTCAGAACTGGGCCTTATGGCATGCATTTTGGAAATTGCTTTTTTTGATTGTTTTTTAGGGTTACGTACCACAAAAGGAAAAACGGAACTCTTATAGGTTCACATTTTTGTCTGTCTGTCTGTCTGTCTGTTCGTCCGTCCGTCCGTCGTGTCTGTCAAGAAAACCTATAGGGTACTTCCCGTTGACTTAGAATCATGAAATTTGGTAGGTAGGTAGGTCTTATAGCACAAGTACAGGAATAAATCTGAAAACCCCGAATTTGTGGTCACATCATTTAAAAAAAAATATGTTTCAATTTTAGAAAGTAAGATAACTATACCAAGTGGGATATCATATGAAACGGCTTTACCTGTACATTCTAAAACAGATTTTTATTTATTTTAATGTATAATAGTTTTTCATTTATCGTGCAAAATGTTGGAAAAAACACCCGAGCACCCTCAGTGCGCGAGTCTGACTCGCACTTGGCCGGTTTTTTTCTATGTGCTTCTCTTATGGTATGCGTTTTTGAAATCGCTCGCCTCCACTGTTTCCTATCGACCTGAAAATGAACCTTTAGCTCGTAAAATGGAGCAGTCATTTTAAAACAGTACTAATAGCTCGTTTTTGGGACACCCTTTGTTGTTACCATTCTTTCTCAGAATAAAGAGTAATGGGGTAGATAATTGGGGTAACTCTACTTTTGTCATGTGAAGGTTCGTTTATGTATGAAAAACCTATGTATTCTAGGTGTGTAATATGGATATTTGTTGGATATTATTTATGCCTTAACTGTTTGTCCTTAATTGTCCGTGGATTTGCATTTTAAAATTCCCGTGGCAGCTCTTTGATTTTCCTAGATAATCACTTTCCAAGTATTTAAGTATATGTATATCCATGGCAACAATCACGACCGCCGACGACGACGCATGACGTCGATGCATTACTTGGTTTCGGCGTGATTGAAGGACAAACAAACGACTAACTAACTAACACTTTCGCATCTATACTAATAAATAAAATTGGAGTGTCTGTCTGTAATTTCGAAATAACTACCGCATATTAAGGTCATATGGTTATTTGAACGATACTATAACTGAATCACACGTTTTTAAAATTTTTGTCTGTCTGTCTGTTTGAAAAGGCTAATCTTGGGAACGGCTGAACCGATTTTGACGGGGTTTTCACAGACAAGTAGAGAATTGACCAGGGAGTAACATAGGCTACTTTTTTAACCGACTTTCAAAAAGAGAGTTGTGTTTTTCTACCTATGTACACCGAAATCTCCGAGATTTCTGAACCGATTTGCGTCATTTCTTTTTTAATCGATAGAGGAACTTTGCGACATTGTTTCATAAAAAATTTGGAGTCCAACTCTTCAATCCTGATGCTGCAGGGGATCTGACCAATCCACGCGGGCGAAGCTGCGGGCATCAGCTAGTTTACAATATAAGTAGTGATGTGCTTCCCTGCTGGCATGCGTCATAGAAATCGCTCGCCTCCGCTGTTTCCTATCGACCTGAAAATGAACCTTTAGCTCGTAAAATAGAGCAGTTATTTTCAAACAGTACAAATAGCTCGCTTTTGGGTCGCCCTTTGTCGTCGTCATTGTAACAAAATAAAGAGTAATGAGGTAGATAATTGGGGCAACCCTGCCTTTGTCACATTTTGAGGGTACGTTGGTGAATGAAAAACCGACGTATTCTAAGAGATTTGTATTTTATTTATTCCTATACATTTATACATATATTGTATTTAGTATTCATTTATTGGATTTTATTCATTTCATGACTAGCGACCGCTCGCAGTTTCGGTCGTCACATCAGGATTTTGAAAAAGGGAGCCTCTGTACAAAATGATAGCCTTTTTATTATTTTTAGCTATTTTAGTAGGTAGTCAAAAAGAGTAACCATTTTCAAACACTAAGTACAACTAGAGAGGCTTTTGGGTCTGAAGAATTGAGAGCAGTGAGGTAGATAATTATTTGGAACCACTGCTTTTGTCATGTGAGAGTATGTTTGAGAATGAAAAACCTATGAAATATTTATTTATCTAATTTATTCTATAACAAACTCTTTTTCCGGGATGAAAAGCGGCCTATGTCGCTCCCTAAATCTTTAGTAATTAATATCCATGCCATATATAGTGAATAAAAAAAAATGCCAACAATGATTGTTGGCATTTTTTTTTTTTTTTGACACTCCGCTGCAGCGCGATTGAAGAACTAACTAACCAACAAACAAGACACACTATCGATTTATTTATAATATGAGTTACGATGTACCTACCTACTTGTCTCATGGCATGCGTTTCAGAAATCGCCCGCACTCACCGATTCCTATCGACCAATGAAAATGAGCCATCATAAAATAAAGCAATCATTTTCAAACTCTACAACAAGAGAAGCTTTTGGGTATTTTCCCTTTGTCATTTTCATTCTAACAGAATAGAGAGTAATGAGGTAAATAATTTGAGGCCACTCTGCTTTTGTCATGTGAGGGTGCCACGGATTTGGAATAGCTAGATACCGTAAGCCATCTGTCCAGGCATGCCTAAAATTTGAGCCAAGCACAATGTATTTTCATTCCTTTATCAATACTCACAGGTATATGGAACAGCATTCTTGCCTTCCTGGCATCCGAGAAGGCAGGAATGCTATACAATTTTTTTTTTTAAAGAATATTAGCCATGTTAAATGAATAATATTCCCCTTTCCTCTCCAACTAAGCGTCAGGCTTGTGCTAGGAGTAGGTACGACAATAGTGCAACGGGCGGGGTTTGAACCCGCGTCGACCTTTCGGTTTTCAGTCCACTCCTTTACCGGTTGAGCTATTGAGGCACTAATTAATTTTAAGTAATAAATTAGTATTAAGAGGGCTATAGAGACTCAGAGAGTAAGATATTTTTGTATACAGTTTTCATTCTATAGGGGCATCATGTTCACTTTGTGACCTTCTCCTTTATAAATAAATTTGATTAGTAAAAAATCATTTCTCATTCTAAATATGAAAAACTAGAGGATGCCCGCGACTTCGTCCGCGTGGATTTAGGTTTTTAAAGATCCCGTGGGAACTGTTTGATTTTCCGGGATAAAAAGTTGCGTATGTCCTTCCCCGGAATGTATCCTAAGTCTGTACAAATTTTCATTAAAATCGGTTCAGCGGTTGAGCTGGGAAAGCGTAGCAGACAGACAGACAGACAGACAGACAGACAGACACACTTTCGCATTTATAATATTAGTATGGATCATCCCTCTCTTCGATCGAAGTTTGTTGGCTCATTGACGTGGGAGATTGAAAACGACTGGCGTGACGTCATTTTAGTTAAGAAATCCGGCCAAGTGCGAGACGCACTCGCACACGAAGGTATGTGAGTCCGACTCACACACCAGAGTTTTTTGTGATGTAATCACAAATTCACGGTTTATGGATTTTTAACCCCCGACCCAAAAAGAGGGGTGTTATAAGTTTGACGTGTGTATCTGTGTATCTGTCTGTGGCATCGTAGCGCCTAAACGAACGAACCAATTTTAATTTAGTTTTTTTTGTTTGAAAGGTGACTTGATCGAGAGTGTTCTTAGCAATCATCCAAAAAAATCGGTTCAGCCGTTTGAAAGTTATCAGCTTTTTTCTAGTTACTGTAACCTTCACTTGTCGGGGGTGTTATAAATTTTTAATTTACACTTGTTCCCTTTACATGTGCTATAACACATTGCTACGTGTCATGATTTAGGTCCCTCATGCGAGTAGGTTTTGCTTTTGATTCCTTTGGCGAGTCTTGATAGATAGGACCGACAGATAAAGAAGTGATCCTATAGGGGTTTCCATTTTATCTGGAGATACGGAACCATAGAAATAGACCCGGTTGGATGTCATACTATTCCATGTACATATGCGGCATCTAGCTATTCCAAGTCCATGGAGGGTACATTATGGTAGTTGGTCGATGTATGGTCGTTAATGATAATGATTCCTCTAGGAAAATTTTCAATAGAAGCAAAACATTTCAAAGAAAGAAAGAAAATACTTTTTATTACTTCGCATTATCTTATTATTTTATACCTGTTACACATGTCATAGACATTATACACCATACATTATTTTATGCTGATTCTTCTCAAGGTCCGAAGCTATATTTCGACGACAAAAATTGAGTCAATGTTATATGTAAAGGTCAATGCTATGGCAGTGTATATTTATATATCATAGTGTCAACTTTTCCAAAAATAACTGGGTTATTGGGTGAATTGCATACTTTATAAGTTTATAAGTTACTAGTGACAGAAAATATGAATTAATTTGAATAGTTAAGCAAAATCGGAAATCCGGATGCGTCAACAGAGTGAATAATATTGGCATAAAATTGTAATTTGCGTCGGCTGTGGCCTTTTTATTAGTCACATTAAAAATATCAGCTTTCTCCTGGATGTTTATTTTAGCAAAGATTTGTCACTATGCAGTTATGCATCCGCATTAGTGAAATGTCGTTATAGTTTAGTGGTTAGGTTGTCCGCCTCCTATCGTTGATGAATCAGTCATTCAGATTTTTCTTTTCATTCAGGTTCTAGCAAACCGCCGCGGCTTCGCACGGGTAATTACAATTTTCATAGGGATCTCTAATTTTTTGATCATAGAATATAGCCTATATTACTCAGGAATAATGTAGCTTTTTATTGGTGAAACTATTTTTAAAATCGGTTCAGTAGTTCCAGAGATTACAAACAAACTTACAAACTTTACCTCTTTATAATACTACTAGCTGATGCCCGCGACTTCGTCCGCGTGGATTTGGGTTTTTAAAAATCCCGTGGGAACACTTTTTCCGGGATAAAAAGTAGCCTATGTGCTAATCCAGGGTATATAATATAATCTATCTCCATTCTTGATTTCAGCCCAATCCGTGCAGCAGTTTTTGCGTGAAGGAGTAACACGCATACACACACGCATACATACACACATACACACAAACTTTCCCCTTTATAATATTAGTGTGAAGTGCGATGGGTAAATACAAATATGATTAGGCATTAACGACCGCGACCCACGACTTCGTCTGCGCTACACACATTTCAAACCCCTATTTTACCCCTTAGGTGTTGAATTTTCAAAAACCCTTTCTTAGCGGATGTCTACGTCATAATAGGCTTTCTGCATTCCGCACGCAAATTTTCAGCCCGATCAGCCCAGTTTAAGTTGTGCGTTGATAGATCAGTCAGTCAGTTTTTCCTTTAATGCATAAAATATTAAAGTTAATGGAGTTTGAAAAAAATATCATTCATCTGTTCTGAACTTAATCGTAAAAACCATCAGCTGGTGAAAGTTGTACATCCGCTGTTAATTTATGAAATTGCCAAGTTTGGACGCATGTGAAAGTGATTTTTTTGTTTCACACAAAACATCATTTTACTTATAAGTATAAGTTGATATATACCTATTCACTTTTTTTTTGGTAGTTGCTTATATTTTATTTATCTGTGAACAATTTGTTGATTCCATCCACGAAGTATGATTACCTACTAGACGACACCCGTGACTTCATCCGCGTGGATATAGGTTTTTAATCCCGCGGGAACTCTTTGATTTTCCAGGATAAAAAGAAGCCTTAGGTGTTAAGTCAGGGCATAAGCTACCTTCATTCCAAACAGACAAATCCGTCCAGTAGTTTTTGCGGGAAAGAGTAACAAACATACACATATCTTGATATCTTATTAATCGTGATTTTTTAACCCCCGACCCAAAAAGAGGGATGTGATAAGTTTGACATGTGTATCTGTGTATCTGCCTGTGGCATCGTAGTTTCTAAACTAATGAACGAGAGTGTTCTTAGCTATAATCCAAGAAAATCGGTTCAGCTGTTATCAGCTCTTTTCTAGTTACTGTAACCTTCACTTGTCAGGGGGTGTTATAAATTTTTAATTTACACTTGTTACTTACATGAAGGCTTTCCCTAATACCAAAATACTAAGCATACTTACTAGACACAATTGAATTCGTTAACAGAATAATATTATAATACATTCAGTTTCGGAACTAGAAAGTGAAATGGTTTAGCCAGCTGCGGTTTTTATTAAACGGCTCACGAATACCGTTCACATGATGTGTAATGAAATGAAGTTACGTATTTAAGTGCGTAATAAAACCCGGCCTTTTTATGTTTTGATGGACTGACTACACCTGATGCGAATTTTGATCTTTCAGTCTATCTCTTTAGTTAGAAGATCTATGCGACTTCGTACAATAATAATAATTATAGTACTAGCCCGCACAGCGAATAAAATATATCGCGCGATTTTTTTCGCAATTCTATAACCCTTGCCAAATGCATGCCCGAGATGCCCGCACTGCGAAATACGCGTGGGGAAAAAAACCGGCCAAGTGCGAGTCAAACTCGCGCACTGAGAGTTCCGTACTCGGGTATTTTTTCCAACATTTTGCATAATAAATCAAAAACTATTGTCATAAAAATAAATAAATATCTGTTTTAAAATGTACAGGTGATACCCTTTCATGTGATACCCCACTTGGTATAGTTATCTTACTTTGAAAATTGAAACACTTTTTAATTTTTTTTATTGATATAACCATAAATTCGCGGTTTTCAGATTTATTCCTCTACTTGTGCTATAAGACCAAATTTCATGATTCTAGGTCAACGGAAAGTACCGTATAGGTTTCTTGACAGACACGATGGACGGACGGACGGGCGGACGGACGGACGGATAACAACAACAAAGACAACAACAAAGTGATCCTATAAGAGTTCCGTTTTTCCTTTTGAGGTACGGAACCCTCAAAACTGTGATTTGGTACAAATTGCGTTATTAAATTCGTGCGAACATTTTGCGCACTAAGTATAGAGTTACATTCGCACTGCGGGCAGGTGAAATTCCGTACGTAAAAAATAATCGCACGAATAAAAATCGCTGTGTGCGCTAGGCCTAAATCAGCTTTGGCGGTATTTACTTAGTTTAAATAATATAATTTACTTATAATAAAACTGTAAATGGACAATTTCTGTATCTATATTAAACATACTTATATATTTTGAAATTTTTCGTCGGAGAAAGCGAACCTATCGATATAACAGAGTCCAAAAGGGTTTTTTGTTTTGTCTGTCAGTCTGTCTGTACTCTGTTCACGTTTCACGCTGAAATTAGTAAACGGATAAACGCAACTTGGCATACTAATAGTTAATAGTTAACGGATAGGATAGTTTTTATTTCGAAATACAATAGAGTTGGGATACGATTGGGATAGGGAATCCAAGATTTTGTCGCTCTTATTACCCTGTTATTCCATAAATAACTCCGTCTTTCATAGCCACTTATTTATTTTCAATTACAATTACAAAAAAAGTTTTTGCAGTTATAAAAACTGTAAAATTAATTTTCGTAGTCATCCAATGTCTAGAGGTCGGTCGTAGAGATATTTACTCGTATTATTTACATTTTACGTCACATAAAAAAGCACTTCCATAAATTGGAATCTGTTATCATACTAAAAGGTGCTGATAGATGTGGGTCAAACCCCCCAACTAGACGGAAAATCGTCCGTATTCAGAGACAAATGACCGAAAATTATTTCCCGAAATCCGGTGATGCATCATATCCAGGGCCGGCTCTAGTCCACGAAGCGTCCGGGTGGCGTATTTACGTTTTTAGGGTTCCATACCTCGAAAGGAAAAACGGAACCCTTACAGGATCACTTTGTTATCTGTCTGTCGTATCAAGAAAACCTATAGGTACTTCCCGTTGACCTAGAATCATGAAATGCAAATAAGTAGGTCTTATAGTACAAGTAAACGAAAAAATCTGAAAACCGTGAATTTGTAGTTGCATACACAAAAAAAATTAAAATATGTTCTATTACTAAACGCCATCTATATGATATTTACTAAATCGCATATAGGTGGCGCTGTTGTCATTATTTTGCAGTATTGCATATAAAAATATTTTGTACGATGGTACGGGACCCTTCGCATGCGAGTCCGACTCGCACTTGACCGATCATTTTTTAAATCTTTAATATAAGGAGTTTTTTCCTTTCGGAACATGTCACTCCGTAAGGCATCTACATGTATTAAATTACCTACTTTCGTAAGACCTTCGACCTGCACGGGCAAAGCGTTTTTTTTTTAAAGAATATTAGCCATGCTCATGACTAATACTCCCCTTTCCCCTCCAATTAAGCGTTAAACTTGTGCCAGGAGTGGGTACGACAATAGTGCAACGGGTGGGGTTTGAACCGCCGACCTTTCGGAATTCAGTCCGCTCCTCAACCGTTGACCTATCGAGGCCCTAGTGTGGACGGGGAGTTAGCGAAACAAACACACGTATAAAGCCGGCCCTGATCATACATATAATTTTATGCGGAACCCGCTGGCTCTAGCTGTCTGTTACGTGATCAGAATTCCACTGACGACTATTTCAATAAGGCTGCTGGTAAACTCAGCGTTTATAATTCTATCACCACTGCGCTTAGTATGAATACATCTTACAATAAAATGTCGAGTGAAACGAACTAGGACTTTAATTTACACACGTCAAACTTATAACACACCTCTTTTTGGGTCGGGGGTTAAAAATCTATCGGGGGTATCTATGAATCTGTGTATCCGTCTGTTGCATCGTGGCTCCTGTCCTGAACTAATGAACCGTTTTTAATTTAGTTTTTTTTTGTTTGAAATGTGGCTTGATTGAAAGTGTTCTTAGCTATAATCCAAGAAAATCGGTTCAGCCGTTTGAAAGTTATCAGCTCTTTTCTAGTTACTGTAACCTTCACTTGTCGGGGGTGTTATAAATTTTTAATTTACACTTGTCGATAGCGTTCTTATGACGCCTTGTATAGTTAGCGTTAGTTAATTATATTAGTGGCTTTATAATTATTGATTATGTTTTTTTTATTTTTAATGCCGCAGAACTTGACAATTCAAACTTGATTTAGGCGTTACAAAGTAATTAACTACTAGTGTAAATGGTAATTGTATTTTGCCCAAACTGAATAGCACCCGTAGGTATAAAATTAATTAACTTTAGACATCAAAAAGTCTGTTTGAATGCAAAATAATCGTTAAATTTTCCGTTTGTCACTAAAATTAATGATGATGAAGTCTGGAAAGTGTTGACTTTAAAACTGTGAATAGCTAAAAGTAGTAGTGTTTAACCTTTAGGGAGAGTTTGCTCTTTTTAACCGACTTCCAAAAAAGGAGGAGGTTCTCGATTCGTCGGAATCTTTTTTTTTATGTCTGTTCCCCGATTACTCGAAGACCCCTGGACCAATTTGGATTTTTTTTTGTTTGAAAGGGTATACTGTGCAGGTGGGCCCATATAAATTTGGTGAAGATCTGATGAATATTACACGTGGATATGATACTGCCATTGGCGCAATTAGAATGCCATACGCCTACTTTGTCGTTTTAGTTTACAAATTGCGAAAAACCAAATTTTAAATTTAGCGGGCAGACCTGTCGCTTGCCCCTTGAACAAAATAAGAAAAAGAAGTCAAAAACTTAATGTTTACAGAGGGTTGAAATGCTTGAGGATACTCTGTTGTTACTCTTTATTCCTTGAAGAGTTTCTGTTGTACATTTTCTTGTTTCTGAATGACAAAAACGAGGTGTCTCTCAAGTTTCTGGAATCTCTAGCGGACTGCATCAAAATGTAAGGACTGCCTTTGAATTACGTTGTTCACTCAGCTTAGGTGGTATTTAGAACTTAAGCGACGATATGCTGGTGGGTAAAGGCATTAGTTGTACCAATGCGTTTCATATTAGCCAACGTAAAATAGCCCTTATTTCCACACGGTTACGGTCGTATAATAAACTGTGCTTAGTTCCCAAAGTTATTGTGCTCCAAGCGTATTCCCACGATGTTATACTTATTTTGTATTTCCTGCCATTTTACCACAGATTTTACTTTGAGATGGTTTTGTTATGAACATTCAAATAAAACCTACTCCGATTCAGTAAACACACAGCTTTGCTTTCAAAGCATTACGGCACAACCAAATCGTAAATTATGAAAAGCCTAGTACACATTGGCCCAAGCTGCTTGGCCAATGTACATGGCGAATTGGTACTCGGCACCCGCCTATGGCCAGTGCTGTTCGATTTCCGGACTTTTGTCTATAAGGTTATCTAATTATTTTGGAAATGTATTTTCTTTAAAGACAATAATATGGCAATAAAGAAAGTAGGGATATTTAAATTATATCATCCTAAAAATAGATAATGTTTGTTAATAAATAAAAAGAATTACAACTTTGTGGAAATTATATTGTAATTAAAAAAAATATATTGAAAAAACTTAAAATATAAAAAATTAATGACTTCAAATCTAGAACCGTTTCTGATAAACTGAAAAAAAATACATACCTACCTGTAGCAATTTTTGATCTCATCATCAAAGGATCTTGGCGTAATTTAGTACTTACACATTGGCTGGCTCTCGCCGAACTATAGGGCCAATGTGTGCTGGAGCCATAAGAATTTGTGAATCTTTCATTTAATTTAAAGCTAGCCACCGGCTGAATGTAAAAGCATTCTGCAGTATTGTAACTCAGTGGAACTTTTGGAACAGAGTTATACCTACGAGTATTATATTCTACAAAGTAGGTATGCCATTCCTTTTGTAAGTTTATTCATTTCACTCCAAACTTTACGAGTCCCTACCTATGTTGTAACTTTAGCATAATGCTGTAGAAACTTTAGAACTAACTAAAGTGCAGCTACACCGCAAGCTAAGCTAACTGCCTAACTGCTGCAACCAAAAGGTTGCCTGGTAGAGATGGCTCCAAGCAATAAAGCCGCCTTTGCACACAATTGTTTTTTTCTGTTTTCTTCTTTCTGTGTTGTGATCCTTTACTTTACGTTTTTGTGTGCAATAAAGAGTTCTATCTATCTATCTATCTAACTTCGTTTAGCCTTAGTTCACATACCTACGCCTTTTCATTCTTCGTTTCACATCGTACGTAATATTATTATAAAAGGAGTAATTAGAACGCTAGTAAAAACTTAATGCTATTGTTATACTACTCAAACACGATCCAATACCAATAAAAATTGCATTAGGATTTTTCAAACCCGCAATGTATAGCATGCAAAACTCGGGGTAAATGCTGCGTCGGAGACGGGGAACCCGCGGCACCTAACTACGCAACGTTCATTGACCTCTAGCGTTTAAACACTATTTTTCGAGTTTTTTTGCGGTATTATATCTGTAATATCACCTTTCTTTGTTCTTGTTATAATAATAATCAGATGCCGCTTGCCATTAGCATAAAAATATAGTAGCAAAATAAGTTACATTGTATAACTCGACTTATCGACTTAATAATAAATGAGGTATCGATATGGTACAATGAATCTTCTACGGAATTACCAGCACTGACATACTAGCCATTCGTTACTACTCACTGTAGTATGGAACTAGAGTTGTGAATTTTTTTATCGATAATTCAAAAAAATATATATTTCTGATTCATAATGTATCGATAATGCCCGTAAATGCCAATAAAAATAGAAAGATTTTTTATTTTAATAAGCTTTTGCAAGTGCTGCTGAATGCCCTTCCTATAGAAAAGGACCAGGACAAAACTCGGCGGTTGCTCTTTTCAAAAGTTCAATTAATCATGATTCATGATATATCATGTACCTACCTACATAAATATAATTGCTACTCCGCGTATTGTTGGAGCGAATTAAATCCACGCTCTTTTATTATTTCCATAATCTTTTATAGTATACGCTTTTAGTATGCTTATGAAGTGCATACTTTTAATAGGTTTTATAAATTTTAGACCGAACGTTATTGAAGTTTAAATTACTATAGTTTAAATTACTCAAAAAGTAAAATCAGTTATTCAAAGTAGGTAGATACTATTGTACTCCTTTTGATGGTTTGTTAGATTTGTAAAATGATATACTGATGATAATTAATTACGTAAACTTAAAACTAAAGCTACTAGGGTTCCAAACGCGCCCGGATCTAAGACCTATTTTTTCTACATTTCAAAATGTAATTCTTGTTAAGGGAAATGGAAATGAACTAGTTTCTATAAAAATAATACTTATTAATAATATTATGGTGAGCAAAGGCTAAGCGAATATTGTTTGAGTAATAATAATTAGATAATATACATTATTTGCTAGATTGCTTTAGCTTTTTAACATAAATTTTGATTTGATTCAATGCTCGAGCAAAATTTAAATCTGTGAATGTATGTAGGTACCTGTAGTTTCTATAAAATTATGTAAAGTGTTGCCAGAGAGACAAACAGTTAAACTAATACTACAGAAAAGAAAGAGAAGAGATTATGTCGATAGAAAATATTGTCGACACCGCTCATCACTAGATCTAGTCAATAACTATATTTCACGTGTATAATGAGTAATGACTTTCAATTTTGAAAGCAACATTATGGTCGTCGAAAATACGAAAATAATGTGATTGATGTATTATTATTTTCGCTATTCTTTTCATCGTATTTTACATGTTGTTACTATTTGAAGATTTATTAGAGCTTAGCGGAAGTAGCATTAGTAAATAAGTACCTTTAGAAAATGACATTTTGATTAGGGACTTTCGATAACGTAACTAGAAAATTACCTCTAACTAGCTGACGCCCGCGACTTCGTCCGCGTGGCTTTAGTTTTATCGAAATCCCGTAGGAACTCTTTGATTTTCCGGGATAAAAAGTAGCCTATGTGCTAATCCAGGATATTATATACCCCCATTCCAAATTTCAGCCAAATCCGTTCAGTAGTTATTGCGTGAAAGAGTATACAAACATACACACACACACACACACACACACACACACACACACACACACACACACACACACACACACATACACACATATGTGCAAACATGCACACAAACTTTCGCCTTTATAATAATATTAGTGTGATGCCCATAATTCCCTAGGGTCGAACCACCATATTTGGTATTTAAAGGCATAATCTATACTAGTCTAAACTTCCATACTGATATTGTAATTTTTTTAACTTAATTATATCACTCGTACTAGTAAACTTTCATAGCCAAATTACTTAAATACTTTAAATAAAATAACCAACTTATCTTATATAAGTATATGTAAGATAAGATGGAAAAAAATAAAACCTAAACAAAAAGAAAATAAAATAAGGCATAATAACGATAAAAATGTACTAAAGTAACTAATAACTGAATTGCACACGGTTTTAAAAGGTATAAGAAACTATTACTTGAGCTATAATAAACTCGGGTACAGAAACTAATTTTTTGATCGAATCGCATCTGCGACGTTTTTACATAATCCGATCCGATTTCGCAATAAAAATAAAATCCAAAATATGAATTTCATGTCTAGTCCTAATAAGTATATGTCTTACTAGTGGATGCCCGCGACTTCGTTTAGGGTTTTAAAGATCCCGTGGGAACTGTTTGATTTTCCGGGATAAAATGCCAATGTTAATTGCAGGAACGCAAGGTACCTCGGTACCTTTCATAAAAATCGGTTAAGCGAATGGGTTTTTAGGAATCCCATGGGAATTCTTTGATTTTCTGGGATAAAAAGTAACCTATGTCCGTCCCGCGATACTAGCTAACCCTGTACCGAATTTCGTCAGAATCAGTTAAACTGTTGGGCCGTGAAAAGGTAGCACACGTGAAAAGGACATACAGACAGACAGACACACTTTAGCATTTATAATATTAGTATGGATTAGTACGGAAAGTATGGATATAATGGCCATAAACTATCACAATAAGATAAAGGTAGTAAGTAGCACACTAATTCATACCGAAACGAAATCTGATCGGATGGTAGGTACTAGGTAGGGACTAATGTACAGCCTTAGTTCCTTGGTTAAGCATTGTTTTGCGTGTTTCGGGTTTATCAGACCCCTTTGATCCTTTATTACATAATAATCTATAATTTCCCCTTTGTTCCTTAAACTTGATTGCGTGTCTGCTATCGTGAGGGCGATAACTATCAATAACTACAAGGTTACGTAGAAACCCTGAAATTTTGCTTATTAATTCATGTTTTTTGGTTTCCACTCAAATTATAGCAAATTACAGTAAGGGTGGATTTATTATACACAATCTCCTGATGCAATCCATACTTCCATACTAATATTATAAATGAGAAAGTGTATCTGTCTGTCTGTCTATCTGTCTGTCTTTCTGTCTGTCTGCTACCTTTTCACGGCCCAAGAGTGTAACCGATTCTGACGAAATTTGGTTCAACAACAGGGTTAGCTTATATCCCGGGGACGGACATAGGCTACTTTTTATCCCGTAAAATCAAAGAGTTCGCACGGGATTCCCAAAAACCCATCCGCTTAACCGATTTGTATGAAATTTGGTACCGAGGTAACTTGTGTCCCTGTAATTGACATAGGCAACTTTTTATTCCGGAAAATCAAACAGTTCCCACGGGATATTTAAAAACCTAAATCCACGCGGACGAAGTCGCGGGCATCCTCTAGTAACTAGTTACTTATATAATAATTTGAGTCTCGAGCTAAGTTCCGGGTTCCATTTCACGCACATTTATTTTTTTCTCTTTATTTGTAAGCTTAGTCAACTAAGTGAATGTCGCTTCGTTAATCACAATCTCCACAAACTTTACCCCCTAATTTTAAAATAATATTTAACTTATATAACAACTTAGCTTGATCACAAGCGAAACGAAACGAAAGAAAAGTCCTACTTAAGAGGCGTCTCTCCGTTCACTCGCTCCATACAAACGTAGTTCGTCTCTCATTGGAATACTAACCAATCATACTCAATGGAATTCTTTAGAAACGTTCCGGGAACTAATATTTATGCCTGTGGTTTTCCAGATTGCCGTTAAAATATTCGGTTTCAAAGTTACGCGGTCTTAAAAGTTCACATACAAATGTTTGAGCCCCTGTAATTTTAAAACTACATATTTTTTGAAAAATCTAATACGCCACAGACACAGATATTAGTTTCTAGGATAATATATTATATATATGTATATTGTATATGTAATATATATCTAGGATAGGACGTTTGTTCCATAAGTCTTTATTTCTGATCGTGTTAGGCCAGATTATTAAATTATAACCGTGTTATTAAAGAAAACCTGAATTCAACATTAATTAGTTCTATAGAGGAACATATAATTGAATCATCCACTAACAAAATAAAATTATTCGTGCCAATGATTTCATTTTACAATTCAATTTTACAGAAAGCAAAAGAATTGTATCATTCAGAAACGAATTTAATATTTATACTTTTTTCTAAAGATTCATCAACATTGTTTCGTTAATTCGGAATGAAGTGACGTGTGAAGAGGAGATAAAACACTGTTTAGATTCGTGTTTCGTAAATTTTCCAATTCGGGCAAAACACTTGGTAGGTACGTGGTGCATAGAGTTGTCATATTCTAGAGGCCATAAATTGTGATTTCGCGCAAAATTTTCCGGTCAAGTGTTTTTCGTCACTTCATTCCGAATTAACGAACTGGCGCTGAGCCTGCTTTTAGAGAGAGACCCAGCGCGTGCCAGGCCTTCGGTATTTTATAACAATTGAAAGTTTGTCTGCGTATTGCCCCTAACACAGGGAGTAACGATCAGTGACAATGAAGTTTGGATCATGGCTTTGGGAATAAAGGCTAAAAAAAATCTTACGTCAAAGTATAAAGTCTAATATTTTTTATATTTTCTTCGGTAAAGTACTAGAAATCACGTCATGCATTGCCACGAAAACCCCCTGCCAGATAGTAAGAGAGAAAGAATATTATGATATAATTAATTTAAAGGTAAATTTTTCGACGCCTGATGTAGAGCATTTCTATTTTTTTATCTCAATGACGTAGAGCTTTATTTATTTATATGGAATGAAGTGACGTATGACAGGTTCGTGTTTCGTAATTGC
Source organism: Maniola jurtina (assembly GCF_905333055.1). Taxonomy (NCBI): domain Eukaryota; kingdom Metazoa; phylum Arthropoda; class Insecta; order Lepidoptera; family Nymphalidae; genus Maniola; species Maniola jurtina. The sequence continues at coordinate 3,545,494 of NC_060052.1, read as the reverse complement.
TCCAAATTGAGCAAGCACCTATAGCACGTAGCTGTAGGTGCTTGTAGTGTGTGTGCCGTAGGTGCACAGAGTTGTCATATTCTAGAGGCTGTGATGACACTTTTGTACCTTTCGTTATTCAGAAAGACCTACCACTGGTACTAATGAACATACTTTTTGATACACTAGTGCTGAGAGAGAGTAGACAATTTTTTTTTGTTTTTTAATGTAATACCTGATAATATGATATGATGTAGGTGCTCGCCATCTGATGTAAGAGATTGGCATTTCTATTTTTTTATCTCAATGACGTGGGTTTTATTTATTCATATGAAATGAAGTGACGTATGACAGGTTCGTGTCTCGTAATTGCTCCAATTTGAGCAAGCACGGTCTACAACTGCGTGGTGCATAGAGTTATTATATTCTAGAGGATGCTTTTCGATATTCAGTAAGACCTACACTGGCACTTACTGAACATACTTTTTAGTACACTAGTGCTGAACCTGAGAGAGAGTAGACAAAAAAAATGTTTTTTTTTTTTTTTTAATTAAATGCCTGAAAATATGATATGATGTAGGAGTGAAGTCTGCTTCTATTCTTTATCTCAATGACGTAGTATTTAATTTATTCCTACGGTACAGATGTTCTGGTATCTCTGGTATCTTTGGTGAATCTGCGGCGAGGCGGTATAAAAATATATTATCAGTGAACAAAAATGATTGCGTTCACAGAAAAACAGGCGCGTTTGTTTCAAGTAAAGTTTGCTATACTACCAAATAGCAAGTATCCAACCTGTTGTAAATATTAAGTATTTATCATTTAATTCCTATGCAAATTACTGTTCTAGGGTACCGTAGAAATCTTTAGAGTTTTGTCCAGTCTATCTGTCTGTATGCCACAGCAATTTTTGTCCAGCAGACAATTTTCAGATATTTTAAAAAAGGGTTACAAAAAATTAAGCCAAGTCTGTAGTAACAAAACTTTGTTAAAAAACACACACAAGTTATCCGCAAAAGAACTTTTATAGAATACTTATTGTGAAAACTATGGCGCTTAGGTATATCAATTTACTTTACTTTTTTGTGATATTATAAATAAGTAACCTATTATTATGCTAACTATTTTCCAAGATGAGCAACCGCTCCCACCACGGCCACTGCTGGTCCTGCTTTAATTATTCCATCTCTGATGTGCTGGCCGACTTTCTCCTGAAACAAAGGAATAGGTATTTATTTATTGGAGCTTAAAAAACCACACACACGAATGGTTCCGTACCACCGTATAAGAAATAACACTTTTTAGGGTTCCGTACCTCAAAAGGAAAAAGGAAACCCTTATAGGATCACTTTGTTGTCTGTCTGTCTGTCAAGAAACCTATAGGGTACTTCCCGTTGACCTAGAATCATGTAATTTGGTAGGTAGGTAGGTCTTATAGCACAAGTACAAGAATCAATCTGAAAACCCCGAATTTGTGGTTACATCATTTAAAAAAAAATTAAAATGTGTTTTAATTTTCAAAGTAAGATAACTATAGTACCAAGTGGGGCTTTACCTGTAGGTACATTCTAATCAGATTTTTATTTATTTTTATGTATAATAGTTTTTGAAATCCGTTCTTAGTAGTGGGCTGGCGATGGGTTGATCATGATGATGATGAAGTTGTTTACTTACAGCTTTTTTCCAAAACTTCCATTTGGGTGCCGGAGCAGCTACAGACATGGATAATCCCAAGAAAAAGACAATTAGGAAACAGAATATCCTTCCAAAATTCATTGTGATCGACTAATGGATAGAATTAATTACAAAATGTATTCTCTAGGGACACTGATCGTCTGATACAGGCTCAAGAAATAATTAGTTTTTATACTAATGGATTAGCCACTTATGAATAAAATCAGCTCACATGACTTTTGTTTGACCACTTTATAATTATCTTCAGTTTTCAATTGCTTTCCATTCATTTCTTTAATCAAAGTCAAAGCTATTTATTCACAAGTGTAAATTAAAAATTTATAACACCCCCGACAAGTGAAAGTTACAGTAACTAGAAAAGAGCTGATAACTTTCAAACGGCTGAACCGATTTTCTTAGATTATAGCTAAGAACACTCGATCAAGCCACCTTTCAAACAAAAAAAAAACTAAATTAAAATCGGTTCAATAATTTAGGAGCTGCGATGCCACAGACAGATACACAGATCCACACGTCAAACTTATAACACCCCTCTTTTTGGGTCGGGGGTTAAAAATAGGTCCACTTTTCACATAATAATTGTCAATCACTATTCTAGAAACTAATATCTGTGCCTGTGGTGTTTTAGATTTTTCGTAGTTTTAAAATTACAGGAGCTCAAATATTTGTATGTGAATTTTTAAGACCGCGTAACTTTGAAACCGAATATTTTAACAGAAATCTGGAAAACCACAGAAGATATTAGTTTCTAGAATATTATGTCAGCAAAATTTCATAGACTTTGGTTGTTTAATATTCAAATGAAATTGGAACTACGTTTGTATGGAGCGAGTGACGGAGAGACCCCTCTCAAATTCCTTAAAAGAGTGTCATTGTTTATACTTTTTATCCCGGAAAATCAAAGAGTTTCTGCGGGATTTTTGAAAAGCTAAATCCGCATGGACGACGTCGCGGGCACCAGCTAGTTGTTGATAAGTAAGATAATAATTTGTAATGGTGATCGTGTCAAGTTATTGTATGATGAATTATATAGGTAAGTAAAGTAAGTACGCCTGACAAAGAATCTATGTCTTATGTCTGTATAAAAAACTTTGCTACACTTTTTATCTAGGAGTTAAAACTCTCAACGTGGCTTTCAAAGTTAATAATGATTATATTTAAAACTAGCTGACACCCGCGACTTCGTCTGGCTACCTGCATTAAATATACCGCCACCATTTGATGCCTGCCAATGACTTCAACGCCTCGAGGTTTTTTTAGAAGCTCCCTAAGGAAAAAGCGTCCAAATAGAACAAAAGCTATCAAGTATATATAATATGATCACACGTCAACGCCTTTTTACGTGTGCACAGAATATACTTGGGAATACATTTTGTTCTATTTGGACGCTTTTTTGAACTGTGACTGTATCTAATGGGTCATTTCCGAGACAAATGTCGTACAATAACTTGACGCGGGCTGAAATCGTGTGCGATAGCAATTTGCGTCTAAAACTTTCTTTCTCTTCTCTTCTTTCTTCTTTTTGTATCCGACATAATGAGCGTTGATTTTATGCTTTTACCAACTTAGTTTTCGGTAGAAAACCTTATAGATAAGCCAGCGCGTGCCAGACCTTCGTTATTTTATAAATGCTGAAAATTTCTCTGCGTATTGTCCCCAACACAGGGAAGAGCGGTCGGCGACTATGAAGTTTGGATCGTGGTGGCTTTGGGAGATATATAACAGGTGTGGCAAAACGGAACGTTCTAACGCCAATGACGTATGTCACGTTTTGGCGGCATTTCGACAAGTGACAGATGTCAATACTAAAATACTAAGAATTCACGAGTCGAGTTTTTCCCTCGCCACAAATATAATTGTTATTATTAGAACTAAGATAATTAGTAATTACCTATGTTGTGTGTTACATAATATTATCCTGTGATATGTGAACTTTACTTGTCCGAACCTATGATCACTCTAATATATTATTTAATTTCATTTCATTTTAAACTATTTTAATTTTTATATTATATTTTGTATTTTTTACTGTTTATATGGGTCCCTAACCTGCAATAAAACGATTTTATTTTATTTATTTATATCTGAAACTCTTTAAACAAGTGGGCGTTTTATTCCAACCAACGAATTAACCCATGCCCATACAGGTAATAAAGATGTTTTTAATATTTCATAGTTGCCGATTGATCTTTCCTATGTAAATACACCTTTGTTATCTGTTATCTCCCAAAGCCACCATGATCCAAACTTCATAGTCGCCGATCGTTCTTCCCTGTACTGGGGGCAATCAGCTTATAAAAAATAACGAAGGCCTGACACGCGCTGGCTCTCTCTATAAACGTCTTTACAATAATTATTTAACTATTCTACTCCTATTAACTTCACCTCTTGACATATTATGTCTTCGTTTATACAGGATGTCTAAGTAAAATGGTTTTAAAATCTAAAGCAAACTAATCGCAGACTAAGATTTTTCAAGAGAAAAACTGCTGGGACTGTAATAATTAGATTCAAAATATGTTTACAAAGTATAGAGATATAATATTATGTAAGTACCTATTAAAGTTGTTACCGTAGACAAATGCTAGTTTCACAACTGTCTCAATTAAGAAAATTAGAATTAAGTATATCTAATAAAATAATTATAAATTTCTGAAACAACTACCTACTGCGTGGAAAATCTAATCAAGTCAGTGAATTAGAATTTACACCGTAATTTACAAAATCACTTCTATTAAAGCACAATTAAAAGATTTTCGCCTCTTCTGAATTCTCAAAAAATACTTGCGAATTAAAATTAATATTACTGCGTGATCTTGCGTGATAGAGATTAAGTTCCATAACTACACTTAAGAAAAAATAATTATTTAACAATGATCTACAAAATAAAACTTTTAAATTACTAACCGTAAATTCGGTGTCAGTTTTATTTTTTCTTATTTATTTTGCAAAATATTTATTTAATAAATAACAGGTACATGCTGTATGTTATTCTGAGACAGGTTACTTTGTGGAGATGAAAGTAGGTATATCTATACTAATCTATACTAATAAATAAAATTGGAATGTCTGTCTGTAATTTCGAAATAACTACCTATTAAATAATAAATATTAAGGTCATATGGTTATTTGAACGATACCATAACTGAATCACACGTTTTTAAATTTTTTGTCCGTCTGTCTGTCTGTCTGTCTGTCTGTCTGTCTCTCTGTCTGTCTGTCTGTTTGAAAAGGCTAATCTTGGGAACGGCTGAACCGATTTTGACGGGATTTTCACAGACAAGTAGAGAATTGACCAGGGAGTAACATAGGGTACTTTTTAACCGACTTTCAAAAAGGGAGTTGTGTTTTTCTACCTATGTACACCGAAATCTCCGAGATTTCTGAACCGATTTGCGTCATTTCTTTTCTAATCGATAGAGAAACTTTGCGACATTGTTTCATAAAAAATTTGGAGTCCAACTCCTCAATCCTGATGCTGCAGGGGATCTGACCAATCCACGCGGGCGAAGCTGCGGGCATCAGCTAGTAGTAGAATACAAGGAAGATTTTCAATTTTCATGCAATTGCTTAGTAGCAAAGTATGCTTTGTATGACTGCGGCAGTCATAAAGTAAGTTCGAATCAACTAACAGATTTTCCGTAAGTCAATTATTTATTTTAACAGGGCTCTCTCCGTCACTCATTTCATACAATCGTAGTTCCAATTTCATTTGAATATTAAGCAACCAAAGTCCATGAAATTTTGCAGACATATTCTAGAAACTAATATCTGTGTCTGTGGTGTTTTAGATTTTTCTAAAAATATGTAGTTTTAAAATTACAGGGGCTCAAAGATTTGTATGAAATTTTTTAAGACCGCGTAACTTTGAAACCGAATATTTTGACAGAAATCTGGACAACCACAGATATAGATATTAGTTTCTAGAATATGTCTGCAAAATTTCATGGACTTTGGTTGCTTAATATTCAAATGAAATTGGAACTACGATTGTATGAAAAAAGTGACGGAGAGAGCCCTCTTAAACGTTTTACGTTTCCTATAAGTACGTACTTGCTATGCATTTTCAAAATGTAGTATTTCAATATCTAGTACAGCCACCTATATCTCTTTAATGTGCAAATTAGTTCAAGCTTTTAAGTGTTTTTAACCTTGTGAGAATTAGTGCTAATTATTCTGTTGTATTTGTACTTACACTTAGTAGGTACACAATCTTTAAAATAATTAACTGTCTTACTTTAGTTGTATGATTTTCCGCAGGTAAAACAATATCATCATTTTAATATGAGGTTTCTTAGATAGTTTTTGAAAAAAAACCGGCCACGTGCGAGTCAGACTCGCGCACTGAGGGTTCCGTACTCGGGTATTTTTTCCAACATTTTGCACGATAAATCAAAAACTCTTATGATAAAAATAAATAAAAATCTGTTTTAGAATGTACGGGTAGAGCCCTTTCATATGATACCCCACATGGTATAGTTATCTTACTTTGAAAATTGAAACACATTTTAATTTATTTTATAAATAATGTAACCACTAATTCGCGGTTTTCAGATTTAGTCCTGTATTATTATGTGCTATGAGACCTACCTACCTGCCAAATTTCATGACTCTAGGACAACGGGAAGTACCCTATAGGTTTCTTGACAGACAGATAGACAGACAACAAAGTGATCCTATAAGGGTTCCGTTTTTCCTTTTGATGTACCTACGGAACCCTACAAAAACCGATCAAGTGCGAATTGGACTCGCATATGAAGGGTTCTGTAATATCGCACAAGATATTTTAACATTTTTATGTGTAACCCCGCAAGTTAGTGACAACAGCACCAGCATGTTGTTATAGCGGCAAAAGAAATATACATTCTGTGAAAATTTCAACTCTCTACCTAAGATACAGCCCGCTGACAACAGACGGATGGATGGATAGACTGTCAGCGGAGGCTTAGTAATAGCACAGTTTTACGATGTAGGGTCCCATTGGCATCCTTAGAACCCTAAGAGCTTCATTTACCAACGTTCGTTCCACGAAGTGTGATTTTTCTTTCCAATAAGTATTTTAAAAAAGTCCCGCGTAACCCTAAAAGCTTCATTTATCAACGGTACTTCGTTCCAAGAAGTGTGATTTTTCTTTCCAATAAGTATTTTAAAAAAAGTCCCGCGTCTTACATCTGCAGTTCAGCGGGGATTCACTTTATCGCGAACTGAGAATGATCCCCGGTGACCATGCAACCTTTAACCAAGCCACAGACAACTGCGAAACTACACATCGTTATTTTACTACTCTTATTTTGTAAGACATAAGAGCTAAATTTGAATGCGACGTACTTTTGCAACTGCATGAATAATTTGGTCAATTTTGTCCTATTTAAATCGAAAAGTGCAGTTCTAGTGTCATTCACATTTCAACGTCTTCAGAAGTCATTTCGAAAGTTGAGAACACTTTTAGAAAATGGATTTCTCAAAGGTTTTCTTCTTCGTCTTTGCCTGTCTTTTGGCTTTATCCTCAGTGTCAGCAGCGCCCAGCCCTAAATGGAAGATTTTCAAGAAAATTGTGAGTTTTCCTTAATTATTTTTACATATCAAGAAAATCTATTCTGAATATTTTAAACCGAAATGTTCTGTAATTCCGTTTTCGGGAAGCTATTAAGCTTATGGGCCGTTAAAAAGTACCTAACAAACAGATAGACAAACACACGTTTGCATTTTACAATGTAGGTAAAGACCTACCTATGTAGATTATTGAAAAATCCGATACTAAATATTATACCTACCTAAATTAAAGTGTTTTGTCCGGTTGTTTGTAAGGTCTCTACTTCGTTACTTCAATTATGATCCACGCACACTATAAAATTAGATACTTACCTAGATAAATAATTTCTGTTTTCAATAAGAAAAAACAAATCGTTAAAATAATACTGCATCCACCCTTCATCCACCCATCCACCACCACCCCCATCCACCCATTTGCATCATGCCACTGCAATTTTAGATCTATAGCTTTATTTTTTTTTTTCAGGAAAAAGTTGGCAGAAATGTAAGAGACGGACTCATCAAAGCCGGCCCAGCAGTGCAGGTCGTCGGCCAAGCAACTTCCATCGTCAAGGGATAATCACTCTTAAGACCACTAGCACAATGACTCATTTAGCATAATTTGACTAGTCTTATGTATAAGCTGTATTATTAAGATGTAAATAAATATTTATTCTACTGCATTTTATGTTTTTGTGTTTCTTTGTCTGAAATTACCTACTTTTTTCAAAATTGGTGACCCTTAATTTGACCTATACTTACCTACTTGTATTTTTAAAAGTTCGTGCAAATAAAACCATCCACCGACGATAGAGATCAACGAAAGTTGCGTAGATAGGTGCCGCGGGGTCAATGTCGCCGGGCAGGGCATTGATCCCGAGTTTTGCACGCTATACATTGCGGGTTTGAAAAAATACTAAATCACTAAAACTACAAGTATAAGGTTTGCCTTGGTTATTTGTATTGGATTGTGTTAAAGCTCCGCAGAAGAAGACAGAGGAGGAGAAGGAGACAGGAGAGAAGGAGGATGCTCACCTTCTCCTGCTCAAGGAATTTGTTGTAAACCTGTACTGGTTCAACTTCGGCACGTCTCAGTCCCATTCACTCCCATACTACCCGGGATCCATACTTAACGTGGACGGTACTGCAAGGTTTTAGTGGGTATGCTGTAGTATGCTGTAGCATTGCCAAAGAATACCACATACCCGCTTTTATCTGTTAAAAATATGCTCCTGAGAAAAGCATATTATACTATCGAAGATTATGTAAATGATAAAAGAGCGTGGATTTGACCTGCAATTCGCTCCAGCAAATGCGCGGGACTTCAATTGCTTTCATACATGGCATAATATTGTTAATCAAATCTTTGAAAAGAGCAACCGCCGAGTTTCTTGCTGGTTCTTCTCGGTAGGAAAGGCATTCTGAACCAGTGGTAGATGCTTTTGACGATTAAAAAGAACTTGTAAAAGTCTAATTGAATAAAAATATTTTGAATTTGAATTTATGCGGGATGCGTAATTGCATTTTTACCAGAAGAGAAAAAGGTAGTAAGTACATATAATAGCGCTAAGTTTTAACTAGCGTTCTAGTTACACTCTGTATGTAGAGGGCCCCATATAAAATTGGTGAAGAACTGATAAACATCTTTCAAGGAAGGAGCTCCTCAACTGGCATAGAAGTCATAATAGTTTAGTAAAGAGCTAATAACAGAGAGCAACTGTTGATCATCATCACCATTTAAACCCCGCCGGGTCACTACTGAGCAAGGCCTTCCTCTAGAATGAGAAGAGTTTACATAGAAGCCAGCTCGCCCAGCGCGGATTCGCAGACAATTTCCATCTTTGACATTGAACTACCTAAGTACCTATGTACTAAATCTTTGAGAACATTCTGGTGAACTTTCTGACATGCAGGTTTTTGGGCGATGTTATGATTTATTGAATTACTTGAAACACATCTTATAACTCCGAAAAGCTTTTGTTTTCTTTTTTTAAAGATTTATTAGCCATGCTATTCCTGGCTAATACTCCCTTTTGACCTCCAATTAAGCATAAAGCTTGTGCCAGGAGTGGGTACGACAGTAGTGCAACGGGTGGGGTTTGAACCGCCGACCTTTCGGAATTCAGTCTGGCCCTCAACTGTTGAGCTATCGAAGCTTTTTTTAATCAGATACCGTTGAATAAAAAAAAATATTCAGATACAAGTTAACCCTTGATTGCAATCTCTCCTGGTGGTAAGTGATGATGCAGTCTAAGATGGTAGCGGGCTAACCTGGAAGGGGTGTGGCAGTTTTAATTAAACCCATACCTACTCCCTTTGGTTTCTACACGGAATCGTGCCGAAACGCTTAATCGTTTGGCGGTATGGCTTTGCCGGTAGCCGGTAGGGTGGTAATTAGCCACGGCCGAAGCCTCCCACCAGACCAGAGCAGAGAAAATTTTGACATTATAAAATTGTATATTTTCCCTGGCGGAAATCGAACCTGGGACCTCCCACTAATAAGACCACAGCGCTCACCACTGCGCTGGGGACGATGATTGTTTTCGAAAACACGTTTAGGTAATAATCATAATAGCTATAATTACTTTGATAAATTTATTTCTTTTCATTAAAGCCCGAGTCATCCCCTTTTTTTTTTTTTTTTTTTTTTTGTTGACGCTGGGGAATGCATTTACGCATCCCCCCCGGAGGGAGGGTATGTGGGACTCGCCGGCCGAGAGGCGACCGGAATACCCACTAAACCCCAGCGGCGCTACTGCGCGTCGCCTGGCGACTGGGTCACGGGAACGGCCGAAGCAAACAACCGCGACCCAGCCAGCGACGTCTGCCAAGGCAGACCCTCCACCGGGGACCTGCTCGGTCCCCATCGACGCACCTCCGGGACGCACCAACGAAGTGCGTCCCCCGACCTTGGGACGCGCACGTCGCCCGCGTCCCATCCTCCGCTTCATCCACTGTGCCCTCTGCTAGTCAGAGCCCTAGGCCGAGTCATCCCCTAGGGTTTACCCATAAATTATTTTAATGTAAGGGTAGGGTAACTGGGATGGTAAATATATTAATTTATTTTAACATGTTGTGTGCGTCAAATAAGTTTTGGGGAGAATTTATTTCCTTAATTTTGCCAGTTTTCCGCAAAGCCAAACACCAAAAAAGCCAAACAGGAATAGCGTAAAAGGATTCTTTTAAAAATCTTAATCCACGGGTTAAAATCGCAAGTATCATTATTCTTATTATATTTGATATACAGAAATAGCTTGCATCTTGGAGACAGATATAGGCTACTTTTTATCCCGGAATCGGACAATCATAGATTTTCCATGAGATTTCCAGACGCTTATCCATTTAACCGATTTTGATGAAACTTGGTACAAAGGTAGCTTACATTCCATAGAGGCATATCAACTAGACTACCTTTTATACAACTAGACTACCTTTTATACAACTAGACTAACATCGAAGAATTCCCAAAAAAAAATCCAAACCTAAACCCACGCGGACTAAGTTTAGCTAATGTTTATCTTCGGTATGTATTTTACGATTAATCACACTAATATTATAAAGGCGAAAGTTTGTATGTGTGTGTGTGTGTGTGTGTGTGTGTGTGTGTGTGTGTGTGTGTGTGTGTGTGTGTGTGTGTGTGTGTGTGTGTGTGTGTGTGTGTGTGTGTGTGTGTGTGTGTGTTTGTTACTCCTTCACGCAAAAACTACTGGACGGATTTAGCTGAAATTTAGAATGGAGATAGATAATATCCTGGATTAGCACATAGGCTACTTTTTATCCCGGAAAATCAAAGAGTTCCCACGGGATTTCAAAAAACCTAAATCCACGCGGGCGAAGTCGCGGGCATCGGCTAGTATATGAATAAATACCTACTTACAACTGTGGTTCCCCGAGATTTGAACTTTTGACCTTTTAGTAGGTACGTTCCGATTGATAACTCACTAACCACAACATAGTTCGATGAAATAAACTGTATAAAATATGATCTTTTTATCAATGCAAGATTTTATCTTAAATATAGAAACTAGCTGAACCGCCCCGGCTTCACTCGAGTGGAATTTTTGAAAATCGGCGAGGTGGTGGAAGTCCTAAAAATCCTGCAACACACAGACTGATCTAATAGCGGATGAAAGTTTGTAATTATGAAAGTACGTCATTTTTAGGGTTCCGTACCTCAAAAGGAAAAACGGAACCCTTATAGGATCACTTTGTTGTCTGTCTGTCTGTCCGTCCGTCGTGTCTGTCAAGAAACCTATAGGGTACTTCCCGTTGACTTAGAATCATGAAATTTGGCAGGTAGGTAGGTAGGACAAGTACAGGAATAAATATGAAAAGCGCGAATTTGTGGTTACAACATTAAAAAGAAATGTTACAATTTTCAAAGTAAGATAACTATATCAAGTGGGGTATCATATGAAAGGGCTTTACCTGTACATTCTAAAATAGATTTTTATTTATTTTTATGCGTAACAGTTTTTGATTTATCGTGCAAAATGTTGGAAAAAATAGCCGAGTTCGGAACCCTCAGTGCGCGAGTCTGACTCGCACTTGGTCGGTTTTTTTCGAACTATGCCCTGCCTGTGGCCCAGCCAATTGTCACTTCAGCTTCGCAACCGTTGAGCTATGTCGGTTACTCAGCTCAGGTGTGCTCAGGTTCTCCTACGGATCTTCTCATTTCTTACCAAAATATAACAACATTCTTATTAACCCATTATAGCCTGAATTATTTTAAGGTCTCAGAATTCAGTTTTTCATTGATATGTCGTTATTATGTACCCTATTAGTCAGATCTGATCATTAGATTTTTGGTTCTAGTCTTACTTCTGGAAATAACCATGGATGCTGCATGGCACCGCTAGGCTCCTACCTTGTCTTTTCAAATGTCTCATAAATTATTTTTAAGTAACTGATTTTTATCAAAATATTTTCATCATTCATCATCATCATAGTCGCCAAGCGCAAGCCTATCATACAATAAAAAACCCTGTTGTTGTTGATTTTAGACATCATAGGTAGGTACTGCCCCATAATCCGTCATACGCACGAAACACTGTACATAGGAAGCGTTTACGAACCGTTTTAATTCGCAAAGCAAACAAAGAAGGATTCACTTTTACCACAAACTGAGGGAGTTCCCTCCAGACTCCGTACCGTTATCAATCAACCAATTTATTTTTACCGCCGCTATCTGCATCACCAACTATAATGACTCATATCTCGTAGCAATAGAGTTCATAATTTTACACACTAATTTTCGCAATTGCATATTTAAGTTTGTAACTTCTGCATAATATATATGGAGTATGCTCAGGGACTCATCACATCGTTTCAAGCAGCATTTGGGTCTTGCATTGAATAATTAATAGCAATTTAAAACCAGAATCAATCAATATGAACTTCGCAAAGATCTTCTTCATCATATTCGCTTGCATCATGGCTTTGACATCGGTCTCAGGAGCCCCAAGCCCTAAGTGGAAGTTATTCAAGAGAATTGTAAGTACATCCTTGTAATTGTATATCCTTCCTTACTCCACTAATCTATACTTATCCATATCCATATCCATACTTAGTATGTACTTAAAATTATAATTAATGCGAAAGTGTGTCTGTCCGTCTGTCTGCTAGCTATTCACCGATGGTTTCGGAGTTAGCTTAGGTACATCCCGGGGACATTATCCCGAAAAATCAACCGATTTATATGAAATTTGGTATAGACGTAACTATTGCGTCCCGGAAATGCCAATTTCACTCTGGAATAACGTAACTTTCTCTACTCGTGAAAGAATTTTCAAAATCGGTTCAGTGGTTTCAGAGATTACCCCCTACAAACAAACTTACAAACTATACCTATTATAATATTAATATAGATATAGATGTATAGTGACTCATAATAGTTTACTAATACTAATATTTCTTTGTTTTTATTTTACAGGAAAAAGTAGGCAGAAACATTCGTAACGGCCTAATTAAGGCCGGTCCAGCTGTTCAGGTCGTCGGCCAAGCGGCCACAATCTACAAAGGATAAACAACCTTATGCACCTAGCAATAATGTTTAATTTGTCCACCTAGTTGTTTAATTCTAAGTTTCTTAATCAGCATTTACTCGCCAAAGTCAGTTTTAAAGTAGTAAGTAGTGTAAAATATTGTGAAAAAATGTAATATTAAGAATACTCATAATTTTATTGTGAATAATTATCATTAATAATTCGTGCCATTGTAAAAGTATTATTTATTTTACAAATATATTTAAAATACTCAATTATTACTGTATTTTAATCACCCATTTTCTACTACGGTATCTACGTGTACTTTTAAGTGAACTTTTAAATTCACGTTTATATGTAAAGAGTAGACGTACTGTAATAACAAGTGTAAATTAAAAATTTATAACACCCCCGACAAGTGAAGGTAATAGTAACTAGAAAAGAGCTGATAACTTTCAAACGGCTGAACCGATTTTCTTGGATTATAGCTAAGAACACTCTCAATCAAGCCACTTTTCAAACAAAAAAAACTAAATCAAAATCGGTTCATTAGTTTAGGAGCTACGATGCCACAGACAGATACACAGATACACACGTCAAACTTATAACACCCCTCTTTTTGGGTCGGGGGTTCAAAATAAAAAGTAAGAGAAACGTGAACTATAATATTTTTGACCGACTTCAAAATAATGTAAATCGATGAATAAAAAAATTAAAATTAACACAATTGTAGTTAGTTCTTGAAGTCACGAAAAAAATACTAGATAACCAAATGTCAAGAATTAAACTCGTACCTATAGTATATTTATTGCATACTAGATGATGCCCGCAGCTTCGCCCGCGTGGATTTAGGTTTTTAAAAATCCCGTGGGAACTTTTGATTTTCCAGGACAATAGTAGCCTATCCGTTATAGCCCGACCCCGGGATGCAAGATATTTAAACGGATGATCCTTTAAAAATCCCGTGGGATCACCAGGATTTAGGAACAAAACCAAAAAAAACAACAGGTTCATTTATTTACTAAGTTTTTATTTTTTCACGAAAGTTTATATTGAATTGAGCCTAGGATTTCGAGCCTCCGAGGATTTTAAATATAATCCTGAGCGTAGCGAGGAATTCAAAGGCTCGAGCTCAAATGAATTTCATCTCACTACAGCGAGGAAAACGTTAGATGCCTGATACAAGAAGCGCCAGTACCGTGGAGGTTTCAATAAAAACTTTGTATATTAATAGCTCGCAAGTCAGACCCTGAAGGAAGTTCTACTACTTCAAAAAGACTATACAAGGTTAAATAAAAAATATCAGAAAGCTTTTAAAACAAACAAAAAAAAAAATAACTAATACAGTGCTCCTATTAGGAATATAATTTATGTAATTTACGTTTAAATACCAATAAACGGTATTTTCACATGAATTTCAGTTATTTGGTGACATATTCTGCCGGTTCCGCAAATTTTGATGCGCATTTTAAATTAAGTACCTACTTATTTATTTAGAAAAAATACCTACATAAAAAACATTATCATAAAAATTTTAAATATTTGGTCACGGTGAAATACCTAGATTTTAGTATCACTCAAATATATAACGTGGTAAATATAGATAGGTTATACCTACATTGAAATCCGTGGCACAGTCTGTAGTGCTGTGCACTGTAGTACTGTGGTCTCATAAGTGGGGGTTTGATTCCCGACAGGGGTACAAAAAAAATTAACAAGATAAAGGTTACGACCGCTTTTTATTGTTCCCCTGCAATTTCGTCTTGAATTAAAAAGAGTTTTGGTTTTCTAAAAATCTTTTTTTTTTTTTTTTAATTTAATTAATTTACTATTTTAGTAGAACATCGCATAAATATTGCAAAATATGAATCGGTTCACAATATTATGTTTTATCTATTCTAATGTTAGAACATTATTTTTATCGTGTTTTTCTTGCACTTGGAAAAATCTTTATCTCATTCGTACTTGCTTTTCTCTTCAGTGTTTTTTATCTACAATTTATTATAATTATTCAAGGATTATGCCATTAATATAATAAATTAAGAGCTAGTCCATGGATTATTGAATTTTTTTGAAATTATAACAAGTCATGGAAAAATTGTTGGGAGCTTTTTATTTCACTATACTTATTATTTTTTTGAGTAGTATAAATTCGTAATTATTAGAAACATGACTGGATTGTGCACAATTGCACAAAGCAAAAAAAACCAAAAACTGCTACAAAATCTAGATTTTTTTAGTTTTAATCAAAAACTGGTTTTATTACTATGAAATAATTTTTGTTTACATAGGTAGGCTTTGTTTATTTTTAAAACACGTTGATCTAATTTAATATGCTCCCGATCGGTTCGGCTTTATTGATATTTTCTTTCCTTATGAATAAAACTATACTTCTCACATTTTTGTTTCAATATGGCTCTTAAATGTAATTAAGGAAAAGGGTATGAACCGTCAATTTCAGAAATTTCTGAGGAAATGACCGCAGGGAGAAAGAATGGCAATAATATCGGAAGATGCATCATTGGAAGCAAAAAAAAACTTCACGGCATTTCAAGTTCGCGGGGAATCACTGAGCTTTGGAAAATCTAAAGAAAGCTTTCACATTACACTACTTCGCGCGAGTTACCGCAATCCAACGAACACCTGAGTTTTAACATTGTGAACTTTATTCCTTTAAAACAAGAGTGATATTTCTCTACGTTTCATTTAATGAATCCGATTTTTATATTTGTCTAAGAAATATCAGGTATAAAAGGATGCACTGGGAGTTCTAAACTTCATTCTGAATCCGAACAGTGGTGATTATTTTTCATTCAATAGAAAAATATAGAATTTCAGTAAAAATATGAAGTTTAGCAAGGTTTTGTTCATCTTTTTCGCTATCATTTTGGCGTTCGCTGCCGCTAACCCTGCGCCTAAATTCAGGCCTTTTAAGAAACTGGTATGTATCTCTCTACAATTTTTTTAAATTATATTTTTCAGGCGGAACCAATCAAAGTTTGGGATCCAAAGTCCAAACCACTTAGGTAGTTACTTTTTCAATTTTTTAAGGGTTTTGTGTCTTAAATATACTTAATATATTTAGAATATTAATTTCGTAAAGCCTAGTACCTAGGTAATAGCCGCTGAATTAAAAAAAAATCGTATTTTTTTTGCGGGCTTGTTGCATACCTATTTAATGTTTGCTGACTAAACAAGGTTACCGTTCAAGATTTGAGTCTTCACGACCAAAAACAAAAGTAAAACAATTTTGACAGTAACTTTTTACCTAACCGAATCCGTGAAACAGGCCCTTAGAAAAACAAAATTTAAAATAAACCCAGTTTTAACTTAGACCTTCTAACAGATTAGAGTTTCTTATATTCTCATGGTTTTTCTTTGCAGGAAAAACTCGGGCAGCGTGTAAGAGATGGCCTCATCAAAGCCGGTCCAGCAATCAAAGTTATTGGAGACGCTCAATCTATCGTCAAGGGAGCCAAAGGATAATTTACCTTAAACTCATATCAACAGAGCCGCTAATTATGATAACCACCGAAATGCATTCGTACTTTTAATAAATTAACTTATTTTAAATCAAACTGTTTTTCCTTGTTCCAAATCGATTGAAATTTTTAACCCCCGACCCAAAAAGAGGGGTGTTATAAGTTTGACGTGTGTATCTGTGTATCTGTCTGTGGCATCGTAGCTCCTAAACTAATGAACCGATTTTAATTTAGTTTCTTTTGTTTGAAAGGTGGCTTGATCGAGAGTGTTCTTAGCTATAATCCAAGAAAATCGGTTCAGCCGTTTGAAAGTTATCAGCTCTTTTCTAGTTACTGTAACCTTCACTTGTCGGGGGTGTTATAATTTTTAATTTATACTTGTTAAATAATTAAATATCACTTGTTTAACGATGAACGAGTTAGCTACTGTAATATTTTGAGCTGTTATTTAGCTATTGATTTTAAGGTTACATTGGCTGAATACTGAGTAGCCAAATAACCAGCTCTTTTTAACCTACTTCAAAAAAACGAGGAGATTCTCAACTCGACGCGAATATTTTTTGGCGATGTAACTCCATAACTCCGATAAATTCTTTTCTTATTTGAAAGGACGTGCCGCCAATGAGTTGCCAATGTACGGTCATAAAAATGAAGAGTAGACGGTTAGTCCGGCTAACTGGCACCGACTCCAAAAAATATTGTTGTAGAGCTACACCGACTCTGCAAGTAGGTAATTACAGAGTTGGTTTTTTTTTTATTTATTTTTTTAATCTTGATTTTTGGGTGTTTTTTCACATTATATACTTAACAACTTATTTGCGTAAGGCCTTCTTGTACAGACGTAACAGTGCCCTAGCCTCATCCGACAGAGGTTGGGATAGGGCACCGTTACAGCCGCCGACCTGGCGAAGAATGGGGAATCTATTGCATATCTCTCTCCCATCTCTCCGCCTCGTTCCGCACACATTCCGCCAATACATGGTGTACGTCCTCCGGTACAGAGGTGGTTAACTACACTAGCGGCACGCTATGATGGCCGGTTTGACAAATTACAATAGTGATGTGGAATGTCAATTTATTCTCGAACAAAAAACAATTAAGTTTTGTTTTTGTACCTGATTAAATAGGTTTAATAAAACAAAAATGTATATGTTTATTTAATTTATTTGAACGAACTGAATATTTGAACGAAAATGAATATACATACTTTATATGCACACAAGAAACATATGAATACAAAAGATACCAAAAAAGGTGCCACAAAAGGCCATAATTAATCAGATTCGTCCATACTACTATTTTCACTGTCGTCACTGCTATCATCACATACATTAATAATTATATGTTCGTTTTCTATAATATTATCTATTTTCACATCTCTTTCATAATCTTCCCTTATTAATTTAACAGTTCTATTCACAACCTTTTCCCAGTCTCCTTTAGTCACATGTTCACAAGCTTCTTCTAATAATTTTAGCATTTTTTTTGTGGTAAATGGGGGTTCTGTATTGTGTCTTGCAGCATATCCCTTAATTTGAGCCCACACCAACTCAATCGCATTATACTCACAATGGTAAGGCGGTAACCGTATAACTCTGTGCCCATGTTCTAATGCTATTTCGTCAATGACGTATCGGATCTTGGTTGGTTTGTTTTCTTTTAAAAGACGTACTAATTCCGCTTTTAACATATTCATGTTTGCATCTACGCCATTTTTACGAAGCCATGCGACGATATCAGCTTTCTTTTGGGATTGGGCAGGTGGCTTGTCAATTTGCATCGAGTGGTATGGGGCGTTGTCCATAATTATAATAGATGGTTCAGGGAGGCTACACAACATTGAGGTAAACCATTCAGTAAACTTTTCTCCATTCATGTCTTCATGATAGTCTCCAGTGGTTTTTGACGCAAAAGCCATGAGAGAACCTTCGACAAACCCGTTGATGGTTCCGGCGTGACAAATTATAAGTCGCGATCCTTTTCCTACAGGAACTTTGGAAGTAGATGCTGCTGTGTCATCGTTCCAAGAACGGCCTACAGTATGGTTAGCATTAAGCCATGTTTCATCCAAGAACACAACATTTTGCCAATTTTTGATTTCTTTCACTTGCCGTAAAAAAGTATACCTTGCCATCGCTATATCAAATCTTTCCATCAATATTTTGCGTTTGTTACATTTTTTGTATCGAAATCCAATGGTCTTCAAAATCTTCGTTAAAGAACTTTCCCCACCGAAGAATAATCCAGCTTCCTTCAGTGAATGCACCAACTTTTTTCTTGTTGGATACTCCTTCTGTAAATAGTAGCCGTAAACATGTCTTCGGATAGCATCGGCATCAAAGCTATCGATGCCTACGGCTGGTTTTGCTCGTTTTCTCTTTTTTGGTGTGTGAAGTTTATTTTCTTCTGTGCCAGTCTCGCCATATTTTTTTTTAGTTATCCGTCTAACAGTTCGTTGTCCAATATTAAGTGCATCAGCTACGCGTTCAACCACTGACGTTATAGGTAAAATTGGCCCTCCATTTTGAGCTTCACGATCGAAATAGTTACGAAGGCGTATTACGAACTCACGTGTCTGACTATTTAGAACAGTTCTCTGCGTACGTTCGGTCATATCGACGAAATCCACAACAAAGGGCTTGAACAGAGTCCAAATTAACGAGCAAGGGTCAACAGTAATGCAGTATCAATATTTGAAATCCAAAGCCAGGTCAAAACTATATCACAATCGCATTGCACTGACAGTTTATACTTTTCGAAGCAACGTCAATTCGAAACTGCTTTGTTTTGCATTGAGCATTGACGCGAGTTTGCCGGAGGTAGTAGTTGTGCTAGCCAGCGATCCTATGTGACGATCGTATTAGATTCCATTTTTAAAAATTTATTGATATTTTTTTGCGATTTCAGAGGTTTGTCCACATAGTGAAAATTGTTCATATTCACAAGTACATTCACCCCTTAAATGGTGCAAACTGATTTTTCTACACTTGTATACATTTAAGAAATCAATTTAATAAATAAATTTTGAGTCCTAAACCTAAAACTACATTCGATAAAATTTATGAATCTCTGCACATCACTATCGTCAATAAAGTAATACAATTATTTCCTTCAAAGTCGTTATCAATTAATACGGAACTTCATGAGCGGACAAACGTCAAACCGGCCATCATAGCGTGCCGCTAGTTTAGATACCTATGTCATAATAGTTACATAATATAATATTTTGAGGAAATTTAATTTTTTATTTTTGGTATAGCTTGGTTTGGTTATTGAAGTCAAGTTTTTTTAGCGTCTTAAAATGTTACTTGAGAGACGCCTATATACTAAAGTCAAACCAATTTTTCAATGTTTGTATAAAATTAAAAGACATCAGCCTCGTTTTTGGCCACTAACACAAATAATAATTAATCCTATCTACTATCTGCCGATAAAATTACTTAGCAACGTGGTCGCGGTTTGTCAGAATTAACAGGGCTCTCTCCGTCACTCGCTTCATACAATCGTAGTTCAAATTTCATTTGAATATTAAACTACCAAAGTCCATGAAATTTTGCAGACATATTCTAGAAACTAATATCTGTGCCTGTGATGTTTTAGATTTTTCTAAAAATATAATATAGTTTTAAAATTACAGGGGCTCAAAGATTTTTATGTGAATTTTTAAGATCGCGTAACTTTGAAACCGAATATTTTAACAGAAATCTGGAAAACCACAGGCATAGATATTAGTTTCTAGAATATGTCTGAAAAATTTCATGGACTTTGGTTGCTTATTAATAACGGCATAGGCAAGACCGAGAATTGTGCAGTCCATTTTTTAGCACCTTTTGGAACTGCGCGGGATACCGTCTTGCCGTCCACAGTCCACACGCAAGCCGGAGCGTGTAACCGGAGCATTAAATAAGAAGAATGAAAGCTTTATATCAATTAAAATAATATCACATTTATTGACTTACGGTACGAGTACATAAAATATTAAGAAATACATAATTAAGACTTCAATTCGACAGATAAGAATCTTCTAATCTCTTCCTCCTTTCCAAATGGTTTGTGCGTCGCTGATCACATCCACAGCGGGCTTGGCTGAGATGATGGCGTCTCGAACACGCTGGCCAGCTCTCTCCTAGAAAAGAAAAACATATGATTTAAGTTCCATGTTCAAATAATCACTTTATTTCATGTCTTCCAACTTGTGGCACTCATGTTACGTCTAGACCCTAGCACAGCGTCGGTTCGGAAAGAAGATTTTACGGAGAAAAGCCAGCGAGACCATTTAATGGCCAACGTTGCCTAGTATAAAATATTAGTTATGGCCATTATCTATACTAATATTATAAAGAGGAAACCTTTGCATTTTTGTATGTTTGTATTGAATAGGCTCAAAAACTACTGGACCGATTTCAAAATTTCTTTTACCATTACTTAGAGGGATTCTTCCGAATCCGTATAGGCTATATTTTATCCCGGAAAATAGATAGGATTTTTCGTGGTAGTGTCCACCCGTGCGAAGCCGGGGCGGGTCGCTAGTAGACTCTAAGGGCGGTTACGCACTCATCCGATCCGAGTCCGTGAAAATACGTTCCGAAGTAGTGATAGAACTATTTGTATGGTATCTTACGCGCTAGATCCGATATCCGTCATCCGATTTCTCTCCGTCATCCGTAAGAAAATCTCAGATTCAAATCGGACACATTATGACGTAGATATGTCAAAGATGTCTACTGAATAGCTTGGGTTTGCATCAGAGATCGGATTAGTGCGTAAGCAATATCCGAATTCGGTCCGAGTTTTTATCCGTATTTTCGTATTACTAGCGTATTACTACATAAATAACTATTAAGTATTTAGTAGGCAGGTACCTAATAGGTATTTGTTAAAAATTAAAATATAATCCAAATTCAAATTCAAATTCAAATTATTTTTATTCAATTAGACTTTTACAAGTTCTTTTGAATCCATACTAATCCATACTAATATTATAAATGCGAAAGTGTGTCTGTCTATCTGTCTGTCTGTCTGTCTGCTAACTTTTCACGGCCATACAGTTTAACCGATTCTGACGAAATTTGGCACAGGTTTAGCTTATACCCCGAAGACGGACATGGGCTACTTTTATCCCGGAAAATCAAACAGTTCCCACGGGATCTTTAAAAACCTAAATCCACGCGGACGAAGTCGCGGGCAACCTCTAGTAATAAATATTTACCAGTTCCTTGAAGAAGTTCTCAGGTGCTGCTTTCACGTTGTTCAAAGCCATGAAGCAGGCGAATACAAAGATGAAAATCTTGGAGAATTTCATATCTTACTGTTTATTATTTAACTTAAATTTATTAACACAGAACAAATCGTTCCTTCGAATGATACCGTGCTGTCTCTCGCTGCATATTTATATCGAACTGGCTCGCAATATTAATTTGCAGTTACAAAGCTGTTTGCTATGTAAATATACTCTTTGTGACAATTGATATAAGTGTCATGCATGAGTTTTATAACTGCAAATTGCAAAGGTCTTTCACGGGACCTTACAATATGTACAAGAAAAGTGATTCCCCCAGGTTTTGTGTGTTATCTGTGTTTATTTATTATTGCTTGGCGTTATACGGAAAACGGAGCGTTATATTAATTATCCTGTAAATAATTATTTAATTGTATCATGATTTGGTAACCCTTTTGTTTTACTTCGTGATGTGATTTATATTGTACAGTTCTACGGCCTTTTTACCCGATTGCACCAGAATATTATTCGGGATACGTATTATTATTTATTACCCATATCATAAATGCGAAAATGTGTTTGTTTGTTGGTTAGTTGATTCCATGTTCTAAAAGGAATGTGAAGGCCAAGTGCAGATTGACAGACTTCACACACCTTTGAGAACATTATGGAAGATATTAAATTCTCTGGTATGCAGGTTCCCTCACGATGTTCTCCTCACATGTTTTAACTCTGAAACGAATTCCTCGAATAGGAAATCCGTAGGCAACATAACAACTGGTCTGGTGGGAGGCTTCGGTCGTGGCTAGTTACCACCCTACCGGCAAAGCCGTGCCGCCGAGCGATTTAGCGTTCCGGTAACGATACCGTGTTGAAACCGAAGGGGTATGGATTTAATAACTGCCATACCACTTCCAGGTCAGCCCATTTCTATCTTAGACAGCATCATCACTTACCAGCAGGTGAGATTGCAGTCTTGAATCTGAAAAAAAAACCACAAAAGAGATAAAAACAACAAAGAGAATACAAGGTCGTACCTACATTCTAAGCGTGTCTTTTCCAATATTTTCCTGTACATGCATGAGTTTACATTTGCTTATCAGGACGCGTTGGTTTTATGGTTATTGATTTCTGCTTCCACATGTTACCTTCAGTTTTCCGTGAGAACATGAGTTTACATTATTTACTCTTGATTCTCTTTATGCGTGAGTACCTACCTATATTCTCGTGTCGCTTATTAACGCCAGTTCACATTATTCTAGTACCATTCCAGTCCAGTTATCAAATCCAGTGCGATATTTTGTACAGCATCACACTATCACACTTCACACTAATATTATAATGGCACAAGTTTGCGTGTATGTGTGTGTATGCGTGTATGTGTGTGTATGTTTGTTACTCCTTCACGCAAAAACTACTGGACGGATTTGGCTGAAATTTGGAATGGAGATAGATAATATCCTGGATTAGCACATAGGCCACTTTTTATCCCGGAAAATCAAAGAGTTCCCACGGGATTTCGAAAAACCTAAATCCACGTGGGTGGAGTCGCGGGCATCGGCTAGTGTTTAATAAATCATATAACATTTCAATAAGTATGTAGTACCAAATAGTTAATGCCATAGATTCTTTCGTTATCTCTGCTGCTATATTCATGCTGTGTTTTTAGGGTTCCGTACCTCAAAAGCAAAAAGGAACCCTTATAGGATCACCTGTCTATCTGTCCGTCTGTTGTGTCTGTCAAGAAAACCGATAGGGCACTTCCCGTTTTTTTTAATTTTCATGGCAGTCGTTTTTCATTTTTGTTAAATAGAAGTAAAAATTTAACTCTCTATCTATAACCACAATTTTACGATAAAACTGTGCTATTACAGTTCATGAGATACAGCCCGCTGACAGACAGACGGACGGACGGATGGCAGTAGAGGTTTAGTTAGTAATAGGGTCCTTTTGGCATCCTTCGAACGAATATTATTATTGCAGTGATATTAAAAAGCAAGGGGTATTACGTAAATAAAAAGATGACTAAGCCGGAAAGAGTGAGGTTCTACCCTAAAAACTCCGTGTTTAGAAAATCGGCGTTTATTGACCGGGGTTGCGTAGTCTTCATAAGCGACTGTCCGCCTGCTTACAAGTAAGTATTTTTTAACCCCCGACCCAAAAAGAGGGGTGTTATAAGTTTGACGTGTGTACCTGTGTATCTGTCTGTGGCATCGTAGCTCCTAAACTAATGAACCGATTTTAATTTAGTTTTTTTGTTTGAAAGGTGGCTTGATCGAGAGTGTTCTTAGCTATAATTCAAGAAAATCGGTTCAGCTGTTTGAATGTTATCAGCTCTTTTCTAGTTACTGTAACCTTCACTCGTCGGGGGTGTTATAAGTTTTTAATTTACACTTGTTACTAACTACTTTTATTCTTAAACTATCTTATCTAAGTAACAATGTTGTTAACTATATTAGGGTTCCGTAACTCAAAAGGAAAAACGGAACCCTGTTAGGATCACTTTGTTGTCTGTCTGTCTGTCTGTTATATCTATGTCCCCTTTTCCATACCTCAGTCGTTGGTTACACTTTACGGAGATCACGGTGGTGCTATGCGCGTGGTCGTATTGTGTCAGCTTTCCACACACTAAGTGTGTGGACATACTTACCTACTATCTTCTCCAACAGTGCCTGGGTTCTCATGAGAGTACTGGTGGGATTCGTAACTTACCTTACTAAGAACAAATAAAAAAAAACTAACAAACAAAATCTTTCCTCTAATATTAAGTCATCATCATCATCATCAGCCTGCGGACGTCCACTTCCCTATAGAGCGTCGCGTCACCACACCCGCTCCTCAGCCTTCCTCAACCACTTCCCGCCAGCCGCTTTATATCGTGGGTCCATCGTGCTGGAGGGCGTCCCACACTACGCTTGCTAAACGCGGTCTCCACTCAAGGACTTTCCGGTTCCAACGGCCATCGCCTCTACGACAGGCATGGCCTGCCCACTGCCACTTCAGCTTGCTAATATTAAGTGCTTGTAGATAATCAAATGTTTTCACTTTTTCAGGCGGAATGTAGTGTGCGCACGGCATTATGATGGCTTTTATAAAACTTTCAACAACTACTGTGAACTAGAGTACGAAAACTGTAACGATTGGAGAAGTAAGTACCTATATCTACTTATTTTTTACTATAGTGCGTTTCATCGAATAGTACCTATGGCGTTATGTTGGCTCCCCTGTCTGTTGGGTGGTCATTGGCACCATATTGGCATAAGAAGACGCAGATTTTGTTTATTTTCATTTCATTCATTCAGGAAAATCAAATGAATATAAACAAAATCTGCATCTTCTTATGGAAATATGGATCACCCGCTGACAGGGGAGCCAACATAACGCCATAGGTACTATTCGATGAAACGTACTATAGCTGATGCCCGCGACTTCGTCCGCGTAGATTTAAGTTTGTAGAAATCCCATGGGAACTCGTTCCTTTTTCTTACCGATTTAGTTATAGGCCAGAATCTAAATCAACACGATTTTGTAATGCAATTCCATAGAGCATCAAGGTTGAAGAGTTGGATCCTCAAGTTCAATGCCTCAAAAGAGCCTCAATAGCTCAACCGGTAAAGGAGTGGACTGAAAACCGAAAGGTCGACGGTTCAAACCCCGCCCGTTGCACTATTGTCGTACCTACTCCTAGCACAAGCCTGACGCTTAGTTGGGGAGGAAGGGGAATATTAGTCATTTAACATGGCTAATATTCTTCTTTTTTTTTTAAAATGATAGTCTTTAGGTACTTGGTAGGTAGTAGGTACCTACCTCTAATATACGAGTATCAATGTATAACTGACAGTTTCTAAATTGCATCAGTTTTGGTGGTCAGGTCCCCTGCAGCACCAGGATTGAGGAGTTGGAATACAAATATTTTATGGAATAATGTCGCCAAGTTTTTCTATCTATTAAAAAAAATACCCAAATCGGTTCAGAAATCTCGGAGATTTCGATGAACATAGATATTGTGGCGATATATAACGCCGCCCCTTTCGCTGTGGTGGTATAATACTCTGTGTGAACCCAGCGAAAGGGGACTAGCTCTGTGGTCCAAGAGGAGGACCAGGATTTGACGGATAAAAACAAAAGGGATATTACGAGAGATTGTTTTGATGTATATCGATAATTGTTACGAAGACTTAATAAAAGCGTGTATAAACTCTGGTGTTTATTTGTGTGGTGAACCCAAGCCTCGTTCCGTTAGTCCAGCGGACTTACAATATAAAAACACAACTCCTTCATTTTAAAAGTCGGTTAAAACAGTAGACTATGTAACGTCTTGATTAATCCTCAACTTGTCTGTGAAAGTCCCGTCAAAATAGGTTCAGCCGTTGCGAAGATTAGCCCGTTCAAACAGACAGATTGCCCACTGGGTACCTACATAAAATTAAAAAAAAAATGTCTGATTTTTAATCCCCGATCCAAAAAGACGGGTGTTATAAGTTTGACGTGTGTATCTGTGTATGCGTCTGTGGCATCGTAGCTCCTAAACTAATGAATCGATTTTAATTTAGTTTTTTTTTTTTGTTTGAAAGATGGCTTGATCAAGTGACATCAATTGACAATCGGTTCAGCCGAAGTTGAAAGTTATCAGCTCTTTTCTAGTAACTGTAACCTTCACTTGTCGGGGGTGTTATAAATTTTTAATTTACACTTTTGAAAGATGCAGTGCAAAGTTCAGTCAGAGTTTTTTTTTTATTTTTTTAAAATTAATACTTTTTTAATTATTGTTTTCAGAATGGAGCATGGTGAAACGCGAGCGATGCTGATTGCTTTTCTCAATGCGTAGGCGTCTGACGCCAAACGGAATGAAAGATCCACCTTTATTTCTTTGGAATTGTATAAATTTTTACAATAGAATTCCCGGAACAGTCGGAGTTGTTGAGCACTCGCCATCGTTTAAGCAATGCCAATTTGCTGAAACCAAAGTCGACTTCAGTTTTACTTTTTCCTACTGTCTTGCTAACATTATTTTGCTAGGCGAGTGGGCAATTTAGCAGCGTAAATCGATGTTGGCAGCCTTAGCCTTAGATAACAAGTGTAAATTAAAAATTTATAACACCCCCGACAAATGAAGGTTACAGTAACTAGAAAAGAGCTGATAACTTTCAAACAGCTGAACCGATTATTTTGGATAATAGCTGACTAAGAACACTCTCGATCAAGCCACCTTTCAAACAAGAAAAAAACGAAATTAAAATCGGTTCATTAGTTTAGGAGCTACGATGCCACAGACAGATACACAGATACACACGTCAAACTTATAACACCCCTCTTTTTGGGTCAGGGGTTAAAAACTCTCAGGCAGGGTTCGGAAATCTGGTTAATCTTTTTAACCAGTTCATCAGAAACGCCATAAATTTCAAAAAGGACATTTACATTTTGATTCCGCTCGAATTTCGGTTTTGATCAAAGAGCAAAATTGAATTGTTCCTGCTTTAAAAGGCGGTTAATTTCGCTCGGCAAAAATTCGTTCGCACCACACACAACGACCCTTTTCCTTCTTTCCTAATAACCTAGCTAATGAAAAATGCAACTATTTAGTTAGTTAGTATAGAGTTAGTTGCATTTTCATTTGCTCAGGTTAAAGTCAGTCAAGTCTTCTTATTCTGAGAGAGGACTAATTCATGGGCTGACGATGGTTTGCGACGTCCCCACCCCGGTTCCCATCTAAACCTGTCGCGCACTTAGTATACCAACTTCTCAAAAAACCGATTTTGACGGGAGCAGAGGTAGCTTGCATCCTAAGGACGGACATAGACTACTTTTTATCCCATTTAATTTAAAAGTTCCCATGGGAGTAAAGAAACTTAAATCCACGCGGACCAAGTCGCGGGTATCCTCTACTTTATAATATTTTACTTAATTGACTTTCCGAACTTGTCTATGGTGAGCTATAAAAAAGAAAACAACGCTGAGGTAATTTATTTTATTAAAAAAAATTACATTCAAATCGCCTAAATCACATTCTCTTATAACTGGTTATTTACGTTTTGGGCTCAATAAAACGTAAATCTCCGTTACTTTTTCTTCAGACCTTACTCTAGACTTATAATTAATACAAGATCTACGTAACATACCTACTCGTATTTACATTGGACACAGATATAATAACAGATAAACAACAAACAATTAAACTGAGGAACTGTATACAACGTTACACTGTACAAGAACTTTAACATAAAGCTGCGACAAGCGCGTCGCGTCGTGCGTCGCGTTAGTCGCGTTACAACTTACAACGACCATTAACAAAACTTCTTGTAAAACCCGTCGCTTCACATAGAATCGTGTGACAATCGGAGTCAACTTGTATTTACAAAAAAGCGCGACTGTCGCGTATAGTGCATACATTTTGAGAAAGCACTCACCATAATTGCCTTATGTGTCACTTGTCATGTCAAAAGTACCATTTTAGTCCTTAATCTAAGGATAACCCGATCTGATATGACAGTTGAAACTTATAGCAAATATGGCGAATGCGTTTTCAAAATTTATGCATAACACCTTGTTTAAGAGGAAAGCCAATGCGAATGACATAGACGATTTCACCTTCAAACTAGCAATTTTGACATGTCATGACCCTCTATTGACAATTAATCAAGCAGACATTTCAATCTGCGAAATTTACGCGGACTTTTAGTATTTTGACGTAGGAGGGTAAAAGATCCAGTACATGAACGAATAAGGACTACCCTGACATTGACCTAAAATTAAGGTATATGAGAATCGTTCTATATCTAATTTTTATATTTTGTGTGTCTGTACACAGTAGGTAAACACTCTTAAATTATTTAAATATCAAAAAATCAAATAAA
This sequence comes from Maniola jurtina, assembly GCF_905333055.1. NCBI lineage: Eukaryota > Metazoa > Arthropoda > Insecta > Lepidoptera > Nymphalidae > Maniola > Maniola jurtina. The sequence goes on along the minus strand of NC_060052.1, from coordinate 3,516,750 downwards.
ATGCGTGGTATTAATTATTATAAATTATTTTATTTAAGAAAAGGATAAATTGCCAGAAAATGAACTGGGAATTTCAGTGAATGAACGAACTCTATCTAGTGCATAAACTCTCGATTCCTATTAATAAATAAATTCTTAAATATATTTTCGGCTTGGAATTCAAAAAAAATTGACAGATTTTCACAGTTTTTGACTTATTGTATATTTTTTCTACATTTTGCGCGATAAATCAAACACTATTTTACATAATAATAATAAATAAAACCTGTTTTAGAATGTATAATAGAGCCCTTTCATATGATATTATCCCCTTTGGTATAGTTATCTTAGGTTGAAAGTCACCTAAATTTTCTGGAAAACAGTCTAAATGATTACAGAGAAAATGAAACTTAATGCCCATGTTGCACCCAAGTCGCTGGAAGTGCAACATCAGCTGCTGAATGTTTTGAGAGTAGTGAGAACAATATACCGTAACACATGTTATCAGATTTGTTCCTTTGAGCCGAGAAGCCACATATTCTGATGCTTTTTAGACAATCTAAGATCTCTCATTAAGTGGTCTAAATCATTTTGATTGAATAGTCTAAGTTGAGATGTAAAAGTCACTACATCGTCACTACCTTCTGAAAGTTCTTGAAGTAGATTGGAGGTACTGGGTTGGGGCTGAAGTACAGATTTATCACCAGAAGTCAGAATCGTTCTAATTGTAGACTGCAAGTTACAATAGAGTCGCTTGGAACAATTTTTTTGCTGTTTCTTCTGGTTATATTCACAATGCAGAAATAATAATCATCATGGTGTTTAGATGGTTCGCGCCAAATTATAAGACTTTTTTTAGTAAAAGTAGGGTCTATTCTTATTTGCTCATAAACGCACATATAAAAATTTGGAGTCCAGGCCTTGCTGTTAGCTGCTAATGGGTTCTCAAAGTAGCCCGAGTATGCTTGTTTTACAAAGTTAGACACACTTGCACGACATTCTTTAATACGTACTCGCCACCAAATGGTACAAAAATGATTGGAATAACTTGCAGATGTTCTTCTTGATGTTCACCTCGATAAATTTTGGAAATTACTTGTGTGATCTTAATAAAGTGTGAACATACAAAGTGTGAGTATAGTGCAAAATATGGGGGTACCTGTATCTCAAAAACTAGAGCTGCTGTGTAAAAAATTAAAGTAGATCTGAAATCAGCGACGTCAAATTAGTAAGAAACAGTTTCAAAACCTAATAAAACAAAAAATTTGAATTTTGTATGCCAGTGAAATGATTCGGAATCGGAAGCCACTTTATATATCGCGAAATTTGGAAATGTGGTCAAATTTTCGAAATCCATATTTATCAATGAAAAGCGACATAATTTTGTATGTTCGGCCACAATCGGCCTCATTCAATCAGCCGCCATATTTATAGTAACAGGCAAATAAATACAATTAAGTATTGGAACTACAATACCTATGCTCCTAAATGTATCTTAAAAAACAAGTCTCATTCAGCGTTACAAGTGCAGAAGAGGAAGTAGACAGACGGATTAACATCAGTTCGAACAAGTACTGGGCACAAAAGGAAAGAATGAAAGGAGCTTACCCAGTACATCTTAAAAGATCCGTTACAGATACATGCATCCTGCCATGCCTCACCTATGCCAGCCAAACATGGGTCCAGACAAAGAATATAAAAAGAAATAGTGACTTGCTAAAGGGCGATGGCAAGGAGCATAACTTAAGGAAAAAATATTCAAAGTGAGAATTGAAGACATAAGAAAAAAGACAAAGCCTACAGACACCTTGAGACATGCCCTAAAACTGAAATGCAAATGGTCATATTGTATCGATTTTTACAGATGAAAGAAGGACAGGAAAAATCTCCCCTTGGCCAGGTCCAGCAGGTAAAAGAAAAATAGGTAGACCGAAGACGCGTTGGTCTAATGCTATTGTGCAAATCGCGAGAGAAAATTAGCTTGATAGTACCAAAGACAGAGAGAAATGGGGATACCCAAGAGGGATCCTTATCCAAGAAAGAAGAATACCAGAATAAATATTTTAAAAAAATCTAAAGAAAAATTAAACCGACTTCAAAAACCACAAACACTAAAAAGTAAAAATAATTTTAGTGATTGTGGTTTTTGAAGTCGGTTTTATTTTTCTTTTGAAAATTTTTTATTTCACAATTTTTAGTGGCCCCACTGTACCTACTATAATATGCCATACCCAGTTAAAACCCTACTGTTTACTAAGATATTACACTGATCGCGAGCAATTTGCTCTTATCCATTGAGGAGTTCCGTTCTCCATCTCGGAAGATATTCATCAGATCTTCATCAAATTTATATGGGACCACCTGCGAAGTATACCCTATCAAACAAAAAAAAATCCAAATCGGTCCAGGCGTCTTTGAGTAATCGGAGAACATACATTAAAAAAAAAAGTTACCGAGGAATTCAGAACCTCTTCCTTTTTTTGAAGTCGGTTAAAAATATACTAAGATTTACTAACATGGTGTTATACCACAGAGTAGCGAACAGAGGCAAAGCTTCTAAGAAGCGAACAAAATTTATAACTATTTTGGTAGGGTTGGCACAGAAGGATACAATTAAATAAACAATAGGTATTTGTTCAACAAGATGGCAAAGTTTGTTTTTTGTTGTGATTGCTTAGTTTAAATATCGATCGATAGATCTAAATATCGATTTTGAACGAAATCAGTCACTTTACAAAGAATTATAAATGGTGCCAACTTTTTAAATTTTGGCAACAGTTTCCTATTTTGATCCCAGGGAGCTCTAAATATAGATTTTGAACGAAATCGGTCAATTAACAAAGAATTTCAAAATGGCGTCGACTTTTTTAAATTTTGGTAACAGTTTCCTTTTTTGTGATGCCAGGGAGCTCTAAATATTGATTTTGAACGAAATCGGTCAATTAACAAAGAATTTCAAAATGGCGTCGACTTTTTTAAATTTTGGTAACAGTTTCCTTTTTTGTGATCCCAGGGAGCTCTAAATATAGATTTTGAACGAAATCGGTCAATTAACAAAGAATTTCAAAATGGCGTCGACTTTTTTAAATTTTGGTAACAGTTTCCTTTTTTGTGATGCCAGGGAGCTCTAAATATTGATTTTGAACGAAATCGGTCAATTAACAAAGAATTTCAAAATGGCGTCGACTTTTTTAAATTTTGGTAACAGTTTCCTTTTTTGTGATGCCAGGGAGCTCTAAATATCGATTTTGAACGAAATCGGTCAATTAACAAAGAATTTCAAAATGGCGTCGACTTTTTTAAATTTTGGTAACAGTTTCCTTTTTTGTGATCCCAGGGAGCTTTAAATATCGATTTTGAACGAAATCGGTCAATTAACAAAGAATTTCAAAATGGCGTCGACTTTTTTAAATTTTGGTAACAGTTTCCTTTTTTGTGATCCCAGAGAGCTTTAATTATCGATTTTGAACGAAATCGGTCAATTAACAAAGAATTTCAAAATGGCGTCGACTTTTTTAACTTTTGGTAACAGTTTCTTATTTTGTGATGCCAGGGAGCTCTAAATATCGATTTTGTACGAAATCGGTCAATTAACAAAGAATTTCAAAATGGCGTCGACTTTTTTAAATTTTGGTAACGGTTTCTTATTTTGTGATCCCAGGGAGCTCTAAATATCGATTTTGAACGAAATTGGTCAATTAACAAAGAATTTCAAAATGGCGTCGACTTTTTTAAATTTTGGTAACAGTTTCTTATTTTGTGATCCCAGGGAGCTCTAAATATTGATTTTGAACGAAATCGGTCAATTAACAAAGAATTTCAAAATGGCGTCGACTTTTTTAAATTTTGGTAACAGTTTCCTTTTTTGTGATGCCAGGGAGCTCTAAATATCGATTTTGAACGAAATCGGTCAATTAACAAAGAATTTCAAAATGGCGTACACTTTTTTAAATTTTGGTAACAGTTTCTTATTTTGTGATCCCAGGGAGCTCTAAATATTGATTTTGAACGAAATCGGTCAATTAACAAAGAATTTCAAAATGGCGTCGACTTTTTTAAATTTTGGTAACAGTTTCCTTTTTTGTGATCCCAGGGAGCTTTAAATATCGATTTTGAACGAAATCGGTCAATTAACAAAGAATTTCAAAATGGCGTCGACTTTTTTAAATTTTGGTAACAGTTTCCTTTTTTGTGATCCCAGGGAGCTTTAAATATCGATTTTGAACGAAATCGGTCAATTAACAAAGAATTTCAAAATGGCGTCGACTTTTTTAAATTTTGGTAACAGTTTCTTATTTTGTGATCCCAGGGAGCTCTAAATATCGATTTTGAACGGAATCGGTCAATTAACAAAGAATTTCAAAATGGCGCCAACTGTTTTAAATTTTGGTAACAATTTCCTGTTTTGTGATGCCAGGGAGCTCTAAATATCGATTTTGAACGAAATCGGTCAATTAACAAAGAATTTCAAAATGGCGTCGACTTTTTTAAATTTTGGTAACAGTTTCTTATTTTGTGATGCCAGGGAGCTCTAAATATCGATTTTGAACGAAATCGGTCAATTAACAAAGAATTTCAAAATGGCGTCGACTTTTTTAAATTTTGGTAACAGTTTCTTATTTTGTGATCCCAGGGAGCTCTAAATATTGATTTTGAACGAAATCGGTCAATTAACAAAGAATTTCAAAATGGCGTCGACTTTTTTAAATTTTGGTAACAGTTTCCTTTTTTGTGATGCCAGGGAGCTCTAAATATCGATTTTGAACGAAATCGGTCAATTAACAAAGAATTTCAAAATGGCGTACACTTTTTTAAATTTTGGTAACAGTTTCTTATTTTGTGATCCCAGGGAGCTCTAAATATTGATTTTGAACGAAATCGGTCAATTAACAAAGAATTTCAAAATGGCGTCGACTTTTTTAAATTTTGGTAACAGTTTCCTTTTTTGTGATGCCAGGGAGCTCTAAATATCGATTTTGAACGAAATCGGTCAATTAACAAAGAATTTCAAAATGGCGTCGACTTTTTTAAATTTTGGTAACAGTTTCTTATTTTGTGATGCCAGGGAGCTCTAAATATCGATTTTGAACGAAATCGGTCAATTAACAAAGAATTTCAAAATGGCGTCGACTTTTTTAAATTTTGGTAACAGTTTCTTATTTTGTGATGCCAGGGAGCTCTAAATATCGATTTTGAACGAAATCGGTCAATTAACAAAGAATTTCAAAATGGCGTCGACTTTTTTAAATTTTGGTAACAGTTTCTTATTTTGTGATCCCAGGGAGCTCTAAATATTGATTTTGAACGAAATCGGTCAATTAACAAAGAATTTCAAAATGGCGTCGACTTTTTTAAATTTTGGTAACAGTTTCCTTTTTTGTGATGCCAGGGAGCTCTAAATATCGATTTTGAACGAAATCGGTCAATTAACAAAGAATTTCAAAATGGCGTACACTTTTTTAAATTTTGGTAACAGTTTCTTATTTTGTGATCCCAGGGAGCTCTAAATATCGATTTTGAACGAAATCGGTCAATTAACAAAGAATTTCAAAATGGCGTCGACTTTTTTAAATTTTGGTAACAGTTTCTTATTTTGTGATGCCAGGGAGCTCTAAATATCGATTTTGAACGAAATCGGTCAATTAACAAAGAATTTCAAAATGGCGTCGACTTTTTTAAATTTTGGTAACAGTTTCTTATTTTGTGATGCCAGGGAGCTCTAAATATCGATTTTGAACGAAATCGGTCAATTAACAAAGAATTTCAAAATGGCGTCGACTTTTTTAAATTTTGGTAACAGTTTCTTATTTTGTGATCCCAGGGAGCTCTAAATATTGATTTTGAACGAAATCGGTCAATTAACAAAGAATTTCAAAATGGCGTCGACTTTTTTAAATTTTGGTAACAGTTTCCTTTTTTGTGATGCCAGGGAGCTCTAAATATCGATTTTGAACGAAATCGGTCAATTAACAAAGAATTTCAAAATGGCGTACACTTTTTTAAATTTTGGTAACAGTTTCTTATTTTGTGATCCCAGGGAGCTCTAAATATTGATTTTGAACGAAATCGGTCAATTAACAAAGAATTTCAAAATGGCGTCGACTTTTTTAAATTTTGGTAACAGTTTCCTTTTTTGTGATGCCAGGGAGCTCTAAATATCGATTTTGAACGAAATCGGTCAATTAACAAAGAATTTCAAAATGGCGTCGACTTTTTTAAATTTTGGTAACAGTTTCTTATTTTGTGATGCCAGGGAGCTCTAAATATCGATTTTGAACGAAATCGGTCAATTAACAAAGAATTTCAAAATGGCGTCGACTTTTTTAAATTTTGGTAACAGTTTCTTATTTTGTGATGCCAGGGAGCTCTAAATATTGATTTTGAACGAAATCGGTCAATTAACAAAGAATTTCAAAATGGCGTCGACTTTTTTAAATTTTGGTAACAGTTTCCTTTTTTGTGATGCCAGGGAGCTCTAAATATCGATTTTGAACGAAATCGGTCAATTAACAAAGAATTTCAAAATGGCGTCGACTTTTTTAAATTTTGGTAACAGTTTCTTATTTTGTGATGCCAGGGAGCTCTAAATATCGATTTTGAACGAAATCGGTCAATTAACAAAGAATTTCAAAATGGCGTCGACTTTTTTAAATTTTGGTAACAGTTTCTTATTTTGTGATCCCAGGGAGCTCTAAATATTGATTTTGAACGAAATCGGTCAATTAACAAAGAATTTCAAAATGGCGTCGACTTTTTTAAATTTTGGTAACAGTTTCCTTTTTTGTGATGCCAGGGAGCTCTAAATATCGATTTTGAACGAAATCGGTCAATTAACAAAGAATTTCAAAATGGCGTCGACTTTTTTAAATTTTGGTAACAGTTTCTTATTTTGTGATGCCAGGGAGCTCTAAATATCGATTTTGAACGAAATCGGTCAATTAACAAAGAATTTCAAAATGGCGTCGACTTTTTTAAATTTTGGTAACAGTTTCTTATTTTGTGATCCCAGGGAGCTCTAAATATCGATTTTGAACGGAATCGGTCAATTAACAAAGAATTTCAAAATGGCGCCAACTGTTTTAAATTTTGGTAACAATTTCCTGTTTTGTGATCCTAGGGATCCTCAGATATTGATTTTGAACAAAATCTATGACAGTTCAAAAAAATAGATTTTAAACACTATTTAAATTATTATCATTAACATTAAATTAAATGAAAACACGACGCGCGACGTGTACTGCAGCCCCTGAGCTTGAGCACAGGCCGAGCCGATATAAACCGATTTCTCTCCGTACGCGACGTAGCGCCTGTGCTCACGCACACACGCGCCTCAAGCTTGTAGTAGTGTACCTATCGTAGCGCGCTTGTATGAAGCTTTGACTCTGTTCGCTACTCATGTGGTTATACAACGCAATACCACACTCACAAACACTCGTACAAACATACAGACAAGTATATACTCACACACACTCACACACACACACACACACACACACACACATGGACGCACACGCACTTTTGAACGGTTTGAACGGAACACGGTTTTGAAATTGAAATTGAAAACAGTGTAAGAATTTGTAAGAAAATATTTAAAAAAGGTATATCAGCCGGTTTTTTATTCCAGCTCTTAATACATGTAAAAACGTCCAATCTGTTCATTTACTCGAGCCTTTACCCTAGTACCTAATTATATCGACCGCCCCATATCAAAACAAAGTAAATGTCATTTTTCCGAAAATCGTTTTATGTCATAAGCCTAACTTTCATAGTATGTCCCGTTGTACTGTAAGGACACCCACATTAAAGTAAAATTAAAAGCTAGTAAGTCGCTTTGACCTCTGTCTTTCTGTCCGTCTGTCCGTCTGTCGTGTCTGTCAAGAAAACCTATAGGGTATTTCCCGTTAACCTAGAATTATGGGCAGGTAGATAGGTCTCAACTCTCATAGCCCAAGTAAAGGAATAAATCTGAAAACAAATTTCGTGATTCTAGATCAACGGGAAGTACTGTATAGGTTTTCTTTACGGACGGACGGACAAACGGACAGACAACAAAGTGATCCTTTAAGAGCTCCGTTTTTCATTTTGAGGTACGGAACCCTAAAAAAGAAAATGATGCAATGTAATGAATAAATGTGTAGGCAAGTCTTCACACTAAAATATTTAAACCCCTTTAATTTAAAAACTGTCATAGCCTAGTGGTTAGAACGTCCGCCTCCTAATCGAAGGTCGGGGGTTCGATCCCGGAATCACGCACTACTAACTTTTCAGTTATGTGCGTTTTAAGCAATTTAATATCACTTGCTTTAACGGCGAAGGAAAACATCGTGAGGAAACCTGCATACCTGCAAGTTTTCCATGTTCTCAAAGGTGTGTGAAGTATGCCATTCCGCATTGGACCAGCGTTGTAGACTATTCTATTCTCTTGAATTTAAGCCGCTTACTAGGTTTTGATTTGAGAAAGCTGGAATGCCAGATTTGACATTAATTGACAAAATTGAGAGACCTAAGCTTGTATAAGAACACAGAAGTGTCATAATTCGTGTTCACTTTGCCTAACGTCTCTCAGAGAGCAGAGAGAGATTTAAACTGTTTCTTATAATCACTGGCCATATTTCAAATGCGAAAGTGTGTTTGTTGGTTTAATATTTAATCACACTGCAACGGAGCAACCAGTCGACGTGGTTTTTTGCATGGATACATTTAAAGACCTAGAGACTGACATCTCTCTCCGCATCGTATTCTTTATTGCTGAGGGTTGTGACCTCTTACCATTATTCCTACATCTAAAGGTAGGTTTTCTTGGGATAATAATGTGGTGGATTCAAAGAGCCTACGGAACTCGACTAGAAAAACGAGATTTTGACTCTTTAACGGTTATGAATTATTATCAGTGATATAATTTATTAGCGCTGCCAGGTAAAATGACATTTATCTCAGAAAATCAAAGAGTTTCCACGAGATTTTTTCCAAGGTTGCGCTACTAAGTACATATATTATGAAGAGGAAAGGTTTGTTTATTTGTTATCGATAAACTCTGAAACTACTGAACTACTTGCACTAAAGACATAATCATCAACATCAACCGACAGACGTCCACAGTGAATATAGGTCTTTAATAGGGTCTTCCACATGCTACGGGTTTCCGCCGCCTGAATCTTTGCGCTTGCGCTTGACGACAATCATGCTTTAAAGAAAGCAGTGATGAGGTCCAAGTAGGAGCACGCTTACCTAGAAGATGCCTATTCACTCTTGGCTTTCAGGTATCTAAGGTATATATGGCAGGAAACACGGCCCCCGAAATGGCGTTCCAACCTTTAGGCTCTCCCCATTGCCCGCAGCATGAATCTGAGCTTTCTTATGAGACCCATGGTTATATTATGTACATATAATATCTCATAAGAAAGCTCTAACACACAATCCAGCTAAGTAGGTCCAATTTCGAAAAAAGCTAGCTAGCCGACAAATCTAACTCAGGCAGCCTTCGGGAATCTTCGAGATGTCTCTCGTCCAAAATTCCTCAATGCTTGAAGACCAGTCTTTGAATAGTGCATATTGTCAGTGATGAAATATGGATCCGAAATATAGGTCTTTTTTTGTACACAGGAAATGCCTGACGCATACCCCTCCGTCATGTGGGGCTTGCACCAAACTTGCACTACTACGAAATCCATTTCGGAACACGCCACCCGGGACGAGGCGCGCTATCTCCTAGAAAACATAGGTATAATACCTATTTAGAACACTTACTATCTGTCATCATAATCTATGACAACCTCCGAGTATTTACCTGGTAAAACCGTAACTTTAGAATCAAATTTAGCATATAAGCAGGCTTCATTTAGAAATGAAAAAATCCCTATTTTATTTTTCAACGATTATAAACACAACTTTCATTCAAAAATAATAAGCTTAAATTCATTTTAAATAATATTTTGCGACGAAATGACGCGCACAGTCCGTCCGCCATTAGAGTCCAGTGGACACTGAATTCCATAGAGCGCCTGCAAGAAAATAAATAGCACAGGAAGTTTTTTGGTTAGTTTTAGATTATTTAAGAAATGAAAAACATTTAGTATAAAACTAACAATTAAAATTGATTGCTAAACCTAAACATATCATTTTCTGGAGGTTGGCTTCAAAGTGTCAAGATGTTAAAGAAATTTTTTACAGAACAAGTTGCGAACAGCAATGTTTTCAACTTGTTTTTTTTTATTTATTGGGATAATGTATACAAAATTAAAAGAAGTACTTATAATCTTCACAAACTGAAGTTTTTAATTGCATGTATTTAATAGCTGTTAATGCTTTAGAAAAATAAACAATTCACTTCAAAGTACAGCATTTTTGCGATTTGTCAAATAGCCATAGTCTTAAATGCACTAAGTAAATAAGTTTTAACAGGAAGGGCATCGAATCCTGATGACACTATAAAAAGTTCAGCTATAATAAAAAAAGTTCAGATGCTTTCCATTTCAATAGTTTCTTGCTATTTAAAACACGACTTTAGTCAGAAAATTTGCGAGCATTGTGACGTTTTTGTATTCGTAGTAACCGTGTGTTCCAACTGAGCTAACGCGGTCAGCTCCGTTTCCATTTTTCTGTTATTAGTCCTCATGTTCTTCTTCAATGGCCCTTTGATCCTGCAGCAGCAAAGGATCTCTTCGAACTCCTTCCTAAAATTGTCGTTCAGCCACCCGTAAAGTAATGGATTGGATACAGCGCTGGACATTCCAAACATGTGGCAAATCGCATACGTTATTGTCAATGGTTGCTCTTCCAGAATAGGTTGCGTACTGAAATCAGCTACCAAGTTGAACACGTTCAATGGCAGCCAACTTATTACATAAGTAACAGCTATAGCTACAAGAATTGCAGGTGTTTTTCTAGTAGTCCTTCTCCTTCCACGTAATCTTCTGTGGATTTGCACATGTGCCATCACGACGACTAAAACTGGCACAACATATTGGAATATTAGACTAAATACAGAATAGCTGGCCCGTCCTTTTTCATACGGCCAGTCTTCGATACAGAAATGTATCTTGTCGAAGCCTAATATACCAACTGTATGGGTTTTTAAGCTTCTAAATATGTAGAGGGGTGATGCAAGGATGAATGCCGTGACCCATATGAAGAACATTGTGACTAGTGCTCCCATTGTTTGCAATCCAGGGCGCGTTGGGTACACGATCAACTGTAAACAAAAATAATTGTTACTGCATTTGTAATAAGGTTACATTTTCATATTTTTTCATCACGATAATTTACGACAATTTGCTTTTGAGAGAGAAGATATGAACAACCTAGTATTTAGTTTGGGAAGTTTGTATATTTTTTAACTAAGAAAAAGTAAGAGTCACTGGGAGCCGCTATTGTAAGTAGGTACACAAGCGATAGAATAAGTCTGTGTTCTGTGAGAATTTTGCAAGATACCTTTAATATCCAGAAGCTTTTATTAAAGAACAAAAATTGTATATCTAAAATCATACTGTTTTTTTATTAAAAATGGCTAGTCTTATCTAATTTATTGTACAAATCACGCTCGCGTGGAATGGTGTCAAGGATACTGGCTGCATTTCCGCACTGATATTTCCAGCAGTTAATATTTATATAAACTAACATTTTAATTTCAATAAAGGCCGTGATAGGGAAAAAGCCTGTGAGGGACCTTCGTTAAAGTTTCTATACGCATTGCCCACAACACAGGGAGGCACTAACAGGGACTATGAAGTTTGGAATTTTGGTTATCGTGGCTTTAGAAATTAACAGGCAACAAAAGTATATAAAATATTTTGCCAAAGTATAAAGTATAATTTTTTATATTTTTCTCGGGATATTATTAGAAATCACGTCATGCATTGCCAAATCCACGATGTCTAAACTTCATAGTTGCTGATCGTTCTTCCGACAATGCGCAGAGAAACGTTCAATATACAAGTGTAAATTAAAAATTTATAACACCCCCGACAAGTGGAGCTTACAGTAGGTAACTAGAAAAGAGCTGATAACTTTCAAACGGCTGAACCGATTTTCTTGGATGATAGCTACGAACACTCTCGATCAAGCCACCTTTCAAACAAAAAAAAAACTAAATTAAAATCGGTTCATTCGTTTAGGAGCTACGATGCCACAGACAGATACACAGAATCAAGTCGATCCGTTGCTACGTTGCGACTTTATTGAAGGACAAACCAACAAATCAATTAGCTAACAAACATGCCATATGACATAGACCATAGACAGATACACAGATACACACGTCAAACTTATAACACCCCTCTTTTTGGGTCGGGGGTTAAAAATAACGAAGCTCTGGCCCTCACTGGCTCTTTCTCTATAAATTAACATTTCAATTTCAATAAAAGCCTGTAAAAACAAAGTGAGGATAATAAATTTCAATTACAATGTGTCATAGCTTGCTCAACATTTTTTCCATATTTAATAGACCACCGTGCTATCAGCATTATGAAGTGGCGTTATCAATTCTCTAGTGTTTGGGTATTCGGTTCATTACACGAACTCTTCAATGATAAACTGATAAATAATAGAGTTCATACAAAATCAATAATAATAATGTCCTCGGACCGAATTTCGTGTCACGGCGGCGGTCAATCTCCTTAGAGATAGATAGATAGAACACTTTATTGCACACAAAAACACATGTAAAGGATCACAACACAGAAAGAAGAAAACAGAAAAAACAATTGTGTGCGAAGGCGGCCTTATTTCTTGGAGCAATCTCTACCAGGCAACCTTTGCTGAAAGGAGAAGTGCTAGTGTTGGATAGTACCAAGTCGCAAGGAATTTTTTAAAATACTTATATATATACCTATAGATATATATAGAGATTGAAAAACGAAAAAAAAGAACAAAAAAAAGCTGTGATAGCCTAGTGGTTAAAACGTCCGCCTCCTAATCAGAGGTCGGGGGTTCGATCCCGGGCACGCACCACTAACTTTTCAGTTATGTGCGTTTTAAGCAATTAAAATATCACTTGCTTTAACGGTGAAGGAAAATATCGTGAGGAAACCTGCATGCCTGAGAGTTGTCCATGTTCTCAAAGGTGTGTGAAGTCTGCCAATCCGCATTGGGCCAGCGTGGCAGACTATGGCCTAAACCCTTCTCATTTGAGAGGAGACCCGTACTCAGTAGTGGGGCGGAAAATGGGTTGATCATCATAATATATAGAGATTAGCCAACTGCGCGGGAGATGTTATAGTGGACGGACGACATTAAGCGAGTTGCGGGGAGCCGCTGGATTCAGGCGGCGCAAGACCGTGGCGTGTGAAAGTCTCTACAAGAGACCTATGTCCAGCACTGGATGACTATCGGTTACTAATGATGATGATTGATGATGTTGCTGATTACCTAATCAAAGGTTAACAGAATCTGGCAGGTACGGTCTACGGGTTTTATTATCACCATGAACCATCTCATCATTAACCGTTAGACATCCACTGGTGAAGGTCGTTTTTAACCCCCCACCCAAAAAGGGGTGTTATAAGTTTGACGTGTGTATCTGTGTTTCTGTGTATCTGTCTGTGGCGTCGTAACTCCTAAACGAATGAACCGATTTTAATTTAGTTTTTTTTTTGTTTGAAAGGTGGCTTGATCGAGAGTGTTCTTAGCTATAATCGAAGAAAATTGGTTCAGCCGTTTGAAAGTTATCAGCTCTTTTTAACCCCCGATCCAAAAAGAGGGTTGTTATAAGTTTGTCGTGTGTATCTGTGTGTCTGTCTGTGGCATCGTAGCGCCTAAACGAATGAACCGATTTTAATTTAGTCTTTTTGTTTGAAAGGTTGCTTGATCGAGAGTGTTCTTAGCTATAATCGAAGAAAATTGGTTCAGCCGTTTGAAAGTTATCAGCTCTACTAGTTTTCTTATAGAGGGGTTTGTGTCAGGGTTTTTTAAATTTTGAGTTATAGACACTTCTACACGCTACGTCTTACGCCGTCTGATTTTGCACCCGGTTTAACACACCCTTAAAAGGAATATTTTATCACGCTGAATAATTATTTTCATCTTTCTTCAGTAGATATCTGTGTACGTTGTCAGTCTGTCAGTCAGCGCAAGACTGCTTTATATACGTGTAAAGAGACGATAATAAATAAATCGCAAGGTGATTAATCGTGCCACGCTTAGAAGTGTGCAGATAAACGGGATAGCCCGAGAGCTTGTAGCTAATTTTGAGAAGGTGCTTGATTTTTACTTTTTTTATTAAGAATATTAGTCATGATTAGCATGACTCCCCATTCCCCTCCAATTAAGCGTAAAGCTTGTGCCAGGAATGGGTACGACAATAGTGCAACGGGTGGGGTTTGAACCGCCGACCTTTAGGAATTCAGTCCACTCCTCAACCGTTGAGCTATCGAGGCTCTAAATATATTATATAATAAAAAATTATTTAAGAAAAATGGTTTAATGACAGAATATAATATATATATTGATATACTGAAAGTTTATTTGAAATTTATTACGACTAGCGATTTATTTGGACTAGCGCTTGGTTAAAATCAGACCTGCTGGCAATTGATGATGCAGCACTGTTGCCTAGGCGATGCCTATTATTATAAGTGGAAAGGTAAACTGATGCCAGAAGGTCACTCCCTTAGGCACTTTGAATTAAAAACAAAGAGGCAAATCGTTTCGTAAGGTTAATAAATAAAACCACGAAAATATCGAGGAACCATAACACCTATTTATTACCTGTTTTATTCCCTGAATACAGCATATTACTACATTCAAATTAGAGTCATGAAGTTAAAATTTTTTTCAAATATAAATTTTATTGACGAAAGCTGTGTCCGATAGTACCTTCGTAATTGAATATATTTATTATATTAAGTGCATAGAAACAAAGTGTTGCAAATTATTTCGAAAACACGCTACAAAGACTAACTTACCTATTCTGAAACTAAGAAGAACGAAATTAACAATTTTGCTTTTTTATCAGAATCGCTGAGCGACGACTCTGGAGTGTAGAGACACTATTCGCAAAGCAAATTCTATTCTATTCTTTTTTTTATTCTATTCTATTCTATTTTATTCAAACGAAATCGGCGAAGTGCGGTATATCGTGCCCAGAAGGAAGAAAAAAGCACCTGATCAAAATTTCCCACAGGTTCTTGGACCAGGATAAGTAATTGACTCTCAGCCTAGACGCCCATAAATCCTGAATCCAATTAACATAAATAAACACTCATTCGGTACTTGACATTATTATTTCAATGTCATGCAAAGTGAGACGTATTTGATCAGGATTCAGGATCTCATCTTGATTACTCTTCACCTGATGTGACTAACGTATTTCAAAAATAGTCATTTTTCGAAATTTTCATTTTTTCAGGGTTCCGTACCCGAAGTTTCATGTCACAGACATCCAAAGTTTTTTCGCGGGATATATTGAAACCAATCAGTTTTTTTTTTAATTATTGCATGATAGGCTTGCGCTTGACGACAATCATCCATACTTCCATACTAATATTATAAATGCGAAAGTGTGTCTGTCTGTCTGTCTGTCTGCTACCTTTTCACGGCCCAACAGCTTAACCGATTCTGATGAAATTTGGTACAGGGTTAGCTTATATCCCAGGGACGGACATAAGCTACTTTTTATCCCGGAAAATCAAAGAGTTCCCACGGGATTCCTAAAAACCCATCCGCTTAACCGATTTGCATGAAATTTGGTACCCGAGGTAGCTTGCGTCCCTGTTATTGACATAGGCAACTTCTAATCCCGGAAAATCAAACAGTTCCCACGGGATCTTTAAAAACCTAAATCCACGCGGACGAAGTCGCGGGCATCCTCTAGTGCTTAAATAAACAATGTTGAGGTCTAGGTCGGCGCGCTTAGAACCTAGAACCTGGAAGGTGCCTATTAACTCTTGCCTTAAAAGTATTTAGGTTATGTGTGGCAGAAAACACACAAAATTCGGAAGGATCTATGATGAGGATGATGATCGGTTCGTATCAGAAACGTTGAGCATAAACGTTTCGTGCGAGTCGATTGGATGTCGACCACATGACGTTCAACAAGGTTGTGAAAGATGCTCATGTTATGTTCAAAAAAAGTCCTCCTGCCGTTTACCTATCGCGTGTTTAATGTTTAATGTTAACGGAGCGTACTGAAATTTGAAAGGTGACCAGTTCAAACCCACCACCCGTTGCACTATTGTCGTACCTACTCCTAGCACAAGCTTTACGCTTAGTTGGAGGGGAAAGTGGAATATAGTCATCATGATAAACTTGGCTAGTATTTTTTTTTTAATGTAAGAGGAGCTCCCAGGTTAGCAGATGTTACTTTTCTGTACTGTAGGCAATTAGTATCGGCGAAGACTGGTAAGCTCCTGAGACCTAGCTATAACTTTAGTATATCCGATGAAGAAAATCGATGTCTGACTTCAAAGTTAAATGGAACAGTCTATTTGTGGATATATTACAAACTGTACATAAACAACTGAACAGATCTAAACAGTTTAGTGGAATATTGAGATGAACTAATTTGTTATGAAGTTATATAGACTTGGGGATTACGTTGGTTAGGGCTAGATGAATATTAGCGTACCTAATTTGTGAGATGTCTAGCAGTGTGCCTTTTCAATATCGTAGGATTTTCCATTATCTCCTACTTTACCCCCCTTGAAGACGCCCCATATAGGTAGCAAATTAAATGAGAATTATAGATATTATTGTTATTCTACGAAGTAATACTTTATAACAATGGCGTGCCCAGGATTTAGAGTCAGGGTAGACATTCAATAGATAGTAACTTACTGAGTGGCAACTCATATTGAAAATCAGCACTGAACCATGACAACTAGGGTAAGCAGTGCTTTTATGCCTCTATGATCTGCACGCCACTGCTATAAAGGTAGGTACAGTTATTTTAGTATGAGGAAAACGTGACGGGCAAGTGCAAAAAGACAATTTAAGTTTTATTGGAAGACTAGCCGTGTGCCCAATGGGATTATCCCCTTAGGGTTGATTCACATTGGCAGAGAATTGAAACGAAATATAACAGTACAGTGTATTTCCACTCCCTAAGGCACAAAATATATCCATCAAAAAAAATAATAATTGCAAGAACGATAAATTTTCCATAATCCTTTCTTAGTGCTCATAGGTATCTTATAGTTTTTATAAGGAACTCTTGTGCAATTCAAGCTTTAGATCTAAGTAAGTATACTTCTTTAAACTGTGTGTTACTAAAGTCAGTCATACACTCAATATTAAAGTCTCACTGAAAAAGGGGTTACCTTTTCAACGAATGTGAGTGAATCAATTCCTGAAAA
The DNA here is from genome assembly GCF_905333055.1 of Maniola jurtina. Lineage (NCBI taxonomy): Eukaryota > Metazoa > Arthropoda > Insecta > Lepidoptera > Nymphalidae > Maniola > Maniola jurtina. Next base: position 3,499,483 of record NC_060052.1, on the reverse strand, counting down.
AATATTAAAATATGTTTTTGAGCAAATAATTAGTATTTTAAATTTTCAAAATTTTCGCACTTGGCCGGTTTTTTTTACCAGAGTAAAGATGCCATGTAATTTGCCTATATAACATGTGCAGATGGGTAAGTAAGTCTAATGAGCCATACGCAAACCTTTAATAAAACCAAAACAAAAATATATTTTTATCACGCAACACGAAGAGATGTCACCGTGATTTTTATCGTAGAACAAGTGTAAATTAAAAATTTATAAACACCCCCGACGATCCAAAGTATTTGAGTTTTCCAAAACATCATTTTCAAATAAATAATTATTTATTTAGACAACGTCCATCTTGACAGCTTGACATTTGTCTATTGACATAATATTATGAACCTAACGGTTATCTAACCTTCTTTTCTACAAGAAAACTAGAAAAGAGCTGATAACTCTTAAACGGCTGAACCAATTTTTTTAGATTATAGCTAAGAACACTCTCGATCAAGCCACCTTTCAAACAAAAAAAACTAAATTAAAATCGGTTCATTCGTTTAGGCGCTACGATGCCACAGACAGATACACAGATACACAGATACACAGATACACAGACACACAGATACACAGATACACACGTCAAACTTATAACACCCCTCTTTTTGGGTCGGGGGTTAAGAGGGCTCTCTCCGTCACTCGTTTCATACAATCGTAGTTCCAATTTCATTTGAATATTAAGCAACCAAAGTCCATGAAATTTTGCAGACATATTCTAGAAACTAATATCTATGTCTGTGGTTTTCCAGATTTCTGTTAAAATATTCGGTTTCAAAGTTACGCGGTCTTTAAAATTTACATACAAATCTTGGAGCCCCTGTAATTTTAAAACTACATATTTTTAGAAAAATCTAAAACACCACAGACACAGATATTAGTTTCTAGAATATGTCTGCAAAATTTCATGGACTTTGGTTGCTTAATATTCAAATGAAATTGGAACTACGATTGTATGAAACGAGTGGAAACGAGTGACGGAGAGAGCCCTGTTAAAAATATGTTTTATCACGCAACACGAAGAGATGTCACTGTGATTTTTATCGTAGAAGAAAAAAAGGTACTAAAACACAATTTTTATTTTAACTCAACACGCGTCACATCGCGTGTTTTGTCCAAAAACTACATAATATTTTACCTGATATCGATGTGCCAAAGCAATGTGATAAAAATAGTGTAAAAATTTTCATACGTTGAGAACATTATGGGGAATTCTCAGCCATGCAGGTTTCCTCGCGATGTTTTTTTCCTTCACCATTAAAGCAAGTGATATTTTTAACCCCCGACCCAAAAAGAGGGTTGTTACAAGTTTGAAGTGTACTCGTATATCTGTGTATCTGTCTGTGGCATCGTAGCTCCTAAACGAAGGGACCGATTTTGATTTAGTTTTTTTTTGTTTGAAATGTGGCTTGATCGAGAGTGTTCTTAGCTATAATCGAAGAAAATCGGTTCAGCCGTTTGAAAGTTATCAGCTCTTTTCTAGTTTTCTTATAGAGGTTTTTGTGTCGGGGGTTTTTTAAATTTTAAGTTATCATATATATAACTAATTACTATTACTATTACCTACTACTATTATATATAACTAATGACCCTATTACTAAACATACGCTGTCCATCTGTCTATCAGCGGGCTGTATCTCTTGAACCGCAATAGCTAGAGAGTTGAAATTTTCACAGAATGTGTAATTCTATTGCATTTCAAAATAGTCACTATGAAAATTAAAAAAAAATGTTATTTCTTGTACAATGGTACAGAACCCTTCGTATATGAGTCCGACTCGCACTTAACAATTTTTTTTTTTGCTAACCAGAGACACGTGTATACCCAATTTTTATTTTAACTCAGCACGAGTAAGTTATATATATTTTACCTGATATCGATCCAAAGCAATCGCGGTGATGGAAATAGTTGACACAAATATTGACATAGACTGGATAGCGCCGCATGCTTTGCACAGGCTTGGCCAAGACGGCAGTGGCCAATATTTGAGCTAAAACCTCATCGAAGAGCATACCAATTTTAACATACCTAAGTTGAGCAAACTCGAATGTATTGTCTGCTTTTTTTGCTAACCAGAGGTCTTACATAATTTTTATTTTAATCCAGCATGTATCGCATTGCGTGTCTATCATCATCTACCAACGCAATCGGCCAGCGTGGTGGAGTATAGCTTAAACCCTTCTCAATGTGAGAAAGGCCTGTTCTTAGTGGTGGGCCGGTAATGGGGTTGATCTTGATGGTGACATTTTACCTGATATCGATCCAAAGCAATCGCGGTGATGGAAATAGTTGACACGAATATTGATATAGCCTGGATAGCGCCGCATGCTTTGCACAGGCTTGGCCAAGACGGCAATGGCCAATGTTTGGTCAAAAGCTCCATCAAGGTGAGTGGGGTGCCAACGCAACAGACCAGCGCGTCGGACACAGCGAGGTTGACTATGAACATGTTCCGTGCTGTTCTCATTGCTGGTTTTCTGACCACCTGTAAAAGGAAATCAATCATTGCGGATGATGCCTTAGATGTCGAAAATAAATTATTTCTTATTAATTATTAAATAGAGGGTATTCTAAAATTCGTAAAATCCACGTCCACTGTTGGTGGATGCGACGGGTCTACCCGCGAATTTCAAATTTAATTTGCTTTTTCGCAATTTGTAAACTAATACGACAATGTAGGCTTATGGCACTTTAATTGCGCCAATGGCAGTATCATCCTCACAGGTTTATATAAAAATCTTTACTTGAAAGGGTCCAGTTTAAGAAATTAGCTCTAGTATCGACTTATTTGTACAAATTGTCGATACTAGAGCTAATTTCTTGTTTGCTAACCATTTTAAATTATCGATCTAACTAAAAAAGTACGTCAAATTACGTCGAATGTGTATGACGTCACATCTATGTACTTCATACAAGCTTGCATACTAAGCGAGCGTTTTGACGTTCGCGTTTGATAAAAAGTCAAGTTCAAGTAGGTACTTCGGTGCTTGAAGACCAAAGCTTCACAATACGTACTTTCTTGTAGGGACCCCACGTGTGTTTTTAACCCACGAATGAACCGTTTTTAATTTAGTTTTTTTTGTTTGAAAGGTGGCTTGATCGAGTGTTCTTAGCTATAATCGAAGAAAATCGGTTCAGCCGTTTGAAAGTTATCAGCTCTTTTCTAGTTTTCTTATAGAGGTCATTGTGTCGGGGGTTTTTTAAATTTTGAGTTATCTTGCAAAATGTAATTTTCGAGTGACATTGGATAAAGGTTTTTGATTTTCCTATTCTGACTTTGAACGCATTACAAACCTGTTTGAAATCGTAACTTTCTTGTGTGGGAACGAATAAAATATCTTTGAAACTTTTACTGTAAGTGTAAAATTCTTGGAAAATTATAATTGGTCGTTTATTAAAATAATAATGACTTTCGTAATATTGTTAAAGCAAATAATAATTGAGACGGAAAACTAGAAGTCGGATAGCTTCGAAAGGTAAAATTAGGTCGAAGTAAAATAAATTCTTTAAAACTGCTAGGTACGTATCTAATTGGAATAGGCAGTTTTTAACTAAAATAGTAAACTCGCTAAAATATTATTTTACTTTTATTGAAAGTCCATATTTTAACGTCTGGCGCAGTCGTGCGGGAAGGGACCAAATTTTTTTTTAGAAGCAAATAGATTTTGAGTATGATTTTGAGTATATCTAATGTTTTTTAAGGTGGTAGAGGTTAAATTATTATGGCTGGCTTATTAAACGAATAATGTATTTATATAGGATACAGGCAAATTAAAATTTGAATATTTTCCCAGATGAGATCCAGCGCGAAACTTAAGAGGGGTCTCTCCGTCACTCGCTCCATACAAACGTAGTTCCAATTCCATTTGCATATTAAGCAACCAAAGTCCATGAAATTTTGCAGACATATTCTAGAAATTAATATCTATGCCTGTGGTTTTCCAGATTTCTGTTAAAATATTCGGTTTCAAAGTTACGCGGTCTTAAAAATTCACATACAAATCTTTGAGCCCCTGTAATTTTAAAACTTCATATTTTTAGAAAAATCTAAAACAGCACAGGCACAGATATTAGTTTCTAGAATATGTCTACAAAATTTCATGGACTTTGGTTGCTTAATATTAAAATTAAATTGGAACTACGATTGTATGGAATAAGTGACGGAGAGAGCCCTGTGAAGGGTTCAGTCCACTGAAATGGATATAATACATTTTTATTTATTTATTTATATTTATTAACTTAAAAAAATATACAGAAAGTTTTCATAGGTAGGTAGGTACTTACAGAAATGACCACCAATGCATTTCCAACTGCGCCGATGACTACCAGGATTCCATAAAAGGTGAGAAGTAAGGCTCTCGTCGGCTCATCGACTTTTCTGTTCTGTGAGAACTTCTCCAAGAGTACATTAGGATTCTCCACTCCCCGGGACGCCTCGATCAGCGATGTGAGGTTCAGTTGGTAAGTGAAGTTAAGACTGGGGTCCTCCCCCTGGAACAATTGAAAAATATCTGTTGTAAGTACCTTATGTCTAAAGTTTGAGCCTCGATAACTCAACAGTTGAGGAGCGGACTGAATTCCGAAAGGTCGCGGTTCACACCCCACCCGTTGAACTATTGTCGTAACCACTCCTGGCACAAGCTTTACGCTTAATTGGAGGGTAAAGGGGAGTATCAGTCATGATTAGCATGGCTAATATTCTTTGAAAAAAAAGTGTGCCTTTAGATCCTAGAATAGCTAAATCCTTTATGGAAGTATCTATACATATAACTAGCGGTTTAATGTGTGTATCTGTGAATCTGTGTATCAGTCTGTGGCATCGTAGCTCCTAAACTAATGAACCGACTTTAATTTAGTTTTTTTTTGTTTGAAATGTGGCTTGGATCAAGAGTTCTTAGCTCAAGAAAATCGGTTCAGCCGTTTGAAAGTTATCAGCTCTTTTCGAGTTACTGTAACCTTCACTTGTCGGGGGTGTTATAAATTTTTAATTTACACTAATTCGTAATTTAATATTTGGTTTTGTGTCAATGTTCTACACCTAATACCAAAATTTCAGGTTTGTAACTCATTTCGTTTACGAGCTAGATACCTGTGACATGCGGACGGACAAACAAACAGACAGACAGCAGAGTGACATTAATAGGGCTCAGTTTTTGCCCTTTGGATACGGAACCCTAAAAATCGTATTAAAGTCAGAAACTTACAGGAAAACCTAATAAAACTGTTTTTGTTTTTCGTTCCGCGAAGTACTCTAACAAATACACGTATATCTAAAAATATATGATACGAATATCCCATTCATACGTCCGCTCTGATATATTTACAGCTAACATCTTCAAGCATAAAAGCGTCGGGTTTTCACGGCATTTTATGTAGAGTTACGTAGAGTTGACATTTTTAAAGCTACCCGCGTTGAAAAGCTTGTTTCATTGAAACACTATAAAGATCAAAGCGAAAACTCGACTTCTGCTCTATTTAAAATAGGTACCACCTTTATAAGGCGGTATCTTTATAAGGCGGTAAGAGTTATGAATGGTTATTTTTTTCTTATAATAAAGGCGTGCTGTGCGTATGTCAGCGAGCGCCGGCACAGACGGGGTCCATACTTGTATATTTTAACTAACTTGTTACAAATAACTACAAACTTGACATTGGCTAATCTTTGTAAAGCCAGACGAGAGAGAGAGACTTCTTTTAATACTACATCGCCTGTTTGTGATTATGTGTTATTTGAAAACATAAAAAACTAGATTTTTTGAGAAAAATAGCTGTAGCAATGGCAAAATTAGTTTCTATAGAGTTTAGATGTATGGTGTGTTCTGTGGAATTAACGTCCAGTATAATAGATTAAATCTAACACTCAATGATAGCCACCGAGCTCATTTTTTAGGGTTCCGTGCCTCTAAAGGAGAAACAAAACCCTTATATGATCACTTCGTTGTCTGTCTGTCGTGTCTGTCAAGAAAATCAACAGGGTACTTCCCGTTAACCTAGAATCATGAAATTTGGTAGGCTGGTAAGTCGTATAAACGTATGTAAATGAATAAATCCGAAAACAGTGAATTTGTGGAACTACATCACAAAAATAAAATAAAATATGTCCACGAAAAAATTAATTTACTTAATCACACATAGATGGCGCTGTTGTCATAAACTTGCAGTGCTGCACATAAAATGTTAAAATATATTGTAAGATACAGAACCCTTCGTATGCAAATCCGACTCGCACTTGGGCGGTTTTTAATACATTAAAAAACCTTTTAATGGAAAAAAGTTTTTCACTTTAAAGTTATTTTAATTTCCTGACCCTTTTTTCTGTTAAATTAAATAATTTATATTGTGAGTTGTACAGGAAATTGGAAAGTTTTTTAATAACTTTGATCAAACTTGGCACAGCTGACGTAAAGTTTGTACTTTTGATGAAAGTATGGGGAAGTATCAAAACTGATAAGTCTTCTTTTGATAACTTTTGTTATAAGGTTCGAGAGCCCGTATGCAATTTTGAGTTCGTGATTCTTTTTAGGTTTCCATACCCAAAGGGTGCAAACGTCAATAGGGTCCATTACTTCGCCTTCGCTGTCCGTCCGTCCGCCTCTGTCAGCGGGGTGTATCTCCTAAACTGTAATAGGTAGAGAGTTAAAATTTTCACAGAATATATATTTCTATTGCCGCTATAATTAAAAATAACAACACATAGTAAAAATTTGAACTTTCTACCTATTACAGTTCACGAGATACAGCCCGCTGACAGACAAACGGACGGACGGACAGCGGAGTCTTAGTAATAGGGTCCCGTTGGCACTCTTCGGGTACGGAACCCTAAAAATGTAACTCCGGTACTTACTTATTACATTTTTAAGATTCCGTACCTCAAAAGGAAAAACGGAACCCTTATAGGATCACTTTGTTTTCTGTCTGTCTGTCTGTCAGCCTATCGTGTCTATTAAGAAAACCTATAGGGTACTTTATGAAATTTGGCAGGTAGGTAGGTGATATTAGCACAAGTAAAGGAAAAAATCCGAAAAATCGCGATTTTTTTAGATAACTTTACACTTAGATAGTAGATACTCATAACTGCCAAAAGCGTAATTGTATGATGCCAAAAACGTCAAGTTATCGAAATCTTTCAAATTTTTGCCGACGTATTCCTCGCAAAATCTTAAAAGCATTTTTGCTTTTAGGATTTTTGAGGGAATGTTACAAAAGTGAAGTGTGCCCATTGACTCATTTTCTCAGATGTTAACAAGCTCGAACAGTGAATAAAACCAAGAAAAGACTTGTTTGAAAAACCTTTGGAACTCGAAATTACCCTTATTTGCAATACAAAAGTTCTAGATAAAAGCAAGTACCTATTTTGAATAATATGGTAATCTTTTCTTCTTGAATTATCTCTAGTTTTCTTTAATCTATGCCAATAAAATATAATTACGTTTCTTTACTTGACAAGGTTCTCTCTTCTACCATTTTACCTTTTTTTTTATTGAAATACAAGTTAGCCCTTGACCGCAATCTCACCTGGTGGTAAGTGATGACGCAGTCTAAGATGAAAGTGGGTTAACCTGGAAGGGGTATGGCAGCATTTATTAAACCCATACCCCATTTTTTCTATACGGCATCGTACCAGAACGCCAAATGGCTTGGCGGCACAGCTAAAATGTGGCGTTAGGACATTTTACACCTTTATAGTCGTACTCGTAAACTGAAGGTCGTGACCTGCTTGCATCAATCACACAATAGCAGGAGTTCTCTTGCATTTTTAGAATTCCGTGCCCCAAGGGTGCCAACGGGATCTCATTGCTAAGCCTCCGCTATCCGTCCGTGCGTCCGTCCTTACACCGAAATAAAAAAATTCAAAAGGTGTTATATCTTGTACGATAGCGGAACCCATCGTGTGCCAGTGCGACTTGCACTTGACCGGATTAGCTTAGCCATACTAATTTCTAAAATGACCATGTCCGGAATCGAACCTACTGTCAAAGAGTAGGTACAACGTTCATCTCTACGCCAGGGAGGTCGTAAAAATGTATGTAGTAACAAAATATATTATGCGTGTAATATATTCTTAACATCGAGGCCGTATGGACGTGCTCAGTACATTTTTAGGGTTCCGTACCTCAAAAGAAAAAACGGAACCCTTATAGGATCACTTTGTTGTCTGTCCGTCTGCCTGTATGTCCGTCGTGCCTGTCGAGAAAACTTATAGGGTAGGTATTTCCCGTTGACCTATATAGAATCATGAAAGGCAAGTAGGTACTAGGTAGGTCTTATAGCACAAGTAAAAATTCTGAAAACTATGAATTAGTGGTTACATCACAAAAAAAAACATTTAGAACAAATAATTAGTATTTTCAATTTTCAAAGTAAGATAATTATACTAAACGGTGTATTATAATATGAGAGGGCTTCTGTACATTCTAAAACCAATTCAAATTACTTATTTTATTTTTATGCATAATGGTTTTTGATTTATCGTGCAAGATGTCTAAAAAAATACTCGAGTACGGAACTCAGTGCGAGAGTCTGACTCGCACTTGGCCGGTTTTTCTGTAGTTTATATTATAAGAATACATATTCCAGAGACGGACGGACAGGCGAAGTAAATTAATAAACGTTTCTACAAAACTAACGTACTGTATCTAAGATATTATATACCTGTCAATAAGATCATTATGTTCATAAAATATACAACAGGCAAAAGATATATACTTAGTTAAATTTTTTTTTATTGCGTGGAGTCAAGGTGTTTGTATTTCATTTGTAAGATACACAGGTAAGATACTAGCGGTCCGCCGCGACTTCACCCGGGTTGAAAAACATAATGACCCATGGCCATGGTCATCTGGAATGACGTACCTACTTACCTTTCAAATAGTGAAAGAATTTTTCAGATAAGTAGGTGCGGTAGTTCTGGAGGTAGACTTTAGATACCTTTGAGAATATTATTGGAGAATTCTTCAGGTATGCAGATTAACCCCCGACCCAAAAAGAGGGGTGTTATAAGTTTTACGTGTGTATCTGTGTATCTGTCTGTGGCATCGTAGCGCTTAAACGAATGAACCGATTTTAATTTAGTTTTTTTTGTTTGAAAGGTGGCTTGATCGAGAGTATTCTTAGCTATAATCCAAGAAAATCGGTTCAGCCGTTTGAAAGTTATCAGCTATTTTCTAGTTACTGTAACCTTCACTTGTCGGGGGTGTTATTTTTCAATTTACACTTGTTTTAATTCTTTAAACACATCAACATATTGATACATACAATGCAACACACATATTATACAAACTCATAAAATTCACTCTTTCTTTATAATAATAGTAACTATAGAAACTTTATTTTCCAGGATAAAAAGTACCTAGCTTATAAGCATGTTATTTTCCAGGTCTTGTACAATAGATGTAAAAAATCACGGCGATCCGTTGCTCCGTTGCGGTGTGATTGAAGAAACAACATACAAACACACTTTCCCATTTGTGATATTAGTAAGGAAAAGGATATTAGACGAATTATTAATTTATACTCAAGAGTTCTGGGCAAAAAAGGTTTTTCTTAAAATAGGGTTTGGCTAGTATTTAAGGTACAACTTTTCTGCCATCAAGAATCAAGTTAGGTCCCAGGTAACTTACTCTTCTTTACTATAAAAGTTTCTAAAATGTAAAGGAGTTCTAAGTTAGAAAGTTCTCCTTTATGGGATTTTCAGAGCATGTCCTTCCAAGTTTTTTATGAGATTACGAGTTGCCAACAGCATGACTAATAGTGTCGCTCAAAAGTGGGCGCAAACTTGCAAAGTGACAGTGAACGATCGTTTTTAACCCCCGACCCAAAAAGAGGGGTGTTATAAGTTTGACGTGTGTATCTGTGTATCTGTGTGTCTGTGTATCTGTGTATCTGTCTGTGGCACCGTAGCGCCTAAACGAATGAACCGATTTTAATTTAGTTTTTTTTTGTTTGAAAGGTGGCTTGATCGAGAGTGTTCTTAGCTATAATCCAAAAAAATTGGTTCAGCCGTTTAAGAGTTATCAGCTCTTTTCTAGTTTTCTTGTAGAAAAGAAGGTTAGATAACCGTTAGGTTCATAATATTATGTCAATTGACAAATGTCAAGCTGTCAAGATGGACGTTGCCTAAATACATAATTATTTATTTGAAAATGATGTTTTGGAAAACTCAGATACGTTAGATCGTAGGCGCGGAATAGTCCAAGAAAATCAGTTCAGCCGTTATCAGGTCTTTTCGGTCTTTTCTAGTTACTGTAACCTTCACTTGTCGGGGGTGTTATAAATTTTTAATTTACACTTGTTATTTGCATCTAAGTAAAGTTAGTAGAAGAAGAAATAAGTTATGAAGTTTCCCGAAGTTTCCCTCATTCCATATTATTTTAAGACTCTCTACAGTTTTACAAAGTTATTTTATAGTTCGTATATCTTGAAAGCTGAGCTGAAATCTAAATATATACAAGGCAAAGTTGACTGACTGACTGGCTGACCTATCAACACAGCTCAAAATAGTAGTTATTTGTTCATGAATATATTTTTATTCTTTTTAACCCCCGACCCAAAAAGAGGGGTGTTATAAGTTTGCCGTGTGTATCTATGTATCTGTCTGTGGCATCGTAGTTCCTAAACTAATGAACCGATTTCAATTTAGTTTTTTTGTTTGAAAAGTGGCTTGATCGAGAGTGTTCTTAGCTATAATCAAAGAAAATCGGTTCAGCCGTTTGAAAGTTATCAGCTCTTTTCTAGTTACTGTATGTAACCTTCACTTGTCTGTTATAACCTTTTAATTTACACTTGTTTGTGATGTTACTACAAATTCACGGTTTTCGGATTTTTTCCTTTATTTGTGCTATAAGACCTACCTCCCTGCCAAATTTTATGATTCTAGGTCAACGGGAAGTACCCTATAGGTTGACAGACCCGACAGACGCACAGATGGACAGACAGACAACAAAGTGATCCTATAAGGGTTCCGTTTTTCCTTTTGAGGTACGGAGCCCTAAAAATCTCAAAAAAATTACCAGCTCAAAATTCCCTTTGACTACCATATTTTGTTGACATCTATACTAATATTATAAAGAGCTTATATAATATTATAATACCTTTGTATTTTTGTATTTTTGTATGTTTGTATTGAATAGGCTCAAAAATTACTGGACCGATTTCAAAATTTCTTTTTACCATTACTTAGAGGGATTCTTCCGAATCCGTATAGGCTATATTTTATCCCGGAAAATAGAAAAAATAAATGTCCACCCGTGCGAAGCCAGGGCGGGTCGCTAGTTGTAAATAAAGTTATGAACAGCCCCGGCTAAAGCCCAGCGCTCATTTCCAAGTCCACAACGATCATTTTTTGCTCTGCCGCCTCCCGTTTTAAACCACCGTAAAGCCAGTTACAGACAAAAAGCAACATTTTGTATCGCTCACATTATTTGTTCGAATTTGTTTGCGATAAAACTTTGAGGTGTATGATTAATGGCCGCAAAACTGAAACCAACCGAGAGTTCGAGTTAGCAATGTTTTACTTACCCTAACTCAGTTTTAATTATATTATTAAGCTATTATTACAAGTAAGTACCTACGGTACAAAAGCTGCAAATACATTATAAATTTTTTTCTCTCTCGTCTGGCTTTACAAAGTTTAGCCAATGTCAAGTTTGTAGTTATTTGTAACAAGTTAGGGAAACTATATAAGTATGGACCTCGTCTGTACCGACGCACGCCTTCACACGCACAGCACCCCCTTAGAGTGCTTTCCAGTCCGTTTTAGTCATGTTTTAACAAAAAAAAAAACACTCCAAAAAGGCAGAGCACGCCCGCCAGCTAACAGCAACACAGACGAAGTCCCATAATAATTTTATATTGCCAAAAATATTTATTATGTAACCTGCAAAATGAAAAATCAGCTCTTTTAATGAACACCTATCTACTCGATAAAAATAATAATATAATATTCTTTCACACTTTTCCTACGTTTTGACGACCTCCCTGGCTCAGTGATAAGGTTTGCGGTCTGAGGTCTGCGGCTAGATTCCCAGCGGGGTCAATTCCGGAATTTATAATTTCTGAATAATTGTCTCTGGTCTGGTCTGATGGGAGGCTTCGGCCATCGCTAGGTACCACCCTACCGGCAAAGCCGTGCCGCTAAGTAATTGTACGATGGCTAAAAACCGATAAGGGTTATTAGTTTAATATAAGTTTCATACCCCTTTCAAGTTAGCCACTTTCATCTCAGACTGCATTATCCCCAACCACCAGGTAAGATCGCATCTGAGAGAGGAAACTGCGTCTGAATGAAAAAACTTTTTGCTACCGTACGTAGATTCCGTGTGTTCTCAGCCTTATATCTATGACACAATGAGATATTTCCATTATGCAAAGAAAAGAATAAGCCTTTATTATCTCTTAGAATAACAATGTAACTTTTGAAATGTGAATTATTTCAGTCCGACGTTTAGATTTCTTTCAGGAATCCCGTGGGAACTCATTGATTTTCCGGGATAAAGAGTAGCCTATGTCCCTCCCAGGGATATAAGCTCACCCTGTACCAAATTTCGTCAGAATCGGTTAAATTGTTGCGCCGTGAAAAGGTAGCAGACAGACAGACACACTTTCGCATTCATAATATTAGTATGGATAAAATGTTGGTCGCTGCGACCATCATCGCGATCCTGGTAACACTAGACAATTAGACATAACTCAAAAGTACTAAAATTAATATTATTATAACGAGGCTGGAGAACAGCAGCTTGTAACTTTGTTTATTATGTAATGGCTGAAAGTTTCCACTTGAAACTTTTCATAAGGTCAATCTAATTCATTAAGGTGGATGGGTGCTCTACTTTCATCATTAAAAGTTGGTCTCTAGGGCACGTGAAGTCAATACCACACAATCTATACTAATAAATAAAATTGGAGTGTCTGTCTGTAATCTATACTTCTATACTAATAAATAAAATTGGGATGTCTGTCTGTAATTTCGAAATAACTACCTCATATTAAGCTCATATGGTTATTTGAACGATACCAACACTGAATCACACGTTTTTAAAATTTTTGTCTGTCTGTCTGTCTGTCTGTCTGTTTGAAAAGGCTAATCTTGGGAACGGCTGAACCGATTTTGACGGGATTTTCACAGACAAGTAGAGAATTGACCAGGGAGTAACATAGGCTACTTTTTTAACCGACTTTCAAAAAGGGAGTTGTGTTTTTCTACCTATGTACACCGAAATCTCCGAGATTTCTGAACCGATTTGCGTCATTTCTTTTTTAATCGATAGAGGAACTTTGCGACGTTGTTTCATAAAAAATTTGGAGTCCAACTCCGCAATCCTGATGCTGCAGGGGATCTGACCAATCCACGCGGGCGAAGCTGCGGGCATCAGTTAGTTCTAAAATAAGGCACTCGCGCTGGGTACTCGTATATCACTACTCATCACTATCCATATTATAATTACGAAAGTGTGATTGTTTGTTGGTTTATTGGTTTGTCCTTCAATCACGATAAAACGGTGCAACGGATCGACGGATCGTAATAGAGAGGCGAGGGGTAGGGGAGAGAAGAAGAGAGGAGAGGAGAAGAGAGGAGTTCTTGCTACGGATAAAACATGTTGTCGGGCTGCGCAGGTGCGGTTTATTACGTGTATTTTTGAGTGATTTACTTGATCACAATCGTGTGAACACACTAACTTCTTTTATTTCTGAGTGTTTTTGACCCCTGACCCGAAACGAGGGGTTTGATGTGTGTATCTGTGTATATGTGTATCTGTGTACCTGTCTGTGGTATCGTAGCTCCTGAACTAATGAACCGATTTTAATTTAGTTTTTTTTTTTTTGAAAGGTGGCTTGATCGAGAGTGTTCAGCGTGGTTCAGCCGTTTGAAAGTTGTCAGCTCTTTTCTAGTTACTGTAACCTTCACTTGTCGGGGCTGTTATAAATTTTTAATTTACACTTGTAACAACTTAGAGGTATACTAGGTAGGTATAGTATAGCTATACAGCCTACGCATACCTACTGTATTTTAATAACCAGAGCGGTATACAATATATGCGTGAGATTAAAGTTTATAGCGGCCAATATGTTGCGAGTTATTGACGTCAACAGGTTTGATAAAGCCTACAATACAAAGGCTCGTACGGCGCGCGATCCTTTACGTTTATATATGTGGTTTCTTTCTTTTTCCTTTCTTTAAAAAAAAAATATTAGCCATGCTGCTAATCATGACTAATACCCCCCTTTCCCCTCCAATTAAGTGTAAAGCTTGCGCCAAGAGTGGGTACGACAATAGTGCAACGGGTGGGGTTTGAACCGCCGACCTTTCGAAATTCAGTCCGCGCCTCAACCGTTGAGCTATCGAGGATTGGGGGACAGATGGCAACAAAAAGTCTTTCTATCTTAGAATTCCATACCGAAGAGTGCCCACGGGACCCTACTAAGCCTCCGCTGTCCGTCCGTCTGTCTGTCAGCGGGCTGTATCTCATGAACGGTAATAAGTATGAGAGTTGAAATTTCAAAGAGTTGTCGCTGTACTGTACTGTAACAACAAATTATAAAAATTTGAAAATGGCCGCCATACATGAAAATTTCATGATTCTAGGTCAACGGGAATCACCCTATAGGTTTCTTGACAGACACGACGGACGGACGGACGGACAGACAGACAACAAAGTGATCCTATAAGGGTTCCGTTTTTCCTTTCGAGTTATGGAACTCTAAAAAGTTGTTTGTGGGATAGTACGGAACCCTACCGTGTGTTCGCACTTGGCCAGTTTTAACACAAAATTGTACTCGCTTTGCCTATCTGGAGTTTTACAATATCTTTGATTAAAAGTTATCTATTTATAAAAGCTTGTAATCTTTCCCGTTTTATTTTCCAGACTGTTTGGTTTATATTTCTTTCGAACAATAACCAAACAATCATGAGCGATTGCTTTTTTCATTTGATAGACATAAAGCTTTTTACGCGCGAAAAGTAATTTGGGAAATAGAGTTGTCTGCAGCGGTAGCATAGATAATATTAATTGTAATAACTTGTAATATCCTGAAAATAGATTAACAGGGCTCTCTCCGTCACTCGCTTCATACAATCGTAGTTCCAATTTCATTTGAATATTAACCAAAGTCCATGAAATTTTGCAGACATATTCTAGAAACTAATATATTCTGTGTCTGTAGTGTTTTAGATTTTTCTAAAAATATGTAGTTTTAAAATTACAGGGGCTCAAAGATTTATATGAAAATTTTTAAGACCGCGTAACTTTGAAACCGAATATTTTAACAGAAATCTGGAAAACCACAGACATAGATTAGTTTCTAGAATATTTCTGCAAAAATTCATGGACTTTGGTTGCTTAGTATTCAAATGAAATTGGAACTACGATTGTATGAAACGAGTGACGGAGAAAGTCCTCTTAAGACGTTAAAACATTGCACGTGATGGCGTGAGTTCCTCTACGTGATCAAGTCAGAAAGGAAAAGATCTGTAGGAGAAGCAGAGTAACCGACATAGCTCAATGGGTTGCAAAGCTGAAGTGGTAATGGGCAGGACACGCAGTTCGAACAACCGATGACATAGATTGAAACGAATTTAAAATATATTCAAATGAAATTGGAACTACGATTGTATGAAACGAGTGACGGAGAGAGCCCTCTTAAAACATGGACACATCTATCTCCAAGCGGAAACTATGGGAAATTACCTAATATCAGTGGTACTGAATTTCAGACGTTAAATTAAGAACCATTTTACCCTGGGTCCATTTTACACTGACGCTATTGTATTTCGACCCTCAAATCCTATCAACGATGGCGGCAAAACCTTGTATTGTTATGCTCACAAATCTGACGGCGGAGCCAAATAGTCCAAATACGACTGTTTTTAACCCCCGACCCAAAAAGAGGGGTGTTATAAGTTTGGGGTGTGTATCTGTGTATCTGTCTGTGGCATCGTAGCTCCTGAACTAATGAACGGATTTTAATTTAGTTTTTTTTTGTTCGAAAGGTGGCTTGATCGAGAGTGTTCTTAGCTATAATCCAAGAAAATCGGTTCACCCGTTTGGAAATTATCAGCTCTTTTCTAGTTACTTGTAACCTTCACTTGTTGGGGGTGTTATAAATTTTTAATTTACACTTGTTATCATAGGTGCTGATGTTTCAGTAGACATCTACGGGATGATAAAATTACGCTTATTTACCACTTCTAAGTATGCTGGTTCTGAATTCTGTGATGAATACCTATAGAGTGATCTATTGTGGTTCTATACAAAAGCGAAATTGTTGAAGCAATCTGGTTAGCGTCGGAATTTGTTTTTCGTTAGCTGGTTTGGATAATATCATAGACTGTTTGGAGATTTTAATAAAAATTCTTACTTTAAACGTTGTTTTTTGTTTTCATCAATAAAAAAGCCATTAATCATGCACCCTTACACGAAAAGTTAAGCTTCTTTTCGTGGCTTCTTTTGTTAAATTAAGTATGCTGAAATGAAAGCTGTAAAATTTTCTTAGGGTTGATTTTTCAATCGTCAAATAAGGTTTATCTGAGCAATAAATTTGACGTTTTGACAGATTTCCTATACTTTCAAAAGATGATAAAAAATCGGCCCTTAAGTGCTTAAAATTTTAAAAGATAATACCTATACGGTGGGTAAGTATTTACTCTACTAAAGCAAGATTTTGACAAGTAATATAGCGAAATATATTATAACCTACAATCTACATACTATGTCATGAAATGTGACCATGATAAACGACGCTGCCGAGTTGATACATGTACCAAATGTCTGTCTTTACATAAAATACGATGATTTGCTAAAATGTATTCGGAATGTTGAAACGTTTGAAGCTAAAAAATTGTTTTCTCTTTTATTAAGCTTTTACGTTTGAACCCGCGGTTGTACTCGTTTTACATTTCAGTTTGGCTAAAATGTGGACTCAACGTCATCATCATTATGATCAACCTATCAACGGGTAACTACTGAGCACGGGTCTCTTTTCAGAATAAGATTGGTTTAGGCCTTAGTCTGCCACGCTGACCCAGTGCGGATTGGCAGACTTCACACATCTTTGAGAAACGCAGGTTTTCATCATGATATAGAGGTATTACTCTGATTTTAACGATACCGCATACATCTAAATGTGTTCAGGCATTTAGAAGTTATGGTGGAATAAAGAAACTCACATACATACACATATCCTGAAGATATTACACCCCTTTTTCTTGGGCAGTCGGGTAAAAATGTGATAGAAATTAGAAACCCTGCCCGGGTCTGGTGTTGTGGAAACTCGCCCTTATGTACACATAAGTACGAGTCATCAACTTAATGGGGTCACATTTTCCCAATGTTGTGACATCATGAGTGGAAATGACACGGAAATAAAGTTGTGCCGTTATTTTGATGACTTTTCTCTGTAATATGTTTTTTAATACCACTTTTTAGTGTCGCTTTTTCGTATCACCATATTTCGTTTCAAATCACAACAATTTTCAGTTCAAAAAATGTAATAGAAGCCCCTGATGAGAAGAATGTAATTATTTTGAGAATTTTTCTCCCTATAATATTTTTTTATAACTCTTTTTAGTGCTGCTTTTCCGATTAATCAAGTTTAAAATCACAATGGTATTAAAGAAGTTTCAAAAAATGTAATAGATACCCCCGGGTCTGGTGTTGTGGAAACTCATCCTAATGTACTACGTAAGCACGCGTCATCAACTTAATGGGGTCACATTTTCCCAATGTTATGGCATCATGAGTGTAAATGACCCACAGAAATAAAGCTGTGCCATTATTTTAAGGATTTTTTCTCTTTATTATTTATTTTTAATAATAATAGTAGAGGAAGATCCTATTGTTATAGTTCAAAACCCATTATTCAACAACCAACCCGACTAAGTGCTCTTTTATTTGGTATATTACGGAAAAAATGTTTGTACTGTCTTATATCAATTGTAATAATCAAAATGTTCTGTAAATATTTTATTTTAAATTACTACAAAAAATAAATGAATAAAAATAGTTTCGATATCTATGATTTTGGTAAATTGGTATGAATGGATTGACATAACTTCAGTGCAAATAAAACTGAATCTATTTCAGAAATACAATATACCCCCAACTCGACACAATTTGTCCTTATTTACTTCTTAGACCTCAGACCTCTGCCGTCCGTTTTTCCGTCTGTCTGTCCATCTGTCTGTCAGCAGGCTAAATCTCGTGAACCGTAATAAGTAAAGAGTTGAAATTTTCACGGAATATGCATTCTTATTGCTGCTATAAAAATATTTCAAAATGGCTGCCATCAAAATTAAAAAAAAAGGTTTAAGTGTTATTTCTTGTACTATAAGTACGCAAGAAACTCTTCGTGTGAGAGTTCGACTCGTATTGACCGATTTTTTTATACAATCTATTGTACGATAAATGTAATTAGGAATAGGTACATCTCAACGTTCCCTTTAACCCTCGGCGCAAAAACGGGTTGTTTCGAACCATGATTAAAATGTTGCTTTGTAAAGAAAAGTTTCATTATGAGAATAAGATTGAACGAGGCAAAAACCTAAAAATACCCGCTGAAAGATATCTTCATTCGAATATATTAGAATGTTTTGTGCAATTACTGAAAATACACTTAAGATTAAACCAAACTCAACGTTCTCAAAAGATGGTTTTTTTTCGTGACCTTTCAGAGAAAGCAATATGCCGATATTATTGCGTTCAGGAGGCACAGAATGGATCTGTACAAAATATACTGTGATGGCCGCTTATTACACTGTAGTGTAGAACTTCGACTCCACACCACCTCTACCAGACATTACTCCAGGAATTTTTACAGAATAGAGTTTTGAGTAACGTCTTATTCAGCAGTCTGACAGGACAACGTTGAAGCAATTATATTATAGCAAAGTGATGGATCTGTGTTTACTGGGATTACTGTTTACGTTATTAAACTATTATCAGGTTTGCCATAAAAGTCCTTGCCAAAATAAAAGGAATTTTGCCTATGTTAAAAATAAATTATTTATTAGCGGTTTATTAAAAAGAGGGTCTTTCAAAATGAGTCAAATCCATATCTCTTTTTATTGCTGATTTGACTATATAAGGCAACATATCATCTGAGGCACGCGAGTTGGTCATCAGTTTGCCATCAAAAGAGTCGCAATTGAAATACTGAAGGGAAGTGTGGAAATCTCTTTATTCTTTCTTGATTTGCATTCATGTCTTACATCATAAAAATATTATAATATTACAACCTAAAGCCCCGTCAGGGCGTTGCAAAGTATATCTGTAATCTGTGTATGTATCTCTACTTCTGAGAGTGTCTCTCAAAAAAATTCTCAACGACTCTTGGCCTGATTTTATGCCCAACTGTCGATGTTCAGATGTGACGAAGACGACGACACCATATTTACACAGAGGCTCCTAATAATATTAAAAAAAATACAGAATTACATTTCGGTGTAACGCGAGGAATTCGTCGATCATTTACAAACGTGTGAAATACATACGAAATCCTTATGTATATTTTTGCCACAACGAACACAGAAATTGAGGCAGGTTTATTTTCTGTCAGTTATTTTTAGGGTTCCGTACCTCAAAAGGAAAAGCGGAACCCTTATAGGATCACTTTGTTGTCTGTCTGTCTGTCTTTCTGTCTGTCCGTCTGTCCGACGTGTCTGTCAAGAAACCTATAGGGTACTTCCCGTTGACCTAGAATCATGAAATTTGGCAGGTAGGTAGGTCTTATAGCACAAGTACAGGAATAAATCCGAAAACCGCGAATTTGTGGTTATATCATTAAAAAAATTTAAAATGTGTTTCAATTTTCAAAGTAAGATAACTATACCAAGTGGGATATCATATGAAAGGGCTGTACCTTTACATTGTAAAACAGATTTTTATTTATTTTTATGCGTTTATGTTTTTGAGTTATCGTGCATAATGTTGAAAAAATACCCGAGTACGGAACCCTAAGTTCGCGAGTGTGACTCGCACTTGGCCGGTTTTTCATAAATAATTTCAAATTGTTCATCGATGTGTGATTGATAAACACAAAGTAACGTTTAAAATGTATACACGCTGAAAGTTTTAATGGTGGCTCTCCCGAAGCGAAATGGCTTTGTCATGATAATATTACAAAATGGCATATTTACAATCGAGCAAAACAAAAGTCGAAAGAGACCTCGAACCTATAGTAATACCGCATGCATGCAGGCTAGTTTATGCCGTATCACTTCGCGTGAGAGCTTATTTTGCTCTAAAAAATTCGAGTGGATGTACGTACCTACTATTGTCGTTATGTCTAGTGAATTACTATTGTTTCTCACGCTTTCAAGTTTATGATTTTTTTTTAAATTATAAAAAAATATTTTACCTTTTTAAGTTTAACTCTATGCTTCGATACTACTACTGAAGGCAAATCGTTTTGTGGCGGGGAGACATCCATTAAAATTTCAGCTTGTATTATAATACTAGTGACCAACCCCGGCTTCGCATGGGTGCAATTTAGTTTTATTTTATCGTGGAATGATAATACAGTGGACCCCCGGTAATCCGACAAACGTTTTGCAGGGCAGTGTCGGACTATCGAATTTGTCGGATTATAAAGTACTGCCTAAGACCCCCGGCGTTTTTTAACCCCCGACCCAAAAAGAGGGGTGTTATAAGTTTGACGTGTGTATCTGTGTGTCTGTGTATCTGTGTATCTGTGTATATGTGTATCTGTCTGTGGCATCGTAGCGCCTAAACGAATGAACCGATTTTAATTTAGTTTTTTTTGTTTGAAAGGTGGCTTGATCGAGAGTGTTCTTAGCTATAATCTAAAAAAATTGGTTCAGCCGTTTAAGAGTTATCAGCTCTTTTCTAGTTTTCTTGTAGAAAAGAAGGTTAGATAACCGTTAGGTTCATAATATTATGTCAATAGACAAATGTCAAGCTGTCAAGATGGACGTTGCCTAAATACATAATTATTTATTTGAAAATGATGTTTTGGAAAACTCAAATACTTTGGATCGTCGGGGGTGTTATAAATTTTTAATTTACACTTGTTATTAAAGAGTACCTTGTAATCCGACAAATTAAAGATCCAACGATAATATTCTATATGTCAAAAGTAACCCACATCACATCACACTAATATTATAAAGGGTAAATTTTGTGTGTATGTGTAAATCTTTGTTACTCCTTCACGCAAAAACTACTGAACGGATTGGGCTGAAATTAAGAATGGAGATAGATTATCCCCTGGATTAGCACATAGGCTACTTTTTGTCCCGGTAAATTAAAGTGTTCCCACGGGATTTTTAAAATACCTACATCCACGCTAACAAAGTCGCGGGAATCAGCTAGTTCAATAATAAAATAAACTTGTCGGATTACAGAGGGTGCCGGATTAGACAGGGGCCGGATTACCGGGGGTCCATTGTAATATCTGCACGCGAGGACTGTTCTGTCCACCAGCCTCTACATGTGCTCCATGGCTTATGGCGCATTCATCCTATATTAATTGAATGAGGCGTCTTCTAGTAATTTGCCAAGAGGCCCATTCAGTGATCTTTTGTACACGATGGTCCTCATTGGTTTTTGATGCAAAAGTCGTCAGATAAAGTTCGACAAACCCGTTGACGGTTCCTATTAGAAAAATTTGAAATTTAGCACGATGGTCCTCTCTACTACACAACAGAGAAAACCAATGGGCACAATTTCAAAAAAACCCCCCCCCCCCCCCCCCCCCCCTAAGGAGGGTTTTAAAGGTTTCAACCGGATTTTCAAAAAAAAAAAATCCACGCGGGCAAAGTTGCGGGCATCATATTTAAATAAAAGCACGGCGAGGCTATGTTTAATAGACATTTAATATTAAAAAGGAAAGGAATCCAAATAACTACAGCGGTCTTTGTATAAATACCTCTTGCTTTGAATGAAATTAAATATAGAGAAGCAGGTAGACTGGTATTTACCTCAACTTTCAAGTCAAAGGATTTGAGAAAAGGTTCATTTCCTTTGAACCAAAACATCTTGTAGTTCCACATAAGTAGAATTCATATTATAATGTTTATTCTTGAATGCACGTGGTGTGTAGATGTTTTTGCTTTTAATTTTACTTCACGTTTAATTACCTACATGCAGTGACGGATTAAGAATACTTGATGCCCTAAGCAATCCATGCCTGTGGGCCCCCCTATCCGTATGTCAACTAGAATCGCTCTTTAATTAAACCTTTACCGCCTAAAAACATTAGTTTTTTTGTAAAATAAGATGATGAGATGTAACGTACTTTAGAAGTGGAGTAGGTGCGGCAACAATAAAAACCAAAGCATAATTATTTATTTATTGAAATGCGCCTTGCGGCTTTCGGGGGCATTCAAATTGTCGAATGCACAAGCGAGCAGCAGGTGGGCAAGCGGGAGTGGGGTTATGATTTTAGATCGGACTCTGTCTCAACTTAAAACGCGCGAATTTTCAAATTAGTCCTAGAAAAGTTTTTTGGTTTAGTTTTTGGTGACGTGAGAGTGAAACGTGAATGCCCTAAGGACAGATTTTTTTGTGCTTCTTCTGGTGCCCCCTCAGACGTGATGCCCTAGGCAATTGCTTAATTTGATTAAGGGTTAATCCGTCACTGCCTACATGGTACGTTACTCTACCAGTCAGACGTTTTAGATAATCTAGATCAATAAAGATTTTTATGACCTGCAAAAACTCAAAAAGCTGATTCAGCAAAAACACATATTTTCACTCAAAAACTAAAACCAGCCTAGTGCGGGTCAGACAACGCGCACTGAGGTTACTCGGGTATTTTTTCGAACATTTTGCACGATAAATCAAAAACTATTATACATAAAAATAAATAGAAATCTGTTTTAGAATGTACAGGTAAATCCCTTTCATATGATACCCCACTTGGTATAGTAATCATACTATGAAAATTAAAACAAATTTTAATTTTTTTTAATGATGTAACCACAAATTCACGGTTTTCGGATTTATTCGTTTATTTGCGCTATAAGAGCTACCTACCTGCCAAATTTCATGATCCTAGGTCAACGAAAGTACCCTATAGGTTTTCTTGACAGACACGACGGACGGGCAAACAACAAGTGTTCCTCTAAGGGTTCCGTTTTTCCTTTTGAGGTACGGAACCCTAAAAAGTGTTAATAAACAGAATATACTCGAGATACAGATCCGGCCCAATAACACATTAGCAGTACATTCCACGGCACGCGTTCTGGTTTCCGAAAAAGTGCCATAAATTGCGTCGAATGTTTGAAATAATGTATGCGTTGAACGTTAATGTGTGGTGTCGGGTACTTGGAAATGTTTGCCGACGATTTCAATGAATGCTGAAATCTGTGTAGTTGTATGAGATTTTACATTTCGGCCATCAAAATACTTAAAAAAAAATCATTACAGGCAAGCGCTTGACCACAATCACACCTGATGGAAAGTGATGATGCCCGCGACTTCGTCCGCGTGGATATAGGTTTTTAAAGATCCCGTGGGAACTGTTTGATTTTTCGGGATAAAAAGTTTGCATAGGTCAATAACAGGGACGCAAGCTATCTCGGTCGGTACCAAATTTCATACAAGTCGCTTAAGCGGATGGGTTTTTGGGAATCCCGTGGGAACGTTTTGATTTTCCGAGATAAAAAGTAGCCTATGTCCGTCCCCGGGATATAAGCTAACCATGTGCCATTTCGTCAGAATCGGTTAAACTCTTGGGTCGTGAAAAGGTAGCAGACAGACAGAAAGACAGACAGACAGACACACTTTCGCATTTATAATATTAATAAGTATGGATCTTCGTTTGTAGGTACTTGTTGTTGCTGTCGTGTTAGCAATCACTCGATCGTCAGTCAAGATATTTCGATCAAGATTGACTGTTATACAAGCGTTTATTTACATCCACATCACAAAGAATTGCCACTAATAAGGTACTGCGCGTGTGTTGAGACGAGAGCAATAATTTTCATGATTACGTTTCAGCTGTGGCATTTGTCAGATTTCGTTCTGCGCGGTCGAGCTTTGTTAAATCCTACAAAGGGTTTAATTAACCCCTTAATTACGAACACCCTTAATTAAAGGAGCAACAGGGTTAATATACGTAAATCCCTTCATTTTGTTTGCAAAATGTGAAAATCCAAATTTTATAAAATGGGACCTAGCTAAATACATATATAACATAGGACGTTAAGTAGTAGAATAAACTACCTAGGACTTGATGGTAAGTCGTAGTACATAGAATGCCTATTTTTATCCACGAAAATCACATAGATAATCAGCTATTTCATACAGAAATTTCGGAGACGTCTTAGGACCAAGCTATTACTCTACCTATCAATCGCTATCAAGACGGAAGCCAAAAACATACCTTTAATGGCAGAAAATCAAAGAGTTTCCATGGAAATTAAAAAACCGAAGCTTACGCGGACGAAGTCGCGGGTTTTATCTTAGCTTATGCTCACGACCTCGTCCACGTGGCATATACAAATTTAAACCCCTTATTTTACAGGAATTGAATTTTCGAAATCCTTTCTTCGGCGTATGTCTACGTCATAATAGCATCTGCATTTGCATGCCAAATTTCAGCCCAATCCGTACAGTTTTTTGAGCTGTGCGTTGATAGATAAGTCAGTCAGTTAGTCAGTCGGCTTTTCCTTTTATATACTTAGATTATACATATACGAATCCCTTGTTTTATTACAGACCTCTAATAAAAAGCCGTGCTTTACGATGCTTTGCGGTTCGAAAAAAAGGTCCCCATAAAAGATTCAGCTATTTTTACCTCAAAGCCTCAAATTGATCCTGTTTAACCGATAAGCGACTGGCAAAACTAAAATGTTTATTTACTTTGTTCAACGTACATAAATAAACGGAAATCTAAATAGGGTTGCCATGCGTCCCTAAGCATCAGGACATGTTGTGGCGGTCGCCACGTGTTGACACTAGATGACGTTTCTCACCCTCATTCTCAGATCATTAATTTATCAAAGTTCTGGCTAACACAAAAACTTATCCTACAACCCCTACAACATGGACGTATAAATTATTTTTATCATATTATATTTAATGTAACATTCGTTTTAACCCAAATTGTTAAGAATTTTATAAATTCGTGATAAACAATCGACAATTATTGTCCCAGATGAAATCAGCGGAAAAATATTAATAATAACAGACAAATAAATATTTTTTAGAATAAAAAAAATGCAAACAGACAAAAACAATGATTGTATCTCACGTTAAAAATATTTTAATCAAATCTTGATAAGGGCAACTGCTGAGTTTCTTGCTGGTTCTTCTTGGTAAGAAAGGCATTCTGAACCAGTGGTAGATGCACTAGGCGATTCATAAGCACTTGTAACAGTTTATTGGAATAAAAAATATTTATATACCTACTTATTCTATTTTATACTAAATGATTATAATAACTTTGTTCATCAGTTTTTCTTTTATTTCACCTAAAAAAATATCTCTTCATCAGTGTCTTAACTGGATCTCAGGTAAATATGGCTACGCTAATCTAAAAGCTTCCGTAAGTTCGACGAAACCTTTTGTGAGATTGTGTGAATACCCGCATAGGCTCTTTGAAGTTTATGTAATGAACATTTCAGCATTCAATTCGATTTGATATGCAAGGTAGGCTTGGTAATACATGTTACGCACGAGTAACACGAATAAAGTAACCACAGACTGAGTGCTGCTACTATTAAAGTTTTATTAAGTACTAGATAACGCCCGCGACTTCGTCCACCTGGATTTAGGTTTTTTTAAACCCCGTGGGAATTCTTTGATTTTCTGGGATAAAAAGTTACCCATGTCAATTTCCGGGATGCAAGCTACCTGTGTACCATGAATCGGTTAAGCGTATGGACCTTTAAGAATCCCGCGGGAACTCTTTGATTTTCCGGGATCAATATAGCCTATGTCCTTCCCCGGGATATAAGCTAACCGTGTACCTAATTTCGTCAGAATCGGTTAAACTGTGTTGGCCCGTGAAAAGGTAGCAGACAGACAGACAGAAACACTTTCGCATTTATAATATTAATATTAGTAAGGAATATGCTAGTATTATGTATATATCTTATATCGTATAAAAAAATCTCGGAAAATTTCTACAAAAAAGAACATCGCGTTCGGGAGCTTAATTACAACTTATTAGTTTAGCGGAGTAATAAAAAAAGCCTTTGTTCTTATAATAGTATGAATTCTCAGTAAGCGTAGGTACTGTACTATTTAAAATATTGATGTTACACTTGAAACGAATAAAACCAGGATCACATCTAGCGCGATTTTACTACAAAATGACAGTATTTTTAACTCCCGACCCAAAAAGGCGGGTGTTATAAGTTTGACGTGTGTATCTATGTATCTGGCTGTGGCATCGTAGCGCCTAAACTAATGAACCGATTTTAATTTAGTGTTTTTGTTTGAAAGGTGGCTTGATCGTGAGTGAAAGTCCGACTCGCACTTGCTCGGCTTGAAAATGGCTTTGATACGGACGGACAGACGGACTAAACAAAACCATAAAAGTATAAACCCTGAAAAGTAAAGAACTGAGAAAAACAGTCTTTTCTGTGCTACGCTTTTTTAATGGTAAAAATTTTTCACAAACAATTTATCCAAACCGAAGAAAAATATTTATGGAACCTTTGAATATCAAAGACAAAAATATTTACGTTGAAATTTCAAAAGCTTGGTCCTTGCTTTGTGAAAAAGCTTCATGATAGGGCAAAATAGAAATAGAAAAGAAAGATTTTTTTATTCAAATGAACTCTATCAAGACCTTGGAAACTAACACTGGATCGGAATGGCCTTTTTAATTAAAACTGCCTTCCAAAAATTAAAAAAAAAATATCTATTTTTTATCCTGTGGTTACTCATATTTTCCGGACAAAAAGTAGCCTATGTCCTTCCCTGAGAGCCAGCTATCTCTGTCCAAATGTCAAAATCGAGTAAACAGATGGACCAGCAGACAGACAGACAAACAGACATAATTTTGCATTAAAATATTAGTATGAAAGTATGAATTAATCAGAAAATTAGGATCCTCAATAAAAAGGAATGCAAGAGATATTGACTTTCCCAAGATAATACGGGACCAATAAAATTTCAAGAAGAATTGTTTTTCTTTATGAATTGAAGGACTGTCTAATAACAATACAACTGTATTGTCTTGATGAGGTACTCTTTAACAAAAGATGCTATCAAGAATAAAGGCTTGGACAGACACAACGCGACGCGACGTGACGGAAGCAGTGCGGTAGAACTAAATATTGAATGCATGTCCGTGTACTAATTATACCCATTATTATTATTAAAAAGAAAAATATTCCCTTGTGAGCCGAGAGAAATAAAGGATAAGAGTCACTTTAGAAAGAAAGGCGTTTATTAAACTGTTAACCGCAGAGCTGTGCGAGTTGAGTGACACTTTATTTATTGGGTCGTAAAAGAGTCACTATTTAATGACTTTGCGGAGCGATCCTTCTGTATCTGGAAGGTACTATGTATTCTATGCTGAAAGTCCTGAAACCAACTGTATAGCTTGTTCTAATTAACTAGGAACGTCTGCCGTCCCGCTTCGTGTCTTTTCTTTCATTACAGTCGTATTCCATTCTATTAATCACATAACGGCAGGAGTTCTCTTGGGATAATAATCCGGTGGGTTCCCAGATCCTTCCGCATGTAACTTACTAAGAGAATGAAATTTCGTTTCCTAGGTTTTACAATTATTATAATCAGATGTTAGTAATAATAACCGAAACCGACGGCTTAACGTGTCTCCGAGGCATGGAGGAAATGAAAAGGCCAAATTTGGATCTCCAAAGTCGGTCGCCCATCCAGTTACAGACTTGGATCAACGTTGCTTAACAATCGCAATCGATTGATATCCGTTGTCTCAACTAGGCCATACATCCCTCGTGTGGCCTAGTTGTAACACTCCCGCTTCGTGTTTGTACAGGCTTTAACTTAGCCGTTGAAGAATTCCGCTTGAAACAATGAGATTAAACGTCAAACGAGAACAAAGGGAATAGGACTTGAAATGTACTCGTAATACGATACTTTGTTGAAAACTGCCTCTGCCTCAAAATAGGCTGACAATTGACTGATAAGAAAAGGGAAAATCATTTAATGTGTTCATCGTTTCAACCGATATACGATGACTCTTCATCTCAATCCATCCACTACTGAGCACCAATCTCCTCTCAGAATGAGAAATGCAAAGTAAATTAAGATAACAAGTGTAAATTAAAAATTTATGACACCCCCGACAAGTGAAGGTTATAGTAACTAGAAAAGAGCTGATAACTTTCAAACGGCTGAACCGATTTTCTTGTTTTTTTTTTTTTATTCACTATAGGTAAGCACTTGACCACAATCAACCCTCATGGAAAGTGATGATGTGGTCTAAGATGGGACGCGTTTACCTAGAAGGTGCCTATTCTCTCTTGTTTTAAAGATACCTTGTTTAATAGCTAAGCACACTCTCGATCAAGCCATTTTTTAAACAAAAAAAAAAACAAAATTAAAATCGGTTCATTACTTTAGGAGCTACGATGCCACTGACAGATACACAAGTCAAATTTATAACACCCCTCTTTTTGGGTCGGGGGTTAAAAAGAATTATCATTATAAACAACGGATGGGG
The DNA here is from genome assembly GCF_905333055.1 of Maniola jurtina. NCBI lineage: Eukaryota > Metazoa > Arthropoda > Insecta > Lepidoptera > Nymphalidae > Maniola > Maniola jurtina. The sequence goes on along the minus strand of NC_060052.1, from coordinate 3,470,832 downwards.
ACTTCGTCTGTGGTGGCGATTGCTGGCGCGCGTGTTGTGCCTTTTTGGAGTGTTTTTTGTTAGAAGTGGTTGGTTTTTGTTTTCTGCTGGTGTTTATTGGTGGCGCCGCGTATATATGTCGGCGGGCGCCGGCACAGACGAAGTCCATACTTTTACATATAGTTTCCCTAACTTGTAAATAACTATAACTACAAATTTGACATTGGCTAATCAGTGTAAAGCCAGACAAGAGAGAAAAAAAAAAAACAACGGATGCAGATTTGGAGACGGTGTGGGTGGTTATAGCTGCGAGTTATCTAAGTACAGCTGGGACGTTATCGGACCGCACACACTGTTTTTATCCGTTTTTATTACAAAACGCAAATATTGATATCGCAATGTATACCAGATACCTAGTCTTTTCAATGGCTTTGCCTAATTTATTTTGTATATAACTGTAACCCGCGACTTAGACCGCGTGGATTTAATTTTTAGGGTTCTGTACCTCAAAAGGAAAAACCGAACCCTTATAGGGTCACTTTGTTGTCTGTCTGTCTGTCTGTCCGTCGTGTCTGTCAAGAAACCAATAGGGTACTTCCCGTTGACCTAGAATCATGTTTGGTAGGTAGGTAGGTCTTATAGCACAAGTACAGGAATAAATCTGAAAACCGCGAATTTGTGGTTACATCATTTAAAAAAAAAAAAAAATATTTTTCAATTTTCAAAATAAGATAACTATACCAAGTGGGGTATCATATGAAAGGGCTTTACCTGTACATCCTAAAATAGATTTTTATTTATTTTTATTTATCGTTTTTGATTTATCGTGCAAATGTTGGAAAAAATTACCCGAGTACGGAACCCTCAGTGCGCGAGTCTGACTTGCATTTGTTTTGAACCCCGTGAAAACTCTTTGATTTTTTGGGATTCAAAAAGTAGCCTAATAATGTCCGTATCCTGTATGCAAGCAATCTTTGTATGTTTCATCAATATCGATGAAAAAAGTCGGTCGGGAAAAGGTACCAATTAATATACTAACATACTTTCGCATTTATAATACTTACTACTTAAATGATGCGCACGACTTCGTCCGCTTGAATTTTGAGTTTTTGAAAATCCCATGGGAACCGCTTGATTTGCCGGGATAACAAGCAGCCCATGTCCGTCCCCGGGATGTAATCGAACTCTGTACCCATCAATATCAGTCGAATGGTTGGGTCGTAAAAAGCTAGCAGACAGACAAACAGCCACACTCTTGAATTTATACCTAACTAGAGCATGCCCGCGACTTCGTCCGCTTGGATTTAGGTTTTTAAAGATCCCGTGGGAAATGTTTGATTTTCCGGGGTAAAAATTTGCCTATTTCGATTACAGGGACACAAGCTACTTCGGTACCAAATTTCATACAAATCGGTTAAGTGGATGGATCTTTAGGAATCCCGCGGGAACTCTTTGATTTTCCGGGATAAAAGTAGCCTATGTCCGACCCCGGGATATAGGCTAACCCTGTACTAAATTTCATAAGAATTGGTTACACTGTTGGGCCGTGAAAAAGTAGCAGACAGACAGACACACTTTCGCATTTATAATATTAGTATGGATTAATTAGTACGGATACTAAGTATGGATGGATAAATTCTCAAATTACTCCTATAGTGAATCGAACTCGGGTTCTCTCACTTATCAGACCCAGCATTGCCAGAGTGAATTATCCTACACAGTTATTCAGTTCAATCACCGTAAACCATTGCAATTTTTTATCACTATAAATCAACCTCGTGATTTCTTTGTGCCATTTCTTATCATAGATTAGGCACATTTCTCGCTTGATTATGATTTCCTCTGATATGTGACTAGAAGTATAAGATTAGATTTGTAAAAAAATTGAGCACGTGCCAAATTTCGTTATTTTACTAGCTGGTGCCCGCGACTTCGTCCGCGTGGATTTAGCTATCTGAAATCCCATGGGATCTTTATCTGTATCCATGTAAAAATCATGCTGATCCGTTGCTTATTAGTGGGATGTCCCGGGTTCGATTTCCGGAAGGGGACTTTTCTCTGATCTGGTCTGGTGGGAGGTTTCGGGCGAGGCTAGTTACCACCCTACCGGAAAAGTCGTGCTGCAAGGCGATTTAGCGTTATGCTTTGTAGAAAGTAGAAAGAAGCCTTTGGTTTCACAGCCATGGTCACAGCATCATACCTTTACTTGTGCTATATGACCTACCTACCTACCAAATTTCATGATTTTAGGTTAACGGGAACTATAGGTTTCTTGACAGACAGACAGACAAAGTTATCCTATAAGGGTTTCATTTTTCCTTTTGAGGTATGGAACCCTAAAAACTGCCATACCCCTTCCAGGTATTGTCCGCTTCCATCTGCATCATCACATACCACCAGGTGAGATTGCAGTCAAGGGTTAACTTGTATATGAACAAAAAAAAACATGTTACTCAGTTTCCAATTCAGGTAAACTGTGTTATTTATTGGTAATCAATTCAAGTCTTCAAAGACTTCGATTTAGCTAACGAAATTGTATTTCAAATATTCCACTTTGAAGTGAAATTGGCTTTTTGCTTGAATATCATTTAAAAACCTTCAACCCTTTTAGTCTGACGCCGAAAATTGTATTAACTTACAATAACATTATTTGCATAATAGCATATTTCAAAAATGTTTAATCATTATTTATTCAAGAATAGAATAGAATACATTTTTATTCAAGTTAACTTTTTGCAAGTGCTTTTGGATCGTCAAAATAATTTACCACTGGTTCGGAATGCCGTTCCTACCGAGAAGAACCAGCAAGAAACTCGGCGGTTGCCCTTTTCAAGTGTTCAATTTACAATACAAGGCATGCAGAGTAACGATAACTTTTTCAAAAATAAAAATAGCGAGCAAACGAGCAGGAGGATCACCTGAAAACCGTAAATTCGTGGTTACATCGCAAAAGAAAACCAGACAAGTGCGAGTCAGACTCGCGCACTGAGGGTTCCGTACTCGGGTATTTTTTCCAACATTTTGCACGATAAATCAAAAACTATTATACATAAAAATAAATAAAAATCTGTTTTAGGATGTACAGGTAAAGCCCTTTCATATGATACCCCACTTGGTACAGTTATCTTTTGAAAATTGAAACACTTTTTTTAAATGTTGTAACCACAAACGCGGTTTTCATATTTATTCCTGTACTTGTGCTATAAGACCTATCTACCTACCAAATTTCATGATTGTAGGTCAACGGGAAGTACCCTATAGGTTTCTTGACAGACAGACAACAAAGTGATCCTATAAGGGTTCAGTTTTTCCTTCTGAGGTACGGACCCTAAAAACAATTTCTTGTACGACGCGTTACGAAATCCTACGTGTACGAGTCAGACTCGCACTTGGCCGGTTCTTTATATTTAAAAGTTAATATGCATAAGAATAATAAAACTTTTTATGATATTTTGTGCCAATATTCGGCCAGTAACGAGGCAATCAAAATTCTCTCACTTTAATACCTAAAATGCTTTCACAATGAGGCCAATCTAAAAGGTATTATCGAACAGGTACCTATTGTACTTTCATTATAATAAAAGAAGCTCGTGACTTGGAATTCAAAATATTATACCCACTTATTTACGTACTTACACATATTATATAGTGCGACGGGTTTACATTAAAAATAAAATTAAATATCACTTGCTCTAACGGTGAAGGAAAACATCGTCAGAAAACGTGCATGCCTGAGAGTAGTATCCATAATGATCTCAAACTAAACCACCACCAAAGTTTGCCAATCTGCATTTGGCCTGTGGCGGACTATTGCCTTAGTCATTCTCATCCCGAGAGGAGACCTGTGCGTAGTGGGCCGGCGATGGGTCGATCCCAAGATGTCCAACGCAGGATATAGGTTTCATATAGGGACTTCTACAAGATACGATCATGCGCCGCCTGAATCCAGCGGCTCCCTGCAACTCGTTTGCTGTCGTCTGACCGCGTAATGGGAGGTCTTCCAACGATGCGCTCCGTTTTACGGTACGAGATCGCCGTTCTAGCACCCTGGGATACCATAATGTCCCTGCCCATTGCCACTTCAGCAATAATCTTCCTTTTTGTCTCTGGTTGACCGGTCCCGGCCGCTGGACCGATGACCTGAAGAAGGTGGCGGGGAGCGGGTGGATGAGGAAGGCGGAGGACAGTGTTTGGTGGCGCGCTCTTGGAAAGGCCTATGTCCAGCAGTGGACGCATACAGGCTGATGGATGATTGTCTCTGGTTGCTCAAATGGAAGTGATTCACGTGACAAGACACAGTATAAAGCTAGTGAACTTCACAACACAAGTGCTTGGCGTCATACAACTCGTTATCACGCTCCTTATACTGGGCGCCTTCTTGGCTACTTCATTAAAACGTCCTTGTTAAATCGTTTATTCAATAGACAATTGTATGCAGTATAATATCACGCATATTAATAATTTAATTACAGTTATGCCATACAGACGTCGCTTTAAATAGCAGTGTCATTCTATAACACCTAGGCTTGGACACATTAATTTTGTCTTGTTTTTAACCCCCGACCCAAAAAGAGGGGTGTTATAAGTTTGACGTGCGTATCTGTGTGTCTGTCTGTGGCATCGTAGCTCCTAAATTAATGAACCGATTTTAATTTAGTTTCTTTTGTTTGAAAGGTGGCTTGATCGAGAGTGTTCTTAGCTATATTCCAAGAAAATCGGTTCAGCCGTTTGAAAGTTATCAGCTCTTTTCTAGTTGCTGTAACCTTCACTAATTGTCGGGGTGTTATAAATTTTTAATTTACACTTGTTGTGTTCTTAATTCGCTAGTGTTTTAATAATATCACGTGTTGCACTTGCTATCAAAAGATAGCAAGTAATATTATTTAATAATTCTGATCTTATATTTTTAAATATTCCGGCAATTATTAACTGATTAGGACTGACGTACAATGTTTGCGTAAAAACTTCTTAACCTCATGCAAATTATTAAAATACACAATATGTACACCAAAAATGGTATAGGATATTGAAGTAAATAAAAACTATGATTACGTATGTATGACGTTTTGTACCAGTTTTTTGTAAATTTTGCAATAATAATATTATATAATATCAATGATATTATGCCATGATAAGTTACGTTTATACGTGGCGTATACAAGTATAAATAATTAACATCCCCGACAAGTGAAGGTTACAGTAACTAGAAAAGAGCTGATAACTTTCAAACGACTGAACCGATTTTCTTGGATTATATCTAAGAAAATCGGTCATTAGGCATAGATATTAGTTTCTAGAATATGTCTGCATGGACTTTGGTTGCTTAATATACAAATGCAATTGGAACTACGTTTGTATGGAGCGAGTGACGGAGAGACCTCTCTTGAATTGCAATTATACGTAATTCTTTGAATTTTGAATTTTGTAATGAGCTACAAACTATACTGTCCTTATAATGAATGAAAACGAAAATAAGTCTTATTCAAATAATATCTAATGTAAAAAAGTTTTTTCAAAACTTGTTAACCTTCAACGTTTAAAGAGGGGTATTATAAATAAGTTTAACGGCTTTGTCTGTTTGTCTGTGGCATCGTATTCCACAAACAGATGGAGTGATCTGAATGGATTTTTAATGAAAGCGTATTCATTCGAGAGGGTCCTACGTTTGATAAAAATCTGTTCAGCAGATGGATGGACGGACGGACGGACGGACTGGCAGGCAGACAGATTATATATATAAATAGCTATCTCAAGCTGTATAGTGAGCTCGTCAAAGACGAAAACTGTTGGACCCTCTTCTTTGACAATGCCATTATGGTAGTCAAAGAGCCGCCAGGGCCCACGGCTCGTGGAGGGTTAACTAAATGGTATTTAGTTTAAAGATGGCAGATTATGCTAAAAATGTATACGCGGAGAAAAAAAAAAAATAAGAAGGAAAGAAAAAGATAGAGGAAATTAATAACCAGTCAAGTGCGAGTCGGCGTCACACACGCTGGGTTAATAACACTTTGAATGAATGATTTATTCAATAAAATGTAGGTACAATATGTTGAAAACCAGCACTTTTATTTTTTGTGTGACGTAACCACGAATTCGTGGTTTTCGGATATTCCATTTACTTATGCTATAAGATATTGCTGCCTGCCAAATTTCAAAATCTAGATCCACGGAAAGTACCCTATAGATCTTGAAAAACTTGACGGATCTTGACAAAGAGAAGTGATCCTTTAATGGTAATAGATCCTTTTTTTCTCTGGAGATACGTATCCCTAAAAATCATCATCGTCATCATCATCAGCCTGTGGACGTATAGAGCGCCACCACACCCGGTCCTCAGCCTTCCTCGTGCGGTCCATCGGCTGGAGGGCGTCCCACACTACGCTTGCTTAAACGCGGTCTCCACTCAAGGACTTTCCGGCCTATACTACCTAAAAATAATGCCTGGTTATTGGCATGCCGTCTCCATGCATGTGAACTATCAGGCCGATAGCGTCTTAACAGGTCTTAAAACTTTATCTAATCAAAGCCATTGAAACAAATTACCTATCTAGATAAGTGAAACATGGATTCGTATTTAGAGAGGTGTTGCATTTACATCGATTCAAATCTCGGGTATTATCACACTTAATATTATATAGGCGAAAGTTTGTGTGTGTGTGTGTGTGTGTGTGTGTGTGTATGTTTGTTACTCCTTCACGCAAAAACTACTGGACGGATTGGGCTGAAATTCAGAATGGAGATAAATTATACCCTGGATTAGCACATAGGCTACTTTTTATCCCGGAAAATCAAAGAGTTCCCGGGATTTTTTAAAAAAACCTACATCCACGCGAACGAAGTCGCGGGCATCAGCTAGTAATGCGTAAACGAAAAAGGACCCGTGAAAGGTGATTATTATTCCCTATGTTGGGGGCACACAGAAGCTTTCAGCTTTTATAAAATAGCGAAGGTCTGGCCCTCACTGTCTCTTAATCCAATAATAATATACTGCGTGAAAATTATTATTTCGGACGATTATATAGAAAATGCTCAAAATTACATGAAACCAAAATTGGTAGAAGCAAATCTTATGATATATTTTTTAAACCCCGACCCAAAAAGAGGGATGTTATAAGATTGACGTGTGTATCTATCTGTATGTGGCATCGTAGCTGCTAAACGAATGAACCGATTTTAATTTAGTTTTTTTTGTTTGAAAGGTAGCTTGATCGAGAATATTCTAAGCTAAGAAAATCCGTTCAGCCGTTTGAAAGTTATCAGCTCTTTTCTAGTTTTCTTATAGAGGGTTTTTGTGTCGGGGGTTTTTAAATTTTGAGTTATTAAGCGAAATGATTTCAACTGTATTTTGTATTAAATTATATTTTTTGGCTTCTATTTAAGTACACTGCCTCCTGAAACACAGTTTTCAGAGGGGCAGGGCCTCACACTAAAGCTTATAAAAAAACCTATTCGTAATTAGAAAAAGTATTTTAAGACTAACTTGTGTATTATTAATAAAGCTATAAAATAATATAATACGGTAGTAATAAAGCTATAAAGTATGTTGTCCTTCATTGATATATAAAACCAGTTTCGAGAAATTATAACAATCCACCCCTTGAATAACCCCATTAGAGGCTTAGAGGGAACAGAAGGGTGCTGTTTTGACATTTTGCATATATGTATACACATTAATTAGGAAGAGTTTATTCGTAGAGTGCTCCAAGCATGTTCATTGGTTCTCATTTGAATTTATTAACTAATCAATCATGTAGATATTTCTAGAAACAAATCAATTTATACGTTGCATATATAAATCGTTGAGGCACAGTAATTTTAAAAACTGGATGCACATTTTTATGGAAATCTGGCGAATCACAGACCGATATATTTGTTTGCAGAACATGTTTACCAAATTGCATTGAGTTTGATGAATTAATTTTCATATGAAAACCTAACTAAGGTTGTATACCTACAAAGCGCTGGGAAGTAGGTCTGTTAGGAAAACTCATAAACTACCACAAAACTTTGCCGTTCGTGGCTGTGGCCATGGAGCCTTAGTGATAGAACAAAATTAAGAGACATTTCATCGCGATTAATAGCCTCATTTGATGACTATACCTATATAGTATTTGGTGACTGGCTCATTTTTGCGCAAAGGATCAGCCTGGCTGTCAAACGCGGGAATGCAGTCAGTATTCTTGGCGGGCATGAATTGTACATCAATTAGATAAGGTTTAAGGATAAGAATTTAAGTTTTATTGTAATATTTTTAATTAAAAAAAAAAACTATACTTACCATATCATCATAAAACGGCATTGGGACGGTTACAATCCTCTTTATATGGTAATAACATAGCGTCCAGTTTATATTTTGACCACTGCATACGGGCCTTTTTGACCACTTCCCATAATTACTGTAAATGTTACTTATTTCACCTATTTTGTTTGTGCACTTTATAACGAAAACAGAAATAAAGAAACAAATAATAAGAATCCACTTATCCACGGTCAGAGAAAGCAAAATTTAATTAAAAATGTTTAATTTTGATATTAGGAGTCGGGACACGTTTTGAATTAAGCGCGCATAGTACGGTTTAAGTTTCGTAACGGATTTCGCTCTGGAAGAGACGTGTTTTCTCTTTCACGTCTGAAACTCGACTGAAAGAAAATTGTATAAACGTACAACATTGCCCCGATTCAGCGGTTTCAGACGCTTTATCTTAGCGAAATTGAGTGTTGGAATTTTGAATGCAGCAATAAAATGATCACCTTTTATTCAAATAGAGCTATTTTGTATTCAAGGCGTGCGTTTTGGTGGCACCTTTTTCCCGGATTGTGCACTCCTGAAACCACGAGTGAGACAACAGAGCAAATTATTATGTTATTCATGAAACATTTTAAACTAAGTATATAATAAGAAAACGTGATTGAAGTACGAATAGTTATGATATTTTTAGGGTTCCGTACCTTAACAGGGAAAAACCCTGATAGGATCATTTCGTCATCTGTCTGTCTGTCTATCTGTCGTGTCTGTCAAGAAACCTATACCGTACTTCCCTTTGACACAGAATGATTAGGCAGGTAGGTAAGTCTTATAGCACACATATTATGGGGAAGAATCCGAAAACCAAAAAAAAATTTACTACTCTACATTGTAAAACACATTTTTTTATGCATAATAGTTTTTGAGTTATCGTGCGAAATGTCGGAAAAAATACCCGAGTGCGGAACCCTCGGTGCGCGAATCTGTGTCGCACTTGGCCGGTTTTTTAATTCCGATATGAGAGCCGTTGACTACTACGTCCACTTGGAGGCTAGTGGTAACCGCTGATGCAGTCTAAGATGAAAGTAAGACAGTAACGTGAAATTTTCATCTATCGGCAGATAATCTTCGGTAGGTAAGTATTACAACTACCGAAAATGTTCATAGAGACAGGGGTATGGGCAAAAGTTTTTTTTTTCAAATATTTATTTAGGTCTATTTGCCATGAGTGGTTGTCCCTTTCAACTTTTCCAATATACATACTTTGACTAGGGTCTATGTAAATAGTTGACGATTTATGACCCTTAAACTACTTTATTGAATGTTGTTCTTACGTTGAATAGTTTGCGTTTACGTTAGGCCTCGATTCCACTGCCAGAGTTGTAGAGTTTTGCGTTCAGAGTTCTGAGTTCCCCGTTCACTGTATTATTATGGACTAGCTTATGTCCGCGACTTTGTCTACGTCTACTACCATAGACGAAGTCAAAGTCAAAATCTTTTATTCGAAGTAGGTACAATTGTACTCCTTTTGATGGTCGAAATTGTTAAATTCGTACGATATAGTGGTGATAATTATTTACGTATCTTAAAACTAAAGCTACGAGGGTTCCAAACGCGCCCAAGTCTGAGAAGAGACGAAGTCACGGACTATACTCATTCTCTACCTTAGACGGGGGCACCGTATTAGGTATGTCCAGAAACCCTAGGTTTCCTCTAATCTGCCCGTTTATCCACGTGTATGTTACAACCATTTTAGTTAAATACCTAAGTACAGTTTCCAAAAAAAAATATTATGTAGCCACGAATTTTCAGAATTGATTGATGTGTCACCTATCGCACAAAAAATGTTTCAATAACCTATGCAATATAGGTTTGGACCCTTTGAACCTATTGAATAGGTTATTGAATGACGTTGAAAACTCACATTTCACTGTTAATTGAAAAACTGTCACCCACGTTGTTAAACCCGATTGATTGAAGTTTTAATTTTTTTTTTTTGAAAAGTAGCTGTTGACCTATCACAGTGATTTGACGCAAAAACAAGACTTCGAAACTTCATCAAACCAACAGATCTTACTATAAGAAGAAAATAATAAAAAGCTTACTGTCAAAACAAGTGATATTTTTAACCCCCGACCCAAAAAGAGGGGTGTTATAAGTTTGACGTGTGTATCTGTGTATCTGTGTTTCTGTGTATCTGTGTATCTGTGTGTCTGTGTATCTGTGTATCTGTGTATCTGTGTATCTGTCTGTGGCATCGTAGCGCCTAAACGAATGAACCGATTTTAATTTAGTTTTTTTTGTTGGAAAGGTGGCTTGATCGAGAGTGTTCTTAGCTATAATCTAAAAAAATTGGTTCAGCCGTTTAAAAGTATCCGCTCTTTTCTAGTAAAAGTATCCGCTCTTTTCTAGTTACTGTATAACCTTCACTTAATATATAATTATTATTCAATAAAACACACGAAAATCTGAAAATTTAGAGGTGAGTTAAAAAGTTTATCGGTGTCTGACAGGGGGTTGCCACGATTTTGTACAACTTTATTACCTGTTATCTCCCAAAGCCACCATGATCCAAACTTCATAGTCGCTGATCGTTCCTCCCTGTGTTGGGGACAATACGCAGAGAAACTTTCAGCTTTTATAAAATAACGAAGGTCTGGCACGTGCTGGTTCTTAATCCATTAGGGGCAAGTGGGAACAAAATTCTATTAAGTTCGTATGCCCCCGACAAGTGAAGGTTGTAACTAGAAAAGAGCTAACTTTCAAACGGCTGAACCGATTTCTTGGATTATAGTTAAGAATACTCTCGATCAAGCCACTTTTCAAACAAAAAAAAAATTAATTTAAAATCGGTTCATTAGCTTAGGAGTTACGATGCCACAGACAGATACACAGATACACACGTCAAACTTATAACACCCCTCTTTTTGGGTCGGGGGTCAAAAAGTAGTGTGTGCCACTCGGGGCCAAAATCTTGCTATGAAGACAAAAGACTAATGAATATTTATGAAGTAAGAAGCAAAAAATAAATTAAATATTTAGAAGGAGCAATTATGTCAAGCGCTAAGGAAAATTCGACGAGCGTGACTGTGCATAGTAAATTGAGCTAAGAAATTATTTAGTCCTAATTACTAACCAGATGCTGTGACAGCCTAGTGCTTAAAGACTGTCACTAATTAGAGGTCGGGGACTCAATCCCGGGCCGATGCCGGCTGCCGACCTATAAGAAATTCAGCAGAACTCTTTGATTTTCCGGGATAAAAAGTAGCCTACGTGTTAATCCAGGGTATAATCTATCTCCATTCCTTTCATCCATATCCGTTCAGCCGTTTTTCCGTGATTGAGTAACAAACATCCAAAACATCCAAACATCCACACTTTCGCATTTATAATATTAGTATGGATTAGGATTAGGATTAGGATTATTAGGGTTAGGATTGTACAACAAATTTACATAGGAATAAGGGTAAGGGGGTAAAAGAAGGGATTGTTTGTCTAGTCTACGTGGACGAAGCCGCGGCCATAAGCTACTTAGTTCTTTATAAATACTTACACTTTAAGGGTCAAGTGATCCTGAAAGCACGTGCCATATACCTATAAATCCTTTTTTATAAAAAGGACCGATTTATTTACGGAAGAGGCCGATTTGTTTACGAAAGGTGTCGATTTATTATAAAAGTAGAGCACTTTACTCTTTCTAGGTATGTAGATTCGTTATGATTGTACAAATAAATCCTACTATAACATTATAGTGATCTATCTACAAGCGCCGAAAATGTTGTCAAAAAAAATGCGATTTTTTTGCCACGTCTGTGGATGGGGTAAATGACAAGTGTAAATTAAAAATTTATAACACCCTCGACAAGTGAAGGTTACAGTAACTAGAAAATAGCTGATAACTTTCAAACGGCTGAACCGATTTTCTTGGATTATAGCTAAGAACACTCTCGATCAAGCCACCTTTCAAAGAATAAAAACTAAATTAAAATCGGTTCATTCGTTTAGGCGCTACGATGCCACAGACAGATACACAGATACACACGTCAAACTTATAACACCCCTCTTTTTGGGTCGGGGGTTAAAAATTGCTATGTCAAAGCAGTGCGTTACCCTGTGTACACTATAACTGCACCGATAGACTAAAATAATGTGTTGAGACGTCATTGTTTTAGTGCTCACTCTGAAATTATTACTTTGTTCGTTTTGAACTCACTGAAGAAATGTAAATATGTCATTAAACACTGCCAATTTGCAGTAGAATGCGCTATGAACCGATTAGTTAGAGGCTTTATATCCATACTTAATATTATAAATGCGAAAGTGTGTCTGTCTGCTACCTTTTCACGGCCCAACAGTTTAACCGATTCTGACGGGTACAGGGTTAGCTTATATCCCGGAGACGGACATAGGCTACTTTTTATCCCAGAAAATCAAAGAGTTCCCACAGGATTCCTAAAACCCCATCCGCTTAACCGATTTGTATGAAATTTGGAACCGAGGTAGCTTGCATCCCTGTTATTGACATAGGCATTTTATCCCGGAAAATCAAACAGTTCCCATGGGATCTTTAAAAACCTAAATCCACGCGGACGAAGTCGCGGGCATCCTCTAGAGTCTAGTGTCTTATAAATTAGTCTACATGAAAAGTTTGCGGTGCGTACGCATGCAGCTGTAATATGTGCGATCAGCTTTAACAGAAGTGAAATGAATTTTGCGAAAATCTTTTGTACTATTTTCTAAAGTTCAGTTTCAAAATGAAATATTAAGTATTGAAATTTAATGTAGCAGGTTGAGTCTGCGCTGAATTTATATTTCAATCTTGTAATATTATATTGTGCAGGGAATCCTGAATTTAATGGTGAATGCAGAAAGGTTTGTATTTATTCGTACTAAATGAGTAGGACTTAGGTATACTTATCATCAAATCAACTCATCACTAACGTCTGAATTCAAGTGAGTCTGAAGTCAAAATGGTACCAACTGTTATTATAACGAATGCTTATGAAAAGAGCAACCGCTGAGTTTCTTGCTGGTTCTTCTCGGTAGGAAAGGCATTCCAAAGCAATGGTAGATGCTCTTGACGATTCAAAAGTACTTGTAAAAGTCTAATTGAATAAAAAAATATTTTGAATCTGAATAAAGAATACGATCCAAAGACGCTTTAAAGCGTGTTTAAAGCTAACTCCCCAGACTCGCATACTTTTTATTTGCCTTTGCCCGTGTTTTCTTTTATTTTCCGGGATAAAAAGTAGCCTACCAGGATATTATCTATCTCCATTCCTTTCAGTCAAATCCGTCTAGTAGTTTTTGCGAGGAGTAACAAACATACACAAACACACACACACCCAAACTTTCGCCTTTATAATGTTAGTGTGATAGAAGTAGATAGGGTACATTCGATTAATCCACAGAATTTAGAATAGACCGTATAGAAGTATTAGAGAAGATTTAGAGCTAAGTACCGTTTTAGCCTGAGCTTTGAATCAATTATTGATCTAATTATTGTATCCTTGAACGCCTATTTTGACCGGACTGTACTAAAATTTATATCCCATAGTAAAATATGACCTTCAGAATATACTTTCAATAGAACCTAAAATACCTTATGATACCTTCTAAAGAAATGTAAATAATAGGCACCTTCTAGGCATCATCTGTGGTGTGATTGCAGTCAAGCGCAAGCTTATAATAATATAGTTAAAAATAAACAAAATAAAGCCCTATCGTATCCCACACACACACACACACACACACACACAAATCGTGTGCGGACAGGCCAGTGTTCCTGTAGTAGGTAGTAACTAGTAAAAGGAAATTAAATGAATTCGCTTGCACCTACGGAGTATCGGAGACATGGTACAGGTGCAAAGAACAATCATTTTAGTCTCAAAACTTCAAAACAAGTTCGCCATTTATAATTGAGTACCTAGAACTTAAATCTAGGTTATCTATTGGTCCGATAGCTGAACCCTAACGATCCCGACGGGCGGTAAAGTTATGAGACCATTCGTTATAGTGGCTGACACAAATATATAGGACAAGAAACTTTCTGTTGAAAATCTGTTATTATATTGTACTAGCCGATGCCCGCGACTTAGGCCCGCGTGGATTTAGGTTTTTTGAAATCCCGTGGGAACTCTTTGATTTTCCGGGATAAGAAGTAGCCTATGTGCTAATCCAGGATATTATCTATCTCCATTCCAAATTTCAGCCAAATCCGTCCAGTAGTTTTTGCGTGAAGGAGTAACAAACATACACACACACACACACACACACACATACAAACTTTCGCCTTTATAATATTAGTGTGAAGTGTGATAGGTGTAATAGAATCTCATGAAAAAATATTATGGCGAAATCATAACCCATGTTATAAACGGGATGGACCCCGGATCACGGGATTTCGAAAAGCCTAAATCCACGCGGGCATCGGCTAGTTGCAAATATATTCATGGATGGAATTAGGGTACTGGACTTTTTGTAATTTGTACCGACCGACCGACTTGTTGTATTTTGTAGACTCATCCGTGTTCTAACATTTTACCATATTTTTTGGCCGAATTTTCCGAGGCCGAAGCTAAGCCGGGTCGTTTGTTTTTCTTTTTGAGACAGGGAACATGGTAAAGAAAATCTCGTGCAGAGAGATTTTAATAAATGATTTCACGACAAAAGTTTAATTAAACTTGCATCTTGGCTTGTAAAAAATTCAAAACATTTTCATTCTATGAGTAGGTTGTACCAAAATGGTGGCTGAACTCATAGAGGCGTAATGAATGCACGTAGAATAAAAATTTTTCTGCCAAATTTTGAGGTCCCTTATCGCTTTATATTATGTAAATTAGCTTACGCCTGCTACTTCATCTGCGTCGACTACACTTTCAAACACCTATTTTATCCCCTTAGGTATTGAATTGAGGACAATCACACTATCACACTAGTATTATAAAGGCGAAAGTTTGTATGTGTGTGTGTGTGTGTGTGTGTGTGTGTGTGTGTGTGTTGTGTGTGTGTGTGTGTGTGTGTGTGTGTGTGTGTGTGTGTGTGTTTACCTAGAAAACCCGTTTACCTAGAAAAAGATGCCTATTCACTCTTGCTTTGAAGGTATTTAGGCTATACCTAAGTAAGTACGTGGCAGGAAACATGGACGCCAGACAGGACCACACCTAGCGGATTGTATCAGGAAAGTTTTGACAAACCTTTCGTGCGAGTAGTTACATACACACATACAGGTTAAACACATAACCGTCCTTTTGGGCTTCGCCGAAGTCGGGCAAAAACAATCTTGTTTATGTTTTGAAAATTAAAGATCAATCAGGGCCTTCCGCTTCCGGTTTGATAAAGTAATTTAAGAGCCCGGGCATTGATTGACACATCAATTAAGAGAAGTTTCCCTAGCGAGCTTCCTAGTGCGCTCTATACAAACTTAATTTGGCTTTCGTTTGAATTTCAATGAAATTTTGTAAATGTAAATAATATAATAACCTTGGCTGGCTAATCGGATTTTTTTTTTTTATTTAATTAATATATATTTTTAATTAAATTTAATAATTTTAATATTGTAAAATTAGAATAAGACGTTACTTTGTATGCCACTCCATGTCAGATTGTAGTTACTGTACCCATAAGCATAACATCTATTGTACCTACCCCTCAATCTACAGATAATAACTCAATAATAGCTTGTGGTTTGCCAGATTTCGTAAAATTATGTAATTTCGAAGTTACATGGGCTTAACTATACCTATGCTTGTAAATTTTTTGAAGCCTTCCGATTCGCACTTGGCCAGTGTGGAAAGCTATGGGCCAAACACTTCTCATTCTGAGAGGATACCTGTTTTTAGAAGTGTGTAATAGGTTAATCATGTTGATGATGAAAATATATCGACACGAAATAAAAAGGATGAAAATAATAGCAATATTCTTAAGAAATTTATTGACTAAATGACAGTAAATAAAGGCTGGCTCGTAGATCGTAAAAATTGTATTTTATTGTAAACGCCTTTCCTGTTACTCAGCACCGCTCGCGTTTGTAAACTCGCCAGTCTGTGGGAAGAAATAATAACTCAATTAATTATGCTAAATGTAGGCACGAGTTGCCTACATCAAAGTATTACGCCCAGGATTTGATATAACATTTCGATCCAAAATATAAGTCTAACCGTTGATTAACAGGGCTCTCTCCGTCACTCACTCCATACAATCGTAGTCCCAATTTCATTTGAATATTAAGCAACCAAAGTTCATGAAATTTTGCAGACATATTCTAGAAACTAATATCTGTGCCTGTAGTGTTTTAGATTTTTCTAAAAATATGTAGTTTTCAAATTACAGGGGCTCAAAGATTTGTATATGAATTTTTAAGACCGCGTAACTTTGAAACTGAATATTTTTACGGGGGGTGAATATGATACCCTCAATTTGACCTTGTAAGTTGTACGTCCATTACGACTTGGTGGTCCATTACTCTGGCAAAGGTAAACGTTACGTATGGCATCTTCTACACGAAGGCCGCGTTAGTTTATTGGAGTAGGTATCTGCCACAACGGTTATATCACACTAATATTATAAAGCCCAAAGTTTCTGTGTATGTGTGTGTGTGTGTGAGTATGTTTGTTACTCCTTCACGTAAAAACTACTGGACGGATTTCTACGGACGGGATATCCTGGATTAGCACATAGGCTACTTTTTATCCCGGAAAATCAAAGAGTTTCCACGGGATTTCGAAAAACCTAAATCTGCACGGGCGATCGCGGGCATCGGCTAGTCAAATATATTAACAGTTTCAAAATCTGGACAAAAAACGCAACCAACAACTAGTGCCTACTTAGTATACTACAAACAATATGCGGCCAACCCATTTAGCACGTAGCTCATTCGCTTTACGCTCATGAGCCCAGGTCAATTACGTCTACTGAGTACAATTTCTACAGGGTCATTTAGATGGTCCTATTAGCAGAGTGAACTAGAGTGAGGGAACTCTTGGTATGATCCTGATATGGTCAAATATTAGCTATGGTGACGAAAAACCAAAGACAAACAGGGCTACCTTAGAGCTCGTTCACACAGGCTGCGTAAGCGTAGACGTAGCGCGTACCATTGCGTAATGTATGGAACTGTATGAAACATGGCATACCGCTTGCGTGGCGTGAACGTTCACGGAGACGTAATGCGTGCAGTTACGTCTACGTGTTCACGCGCGTCACTACGCACGTGTC
The DNA here is from genome assembly GCF_905333055.1 of Maniola jurtina. Lineage (NCBI taxonomy): Eukaryota > Metazoa > Arthropoda > Insecta > Lepidoptera > Nymphalidae > Maniola > Maniola jurtina. Next base: position 3,453,392 of record NC_060052.1, on the reverse strand, counting down.
CGTGCTGCATACGCAGTTGGTATGAGTCGGCCATTAGTAGTTTTCTACTACTAATAGGTAACTCTAACAATACTAAGTTTATTATTACACCTACTAACAATATTAATTTAACATCTTATTCTATACTACTAACCTAGTTATTGCTAGTAGATTGCCTTACGACGAACTCTGTTTGGTTCGTAAACATCAAACATTTTATGATACGAAATGGGTCATAAGGGTAGTTTTCAAGATACAGAACAATAAATCGTGCACTTCGATCTGTCTAGACGTGGCGAATTATGTTTTATGGCCGCGAGAGGAAAGTCGGGTCCGAGAGCTGGCAGAAAGTTTGGAGAGGTGTTTGATACAAAGTTTAAATTTGTATTGTGATTTTTGGCGTCTATTGTTTCTTGTAGGGTGTTCAGATTATGTATAGCCAGACTGTTCTCTTTTTTTATTCACTATAGGCAAGCGCTTGACCACAATACACCTGATGGAAAGTGATGATGTGGTCCAAGATGGGACGCACTTACCTAGAAGGTGCCTATTCACTCTTGTTTTAGTTCACTGTTCACTTGTTCACTGGTAATAAGAACTTTAATTCATTAAGTATTAGTCTAGATAATTTACATGACTTTACAAAATATATATGTAAACGCGAGAAGGATTTGAAGTGACAACTGACAATCTAATAGCAATAACATGTGTATCCAGCTTCTATAATTCAACTTTTTAAATATATTTATTTATTTTGATCCGCTCCTGCTTCGTTCGGGTTGAATTTCTAAAATCCTTAGTAAATTTTTACGCAAAATCTCAAATTTTAGGCCTACCAGTTTAAGCAGTAATTCGATAGTAAGTAATATGTCAGATAGTCATTTTTTGTCTATTGAATGTCTAGAAATTCCAATATCAAAAATAACAGTTCTAATATTTTGACCATCACCAACCCATCGCCGCACCGGCTCACTACTCAGCATCGAATGAGATGGGTTTGGTCAAAGTCTACCACTCTGGTATTTAGTGTGGATTGGTAGACTTTACACACCTTTGAGAACATTTTGGACCACGCTAAGGCATACAGGTTTCCTCATAATGTTTTCTTTCGAGTTTTCGTTAAAGCTATGATATTTAACTGCTTAAAAGGCACATAACTCTCAAAAGTTAAAGGTTCTAGTCTATAAGTTGGTAAATCCAGAAGAATCGCCTTAAAAACACTAAGCTTTTATCAACCACCTTCGCAAAACTTCCAACAGCTCTCAGACTTTAGATATTGACGATAATTTATTTTATACCCACTGAAAAGATGACATTTGGAGTGAAGTCCTGTGTATAGTAGGTGAAATATCGCAAATACAAGAAAACCTCAGGTCCGAGAGCAATCAGTATGACACATCTCACGATTTAATATCGATAGAACTTTGCGAAATCCGTGAGAGAGCGTTAAAGCGACTCAAACTTTTGTCAGCTATAAAACGTGGTATTTCCAAACTTCATACATAGCCGGACATAAGCCTCGTCATCGTTGAATTTTATACAGTTTTTGTCACATTTTTATCTAGAGTTTTGTCATAGTCAAGTAATGATTTACTAGTGTTTATTTCGACTAGTCGAGAACACAACTTTGGTGAACTCATATTCTCGTATACAAATTTACGGCAGCTCTTCTTTGACTTGGGCGCGTTTGGAGCCCTCGTAGCTTTAGTTTTAGGTTTACATAAATAATTTATCACCGTTACATTTTTAGCTTACAAATCCAACTTATTGACAATCAAGTGAACATTGGTACCTATTTTGATTAAATGATTTGACTGAGCAATCTTCAACTTTTTCTCTTAATAACTGTCATTCTGATTGTGCTAGAACTGCTGAAATTACGTATGATTATACTTGGCCAGAAATTACATTTTATCTTTAACTTGCCTTAGATATTTTTGTCTAGACTGAGATTCAGTTTGTAGCTTGCGGAATGTAGTTATTTTTTTGTTTAGGTGCGAAAAAGTGTCATTATAGCATTATCATAAGCTAGTCTAGACTTTACAGTTTAAATTTACCATTTTTTAATTATGTTATTTTTGAGTTTGATTTTTTACAACCTCAAAGGACCGTTATGTGATTGGTATTAATTTCAACTTGATACTTCCACGCATTCCTGAGAATAAGGGTCAATTCACACCGCCGCGGAATGGAAGCGAATTTCTAAAATATTATAAAGCATATTGGCTTCTATCTCCACCACGTAAAACACAAACTCGCCCAAATGTAAAATTCGCCGGAATGCGCGGGAATTCCCGCGACTTCGCGGGAATTTTCTTTCTCAGTAGAAATTGATGCTTTATGGTGTGGAGATAGAAGTCAATATGCTATGTAATATTTTAGAAATTCGCTTCGATTCCGCCGCGGTGTAAGTTGAGCCTAAGGGTCTTGACTTAACAGACAGATGGACAGCGAAGCTTATTAGATAATAATAAAGACTGTAACGTAGTGATTTTATGAGGGTTCCTACTTCCTTTTAAGTTACGATAGCGTTAAAAATTTGTGGGTTTTCGTTTAACGGAATTTTCCCGGTTAGTTGATCTTTATCGCCTTTACATCTCCGTGGCCTAAGCATTTTCAAAGACGTTTTGAGATCAAAGAATTTTCTGCTTGATTTATCTTTATAAAGATGATCGCCAAAATATAAGTATGGAGTTTCTTTTATTAAAAGTTCTTGTCTATTTAATTACGACTTTTGGAATTTGTAACTTTAAAAAGAAGGATAAAATATTATTTTTAGTGGGTATTAAAAGCTTAAAGAGTATGATAATTTCACGCGCATTCTCAAAACCAGAGACGAAACTATTGAAAATCGCGTGATAATAAAAGTTTTTTTTAAATATTTTTATATCCTTTTATAGACTCTATATAGATTACTAAAGTGACATTCAAAATTAAGTTCCTTATCCTAATTCAAATTTACTTTCAACGTCTCGACAACGACAACCGAATCGACGATGTCTCTATTACCTAAGTTTGGAATACTTGCAATAGGTAAACTTGAAGTTTTGCATGTAGGCTTTATATCTATCTACAACATGGACCCCTACTATGACAAGATTTTCAAGAATTTGACCCGAGTAAAGTTGGAGCCGGTCAGCTATCTATACTAATCCATCCAATATCCATAATAATCCATACTAATATTATAAATGAGAAAGTGTGTCTGTCGGTCTGTCTGTCTGCTACCTTTTCACGGCCCACAGTTTAACCGATTCTGGCGAAATTTAGTACAGGGTTAGTTTATATCCCGGGGACGGACATAGGCTACTTTTTATCCCGAAAAATCAAAGAGTTCCCACGGGATTCCTAAAAACCCATCATGCATGACTTGCATGTTTGGTATCGAGGTAGCTTGCGTCCCTGTAATTGACTTAGGCAACTTTTTATCCCGGAAAATCAAACAGTTCCCAAGGGATCTTTAAAATCCTAAATCCACGCGGACGAAGGCGCGGCATCCTTTAGTTGTTAATAAGCAAAAAGGTATGCATACTTCTCCAAGTGTTACAGTTTTCGTATTGCATTTCGCAATAGTTTGGGAAGTTCCTGTAGTCCCCGTTATAGTTGCGGGCACATATTGCTTGTGTCCTGAAATATAATGATAAATTAGTATTCGAGAATTCCAAAACTTCAAGGACCTAAGTTAAAAACATAGGGAGGTATCCTATGTAATTTACTTAGGTATTAAACGGAATAGATGCAATCTTATGGAAATGAAAGATATTAAACAATATAGACTGATTGTATCCTGTTGGCTTTTATGAAAAGATTTTTATAATTTCAACTTCTTCAGAGAAGTCAGCAAGGAGTTCGTCAGTCCACTTTTCAAAATAATCACACTTCACACTATTATTATAGTATAGGGGAAAGTTTGTGTGTAGGTTTTATGTGTGTGTATGTTTGTTACTCCTTCACGCAAAAACTACTGGACGGATTTGGCTGAAATTTGGAATAGAGATAGATAATATCCTGGATTAGCACATAGGCTACTTTTTATCCCGGAAAATCAAAGAGTTCCCACGGGATTTAGAAAAACCTAAATCCACGTGGGCGACGTCGCGGGCATCGGCTAGTTAATTATATAGCAATGTGACTCTGGGTAGGATCCCGGGCCTAACCTCTAACTTTTTGGAGTTATTTTTAAATTAAATAGCTATTTGGAAATCAAATGTCTATTCCTATTACCAGTGGCCAAGCGCTTCTTAGAGGATAGAGGTCTGTGCTCAGTAGTGAGCCAGCAATGTTTGATGACAATGACTTACTTGTACATGGACGGACATTTCTCAATGAAGTTCCTGCAGCCCTTCACAAAGAAGTCCGTCGCCCAGAAGTTAGTGTCTTTAGGATATCTGATAACTGGTCGTCTATACTTCTTGGCTTGCTCACTGCTTTTGATTATGATTATGAGTATCAACAGTTTTGTTATACCTGAAAAAAAAGATTATGAAGTGCACTTTTTAGATGTTTGTCTAAGTGCCAAGTTGCCGCCAAGTGCGCAATTCAGTACATACAAGTGCAAATTAAAAGTTTATAACAACCCCGACAAGTGAAGGTTACTGTAACTAGAAAAGAGCTCATAACTTTCAAACGGCTAACCCGATTTTCTTGGATTATAGCTAAGAACACTCTCGACTAAGCCACCTTTCAAAAAAGAAAAACTAAATTAAAATTTAGGAGCTACGATGCCACAGACAGATACACAGATACACACGTCAAACTTACAACACCCCTCTTTTTGAGTCGGGGGCTAATAAATAAAATGGCTGTAACACTCGGAAGGAAGATAGACAGACAATCGCGTGGGTCAAAGTCTTTAATTTTTGGGATAAAAAGAAGCCAGGTCTTCAACTATAGGTATCCATTAAAAAATGAGGTCAATCCGTTGTTCCGTTGTGGCATGATAGAAGGACAAACCCACAAACAAACGTGTTAAGTGTAAGTTTGACGTGTATAGCTGTGTATCTGTGTAACTGTGTATCTGTGTATCTGTCTGTGGCATCGTAGCGCCTAAACGAATGAACCGATTTTAATTTAGTTTTTTTTGTTTGAAAGGTGGCTTGATTGAGAGTGTTCTTAGCTATAATCCAAAAATATTGGTACAGCCGTTTAAGAGTTATCAGCTCTTTTCTAGTTTTCTTGTAGAAAAGAAAGTTAGATAACCGTTAGGTTCATAATATTGTCAATTGACAAATGTCAAGCTGTCAAGATGGACGTTGCCTACATACATAATTATTTATTTGAAAATGATGTTTTGGAAAACTCAGACACTTTAGATCGTAGGCGCGGAATAGTCCAAGAAAATCAGTTCAGCCGTTTGAAAGTTATCAGGTCTTTTCGGTCTTTTCTAGTTGCTGTAACCTTCATTTGTCGGGGGTGTTATAAATTTTTAATTTACACTTGTTTAATATAAGTGATGACTGCCAATATTTTAACTAGTTGCCTGGCTCCGGAGCCTATATTATGCGAACCTAATTTTATTCTGACTCGCACTTGATCAGTCTTTTAATGTTTTTATATGAAAATTCAGGGCACTGTTTCAAGAAACTATATTTAACTCCAATACTCTACTATTTTTACGATGATAACACTTTCAATCTTATTGTTTGACATCGCGCAATTTTTAGTAGGTTTAGAAAATAAAACACGCATTTTAAACGTTGAACTACCTACCTACATTATATCTTGTAAACAGATTATATAAGATTTTAAAATAACCTCATAATTCCAAGCGCAGACCTCGGATTATAGTACGCAAAAAGATTGCGAATATAACTACTCTGTAACTCAAGCCGTCAACTGTCTTCAAAGAAACGATCCTTAAAAAATTGTAATAAGTACTTATGATCAACTCTCATCGACTCTTTGATAGAGAAGCTAAAATATAGTAATGAAGATATACATATTCTAACAGTATAATAATTGAGGAGCTGCTATACCTAAAGCGTCAAATGATGCCACTGATGCGTTTTGTGCTGAAATAAGATGGCATTATAGGTACTTAGAGGCCTTCCCGTTGTGCTATTCCCTTGTGCTCCGGGGTCAGCGGATAGCTATAAGACCTACCTACCTACCAAATTTCATGATTCTAGGTCAACGGGAATACCCTATAGGTTTCCTTGACAGACACGACAGACAGACAACGAAGTGATCTTAATATTAGAGTTAGATTTCCGTTTTTTTCCGTTTTTCCTTTTGAGGTCCAGAACCCTAAAAATGCGTAAAATCTATCACAGCTTCTCATAGTCTAAAGATGTCTCCTGTTAGACAATTAATATAGGTTTCCGACAAAAATCGGTCGTCTACGTTAGGTGTAAATAGTTTCACAAATATCACCCTAATTCCATCATCAGGGATTTCGTGTGGAAAATTAAATCGATCAGAAGGTACGTTACCATGTCGATTTCCCATATCGGTAGCCTTGAGAAACTCTAGGAATACCTTTTTCAATATAAACAACGAGTCAGGGTTTGGAAATCATTGGCTCTTATATTGTTATTTGTTAACTAAGTATACTGTAAACATCGGTTGGGCATGCTTTTTTTTGCTTATAATTTTTTTTATTTAGTTTATGTTTTTTTTCTTCTAATTTTTTTGGTAGAAAAATCTGCTTTTCAGATAGCTGGACTCTCGTGATTATGTGTGGAGTATGCCCGAAGTATACGAGTACCATTTGAAAAAGGACCTCGGATGTGTCGATACTATAGTGGGGCATACTTCGACTTTTCGCGAAAGTCCAGAAAATTTTAATATCAAAATGGTTTACTGCAGAGGCAAATTTTGTGTAGGTACCATCTATAAAATAATAGGGCAATGGCGCTTTTAATAATAATTTATGGACAATCGAGTGTTATATTGGTGCCAGGAAACAAACGAGTTTTGGCACGTAAAAACTGCAGGTTCAGCTGAATTTGGGCAGAGACCGAGGTCGTGCAAAATAAAGCGAGAAATCGTAATAGGATTCGTGGCTTGTTAGAACATTGGTGTTTAATGTCGCATGAAGTTCCGGTATTTGAACCATTTCTCGGCTCATTCTCCTTCAATTTATCATTTTCGCAATGTTTCACAAAGGTTTTGACATAGAAATCTATATCATACTAGACATTTCTGGTGTTTTCGCATGGATTTAGGAATAATGTGAAGATCCCGTTGGAAGTAGCCCATGTAGCCTTTCGGAATCCAGTTCGCTCTTTAACTGTTGGGCTGTTGATGCTCCTGTGTGACATATTTTCTTAAAAATAGAGAAAATAATTATTTGTTTATTTTAATGACAAATGTTTACAAACCCTGAAATAGCCGCGCTAGTAAAATTTTATGAGAATTCTATAACATTATATTATTATTAGTATAAAATGGTTTGTGAAAACAAAAAAGGAATATATTCTTTTGAAGTCTCACCCGTGCGATTTGCGTAGGTATAAGTTTATTTAAAATTATACCTTTAAATAATATATAAAAGGAAAAGCTGACTGACTGACTGACTGATCTATCAACGCCCAGCCCAAACTACTGGACGGATCTGGCTGAAATATGACGTAGACATCCGTCAAGAAAGGATTTTTGAAAATTCAACCCGAAGGGGGTAAAATAGGGTTTTGAAATCCACGCGGACGAAGTCGCGGGCATAAGCAGCTAGTTATTTACATAAAATAAATAACTGTAAAGTTAATTTAATATTATTATAACAAATAATTATTATTTGTGGTCGAGGTTATTATCAGTAAAATGGAAAACGACTTTGGATTTCTACTAGACTCACTTTCTTCCATCTTGGAAATGTATAATTACAAAATTGCTACATATTTAAGATAATAATTTGTCGCGCGTGAGCAATGGTTATAATTTCTAACCACCTGTGTCTAGGGAAATATTTAAGTGCCTAATTAAGAAGTAGTAGGTATTTAGTCACTCTCAAAGATCGAACTTGTGTTAAAAAACCGGCCAAATGCGAGTCAGACTCGCGCACCGAGGGTTCCGTACTCGGGTACTTTTCCGACATTTTGCACGATAAATCAAAAACTATTGTGCATAAAAATAAATAAAAATATGTTTTAGAATGTACAGGTTAAGCCCTTTCATATAATACCCCATTTGGTATAGTTATCTTACTTTGAAAATTGAAACATATTAAGTAATTTTTTTTTAAATGATGTAACCACAAATTCCTTCACTTGTGCTGTAAAACCTACCTACCTGCCAAATTTCATGATTCGAAGTCAACGGGAAGTACCCGTATAGATTTTCTTGACAGACACGACGGACGGACAGACAGACAGACAGCAAAGTGATCCTAGAAGGGTTCCGTTTTTCCTTTTGAGGTACGGAACCATAAAAAATAAGAAACATGACTGCCACGCCAAAAAATTAAGTAGTTTTCCAAAAGTTAGTTTTTTTTTTTTCAAAAATAAATAAAGCTAGTGTCACTTGGGATGATGTGAGGATTTGAACGATACTCCATAAACTCATATCTGTTCAGGCATTAAGAAGGATCTTGAACAGGTGTTACTTTGAAACTGAATATTTTAACAGAACTCCGGTAAACACAGATTACATAGTTCCAATCTCATTGAGTTTGTATTTACTATGCAAATATACGAATAATCTCCTCGTAAGAAAATACCTACATTAAATCCTTTCATAATATATCAGCATTCTAGCGACAGAATTTACAGATTTGCTTTACCCATAAGAGGCGTAGAGGGGGGAACCAATTTCTTAATTTTCCTGTAGTTTGTATGCAATTTCTAGTCTACATACCAAATTTCAGTCTTCTAGGACTTCGGGAAGTACCCTAGAATTACAGACTAGAAGTTTTGACTGTCAATAAATCTGAAACTAGGTATATAGTTACTATCTAAATTTACGAATAATATTCTCGTAAGAAAATACCTACATTAAATCCTTTCATAATATATTATCAACTTTGGAGATAACTTTCTGTAACATGAAAAACATAACGTCTCAGATAACATTTCTATCTAAGCTACGTTTCCCTTTCAGAATTTAATTTCCGGTTGCTAGAATGTCAGATATAGAACCTATATTTCCGGACTTGTTTGCAGTTTCAATAAAATACATGTATTATATTATTCCGAATCTGAGGCTTAAGAGGGGTCTCTCCGTCACTCGCTCCATACAAACGTAGTTCCAATTTCATTTGAATATTAAGCAACCAAAGTCCATGAAATTTTACAGACATATTCTAGAGACTAATATCTATGTCTGTGGTTTTCCAGATTTCTGTTAAAATATTCGGTTTCAAAGTTACGCGGTCTTAAAAATTTACATACAAATCTTTGAGCCCCTGTAATTTTAAAACTACATATTTTTAGAAAAATCTAAAACACCACAGATGCAGATATTAGTTTCTAGAATATGTCTGCAAAATTTCATGGACTTTGGTTGCTTAATATTCAAATGAAATTGGAACTACGATTGTATGAAGCGAGTGACGGAGAGAGCCCTGTTAAGCCACAGATTCGGAAAAATAATATAAAATTCCCTCAAGGCATATACCTACATTGGAGTCGGAAGTGAAGCGACGCGTTTTTTTAAATATTTCAGAGTATAATAAACTTTATCTCTAATCCATAACGTTCCAATTTGTATGAAGGAAATGGAAAAGATGATATCATTTGCAAGCATTTTCCAAGCATTTTCCCTAACAAACAAAAGACGAGTACCTAGTCCATACTAATAATGCGAACGAGTGTTTGTCTGTCTGTTACCTTTTCCCAAATCGTAAGGAATAGAGAATGCTGCACCTGGGTTTGCTCACACATTTTTGTTATTAGTTATATTCTAATAGTCTAATAGAGATGTGTGGCGAGTTCCAATCCGACTTGGCCAACGTGGCGGTATACCTATGGCTTAAACCTTCATATTTTAAAGGAGACCAGTAGTGAGCCAGCGACGGGTTGATCGTGATGATGATAATATCTTCTATGTAGCTGGTGAGTCTCAATTTTGGCCGCCATGGTCAGAAATTCGGTTAAGGGGACATTGCTATTATGTTATGATTAAATTTGTAATTTCACGGTCAAATTACGTCTCTTACCAGTTAATCGAATTGGACGAAAAGAATAACTTATCTTTTAAATTGATTCAGCGTACACTTTCTTTTTTCTTTTTTAGGGTTCCGTATCGAAGGGACCCTATTACTAAGCCTCTGCTGTCCGTCCACTTATCCATCCGTCCGTCCGTCTGTCTGTGAGTAGGCTGTATCTCGTGAACCGTAATAGGTAGAGATTCAAAATTTTCACGGAATGTTACACATATTGCCGCAATAACAACAAAATATAAAAATTTTGAAAAAAACCGGGACGGAAATTAAAACGAAATAAAAAGTGTTTTTGAACTATGGCGTGGAACCCTCCGTGTGCGAGTCCAACTCGCACTTGGCCGATTTTTTACTGTTCCGGAACGTGATACTTAAGAAAGAAGGAAAACTGTTTTATGGAATCTTTATGGTGTTTGTTGCTCCATTTGTCTCGAGTATTGTTGTAGGAAGCCAAGTTTGGTTTGTTTACTTTGTGTGTTATGTAGTCAAAGTCATACTTTTTTAACCCCCGACCCACAAAGAGGGGTGTTATAAGTTTGACATGTGTATCTGTCTGTGGCATCGTAGCTCCTAAACTAATGAACCGATTTTAATTTAGTTTTTTTTTTGTTTGAAAGGTGGCTTGATCGAGAGTGTTCTTAGCTATAATCTAAGAAAATCGGTTCAGCCGTTTGAAAGTTATCAGCTCTTTTCTAGTTACCGTAACCTTCACTTGTCGGGGGTGTTATAAATTTTTAATTTACACTGGTCATTGCTGTTTTAGGTTTGGCATCCCATACTTCCGTGATTTTAAGCTTATTTAGTAGTCGACATGACGGGTTAAAACACCAAAATACTCGTTATCTGCCATACTTCCATGTCATATAATAGTAGAAATGCGAAAGTGTGTCTGTTTGTCTATCTGTCTGCTAGCTTATCACAGCCCAACAGTTTAACCGATTTTGATATTTGGTACAGAGTTAGCTTACATACCGGGGGCGGACATGGAATTTTTATCCCGGAAAATTAAAGAGTTTCCATGGGATTCTTAAAGGCCCCATCCGTTTACCCGAAAAGGAGAATGATCATACACGGGCCACGCTTGTGTCAGAAGATAATTATTTTCATAATTTATGTTTTATTTTATAATTCAGTTTGGCATAAAAAATAAAGTGCTGACTATCCCGAGATTTTTTCCTCATTTTAAAAGTACTTCAATTGTTACTATACAGAAATCCAGTCTCCATTTTTATCGGTAAACATACCATAGTGATGTTATTTTACGAAATCGATGATCAAAATCGGTGGTGGTCGAGTTATAATCGATTAAAGACTATTATTTTCATAGTAATATTTTAAAAAATCGATATTTTTTTACAAACCATCTTGATCGAATCGAATCAACTCGATAAGTGCTAGTTGCAGGTCTATGGTTTTTGCTTTCTGTCAATTTCGATAATTGCAGTCGTAGTGTTCACATACTCTTTGATTGCAGTTTTCAGGGTGGTTCGAATTTAGATATTTTACTCCCATATTGTTGACCGTTGCGCGTTGTCTTGTACGTCGAGTTGAGAACTATATTTCCTTCGTATTAAGCTCCGTATATGCTATAACTTCATCATAAAAATATAGGTATAGGTAAATGCAATGGCACCTTGTACATCTTCAAATAGTGATTCATTGGGAATAACTATGTACTTGCACCATATAGGCAGCACTAAAATCGTCCTGGTGATATGTGGAAACTACTACCTACTTTACTTTACCTAATAAAACCTACTTACCAAACCTAACCTAACCTTTTACATAAAACTGTTTTTCTCAGAAACTGGGAGGAATAAATTAAAAATTCTTTTTTTATATGAAAGTAGGGATATCAAACTTTATTATATGTAAACTTTCATTGAGACACAAAAATATTCGTAAGTGGCCCAAACTCCATAGAGTGCTGGTCATTCTCTTTTCTGGAAATTATTGCTGGCGTTATTCATCTCATCCGCGTTTCAACGCAACACGTTGGGTATAGTAAGCTACTACGAGTAATTGACAGTCGAACAAAGGCGTCGTAAAAAAAGTAAATAGATGGTTAAGTTATTTCATCAATCTTAAAAAAAATGTTAACTTGCTGGTTAACTTTCAGTTTCATCAAGTTTTTGCATCTTTAGAAAGTTATTCTCCATATAACTAATCATCTTTTGTTCCTTTTTGATTTTCGCATTCTGTGCGATTTTTTTTGTAAAAAAACCAATTCGACACTTACGAGTTACGACATCCCCGCTTCGAGAGCAGTAAAGTTCATAGTGCTTAAAACTGCCATACTTATTTCAAGTTAGCCCACGTCCATCATAAAGTGCACCATCACTTACCATCAGGTGATATCACAGTCAAGGGCTAACTTGTATTGGAATAGGAGTAAAAAAATGAAAAAGGACAATCACCTTTCGGTATCAACGGCCTGTAAGTTGTAAGTATAAGAAAGTGCAAGTGTAACCCTATAGGAATAGAAAACAAGGGTGTATTGTATTACGACATTACAGGGACTAACTAATAAGAAAAATGTATGTATGTTTTTCTGTATGTAAAAAAGTGGTTTCGACTCTTATTAACTCGCTCACTGCGCATGATACTTATACCTTGACCTTAAGTTTGACGTGTGTATCTGTGTATCTGTCTGTGGCATCGTAGCTCCTAAAATAATGAACCGATTTTAATTTAGTTTTTTTTTTGTTTGAAAGGTAGCTTGATGGAGAGTGTTCTTAGCTATAATCCAAGAATATCGGTTCAGCCGTTTGAAAGTTATCAGCTCTTTTCTAGTCACTGTAACCTTCACTTGTCGGGGGTGTTATACATTTTTAATTTACTCTTGTAATTAGTGAAAAGGAAAACTAATGATATACCGATAAACTGTCATGCCACTTCAGCTTGGACTTAAAGAACTTTTTACCTAACAGAAAACATTAAAGTACATCACATCACACTTCACACTATCACATCACACTAATATTATAAAGGCGAAAGTGTGTGTGTATATATGTGTTTATGTGTGTGTATGTGTGTATGTTTGTTATTCTTTCACGCAAAAACTACTGGAAGGGTTTGGCTGTAATTTAGAATAGAAAAGGATTATACCCTGGATGAACACATATGCTACTTTTTATCCCGGAAAATCAGAGAGTTTACAAGGGATTTTAAGAAACCTATATCCACGCAAACGAAGTCGCGGGCATCAGCTAGTATGTACATGATTTTGAAAAGTGATGTCGTACACTTACACTTTAAAGATCTTGCACTAGTTTTGCATATTCACTGTTCTTACTATCTCTACGTAGGAATTGCATACAATTATATTATTAAAAAAATAAAAGTAGGGAAAGTCGAGTGCGTTTGCTACTACGGTTTCGAAACCGACCGGATCGTATTTTCCTAGGCATTAGAGATGGACCATTTCACTAATAGCATCATGTGAAAAATCACATGACACAACCTTTTCATAATTTAACACTTGCTATCTTACTAAAAGCTAAAATTCACAAAGTTTGATACCTAATTATAACATTTATTACTCCTGCTTTATCACACGTCATTGACTCGAGCTAAAGAGCGCGCTAGCGAGAACACTCGCATGTAGAAAGGGAATAATATCTAGTTCAATTAATGTAGCAAAACAATAGTTTGCTACGTTTCACGAAAAGCAAATTTTCGCCCTTACAAGTCTGAAAATTACCTTTCTTTGAAAATAAACCTGCGAAATAGCAGATCTAAATCGTAATAAACTAAAACTTATAATAAAACTGTAATTCCTAATAAAAAAATATTAAAGTAGCAAACGATTGTAAGAGCGGAAATTGAAAAATCACTCCGTTAAAAATCACTGTGAAGAAAAATAATGATTTCACCAAATGAAAATGATTTACATCAATCAATCATGCCCATCTCTACAAGGCATGGTGGCTGAATGGTTGTAGATCATTTAAATAGCGTAGTAACTGATCGCATTATTGACATTGGACGTTGATCAGTGGTGGCGTTGCACGGTGTCACGAATTTGCATAAAAAATCTGGTTTACAAAAAAAGTGCGTGAAGTGCCAGTGTTGTGGTTTATAACGTAAGTTAGTTTGTGTCTTGGAAATTGCAAGGTTATAGGTAGGTGAATGTTATGCTATGTTACAGTTTGCCCTTTGGTGCCCCTTGAGAATTAAGATGTTTGCACAGTGGTGGCTAGATTATAGTGATGGTTTTCATAGTAATACTACAGTATAAGGAGATAGCATTCCATCGCCTTTGATCTCGTGGTAAATGCCCCGGTATTATATACAGATCCCGGGTTGCTCATTGCTCGTCCCGCCTTACTCCCGATTGCTGTGTCTAGACGGCTTCGTAATCCTCAGCCCCTGTTCGGTAATAAGAACGTACCATCCTTTTTTTCCTGTCATTATTTGCAATCAGTCGGGGGACTATAAGCAGATTATTATTTGTGTTTTTGTTATTGAACACGAGAGAGCCATTGCTCCAACGTTCATCAGATATCGAGCACGTCAGCTCGTTTTAATCTTTTTACTTTTGGGGCAGCTAGAAGTTAGTTGGTAAGTGGGTTTCATCCACCCTTCATAGTGAAAATAATAACCGACATAGATCAACGGGTTGCTAGGCTGAAGTGGCAATGTGCAGTACACATATTTCAAAAAACTGATAGACGTTGGGGTCTCAAGGTAGGTAAGAATGGAGACTTCGCACCGGGAAGTGCAATGTTGGAAGACCACTAGTTGGACAGATATCAAGCGAGTTGCAGGGAGCCGCTGGATTCAGGCGGCATAAGACCGTGGCGTGTGAAAGTCCTTACAAGAGACATATTATGTCCAGAGTGACGTTTGTCGATTGATAATGGTGATAATGAAATCGACCTATTATTTATCGAACTGTGTAGGGACTTCATTCCCGCCATATTAGAGTGCGACGCAAGTAGGGACTTATACCTGCTATTTTGCTCCAAAATAGCTAAGGAAAGGAACAGAACAAGGCAATGAAGACCCAATGTTGTCTAGTATTATAGAATACCAAGATTAACATGGGTAAAAATTGCACTGTTCTGTTCTTTTCAAAAAATTGCACAGTAGCCTATATCTACATAAATATTACTATGTATTTCTATATAGTATTTTTTATATATAAATATTAAATAAAAAAAAAAAACAACTTACAAACGTCTCTGACACTACGTCAGAGGTAGCAGCGCCTCTTGTATTAGTGACAAGAGTTTAAAAAAAAAATGAAATCGACCGTCGTAAAAGTGATAGCAGCTACTGTGCGGCTAGCCTAACTGAAGCTTTGTGACCTTGTTATAAGACCTGAGTCGACCTTTATTGACCTCTCCAAAGTTAGAACTTTGACTTACATAAGAGCTTGCAATGTGTGGCAGAACTTTACCCACCCCCCACTTGCGGTTTATGTTCCAAATTAGGTACTTATATTTGTATTTTATTAGTTGATCTTACTTATCCCATTTTTCTCTTTTTTTGGGGTTTAGTCAACGACTATGGCATCCCCGTGAGTTACACAATTAAGTACACACAAAAAAAGTAAAAGCACAAAACACCGCATGAAAAAACAGAAAAACACAAACACAATATTAACACATTTTAATGAGCGACCCTATCTCTTCCATAGATAAATACGAATAAGTAGGTGTGTTATTACAATACCTATAAAAATTCCTCGGGAAATGTTCTGAGTAACAATGAAACCCGTATCGACTCGTACCCGTACCATTTTACTTACCGAAATTAAACTTTTTACTAATAGAGAAGGACTGATAATTATGTGTATATTAGGGCTATTAGTTATATATTGTTAAAAGTTAAGCTTTTACACCATCAATGTACGAAGCGGTTTGCTTCCTCGTTTCTAATCCGAACCACTAGTATATGGTATGCTCTTCCGGCATCAGTTTTCCCTCCCACCACTTTTAATATGGGTACCTTCAAGTCAAGAGTGAATAGGCAACTTCTAGGCAAGCGCGCTCCATCTTAGGCTGCATCATCACTTGCTAGCAGGTCTGATTGCAGCCAAGCGCTTGTCTATATAATTTAAAAGAAATGGTTTGGTATGTACCTATTAGCTTAAAATGACAAAGTTTGTGCCAGGGATAAGATAAACCCACTTCTAATGACTTATGTATTTTTTTAAAATGCTAAACAAACAATGTAAGAGCGTCTTGAAATAAAATTTTGGGGTTTTGATAAGTTCATTACAATTCGAAAAAACAATTTTTCCAGGGGCTTATTATGTTTTGAATAAAATAATACCTGTCGTCAAAGTTTTGCAATATCAAATTGAAGGCTTTGGTAATATAAAGAACACGTTAGCACAGTTTTTAAAGCTAATACAATTTTAAAATAAACTACTTTATCAATGCAATCCTACCTTGACCAAATATTGAAAATTACTACTAGTTATTCAGAACGATATTTTAGTGATAATTTTACAGCACACGTTATATTCAGAATTTTGCATACATTTGATTTCAAGAATGCTAGATTATAACTCAAGTCGCTGCACCATAAGGGTCCCTTTTATATCATTTTGGTATAAAACCCAAATAAGTGTAATTAAAAATTTATAACACCCCCGACAAGCGAAGGTTACAGTAACTAGAAAAGGGCTGATAACTTTCAAACGGCTGAACCGATTTTCTTGGATTTTAGCTAAGAACACTCTCGATCAAGCCACCTATCAAATAAAAAAAAACTAAATTAAAATCGGTTTATTAGTTTAGGAGCTACGATGCCACAGAGAGATACAAAGATACTACACACGTCAAACTTATAACACCCCCCTTTTTGGGGTCGGGGGTTGAAAAGAGCCAAAACTGAGCTATGAAAATAATTGAACTGAAATTGAACTGAATTTATTAGGTATATAGTTTGTTTCACACAAATGCGTCAGAACATTCTTAGAAAATTCATGGTTAAAAAGCTCATCAGTTGTACAACTACATGAATAATTGTGATACCTTGGTAATACCAACGAGGAAATAAATGATTGATCGATTGATTGATTGAATCAATAAGTTTCCGAGTATACTTAACAGGGCTCTCTCCGTCACTCGTTTCATACAACCGTAGTTCCAATTTCTTTTGAATATTAAGCTACCAAAGTCCATTAAATTTTGCAGACATATTCTAGAAAGTAATATCTGTGTCTGTGGTGTTTTAGATTTTTCTAAAAATATGTAGTTTTAAAATTACAGGGGCTCAAAGATTTGTACGAAAATTTTTAAGACCGCGTAACTTTGAAACCGAATATTTTAACAGAAATCTGGAAAACCACAGAAATAGATATTAGTTTCTAGAATATGTCTGCAAAATTTCATGGACTTTGGTTGCTTAATATTCAAATGAAATTGGAACTACGATTGTATGAAACAAGTGACGGAGAGAGCCCTCAATTTTGTGCACATTACCTATAACATGGTTTCGGCTACGTACCCTATAGTTTGCTTTTAAGCTTACAGGGAAGCTAAAAGCTTTTTCGTAGAAGTGAACCTTAAAAATTGACTTGCAAGAATAGAATAAAATGTACCAAAAAGATATAAACAGATAAAAATAATAGATACGCCAAGTAAAATGGCGGTTTCTACTTCCTAGCCACCGGCTTTAAAATCTTTACGATCAATCGAATAAATCAATAACATGATGTGTGTAATAAAGTGATGATAGCCTAATGGTTCATCACCTCCTATTTAGAGGGTCTCGTTTTGACCCCAGACACGCACCTCTAACATTTCGGAATAAAGGACCTACGTGCGTTCGTAGATTTTAGAGAAACCTACATCTCTTGTACTATCCAACACTAGCTTCTCCTTTCAGCAAAGGTTGCCTGGTAGAGATTGCTCTAAGCAATTAGGCCGCCTTTGCACACAATTGTTTTTTCTATTTTCTTCTTTGTGTGTTGTTTTTGTGTACAATAAAGTGTTCTCTCTATCTATCTATCTATCTATCTCTTTATAGCTTCATACTAATATTATAAATGCGAAAGTCTGTCTGCTACCTTTTCACGGCCCAACGGTTTAACCGATTCTGACGAAATTTAATACAGGGTTAGCTTATATCCCGGGGACGGACATAGGCCGTTTTTATCCCGGAAAATCAAAGAGTTCCCACGGGATTCCCAAAAACTTATCCGCTTAGCCGATTTGTATGAAAGGTACCGAGGTAGCTTGCGTCCCTGTAATTTGACACAGGCAACTATTTATCCCGGAAAATCAAACAGTTCCCACGGGATCTATAAAACTTAAGTCCACGCGGACGAAGTCGCGGGCATCGCCTAGTATTTAATAAATCAACAAACAATTTCGTATTTAAGTATTTAGTTCAGTTGAAGTTGTACAAAGTGCTTTATTTTCCTTTTTATTCATTCATAGAGGTGTATAAGGGAAACAAAATGTATTTGTTCATTTAAAATATAAATAATAATATTAATCAATGCGAAATAATTTCTACCAGCTTTCAATCAAAGTCGATTTTCCTGTGTATCTAAAACTCGTTTCCATTTCCAAGATACATTGGACACTCAAATGTAGGTAGTGCGAAATTTTGTTTCTGCGAGTTAGTGAAGTTATTTGTTTTAGTAGGTACGTGCAAATAAGGAACGTGATATGAATGAGCCCAGGCTCAGTTGAATGTTTATTTTCCTTTAACAATGTGTTTTGGTCCTTAAATCCAGGCATGAACATCGTCGTAGTTTAAAAAAAAAAAAAAAGAATATTAGCCATGTTAAATGACTAATATTCCCCTTTCCTCTCCAACTAAGCGTCAGGCTTGTGCTAGGAGTAGGTACGACAATAGTGCAACGGGCGGGGTTTGAACCGTCGACCTTTCGGTTTTCAGTCCACTCCTTTACCGGTTGAGCTATTGAGGCTCTGAATAATGTATCTACTACCTATCCTACGAATAACGAACGACAGGGTTTTGAAATTTGTTTACTCTAGAACGAAGTCACGGGTATAAACTAGTTAGAACTATATTATAATATGCACAGCGTATTTAACTAAGTAGTTTGTTGCCAAATTTTCCGAGTCTAAGCCATCATTTGTGCAATATGTTTAATCCTAACTAATATTATAAACGCGTAAGTTTGTATGTATGGTGGATGTATGGAAGTTTGTTACACTTTCTACTTTCTAAACTATTTGGCTGAAATTCGGAATAGAGATAGATTATACCCTGGATTAACACATAGGCTACTTTTTATCCCGAAAAATCAATGAGTTCCTACGGGATTTTTAAAAACCTATATCCACGGGAACGAAGTCGCGGGCATCAGCTAGTATAACATAATGGAATAAAATTAATGCAATAAGTACCTACTCTGTTTTTCATTCAGACATACGGAACCCTAAGGTTGAATATGAATATGGTTTGAATATTCACATTATAACTAAACTATGTACTTTTATACAGGCTGTTTGGTAATTAGAATATAATGACGACACGTTCCCATGTTACTTTGATCTGATAAATACAATGCTGAAGTAAAATGACGAAATAAAATTATAAAAATTTACATACAAAATTTTAAATTTTCATGGCCCTAATATGCCCTAACTCACTGAGATCGTTGGCCTCGGCCTATCTAAAGATGGCCAACGATCTCAGTGAGTTAGGGCACGGTAGGGTCATGAAAACTTTGATATAATTTTTTTTTTAATTTTGTATGGAAATTTTTATAATTTTATTTCGTCATTATACTTCAGCATTGTGTTTATCAGATCAAAGTAACATGGGAACGTGTCGTCATTATATACTAATTACCAAACACCCTGTATATGGAAAGCGTTAGGGAACGCGCTAGGGTACTTCTCTCAATAATTTTTATTGTATTGTTTCAGGACCTATCATGATGATTCTCAAGTTGGCTGCATTCCAAATAATCATCGTTGCTTTAACCGCTGCTGCATCCGATGATCGGTATCTCAGATATGTAAAAGATAGCTGTTATGTAAAGGGAGAAGCGTTCTCTTGCGTCAAATACAGAGCTCTGAAAATAGCTAAGAAAACCTTCTTTGGTGATATGAATAATAATGAAACTATACAAGCCAGTGCAATGATCAGTTTGGTGCCATTAGATGATGAAACTATACAAAATCTAACCCTCTCTGATGAAGTCGATTTACTCCAAAATGAACCTAGGGGCTTCTTGTCGGAGTGGACTGAAATTGCTAAGTACTTCATGAGCTTGGTTAAGGAGTTCTTCAAGATGAAAGCTTTGAGGGTCAATTTGCCTGAGGGTTCGAGGACTATTGAAGAACAGGAAGTTGAAGAAGATGGTGAGTTTGTTTTACTATATATCACACTAATATTATAAAGGCGAGAGTTTGTGTATATGTGTGTGTGTGTGTGTGTGTGTATGTTTGTTACTCCTTCACGCAAAAACTACTTGACGGATTTAGCTAAAAACTTGGAATGGAGATAGATAATATTCTGGATTAGCACATAGGCTACTTTTTATCCCGGAAAATCAAAGAGTTCCCACGGGATTTCAAAAATCTAAATCCACGCGGGCGAAGTCGCGGGCATCGGCTAGTTCGGTTATAATGGTTTTCGCTTGAACTTGCGTTATTTTATCACCGATGATATTATAATGGCTACTTATCTTCCATCCATTTATAGCTCTCTCAAAAAAGTGCTTTAATCTGACAAATAAAACGTATGCTATACGGGATCCCACGGGATTTCGAAAAACCTAAATCCACGCGGGCGAAGTTGCGGGCATTATAAATTATAATTAGGGATAGATTCAAATTATAGATTATACGATCAGAAATTAATTGCTAATTTGGCCTTTATAAACAAATGATGGCTGTAAATTATTGTAAACATTAAATTATTATAAGTACTTAAACTTACATGCCCGCTGCTTTAATTTTCCGGAGCAAAAATATACTACGTCAGTATCATAGGGATTAAAGCTACGTATCTTTCTTTATCGTGAAAAGGTTACAAAAAGACAGACAGGTAGACCAGATAGACATACTTTCGTATATATAACACGAATGCTCAAAAAAAGGAGTGTAGGTAATGTTTCAGGTTTCATGTACTCTATGTATGCATTTGACTTTTTTTAATCCGCCATAACTATTAAATGCCGCAACATATTTGGATATGTTGTATGTTAAAAAACTACATCATCCCGAATGACGTTTTAACTATCGTTTGTAACATTAATAATAGTAAATGAATTGTTATATTAATATTTATTCAAAATAATAACATTGTCTAATATAATTGGATCGTAAAGTTAATAAAACGTTAACAGGGCTCTCTCCGTCACTCGCTTCGTACAATCGTAATTCCAATTTCATTTGAATATTAAGCAACCAAAGTCCATAAAATTTTGCAGACATACCTATTCTAGAAACTAATATCTGTCTGTGGTGTTTTAGATTTTTCTAAAAATACCTATGTAGTTTTAAAATTACAGGGGCTCAAAGATTTCTATGTAAATTCTTAAGACCGCGTAACTTTGAAACCGAATATTTTAACAGAAATCTGGAAAACCACAGACATAGATATTAGTTTCTAGAATATGTCTGCAAAATTTCATGGACTTTGGAATATTCAAATGAAATTGGAACTACGTTTGTATGAAACGAGCGACGGAGAGACCCTTCTTAATAGCGTTAAATGGTAAAACACCTGGGTTTTTATTAGTGTCAAAACTAGACTTAGTTTAAAAACTCGTGCAAAATCGGAACCAGTCTCTAGTACCTCAGGACTTATTATACTTATACAAACTAACTTAAACGAAACTAATTCAAATCACGTTTAGTAATAAATTAGTATCCGTCCCCGTAATCTATTAGGGCATGTCGTCGGTAGGCTAGATTGATTGATTAGCCTAACCCTATCTAACGGACGAGTTAAATTAAATTGATTTAGTTTTACTGTCCATCAACTTTTAGGCTTGATTAAATTGACGGAGTTTTTTTTAGTTTATAGACTAGCGCTTGGCTGCAATCAGACCTGCTAGCAAGTGATGATGCAGCCTAAGATGGAGCGCGCTTGCCTAGAAGTTGCCTATTCACTCTTGACTAGAAGGTATCCATATTAAAAGTGGAGGTGAAAACTGCTGTCGGAAGGGCATTCCATATCCTAGCCATACCCTAGAGTTCCAGGGTTTGGAGTTCAAAGTTCTACTTTCGCATTAAGTACATGTTTTTACCGTTATAGTCAACTACTAAAGATCCAATAGTCATTGAATCCTTATCACCCTATTTCAACTAATATTATAAAGGCGAAAGTTTGTATGCATATGCATATGTGTATAATATGTGTATAATGTATATATGTGTTACTCTTTCACGCAAAAACTACTGGACGGATTTGGCTGAAAAGAATGGAGATAGATTATACCCTGAATTATTATTACATGTGTAAATTAAAATTTATAACACTCCCGACAAGTGAAGGTTACAGTAACTAGAAAAGATCTGATAACTTTCAAACGGCTGACCCGATTTTCTTGGATTGTAGCTAAGAACACTCTCGATCAAGCCACCTTTCAAAAAAACTAAATTAAAATCGGTTCACTAGTTTAGGAGCTACGATGCCACAGACAGATACACAAATACACACGTCAAACTTATAACACCCCTCTTTTTGGGTCGGGGGTTAAAAATATAAGAGCGAGGCCCAACTCGCATTTGACTAGTTTTTATATAATTCGTATTTCGTAGTCATGATGCAGTCATGTAAATAACAATAATTGACCAATCATAGCTCGCTAGAGGGTAGTGCGTCATAGGCGACGAAATTTTCTTTTGAAGAAAATTTCATAGGGTATTTGAATATGGCTACGGCACAGCTACGGTTTGAGTACGGTTAATCGTTGGCTTACGAGTTATTGGGGCTATAATATTTTACGTCTTTAGCTGAGGCTTAAGAGGAGTCTCCTTCGAGAGCTCTCGAGTGAGCTCCAGAAAAAATTAAGTTTTATTCTTATACTAGAGGATGCCCGCGACTTCGTCCACGTGGATTTAGGCTTTTAAAAATGCCTATGTCAATTACAGGGACGCTACCTCGGTACCAAATTTCATACAAATCGCTTAAGCGGATGAGTTTTTGGGAATCCCGTGGGAACTCTTTGATTTTCCGGGATAAAAAGTAGCCTATGTGCTAATCCAGGATATTATCTATCTCCATTCTCAATTTCAACCCAATCCGTCAAGAAGTTTTTGCGTGAAGGAGTAACAAACATACACACACACACACACACACAAACACACACACACACACATACAAACTTTCACCTTTATAATATTAGTGTGATTTTACTAGCTTATGGCCGCGATTTCGTCCGCGAACCCCTATAAAATTTAAATGTTATATTAACTATTAACCCTTATTTTTAGGGGTTAAGTTTTCAAAAATCTGTGTCTGCATGCCAAATTTCAGCCCGATCCGTCCAGTAGTTCGTGCTGTGCGTTGATAGATCAGTCAGTAAGTCAACTTTTCCTTTTATTCAATCAAACTCATACCTATGACATACCTACTTCTATTTAGCAAGGTTAAGGTTATTGAAGCAAGGTCTCACAGCATAAGTAAAAAATAACCAAAATCGATATTTTGTAGTTACCTATATCACATAACAAATACCCGTCAAGTGCGAGTCGGACTTGCGCACGAAGGGTCCCGTACCATTGTACAAGATATGTGGTTTTAATAAAAACTGACATACTCCTCCCAGGTTAGCCCGCTTCCATTTTAGACTGCATCATCACTATGTGTATTGGATTTGTCTGCTTAAGAGGGGTCTATCTGTCACTCGCTCCATACAAACGTAGTTCCAATTTCATTTGAATATTAAGCAAAGTCCATGAAATTTTGCAAACATATTCTAGAAACTAATATATATGCCTGTGGTTTTCCAGATTTCTGTTAAAATATTCGGTTTCAAAGTTACGAGGTCTTAAAAATTCACATGCAAATCTTTGAGCCCCTGTAATTTTAAAACTACATATTTTTAGGAAAATCTAAATTGGTTGCTTAATATTCAAACGAAATTGGGACTACGATTGTATGGAAGAAGTGACGGAGAGAGCCCTGTTAAGTTTCAAAGGGAGAGCTAGAACCAGAAACATAATGGCATCTGAGTAAACAAGCTAGTCCAATTAGTCCCAAAGGGTTGTTCTAGATTAGCAATACAGTAAACATGTTGGGTTTAGCCACTAAATATAAACAGCAAAGCGGGCAAAGCTAAATTGCGGCGGTTGGCTGTTGTTACGTATTACGATTAACAGCTTCATACTAAACTTGTAGCTTTCCTTACTAAAATTAACGTTGTGAAAGTTGTATCTATGTAGGTACATAGATATTTATCAATAAAAAAATTACGCACTGGATAAGTCATTTCGAATAAAATTACGCACTGGACAAGTCATTTCGAATAAAATTACGCACTGGATAAGTCATTTGGAATAAAATTATGCACTGGATAAGTCATTTCGAATAAAATTACGCACTGGATAAGTCATTTCGAATAAAATTTTTGCAGTCTACAATTAGATTTTGCTTACAATAATTTTATGTGCAGCGTCTTACAAATTTTGACAGCTTTGTAGACAAGTGTAAATTAAAAATTTATAACACCCCCGATAAGTGAAGGTTACAGTAAGAACTAGAAAAGAGCTGATAACTTTCAAACGGCTGAACCGATTTTCTTGGATTATAGCTAAGAACACTCTCGATCAAGCCACCTTTCAAACAAAAAAAAACTAAATTAACATCGGTTCACTAGTTTAGGAGCTACAATGCCACAGAAAAATACACAGATACACCGATACACACGTCGAACTTATAACACCCCTCTTTTTGGGTCGGGGGTTAAAAAACAGATCATCTCCGAAAACTTAGTGGCGCATTAAATGTAATATTGCTTTTTATGTCCCAAAAATAATACATTAATCCCTCAGAATTCATTAGCGAAAGATTTTAGGAATAGCTTTTGTAGCCTAGCCAAGCTTTTGAGTATTCAGTATACCAGTCGTTCAGGGTGCGTTGACTTGCAAACGACATCGGAAAATAGTCGTTGGACAAATACTTATAAGTAAGTGTGTAAAAGCAACTCTACGAATATATTTATTACTAGAGGATGCCCGCGACTTCGTTCGCGTGGATATCGGTTCTTAAAGATCCCGTGGGAACTGTTTGATTTCCCCGATGAAATGTTGCCTATGTCAATTACAGGGACGCAAACTACCTCGGTACCAAACTTCATACAAGTCAGTTAAGCGGATAGTATTTTAGGAATCCCGTAGGAACTCTTTAATTTTCCGGGATAAAAAGTAGCCTATGTCCGTCCCCGGGATATAAGCTAACCCTGTACCAAATTTCGTCAGAATCGGTTACACTGTTGGGCCGTGAAAAGGTAGCAGACAGACAGACAGACACACTTTCGCATTTATAATATTAGTATGGATAGTATGGATTATTAACACAGCACTTTGCATGTTCAAGATGGTTTTAGGCATTCCGTAAGCACGTTGAAGCAAACAAGAAAATACTTGTATATATCGAGAGACAAGAGAATCCTTTCAGTTTGGAGTGCCAGTGAAAGCTTTATCTGGCTGACATTGCTTGAGATCATAGATCGACGCGGTCGTCCTATAGAATAAGATCAGATTACAGCAGCTGATTCAGCTAGGCGAGTGGATCAATTGATCAAGTTATCGTTGTCATTGTTATCTCAGCCAGGCTTAGACTGCTTGATATATCAATGGATCAAGTCATCGTTGTCATTATCATCTCAACCAATAGACTTAGACAGCTGGATATCAATTGCAATAATAGCTACAGAAAAATCTTGTGTTGCTTAATCCCAGCGACTTCCAGTAACTGCCTAGAGGTCATCTATTCAAAAAGTGGGGGGAGGGGGGTTATCAGTGCTGCGCTTTCTGACGTGAGGTCGCCATTCAAGCACTTTGAGATCTAAACGTCTATCCGTTCTTTGAACTATTGGCTTGCAGAATTGCAGAATCAAAAATAATATTTAAATTCAAATTTCAAAATTTACTTATTTTCAAAAAGTCATACATCTTAAAAATAACTCACATAAATAATACTTATTTGCACACACAATATACAATATGATACTGTGCACACAACTATTTAAACAAATATATAAGTCTCCTATTCATTCATTTGTAAACAAAACTAAAATTTTGACTAAACTAAAATTAGTCTGTACTAAAATATTATTATACCTGCCGATACTTTTTCTTCTTCTCGC
Organism: Maniola jurtina; assembly: GCF_905333055.1. Classification (NCBI taxonomy): domain Eukaryota; kingdom Metazoa; phylum Arthropoda; class Insecta; order Lepidoptera; family Nymphalidae; genus Maniola; species Maniola jurtina. The sequence goes on along the minus strand of NC_060052.1, from coordinate 3,427,053 downwards.
GTCGGTTTCACAGCTTTGGGGATCATGGTCCTCTCGATATATCACTTTCTTCACGATGTTGTGCCATATTGGAAACTATGCGAAAGACATTGCAAAAGGGTATATCGATCGCTTCTCCTATTTGTTCAGACCAAAACAATGTCTCGAGCTGCACTCGCAGGGCCTCTTTCCTCCGATCTTGCGAGTAACTTGACCATATTGTCGCACGTGACATTTTGACTACAACAGATTATTTAGCGACCAATATACGCGTGGGCTAACGGAAAGGGCAGATCATTTAGACACAAGTGCACCATGATGCTTTCAGGCGGGCTAAGCCACCATATTGGTACTTAAAATTTTAGAGTTTGGATAGAATTCTCAATTGCTTTTGTGTTGTATCATCAAATAAACTTTTGTGAAAAGCGCCACTTTGTGCTCAAGGGTTTTGAGACAATAGACCAAGGCGTGATAATTGAAACTTTCAAATTGACTTTACACAGACATATTCAACGAGCACAATGCACTGATAGAGGGGTCTCTCCGTCACTCGCTCCATACAAACGTAGTTCGTCTCTCATTGGAATACTAACTAATCATACTCGATGGAATTTTGTAGAAACGTTCCAGAAACTAATATCTATGTCTGTGGTTTTCCAGATTTCCGTTAAAATATTCGGTTTCAAAGTTACGCGGTCTTAAAAATTCACATACATATCTTTGAGCCCCTGTAATTTTAAAACTACATACATTTTAGTAAAATCTAAAACATCACAGGCACAGATATTAGTTTCTAGAATATGTCTGCAAAATTTCATGGACTTTGGTTGCTTAATATTCAAATGAAATTGGAACTACGATTGTATGGAGTAAGTGAGGGAGAGCCCCTGTTAACACAATATGTTCACAACACTGCCGTCCTTTTCAGGGTTTTGTACCCCAAGGGTGCCAACGGGAACCTTTTACTAAGCCTGAAGGAATTTGAAGTAAAACTTTTAGAATCGCGATATCTCAGGAATGGTGATTCTTAGAAAAAAAAGTTTAAAACAATTTTAGAAGATAATTTTATGATCTACTTCTTATTATTACTTGTACTTTTTATGATGCCCGCGACTTCATCCGCGTGGATTTAGATTTTTGTAGATCCCGTGGGAACTGTTCGATTTTCCGGGATAAAAACCAATTTCGATTACAGGCACGCAAGCTACTTCGGTACCAAATTTCATACAAATTGGTTAAATGGATGGGTCTTTAGGAATCCCGCGGGAACTCTTTGATTTTCCGGGATAAAAAGTAGCCTATGTCCGTCCCCGGGATATAAGCTAACCCTGTACCTTTCGTCAGAATTGGTTACACTGTTGGGCCGTGAAAAGGTAGCAGACAGACAGACAGACAGATAGACACACTTTCGCATTTATAATATTAGTATGGACTATCCGATACTGATCAAGTAGCCTATGTCCGTCCCCGGGATGTAAGTTAACTCTATACCTTTCATCAAAATCGGTTAAACTGTTGGACCGTGATAAGCTAGTAGACAGACAGACAGACACACTTTCGCATTTATAATATTAGTATGGATAGTGAAAAATAAGCTTTAGGCCATACAATTTCGATTAAACAAACACAGTTAAGAACATAATGAGGAAAAGTGTTAACGCTGCATCGAAAGTAATTGGATTGAATCGTGGGAAAAAGAACGAAGCTAATTTGGAACTAATCTTTGTACTCGATAACTTTGAATTGCCAATTATTAGTTTTTTGGGGTCAGGTGAAACTTTAAGAATAAACTTTATAAGTACCTACTTATCAACTTATGAGATACAACATATTTTGTTTCATACTGAGCGAATTCTTTTCGTTATGAAATAGCTTAGGCCCGCGACTTCGTCCGCGTGGGCTACACAAATTTCAAACCCCGTTTTACCCCGTTAGGGGTTAAATTTTCAAAGTTTTGCTTAGCGGATGTCTACGTCAGAATCTGCATGCCAAATTCCAGCCCGATCCGTCCAATAGTTTGAGCTGTGCGTTGATAGAGCAGTCAGTCAGTCAGTGAGTTGAACAGTCTGATTAATTTATCAGACTGACCAACTTAACAATACCGCTAAGTCTTTGCTAGCATTCTGGTCACACCCTGTATATTATATTCTGTAATAAATTAAATTAAGTTTTAGTTTTTGTGTTTGTCGTCATTGAAGTAGAGTCATTAAAATGTTATAATTTATACTTTAATCAACCGCTGCCATTGTAATAATACAGGACTGGTTTATTACATTACTAGATGATGCCCGCAGCTTCGCCCGCGTGGATTGGTCAGATCCCCTGCAGCATCAGGATTGAGGAGTTGGAATCCAAATTTTTTATGGAATAATTTCACAAAGTTCCTCTATCGATTAAAAAAATACGCAAATCGGTTCAGAAATCTCGGGGATGTCAGTGTACATAAGTAGAAAAACACAACTCCTTCATTTTTAAAGTCGGTTAATAAAGTAGCCTAAATTACTCCTTGCTTAAGCCTCTACTTGTCTGTGAAAGTCCCCTCAAAATAGGTTCAGCCATTCCGAAGATTAGCCCGTTCAAACAGACAGACACTTCAATTTTATTCATTAGTAATATAATAGAGATGACTACCTTCATTATGTGCATATCCTATTGTTATAATAACCATATAATCGTCACGTTTCAGCCCGTGGTAAAAGGAAGAGGCTAGCGATAATGATCCCATTCCTGAACCTCCTCGCAACACTGAAGGTTAAAATGCTGCTCATCCCAATACTCCTCGCTGTTATGCTGATCAAGAAATTGCTGCTGATTGCAGCATTGTTGCTGCCCGGTTTGCTCAGTACGCTGAAGGCTTGTAAGGTCAGTAAAGGATATAATAATGTCACTGGATGATACACGTGGATATAGATTTTTAGAAATCCCGTGAGAACTCTTTGATTTTCGTGGACAAAAAGTAGCCTGAATACGTTACCGGGATGTAAGCTAATTCTCTACTAAAATTGGTCAAAATCGGTCAAATGGATAAGCCGTGAAAAGCTAGCAAACAGACAGACAGACAAACACAGAGACAGACACACTTTCCATCCCATAAAATAGTTTTAACCAAGTATATGTTGTAATAGAAGATAAAATAAAATTGATAAATAAATAGAAAAAATGAAATGTTCGCATAAAAAATGAAAAAAAAATTGAACAGGGTGTTAAAATTGATATTTTACCCAAATTAAATACTTGGTAGATAGAATTTATATTACTGGTAATGAATCCTACATTCTCGAAAACTCCTAACGTAAAACTAAAGACCAAACATTTTAGTTTTCCAAATCCGTTTTTCAACTAAAACTTTAATTAAATTGGGAAAGTAATAATACCTTTTCACGAGAACCCAGTTTCCAGTAAGAATAGAGATATTTACTGCTAATTGCGGTGGTCCCAAAACTAATTAGTTTTTGTTACATAAGTAGGTAGATAGTAACCTGTAAAAAGCGGTAATAGCTTAGTAGTTAGAACGTCTGCATCCTATTGAGGGGATCCGGGATTCGATTCCGGACACGCACTTCTAACTTGTTCGGAGCTATGCGTGCTGTTACAACCCTAGCCTACCCTACATTTCACCAAATAAGTCAGTTTTTAACCCCCGACCCAAAAGAGGGGTGTTATAAGTTTGACGTATGTATCTGTGTATCTGTCTGTGACATCGTAGCTCCTAAACTAATGAACCGATTTTAATTTAGTTTTTTTTTTGTTTGAAAGGTGGCTTGATCGCGAGAGAGTGTTCTTAGGTATAATCCAAGAAAATCGGTTCAGCCGTTTGAAAGTTATCAGCTCTTTTCTAGTTACTGTAACCTTTACTTGTCGGGGGTGTTATAAATTTTAAATTTACACTTGTCAATTCTTCAGTCCCATCCGCTAATGGTTTAACTGTATGCTGGTAGATAAATATACTGACATGTCTACTAGGTGCCTATTAGATATGTACATATATTTACATTTTATGCATAAATCAATAGACATAATCCATACAACTTTTATCATAAGCACTCGATATGGGCTTTTATTGATAAAGAGCACGCGAATAGCATTTCTACCATTAAAATTCTAAGTATAGTGTACATTGATAATGAAGTTCGAGTATACATCAACAAGTAACAAATTAGAAGTTTAAATATTAAGCAAACTTTTCAAAAGTCAAAGTTTATTTTAATGTACCAAAAAGGAGTGAAAAAAATACACAAAATATAATAAACACAAAATATGCCCAGGTCAAACACGAATAAAAGAAAAAGGAATGATCAGACCAGCCAGAAGGAATAAGAGTGGACTGAATTCCGAAAGGTCGGCGGTTCAAACCCCAGCCGTTGCACTATTGTCGTGCCCACTCCTAGCACAAGCTTTACGCTTAGTTGGAGGGGAAAGGGAAATATTAGTCATGATTAAAATGGCTAATATTCTTTTTTTTTTAAATGAACAAAAATGATGACGCAGCTTTAGTTGGAGCGCGCTTGCTTAGATAATGCCTAGTATTCACTCTTGCCTTGAAAAACATTCCTACACCTTAGCAGTTCTTATCAGAAACGTCGAAAGAAAAATCTAAAGTGTTGTTTGACCTCATTCCACCCTCCTTTTTCTACAACTGCACCGCACGCCACCGCAAGCAATTTCACCCCTCACCACCTGGGTGGCTGGTGCACTTCGACCGCCTGTATACCACATCCTTTTTTCCACGCACATGCAAACTGTGGAATCAACTGCCTTCTGCGGTGTCTTTATTAGATTCCAACATGGGGTTATTCAAGGCGGACCAACAAATTCCTAAAAGGCTGGCAACTATTGGCGGTTCCTCTGGTGCTGCAAGTGTTCATGGGCGGCGGTAATCACTTAACATCAGGCGACCCACCTGCTCGTTTTTTTTTTTTTTTTTAAATTGGTTGTCTGTAAAGTCGGTTTACTGACGATAGTTGAACGTGACAACAAAGGCCGATTGTGCTTCTTTATCGCTCGTTCCGCGCTCTCGCTTGCACTTCAAGCCTTACATGGAACGACTCATGCGGCGTTACCTCAGAGCGAGGTAACGCCGCATGAGTCATGTTTTTTCGTGCGTGCAGCCGGCTCTATCGAATTATAAGACGTTGTCACGTCAAAAAATTGGTTGTCTGTAAAGTCGGTTTACTGACGATAGTTGAACGTGACAACAAAGGCCGATTGTGCTTCTTTGTCGCTCGTTCCGCACTCTCGCTTGCACTTCAAGCCTTACATGGAACGACTCATGCGGCGTTACCTCAGAGCGAGGTAACGCCGCATGAGTCATGTTTTTTCGTGCGTGCAGCCGGCTCTATCGAATTATAAGACGTTGTCACGTCAAAAAAGTTACTTATTAAAATTCCATTATTTCTGTTTCAGCAACACCACCATCCGATGTCCCACTACTCATACTTCGGGAGCGATACCTCGGACTACAACTCCGACTACGCTAACAGCTACTCGTATTCATCAGGCGGAGGCTATGGCAAGGACTGGCCTTCCAACCGCGCGTACTCCCTGTCAAAACACAGGCCTACGGCTGCGCCGGTGTATATCACTGCACCTGGTGCTGTCGCTTAACTCAATTCTTCACACTAATATTATAAAGGCGAAAGTTCGTATGTGTGTGTGTGTGTGTGTGTGTATGTTTGTTACTCCTTCACGCTAAAACCACTGGACGGATTTGGCCGAAATTCGGAATGGAGATAGATAAAATCCTGGATTAGCACATAGGCTACTTTTTATCCCGGAAAATCAAAGAGTTCCCATGGGATTTCGAAAAACCTAAATCCACGCGGACGAAGTCGCGGGCGTCAGCTAGTATTTTATACTACGCGATGTCTGCTTGGATTTGGGTTTTGAAAATCCCGTACGACATCCTTGGAACACAAAGTAGCCTATGTCACTCATGCAAAATAATCATTTGTAGTAATTGAAGGACAAACCAAAAAACTAACATTTAGAATAATTAGATAAAGATAGGCATATCTGTCTCCGGTACGCGCAGCGTTTTCTGAACCAAATTTCACCAAAATCGGTTAAATCCTTATGCCGTGAAAATGTAACAGATACAATTTCGCATTTATATTAATGACAGAATTAATAATAGTACTAAATTAGTATGGATTCTTTGCTAATTCGTAGATATTAAGACCTTTAGGACCTGTTGTATCTCGTTATATCGCAGTTTGTAACGTCGTAATTTAATCTTACTCTAACTTCCCCTATTACCTACTATGTTAGCTAGGTACCTAGTACCACCTTTTTTGTTTATTAATATATTGGTAGTTGTAATTTTATTTAGGTAACTTTTCAAGCATTTAACTATTTTTATAAGCTTGTAAGTAATATTTATTGGTATTTGTAACTTTTTTTATGGTCAGTTTATTGCATTTAAAAATCATGTTTTTATTATCTTTATAATTACATAACTGTATTTGATGCTTCAACCGAATAAAAGTGCAATCGGAAAAGTCAATTTCACGGGAGATAAAAAACCAAAAATTCTGTCATTTTTTTGATTACGACTTTATTTGGTTGGAGCATAGTACAATACTATAATATTATGTAGATACGTTTTTAAACTATAAAATATGACCTACCTGATACATAAGTTAAGGAACATTTCAAAGAAAAAGTTGCTTTTACGATTTTCACTTAAAACTTTCTATTTTCAATTTGAATTAAAGCTGCTGTCTGCTAAATTGTTCAAAAACTCGCCACTTGTAAGAGGATTTCTACAGTGAAAGTTCGCAATTTAATGTATTAATAATTGCCTACTTCGAAAGGCTTAGGGCGGCCATTTTGTATTTGGCCGTGAATTAAAGATCACTTGTACTGTTTTGTTCAATTGTAATGCCTATCACAGACGATCGATAATATTGTAAGAGATCCAATAAACACCCGAGAAAATAGAACGAAAGATATATTGGGGCAAGATTTCTGCAATTTTGTTGTAAACATCAGCCCGGCTAGCATGGGCAGTAGATAAAAATTATATCCCCCGATTATATCCACTGATTTCTATGACATCGGGGACATAGAATCGGGGATATAATTTTTATCTACTGCCTATGCTAGCCGGGCAGCTCTAGACTAAAATGTCAGATACAAATCTAGCGCTATTCATTTTCATTATTATAGGGATAGAAATACATTTTATATCTGCCATTATAGTTTAGTTTACAGATTGAAATAATCATAATATTGTACTCATACTGTATAACGCATAATTTGTCTGGCTTCTCATAACAATAAATAGAGTTACTTATAATTAATTCTCGCTGATCCGATCCGATTTTTGAAACGTCACGCTTAGCTCCAAAATTTAAAGCTGCAATATTATATTTGCAATCGCCTCTGATTGGCTGACACTCTCTCACTATTGGCTAAAATGCACAGTTGCAGAAAGAATACTAAGGTTCAGCCAATTACAACAATTGCGATAGTTACAACTACTTTGCTAGTACCCCAGAACATATGAGTGTACCTACTTGTACCCACATACGAGTAATTATGCTAAAGCAAAAGCTATGCGTATAGTCGGCATAAAATCGGAATTCGAAACTGCTGAAATCATCTGAAATTCAATCGTCGATGAATAAAACTCGGTCTTCGACAAAATGGGTTGTCTGCGTTAGTCTTAGGGCTTTTGTTATTTTATTCCACTCTAATTGGTATTAATTGTCTATTATTAGTACCTACTCAAGATACTTGAAATAATTTTCTTCAACTTTTAACGCAAAAAATGATAATTACTTAAATAAAATAGGCATATGAAATGCCTATTTTATACCTATTTTTCATAAAATAGGTATTTCATATTATAAAATAGCTATTTTATTTAAGTAATTTTATTATTTTTTGCGTTTGATTTAAGTATTTGTTAATACATATTGATTTTGTAAGTAAGTTATTGATTATTTATTGCTAACTTATAATGTAAATTAATTTATTCGAACTATTTATTTTAATTCATAGGACACAACAAGTTATGAATTATATTTATTTAATAAATGTTTTTACGCTTTTATTTCCCATTTTAAATAATAATTTTTAGGACCCTGCCAATCTCCAATTAACAAACGCTATGGCCTTTTCTTATTCTGAGAAGAGAGACTCAGTTCAGTAATAAACCCAGTGCTGGTTGGCGAATAAATATCCATTTTAGCACATCCTCTATACATTTTTGAACCTTAAGATGTACTAAAACTGGAAACCCCTAATTTTAGTTCAAATTATGATGTGAAATCAAAGGACCAAATGGACAACAAATGTTTTTTACAAAAATTTGATGAATAAAAGTTTTTGCATCTATTTCTCATCTTCATTTTGCGTAATAAGTAAAAATATAAATCCCTCTGTGCGAACTTGTTCAATAGCTTAGCTGATGCAGAAAATCTTTTCCATAAAAAGATTTCTGCGAAGGTTTTCAATGTAAGTAATTTAATATTTGTCTGAAATATAAAACCTAGAATTTAAATGCTCTGCATTTCTGTTACTTGATCCAGGAATTGATGTTTCAAGCTTTCTTTGAGCTTTTTCCAACAATCTAGAAATCTTAGAAATATTATCTTAGCTTTGTCAATGTTTTTTAGAGCCCCAATAGCTTAGCGGTTAAACGGATGTACCTACTTCTAGCACAAGCTTTACGCTTAGTTGGAGGGGAAACGGGGAATATTTCATGGGTAAGTAACACGTTCGCCGATTGCCTACGCTGGATAAACTAGTAAGTATAGGGGCTATGAGTAACAGGGAAAACACGACTGTTATTTTATCCCCGTTCGTAACGTAGTTAGATTATTCTAGGGTCTATTTCGGGCGAATCAACACTTCGACCATTTTCTTATTCGATTCATTGTTTTACAAGTAATGTATCTCAAGCATGGTTCATCATCATCATCATCAGCCTGTGGACGTCCTGTTAGACATAGGCCTTCCCTAAAGAGCGCCACAGTACGCAATCCTCAGCCTTCCTTATCCGGCCAGTTCCCGCCAGCCGCTTTATATCGTCGGTCCATCGTGCTGGAGGGCCACACTACGCTTCCTTAAACGCGGTCTCCACTCAAGGACTTTCTGGCTCCAACGGCCATCGCCTCTACGACAGGTATCGCCCGCCCACTGCCACTTCAGCTTGCTAATAGTTACACAAATTCAAAGTCGCTCAGCGAGCTATGTAGAGGGCTATGTTAGGAGTTTCCCTGAGGGATAAGATCCGAAATGAGGAAATACGCAGGAGAACCAAACATAGTTACGATAATTCAAATATTAGAACACTAGTTGATGCCTGCAACTTCGTGTGCGTGGAAATTTAGGTTTTTAACAGGGCTCTCTCCGTCACTCGTTTCATACAATCGTAGTTCCAATTTCATTTGAATATTAAGCAACCACAGTCCATGAAATTTTGCAGACATGTTCTAGAAACTAATATCTGTGTCTGTGGTGTTTTAGATTTTTCTAAAAATATGTAGTTTTAAAATTACAGGGGCTCAAAGATTTGTATGAAAATTTTTAAGACCGCGTAACTTTGAAACCGAATATTTTAACAGAAATCTGGAAAACCACAGACATAGTATTGGCGTCACTCAGAAAAGCAGGTATTATTTAAATATTTTATCGAATTATTGGAATGTCCTCTCCAAAAACCAACACAAAAAACACAAGTTTAATGTGTAAGGTTATCCGAGAGTTTTAATCTAAACAAACTAATGCCAAAATAAATAATTTAATTAGAGCGTGATTGCTATCACAACATCTAATTATTTAGTTCACAATCCAAATACCGAAAATATGCGATATCGCCCCGAATCTCGGAAGGAGACTGAACTAAAACCTTCAAAACACCCGTATTTATGCAAGTTCAATCTTGTTGGCCTCCTAGTAACAGATTGTATGACATCGAATGAGCCAAATATCGATTTTACCAAACTACCTTCATCAGCTAAATTAATAATTTTATGTTATTTTTGACAACTCAAATCAACTTTTTAAAAATAACCTTACAGTTCGGCCGTCCTGAATTTAACACGCCCTCGTGTTTCTAAATAATCTTGTCATGTCAGTCGCGGGCTTCCTTGCCCTAAGTCAAATCCAAATCATGGGCTATCCTGCCCTCCGTCAAATCATTAAAACCTACCCCTGAACTGCCGAACTCTCAGTTTTAATATCAAGTCAACAATAAATCCAAACGACTAACTTCTCATTCGATGTATACAAAATCTGAACCACTCATTGCAAATTACTTTCCAATTCACAAAAGACTAAATTATTAAAAAAAAACTAAAAATTTTAATCACCAAATCAAACTCAATAAAAATTTTAATCAAATGTGGGTTGTTTACAAAAAGATACCAAAGCGAAATTAAGACAACGTGAGACACATCCCACTTCTGAATTATTGGCGTCACTCAGAAAAGCAGGTATTATTTAAATATTTTATCGAATTATTGGAATGTCCTCTCCAAAAACCAACACAAAAAACACAAGTTTAATGTGTAAGGTTATCCGAGAGTTTTAATCTAAACAAACTAATGCCAAAATAAATAATTTAATTAGAGCGTGATTGCTATCACAACATCTAATTATTTAGTTCACAATCCAAATACCGAAAATATGCGATATCGCCCCGAATCTCGGAAGGAGACTGAACTAAAACCTTCAAAACACCCGTATTTATGCAAGTTCAATCTTGTTGGCCTCCTAGTAACAGATTGTATGACATCGAATGAGCCAAATATCGATTTTACCAAACTACCTTCATCAGCTAAATTAATAATTTTATGTTATTTTTGACAACTCAAATCAACTTTTTAAAAATAACCTTACAATAGATATTAGTTTCTAGAATATGTCTGCAAAATTTCATGGACTTTGGTTGCTTAATATTCAAATGAAATTGGAACTACGATTGTATGAAACGAGTGACGGAGAGAGCCCTGTTAAAAATCCCGCGGAAATTTACCTATTTACATATGCCCCTCCCTGGGGTGCAAGCTTTCTCTGTCGGTCGGTTAAATAGGTTAAACGGATGGCTGTGAAAAGGCAGCAGACAGACAGACACTGTCGCATTTATAATATTGTAGAGTATAGATTTTCATTTGATTTTGGTGGCTCTATAGTTAATTATTGTGAAGTCAGTAGCGTGAGCGTGCGTTGCGGATTGTAGCCTTAATTCTTCTCATTAACAGGGCTCACTCCGTCACTCGTTTCATACAATCGTAGTTCCAATTTCAATTGAATATTAAGCAACCAAAGTCCATGAAATTTGGCAGACATATTCTAGAAACTAACATCTGTGCCTGTGGTGTTTTAGATTTTACTAAAAATATGTAGGTACTTTTAAAATTACAGGGGCTTAAAGATTTGTATGTGAATTTTTAAGACCGCGTAACTTTGAAACCAAATATTTTAACAGAAATCTGGAAAACTACAGGCATAGATATTTGTTTCTAGAATATGTCTGCAAAATTTCATGGTCTTTGGTTGCTTAATATTCAAATGAAATTGGAACTACGTTTCTATGAAGCGAGTGATGGAGAGACCCCTCTTAAGAGAGGAAATCCGTCCTTAGTAGTGGGCCGGTAATGGGTTGAGATGATAATGCTTCTAAAACAGAGTTTCCGCACCCACAAGCCCTCGCGTGTATGGGAAAGCGATTAATGACAGCTATTTGTAGGAGAGACAATTATAAATGAGGCCAGTAATATGTATGGAACAAGCCATTTGCGCCTCAAATTGCCTTTAGTTGTTCGTGTCTCAACGTTTCCAGAAGTTGTTAGTTATTTGTTTACTTTTGTGAGTAGGCAGTGGTGCTTACCTACTGGTAGGTAAGCACCACTACCTACTCACAAAAGTTATACTACTAAATAACTACTAGGTAAATAGCCTGCCTGTAGGTGGAAAGTAGGTAATTAAATAAAGGACAATATAGATTCTGTACCTCAAAAGGAAAAACGGAAACCTTATAGGATCACTTTGTTGTCTTTCTGTCTGTCCAGAAACCTATTGGGTACTTCCCGTTGTCCTAGAATCGTGAAATTTGGCAGGTAGGTAGGTCTTATAGCACAGATACAGGAATAAATCAGAAAACCACGAATTTGTGGTTACATTATTAAAAAAAATATTTAAATGTGTTTCAATTTTCAAAGTATGATAACTATACCTACCAAGCGGGGTATCATATGAAAGGGCTTTACTTTTATGTATAATAGTTTTTGATTTATCGTGCAAAATGATGGAAAAAATACCCGAGTACGGAACCCTCAGTGCGCGTGTCTGATTCGCACTTTGCAGGTTTTTTTATAGCGTGATAGGCTCGCGCTTGACGATATTAATCAAGCTTTAAAAAAGGAATGATGAAGTCTAAGTTGCAGCGCGCTTGCCTAGAAGATGCCTATTCACTCTAGCTTTGAAAGTATATAGGTTAAAGATTAAAACGCTTTTACAAAACAGAAGAAAATAGATAAGAAAATGGATAGGATATAAAATGGACGTAAAGTGATATAATACTCAGAACACAGAAGAAAATGGAAAATTCTACCTTCATTCTAGCATACCATTATCAACAGTAGGGTAAAATTGGGAGTTGTAGCTCACGTCTCTAGATAAAGCGCGGCGCGTCTAGCGGTGTAGCTGCACCGCGCCGCGCATCGTATAGACGTGAGCTACAACTTCCAATTTCACGATCGATGTTAAATATAATCAGTAACAAGAGAATGATCAGGTTGTCACAAACTCCTCGAAGATGATTCAATGGTGATATTATTCTTGGATAGCCTACTTATCACTATTGACATCTCATTTTAGCATTATTTGGATTTATATAAGTAATCGTTTATTTTAAATCGTTCAACAAATTACTTTTAATGTGTCAATTTCAGATAAATCCTAATGACTCAGCTTTATAAGGTTATTTATGAAAATCAGACGGTTTTAGTTACACATTAATCAGCTGATGGTATCAAGTCAACATACTTATTATTTATTCTTAATACGCGTGCGGAAACTTTAAGACCTTGATAATAAATGTTGGATTTCTTTGAGATCGTTGATATCAGAATACCATCGTATTCCTTATAGTTTAATATATGTACATGATGCAGCCCACACAAATTCCATTTTACAATAACAACGTCAACTAAATCATTAACTTTTAATATCATTTTTATTTGTTTATAATTATGATGATTACTTTGAGTTTTTGAAAAGGAATGACTTTCTTAGACCATGTACATGAATAAACTAAAGTCGTATTAATCAACAACTAATAAAAATATTGACTATACTTTGCTAGTCATACTTATATTACTAATCAACCCTTAACAAAAGGAAAGTAAATAAAAACTACTAGATATATATATATTTTTTTTTAGAAAATTTTATTATCGAGACACCATTTTCTTAAAACAAGCACGTTTTTTAATGCACATATTGAAGGATGGTATAAACAACTAAACACATCACTATTCGTTTCGTATTGTTCATACAAACTTAATAAGCTAGGGCAAGATTTATCTTCCAAATTATAAACACTATCGCAACCAAACATTTTCGATATCCACTGCACTTTTTCTACACCTTTAGCATAAACACGTTTATTATTTAAATAATTATTCATGTTTACATAATCTTTGTAGTTTAAGTATGAAATAAAACCTTCTTTCCAATGTATTCCTCTGTTTTTTTCTATCCAACAAACTTGTTTTCTTTCCGTTTTCGTTAAATTATAAAATGGGTATGGTGGCTTGATTAAATAAGTCTGGATATGGTTATTACACAATATAGCTATTTCTTTTACTATAAACTCATTGGAATCCGTCTTGAATCCTTGTACATCAATGATGACACTCATGACAACTTGCGAACAATATTACTTAAGGGTTTATATTCAAAGAGGCGATCGTTTATTATAAGACAATATGCTGATGTTTTATCCGGGATATCTTGCGAACTTTCAATTTCCAAACGTACGTCTACAGGTCCTGTCTTTAAATTCTCGTTTTGTCTTGAACAGTCAATTACAAACAGTGGTGCCTTTTCTTTAAATGTGATCAGATCAAACAACGGGTCAACAGGAAGATTATAATAAGACTGACGAAATTGAGTGTACATTTCGTATAATATACTGTATTTATTTTCATCAAATTTCAAATTAAGTGAATCGTATGGGTAATACTGTGAATTTAAAAACAGTGTTACATTTGTTAATTTGCAATGATCAAATATAGAACTATCATTAGTCTTACTGTTTTTCCTATTAGTTTGTAGACCAAAAATAACATATCGAGGCTTTTCAAGTTGAGAAGTAGTTTTAATTGACCACGAATGTTTTGTAGTTTTAGGAAGTAAAGGATATTCATATAAATCCCAATTTCTGAATGCTATTTGAATAGGTTTGTCTTTTTCTAAATACTTAAGTAGTGAGAGTCTTTCACGATCCGAAACTTTTATATGCGGCACACGCCACTGAATTGTTCGTACTTCTATATCTATATTATCATCCTTGTGAATTGTTACACTATTTAAATTACTATTACTTCTATTCAGAATAAGTTCATGTTTACAGTTTATAATAATTTTATTATAATCCTCAGCAAATCCCATTATTTTATTCAATGGTATAACAGCATTAAAATATCCCTCTGTCATTTTAAAACCATCCATTTGCCAACCCCACAATGCTGCGACTTTGCTATCCCCCTCATTCATCGATATGTATGATTTTAATGTTGTGGTTATTCCAGGGTTTCTTACGCGATCTATTTCAATACCGTTCATTTCATACCTTATGTCTTGAAATAGAAACATAACAGGGTTATTAGTAAAATTTACAGGTTTCTTTATTTCTTTCCCCGATTGATCTTTTCCAGTCACTGTGGCAAAGCCTTCAACATAAATTGAACTATTACATGGTAATATGTATATGTCTTGCTGATGTATTGGAATGCGAATTTCATCATTTTCTTTAAAGCTGTTATTGTATGGATTGTACGTGTGGATCTCATAACTTTCGATAGAATTATCGAATACTGGGGTGTTATTAATATTTAGAATATTCATACTTTGAATCCGAGTGATCGGAGAAAATCTTTGTTTCTTTTTGTTACAATATTACGATTTGCTTTAATACGTGTACGCGCTTTAGTAGCAGGCAAATGATTGATTCTTTTCACCTCATATCCAAGTGTTTTATTAAACACTATCATTTTGCTCTACGTAAATGAAGTCTCAGTTGGATATTTTCTTCTCTAAAATCAATATTGTTACCGTTTTCGTCAATGATTTTAACAGTTATGGATGATATATTACTCTTATTAACAGGAAGATAAATAATATTTTTTGGAATTTCTATATATCGATATCCTGGAGGAACGTTAGGAATAAATTCATGAATAATATGTGATGCAAACCCATTATTAAATGATCCGAATATAAGATCACATTCGATCCTGATGACAGACAAGGGAAGAATGTTAACTGGATTAACAGACTCATGCCATTTATTTGCTTCAAGTTTTACATTTGGGAAACCAAGTAAGCGTCCTAAACTGTTTTCTACGTCAAAATGTACAGTTTTGGAACAAAAAAGCGAGCATGTTAAAGTATTATTATTTGGTTTTATTTCAATTTCACAGTTGTCTAACTTACTCGCAAGATATTCTCTTATGTCATATAAATCATAAGTACCATATGGAATTTTTAAATATTTACATTCATCACCATATGCAAATATGTTATTGCTATGATTTATGTTTGGTATTGAGTTCAGAGCAGAAAAATATAATAAACCGCATTCATATTCACCATCGAGAATAAGAGGAGGTTGAAAAAATGATTCCAACACAGATTTGTGCCCGGTAATAGTGATTGTTACAGACATGATCGTAAACTAAATATTTACTGATTTCACTGAACTATTTATACATTTTATTTTGTGTATTCCAAAAACTTCTTAAAAACTTTATACATAGATGACCGCAGTTATAAGGATGACTACCTTGAAAATTTTTGTAATTATAACTCATACCAGTTCCTAAATATTGAATTAACTCTTTAGGTGGTTTTAAATTTCCATAGCTGTCAAAGTATTGAATTTCATTATTTACTTTTGCATAGGCTACCCAATGAGAGCCAGGATTATTGGAGCTATCCAAATTAACTATACCACATTCTTTTCGAAAAGGATGTTTTGGCATCTCATCTCTCATAAACACCCCTCGAAAGTAAGGAATGTCTTGCGAATGGTTGATGATGTCGATATTGGTGAGCGCTCGTTTGGGTAGCCTTTCTCTTAGTTTTTTTCATTTGAAATGTAAATTCCTAAACTACCTCTATGCGGTTTGATATGTAAACCTTTGCCTATATGGAGGGTTTCCATTTTTTCATGATGCCTCTTTAATTCTGTAAAACGTTTTTTAGCGTCTTTCAAATCATTTATAACTTTAGCGATTCCTGCAGCACCACCAGCTAAGCTACCCGCAGCAGATAATCCGGCAAAAATAGGTATCAAAGGAAGTACTCCACCAGTTTTTGGAATTGGTATAATTCGAGGAAGTTTTATTGACGAGTCTTTAGTCAATTCTTTAGCCGCTGCTATGGCTAATTCTATAGCCATTTTCTTACATTTGGGTTTCATTTTTTGCACATGCTTTTTTGCATGAGCAACAACATGTTTAAAGTGTTTTTTCAAACCAGTGCCTGAAGCGGATTTTTTTGGCGACACTGTTTTAGAATTGTTGGCTTTACTAGTCAGTCCCGACCCGGTATACAATTTAGCTATCATAGCTTTATTAACTAAATTTGCTGCTATCTTTTCTCCCAAAGTTGCATCAGATGCTAAAGCACGTTGCTTAGCCCTTTTCATCAATATTTTATCAGCCTTATGACGATCACTTAATGAAGTTGACAAGTCGTATGCAATATCGTGTTGTTTACAATATTCATCCAATTTATTTACACCTTGATCTCCCCGTGCAAGCCTTTTATACAATTTTGTACCAGCACCACAGTAATTATATCCAGGTAGATGAAGTTCAAATGGTAAATGATTTATAAACCAATTGAGAATACTGCTCTCTTTCATTACTTTTATTACAATGAATGTAAAATAACTATACTATCACTTAAATAACAATAAATAAATTGGGAACTGGTTAGTTATAAAATATTCGTTCTATCTATCCAACTATTTTCACTCGATGGAAATCCTAACCACTTTACAAATATCTTGTTTCCTTTTCTTTTTAAAACTTTTTCAATAAGATAGACATTAGGATTTTCTGTTTTTTGAAGTTCTTCTGCATAAAATGAGCCCAAAATTGGCTGATGTTTAGCATCTTCTATAAGGTAAGTAACAGGATTCGTTTTCTGTACTTTTTTAATACGGAATATTTCGGTGGACCAATTAGGAGTGTAACCTTTTTCAAAAACACCTTTATACTTACTAATCCGCACAAAATCTCCAACTTTTAAATTTCTCTTCTTAAGGATTTTTAACTGTTTTCCTACATTAAATCTTTGAAGTATAAGTTTCTTATTATTTTCATTAACTGCGTTAGGGGATAAACCGATCGTTCTATGTTTAGAGGTGTTATAATTTTCAACTATTTCTTCTAGCACACCTTTAGTCCAAGTGTAGTTTCCTTGGAAACTGAATTGTTTATACATTTTATTTTTTAAAGTTCTTATAAGTCTTTCAACTATAGAAGCTTTTTTAGTGGAATATGTAGAATAATGATTGATGTTAAACTTTTTGACTATCTTTTTAAAATTTTCGTTGTAAAACTCAGTTCCAAAATCTGTTTGAAGGTTTTTTGGAATACGTCCTTTCTTTAATATAGATTCAAACGCTTTAGAGACCTGATCTTTATTTTTAAACTTTAGTGGAAATGCCCAAGCATATTTTGAGAATGTATCAATTACAACTAAAATATATTTATAACCTGAATTTTGTTTCGAAAGAGATTTCATATCAATCAAGTCAGCTTGCCATAAATCGTCTATATCTCTCATGACAACATGTCGACGAGGGAAGTTTACTCTTGCATTTTTATGTATTTCATTTACGACGCTGTTTTTGCTCATGTTTTACTTTACTAGCCTCGGTGATTTCGATCAAATTACTTACTTTAATATTTATTTCTGTAATAAACTGATTAATTGATGATATTTTTTTTGAAAGATTCTCTGCCAAAACATCAACGTATTCTTTTGTAACACAATCGTTAGAATCTACCGGCTGCGCAAGATTTTTTACTCTTTTATGCTGAGCATCCAAATTATTGTTTGTACACTTCAAAGCGCATTCTAATAACACTCCTTTCATTCTTCGCATCTTATTAACATGATGTCCAAACTTATCAACTTTCATGTTCAACCTGCTTATCAATACTGAACACGCTCCATAAATGTGCTTTCTTTTATTCTTTTATTATACCCGCTTCTTTTAACTCTTCAATAATCGAAAGAATTTCATTATCATGATTAGTGTTGCCAGCGTCTCTGGACGCAATAATCAATCTTAATCTTTCAATTAACTCATTAGGATCATCCCAATAGATGAGATCAGTATCAGTTTTGTATTTCTTTAAAACTGGTAGCCTACCACCGTACTTTAATTTGTTTGTTTCACACATATCCTTTTCATAAAATAATGGTTTGATGATTTGAGAATATTTTTTTCCTTTGTCACCTTTAATTTGATTAGCAGGATTGTAATCCCTTTTATGAGCACTAGTACTAATTAAGATATCTTTATATGTGATTTTATCACTTTCAGTTACTTTATTCAAGTTTGGTTTATTTCTTAATAAAAGTTCTATTAAACCAGCAGTTAGTTCATAACTTTTATTATCAATAGTAATAAAAGTTAATTTGTTTGAAGACATATCATCTACAGTTGAAAATTTGACGGGGGTATTTCCTATCATCAATTTTTTGTTAATGCGACGTATACCAAATGGTATAGATACATTGCTTTGCTCGCCAAACAGATCATTGTCTGCCAGTGTTTCGGAAATGTTGACTTCATCATTTAGAAATTCCAAAGGTTCAGACATTTCCTCTTGTTTTTTCGGATTTTCTTCAAAGTTATTATCGTTGTGAGTAATTTCAATATCACCATCTTGTTTTGAGTTTATATTTGGAATTTCAGGCGATTGATTATTTTCAACACTTGCGTTGTTACAATTAGTTTCGTGATAAGATTTGTTTGTAGCATATTTATTTAGTGTAACAATTGCTTTCAAAGGATCAGACAGTGGTTTAAATATTTTTTTCCGCCTCAGTTCTAACTCTTCATCTTCATCACGTAATCTTTTTACTTTACTTTTAATAGCCTTTACTGATTTAATTAACTCTTTTTTCAAACTTGTTTCCATTTCTTTTTTTAATTATTTTACACAACCATTGAACTATGTAGTAAAAATTAAAATGAAACTAATTTTAAATTACAATCTGTTTAAATAATTTCATTCAAAATTTTACAAAAACGTCGAAAGATTTTCTATATCTACCGTTATTTAATTCACAATCTTTGTTAATTATTAAACATGTGTATGGATCTTTCCATATATCTGAACATAATTTTTTGAAGTCTGACCAAGTCATGTCAGAATTGACATGTTCGTTATAGATGTGTTTCAAATTTATATCATCTTGTTTAAAAATTATTAAAAAATTTACGTTATCTCGAATTAATTGTTTTGGTATCTTAGAATATGTTTGAGTCAAATAAAAACAGTCGATGTTCTTATGTCTACCCATTGAAAAATAATCTCGGATATTTACTTGGTTCTCGCAAGTAACATCATCAAAAATAAATACAGAATTTTTCAAGGCTTCAGTAGGAGGAATAACCTCTTTATCATCTTTGAAGGTAAAGAGCTTAACAGCTGGAACCATGCTTAAAACTTTATTCAAAAAACAATATTTTGGTTGAAATGTTGTTTTAGAATATAGGTAAACATTTTGAAACTTGAGACCATTTTGATGTAGTAATAAGCTTAACATTGTGTTTGTTTTGCCACAATTTGACGGTCCACATATTATACAGCGAATCGTATCGGGCAATAGCAAACTATGCCTTTTTTGGATTGATGACGCTTCTATATTTAAATTGTTAATTTCCAATGTTACTGGTTGTTTGATCAACTTCATTGTGTTTTCTGTTAAAAAAGATAAAATCCTGTTATAAAGTCTTCACATTATATTCTATATAATTTTATAACTAAAATGTAACATAATGTTAATAACCAATTTAAAGAAATGACACCATACACGTGTAAACTCGGAATGCGTTGCTGTGTCACTAAAGATTTGTTTTCACTTTGCTCAAATTACCCATTTGAGAATACAAGATTATATAAGATTTTACTATCGATGCATGTTCATTCCTGTTACAGCTCTCGGGAAAAACTTGGAATGTGATGCTGTGTCACTAAAGCATTATGTTTTCGTTTTGCTCAAATTACATCGTTTTAGATCGCAAGACAGTATTAGATTAATTATTATTTATTAAAGCTTCATTCCTGCTACAGCTCCCGAAGAAAACAGTAGCCGCGCTCATAATTTTATCATAATAAATATCGAGTATTTTACTTGGTAAGTTATTATAATTATTTTATAACAATGTGCTGACTTTTAATAAAGCATGTATTTTTTTTACCGTTATT
The DNA here is from genome assembly GCF_905333055.1 of Maniola jurtina. Lineage (NCBI taxonomy): Eukaryota > Metazoa > Arthropoda > Insecta > Lepidoptera > Nymphalidae > Maniola > Maniola jurtina. Next base: position 3,406,381 of record NC_060052.1, on the reverse strand, counting down.
TATTAATTATTTTTCTTTTTGTTTCAGAATTATGTCGACTCCTATCTTACCCAACGAAAATCTAACAAATCCTTTTTACTACGCACAAGATGTAAACGGGTTCGCGGAAACTGAATTTCAGAGACTTTGCGAGGATTTAGCTCAAAAACAAGCAGCAGAACCAGTTCAAGCATCTAGTAAGGAGATGAAAAAAAAGAAAAAATGCAGTTTATCACTATTGAAGCCTGTTTCACCCCCGACTTCTACATCAACATCCTATGTTATTCGCAAAGCAACTGGAAGACGGCTTCATTTAATAAAAATAAATATTTATGGACTAAATGGAGGAGAACAAGATGAAAATATAAATGGTGATACTCCTAGTGTTAGTGCACAGTATGTAGTCAAGGATAATTACGATGAAGTTATGGATGCTACAGAAAATTTGATAGGTAAAATAATGTCAAAAATTACTCACTCCATATAAATGTGAACTATTGTTGAAATGTAATTTGCTTATTTTTAAATATCATCATATTTTTTGTTTATAAAAATAGTGTTTTTTAGAGTAAGGAGCTGTAGCATGAATTCATTATTTATGAAATAAACGTAGTTAAAAGAATAAAATTGTTTTTTTTAATTTTAAACTATTAATTGAAAACATTATGATTGTACTAAGTACCTAATAATATTAACGTATTCCATGTAAATATTAGGTAGTACAATCAAGTTTTTTCAAATATTTCAAGGGTTCGATTCCCTTCAATGTAAAGGTTTTTTTTAATTTTGCTTAATGTTTGCTTACTGCATTTTCATTTCTTGACCAAGGTGATAAGGATATAATGTTGAAATTGAAGGTCTATATAAACAAACGTAAAGGTCAGTAAGCAAACATTATCACCTGCTATGATATCACTATAACTCAAGTTATTGATCTCGATAAATATAAAAATAAAAAACTAAAAGGTAAAATAATAAAATGACAGTGATGATGAGTAGTAAATATTTATTTCAATATTTGCATGCATACATGAACAATCAAAATTGCACAGTAATGAATAACATAAAATCTTGTACAAATTAACAACTAAAAAATTGTACTGTAGTGCCCCCACGGCAACGTTTTAAATTGCTTCTTTAAAATTTGTCTTTTATCATCTTCACTATTTAAAACTAACTTATTAATTTTTTGGGTATATACATTATGATTTTTAAATCTAATAACACACATATTCTTTCTGACTGATTGATTGTAGTATAACACATTTTTGTATTTATCTATATCCAACCTTTTGGTAACAGATGTTGTCACTCCTTTTGCCTTTTTAATAGACATTTTTTGTGATTCAATACAATACAATTTTGCTCGTAAGCCAACAAATTCAACAATAACATCTCCACCCATCTCATCTTTAAAAAACCCCGGAATTTTCATATTTGCTTGAGGGATATTGTAAACATTTTTATCGCTAAAATTGCTGGTATCGAAAAACTTAATATTCTTTTTCATGTCTGAATAAAAATCATCAGTATATATGCGATATAGTAAGCTATCAGTATCAGTATAACAAAGTTCAATATTTTCTTTATATAATGGTTTCATTATAGAATAGTGAAAGTTATATAAATGTGTTTTAGCTAACTCTAAAACAGTAAACCCCACATAAATTGGTCTATCCAAAATTAATTTCGTTTGTTCTAATTGGATTGCAACCAAATTATCTGTAAATATCGACAAACATTTAAAGTTAGGCGCACTTACATACTTTTCTGCTCCAATAATCCTGTTTGTCTTATTATTCTTATCTGTCCATGTATTAACAAGTTTTACATTTACTTGTTTTCTTTTATTTTCTATGGTTTTACCAAAAATAGCATTATTTTGTTTTTTGAAAAAGTCTTTTTCAAATTCAGACTCTGCTTTTTGCCTCAAAGAGGTATTCAATTCAATATATGGTTTCAAAAATTCTTTTTGTTCAAATGATAGAATTCTATGAATTTTTAACAATTTTAGACCGTTTTTAAGACATTCTTTTAAATGGATGTAGTGAATAACATAGGAACATTTGTCGTATAAATTTGCAATAAGCTTGGCATTTCTATGACCAAAAGGTGTGAATTTTTCAGCAGCAAATGGTAAATCTGAGTGAGCGTCATGTATTTCAGATGGATAACTAAGATCTACTTCAAGTATATAACCAATGTTACTATCAACAGTAATAGAATCAATTTCAAAAGTCTCAATTTGGTCTTTGTTCAAAAATTTAAAATTACTTGTAGGAAGTTTCATCATCATTGCATAACCATACAGGTTCACACAGTCTAAATATACCAAAAAGCTACTTGATTTGTTGATATCATAGTCAGACATATATTTATTGTTAGCTTTAGCATACCTTAAAGAACACTGAGCTAGACCACCTCGTATACCTTTTTCAATCATTTGATACATCTCCACATCAGTTATAAGGTCTAATTTTACATTGGTATGCAAAAGCATTGCATCCCAACTTAAAGAAGGTGAAGAAACATAATAGCACGGATCTAAGCAATAGGTTGCTAAGCTAATTTTTCTGAATTTTTCAAAACTATCTGCTAGTAATAGAACATCACATTTTAAATATAAATCTGTATATTCGCCTAAATTTTTTATTTTAAAAGTTTTCCAAACTTTCAATGCATGTTTATAATCTTCTTCCGAAATAAGTTCTGAAGTAAGTTTATTAAAAAAATGTTTTCGTTTTGGTAACTCAGTTTCATCGTAACGTTTTAAAGAGTCTATATAATCATAGCAGTACACACCCTTTCTGCAAATCAAATCAAATAAATACTGATCACTGTAATACCTACGCAAGTTTACGAAGTCATCTTGATGTAAAGATCTAGCTAATTTATCTAAGCTACAACTGAGAAAATTAAAAGAATCGATGAATTTCAGCTGAGCAGCAGTTTTTGAATCAATTGATATAAATTTTGTGAAAGATATGTATTTTTCTTTATTTTTTGGAATAATATTTATACGACCATTAATACTCGCTAACTCTTTAATAAAAAGATGGCAATCGTAATTACTTAAATTATGAAATATAATAGGTATAAAAGGACATTTCTTTGCACTCAAGTTGCAAATGTTGTGAGCCGCGCCTCTATATTCCCCTGTAAAATGATCGTGATCTGCTACAATTTTATCTGTGGATGTAAATTTTTGTTTACATATACAGCAAACTTTTGCATTATGAAAACATTTCTTTTCAGTTTCAGTAAGTAGTTTCATGGGATTATTTTCTAACAAAATTGCATGTAATCGTTTGACATCATTTGAAATTGTTTCTACAAATTTTTGAGCACAGTTAGCTCCTATGTATGAAACCAGTTCATTAAGTTCAGGTTTAGATTCACAACAAATATAGTACGCGAAAGATGTGGCTTCATGAACCTGTATGGTTTCAGTATGCCCAGATTTACTTTTATCAGAATATTCTCTTAATAAACTTTCAAAATCACCATAAATCACAATTGGTATTCTTTGAGTTCTTTCATAATTATCAAAATATAATTTACTATTTTTCTCTGGAAGAACAGTTTTAATTCTAGCACAATTATGTTTGCATAATTTTTCTTCTGAATTGAAATAAATGAAGCACTCCTCACATAAAAAAATTTTAGACTTATTTTTAGTAAGTTGACTATGAACCAACCGTTCAAAGTTTCTTATCAAACAAAAATGTCTTTTATTGTTTTTAGTAATGTAAAGCAAATTAACATGAACAAGTTTACGCTTGCTGGTTTTGTACAGAGGTCCGTTAATATCACCATTTTTTTCTAAACTGTATATATTAACACTTATGTCAGAATTATTTTTTTCAAATAATGTGATATCCTCAAAAGATGGTGGAAACGACATACCATCTGTTTTTAAAACTTTTGAATAATGAGGATATGAAGATACTCTATTACAGTTTTTATCGGTGGGATACATATGTGCTAATATACTCCACAGAAAACACTTATCATCACTATTTTTAATATTTACACAAGATCTAGTTTTCAGAATTTTTATTGGTAGTGGAATATAGGAGCCTGTCCTTAAAGGATTATATTTATTAATGTTTACTTCTAAATTATTCAAAGAGTCAAAAGACCAGCCTGATTCTGAATGTTCAAACTCTGATAATTTGTTAAGCAGGCTTTTTACACACTCTAAATATATATTTTTTATGTTTGTGGATTGAAAAATTTGTACATATTTAGTATTAAACGACTTCAAAGATTTTTCATTATTTTTTGGCAAAGTAAAAGTCGCAAATAGTTCAAAATTTATTTTAAGAGCATTATGTTTCTCAAGACTTCTTTTTACTAAATTACATATCGTATTTACAACTTCAGATAAAAATTGCTCAGGTAACAAAAATTTTTTTGATGGACATACACGATAGCTTAGTATTCTGTTCTTAAAAGCAGTTCCAATTATTTGAACATTATCGAATTCTGTGCGAAGTAAACAATTAGACTTATGTATATAACTTTTCTTATGTGAAAAGTATTTTGGCACTGTTATATTACAAATATCACAAAAAGTCATTATGAGATTATACTAAGTAAGAGTACTTATTATTTGAAGTTAGTAAAATGCAGTTAAAATTTTCATGCTGGGTATAGTGTAGGTTTAACCCCTTTAAAATCTTCCTTAGCAGCAGCGACCAAGCGATTCGTTGCCTGCCAAATTTCTGAGTTGGTATCCATACATGACTTATAAGTAAAAAGGGCGTGACGCCATCGATTACCCGGGCTTATCTTTGATGCTTCAGCAGCGTTATAGATGCGGAGTTCTAAGTAATAATCGCCTTCCGTTATTAATTTCTCTGGTTTTCGCTGGGTAGAATACCCTGATGCTATTTTTTTGGTGATAAAATTTTTAAGTGGTTCAAGCTTTTGCACCACTTCTTCTTCGTACTGAAAAGACAAAAATAATATTTTTAGTTATTAAAAAATATTAACTCAGTTAATAAAATGTTTATTAATGAATAGGTTTCCATCAATAAATTCAACAACCCAGAGTTGAGTTGCGAAACCTCCCCTAAAGCTAACAATTTATTTGATCCAGCTCAAGAATCGAACTTGAGACCTTAGGCTCCATATTCAAACGTGCTAAGCTAATATTAACTAATAATTAAATAATTAAATATAATGATGTAAAAAAACCATTAATATCTTCTTAAAGGGTTTAGTTGATGCTTATATTCAGTCAGAATTCTAATATTTCTTGAAAACAATTGTAATAATATTATATTTACAGTAAAAATAAAGTGTAATAACTCACCTCAGACTCCCATGAAGGACGTGCAGCCTTGACAGGCTTTTTTTGAAGCGCTTTCTTACGCTTTACAGGTGGTTCCGGTTCAGATTCTGAATCTGACTGCCGCTTTTTCGATTTCTTCAATTTATTGAGTGATTTACTCTTTGAAGTTGAATTTGAAGTTATAGGTAATTCGTCATCCGAATTAAAAGGATTATTACTAAAGTTCGAAGCCCTGTTATAGAAAAAACATTTTTTTAATGTTGTTACATCATACTATTAACTAGTTCTGAAACAATTAAAGATTTTTTGGTGAAATGAAATTTAAACATGTATGTACTTAATGTAACTTTTTAAAATACTATTAGGTAAGAAGTTAATATTAAAAAAAATATTATTTCTCTGTAGATGCAACAACTCTTTCATTAAAATATGTAAAAAATAAAAAAATACATACATACTGAAGCTAAACAACTGCTTTTTGAGTTTAAAAAATGATTTTTTAAGTGAATTAAGTAAACGTTTGCTCGTTGAAGTGCTCACAAAAGAAATGCGTAGTGAAAACAGTGCTTACAGAATTTAGGTTCTTCTAATAGTCAATCAATAAAGTCAAAAGTTCATAGTATTTGCATAGAATAATGACTCTTAAACATAAAAGTAATTAGAATGACATTCAAAGATCTCATTATTACACACATACATAAGATGCCGCATGCATGTTTAGGATTCCCTATTAGGAAGCAAACTGCAAATATGCAATCCTGCAATACGAGTCATTAGACACCGAAAAAGAATCACTTTTAGTTAACACATGATGTATCCCGACTATACCTACTTTGATATTATTTTTTAACACTCATGGCGTCTGTTCTGTATTTCTACATTAGATAAGTATGCATATTATGCACTATGTAGGTAATGTTTACAGCAATTGAAATAGTGTAATGCCAAAATACAATATAATATTTCATTAGTTACTTACCAAAAGCGGATCGATTAATAATAATTTTATAAAAATTATCGCCCATTTAGAGAATAAAAAGTACTTATACTTACTTATATGAAATATGATTTTATCGGCAAAAATAGTTAGGTAGAAAAGTGTTAATGTAAGTATTTTATGGAATAGTAGGTCTATCAACCGAACTCGATCTACTCTATGAGTCATGATAGCATAGTGATTAAGACGTCCGCTGCCTCCGGTTATAAGTCGGGCAGGGGTTCGATCCCGGGCATGCACCTCTGACTCGGACACTTGCTTTAGTGGTATACCATAACACTAGAATGAATGAATGAATTGGATGAACCTTAATACTACAACACTTGAATTTTAACCTTCTATTATAAGAGTGTGGTTAGTAATTATTATTGATACTTATATACCGACATACTTACCTGTTCCGGCATAGCATGCTTTCCATCCTAACTGACACACCACTTACCATGTTTTGAATACTTGAATAAATGAATGAATGAATGATTGAACGATCGTCTTTGAACCATTATACCGCAACACTTGAATTTTCGATAAGGGAGTGTGGTTACTAATTATACTTATATTAATAAACTGACAAACGTACCTGTTCCGGTTTAGTATGCTTCCATCTTAAACTGACACACCACTTACCATGAGTTGAATACTTGAATAAATGAATGAATGAATGATTGAATGATTGATCGATTGTCTTTGAACCTTTATACCGCAACACTTGAATGTTCGGTAAGGGAGTGTGGTCACTAATTATACTTATATTAATAAACTGACAAACGTACCTGTTCTGGTTTAGTATGCTTCCATCTTAAACTGACACACCACTTACCATGAGTTGAATACTTGAATAAATGAATAAATGAATGATTGAATAATTGAACGATCGTGTTTGAACCTTTATACCGCAACACTTGAATTTTTACTTTACGATAAAGGAGTGTGGTTACTAATTACTTATATTAATAAACTGACATACCTGTTCCGCTTTAACTTGCTCCCATCATAAACTGAACCTCCGCTTAACATAAATTTGAGATGAGTGCTACATTAATTGCATTAGGTAGGTTCTTGAGGGTTCCAGTACAAAATATAAATTATTCTAAATAATCTAATCGATGCTTAAGAATAGAATTTGTATAAAATATTCCAACTCAGTATCGTAAGTAGTTGCATCAGTTGAGAATGTGCTAAATCAACCATTGAATCATCTTTCTACATGAGTTAGTAACAATAACCTGATCATTCTCTTGTAACTGATATCTATTGTGAAAATATTGTGTGTTCTAGCTTAAGTCTTATAGATCCGGCGCGCGCTGGCGCGCCGCGTCATCTAGAGACTTGAGCTAGAACACACAATATTACCCTACTATCAACTTACCTAATAAACGTAATTTGCATTTTATATCCACTGTAAAAGTGATCTCCTACATGACTCGACTCATTCAAATAACAAACTGCCGTACAAAGGAATGGTTTATTGCCCTAATAAATTTTATTGCCTCTTGATGAAGCGGGTACTGTAAATATATTGCAGCATTTAACTTTCATTCCCTTTGTAACAATCATTTTTAAAACAATATTTAAATCATAACAATATACTAGCTGGTTTGCCCTGGCTTTGCTCGGTCGTTCTCGCTTCAGATATAGATCAAACCATAATCATAAAGCATCATCAGACCGACAGACATAGTACGTTGCTGGAGTTCTCTTGAGTTCCACACATCTTAGCCGCCTGGATTCCTTTCTTCTACTTCTTCTACTTTATAAAGGGAGCCTCTGTCCAAAACTTAGTTTTTAGGTACAAAGGTCAGTCAGTTAAAGAGTGAGCCAGGACAAAACCTAATAGGGTACTTCCTGTAGACTTAGAATCATGAAAGGCACGAATTTGTTCTTCATCATATTCCAATTAGGTATATACAAATATATTTACTGTTAGGGATAATTCGAGCAACAAAATAAATAATCACACGTAGGCCTGGTAACAAGGTGTTACGGAACCATTCGTGTGGAGACCGATTTGCACTTGGCCAGGGTTTCTTTCTTTCAAAATTGATTTTTATTTGCAATGTAAAGTAATATTGCTAGTATAAAAAAGTAGGCGCTAAAACATCTTGCCATCTTCACGAACGGAGAAAATAATCGGGGCGATAGTCTCGCCGTGTGTCAAAAGATACCAACTATCGCCGCGATAACACTGAATGAAATTGACAGCTCTAACAAGATAAAGTTGAAAACTAAAACCCGACTGCGATCGTTTTAACAGGGCTCTCTTCGTCACTCGTAGTTCCAATTTCATTTGAATACTAAGCAACCAAAGTCCATGAAATTTTGCAGACATATTCTAGAAACTAATATCTGTGTCTGTGGTGTCTTAGATTTTTCTAAAAATATGTAGTTTTAAAATTACAGGGCTCAAAGATTAGTATGAAAATTTTTAAGACCGCGTATCTTTGAAACCGAATATTTTTACAGAAATCTGGAAAACCACAGACATAGATATTAATTTCTAGAGTATGTCTGCAAAATTTCATGGACTTTGGTTGCTTAATATTCAAATGAAATTGGAACTACGATTGTATGAAACGAGTGACGGAGAGAGCCCTCTTAATAAACGCTGAAATATTATAGTACAAACTGTTTTTCTGTCGCTTGGTTTATTTTAAATGTTGTAGTACATTTACTTATATTTATGAACTCAAAATTTTCTCCTCTTTCATTTGACACCCCACTTGATACAATAGCAAAAAAAAAAAATTTTTGGAGACCCCCACTTTTTTCATGTAATATCCGTTAGGTCAATTTTTTTCGTATAAAATGTAGCCTAAAGTTTACGTCGAATCGATTGACACCTCATTTATCAAAATCGGCCCAGTAGTATAGGCGTCACGGTGGAACACACAGAATCTAGATACAAACATACACACATACATACATACATAGACTGCTAAAATCGTAACCCTTACTTTTGACTTTGCCGCAGTCGGGTAAAAATGATAGGTCTTCACAATATTCCCCCGCCAAAAGTTGCTTTTAAACCAGTCAATTTAAAATAGTTTGGAGCATCCAAATAAGCACAAAAGTAAATTAAAAGCCTCAATAGCTCAACGGTTGAGGAGCGGACTGAATTCCGAAAGGTCGCCCGTTCAAATCCCACACGTTGCACTATTGTCGTATCCACTCCTGGGACAAGCTTTACGCTTAATTGGAGGGGAAAGGGGACTATTAGTCTTGTTTAACTTATATACTTGGCTAATATTCTTTAAAAAAAAAATGCCCAAATGCTGCTAATTTCTTTTAAACGATAATAATTTAAAACAAAATCTATTAAATCATTCTTCGTACTGACTGATTGTTTATTTCGTCAATTGTACGTTTAATGACACGCAATGATCAATTTATAAAGGTGCGATTTCTATGGTTTTATTTTCTCTTAAAAACACCCTTCTGTGACTAAGTTTTAAGCTAATTTAAATTGAACAGGTCTTAACCTAGTGCTATCCTTTTCCACGTGGAGTATAATGAAAAGGATAGCGATAGATTTGAACTCACTTTAGATTAGTTTAGACTTTAGAGATAATGAACAACAGACTTATGGACTAAGAGCACAGCTAAGAGCCAGCGCCAGCCAAACCTCCGTTATTTTATGAAAACTGAAAGTTTCTGTGCGTATTGTCCCCAATACAATAAGGAACGATCAGCGACTATGAAGTTTGGATCATGGTTGCTTTGAAAGATAATAGGTAGAACAAAGATGTAAAAAATCTTACGTCAAAATATAAAATCATTTTTTTTAATTTTTTCTTGGGTCTTTTAGTACCTATTAGAAATCACGTCATGCATTACCAGACAGTATCGTGGCAAAGTTTAAAAGTTTAGGGGCATCTGGTAGGAGTCGGACAATAAGTGTCTGGCAATGCAATAACGTGATTTCTAATACAATTCCGAAGAAAATATAAAAAATAGCCTCTATATTTTGTTGTAAGATTTTTTACACCTTTTTTAAGTATCTGTTATACAGCTATCATGATCAAAACTTCATAGTCGCTGATCGTGCCTCCCTGTGTTGGGGACAATATGCAAAAAAACTTTCAGCTTTTATAAAATAACGATGGTCTGGCGCGCGCTGGTACTTCCTCTATTAGTCACACTAGTTTGTTAAAAAAATTTAATAAAACTGATATAAGTTTAATTAAAAAATTTATAACACCCCCAACAAGTGAAGGTTACAGTAACTAGAAAAGAGCTGATAACTTTCAAACGGCTGAACCGATTTTCTTGTATTATAGCTAAGAACACTCTCGATCAAGCCACTTTTCAAACAAAAAAACTAAATTAAAATCGGTTCACTAGTTTAGGAGCTACGATGCCACAGACAGATACACAGATACACACGTCAAACTTATAACAGCCATATTTTTGGGGCGGGGGTTAAAAACAGGCTTGTTAAAGCAAGTGATATTTAAATACTTATATATAACACATATATTATAATTCCGAAAAGTTAGAGATGTTTGTCCGGGATTGAACCCCCGACCTCATAGGAGGCCGACGACTTAACCACTAAGCTATCTATTGCAGATAGCTAGCTAAGCGGCAAAGAAACCAATATAGCCGCACCCTTACGAACGTCTCCCCATTTTTTCTCCCCACCTCATTTACAATACACATACATAATCCAGATAATTACTGCATTGCGCGTGACCATCTGCCGTGTTACTTTCCACTATAAGATCGACGTTCTTGAAAGTAATTTTTTTGATCGATTTTCCCCGCTGTTATGTCTTGAATTATGTATGATTTTTGTTCTTCTATTTATAGTTTCGAATTCGACATTTGTTAACATTTGATAACAAGTGTAAATTAAAAATTTATAACACCCCCGACAATTGAAGGTTACAGTAACTAGAAAAGAGCTGATAACTTTCAAACGGCTGAACCGATTTTCTTGGACTATTCCGCGCCTACGATCCAAAGTATCTGAGTTTTCCAAAACATCATTTTCAAATTAATAATTATGTATCAAGGCAACGTCCATCTTGACAGCTTGACAATTGACATAATATTATGAACCTAACGGTTATCTAACCTTCTTTTCTACAAGAAAACTAGAAAAGAGCTGATAACTCTTAAACGGCTGAACCAATTTTTTTGGATTATAGCTAAGAACACTCTCGATCAAGCCACCTTTCAAACAAAAAAAAGTAAATTAAAATCGGTTCATTCGTTTAGGCGCTACGATGCCACAGACAGATACACAGATACACAGATACACACGTCAAACTTATAACACTCCTCTTTTTGGGTCGGGGGTTAAAAATACCTTAGAAAATTGGAATAGAAGATATCAAAACGCTGAAACAGCAGCCTTGACGAAGCTGTTCTTCCCGGACGTCTATAGCGCCTTTGGGGTAGTGAGAAAGATTAGGTTGACACCGATTCACGTTCAAGTGCTGACGGGACATGGAGGGTTTGGGCAGTACTTGAAAAGGTTTAAGAGGGCTCTCTCCGTCACTCGTTTCATACAATCGTAGTTCCAATTTCAATTTAAAATTTACATACAAATCTTTGAGCCCCTGTAATTTTAAAACTACATATTTTTAGAAAAATCTAAAACACCACAGACACAGATATTAGTTTCTAGAATATGTCTGCAAAATTTCATGGACTTTGGTTGCTTAATATTCAAATGAAATTGGAACTACGATTGTATGAAACGAGTGGAAACGAGTGACGGAGAGAGCCCTGTTAGTGTAAGGACGACTCAGCCTGTGACTGCGACCCAGCGAACGAGGAATCGGTGTTACACCTACTTCTGGACTGCCCCAAGTATTGCAAAGAGCGCTATGCGTTGGATTAGATAACGGGAATGCCAATACAGAAAGAAACGCTGGATGTACTGATTACAAACAGGCAATACCAGATGCCATTCCTCGATTTCTGCACAAAAATTGCCAAAAATTGTATAAATAAGAATAAAACTAAATTGCTACCATAAATGTTTTAATATATTATACTTAATGATAGAGATCCATACTTTTAAGTTTATTATAAGAATAAAATTAATAACTTAGATAAAAATTGTTACTATAATGCAGTGAAAATGAATAAATAAACAAAAGTAGCTTGTAAATTAAAAATGTAGAAAAGGACTCTGAAAAATTCAAAATTCAAAATATTCAATTAGACTTTTACAAGTTCTTTTGAATCGTCAAAAGCATCTACCACTGGTTCGGGATGCCTTTCCTACCGAGAAGAACCAGCAAGAAACTCGGCGGTTGCTCTTTTCAAAGATTTAATAATACAATATTATGCCATATTATATCAGAGGTTTTATAATACAATAAAAACTACAATAAAAAAAATGTTTATACAAACATTTGTAATAAAGTTCAACCAAACTCATCTCTTTTATTTTACTATGGGATAGGTATTTTATAGTCTGGTCATTCAAGGATACAATAATTCGGATAGAGCTAAAAATTGGCACGAATGTTGGGAACACCAATATAAATGAATTGTGAAAAGTCCCCATCGATCCCACATAAGCAAAAAATATATTCAAGGCCAAAATTCACAAATAAGTTTTATCATAAATAGGTTAGACAAAAATTATAGGTAAATCATGACATATCCAGAATGAAAATTTTAAAATCGCGATATCTCAGGTTATATATACTTCATTTACTCTACAAACCCTTACTTTATAAACCCGTAGCTAAAACCATACTAACTCTGAAAGTAAATGTTTGACTGGAAGTTATAAAGTACTCATAATGCCATCAAATATTTGGCTTCTGTGGGGCGCGCTCAGTAAATCACGAATGTTTTTTTGTTAGCTGACCTAACTTTGACTGGATTTACTGGATATAGGTGTTTCATGGAATTCCCACAGTCTATCTCAGACTAAGTCTGTATTGCTATAATAAACGTAAGCGGCTACGTATTTTTGAATCCCGAAGTAAAAAAAGAAACCTGTTCGGTTCTTTGCTTACTAATGAGTTCCCACTGAATACTATATAAACCACATCCAGGAATTATATGACAGAAACAAAAGCAAAAAGAGCTCTAAAATAGTAGAATAGTAGTCGGTATAGTATGTATCTAAATCTATACTAATAAATGAAATTGGAGTGTCTGTCTGTAATTTCGAAATAACTACCTCATATTAAGCTAATATGGTCATTTGAACGATACCATAACTGAATCACACGTTTTTAAAATTTTTGTCTGTCTGTCTGTCTGTCTGTTTGAAAAGGCTAATCTTGGGAACGGCTGAACCGATTTTGACGGGATTTTCACAGACAAGTAGAGAATTGACCAGGAAGTAACATAGGCTACTTTTTTAACCGACTTTCAAAAAGGGAGTTGTGTTTTTCTACCTATGTACACCGAAATCTCCGAGATTTCTGAACCGATTTGCGTCATTTCTTTTTTAATCGATAGAGGAACTTTGCGACATTGTTTGATAAAAAATTTGGAGTCCAACTCCTCAATCCTGATGCTGCAGGGGATCTGACCAATCCACGCGGGCGAAGCTGCGGGCATCAGCTAGTAATATATATAAGAAAAAAGTGATTGAATGATCTATCAACGCACAGCTCAAACCACTGGACGGATCAGGCTGAAAAGCATGCATATAACTATTGCTTATGATGTAGACATCCGCTATGAAAGGATTTTTAGGGTTTCATACCTCAAAAGGAAAAACGGAACCCTTATAGGTTCCGTTTGTCATCACTTTGTTGTCTGTCTGTCTGTCTGTCTGTCCGTCCGTCGTCCGTCATGTCTGTCAAGAAACCTATAGGGTACTTTCCGTTGACCTGGAATCATGAAATTTGGTAGGAAGCTCTTATAGCACAAGTACAGGAATAAATCTGAAAACCGCCAATTTGAGGTTACATCATTTAAAAAAAAAAAATTAAAATGTTTCAATTTTCAAAATAAGATAACTATACCACGTGGAGCATTATATGAAAGGGCTTTCTTTACCTGTACACCCTAAAACAGATTTTATTTATTTTCGTGTATAATAAATAGTTTTTGATTTATAGTGCGCGAGTCTGACTCGCACTTGGCCAGTTTTTTTAATAATATAAAAAGAATAGCCCATGCACTGAAAACAAAAATAAAATAAAATTAGTAAGTAATTAATTGAGTATTATTTATGAAAGCAGCACGCAATTTTTATTTAGCAATTTAAAGTTTAATTGGACAACATTGACATTGGTTTAATAAACTTTAAATGAGTTTAATATCTTTTATACACGCAAACGTTCGAATTAAATCTTTTGCGAATCGTTCGACCGTACTTTATACCTCAGAAGTTCGTAATAACATAAGTCGGTGAAACATTATGAATAGTTTTTGAGTTACGAGAGCCACATGGTCGAATTATAATAATACTAGCTGATGCCCGCGACTTCGTTCGCGTGGATGTGGGTTTTTTAAAATTTCCGTGGGAAATCTTTGATTTTCCGGGATAAAAAGTAACCTATGTGCTTATCCAGGGTATAATCTATCTCAATTCTAAATTTCAGCCCAATCCATCCAGTAGTTATTGCGTGAAGGAGTAACAAACATACACACACACACACAAACACACACACACACATACAAACTTTCTCCTTTATAATATTAGTGTGATGATAAACAGATGACGTATAACTTTGTCTGTGGTTGGCTTATTGATTTAGGTCAAGTTACTAGTGAGCGTAAATCCGCATGCCCTACATCAATGATAGATTTTCTTCATAGCGTCGTAATGTAAGAAGGCGTGAACTGATTGGGTTTCACTCATTTTCCTTTTCTTTACTTTTCAAAGTTATGATTGAAACTGGATTTGAGTCTAATTAGGATTCAAATTACATTCAGTAAGAACCACAGCATTGCTACGCCTACAAATTCATTTCAGGAGAAACTATCAAACTTATTTGGAAAATATTGCTTTTTTAAAATACAAAATAGCGAGAAAACGAGCAGGCGGGTCACCCGGTGTTAAGTGATTACCACCACCCATGAACACCCCCGACAACTGAAGGTTACAGTAACTAGAAAAGAGATGATAACTTTCAAACGGCTGAACCGATTTTCTTGGATTAAAGCTAATATCACTCTCGATCAAGCCACCTTTCAAACAAAAAACTAAATTAAAATCGGTTCATTAGTTTAGTAGCTACGATGCCACAGACAGATACACAGATACACGCGTCAAACTTATAACACCGTTCTTTTTGGGTCGGGGGTTAAAAAGCATGCGCAGCTACGATAGACAAATAAACATTCAAAATTGTATCGTGCAAAATCTCTCCCAGACAACCTTTGTAGTTTGGAGTAAGGAATTGGGAATCTACAGGTAGATGCAACAAGCAATTTAGACGCTATTATGATTCTTATTGTGGTTATAAAATAGATTACAAGTAAGATATACCTAGTTATTTTATAATACACATATAAAATAATATAATACATACGTACCTTGATAGAACCCATGATACTCATTCTGCTTCAAAGATAAACATACTTTCAATTATTGAAACTTTCATTTATCTTTTTTTAACCCCCGACCCAAAAAGAGGGGTGTTATAAGTTTGACGTGTGTATCTGTGTATCTGTCTGTGGCATTGTAGCTCCTAAACTAATGAACCGTTTTTAATTTAGTTTTTTTTTGTTTGAAAGGTGGCTTGATCGAGAGTGTTCTAAGCTATAATCCAAGAAAATCGGTTCAGCTGTTTGAAAGTTATCAGCTCTTTTCTAGTTACTGTAACCTTCACTTGTCGGGGGTGTTATAAATTTTTAATTTATACTTGTTGAAACTTCAGTTTATATACGTGCCTACTTGTCGGATCAAAGATTTACTCGCCTTATGTATCTTCACAAACTTATGATTCTAGCTTGTTTATATCCCTTCAGGTTTTCTATGTATTTTTTGGTGACTTTTAACTATAATTTTATAAAATATATATTAAAAAAAACTCCTTAGTTTTAACTGTTATACATAACCGTAAGATTTTTAACTTTTAAAATGAGGTAGCTTCAGACACGTTTTTGAATCTCAATAAACTGAGAATTACAAACTTTTGATATAGGTATACCAACCCCAATGTTTCGTGTAGTGTATGTAGCAACTATTCCAGTTACATAATTCAAGGGCTATTTAAACAATATCCAAAGATTTAACGCCTTATCAAATCCAGTCGAGAAACTATCATACATTAGGTCCCCACTGTATGTTCATTGATGCGTGCTCGTATAAAACTGTATTCCTAGAGACGTAAGTGCATTTGCCTTGAGTGCAGCGGTTATCATAGTGTGGCCATACACCATATTAGTGGTACCTTAGTGGTAGTGAAGTGACGGACTTGATACAAGATGAAGGGTTGCGTTTTAGCGTTTTTAGTCCTGGGAATCGTGGCGGCGAATGAAATTGACAATGAGGTAAGGTTTTTTTTTTATACAAATCATTGCTAATTCTTTCAAATTTAATCATTAAGTAGATAATATTTATTAACCCCCGACCCAAAAAGAGGGGTGTTATAAGTTTGACGTGTGTATCTGTGTGTCTGTGTATCTGTGTATCTGTGTATCTGTCTGTGGCATCGTAGCTCCTAAACGAATGGAACGATTTTAATTTAGTTTTTCCGTTTGAAAGGTGATTTGATCGAGTGTTCTTAGCTATAATCGAAGAAAATCGGTTCAGCCGTTTGAAAGTTATCAGCTCTTTTCTAGTTACTGTAACCTTCACTTGTCGGGGGTGTTGAAAATTTTTAATTTACACTTGTTTAACAAATAAATTAAATGAACTTGAATGAAATAAGTCGGTTAGTATGTCATTTTTTAACCCCCGATCCAAAAAGAGGAGTGTTATAAGTTTGACGTGTGTATCTGTCTGTGGTATCGTAGCTCCTAAATGAATGGAACGATTTTAATTTAGTTTCTTTTGTTTGAAAGGTGGCTTGATCGAGAGTGTTCTTAGCTATAATCGAAGAAAATCGGTTCAGCCGCTTGAAAGTTATCAGCTCTTCTAGTTTTCTTATAGAGGTTTTTAAGTTGGGGGTTTTTAAATTTTAAGTTATGTAAAATAGTCAATTTTGATATTTAATATTTGGACACTTTTGTATTACGGATTTATTAATTAATCAAAAAAACATAATTAATTAATGTAACTGCAATATTTTTTTAACCTAGGTACTTATTTCTTGGATTAATTTATTTAAATATAGGCAATTTAAAATTACTGAAAAACTTTAGTACAGGTACAATGTTAAAATAAATACAACAATTAGAAGAGCAGTTAGCTTTTTAGTATCCAATTTTGCGTATCCTATTTACATTTATTATGTATATTTTATAATATAAGGTGGTTTATTTAAATTATGTATACTTAGACCGCTGGATTTTAATACCTAGGGTAGGTATTAAAAGGCTTTTGAACATTGATGTAAAGATTCGTAATTTACACTTAAAGTTTATTTGAATAAAATAAGTTTCGAATTGAACTGACTATTAATATTTATGACATTGTAATTTAATACTAGCAGTCTCATCTAACTTTACCCTACTGGCCATAAGTAGGTAGGTACCTTCTTATGATGTAGTAATTAATTGTCTCCGAGATTTTTTTCTGGGAGACAGTCCAAACTTTTTGGCTTTCAAAAATAATTCAAAAAACCATAGTTTGTACACCTACATTATTTTAATACTGAATCGGTTTAGATGAATAGGTATGATGGCTGTGGATCAGCATCAGAAGAGAGTAGATACCTACCTAAAAGAACTTAGCACCTATACCAACTATTGCTATCAAGGCAAAAAAACATTCCATTCGATTTTTATAACCAATCTTCGTGAAATTTGCGAAACAAGCTGCATTTTACTCCAAAAACTAAAACGGAGTTTTATAATCACCAAAAGGTGAGAAGAAATAATTTCGGTAGACCTACCTATGTACTTCATAAATTGAAAATACTCTTGATATCTAGTATTTTAAGCCGAATTTGGGGTAAATTAAATTGAAAAAATAAATTGGGAATCAGTGGGGAAAACTTGAAACTATGAAAGCATACTTGAACCTTAATAGGTTGTGTTAAGGAACTTTTGAAAGCTAATAAAATTAGCATGTCGGTGACGCGACCTTGAAGTTTTCACGAGCAAAGTCGCCCAACGCGCCTAAAGAAGTTTTCACTTCAAAAATTGAGAACATCCCGTATAAGGTAGTGTAGAGACAATATAGATTATAAATCGTCAACGTACGGTCATGACCTCAGATCCAGAGAGATACAAGCTAATGGAGGTCCCAACCTCATGCATCGAAAACTACTCAAGTGTGTATCAGAACACGCAAGGTAGTATAGCCTTGATGATAAAATAACTCAAAATTTAAAAAACCCCCGACACAAAAACCTCTATAAGAAAACTAGAAAAGAGCTGATAACTTTCAAACGGCTGAACCGATTTTTTCTATACTAATATATTATATCTTATATATTATATAGATAAGAACACTCTCGATCAAGCCACCTTTCAAACAAAAAAACTAAATTAAAATCGGCCCATGCCACAGACAGATACACAGATACACACGTCCAACTTATAACACCCCTCTTTTTGGGTCGGGGGATAATAAGAATTTTATTTTTCTAACTATATTTGAAACCAAACAAACTTTAGTCAAAATAACCTATATTTTATAAATTTATAGAGACAGGTCCAACGTCAATTTATTGAATGAGAAATCGCAAAACTAGTGCTTCTCCTACAATTACCTATAATTTAGTACGTTTTTAACCCCCGACCCAAAAAGAGGGGTGTTATAAGTTTGAGATATATAAGTAAATAATAATAGGATAATTACGCTAACCTTAGTGCACGAGAGAGCGTCTTATACTCTCCCTATTTTTGCCATATAGAGTAAAGTTCATCTCCGTGAAAAAATATACTCAGTTTGTTTACGTTACATCAATGCCTCTAGTAATAACAGCTCTCAGTACAGATCTATTTCCAATGTGAAAATGGCGTCGAAAAGAAAACAATATCTAATTCATTAACAACGCATGCCTGAACACAATCAGTATTTCTTGGATCTCTTTTCTACTTAGTGCAAAAAATATTACATATAGATTTACGAGTATAATGATTGATACATGCGGTTATTATTGGTAATGATTTAACAATTTATCATTATTATACTAGCTTATGTCCACGACTTCGCCCACGTGGATTACAAATTCAAATCCATATGTTAAAGAAAAGAAAGAAAGAAAAAACCGGCCAAGTGCGAGTCAGACTCTCGCACCGAGGGTTCCGTACTCGGGTATTTTTTCCAACATTTTGCACGTAACATAAACTATTATGCATAAAAATAAATAAATCTGTTTTAGCCATTAGGCAAAGCCATTTCATATTATAACCCCACTTAGTCTAGTTATCTTATCTTACTTTGAAAATTGAAACATATTTTAATTTTTTTTTAAATGACGTGACCACAAATTCGCTGTTTTCAGATTTATTCCTGTACTTGTGTTGTGCTATAAGACCTACCTACCTGCCAAATTTCATGATTCTAGCTCAACGGGAAGTACCCTATACGTTTCTTGACAGACCTGACGGACGGACGGACAAACAGACAACAAAGTGATCCTATAAGGGTTCCGTTTTTCCTTTTGAGGTACGGAACCCTATTATATCTGTTTAAACATGGTTTAAACTTTAAACCACCCGAGCGCGCTGCATACAAACGTAATTTAATTCTCATTTAATGAATAACTTCTCATTAGGCATATTTTCTTTAGATACTTCTTAAAAATGCTACTTATACCCCGAAAGCCACGTCGACCGGTCGCGTCCTACATCTACCTCTGGTAACAAGAACAATATTCCTAAATTAAGCCATCGGGGACTAATATCAAAACTACATGAAAAGACCCCAATTTGAATATGAAGTCTAGTTAATACTAGGTATCTAAATGCAAATTTGTTGTGTAACTATGTTTTAAACATTCTTCGCACGATAGGACACAGATGCCTAGAAGCTAATAGGAGCGTCGGAAAACTGACGAGGCAGATACTGACTGACTGACATACTGATTTTGATTATTATTTTAAACTAGCCGATGGCCGTTACTTCGTCGCGTGGACTACATGAACTTCAACCCCCTATTTTACCTCCTTAGGGGTTGTGTTTTCAAAAATCCTTTCTTAACGGATGTTTACGTCATAATAGCTATCTGCATGCCAAATTTCAGCCCGATCCGTCCAGTAGTTTAAACTGTACATTGATAGATCAGTCAGTCAATTATTTTTTTAACTCAAGCTTATAACACTCCTCTTTTTGGGTCGGGGGTTAAAAACATTCGACAACTAGAAACCATAGGTTTCGTTTGTGATTGGTTTGCAACTCAAAATGGTTAGTGCCCACTGAGTATGTTTGGAATATTATGACTCGTTTCACCGATTCCAAAAAGCCACATATTATTGGGTGGTTAAAGTTACGTTACAGTACGGTTTTATTTTGATCGTCAATAAAAGTAAGTTTCAATAAACTCCAGAGTTTGTTAACTTTGGACAAAAAATTTCATGGAAGTATGATTCATTAACAGGGCTCTCTCCGTCACTCGTTTCATACAATCGTAGTTCCAATTTCATTTGAATATTAAGCAACCAAAGTCCATGAAATTTTGCAGACATATTCTAGAAACTAATATCTGTGTCTGTGGTGTTTTAGATTTTTCTAAAATATGTAGTTTTAAAATTACAGGGGCTCAAAGATTTGTATGAAAATTTTTAAGACCGCGTAACTTTGAAATCGAATATTTTAACAGAAATCTGGAAAACCACATACATAGATATTAGTTTCTAGAATATGTCTGCAAAATTTTATGGACTTTGGTTGCTTAATATTCAAATGAAATTGGAACTACGATTGTATGAAACGAGTGACGGAGAGAGCCCTCTTAATTGTGAGACTTTGCTTTTGTGTGGTCAAAGTTTATCGGTAACCGTGATATAATTTTAACCATCTGACATGCGCAAGTGGCTTCAAGAGGAATATCTACTCGTAATGATTAATTCATGTACATTATGAAGTGAGATTGATTAATGTAAAGGTAACTTCTCACGGTGTGTGAAATCGCAGACCACAACTACCACGTTATGCGAACACTACGAAAGCGTCTGGTGCCGAAACCACCACAAGTTAGTAACAAAAATCAGTGTAGACCTGTCCAAAAAAAGCCGACGTAGTAGTAGTAGAGAACTGTGATGTGTTCGCTCTACAAGCGTAAATTAATAGCACTCCCGACAAGTGAAGGTTACAGTAACTAGATAAGAGCTGATAACGTTCAAACAGCTGAACAGATTTTCTTGAATTATAGCTAAGAACACTCTCTATCAAGCCACCTTTCAAACAAACAAAACTATATTAAAATCGGTTCATTAGTTCAGGAGCTTCGATGCCACAGACAGATACACAGATACTCACGTCAAACTTATAACACCCCTCTTTTTGGGTCAGGGGCTAAAAACAGACATCGTAGCTGTTCCCATTGAGTGCAAAAAGCCAAACTATGATTCGCGATAATTTGGACCGTGAATATCCAACTTTAGTGACAATTTTAAAATACATGAATAAATAGTGGTTCACGAAGCTTATGGATTTTCTTTAAAATTACAGAGACAAGAAAGTATGAAGCCAGGATAAATTTGTTTAAGCTATCCCTCTGTGGCACAGAATAATTTTAATCAAGGTAATAGAAATGGTATCTGCTACAAAACGCGACGCGAGTAGGTATTTTCAAAATTGCTATTTGTTTCACGCGGCTTCGCTGCCTTCTCGTATCGTGCGACAATTTTGGTCTCATTACATTCAGTACTACTTTTAGGTTTTCTTGACAGACACGTAGACGGACAGACGGACAGACGGACAGACGGACAGACGGACAGACGGACAGACGGACAGACGGACAGACTCACAGACGGGCAGACGGACAGAGGGACAGATGGACAAACAGAAAGACAGCCAACAAAGTGATCCTATAAGGGTTCCGTTTTTCCTTTTGAGGTACGGGGCCCTAATAAACCCTTTAATTGTAACTATAGCTTATGACTTCAACTTGAAAGCAATCAACTAGGGCACAGTTTTAATTACAAGCACCAGGTATAGTGTGAATTGGACCGGCGAAAGCGTGTCGTCAACTGTGACAAATTAAGTTGTCACCTCGACAGTGCAATTGTTCGTAATTTGTGCCAGCACTGATTGATGTCGGTACAGTGCCACCAACTTATCTGCTCAGGTGATAGCGTCGCTAGTGGGGAATTCGGTATTGCTATTCAAATCATTTTTAACCCCCGACCCAAAAAGAGGGGTGTTATAAGTTTGACGGGTTTGACAGTTTTTGTATAAGAAATCTGTCAATACGTCAAATCTATCCCTCAGATAAAAGTTATTTTGAAGTCGGTTAAAAATCGCCCTTACACGACTTCAATCGATAGTCGTCCACGTCTTCTGGACAGGTTTTTCTTAGTGGGGTCCACTGGGTTTAGGTTACTAACTTAAATTATACACCTGTTTCGATTAATTATAAACCACGTGCACTTTGACCTTTTGAATTTTTTTAACCCCCAACCCAAAAAGATACACAGATACACCTCGTATCTGTGTATCTGTGTACCTGTGTATCTGTGTATCTGTCTGTGGCATCGTAGCGCCTAAACGAATGAACCGATTTGAATTTAGTTTTTTTTTTAATAGGACGTGACACTCGCATAATTACACCTTGAAATTCGGCATGCAGATAGCTATTATGACATAGACATCCGCTGAGAAAGATTTCTGAAAATTCAAGCCCTAATGATTTAAAATAGTAAAGTGTAGTCCACGTGGATGAAGTCGTGGGCATAAGCTAGTTAGTATAAATAAGAGTTTAAAAGGTCAATCGTTGAAAGCCAGACGAGTAACCTAGTTTTTAATAAAAGCCCAATTTCTAACAATAGGTACCGTACCCCTTCAAAATATTATAATGCTTAATATTTATTAAATTTATAGGCCAAACATTTATAAACCTAATTGCTTTATGGTATAACAAGGTATTTAACCAATTTGTGTAATCATTTTAAGTGGTGTTATATTGTACAGTGTTATTACTTTGTTTACTCGTGGTAAATATTAGTTTATAGGCAGAATCCATAGTATCCATACTTAATATTATAAATGCGAAAGTGTGTCCGTCTGTCTGTCCATCTGTCTGTCTGTCTGCTACCTTTTCACGGCCCAACAGTTTAACCGATTTTGACGAAATTTGGTACAGAGTTAGCTTATATCCCGGGGATGGACATAGGCTACTTTTTACCCCGGAAAATCAAAGAGTTCCCACGGGATTCCTAAATACCCATCCGCTCAATCGATTTGCATGAAATTTCAAACCGAGGTAGCTTGCGTTCCATGTAATTAAGAATTTATAACATCCCCGACAAATGAAGGTTACAGTAACTAGAAAAGAGCTGAAACTTTCAAACGGCTGAACCGATTTTCTTGGATTATAGCTAAGAACACTCTCGATTAAGCCACCTGTCAAACAAAAAAAAAACTAAATTAAAATCGATTCATTAGTTTAGGAGCTACGATGCCACAGACAGATACACAGATACACAGATACACAGATACACAAGTACACAGATTCACAGATACACAGATACGAGGTGTATCTGTGTATCTTTTTGGGTCGGGGTTTAAAAAAATTCAAAAGGTCAAAGTGCACGTGGTTTATAATAAAACGAAACAGGTGTATAATTTAAGTTCGTAACCTAAACCCAGTGGACCCCACTAAGAAAAACCTGTCCAGAAGACGTGGACGACTATCGATTGAAGTCATCTAAGGGCGATTTTTAACCGACTTCCAAATAACTTTTATCTGAGGGATAGATTTGACGTATTGACAGATTTCTTATACAAAAACTGTCAAACTCTCTTTATTCCTCTGATAAAAGTTATTTGATGAATGAAAAATTAAACGAAGAGGTGACTGACTGACTCATCTCTCAACGCACAGCTTAAACTGCTAGACGGGTGAAAGAATTTTTGAAAATTCAACCCCTAAGGTGAAAAAATAGCCTTCAGGTTCAAAATAGGGGTTTGAAATGTGTGTGGTCCACGCAGACGAAGTTACGTAATCTATGCGTAGTAAAAATTATGATCTTGACTCAATGCTCATGTTACCAATTACTTAATAAGTAGGTATTTGCATTTGCAAGCACTATTGTTGCAATGGAAAAATGCGAAAGTGTTTAGTATAAGTGGCTATTATTGTTTCCGAACTATCACACGAGAAAACTCTCGCTGATATCTCATCGGATGGGAATTTCAATAGTATAGAAGTATTTTTATTCAAATAAACTTTTACAATCAGGTACTTTTAACTTTTGGATCGTCAAATGCATCTACCACTGGTTCGGAATGCCTTTCCTACGTCCGAGAAGAACCAGCAAGTAACCAGCGGTTGCTTTTTTTAAAGATTTGATTTACAATATGTCATAGCGAAAAAATTGAAAAAAGAAGAAAAAAAAATATAAAAGTAGACATGGAAGCACTATTCTCTATGAGATCTCTATCTGCGAAGAAAACTTTTGGGATAATTTCGTAATCGAATTGGGTTGTTACGACGATATAAAATTATGAATAATTCCCGGACAAAACATAAGTTCGATATTATCTAGAAAGCTCCGTAAAGTTCTAGAATGTTCGATTAAGGTTTGGTGATAGGTACCTACTCGCGGTGTGTTGATGCGCATAATCAGAAGTTTTTATCCAACCGACTTCTATAGAAGAAAAAATGTCAGATGGGAACCTCTATTTCCTACTAGAGGATACCCGCGGCTTCGCCCACGTGGAATTTGGTTTCTTTGAAATCCCGTAGGAACTCTTTGATTTTCCGGGATAAAAAGTAGCCATGTCCTTCCCCGAGATGTTTCCAAGTCTGTACCAAACATTAAAATCGGTTCAGCGGTTGGGCCGTGAAAACGTAGCAGATAGACAGACAGACACACTTTCACAATTATAATATGAGTATGGATGTGTCCGTAACGAGGCGTATGATAGGAGGTATTTACACAATTTCCCATGCTTCGTCAGATTGGCGGCTGTCACGGCGCCCAATCCCATCCTCTGTCGGATGATGTTAGGACTCTGTTATAGTTGTACAAGAAAGCCTTACGAAAGTAGGTAATTTAATAAATATAGATGCCTTACGGAGAGACATGTTCCGAAAGAAAAAAATCCTTAAATTAAAGATTTAAAAAAAAAGAGTGTCTCTTAAGCTTTCCTTTCTTTAATTCCAGATGTCAACAACAGAAGACTCACTAAAACGTGGCCTCACAAACAAATGCGTATCACGAGAAACGTCATCGTGTATCGCCATCGAACTAGTCGGTTATGTAGATAGAATGCTGAGAACCGCTGCCTTCCAGCTGTCAGACGACCTCATGATTGTGGATGAGAGGTAAGAACCATGTGAGTCACGGGAGATGCCATGTATATTGTATAGCCATCGAACTAATAGGTTCTTCTTCTTCGTGGTAACATTCTTGGCAGAGCGGTCGTGGTCATCACGAAGTTACGTTTTTGGGGGAAGATGGTATACGCCTCACGAGCATTCGCCACTTCTCCCTGCTGGCTGATAGACTGGTACACCCGTGCACCACCCATAGCGGACTTAATTTGGTCGGTTCATTACAAACCAGTCGGTTACGTATTTAAAATGCTGAGAGCCAATGCCTTCCAACTGTCAGATGAACTCATGATTGTAGATGAGAGGTAAGAACTATGTGAATCACGGGAGATGCCCAGTATAGCCATCAAACTAGTCGGTTATGTAGTTGAAATGCTGAAAATCGCTGCCTTCCACCTGTCAGACGATCTCATGATTGGTAAGAGAGGTATTGAGATGTAAGAACCATATGGATAGAGGATTTTGCGGTTTCATAGTCCCCAGGTGTCTTGGAGAGCACGGCAAGCCGTTGGTCCTACGTCTAATCTCTTCCCGGTCGTGTTGGGTTACCGTCCCATTGGACTATAAGAGTGAGGGAGTGGGGAAGGGAGGGAATAGAAAATGATCGTGTATAATATACTGTTATTTACTAGCCAGCTTCGCCCTAATAATCTCCCATAAGGAGAATACAATCATGTAACGTAAAAGTATCTAAGTTTCCAGAAAATGCGAAGTTTGTAAATGAACTAGTAAATTCGAAAAGTAAGGGTCTAAATTACCCAATTTGCCAACATAAAGAAACTCGCTTTTTTGCGTCGTTTATGTAATAGGTATGTGTGATTTGTTTAACCGTGAAAGCAATTTTGTACCGGTGATTGATTCTTAAGGGTGCGACTTGAATCAGGGCAAACCTTGTTATTAGATTAGGACTCCCGGTTCAGTAAGAGTATTCATGATCAACCCATTTCCGCCAAATTATTGAGTTCGGGTCTCCTCTCAGAATGAGAAGGGTTTAGGCCATAGTCTGCCACTCTGACCCAATGCGGATTGGCAGACTTCACACACCTATGAGAACATGGAGAACTCTCACGCGTGCAGGTTTCCTCACAATTTTTTCCTTCACCGTTAAAACAAGTGATATTTAATTGCTTAAAACGCACATAACTGAAAAGTTAGTGGTGCGTGCCCGGGATCGAACCCTCGAACTCCGATTAGTAGGCGCACGGTCTAACCACTAGGCTATCACAGCTTCACACAAGAGTGATCAGAGTAAGAGTATTATTAAGAGTCCTCATCATTATCATCATGATCAACCCATTGCCGGTCCACAACTAAGTACAGGTCTCCTATCGTAATCAGAAGGGTTTGGCTATAGTCCACCACGCTGGCTAAGTGTGGATCGGTTGACTTCACACACTTTTGAGAACATTGTGGAGAACTCTCAGGCATGCAGGTTTCCTCGCGATGTTTTCCTTCACCGCAAGGTAGGAGGCGGACGTTTTTAACCCCCGACCCAAAAAGAGGGGTGTTATAAGTTTGACGTGTGTATCTGTGTATCTGTGTATCTGTGTGTCTGTGTATCTGTGTATCTGTGTATCTGTGTATCTGTGTATCTGTCTGTGGCATCGTAGCGCCTAAACGAATGAACCGATTTTAATTTAGTTTTTTTTGTTTGAAAGGTGGCTTGATCGAGAGTGTTCTTAGCTATAATCTAAAAAAATTGGTTCAGCCGTTTAAGATTTATCAGCTCTTTTCTAGTTTTCTTGTAGAAAAGAAGGTTAGATAACCGTTAGGTTCTTAATATTATGTCAATAGACAAATGTCAAGCTGTCAAGATGGACGTTGCCTAAATACATAATTATTTATTTGAAAATGATGTTTTGGAAAACTCAAATACTTTGGATCGTCGGGGGTGTTATAAATTTT
Organism: Maniola jurtina; assembly: GCF_905333055.1. Classification (NCBI taxonomy): domain Eukaryota; kingdom Metazoa; phylum Arthropoda; class Insecta; order Lepidoptera; family Nymphalidae; genus Maniola; species Maniola jurtina. The sequence goes on along the minus strand of NC_060052.1, from coordinate 3,378,714 downwards.
TAATTTACACTTGTAACCACTAGGCTTTTACGGCTCTTAGTAAGTAAAGCGTATTTTATTATTGAAATCTCTTGTATTAATAAATCTTTATAAAAATATTTTCTGAACTGTTTGATATCAAAAGCATTTAGCCTGATTTCGCCTATTTACAAAATACCTATCTCAATTTCGAGATCAGGAGAATTTCTAAGTTAAATAACAAATATTTACAGGGACGGACTGTGGCCTGGGTTCATTGGGCCCTGGGCTAATATTAATTGGGGCCCTTCCTAATTAGACAATCAACTAATTGCCATTTTAGTAACTAGATACCTACACGTATGGGAAGAAAATTATAAAGTACCTGTCTGTATTTTTGTGGTGTAAATTCCTTTATTAGCTCATTCTTTGTTAAATCTTATCACAATTTATGGAAAGAACTGATAAATGATTTAGTCGATCAAACCAAACTATGGCATTGTCGTCTAACCTTATGATTTTTTTAATTTACAATAATTACAATACAGTCCCCTTTTCTTCAATGGGGGCTGGGGGCCTTTTATACCCACGGGGCCCTGGGCCGCGGCCCAAAAGCCTTTATATAGATCCGGTCCTGTATATTTCTGAAAATAACTATTTGATATGAATCAAAAGGTTTAATTTAAGCCTGCTCTTGGCTTCCCACGTTGATTCCCAAATCTTTGCTATTTGATTTGAAATTTGATTGAATAATTTTATTATATCATCAAAACAAGTTCATTCAAAACTTAATCCTTCGGAAGTAGGTACAATACAATTATATACCAATCATACAACTTGGGAATTAATTTCAAATACAGGTAGGTGTGAAATACCCATTGACAGTTAAAGGGTATCCATAATTTCTGATCCGACTCACTGTTTCATTTTAATATCTCTTTACTTTAAATCACTTGTTTCTTGATCTTTAGAGATCAAGAAACAAGTAATTTTAAAAAGGTTTTACTGGAATGCGGTGAAGCCCAAAAGGAGGGTTATATCATGATTGACCTGTATGTGTGTATGAGTGTCCGTTCCTATGGAAACCCTGGAAAAATATTTTTTTTTTGGCAGCCATGCAATAATAGATACAAGTAAGACATTCATAAAACCAATATTCATCGACTCTTTTCACCAATTTCTAGCAATGGGGCCGCAGCTGAAATGCCAATCAAACCAGAATCCCTCGCGAGAGCGGGAACATCACTAGAAGACCAAGCACAACAGCTGATCATGGACAAACTATGGAACTTCGCGACCACGCGGTCGTTTAGGTATAGGCTACTCGACAATGCTGATGTCGTCATCGCTGGCAAGACGGAAAAGGATGGCACCTTAGGTGTTGGTACGTAAAGCTTTTAATACTACAATTTTCAACAATGGAACAGCGTCAGAAATGCCAGTCAAGCCAGAATCCCTCGCGAGAGCGGGAATATCACTAGAAGACCAAGTATAACAGCTGATCATGGACAAACTATGGAACTTCGCGACCACGCGGTCGTTTAGGTATAGGCTACTCGACAATGCTGATGTCGTCATCGCTGGCAAGACGGAAAAGGATGGCACCTTAGGTGTTGGTACGTAAAGCTTTTAATACTACAATTTTCAACTATGGAACAGCGTCAGAAATGCCAGTCAAGCCAGAATCCCTCGCGAGAGCGGGAATATCACTAGAAGACCAAGCAAAACAGCTGATCATAGACAAACTATAAAACTTCGCAACCACACAGTCGTTTAGATATAGGCTATTCGACAATGCTTATGTCGTCATTGCTGGCAAAACGGAAAAGGATGGCACATTGCGTGTTGGTACGTAATTTTTTTTAAAACAGTTACTACAACTCCAAATCAAGTTAACTTTCATCATAATTAACGCGTGCCTCGTTAAAAGCGATAATCATCCGAAAAGCTTCTCTATCTAAAGCCGCCTAAATTAACTTTGGATAAATAAGCCTGTTTAGCCCATTATTTTGTCCAAGCATTTATTTTGTAACCTGAAGCCCTTAATAAAACTTGCGGAGTAGTTAGAAAAAAAAATCCGTCCCTCTCTATTTGTTCCATCTATATTGAAATCTAATGCATCAGTTCTGTGCGTGAATTATTCCCACAGAATCGTTCGTCTGTTAGCATTTGTTTATTGTTATTTTTTCTTCTTAGTTTATCGATAGGTACCAATTTTTAGGGTCCGTACCTCAAAAGGAACAACGGAAGCCTTATAGGATCACTTTGTTGTCTGTCTGTCTGTCTGTCCGTCCGTCCGTCCGTCCGTTCGTCGTGTCTGTCAAGAAACCTATAGGGTAGGTACTTCCCGTTGACCTAGAATCATGAAATTTGGCAGGTAGGTAGGTCTTAATATAGCACAAGTATAGAATAGGTAAATCTGAAAATCGAGTTTGTGGTCACATCATTTTAAAAAAAAAATTAAAATATGTTTCAATTTTCAAAGTAAGATAACTATACTAAGTGGGGTATCATATGAAAGGGCTTCTTTAACTGTGCATAATAGTTTTTGATTTATCGTGAAAAATGTTGGAAAAAATACCAGAGTATGGAACCCTCAGTGCGCGAATCTGACTCGCATCTGACCGGTTTTTCTTTACTCCCCAACTAAGCGTTAATCTTTAGCAGAACAGGGTAAGGAAAACACAGTTTGTACAAATAGCAAACTACGATACGTACCGGAAAACTAGAAACGCTCCTGTACCTGACCGAATTTATTTTACGATTATTTCGGTTGAAAACGCTGAAAGTTCTCTAGATGGCAAACATTAAGAGGCTATTTAGCGCGATGGTGAATAGAAAAAGGTGAAACGAGGTCGTCTACGTCCAAAGTACTCCAAGCATAATACCTTGCAGAATCCACTTTATACACATTCGGTTATAAAGGTTTTCGCTTGAACTTGCGTTATTTTATCACCGATGATATTATAATGGCTACTTATCTTTCATCCATTTATAGCTCTCTCAAAAAGGTGCGTTAATCTGACAAATAAAACGTATGCTATATCGTAAAAATATACTAAAAAGACAAATTTCTTTAATTCACATTCTTTGGTACTCACTACTCTAAACAAGTGTAAATTAAAAATTTATAACACCCCCGACAAGTGAAGGTTACAGTAACTAGAAAAGAGCTGATAACTTTCAAACGGCTGAACCGATTTTCTTGGATTATAGCTAAGAACACTCTCGATTAAACCACCTTTAAACAAAAAAAAACTAAATTAAAATCGGTTCATTAGTTTAGGAGCTACGATGCCACAGACAGATACACACGTCAAACTTATAACACCCCTCTTTTTGGGTCGGGGGTTAAAAACTGATCATTGTTTTTATCTTCTATACTTATAATATTTAAAAGAAAAAGCTGACCGGCTGACTACCTCCTTCTCCAACGATTAGGAGGTGGACATTTTAACCACTGGGCCATCACGGCTTTAACCTCCTTGCAAAATTCCTTTGGTAATAGTAACCTAATTTGTAAGCCATTTATCTTGGGCCTGTTTTTCTAAATGAGTTTCGTCTTATAGGACAATTTGTCACGGTGAATTATTGAGACTAGGGAAGAGTGTCATTACTAATTAGATTCGTTCCATTAATTATGGTGGGCCATCGATCATTAAAGTACAAGATAATATGCAGTCCCGAACAAAAACATTTCATCCCCTATATCGGCGCACAATTTTTAAATTTCGGCAATTTGTGGCCTAGTTAATCGATGGCGTTGCAAGTGCGATACCCAGAGGAGACGGAGGTTCGAATCCTGCCGGTTTCATAAATTTTGATTTAATTTTCTTTTGTTTTTGTTACAAGTTCAATTTGTCTACAATTTCAAAATTTAAGTGATTATGCATTAGAATGCATAATCACTTAGCACCAGGTGAAACTCGCTTCTATCTTAGAAGATAGAAGCGAGTTAACTTGTAAGGGGTATGGCAGTTTTCATTAAACCCATACCCCTTTGGTTTCTACACGGCATCGTACCGGTACGCTAAATTACTTGGCTGCACGGCTTTACCAGTAGGGTGGTAACTAGCCACGGCCGAAGCCTCCCACCAGAAAAAAGACACTTGGAAAACGGAGAAAATCGGTATAAACTTGAATAGTTACGAATTTTTTTAGCTGTATAGTTAGGTAAAGTACGCATCGAATTGAGAACTTCTCTTTTTAACTCAGCTTGTAACTGTTTTTTTAGGGTTTCGTGCCCAAAGGGTAAAAACGGATCACTACTCGTATTAATTTCACTCTGCTGGTTGTCTGTCCGTCTGTCTGTCCGCATGTCACAGGTCTCTAGCTCGTAGACTAAATATAGATAGAAACTTTTGACTTTTGAAGAGATTTTGGTATTTGGTGTAGAACGTTGACCCAGAATTCGATAAGAAATTCAATTAAATTATTTTTCGGGGGGACTCCCACGCATGAAAGCGTAGCCAGACAGACAGACAGAAAAACAGAGAGACACAATTTCGCATTTATAATATTAGTATAGTGTGGAATATGGGTGGGTATGGCTAGTAAGTAATTCACGTGGAATGGAACAATTGGTTTATTGGTTATTTTAAAATTTGCGGTTTCCCGGTATTCTCTTGTGCAGCGCACGTTTTTAATTTAAAAGGCAATCAACGCCTGCAATAACTTTCATACGTAAATTAATAAAATTTACTGTAGGTAGAAATTTTATTAAAACCATCTTATAATTCCTTTGATAGCATATTTCGTATTATATAATACCCGTGGCTACGTTCGCGTGGATTTAGGCTTTTTACCCGACTACGGGAATGCCAAAAGGAAGGGTTATGATTTTAGCAGTCTATGTATGTATGTATGTATCCAGATTCTGTGTGTTCAGTCGTAGCGCCTAAACTACTGGGCCGATTTTGGTGTCAATTGTCTCGTTGTAAAGGTCCGGGTGACATAGCAATATTTTATACGAAAAAACTGAACTAACAGATGTCGCATCAAAAAAGTGGGGGGGGGGGGGGGGCTCCAAAATATTTTTTTGCTATTGTATCGAGTGGGATGTCAAATGAAAGAGAAGAAAATTTTGAGTTCATGAATATAAATGTACTACAACATTAAAATATACCAAGCGACAGAAAAACAATTTTATCATAATATTTCAGCATCTATTAACAGGGCTCCCTCCGTCACTTACTCCATTCAATCGTGTTCCAATTTCATTTGAATATTAAGCAACCAAAGTCCATGAAATTTTGCAGACATATTCTAGAAACTTATATCTGTGCCCGTGGTGTTTTAGATTTTTCTAAAAATATGTAGTTTTAAAATTACAGGGGCTCAAAGATTTGTATGTGAATTCTTAAGGCCGTGTAACTTTGAAACCGAATATTTTAACAGAAATCTGGAAAACCACAAGCATAGATATTAGTTTCTAGAATATGTCTGCAAAATTTCATGGACTTTGGTTGCTTAATATTCAAATTATATTGGAACTACGTTTATATGGAGTAAGTGACGGAGAGACCCCTCCTAAGACGATCGTGGTCGGGTTTTAGTTGTCAACTTTTTACATCGTAGGATTTCAGTAACAAACGGATACAATATGTCAACATTATTGCGATATTTTCAATACCAACAATATTATTTCGATATGAAATCACGATATTGCGTGGGTACTAATATTGACAATAATTAATACTTACTTTCTTAACAAGACAATAATATTTGCTTTTTCCGAGTGACGGTTACAATTAATGTCCCAAGATTTCTTGTAAAATTACAAGAAAGTTTGTACTTAGTATCTTTGGGCCCAGATACCTAAATTCCTTTTACTGAAAAAGTATGTAAATTCCTTAGATTAATCTCAAATTTAAGAAGTTTATTCTAAGTTTAGTCAAAGTTTATACGGGACCCCAAACTTGAAGTTATCTTAGACTGTGAGATAAGGCTAAGCTATTTACTTTGACCATTAGTGAGGGATGACTTGTGAACTTTGAACTATTATAATACCATTAGGATGTGTTAGATATATCTTATACCCTAAATCCATTTTCTGTCTAGTTGATGTAATGGATAGCATATTTGGCTAGATCATAATCACACTAATATTATAAAGGCGAAATTTTGTATGTGTGTGTGTGTGTGTGTGTGTGTATGTTTGTTACTCCTTCACGCAAAAACCACTGGACGGATTTGGCTGAAATTCAGAATGTAGATAGATAATATCCTGGATTAGCACATAGGCTACTTTTGATCCCGGAAAATCAAAGAGTTCCCACGGGATTTTGAAAAACCTAAATCCACGCGGATGAAGTCGCGGGCGTCAGCTAGTGATTGAATAAAAATCTTTCAATTTTTTTAGACATTTTCCCATCTTTCCATATCTGGCTAGATAATAATTAATGGAAAGATGGGAAAATGTCTAAAAAAATTGAAAGATTTTTATTTAATCATACTTTTTATGTGCTTTTGAGTTGTCACTGTCTACCACTGGTTCGGAATGTACTTCCTACCGAGCAGAATCAGCATGCTCTTTTCAGACTGTTAGAAGTGCTGAAAAATTCGTCGCAAAAAAATACAGAAGCTGAGGTTCAGAACTAAAATCTGTCAAGGCTGAAATATACTAAGATTGTTTCTTGTCGCTTGGTATATTTTAACATTGTACTTAAATTCATATTATTTTTAGGTTTAGTAAATATTACATTAAAACTTATGGCTAGCTTGTGGAATGGTGACAAGAATACTGGCTGCATTTCCGCGCTGGACAGCCAGGCTGATCCGTTGCGCAAGAAATGAGCCAGCCTTTCTGCCACCAAAAAAATGAAATTCGCGGTGAAACGTCTCGCAAATTTTTTTTAGCACTAAGACTCCATGATCCCATGGTCTCTGTTATTCTGAGTTCATATTTATGATCTCAGAATTTTCTCCTCTTTCATTTGTACGATACGATACGATTCCACTCGATACGATACCAAAACAAAAATTTCAGAGACCTCTACTTTTTAACCCTCGACCCAAAAAGAGGGGTGTTATAAGTTTGACGTGTGTATCTGTGTATCTGTCTGTGGCATCGCAGCTCCTAGACTAATGAACCGATTTTAATTTCGTTTTTTTTGTTTGAAAGGTGGCTTGATCGAGAGTGTTCTTAGCTATAATTCAAGAAAATCGGTTCAGCCGTTTGAAAGTTATGAGCTCTTTTCTAGTTACTGTAACCTTCACTTGTCGGGGGTGTTATAAATTTTTAATTTACACTCCTTTGGATGTAAAATCCGCCATATTGATTTTGTTTGTATAAAATGTTATATCACTCTAATTATAATAACGAATTGATTGACACTTCATTCATCAAAATTGAATTAGTAGTATAGGCGATACGGTAGAACATACCTAAATACATAATACTACTAAAATCATAAATCTTCCTTTTGGCTTTCCGAACCAGTGGTAGATGCATTTGACGATTCAAAAGTACTTGTAAAATTCTAATTGAATCTTTTGTTTTTTATTTTGCCACAGTCGAGTAAAAAGTAAAGATGTAGAAAAATTTAATAAAACTGTTTCACAACAAAAGAGGATTAGACGTCTATTATAGATTGAAGATAATGAGGTCAGGCTATTGTTCATTTCTGAGCAGTTGCCCGGAAAACCAGACAGAACTATTATTGCCTCTATTTAAAAGATGCTGAGTATTATCACAGCGTAAATATACTTATACAATGAGATTTATATAATCACACTAATATTATAAAGGAGAAAGTTTGTATGTGTGTGTGTGTGTGTGTGTGTGTGTGTGTGTGTGTGTGTGTGTGTGTATGTTTGTTACTCCTTCACGCTAAAACCACTGGACGGATTGGGCTGAAATTTAGAATGGAGATAGATTATACCCTGGATTAGCACATAGGCTACTTTTCATCCCGGAAAATCAAAGAGTTCCACGGGAATTTTAAAAAACCTACATCCACGCGAACGAAGTCGCGGGTATCAGCTAGTATTATATAATTTATAGCCCTTAATTTTTGCGGACATGCTGGCTTTATGATCTGACTGATATACTACTAAGCAAAATATTTACTGTAACCAGGACGCTAAAATACTTGGTTTAAAAATGGATTATTTAAGTACGGACAAACGATAACAAAGTGCAGGTCATGCAGTGTTATAAAAAACGGTTTAAAGTTAGTGATACGGCGTACTGCCGATTTCTTTCAAAATTTTCCTTGAGGCTGATATTATGAAACTCAAAAAAATGTTGGTTGGGTCAGTTTTACTTTGACTTTACGTGTTTCGATGCTCGAAATCTATCAACGTTTTCGCGATTGCAATACCATGCTAAGCCTGATCACTGGCTGTTATTCGGAGAACCCATTAAAGAGAATTATGGACCTCTAGAGTGTTATAGCACTCATCCGATCGACGTTGATCGATGCAATCGATCGATAGGGGAGTGAATCAGTCAACGTCGGTCGACAGTTTCTAATTTCTGCCACATCAAAACAATTTGCTTGAAGTCTCGATACATTGGTTCGTCTGCTGTTTTCAAATTACGGTAACCATTTTTAACCCCCGACCCAAAAAAAGGGGTGTTATAAGTTTGACGTGTGTATCTGTGTATCTGTCTGTGGCATCGTAGCTCCTAAACTAATGAACCGATTTTAATTTAGTTTTTTATTGTTTGAAAGATGGCTCGATCGAGAGTGTTCTTAGCTTTAATCCAAAAAAATCGGTTCAGCCGTTTGAAAGTTATCAGCTCTTTTCTAGTTACTGTAACCTTCACTTGTCGGGGGTGTTATAAATTTTTAATTTATAACACCCTCGAGTGACCTATTTACGTAAACGTTCGTTGACCTGTAGCGTCGGTTAGATGTTTTATTTGCAATACATCGCAAACGTTTAAAAATACAGTATAGGATTATTTTTTCATTTTCTTTTGTAGTTTTTTTTTAATGGTATTTTGTCAGTAATCGTTATTCTTATCTTCAGTATCTTTGTTAGCGTTCTGGTTACACCTGTATATATTGTAAAACAAATATAGCAGGCACACGCCTCGAGCTCGAGTAACAGGGCTCTCTCCGTCACTCGTTTCATACAATCGTAGTTCCAATTTCATTTGAATATTAAGCAACCAAAGTCATGAAATTTTGCAGACATATTCTAGAAACTAATATCTATGTCTGTGGTTTTCCAGATTTCTGTTAAAATATTCGGTTTCAAAGTTACGCGGTCTTAAAAAATTTCATACAAATCTTTGAGCCCCTGTAATTTTAAAACTACATATTTTTAGAAAAATCTAAAACACCACAGACACAGATATTAGTTTCTAGAATATGTCTGCAAAATTTCATGGACTTTGGTTGCTTAATATTCAAATGAAATTGGAACTACGATTGTATGAAACGAGTGGAAACGAGTGACGGAGAGAGCCCTGTTAATGTATTGTAAGGAGCAATTTATAAAAACGTTCATTAAACTGTAACTAGGTCCTAAACAATATTTACTTCACAGCATTGAAATTAATTAGTGCAGGTACAAAGAGACCTGTTCTTCGCTCTTTTAATGTTAATAATTAACAGTTACCTACTCCAGCTTTATGCTAGTACTAGAGGATGTCCGCGACTTCGTCCGCATTTAAAGTTTTTAAAGATACCGTGGGAACTCTTTGATTTTCCAGGATAAAAAGTAGCCTATGTCCGTCCCCGGGATATAAGCTAACCCTGTACCAAATTTCGTCAGAGTCGGTTAAACTGTTGGGCCGTGAAAAGATAGCAGACAGACACACTTTCGCATTTATAATATTAGTATGGATTAGTGTGCTAGTGGACAAAATTTTCTTGTTAAAAGCTTATTAGAGTTCCATATTCAACCATAGAGTGTCAACGGGACTATTATTAAGACTCCACTGCTGTCCGTCCATCTGTCCATCCGTGTTGAAATTTTCATAGTGTCGCGTATTCCCTTTATTACATATTGCCTTTATTTCTACATTCCAAGACCCTATACTAAAAATAACTTAAGAATTTCCATTTCCTCTTCCAGGTGTGTCAATGAAAGCTCACAAAGCCATTGAAACTGGTAGAGCAAGGAACAAAAACATGGGGCCATTCCTCGCAGCCGCGGCCATGAAGATGGGTCTGCTGGGGGCCCTGACTTTCAAAGGCCTCTATTTGATGGTAGGAAAGGCCCTCCTGGTCTCCAAGATCGCACTCCTGCTGGCAACGATCATCGGACTGAAGAAACTGTTCTCTCCTCAGGTGACCGACTAATGCATGCATGGACTTTGTTGCATGGAACCGCATGCTAAGTGTGAGTTGCCTTTGCATGTACGTATCTATTAAGAGCTAAAGGACAATGTGTTAAAACATTTCGTGTTAGATACTTTTATACTTACACCATCGATGTATATACAGATTGGCCTTTTTCGTACTAAACAAGTGTAAATTAAAAATTTATAACACCCCCGACAAGTGAAGTTAACAGTAACTAGAAAAGAGCTGATAACTTTCAAACGGGTGAACCGATTTTCTTGAATTATAGCTAAGAACACTCTCGATCAAGCCACCTTTCAAACAAAAAGACTAAATTAAAATCGGTTCATTAGTTTAGAAGCTACGATGCCACAGACAGATACACAGATATACAGATACACACGTCAAACTTATAACACCCCTCTTTTTTGGTCGGGGGTTACTAAAATAAATACGAGCACGACAATGCGCTTGTAAATTGAATAAATCCGCCTTTTGTAAAAGGTATTCTGATTATATTAAGAAGTAACCTTAGCACGCTTCCTAGTGCTTTTCATAACAAACTAAGTTTGTTTCTCATTTGAATATTTTGCAACCAAACTCAATGAAATTCTGTCGCTATACGTCTTGGAAACAAATATCTGTGTCTGTAGATTGTCAGATTTCCGTAAAAATGTGTAGTTTCAAAGTTGCACTTGTTGAACCTGTATGCGATTGTAAAACAAAATGAGTTTAATTTTGCAAATCAGGGGCCCTACTACCACCGCTTGAAGTAATAATATTTCAATATTGTTTTGACAGTTTCATACAAGTTTTATATGAAAATTTCAAAACAATATTGAAACATTTTCACAGGGCTCTCTCCGTCACTCGTTTCATACAATCGTAGTTCCAATTTCATTTGAATATTAAGCAACCAAAGTCCATGAAATTTTGCAGACATATTCTAGAAACAAATATCTGTGTCTGTGGTGTTTTAGATTTTTCTAAAAATATGTGGTTTTAAAATTACAGGGGCTCAAAGATTTGTATGAAAATTTTTAAGACCGCGTAACTTTGAAACCGAATATTTTAACAGAAATCTGGAAAACCACAGACATAGATATTAGTTTCTAGAATATGTCTGCAAAATTTCATGAACTTTGGTTGCTTAATATTCAAATGAGATTGGAACTACGATTGTATGAAACGAGTGACGGAGAGAGTCCTCTTAAGCGATGGTAGTAAGGCCCCAGATTGGTTTATGAACGTGTTTTTCATTTATAAAGGCCTATCTTATACACATCGATTACTTTCACTGAATCATAGCGATATAAGATCAATTTGCGCCTTAGTTCTAGATTAATAGGTTCAAAGTCTTTGCTTATGACGACTTTTAGAACATACGACGATATAGTCGTGAGCTTATTTTTGCATACTATGCAAAATCTGTATGAAAAAGTCGTTATGTAAAAAGGCACGTTGCATGCACACTTAATAAATTTAAGTGTCTGTATTTTGCAAACGACTTTGGTGGTAAAGAAATATAATTTAATCGAAAATATTTTATCCTTTTTTATTACATTAATAAGAAAGAGATGAGGTTATTTATTACTCCTTAGAAAATATTGCACTTTCCTAATACTTAACTTACATAAGTCTTAGTTTATTACAACTGTAAAATTAGGAAAAAGAAACCAAATTAAACATTTGAAAACTTTTTACTAATTTTTTTAGAAGTGTATGATACTGTTTCTTTACCAATCAATAGCTTATTGACAATATTTTAAAAGTACAAAATACATAACTATTAAAAATCTATTTCACATACTTTCTGTTTTTCATTTCTTTAATTTTCTTTTCAATTTTTCTTTTCAATATTCTTATGAACAAAATCTGCTTTTTTGCTCTGTAGGTACTCTTACTTCGGACTGACAGCTAAAAATACTTGTTAAAATATTTATTCCTTTAACAGGGCTCTCTCCGTCACTCGCTTCATACAATCGTAGTTCCAATTTCATTTGAATATTAAGCAACCAAAGTCCATGAAATTTTGGAGACATATTCTAGAAACTAATATCTGTGTCTGTGGTGTTTTAGATTTTTCTAAAAATATGTAGTTTTAAAATTACAGGGGCTCAAAGATTTGTATATAAATTTTTAAGACCGCGTAACTTTGAAACCGAATATTTTAGCAGAAATCTGGAAAACCACAGATATAGATATTAGTTTCTAGAATATGTCTGCTAAATTTCATGGACTTTGGTTGCTTAATATTCAAATGAAATTGGAACTACGTTTGTATGAAGCGAGTGACGGAGAGACCCTTCTTAATAATATACTGTAAGTTTAAACCTTTACATAGAAGGTGCATTACAATAATTAATTATTATCATGGGTTCCGTACTATCAATCGTAATATAAGAAATTACAATTTTTATTTATTTTTAATTTCATGACAGCCATTTTGAAATTTTTAATATTTGTTGTTATAGCGGCAATAGAAAAAAATTCAACTTTCTATCTTTACCTTATCTCTACGGTTTACGAGATACAGTCCACTCACAGACAGACGGACGGAAGGACAGCGGAGTCTTAGTAATAGGGTCCCGTTTACACCCTTGGGTGCGGAACCCAAAAAATTCTTTACTTCTTTTTTTTTTTTAAAAAAAGAATATTAGCCATGTTAAATGACTAATATTCCCCTTTCCTCTCCAACTAAGCGTCAGGCTTGTGCTAGGAGTAGGTACGACAATAGTGCAACGGGCGGGGTTTGAACCGTCGACCTTTCGGTTTTCAGTCCACCCCTTTACCGGTTGAGCTATTGAGGCTTAAATCTAAGTAGGAAATGTCGTGGGTATCAACTAGTAAAGCACGGATAAAACATACTGCAATAATAAGTTTCTAGGAACTAAGCTGTCGGTACGAATATTTCAACTTGTTATTTATTACCAAAACTTCGCTTGTACGAACTTTTGTTTAACTTTCAGACTATTTATCTACATCACAGTCATGATTTAGTAGAAACAAATTGTTCTTGAACTGATTCTTAACTATTAAAATGAAATTATTTTAATGTTATCTAGTAGTTTCTTCGTAAATGCGTTGAGCCGTTTGAGACAAAACTTTGCTCACTCAATAATTTCAAAAGCATAATATAATATTATAAGTAGCAAACGCCGCTTTAAAAACAAAATCAGACCATCAGAAACTACCATTCAACTGGATTTGATTTTTCAATAGTTTAACATTCTAATTTTTTCATGCTTTATTTATGCACTTAATAATATGGTCTAAATTTTAATGTTCTTAAAAATATCTGGGCTCACATGAAAGCAACTGAATCGATTGAAATAAAACTTTTCCAATTCATAAGTATATAAATCTAATGCTTAAAAGCTTGGATGAGGCTTTCAAGTTAACTAACGTGACATAAATAGGTATGCTATCGTATATCTGTCATTGTCTGTCAGTTAATGTATACAAAGACAGATTTACGTAACTCTAAGGCTGAGATTTATAGAGCCCACTTTGACTTAGCTTAGACTTAAGACACTGTTAAAACGAGACAGCGTTATATCAATGGTATAAATCTGTCTCGTTTTAACTGAAGCTTAAGTCTGAGCAAAGTCAAAGTACGCTTTATAGATCTCAGCCTTAGGGCGGTGAGGCACTCATCCGATCCGAGTCCATGAAAATACGTTCTGGAGTATTCATACAAATATTTCGATGGAAACTTATGCTCTAGATCCGACTTCAGTCATCTGTGAGAATATCTCGGATGTGTTCAAACGCGACAGAGTTACGTGTCTGACATAAAAATTTGACTCGTTTTTACTCTTATCTGAGCAAACTCAAAGTATCTTAGTAGGCTCCGGTCTACAATTTGCCCGAATTCATGAAACATGTTTGCCTAGATGTTCTGTTAAAGTTAGATCTAATTTATTTTTCGCAAACTTTTCCAATGTATTGTTAAAACTTTTTGTCTGCAAACTTTTATTGAATTCCGTACATATTATTTTGCCTACCTTCCCGCACATGGTATTTATTTATTCATGAAATATCACGAATTGTTTCCTAGCAAATTTGGCTACAATAAATTTTCACTATGAGGCAAAAGTAAAGTGAAATTCATTTAGTATTGTTACATATTGCTTAAATATTAAAACTCTGCTTCTATAATAGTTAAAATAACATTTTGTGTTCAAAATTTACGGGAAAGTTATCAGCACCTACGCACTTTTTTGAATACAACTTAGAACATTGCTGTAGTAACAAAACCGAATCGCAAATCATTACAGTAAATGCAGGGTTGACAATTGACATCTGCTCTTATCAATTTTTTTAAACACATGCTTTAAACACGTTTTTAATTATTTTTTTAACATTTTTTAAAACAAAAAATGTTATTTTATAACAGTTTTTCCCGAAACTTGATTAAAGTTTAATGCTCCTTTTTTTAAAAAAAAGATTATAAGCCATGCTAATCATGACTAATATTCCCCTTTCCCCTCCAACTAAGCGCAAAGCTGTGTTAGGAGTAGGTACAACAAAAGTGCAACGGGTGGGGTTTGAACCGCCGACCTTTCGGAATTCAGTCCGCTCCTCAACCGTTGAGCTATTGAGGCTCTGAACTACTTAATTGTATGTTAGCCACCTCCTGAACCATTTACTATGTAAAATTGACCATAAAGAACTTATTTTTCGAATACTTTTCAGGCTATCATCAAAAAGGACTAATCATATTGGTGAATGGGACCTGATGGAGATTGACGAAACCTTCACGGGTTTAACCTCAACTAACAAACTGCTGATATGGGAAAGTTAACAATAAACTAAAATAAAAAAAGTAGTTTAGTCACTTATTTAAAAAAAACTCTAAGGCTGCTTATACACTATATGGTTACCTGCCACGATTTTGCGAAGTGCAACGTGTTTAAACTTCGTATTTTTTTTTTACCATATCCGTATCAATTTTAGTCATGAATTATACTAATGACTATTATTATTTAGAAGATGCGATACGGATTTGTTTCATTATCATGAACGCTTAATAACCGTAGAGTATATAGGCCGTTTAATTAATATAGTGTGATGTGCAGGGGCCTTAACAATAGTCTTTAGTTTATTGTTAACTCTACCATGAACGATTCGGTAACGATTGTAAATAATTTATTTATTTTATTTAAACCTATACTTTACTAACTTGTATAGTAGGTAGCATTTATATAATGTACAAGCTTTTTGCTTGAATTGTTATAATAATATTAATTTATTAATTTATTGGCATTAATATACTAATGGGTATTTATTGTGGATTAAAAGGAATATTCACTAACACTGTTTTGTTGTTTTTGTATCCTCATTAAAAAAAAATAAACGCCTTTGCACATGACTACGTTTCCTTGCGTTTTTATCAAACGCATTGAATTCAATGCGCTGCATTCAAAGGCTAGCACGAAAGTTGTGACAATTGAATCACACAGTGTCAATCGCAATTATTATTCTAATAATGCTGAAACTATTACTGCAATTAGACTAACTGTGTATTTTAGCCAATAGTGATCTCCTATCGATAGAATTCCAGCCACAATATTAATCTCCACAGAGATTAGCCATCAGCGCGGGAGATATTCATAGTGCAAAAATGTTTGCACAACTATAGATAGAAGCACTCTCTAATGTCTTACTTGCATTCGATGAGATGGTAAATCTAACACGACCGGAGAGAGCAGGCGCAGGATCGTCAGCTGTACGTGCTCAAAAGCCTTTAACAGGGCTCTCTCCGTCACTTACTCCATACAATCGTAGTTCCAATTTCATTTGAATATTAAGCAACCAAAGTCCATGAAATGCAGACATATTCTAGAAACTAATATCTGTGCCTGTGGTGTTTTAGATTTTTCTAAAAATATGTAGTTTTAAAATTACAGGGGCTCAAAGATTTGTATGTGAATTTTTAAGACCGCGTTACTTTGAAACCGAATATTTTAACGGAAATCTGGAAAACCACAGGCATAGATATTAGTTTCCGGAACGTTTCTACAAAATTCCTTTGAGTATGATTGGTTACTATTCAAATGAGAAACGAACTACGTTTGTATGGAGCGAGTGACGGAGAGACCCCTCTTAAAGTGCTTAGCCAATAATGAGAGAATGTTAACCAAGTTTATCACTAAGCATAAAGCTTGTGCTAAGAGTAGGTACGACAATAGTGCAACGGGTGGGGTTTGAACCGGCGATCTTTCGGATTTCAGTCCGCTCCTTTAACCGCTGAGCTATCAAGTGTGTCAGCCAATCAGAGGTGATTGCGATCGCTACGCTTTAAGGGCTGGCGCACGTAATATGGCGGAGCGCAGCGCAGAGCATGCCCGCGAAGTTTTCTAATCGAGTGACACATTACGCGAATTTCTCCCAGAGAATGCGCGAGCACGCGCAGGACTGCGCGCATGCGCGAGTATCCGCACGGATGCACAGTTGATTTTAGATATTATTTCAATGGGGACAATGTCGATAATATTTTGACTGTGAAAAATGCTCTGCGCTGCGCTCCGCCATATGTGCGCCGGCCCTAACTTTCAAACTTTAGTACTAAGTCTATTGAATTTGTACATGCATTGAGAGAGTAACAAGTTGCAACTGTATCGCGTTTTTTAGTTGCTTCTTACTTGAACTGCGCGTGAAAAACCGTCGCGTGTGAATGCTCTAACTAAATAATGTAATCTCCCGAGTAGTTTTGTATTTTTTTTATAGTCAATACTAACGTACCTGAGTAAACAATTAATTTAGTAAAAGAAAAATAAATACTTACTGTCAACATATTTTTCGCAAATAATAAAATCATTTGCGTAAACATACTAGGTACCTACATAATATTGTAGTTTTTATATTTTCGTTTGCTCAGCCGTTAGTAGACTCAATAATAATTATTGAAGAAATACAAGGTAGGTTTTATTTAAAAGAAAATTCAATTTATTTTTCTTACATTAATTTATTCAAAATTGTAATTTTATGAAAATAATATATACCTAGCTCTTTACCTAGATATTTTATGCATGATAACTTAACCCGCCTTGGCTTCGTTTGGGTAGAATTTCAGAATATCATTTCGTAGAAGGTCTACCTACATCATAGAGAAAACCTACATAAATGTAAAATCTAGATTTTTGGGGGTTTTCTAGGTAAAGTAGGTACGTTTTCTTTATAGCGTAGGGCCCAAATAAGAAAGGCTTTTTTTAATTTACTCCAGTGGGATCTTGAAAATCTGATCAAGTGCGAGTCAAAATACGCATAAGTTAGGGATCCGTAGCCGTGCTAGTTGCTAAAAACTTTGACAGACATGTATTTCCTAAATAACTGTCTGTCACCTCATAGTTACTTTAACAGGGCTCTCTCCGTCACTCGTTTCATACAATCGTAGTTCCAATTTCATTTGAATATTAAGCAACCAAAGTCCATGAAATTTTGCAGACATATTCTAGAAACTAATATCTGTGTCTGTGGTGTTTTAGATTTTTCTAAAAATATGTAGTTTTAAAATTACAGGGGCTCAAAGATTTGTATGAAATTTTTTAAGACCGCGTAACTTTGAAACCGAATATTTTAACAGAAATCTGGAAAACCACAGACATAGATATTAGTTTCTAGAATATGTCTGCAAAATTTCATAGACTTTGGTTGATCAATATTCAAATGAAATTGGAACTACGATTGTATGAAACGAGTGACGGAGAGAGCCCTCTTAAAATATTTAACGAGGTATCTGCAGTCGAGGGAGTAAAAAATATTTTTTTTTTTGATTTTCACTTTTCACCTCCAGGAGGTATGCACCAGTAAAAATTTAGTTTTTTACATTTATGTTACCGCTAGATAGTAATGGTAACTATTTTCTGTTATTGTGTTAAATATAAGCTTCACATCTCTCTGGTACAGTCAATTTTTAAAATGGCTGAGATACACGGACAGACGAAGTTATTTGGGTTCCTTGTTTTACTACGGGACCATAAAAACCCAAATCCTTACAGATGAAGTCGCGGGATACAACTAGTTATTCGTATACATAGTAGATTTCCAAAAGAGCGTTCAAATCAATGGCAATAAGCAATAAGAATGCAACGGATACATCCTACTCAAAGTATTTCGAGATTTTCTCCAAATACAATATTTCATTTTCTCAGCTCGCTGCACCAACAATATGAGTCTTTGTCGTTTTGGTATTGAATTGTCATAGTATGTGCTATTGTGACATATTATGACAATGCCCAATCATGTGAAGATAAAGGGGTTTATTGTTCATATTCTTGGAAACCCATACTTCCATACTTAATATTATAAATGCGAAAGTGTGTCTGTCTGTCTGTCTGCTACCTTTTCACGGCCCAACAGTTTAACCGATTCTGACGAAATTTGGTACAGGGTTAGCTTATACTCCGGGGACGGACATAGACTACTTTTTATCCCGGAAAATCAAAGAGTTCCCATGGGATTCCTAAAGACCTATCCGCTTAACCGATTTGTATGGGTACCGAGGTAGCTTGCGTCCCTGTAATTAACATAGGCAACTTTTTATCCCAGAAAATCAAACAGTTCCCACGGGAACCTAAATCCACGCAGACAAAGTCGCGGGCATCCTCTAGTGTATTATAATGTAATAGTATTTGTACGTTAATTCAAGATATACAAAATAATATAATAATAATTATATGAGTACCTACTACTAACTTTTTACTAATATTATGAATACGAAAGCGTCTCTAACTATCTGCTACCTTTTCTCGGCCCATCCACTTAACCGATTTTGACAAAAGGTATGTAGGTACAAATTGCTTGCACCCCCGGGACTAGGTTACTTTTTATCTCGAAAAATCAAAGAGTTCCACGGGATTTTAAAAATCCACTGACTGAAACTGAATTATCATCACTGAGTGATTAAAATATTTTTTTATAAAAAATCTTCAATGGTTTAAACAAAATTTAATGTTGAATCAGTTCGGTGGCTATCACTCAGTGTTAGGCCAGCCTTACACGCGCAGCTTGAAGCAGTCAGGGTTGACTGCTTCAAGCGACTGCATAGTGAACTGCAGTCTCTATTTGCGTACACCCATGTAACCACTCGAGCAGTTGCGACTGTTCCGGCCGATCAGCAGCACGATTTTCATCGTGCGGTCAAGCAGTTACCAGGGATACACTTATTTCTTAAGCAGTCGACTCACGACTGCTATCGCGCAGTTACCCTCTCCGCCCACATCGTACCTCCGCGTCGTGCGCCTCCCGACCGCGACTGAACGACTGCTGCAGCAGTTATCAATACCAGCTTCAAGCTGTTGATCAGTGACTGGCCAAACGGTCCGTGTATTTTGATTACTGATTAACTGCTCAAGTGGTCCATGTACAGCCTGCCTTAAACACTGAGTTAGATAATAATCAGTAAGCAGAGCGAATTTAGGAACAATAAATTCCTGATTGCGCCCGGGAATCGAACTTGAGACCTCTGACTTTGAAGATTTCAGCGCTTACTTCTACTTCTAACGATTATAGGTATGGTGACTTTCAGGTAGGCTTTAGGGGTTGTAATTAAATCTATTTTAAGGGTTCCGTAATCGAAGGGTGCCAAAAGGATCCTATTACTAAGCCTCCGCTGTCCGTCTGTCCGTCTGCTTGTCAGCAGGCTGTATCTCATTAACCGTAATAGTATAAGTTGAAATTTTCACAGAATGTGTATTTATATTGCACTAAGTATAACAATAAACAATAAAGATTTTAACATGATCAGCATCAAATACAAAAAAAAGTAAAAAGAGTTATTTACTAACCCATGGTACGGAACCCTTCGTATGCGTGTCTGATTCGCACTTGACCGATTTTTTCATTTATTTCTGAAGTCTTAATAAAATTAACAACAAACAGAAAAACAACCTCAAATACGAGGTGTACATCGATTCGCGCGAAGATTGGAAATCAGTGCCAACCATTGACTACTACTACACCAGGAGGAATGGCAACAGCAATGGATGGAGAAACTACGAAGAAAACCTATATATACCTAATTAAAAGATGTTTTGAATACCTATTTATTGTTTTATTTGTTACTGACTCGGCACGAGTACAAAATTAAATAAGCTTTGATGAACAAGTGTAAATTAATAATTTATAACACCCCCGATAAGTGAAGGTTACAGTAACGAGCCGATAACTTTCAAACGGCTGAACCGATTTTCTTGGATTCTAGCTAAGAACACTCTCGATCAAGCCACCTTTCACACAAAAAAACCAAATTAAAATCGGTTCATTAGTTTAGGAGCTACGATGCCACAGACAGATACACATATACACACGTCAAACTTATAACACCACTCTTTTTAGGTCGGGGGTTAGAAATTATGTACAAACGTATGAGAGCTTTTAAAGGCCCATTTTAGTAAACTCCATGAGCAAAAGCTTGTTGTAAATAAAACGACTCATACATGAAACTATAAGTAGGCCGTTACAGTGTATTGACAAAGTTAGAAGGGAAGTGGCTGCTATTTACCACAATAGATAAGTAGAAATAACATACGACCAACACTATATGGTTAGTTGTTGATATTTTGACTGTGAAAAATACTCTGCGCTGCGCTCCGCCATATTATGTGCCCCGGCCCTTAGTCTAAATGCAAATGTCTTTTGCCTTGCCATTTTTTTAATCTGTTTATTCCATCCCAGACTGATAGCATAATATTCTGTACTTATTTTCAATTGGCATCAAGTTAAAACATATACTTACTTTATATACGTATATCAAGTAGGTATGTATAGGTAGGAACCTAAAAACAAAGTTGTTTTTAGGTTCGAAAATGTTTCAAGTAAGTAAATAATAAATAGGCTGCAAAACCTTTTCATTCTCTGATCGTTGTTCATGTAATAATGGAGGAAAGGTAAAAAGGGAAAATAAAATGAAACACGCTAATAACAAAGCCTATTATAAAAGGGAAGGCAGGGGTTGTTATCATAAACTTTTATTACATTTGCCGAATAACATCTAATTAAATAAAACAAACCCCAGTTTCTTTATATCTCTTTTTATTCCACGTAGTGCTGAATAAATAAGCCTTAACAACGAACTTACTTAAATAAATTATAATCTTTACTATTTTATAAATAAAGTCGACGGGCTCGCGCTCATAATACCTCAGAATTAGACTAGCAAACTAAATAATTTAGATTCAGTCTTAAAACAAATACAAGCAGTTGTTCGCAATGTTTTAAATTTTCTGGACGACCAAGACGTTAAGGCGGACAAGAATAAGAATTTTAAGTTCGACCCAGAAACTTAAAACACTGCGCCTGCGTTTACTTTCGCTAAATGTCAGACCACCACGTACCAAAAGTCAAGTGGATCAAGTAAACGGTACGTGGTAATCTGACATTTAGCTGCTGTTATTAATTGACGCCACTTGATCCTTTACAAATGTCCAAAATTGTGTTACTGAGCCGTTGGCATACCCATTGTCGGGTTGAACATTTGGCTCTGCATTTGGCTCTGCATGTCCTGCATGGCCTGCATGCCTTGCATGTCCTGCATCTGGGGCAGGGCATACATGGGCATGTTCATGGATGGTGCGCTTAGCGGCGTCTCCGGTAGGCCGAATAGGAATCTGAAGTAGCGCGCGAGGTTCCATAGAACATTGGACGTCTCCGGTATCCTGCGTAATACAATACTCGTTATTACACAAAACAATGCAAATATCAATTTGAATTACTGTTAGGACTGACTTTTCAATCAAGGAATATACTTTGATTGACGGATTAGTTTTTTATGACAGATTTATTTTAATGAATTCAACATTTTGACAAAATGCAACAACTATCAAAACTATTCCTCAGGTAGAATCAGGTAGATTGAAAAATCTGTCCTTAATTTGGCTGTGGGAACTCAATTTGCTGTTGATAGCTTCAAAAAGCGTACACACCGGGATCATAAACGCCTATAAAATGAAAATACATCACCATGGACATCAATCCCATAGCTAACGGTCTAGAGTTGCATTTCGGAATCACTGTAATGTATGTGACGTCTTGGTCTACACACAAAAAAGAAATTGACCGCCACATTCTTTTTCTGTTTATGTAGAGTTAAACCATTGCACAGAATGCCAAATGTGGAACTCTAGACTCCTCTGTATGGGATTGATGATCCAATTAGGATAAAAACCACGGAGCGTATCAATTGTTGAAATGTCGTAAATTCTCGGTGTGTAAGCAGCGTCAAAGCTCTCTATAGATTTCGGGGGCAAAAGAAATATTATTTCAGTTTCAAAATTATTAAACAATTCCTAAGAAATATTACAACCATTTAGCATTTCAATTGATATTTACAAAACACCCAAAACAACAACATATTTAATTAAAATATACCTACTATAACTAAACAGCGCATAAAACCGCCACCATACTAAATGCAATAATTTCATTTTCACTAACTACGTATTTATTTTCTATAATCGTCATCACTTTACTCTAAAGGAACCGTTTCGTTACTCTGAACCTTAGACTGTGACAGATTTTTCCTTTTGGTTTTTTTCTTAATTTTCTTTTTTCGTTTTGTTTTAACATCACTATCATTCATATAATCTGTAATTGCTTCATTAACAGCCATTAAACCATCCATTGCATCTAAATAAAACATTAATATGTTGTAGGCAATTGTATAATATTTTGGAGGTTCTTTGGACTTTAACGCAGACTTCAATAAGGGGACTGGAACAAGTTTTCCCGCGTAATCAGCTACATTTTTTTCTATTGTTTTTAATAGTAATTCAAAAGGATTAGTAAAGTATTCAGAAAAATCAAATAGTCCTCTACCTGAAGTCACTAATTTATTGTTGATTTTATTATCAGACGTTTTCCTTGGAAAAGAATTTATATTTGTAAACTCATATGAATCCAAACTTCTTTTGACTCTTTTACGTTTTTTCATTACTCTCCTTCTTCGAAATTTTCCTACATTTTTTGCCTTCTTTCGGTGTTTGCGAATTTTACTCTGATCTAAATTTGAATCTGTCACGTTATATACGATTATTGGCTTCCAATCGGTTGGTTCTAATGGTAAAATATTACTGGTAGTTGTTTCAGTTACATTGTTACTGTTAACTAAAATATTTCGTCTTAAAATTGGTTTTCTATAAGGTAAAAATCTGTTGTTGTTAGGCCCTGGAGGAAAAGTGTTAGGATTTACAAAATACTTGATACGGGGGTAATAAAACGTATGTGGGTAGTTGTATTGGTACTTTTTTGTTTTTATATACTCGAGATAATCTTTATTATGTTTCAGCCTATCTAAGTTTAAGTTTAATTCAACATACTTCTTTGGTCTGTGTCTCGGAGCTTTTCTGTACGACATTTTCCTCTGAGCAATAAATCTTGGTTGAGGTATCAAAATTTCTCTGGGCCTCTTCTTTTCCTCGACTTGTTGATCAACTTCTGGATCTACACTCTTGGCTGTGGAGGCATCAGAACTGAGCCCTCTGAACGTTGGTATGGCATCGTAAAAGACGTTGGCAATTGGATCGACGAAGCTCCTGATAGTGTCGACGACTGGTTCAAAGAGTTTGAACAGTTTTGACTTACCATCCCACCTTTCCGCCGCTCGTGTTGCGTTTACGAGGAGCTGCGTAGGCGCCTGTTGCGACTGCTGAGCACTAGCATCACTTTGTTGGATCAGCTCGTGTTGTTGGGAGTGTGAGCCGAGGGCTGTGGGGCTGTATAACTCCGGAGACGCAAACTGAGGACTCACTCCATTTACGGAGTATGCGTGCGACCCGGCGCTTGGAAAATCGATCGGATATTGTGAGTAAAGGTACGGTTGGTTTTGCAAACCAGCGCTGGAATGCAAATAAACATTACGTTTTAAATAAGTTGCCAGTTTGTCTATATCTGTCCAGTCAATCTTACCAGTCCTTCAATCTCAGTCATTCTTCAGTGTAAAGTCCAGTCCTTTATTCAGTTCATCGCATCATATTAATAGTAACAAAAAGTCATTTACGATTCATTGCATAAGGTTTTTATTTTTTGCTGATATAAAAAATAGGATTATGTTTATGTATTTTGTAATAATTAGTTTAAAAAACGTTTGATTATTAGTGTCGTAAAAAAAGTAAAAGTAAATATTAATCACTAAACACTTAAGCCGTATAAAGTAAAAATGAATAGAAAGAGAAAACGATAAATGATTTATTAGAATCGTACAAAAAAAAAATTATCAGCATGATATCGTTCGAATCCGTAATAAAGCTGCCGATAGAATTTTCTCCAATTCTTTGTTTCTAAATTCCATCGTGGAATAGTAGTACAGTCACGTCAGAGTCCGGTGAAATCTCATAAATTACATATGTACATCGTTCTAGTGCGTGTCGGTAAATAGTACAGTAAAAAGTCAGTACAGTCATGCGAGTAACTTATTAACATTCCATAGACCAGATATCGATGCAAACTTTTTTTGCGTTTCCCTGCCGTTTTCCGATTTTAATTCGGATGATTAATTAGAAATTGTACTGCCGTACTGTTGCCATGTTGGCAACAAATTAATATTGGCTATAATGGTGCATACATTTTAAGAATGGTCTCGCCATGTTTGCTCTATGGTTGAAATCTATTTCAGTTAAAACAAAACAGATTTATGCCAGTGGTATAGCGCTGTCTTGTTTTAACAGTGTCTTAACAGAGCTCTCTCCTTACTCCATACAATCGTAGTTCCAATTTCATTTGAATATTAAGCAACCAAAGTCCATGGCAGACATATTCTAGAAACTAATATCTGTGACTGTGTTTGTGGTTTTTGAAGTCGGTTTTATTTTTCTTTTTTAGAATCGACAGTTTTTGAAAATTCGCATGTTTTTTGGCGATAACTCAAAAACTACTTTTTGCAGTTAACCGTTTTTTAAATAGGACAACAAATACTGTAAGTTGCCTGACCGATGTGATCATTCTACAGAACCGCACCGTATAATACGTCCGATTTGAATCCGAGGCACATCCGAGTTATTATTGTCACGGATGTCAGAGAGATATTATTTCCACGGACTCGGATCGGTCATCGGACACATCGGTTGAGTCCGTAATCGCCCTTATGATTATTAATTGATACCAAAATGGTATCAACTCCAAAAATTAAGTGCAAATAGTTTAATCTGAAGTCAGAATTGTTTCTAATGACACTATGGCTATGCCATCGTTTATACACCACATCAAATGCTGTTTAAATCGCAATGTAACGTTCTAGAGGCGCCACCTATTGGCAGCTTTGTGTTTTACTTGACACAGTGGCTTCGATTTTGATGTTTTTCTCTAACTAAATTAAGAGTATATCTGCATCCTTTTCTTTTTAATATGACTAAAATAGGACGGAAAATGAATTTTAAAATTTAAAGACTCTAAATAGTGTGCTTTACTAAAATGACAGGCTCGCTCACGAATTGCGCCTAAAGTCACGATTTTTTTTTTGACATTTTGCTCGATAAATCAAAAACTATTATGCATAAATTAAATTATATTTAATCAAATTATTTATTAAAATTTTCAAAAGAAAAATAAAACCGACTTCTAAAACCACAAACACTAAAAAGTAAAAAAATAACTTTTGTTTAGCTACACGTGTAATGTACCTAGGTATGAAGTCGAGCGAGCATACTAAAACAAAATTAGAAATCCAAGAGTGAAGCTTACATAAAAATGTATAATAGTTTTTGATTTATCGTGCAAAATGGTGTAAAATATACCCGATTACGGAACTCTCAGTGCGCGAGTCTGACTCGCACTTGGCCGGTTTTTTTTCACTACTTTAACTTGCTCCAGCTTTGCATGGATGGCATGGATGGAACATCATTCGAGGGATGCTTGAAATTTGAATATTATACGTACTAATGAGATTAAGTTTCAAACTGATGTGGCAGACTAATATATTCAACTTTATATTCAAAAAGTTTGCATCGTTATCAAAAGCAAAATTCTATAGCTGAGAGGTACGTGTTAGAACTACGAGTATTTAAATTAAATACTATTGTTTCTGTTTTCACTGGTTAGTATAATTAATTAGTATTTTCAAATATTCTAGATTTGAATTGAACCTTAATATATTTCAGCTATATTGTAATAAACGCCCTGAGTGTAAATTTTCATGTTAACAAACGTGATACCCAAATTATGTTATATAATTATGGTATAAAGATTATACCATAATAAAATTATAAAAAGTCGTCCAAACAAAATGACTTTACCTCAATACTCATTTCACGTTAATCTGTATAACTTGAAAAGATACATCTTACAGAGGCTTCTGAACACTACTTAATAGTAATGATAAATATTAGAAATAGCAAAGAAGACAAGCTTCGCAAATGCTACAAACGCACACTGTGAAGCAAAATGACATTATTTCCGTGACAAAATTAAAGATCAATTAAGTACTGGATGTTTAGTAAAATGAAGTTAAAAGAGATAATAATTATTATCATGGTCATGGCCATAACCAATTGGGGGGTTGGAGCTGCCCGAAATGCCAGACACAAAGTAAAATTACATTATTAAAATGTATGTTACACTAATTCTTGAATTTACCAATTTTATTTGTAAATATTTTAAGATAAATGCACTCGCTTCGCTCGCTCTTTTATTTTGTACCTATTACGTAGTTATTCCGTGGAAACTTTTGATTTTCCAAACTAAAAAGTACGTTGCCTCTGTCCGTTTTCGGGATACAAGCTATCACTGTAAAGTGCTTTCGCTTTTTCTCATGAGAGAAGCAAAGTAAAAGAAATGTACACCAAATTATATGTATTTATAACTAATTAGATTTTTGTACAATAAGCGGCCTTATCGCTAAATAGCGATCTCTCCCAGGCAACCTTAGGGTAGAGGATATAATAAAAACTAAAGAAAGCTGAAGGAGAATTTGGTTATTAAGGCCCTGTTAATTTGCTGCTCAGTGTGCGTTGACCCTAAACGATTCTCGGGAATCGTGATATCATATTACACCAATTTGACAACCAAAATTATTCAGAAAGATCTCAACTAGCTTCGTATTTCCAACCAAAATTGTCCAATTATTCAATTTATAATCACAACAATTCTACATCTTGATAAATTCTGGGGAATGAACTAGATTTAAATTAAGATTGAATAATTTTAAAACAAATCAATTTTGGAAATCCGCAAGTGATTTACATAATGAAACCGTAGGCCGATGTGGAATAAATTACAATTAATCATTTAGATAACAAAAGGTCTAAAAACAGAAATAAAATTCTTCAGGGCAAAATATTATAACAAATGACCCACAAAAAATATAAAGATAAATCTTGCAGAGTCCGCTAAATATTCTATTAATAAGGAACAAAAAAGACTTCTAAATTAGAGAGCAAAAATTAAATTACCTCAGGAAATAGTAAGTTAAGTATTAAATAAAGTAACCAAATTTTAGCTATTGAAAGTATTACTAATTTTAAAAGTTATATTTACTTAATTAGAGTAATAGTAAATTCAATAGTTTTACTTCACTTATTTTGTTTACAAAAAAGTTTTCAGTATTTTAATGGTTGTTTTCCATTAGCATCAATAATAATTGATGTTGCCTTAATTGTGTAAAGTTTTTGATTTATGATCATAACTTTATTGTACCCAAAACATGAAATAACCAACACCAAAGGAAGAAACAGACAAAACTAAAAACAATTGTCTGCAAAGGCGGCCTTATTGCTCAGAGCAATATCCACCAGGCAACTTTTGGTGAAAGGAGAAACTAGGTGTGTTGGAAGTACACATTTATACCTACTGTAACGAAAAAAAATTATAGTCTTATTTTTTCCTGTTCACATAATCTTTTTATCATACATTTATTTGCATATTTGCATGGATGGCTGGCCCCCAATT
This sequence comes from Maniola jurtina, assembly GCF_905333055.1. Lineage (NCBI taxonomy): Eukaryota > Metazoa > Arthropoda > Insecta > Lepidoptera > Nymphalidae > Maniola > Maniola jurtina. The sequence goes on along the minus strand of NC_060052.1, from coordinate 3,350,635 downwards.
AAGAGATACGAAGCGAATTGTGTCTTTCAGAATAATATCTTTGATTGATTACAGCCGCATACTGAAACGTTTCTTGATACTTTAACAGGGCTCTCTCCGTCACTTACTCCATACAATCGTAGTTCCAATTTCATTTGAATATTAAGCAACCAAAGTCCATGAAATTTTGCTAACATATTCTAGAAACTAATATATCTATGTCTGTGGTTTTCCAGATTTCTGTTAAAATATTCGGTTTCAAAGTTACGCGGCCTTATAAATTTACATACAAATCTTTGAGCCCCTGTAATTTTAAACTACATATTTTTGGAAAAATCTAAAACACCACAGACACAGATAATAGTTTCTAGAGTATGTCTGCAAAATTTCATGGACTTTGGTTGCTTAATATTCAAATGAAATTGGAACTACGATTGTATGAAGCGAGTGACGGAGAGAGCCCTGTTAATACTATGTCAATTCTTTAACACGTTTCAGTTATACATCGATGGTTTCAGTATACTACCGTAAGTACCAACTTTGTAAAAATTTATACATTCTTCCATCGTAATTATAAATTTATTTTTAATAACAGACATACCTAATGTAAAATTAAATATACAACTCACCCATTGCCATAACTCTCATAGAGTTTCTTCATTGCCATACCAACTGTGACTAGAAGTGCCATCTTGCTGGCCATGAAAGCCTTGATTGTGATGACGGAGACCATAAAAAGGCCGAAAATGGCAATTCCTGCTGATTTCATGCCGATAAGCATTGGGATGACTGCTTGCATCACTTTGCGTTTCGATCCCCTTCGTTCTGTAATTAGACAATATTTTTCGGTTAATAAACATCACTAAAGCTTTACAAAACAATGTTTTAGCTCGAGCACTTACGTTACGATGGAATTTAAAAAAAAGGACGATTTTTTAAAATTCCATTAGAAGTTAGCCGGAGGGGTCTCTCCGTCACTCGCTTCATACAAACGTAGTTCCAATTTCATTTGAATATTAAGCAACCAAAGTCCATGAAATTTTGCAGACATATTCTAGAAACGAATATCTATGTCTGTGGTTTTCCAGATTTCTGTTAAAATATTCGGTTTCAAAGTTACGCGGTCTTTAAAATTTACATACAAATCTTTGAGCCCCTGTAATTTTAAAACTACATATTTTTAGAAAGATCTAAAACACCACAGATACAGATATTAGTTTCTAGAATATTTCTGCAATATTTCATGGACTTTGGTTGCTTAATATTCAAATGAAATTGGAACTACGATTGTATGAAGCGAGTGACGGAGAGAGCCCTGTTAACTGCAATCTCAAATGTATGCACAGTTCTGATAAGTTTTTAGCAAGAGTTTATTCAAAGCGATTATAAAACTATGATAACATACCAATGGCATGGCTTTGGATGATAAAAGAAGTTAATATCAGATCTAGAATATAGGTATTTAAAAAAAAATTAATTATAAGGAAAGTGATTATTTTTTAACAATGCATTAGTTTATCTCATTCTAATCTAATCTGATTCAGCCAGCAAGTGATTATGCAGCCTAAGGTGGAGCGCACTTGCCTATTCACTCTTGACTTGAAGGTAATCTATATCTATACATATAATAAAATTGTAGAAAAGTGGTGTCTGTACAATGGAAATATATAAAAAAAAGTAACATGGGTTGTTATTATATCGATGCCGAACCCGAAATCGTAATTATTTTTTTTGTCTGTTTGTCTGTGTGTTTGTGCATGCTAATATCAGAAACGGCTTATTCGATTTAAATACGGTTTTCACTAATATATTGTAGTAAGCTTCACTTAACATTTAGTGTTTATTTCATGTCAATCGGTTCATAAATAAAAAAGTTATGTCAATTTAAAGAATCACGGCGTACATTTTTAACGTACAGAGTACGTACTACACGCCTCGCGCCTGAGCGTCCGTGGCTATATAAAGCGCGCTGAGAGCTATTCCACGCGAACGAAGTCGCGGGCACAGTTAGCCTATATTAAAAGTAGACGGGTAAACTGTGCCTGATGAAAATCAACAACAAATTCCGATTGAAATGTTAAATACCCATTGAATATGTAAAGTTAACATATTAAACTTAAGTATATCATTGCATTTATTAACGTCAGTTTTAAACATGCTTAACATGTCACCTATTAACGTTAACATCGACATGCAAGCGCCCGATGTTTTATGAAAAAAGGATTTTTTTGGATGTTTTATGAAAAAAAGATTTGGCACGTTGTTTGGAATAATCAAGTTTGTTGTGCTTCATGTTTGATTTAAACCACTGTGGATAATGCTTGTTTTGCTGAAACTAATTAGGTAATAGAAATCTTATTTTGGATTAAAACAACCTGAGGTTCAAGTTTTAAATTCAATGTTACCAAACAAAAAAAAATTGTTCTGCCAAAAGTGGAATAATCAAGTTTTTAATAGAAGCTCCTCAGTTATAACTGTGACTGAAGGAAGATTGCAAAACCTAAGTATAGTTTTTTCCATGACTTATCCCTTTCCCCTCCAACTAAGCGTAAAGTTTGTCCCAGGAGTATATACAACTATAGAAGAAACGGTGAGGTTTGAACCGCTGATCTTTCAGGTTCTAGTCCGCTTTTTAACCGTTGAGCTATTGAGGCTTCCAACTAATTAATACGGTCTCAAACAACCGAACTCAAATAGATACGTATCTATTTGCATCTGTGTGGTTAGTATGAGATTTCATATTTATTTATTCACCAAGGTAAACGTTGATAGAAGTTTAGCGTCGTTAAACAAGTAAAATGGACCTAATGTTACTAGATTTAAAATCAAAAATTCACTACCACGCATTTTGATTTACCAAGGCTTCCGCTTAAAGCCCTATCTGTACCTAGAAATGTATGGATGAATTTGAGCTTTAAAGCAAAAGTTGAAGGCTCATTTTACTTTGACTCTGAAGTGTCTCTACACTCGAACCCTGCCAATGTTGGTGAGATGTAAAACTTATACTAAGGCTACTCTGGTCAGTATTCTCATTCGCTAGGAATTTTCCAATTTCCCAAGCCTTTGACTAGATATATCGACCATTATATTGGATCATACATATTGGATTTTAGATAGGAGCGAGGTAATTTGAAACACAGGTATCCATAGGTGTTACAAATAACCGCTTAGAACTGTTGAGATCAGAATAGGAATTTAATTCGTTGCATACAGCTTCCTATCGCATGCCTCATGTATTTGGCTTTGTTTCTTATACGAATGTAATGACGTTATATAAGTGTTAGTTCCTTAGCTGACATAAAAAGAGAAGTGTCTAATGCTCGTACGTCTGCCCCCAAACACGTCACTTAGTGATGACAGAGTGTTACTACGAAGAAGAAGAAAAGTAGCGATGTAAGGGTTGATCAACAAGTGTAAATTAAAAATTTATAACACCCCCGACAAGTGAAGGTTACAGTATCTAGAAAAAAGCTGATAACTTTCAAACGGCTGAACCGATTTTCTTGGATGATAGCTAAGAACACTCTCGATCAAGCCACCTTTCAAACAAAAAAAAAAACTAAATTAAAATCGGTTCATTCGTTTAGGCGCTACGATGCCACAAACAGATACACAGATACACACGTCAAACTTATAACACCCCTCTTTTTGGGTCGGGGGTTAAAAACCCCCGACCCAAAAAGAATTAAAAATTAAAATAGAGAGAAGGCCTAAGAGTTAAGAGACGAATCAAATAAAACTGATCATATAAAAAGCGAACTCATACAAACGCTTTGTTATTCAAATTGTCAATCTCATGAATCAGATCGTAAATATCACATAAAAATATATTTGTTGCTTACTTTTATTACAATTTACTGCCCTTCATCGAGTTGCCGCTATAAATAGGTTATTTTGTGACGCTTTTATGTAAATCGTTCAGATTTATTAGCTGTTGGCAGCCTCTTGTGGAAAATAATCTAAGGGACATCACTCAGAGTTAATTCAATTTTAGGCCTAAATATTATATTCCTTTGCCGAAATAAAAAAAATTGTTTCATGCTATTATGATAAAAGGTATCCGATAGTACCGATGTTTCTTTTTCATTTTCATGACGCAAAACGAGGGGTGTTATAAGTTTGACGTGTGTATCTGTGTATCTGTCTGTGGCATCGTAGCTCCTAAACTAATGAACCGATTACAAATTAGTTTTTGTTTGAAAAGTGGCTTGATCGAGATCGTTCTTAGCTATAACCCAAGAAAATTAGTTTCCGTTTGAAAGTTATCATCTCTTTTCTAGTTATTGTAACCTTCACTTGTCGGGGGTGTAATAAATTTTTAATTTACACTTTTAGTCAGAAGAAATTATGATAACAGCAATATTGGGGGACGTTTTGAATTCAATTATTAAAAGTTAAGGTTTATCTTAGCACTAGGAAAATTATTAAGACGATTACTTAGTATAAAGCGGATAATAATATTATTCCGTTGAGTCATAAATTTCCTTTGAAAAGTAGCGAAAGGAAAAATAATTCTTAGTTGTTATTCTAACGGTTAACCGGCAACTTCATTCACCCGAGGGACTAAAATATAATTTCCTTTTTGAACCACAGGGAATATGGGATTTTTCTACGATTTCCGACCCCTATATCACCCCCTCAATTAAGCTCTGCATTCCTATTGTGTCAGTCAGACGTGTCTCCTTTTTTTTATTTAGTACAAGAACTATCCATATTATAATGGCAATAGTGTGCTTGTTTGTTGGTTTATTAGTGTGTCGGTTGGTTTGTTCTTCTATCACTCCGCAATATTACTATCATTATATTTCTACAACAAAATGTAATAATTTTTTTTCAACTGGTTTTACGGCTCTAGGTAATTGTAATGATGTAATGAAAAACGAGCTTTAATACGAAGGAGTAACACATAGTTTATTGTTATCCCATTTTTATCCCAATTAATACGTAATATTAATTATTTATTAATACTTGAACTTACATTAATATTACAATAACCCCACCCGTTGCACTATTGTCGTACCCACTCCTAGCACAAGCTTAACGCTTAGTTGGAGGGGAAAGGGAATGTTAGTCATGATTAAAAATAGCTAATATTCTTTTTAAAAAAAACACAAAAAAAATTACAATATTGAAGACGAGTTTCTTCCATTTTTTATGTAATATCCTTCTTCATAAAACATAATTACGAGTTATTGATAAAAATACAGGAACAAACATGTACATAACAAGTCCCGGAAGTAAGTAAGCTAATATATTAATTTCAGGGAAAAACGAATGGTAAATCGAAAGGGAGCTGTCTCGTAAACAATTTACTTGCTCAGACATAAGACAAGACAAAAAAATTACTTATAGCGAAAGAATCTGGATACAAACATACATACACACATATATACATACACACATATATACATATATACATAGACTGCTAAAATCATAACCCTTCCTTTCGGCTTTGCCGTAGTCGGGTAAAAATCCTGGGCCATAGAGTCATAGTGCTAAAAAAATTAAGACATTTCAGCGCATGGCATCTGGTGACAAAAGGGATCCTTGCATCTTGGAGAAAGATATAGACTACTTTTTATCTTTACTTTTATCAAAGTACGCGATTTTCAAAAATTCTATATTACAGCGGATTAACACTTAATTAAAACATCGACAAGTGCACTGCAAATCGATTGAGCTGCTTAAGCAACATTGAGTCAAATTGGTTACTGGATGGATGATAACTTGGAAGTCTCGAAGAGCTCAATAAGTCATCTTAATATAATTTATTATATTTATATTATATTATTATAAAAAAAAAACACTTGAAATTGAGCGCTGGAGGACATGGGAGTGCACTACACATAACAGAGCATTATTATTTAAAAGTACCTCTAATGTGATGCTCAAAACACCTAGGAATAAAAGACCCGTTTACGACTCAGAGCGAGAGAAATATAAAATTTTAATGGAACTAAAAATTAACAACGAGTGTAAATTAAAAATTTATAACACCCCCGACAAGTGAAGGTTACATTAACTAGAAAAGAGCTGATAACTTTCAAACGGCTGAACCGATTTCCTTGGATTATAGCTAAGAACACTCTCGATCAAGCCACCTTTCAACATACACACGTGAAACTTATAACACCCCTCTTTTTGGGTCGGGGGTTAAAAATATGAAAGTTTTATTTATTCCAAAACGTTTTGCATATTATGTTCACACTTTGATAATCATATTATGAAGTTGTAGGGAAATTGTACGTATTTAAAAAGTAAATAGCACACTGGGGTTTTCTTGACAGACACGACGGACGGACAGACAGTTATCCCATAAGGGTTCCTTTTTTCCTTTTGAGGTACGAAAACCTAAAAAACAACACAAAACTAAACCAAGACATTGATCTTATTTAAGTACAGTGTCTCAAGTCTGTGTGCTCTTAGTAAATCACAATAAGATGATGGGTAATAAATATGGTAGGGCGTAAAGAAAAATAAAAAGAATCGGCTTAAGAAATAATACGGTGAATAGGAGTTTATCCTGAAATACGCTGTGTTATTCCATTCACTGGAGAACAGAAGCTGTTAAATATATAAAGGTTTGGTCAAACGAACCGCGGAACGGCAGCTGTATAACAGAAAACCACTGAACGCGTGTACGATTTGTACAGGAAGTTTAGGCTTTATACACATTGGCAGAGAAGCAAATTCTAAAATTTTACAAAGAATATTAATTAACCTCTATATCCACCACACCAAACGCTAATCTCTAGCGAGAAAAAATCATTCAAAGTTTTCCTACTTCATACTCGTAACGTTGACAAAAAAAGGCTTAAGTTATTAGTTAAAACATAGCTAAGAAACCTGCATGGCTAATACTCCTACCATAAGGTTCTCAAAGTATGTGAAGTCTGCCAATCTGCACTTAGCCAGCGTAGTAGATAGAGCCTAAAACCTGCTCATTCTGACCTTTTCTCTCATTCTGAGATGGGACCCATACTCAGTAGTGGGCCGGAGATGGGTTTAAATGATGATGATGATGATGATGATGATTGTTATTAGTTAGGAAGTTTAAAATTGAAGCTTGGACAAGTTGAGATCCTTACTGGTTCTTTTTGGTAGCGAGGGTATTCTGAACCAGTGGCAAATCTAACCCGACTGTCTGATTGATGGATCTGTCAACGTACGACTCAAACTACTGAACGGATCGGCTGTTTGGCATACAGGTAGCTTTATGACGATTAAATATGACGTGGGTGTGGTCATCCGCTAAGAAAAAATTTTTGAACATTCAATTTGTGTAGTCCACATGAACGAAGTTGCGGCCATAAGCTAGTTCAGTTAATGATTCAAACGCACTAAAGTTTTTTTTAAGTGATAAACTTTAAAAATTTTCATTCCTATCAAAACCTCTTGCGAGTGACTCGTTTTGTCTGTTGAAGCCTTAATAAAACTAATAGACTTTTATCGTTAGTTAAGTGAACAGTTTTCTTAATTAATGGTTTATCTTTTGTCTTCATAATTTATTTTCTTTTATAATATTATGAGAGTTCAATTTTAGTTCAACTATACTGTATCCGCGAAATTTAGAATAGCGCTTTCTCTCTTACGTAGTGCCATACAAATGATAGAGACAAAAATTTCAGTGGAGGTTAAACCGTTTTGAGGCATTTCCTTTGATTTCCTTCAAAAAGCGTTTCCTTTCAAACGGGTTAACATTTCCTTTACTTACCGTTTTCGGTGAGAACTCCGCAGTTTTCCGATTTGAAATCTAGAACGGAAAATTTCTTCCTTTTGAAGAAAAAATCAGAAGGAAAGACAGGAATTTTGTTCAGTGTAAAAGGTTTTTATGCGAATTTCGATTGCTAGAGATTTTTGAAACTTTTTAGTGAAAATCGACCGAAAATCTCATAACAAACCCTTATATTTTCATAAAATATTATTTTCAGATATGGATACTTTGCATTTCAATCTACAGTTTATGGTACGGCATGTTCGCTAAAGATACATGAAAACCCACTTAAGTTCCCTTGCTTTATGAAAACCAAATTATGGGATAAATACCTAAGTAGATACTAAATTGTGAAACACAATACCTACCTATGGGAGGATAAGTATAAGCTTAAACTCGTTTGGTACTAATTTACTGCAGTGGTGCATGGGTGAGCAGTGAGCACAATTTGGTCTTATATAGGTAAAAAATCGGTCAAGTGCGAGTCGGACTCGCGCACCGAGGGTTCCGTACTCGGGTATTTTTCCGACATTTTGCACGATAAATCAAAAACTATTATACATAATAATAAATAAGAATCTGTTTAGAATGTACAAGTAAAGCCCTTTCATAATTATGATACCTCACTTGGTATAGTTATCTTATTTTGAAAATTGAAACACATTATATTTTTTTTTAATGTAACCACAAATTCGCAATTTTCAGATTTATTCCTATACTTGTGCGATAAGACCTACCTACCTGCCAAATTTCATGATTCTAGGTCAATGGGAAGTACCCTATAGGTTTTCTTGACAGACACGACGGACGGACGGACGGACGGACAGACAGACAGACGTCGAAGTGATCCTATAAGGGTTCCGTTTTTCCTTTTGAGGTACGGAACCCTAAAAATGGGAGTTCCCGGGTTCGATTCGTTGATAACTCGCCGCGGCTGCTGGGGCAGAAACCGATGGCCGCTGGGGCAGAAACCGAGGGCTACTGGGGCAGAAAGTGAATGGATGGGGAAAGCGAAGTGCCGTGTGTGGTGGCGTGCTTTTGGGAAGGCCAATATCCAGCTGTGGACGCAAATAGGTTGATTGATTGATTGACAAACAAACTTACTAATGGGCTTAACCCTAACAGGTTTAGCATGTACGTGTTGTATGTGTTGTCCGGACTTGTCATCGATGACTTCGTCTTCTTCTGTGCTTTTCGATTTCTTCGGTATCACATCCGAATCATCTGGAAAAGAGAAAAAAAAAATTAAAAGGATTATAAAACGCATGTGCCAGCCCTATGGTTGCCGTTCGTCATTGGTTAGTGGAAATGTAGGCAAACATTGCTGAGGCGTAGTGAGAAAAAGAAAGAAAGAGACAAACATCTCAAGGGTTGGCACAAGGAAAAAGTCAAATGGTTTCGTGTTGACTTAGGGGACCCGGGGAATTAATTTTCTGTCCTTGTCAGTAAGACACATCCTGACAGCAGGCAAAAGTCCCTAGGGAATAGTTTTCCCGAAAAAAAAAAACTGATAAAGTGCTCCGTAGTAATTATATTTAAATCAGAATCAAATATGATTAAAAAAGTATAAAGAAAGAGTTCCCACGGGATTTTTAAACACAGAAAGTTAACAACAAAGTAAATCTTAACAAAGTAAGATAGTTATCTTACTTTGAAAATTGAAATAGATACTTTTTTTTGTGATGTAACCACAAACTCACGGTTTTCGAATTTTCTCCTTTACTTGTGCTGTAACACCTACCTCCCTGCCAAATTTCATGGTTCTAGGTCAAGACAAGACAGACGGACAGCCGGAAAGACAGACAGGCAGACGGACAGACGAACAGACGAACAGACAGACAGCGAAGTGATCCTATAAGGGTTCCTTTCCTAAAAAGCCCAAGTTTTGTATTAGGCTTTGTATATTCACATACGATGTACGCGTATAATACATGTATTGTATAATTTATAGCTTCAAATAATATAACCCGCTATCCCGCTGTGCTAGGATCGTAAATAAAATAGGTCGTAGTCAGAACTGTGTCATAAATCAAGGAAAATGCCTCAGGACACGGTTAACCGAGAATTAAGATATATCTTGAACCGTTTTAGGCTGTAATCAACTCACTGAGACTTTGTATATTGGCTAGGAAAGAAAGGAGGATGACTACGAGGAAGGTCGCCCATGCGATGGACCGACCAAATTATTGTCTGCTGTGGGCGGTCCCTTGCACGAGTGTACCAGGCTGTTGGCCAGCAGGGAGAAGTGGCAATGCTCGTGAGGCGTATAACATCTGCCCTCAAAGACGTTGCTTCGTGATGACCACTATCACTCTGACAAGTGTTACGACGAAGAAGAAGGAGAAGGAAAGAAAATGGGAAATCTAAAAAAGACTTTGGTAAATGATCTCAAAAAAGGACGCCTACGTTTTACCCAAGGGGCTATATCACTATTTAGTGCAAAGAAAAGTGCAACTTCACAATAAAAGATCAAAATGTATCGTTTGTTTCATTATATGAATAAATAAAGTAAATAATATTTTATTTCAGAATGAAAGGACATATTAATACAATATATAAAAAAAACCTAGTATGTTAGTACCAATAATTCCTTATAGTTATGTTAGTAATGTTAGTACTAAGAAAATAAATAAAGAAGCCTAACGTGGCAATTACTCTAGGCGCCCGTTGGCCACAGCTTCCCAATGTTTCGTTATTGAGCAGCCTATCCTATCCCTTATTGCATCCAGAATGCCGTTGTGACTGCTACGAAGGCGCTGTAGGAGTGAGGCCATTTTTTTAACGGATAATGGCCTGAAACCATCAGTGCTGGCCACTATGAAATGGGTGTTCATAGTGGCCACTTGCACTACAGTCCCTCGGCAGCCCCAACAGCATTCTGAATGCATTATCACTTTATCGTACATCTAGCGACCCGCCCCGGCTTCGCACGGGTGTTCTATGGAAAAGTGGTTATAATGGCTAAAATATAAATGTTTGGTTTATACTATCGCGGACTTTTTTTATTTTAGGCATTATTGAGTTCTACAACTTTTCTATAAAAGTCAACCATACATCTCTAACCATTTAGGCAGCGTTCGCGAGTATCATTAACGTACGGCAGTTTTTTCGACGCCTTACTCCACAATTTTCACTACCACGAAAAATCCTATCTATTTTCCGGGATAAAATATAGCCTATACGGATTCGGAAGAATCCCTCTAAGTAATGGTAAAAGAAATTTTGAAATCGGTCCAGTAGTTTTCGAGCCTATTCAATACAAACATACAAAAATACAAAAATACAAAGGTTTCCTCTTTATAATATTATATAGTATAATATAATAGTATAGATTACCGGACTATTGCGTCCTTACTCCATGCTAGTACGAGTAGATACCTACCTACTTTGTCTAGCATGTTTGACTACAAGTGTAAATTAAACACCCCTGACAAGTGAAGGTTACAGTAATAACTAGAAAAGAGCTGATAACTTTCAAACGGCTGAACCGATTTTCTTAGTTTATAGCTAAGAACACTCGATCAAGCCACCTTTCAAAGAACAAAAACTAAATTAAAATCGGTTCATTAGTTTAGGAGCTACGATGCCACGGACAGATACACACATCAAACTTATATAACACTAGCCGATGCCCGCGACTTCGCCCGCGCGGATTTAGGTTTTTTGAAATCCCGTGGGAACTCTTTGATTTTCCGGGATAAAAAGTAGCCTATGTGCTAATCCAGGATATTATCTATCTCCATTCCAAATTTCAGCCAAATCCGTCCAGTAGTTTTTGCGTGAAGGAGTAACAAACATACACACACACACACACACACACACACACACACACACACACACACACACACACATACAAACTTTCGCCTTTATAATATTAGTGTGATCCCTCTTTTGAGTCGGGGGTTAATAAACAACGTTCTGGCGAATTAATTTGATTCCCATTAGTTCAGCTGAAAGGGAGACTGTATTCTTGATTTATAGGTTTCCAATATGCCAACCTCCGTTTGAAACACCCTTTGTGGACCGACACCTAGTAGACCTTTACAAAATTAATTCCCGAGCGACTGACAAAGATAGAACAGTTTGAGATCTAAATGGGTGAGAAATTGAATCGCGTACCTATCTCGATATTTGTGACTCTCCGCAAAACCTAGGTAGTACTGAATACAATAATAGTACTTATCCGTTAAATGTCAAGAAACCTTTTACCCTTCTGCAAATCAAGAATAACCACATTCATTTCGCTGAGAATTAAGAGGGGTCTCTCCGTCACTCGCTTCATAAAAACATAGTTCCAATTTCATTTGAATATTAAGCAACCAAAGTACATGAAATTTTGCAGACATGTTCTAGAAACTAATATCTATGTCTGTGGTTTTCCAGATTTCTGTTAAAATATTCGGTTTCAAAGTTACGCGGTCTTAAAAATTTACATACAAATCTTTGAGCCCCTGTAATTTTAAAACCACATATTTTTAGAAAAATCTAAAACACCACAGACCACCACCAGATTAGTTTCTAGAATATGTTTGCAAAATTTCATGGACTTTGGTTGCTTAATATTCAAATGAAATTGGAACTACGATTGTATGAAGCGAGTGACGGAGAGAGCCCTGTTAACTACATATTTCCAAAAACAATGAGGCATTTTCGTTTATTTATTTGAGTTGTTACTCATACGATTGCTCAAGCCGTAACGCAAAATAGTGCAGGTGCAAATTGCTCGTGAATTCATGGAAAAACAAAATTAAAATCGGTTCATTAGTTTAGGAGCTACGATGCCACAGACAGATACACAGATACACACGTCAAACTTATAACACCCCTCTTTTTGGGTCGGGGGTTAAAAACAGTGTTCAAAGAAGTTAGGTACATTCAGCACAGGGTTAAATCCGATATAAATTCTAGGACGCTTGTAAATATCCGTCGTTAAATATGATAATACACTGGGCACCCTAGATAATACTTTCTACGTAGGTGTTAAAAGGATTGGTCGTAAATTTTACGATACCATTAAATTTTACTATCCGTATTTACATTACACGTATCTTGGCATTCTTAGAACCTATAAGGGCGAAAGATCAAAGGGTTATTTTTAGGTTGGGTTTGTTATATTGTTAACATTGTTAAGGTAGGTACTCTACAGCGCTTTCCATATAAACTGACAAAACAATGGAATCTTGTAGACATATTAAAAACAAATATCTATGTAGTTTCCAGTCACGGTCAAAATGACTAACTAACTAACTGACTATGATTATATGAAAAGCTCTGGGGAGCACTCTAAATTCTTCAAAAAGTCAAAAAAACTTAAATTTTATTTTGATTTAACGCGTTTTTGGGGTCCCGTACCTCAAAAGGAAAAACGGAACCCTTGTAGGATCACTTTGTTGTCTGTCTGTCTGTCTGTCTGTCAAGAAACTTATAGGGTACTTCCCGTTGACCTAGACTCATGAAATTTGGCAGGTAGGTAAGTCTTATAGCACAAGTACAGGAATAAATCTGAAAACCCCGAATTTATGATTTTATCATTTAAAAAAAATTATAAAGTGTTTTAATTTTCTAAGATAACTCTACCAAGTGGGGTATCATATGAAATGGCTTTACCTGTATATTCCAAAACAGGTTTTTATTTATTTTTATGTTTAATAGTTTTTGATTTATCGTGCAAAATGTTGGAAGAAATACCCGAGTACGGAACCCTCAGTGCGCGAGTCTGACTCCCACTTGGCCGGTTTTTTGCATCCATTATTGTGTTGATAGATGGTGAAAAAATAGTCAATATTTAACGGGCTCCTAAGCACTAAGAAAACCTTCAGTATTCGACCGTATGAGCGATATCCGTTCAGAAAATAATTGTCGAAGTAAGGACCGGATGTAATTAATATCACATCGTTACAATGTCTAGTTTTTCTGGACTAATTGTGTTTATAACATACTTAGTCGTATATATACCGTCCGGCTCGCATGCAATTGAACAATTAACTGAATAATTCATTACACCTTGTTATTTAGATCTCTGAACATCCGTTTAGTGTTAGATGCCCGCGATTTGGTCCACGTGGAGTTAGTTTACAAAAACCCCGCGGGAACTCTTTGATTTTCCATAGTTAAAAACCGACTTCCAAAATTACTACAAAGTATTAAGAATTTTATTTTTGTTTCTACAAATGTACTTATATTAAAATCGGGCGAGTTTGAAATGTTTCTTTTATTATGTCCGTCCGACTTCAAGGCAGTTTTTTTATTTATTTTTTAAAGATTTTTAGCTCGTTAGTGCTTGTGGTACATAAAATTTCAATTCACTAGCAAAACTTTTCAAATGCACGCGGGTTAGGAGTTCAGTACCTTGCAGCATCACAAATAAATCAAATTCGGTGGAAGTGATGGGTAGTGAAAAGGTCAACAGACAGACATACAGACAGACAGATATGCAGACACAGTTTTGTATTTATCATGATAATATGAAGAAGAAGCCTGTAAAACATAAATTAGTCTCTTGATAAAAAAACGGTAAACTAATTAAAGTTCAGTAATAAGAGAAAAGTTTAGGTATATCTATTTTAATTTTGTGCTATGATGAAAACTAAATAGATGGCCGGGTCTTCATCCACGTTGATTTAGGATTTTGAAAATCCTTTGGGGACTCTTTGACTTTGCGGGGTTCCAAACGCGTCCAGGCCTATGAAGAGCCAAAAACAATGATAACAAGTGAGAAAGCACTGATCCCTAAGACGGGGGCATTAATTTTAGTTTTGCTCGTTATGAAATTTCAAGTTTCTGTCCCATATTCCTAAAATAGCATTAGAATTGCTGTTTCAGTATAATAATTCAGTTATCTTAGTGTAATTCTGTAAATGAACATTGTGTCTCTGTATAATAATGTTATTTCTCAAATCTTGGCCCGTATTATTCAGAACGACTTCCATTAAAGGATAGTTTCAAAGTTATTTCAGGAATATGTAACTAAGTACCTATTGTTGATGGATTTTTTGATGGTCTAGAATCTAGATACGTCCTAACTTCCCTCTCTAACAGTTTTTCTAGGTGTCTATGCTTTGGGAAACTCTATGTCATATCTCTGCTCTATGCACTCTCTAATGACGTTTGACAGTGACGGTATTTGTAAAATAATTGTAAACTTAAATAAAAGTATGGACTAAGAGCCAGCGCGTGCCAGACCTTCGCTATTTTATAAAAACTGAAAGTTTTTCTGCGCGTTGCCCCCAACACAGGGAGGAACGATTAGTGATTAGGGTTCCGTAGTAAAACAAGGAACCCCTATTGTGTCATCCACTCCATCTATTCATTAGTTCGTCTGTTAGTCCCTCCATCTGTCGATCTGTCAGTATTACAGCCATTTCAAAAATAAGCTATAAGACCTATGATCTACAAAAGTTTTGTAGATTCATAAAAACCGATACACAGGTTCCAGAGGTATTTTTAAATAAATTAAAAATCAGTATAAGTACCTTTTTTTTCTCTCTCTCTGGCTTTACAAAGATTAGCCAATGGCAAGTTTGTAGTTATTTGTAACAAGTTAGTTAGTTAAACTATACAAGTATGGACCCCGTCTGTGCCGGCGCTCGCCGACACACGCACGGCACCCCCTTAGAGCGCTTTCCCTTTCCAGTCAGTTTTAACAAAAAAAAAAACACTCCAAAAAGGCAGAGCACGCCCGCCAGCTAACACCAACACAGACGAAGTCCGTATAAGTACCTACTGAACAAGAAACATGAAAAGCATGTTGTCGAAATATTTCATTTACCACGCCGTAAGGTCGCCGGCTTATCGGTGTTTTATAGGATATATTTCGGAGAGTGTGCACAGGAGCTTTTCGATCTTGTCCCCCCTTCACCATTTTACCACCGAACCGCAAGACGTCGGGCGAGTGTCCATCCTTATGTCGTAGACATTCCATCTACACGCACGAAACGTTTTGCGTCTTCATTCCACATATGCAAGGCTAAGGTTTGCAATACTCTTCCGCGATCTGTGTTCCTACCAATTACAATCCGGGTATCTTTAAAACAAGAGTGAATAGTCACCTTCTAGGTAAACGCGTCCCATCTTAGACCACATCATCACTTTCCATCAGGTGTGATTGTGGTCAAGCGCTTACCTATAGTGAATGAAAAAATAAAAATAAAAAATAAAATAAAAAATTACACCTTGAAATACGTATTTTAAAATCATTGTGAGTGTTCTTAGACAGTTTTAGGAAAAAGGCATTTTTGAAAAAAAAAAAAAATTTACATTTAAGAAATAATGATCGCCTAAGATTTTAGCGAGTAGCATGGCTTGGTACGGAACCCTTATTTATATGTGTTCTGAGAAACACTCAACCAAATTTTAGGGTTTCATACCTGAATGGTTGGCACGAGATCCTATTACTAAGCTTCCGCTGTCCGTCCGTCCGTCCGTCTGTCAGCGGGCTGTATCGTTATAGGTAGAAAGTTGAAATTTTCACAGAATGTGTAGGTATTTCTATTGCCGCTACAATAACAAAATATAGTAAAAAGTTGAAAATGGCTGCCATAAAAAAAAGTGTTATTCCCAGTACGGAACCAAAAGTCCAATCGTTTTTTTTAAAACTTTTATCTAGATAGATAGATGATATTTGTGTAACTAGAAACATTGAAACACGTATTTCATTAAACATACATGAAAAACCACGTCTTTATGCCATGTTATTTGATCTTATGAATAATGAAATGAATGTAGAAATACTCAGGTTCGCTCATTTAGTGCTCTCCCCTCCTGTCTCCCTTTTAGTCACCCTTTATGAATTGAGCCCTGTAATGTCTGCAAGGTGAACGAACTCTCTGGCTCAGTTGGCATATCAAAAAGACATAAAGAGTATTTTTATTTATTTTTATTAAAAAAACCGGACAAGTCCGAGTCAGGCACCGAGGGTTCCGTACTCGGGTATTTTTTCCGACATTTTACACGATAAATAATATGCATAAAAATAAATAAAAATCTATTTTAGAATGTACAGGTAAAGCCTTTTCATTTGATACCTCATTTGGTATAGTTATCTTACGTTGAAAATTGAAACAATTTTTGTTTTAAATGATGTAACCACAAATTCACGGTTTTCAGATTTGTTCCTTTACTTGTGCTATAAGACCTACCTACCTGCCAAATTTCATGATTCTCGTTCAACGGGAAGTACCCTTTAGGTTTTCTTGACAGACACGACGGACGGACGGACGAACAGACAGATAGACAGACAGCCAACAAAGTGATCTTAATATCCCGTTTTTCCTTTTGAGGTACGGAACCCTTAAAGAAGGTATCAGCCCTGTAAAGTCGACAGGCTGAACGACCTCTCTCTTTTGCAAGCATTACAAGGAGACGTGGAATGAAAAGAGTCTTTTCCAAATAAATAAAACTTCATTTACAAGTTACAGACCACTTTTGTGGCTATGTCGAGACATAGGGACGCTGAATTCAACGGATTAGGCTCAGAGGTTAATAATATTACGTAAATAAGTATTTTTAACCGACTTCCAAAAAAGGAGGAGGTTCTCAATTCGTCGGAATCTTTTTTTTTATGTATGTTCCCCGATTACTCTAAAGACCCCTGGACCGATTTGGAAATTATTTTTGCTATCAGAATTTTGCGCAGGCATGACTTGTGTACAACCTTTAAATATATTATACTGCTTAGATAATAAGAAGACTAGGATAGCTGATTGGACATATCTCCCGGCGTGAGAGTAACTCTGCCAAGAGTGTTACGACAAAAAAGATGAAGAATATGAATAATAATTACATTATACTATTTTGTCATGATCAACCCATTTCCGCCCCACTACTGAGTACGGGTCTCCTCTCAGAATGAGAAGGGTTCAGGCCATAGTCTGCCACGCTGGCCCAATGCGGATTGGCAGACTTCACACACCTTTGAGAACATGGAGAACTCTCAGGCATGCAGGTTTCCTCACGATGTTTTCCTTCACCGTTAAAGCAAGTGATATTTAATTGCTTAAAACGCACATAACTGAAAAGTTAGTGGTGCGTGCCCGGGATCGAACCCCCGACCTCCGATTAGCAGGCGGACGTTCTAACCACTAGGCTATCACAGCTTTTTCTATACTATCTATACTAATAAATAAAATTGAAGTGTCTGTCTGTAATTTCGAAATAACTACCTCATATTAAGCTCATATGGTTATTTGAACGATACCAACACTGAATCACACGTTTTTAAAATTTTTGTCTGTCTGTCTGTCTGTCTGTCTGTCTGTTTGAAAAGGCTAATCTTCGGAACGGCTGGACCGATTTTGACGGGGTTTTCACAGACAAGTAGAGAATTGACCAGGGAGTAACATAGGCTACTTTTTAACCGACTTTCAAAAAGGGAGTTGTGTTTTTCTACCTATGTACACCGAAATCTCCGAGATTTCTGAACCGATTTGCGTCATTTCTTTTTTAATCGACAGATGAACTTCGCGACATTGTTTCATAAAAAAATTGGAGTCCAACTCCTCAATCCTGAGGCTGCAGGGGATCTGACCAATCCACGCGGGCGAAGCTGCGGGCATCAGCTAGTTTTTAATATATACAAATACGTACTGAAAATATATTTCGGTCATCTTCGAAGACGCTAAAAGAAAACTCTTAATGGAATTCTTAGTGAGGAAAGTCGGAACAGACTTAATTTTATACCGCTCTAATTATTAGTGAACACGACAGTAAGGGCGCGGTCTCACTAGGCGTTTATTTTGTGGATGTAACACTTTTTTTTTAATTCAGATACAAGTTAGTCCTTGACTGTAATCTCACCTGGTGGTAAGTGATGATGCAGTCTAAGATGGAAGCGGGCTAACCTGGAAGGGGTATGACAGTTTTTATTAAACCCGTATCCCTTATAAGTATAGTTGGTATATGCGTGTCGCGACCATGATCATGTGTTCATTGAAAGTGAAGACAAGTTGCATATAGATACATTTAAGATTCAATTTAATCAAAGTTCTTAAATTATTTTAACCCACCACGTTTGCGTACGGATTGGCAGACTTCACACATCTTTGAGTGGAAAACTCAAGCATGCAGGTTAGTAAAGCTCAATAAAGTAACCTATAGTATTGGGTGCTAACTGCTAACTTAGGCAAGACTACGTAGGCTCTTACACCTCAAATTATATGCGTTTTTTCGCCTAGTGAGGCCGTGTCCTAAGATACGACTATAACACGAGCATACACGCGATTATGAATATTTGATTTCAGTAATCAATGTAAATTAAAACATGCTGCATGATTAATAGTAGGTACGAGAATAGGAAATATCATTTGACACCGAAAATGATAATTATGTTAGGCTCTAACTCAGGCAAAAAAAATCTTGCCGGCTCTTCTCAGTGGAATCATTAACCCCCGACCCAAAAAGAGGGGTATCTGTGGGTATCTGTGTATCTCTCCGTGGCATCGTAGCTCCTAAACTAATGAATAATTTAGTTTTTTTTTGTTTGAAAGGTGGCTTGATCGAGAGTGTTCCTAGCTATAATCCAAGAAAATCGGTTCAGCTGTTTGAAAGTTATCAGCTCTTTTCTAGTTACTGTAACCTTCACTTGTTGGGGGTGTTATAAGTAAATTTTTAATTTACACTTCTTTTTCAATCCAGTGGTAGAATCTTGATCATAAGTGGTACAAGTTATGCTATATGAAATATTGTGTTATTTTTAACTTAAGCGCTTTGTGAATTTGCTCTTAATGTACCGAAATGGAATAAATAACAAAATAAAACATTTTATTTCATATCCGCCTCATTATTTATGTCACGTCACATACGTCCTATATTCGCCTAGTGAGTTCCCGCCGTAAGATACGCTATGATAATAAAATTATACCAATACATGCGATTATGAATGTTTGATTTCAGTAATCAATGTAAATTAAAACAGACTACATGATTTAGTAGGTGCGGGTATACGAAACATCATTTAACACCGAAAATAGAAACCGGAAAAAGACTTTTCTTTTACCTGTTCACGCACGCATTCAGTTTGTTTGTCGGTTTATTGATTCCTTCATAATTGCCAACCTTTCTATACATTATAAAAATACTAACTGACTGAATATCAATGTATTACCTAAACCGCTAGGGTTAGAAACTTGAAATTTTGAGAGTATGTCCGTTTTATTAGTTAAACACTTATTAAGAAAGGATTTTTGGAAATTTTTCCCCTAAGGTGGGGTAGAATTGAATAGGGGGTAAATGTTTGTATGTTTTTAAGTGATATCCACGAAAATTGATATTTTAGCTATCATATTCATATCACTTCTATTACGTAATTGAAAATTCTGTGGTAAATAACCATGCATGGTTCTTATCATCGCTTCTAATGCAGCAATCATGATAGTACCTACTACACCTTTTACTTTTAATTTATCGCGATCGTAAATATAAGTTATTATTATATGCTCCGTTATCTTAAATCACTCATCGTCACGCTTTTCTATTAGAAAAGTTATGTTAGTTAAGCCAGGTATTATTCTTCATTCATTATTATATGCAGTTTGTGTAATAATCTGATATTGAGTTAAACTGAATAGGTATTCTAAATTATACAATTTTAAAAAATATGTAAATAGAATTACCATATTATACCGGGAAATGTGACCCCAATTATCATACAATTTAAAAAAAATACAAATATAGGCTTGCGCTTGATGAAATTATGCGTAGTAAGAAGCAACGATAAGGTCTCTAAGGCGCACTTTGACTTTGCTCTGACTTAAGATTGAGTTAAAACGAGACAGATTTATGTGAGAGATATAGCTCTGTCTCGTTTTAACTCTTTCTTAAGTCTAAGCAAAGGCAGAGCGCGCTCTATAGATCTCACCCTAAGGTCGGTTGCCTAAAAGATGCCTATTCACTCTTGCATTGAAGGTATTTAGGTTATACGTGGCAGGAAACTATAACGCTATTTCATCTATTTTTAAGAACACGCACTGATTGGTAACTGCATACTTTAATACTTCTATTACTTATTCTGAATTCTGTGAGCTGACCATACAAAATGGCACATTTACCCCGAAGTTATGTTTTCTTTCCTAAAAACTCAATTCCTTACAAGCACTTAATTCGAATTACTTTTAAGTTAATATAGATATAACTCAAAATTTAAAAAACCCTCGACAGAAAAACCACTATAAGAAAACTAGAAAAGAGCTGATAACTTTCAAACGGCTGAACCGATTTTCTTCGATTATAGCTAAGAACACTCTCAATCAAGCCACCTTTCAAACAAAAAAACTAAATTGAAATCGGTTCATTCGTTTAGGAGCTACGATGCCACAGACAGATACACAGATACACAGACACACAGATACACACGTCAAACTTATAACACCCCTCTTTTTGGGTCGGGGGTTAAAAATTGCATGATAAAATGCTTTACCAACTTTGGATGGGCTAAAAACAAAAAGTTTTGACACTTTTCCTAGACCTGCCCAACTTCGCAGCATGCACTCAAAGTTTTACGAGCAACATTCCAAAAACTTTACGATTCTAGCAACCTTGCTAAAAATGTTAGATAGCTCAGACTTGTCTCCTAGGGTACCTAAAGTGCTGTCCAACAGATTGCGTCATTGGCGACCTAATTCTAGGTTTAACAAGTGTAAATTAAAAATTTATAACACCCCCGACAAGTGAAGGTTACAGTAACTAGAGAAGAGCTGATAACTTTCAAACGGCTGAACCGATTTTCTTGAATTATAGCTAAGAACACTCTCGATCAAGCCACCTTTCAAACAAAAAAAACTAAATTAAAATCGGTTCATTAGTTTAGGAGCTACGATGCCACAGACAGATACACAGATACACAGATACACCGATACACAGATACACACGTCAAACTTATAACACCCCTCTTTTTGGGTCGGGGGTTAAAAAGACTATTCTCACAAACTAATCGTTGTTTTATAGTGATTACTTAGTGAATAGGAGCAGCTCTTATTAAAACTTATAAGTAGGTATTTAGACAAAAAACGTAAATATTTAACTGTAGGTTGCCACATAACTTTAGTTCTAAAAAATTTATTTCAAAAATGTTTTTCTTTGAGCAACGCGGCGGTGTCATTTCATAAAAAGGCTGCCTTATTTTTTATGCATAGCTCATCAGTATGTCTAATAATATTTGCGAAAATGTAGCTTATAACATGACTACCCAAAAAGAAGCGATTTTTTCTCAAGATTCATGTTTATGTAAGTTTCTTTATCCATAACTTCTAATTAATACCTGAATAGATTTGGATATATTAAGAGGCATCATTAAAATTCTTAAATCCTTCCGAGTGATACTGGTTATAGTTCTTGGAAAAAAATGCAATATGGTGGCTGTATGGCGCCATTTTCATGCCATTGCATGCCATTTTAATTATCTTAGGGTTGATTTTCAATCATCAAATAACTTTTATCTGAGGAATATAGAGGTTATTATTTTTTCTATAGGAAATCTCTCAAATCGTCAAATTTTCCACTATTTTTGGCAAAATTCCACGTGAGTGTGAATTTTTGAGCGATTTTTTTTTAGCTTAAGTATAACTTAGTACAAACCTTTAGCTGATCTGCTTTCAAGCACTTCTAAGTCCATCGCGTCGCTCCTGCCTTGTGGATTGGAGAATCTGAACGTGAAATCGTTCCAGTCGATACTTATCGCGTGCGAAGTTAAAAATCTCGTTAGCGGGCCTTTGTTTGATCTCGCCTGACTCTCTATAGGCTCTATCGTGAACAAATCGAACAGCTTCACTGCTTTTTGTTGCCTTAAACTCCTCATGAACTCCCTCGCCATATGGTCTATACACGTGGCATTATCACTACAGTTCAGTTCGACCACCTCTGACCTGGCTTGGGCCAACAGCGCCAAGGCCACGAGGTATATCAGGCAAGTCATTCTGCTATCACTCTGTCTGTATCACCAACACTTGCACCAACGTCACCAATCCATTTGTGGGTCACAACCACTCCACATGCATCGGTGGTTTGTTCGACAATGGGTCCTTCTCCTACCCGTCTATGATTTTTATTCTCCGTCACGCTGCACTGGTTCCTCTTGAGCGTGTGTGCGATTATTTTTTGTTCATCCGTTCACGCGTGTGTAGGGTTACCACCTGACTTCAGGATTTGTGCTGACTTGTCAGGATTTTAAGATATTTGACAGGATTTTCAGCAGGAATTGGAAAATGTAACGATTTTCGCTTTATTTATACAAACTAGATGATGCTCGTTAATTCATTCATTTAGGTTTTAATTTTTTTTTTTAATCATTAGGGTTCTGTGCCTCAAGAGGGAAAAAGAAACCTTTATAGGATCACTTTGTTGTCTGTCTGTCCGTCTGTCGTGTCTGTCACCTATGGGTGCTTCCCGTCGATTTAGAACCATGAAATTTGGCAAGTAAGTAAGTCTTATAGCACAAGTAAAGGATAAAATCCGGAAACCGTGAATTTGTGGTTGCATCACAATTTTTAAATATGTTCACAGAAAAAATAATTTACTAAATCGGTTTTTTTTGGATAAAATGGCCTATGGCCTTTTTCAGGATGCCACATATCTGTGCCAAATTTTGTCAACAACAGATGGACACATATCACTTCCACTGTCGTTCATAGCTCTTTTCGCCTGAAGTCATTGAAAGTATCTTGGTCTTGTCTCGATTATTCAGTGTTTTTGTCAGGCCTTAGATTTTACATCTGGCAACCCTAGGCGTCTGTTCCTATCTATTCATTTATTGGTGTTTGCAACACTTTTTCCAATTCATGTGCCATATCAATTTTGCCTGTCTTTACATAAGGCACAATCTTCACCGGACAGTTTGTTCGTTGTTTAATACGTTTGTTTAAGGTGCACTAGACGGGCCTGCCCGCGAAATTCAAATTTAATTTGGTTTTTCGCAATTTGTAAACGAATACGACAAAGTAGGCTTATCGCATTTTAATAGCGCCAATGGCAGTATCTTTTCCACAGGTTTATATAAAAATCTTTACTTGTTTGCTCTACTTTAGCCTATAATCTTCTACTGTTTAGTGTCAAGCTTAAGCTTGCAGTCAAGCGCAAGCTTATCCATATCCATACTAATATTATAAATGCGAAAGTGTGTCTATCTGTCTCTCTCTCTGTCTGTCTGTCTGCTACCTTTTCACGGCCCAACAGTTTAACCGATTCTGACGAAATTTGGTACAGGGTTACCTTAAATCCCGGGGACGGACATAAGCTATTTTTTATCCCGGAAAATGAAAGAGTTCCCACGGGATTCCCAAAAACCCATCCGTTTAACCGATTTATATGAAATTTGGTACCGAGGTAGCTTGCGTCCCTGTCATTGACATAGGCAACTTTTTATTCCGGAAAATCGAACAGTTCCCACGGGCTCTTTAAAAACCTAAATCCACGCGGACGAAGTCGCGGGCATCCTCTAGTAACATTATAATGTAGACAAAAAAATAACCTAACTTAGTAGGGTAGCGTGGTGGCATCGATATAGAATCTACTTATGTATTTCTTCATCGAAGTGTGACATGCAACTAGACGCAATAGCCTATCCAGACCATATACCAGACCTAAGCTAATGAAAAAGTTATAAATTCCAAAGCAGACCCATCATCATCATCATCATCATCAGCCCTTGGACGTCCACTGTTAGACATAGGCCTTCCCTATAGAGCGCCACCACACCCGGTCCTCAGCCTTCCTCATCCAGCCACTCCCCGCCAGCCGCTTTATATCGTCGGTCCATCGTGCTGGAGGGCGACTGAAGCAGACCCAGCCGAACATCAAACCTATGATCTGATTACCTAAAAAGCCACAGTTTACGCCACTATGCCAGAAGATATTATATCACGAACTGACACACCCATCAAAGAACTACGCTTGCGTTTGTGTGAGTGTTATGTTGACTTTAATATCTTCATGCTCTTCATCATGTTTGTGTAAGTAAGCAACACTCAAACTAATCAAAATAATAATATAACGAACCTATACGTATAGACTTAAGATGGGTCCGTCCGTCACTCGCTCCATACAAACGTAGTTCGTCTCTCATTGGAATACTAACCAACCATACTCAATGGAATTTTGTAGGAACGTTCCGGGAACTAATCTATGCCTGTGGCTTTCCAGATGATTTCCGTTAAAATATTCGGTTTCAAAGTTACGCGATCTTAAAAATTCACATACAAATTTTTGAGCCCATGTAATTTTAAAACTACACATTTTTAGAAAAATCTAAAACGCCACATGCACAGATATTACTTAGTTTCTAGAATGTCTGTAAAATTTCATGGACTTTGGTTGCTTAATATTCAAATGAAATTGGAACTATGATTGTATAGAGTAAGTGACGCAGAGAGCCCTGTTAAGGGTGGGGAAGAATGGATATTTGAGGGGGTAGTGCCTGAGGGTAGGCTGATTAGCTGAAGCGTCGCTATTGCATTATTGGAGAGTCTATGATAATAAAAATAATATAAAATTATTAATTTAGCTGATGAAGGTAGTTTGGTAAAATCGATATTTGGCTCATTCGATGTCATACAATCTGTTACTAGGAGGCCAACAAGATTGAACTTGCATAAATACGGGTGTTTTGAAGGTTTTAGTTCAGTCTCCTTCTGAGATTCGGAGCGATATCGCATATTTTCGGTATTTGGATTGTGAACTGGATAATTAGATGTTGTGATAGCAATCACGCTCTAATTAAATAGTTTATTTTGGCATTCGTTTGTTTAGATTAAAACTCTCGGATAACCTGTACACATTGAACTTGTGTTTTTTGTGTTGGTTTTGGGAGAACATTCCAATAATTCGATAAAAATATTAAAATAATACCTGCGTTTCTGAGTGACGCCAATAATTCAGAAGCGGGACGTGTCTCACCTTGTCTTAATTTCGCTTTGGTATCTTTTTGTAAACAACCCACATTTGATTAAAATTTTTATTGAGTTTGATTTGGTGATTAAAATTTTTAGTTTTTTTTTAATAATTTAGTCTTTTGTGA
The DNA here is from genome assembly GCF_905333055.1 of Maniola jurtina. Classification (NCBI taxonomy): domain Eukaryota; kingdom Metazoa; phylum Arthropoda; class Insecta; order Lepidoptera; family Nymphalidae; genus Maniola; species Maniola jurtina. Next base: position 3,324,941 of record NC_060052.1, on the reverse strand, counting down.
AGTGGAAAGTAATTTGCAATAATTGGTTCAGATTTTGTATACATCGAATGAGAAGTTAGTCGTTAGGATTTATTGTTGACTGAATATTAAAACTGAGAGTTCGGCAGTTCAAGGGTAGGTTTTAATGATTTGACGGAGGGCAGGATAGCCCATGATTTGGACTTGACTTAGGGCAAGGAAGCCCGCGACTGACATGACAAGATTGATTAGAAACACGAGGACGTGTTAAATTCAGGACGGCCGAACTGTAAGGTTACTTTTAAAAAGTGATTTGAATTGTCAACAATAATATAAAATTATTAATTTATCTAATGCAGGTAGTTTGATAAAATCGATAGTTGGCTCATTCGATGTCATACAATCTGTTGCTAGGAGGCCAACAAGATTGAACTTGCATAAATACGGGTGTTTCGATGGTTTTAGTTGAGTCTCCTTCTGAGATTCGGAGCGATATCGCATATTTTCGGTATTTGGGTTGTGAACTGGATAATTAGATGTTGTGATAGCAATCACGCTCTAATTAAATTATTTATGTTGGCATTAGTTTGTTTAGATTAAAACTCTCGGATAACCTTACACATTAAACTTGTTGTTTTTTGTGTTGGTTTTGGAGAGGACATTCCAATAATTCGATAAAAAAATATTTAAATAATACCTGCTTTTCTGAGTGACGCCAATAATACCTAGCCTGTCTAGATAATTATTATTTACAGATGAGCGATCATGATAATAGTGTAATTTATATAAGCTGAAATAATACTGAAATATATTTATTTTGGAAGCTCTTACTGGCTGAAAGAAAGATATTCCGAAAAGGCTGAGATCAAAGGGATTCAAGAATTCAGTGACCAAATAGACCTAATTCCAGCTAATTCTTGGAGAAATGGGTAGCATTTCTCTTCTTCGTCGTAACACTCCTGGCAGAGCGGTCGTAGACCTCAAGAAGTGGCGATTTTGGGGGCATATAATGTAAATACGCCTCACGAGCATTCGCCATTTCTCTCTACCGGCCATAGTCTGGTACACTCATTCACAATATTGGATTAAACTTACTCGGTTTTCAAGATTGGCATTTTCAACATATTCTCTAAAATTGAGGAGATTTTCTTCTTCTTCACTTGATTGGTGGCTTATTGTAGTGCCAAACCAGCACAATGTACTTCGCCAATGTCGAGTAGCTTGAGGGAGGCACATAGGAGATTGGTCATTTATTTGTTGACAGCCTTGGTTCAACAATTAAGCTCTCCTGTCAATGTCATTCAAGTGCCAAAAGATCCTCGTCGTAGGTAGTAGCATATATTCTCTATCACGATTAATTAATAACAGATGAGGGTAGATATTTCTTACACCGGATCTTAGATTATTAACATAGTTTTCTAACCATAGATCAATACCAGTGGGTATTTAAGTCAAACTGCCAAATCTTCGTGGAAAAAATAGCATAATGTGGAATATTTAAATCAATTACGTATAATGAGGCACGGAATGCTTGATTAGGAAGTGCAAATATACAAAAGTATAGGAACAACATCGTTGCACGCTAACCGCCTACTTTAATAGTCGATTTCCTAGCTCAAAGAGTAGTTAAATGAGTAGAAGTAGTTTAAATATTAACCACTAGCGACCCGCCCCGGCTTCGCACGGTCGGACACTACCACGAAAAATCCTATCTATTTTCCGGGATAAAATATAGCCTATACGGATTCGGAAGAATCCCTCTAAGTAATGGTAAAAGAAATTTTGAAATCGGTCCAGTAGTTTTTGAGCCTATTCAATACAAACATACAAAAATACAAAGGTTTCCTCTTTATAATATTAGTATAGATTACAAAGGAGGTTGGCGAATTTGGACCCAGCATTTTTAAAAACCGCTCAGATTCAGAAATCATTTCATTTTAATAATACTTTTCAGAGTATTTTTCTGTGTAAGCCTGATACTTTTAGAAGATGGGGATCAAAAATATAATTATTCAAAAGCACACATTATAAATAACCGTTACATGGCAATACAAGTGAATAATATCTTGTTTCTCCCAACTTTATTAGATAGACTTTGATGAAGCTTTTTGTTAGACTGGTTTACTAGAACAAGCATGAGAAGTTTGATTCGTGAACGTGGGCTTGAGGCTCACAGTTCTGTTAGTTTGGGTCTACAACTCTATGGAATTCGCCAATCTCCTTTAAACATCTCTATTTTACCAACCTACCTGTAAACTGCCACATTCCATCGTTTACGCAATTGTTTTCAAAGTTTTAATTTTTAGTTTCAAACATTATTGTTATTGTAATTTGTTGTTAAATTCATAAAATCCGTAAGAAACAAAATAAAAAACTGGATTAAATAACATACTTTCAATCAAAGAAAAGCAACTTACGAAATAAATCCTTATTTGATAAGTATAAATTGAAAAGTATAAAATGAGTTTAAAAATAAGGAATATTTTATCAAAATATTAAAACATTACGTTAAGATAAAAAAAAATAAAGAGTTACGTACAATTACAATTTAAACTTAGATGTTTTTCGTTTGGAACCGAAATTTTTATTCACGTGATTTTTAACATGCTGTCTGTGAAATTGTCCATCTCGAATCACACCATATTATTATGAAGACTCTATTTTTTTTTAAAGTAAACTTGAGAAGCTGTTGGTATTTTAACTTAATCTTAAACCTATTATCGCTTCTAGAAAACAATCTTTGACGCTCCTTAGCAATTAGTGCGTGACAATGTTCGTGTAAACTCACATAGTATTGTCAGCCGACTTCTTGAATTCAATTTTAATTTTAAAATGAGGCAATTAATTTATGACAATAATTTAAATTGAAAAAGTTTCACAGTTAAATAGTAAAATCAAAAAAAGACCAAATTTTGAAAAAAAAAATCAGGTTATTACCTCCTGAGCATGAAAAGTACGGATTTAAAAAAATATTATTCAATAAAACTTTTACAAGTACTTTTGAATCGTCAAATCCATCTATTTACTTTTGAATAATGAATATTCTATGACAATTTATTACAATAATAATATGTAGGTGCGTGACAATATGTGTAAATAAAATGTGATATCGTGTTTGTTACCTTGACGAAAATGTTCATTAGTTAGCAATTTTGTGGTTCGCACAAAACGTGGCGGTGATGGCATTTCTATTATTCCCAATTCTGTGGCTTAGATAAGAATTCAACGTTTGGCAGTGCGGTTTTCTTACCTAGGTACATATTGTTCCTCACATTTGGATTATCAAAAATATTAAATATAGGTAGAATCACTTCTCTTTTGGTATTTCTACTACAATAAAACCCAATAGGAAATGCAATCCAAACATTTTGCTTGTTCGATTGACATTCGAATCTCTGCCAAAACTCCAAAACTTTTATTTTATTTACAGATAACTGAAAATTGTGTAACACTCCAATGCCGATAGATTTTAAAATAATCTGTTTACAATAAAAACCAAGTGCGACAGAAATATACTATACAACTTGTGTGAAAGAGTGAAATATATTTCAGTCGGCTTCAGCTTTCGTAATGATAGTGAAAGTTAGCGTAGAAAGCCTTTAGTTTTAGTTTTTTTTTTAAAATAAATCAACAGCCATTGACTGTCGATTGGTAATCATTTTTTTGTAAATCGAAAGTTTTTCAAATAAATTTCCAGCGTAGATTTAGCTGCGATTGCGTGCATAGAGATCGTTGTGTGATTGCAGTTATCACACTAATATTATAAAGGAGAAAGTTTGTATGTGTGTGTGTGTGTGTATGTGTGTGTGTGTGTATGTTTGTTACTCCTTCACGCAAAAACTACTGGACGGATTGGGCTGAAATTTAGAATGGAGATAGATTATACCCTGGATTAGCACATAGGCTACTTTTTATCCTGGAAAATCAAAGAGTTCCCACGGGAATTTTAAAAAATCTACATCCACGCGAACGAAGTCGTGGGTATCAGCTAGTGTATTATACTAGCCGATGCCCGCGGCGTCGCCCGCGTGGATTTAGGTTTTTTGAAATCCCGTGGAAACTCTTTGATTTTCCGGAATAAAAAGTAGCCTATGTGCTAATCCAGGATATTATCTATCTCCAATCCAAATTTCAGCCAAATTCGTCTGGTAGTTTTTGCGTGAAGGAGTAACAAACATACACATACACACACACACACACACACACACACACACACACACACACACACACACACACACACACACACACACACACACACACACACATACAAACTTTCGGCTTTATAATATTAGTGTGATCTACGTTATATAAAATAGTAGGTCTTGAGTTATATGACTGACTCACAGATAATGGACAGCCTAAATCAAAATTTGAAATTTCTGGGTCGACCGGGATCTGAAAATTTGAAATATGGCTCTCGTCAACAAATGAGTCATTTGACTGTCCTGCCATATGCAGTTCCAATGTCCACCTCCACACTCCATCATTAGATATGCTCATCCAAACCAAAAGTTTAAAAAAAAAATTAATTGAACACAATATTGGAAGTCCTAGCCAAAAAATCTGTTAAGCACCAATTTCGATTGAATGACTACATATACGGACAAACGAAACTAATAAAAAGCTTTTAAAAAGCAATGTTTCTTTAACTAATAACACACATAATTCAATACTATATATTGCTTGAAGTCAAAAAGAAAATAATCGTAGTAATGACAAGCTAGTAATTATCAGATTGATATAATTACATAACTCTTGCGTAACTAATGAGCTGACAAATGGATCGATATCAACGCAAAAATAAATCATTATGATGTATGTGGCTCATTTACTAATGCCATTACATACAAAGCAAATGATCCTTTGAGAATGCAACTTTAACTAAAGATTTGAACACTACTAGGTATATTATTCGAATCAATCAATCAATCAATCGTTTATTTGCTCTAAATGCAGGTTAACAAAGGTATTACAATTTTTCATTTAGTAATATCACCACTTTTGCCATGCAATGGCGTGCAAACCCATACTAACATTATAAATGCGAAAGTGTGTATGTCTGTCTGTCTGTCTGCTACCTTTTCACGGCCCAACAGTGTAACCGATTCTGACAAATTTTGATACAGGGTCAGCTTATATCCCGGGAACGGACATAGGCTACTTTTTATCCCGGAAAATCAAAGAGTTCCCGCGGGATTCCTTAAGACCCATCTTAACCGATTTGTATGAAATTTGGTATCGAAGTAGCTTGCGTTCCTGTTATCGAAATAGGCAACTTTTTATCCCGGAAAATCAAACAGTTCCCATGGGATCGATAAAAATCTAAATCCCCGCGGACGAAGTCGCGGGCATCCTCTAGTATTTTATAAATGTAGGTACATAATATAAAAGCAAGTACAAACTTTGTCACATAGTCAGAATAAAATGGTGGTCATGTTGTGCGACCATCTAGGGTTACAATTAGATCAAAATGTGGTGATTTAAGAATTAAGTTAGAATAGGTAATAAAATACTAGAGGACGCCCGCGACTTCGTCCGCGTGGATTTAGGTTTTTTAAGATCCCGTGGAAACGGTTTGATGTTCCGGGATAAAAAGTTGCCTATGTCAATTGCAGGGACCCAAGCTTTGAAATCTTTGAAAATCTTTGAAAATCTTTATTTAGAGCTCTTTAAAATTCCTTAACAGTAAAGTACGATAAAGTAAGCTACCTCGGTTCCCATGCAAATCGGTTAAGCGGATGGGTTTTTGGGATTCTGTGGGAGCTGTTTAATTTTCCGGGATAAAAAGTAGCCTATTTCCGTCCCCGGGATATTAGCTAACCCTGTACCAAATTTCGTCAGAATCGATTAAACTGTCGGGCCGTGAAAAGATAGCAGACAGACAGACGGACAGACGGACGGACGGACGGACGGACGGACGGACGGACGGAAGGACGGACGGACAGACAGACAGAAGATTATAATCTATTTTCTTTGCCTTCAATCTGGTTTCGTTAGCCAGCGTTTTCCATTCCAGCCCTTTCATTTCCAATCATAATGCCCTTACTCTCACCCGCTAAATCAAAAAGAAGAAAACTCAGTGCGTTTGTTGGTAGCCCACGGCGAAAACTGTGTAAGTACACAATTTTACACAGATGTAGATCTGTGCTAGATAAACTTGTGCAGATCCGTTTGGTACCTTGGGTACTGATCTCGTTTAACTGTTGTTGTTACTGTTTAGTACTGTTATTGTCGTTGAGTGTTGCTAATTAATACATTGGATTTTAATTTAGGCAACAAATAATTTGAACAGTGCACGCTATTTTTTTTTTATTCTCTATTGGCATACGTCACAATTATATGTGATGGAAAGTGATGATGTGGCCTAGGATAAAACGCGTATTTAGAAAATGCCTATTTATTCTTATGTTACGGATACCCGTAAGCTAGTAGGAATAAATTGCTGTTATTGCTGAGGTTAAAGCTTGATTTTCACTGCGTTTTCGCTTTGTTTTGACTTTGTACATTAGGTATACCTTTCAATTTCAATTTCAGTTTATTGCAATTCCATAAATACATTCCTTAAATATAACATTTGGAATAAATACTATGATTGAACAAGGTAATATTATGGATACCCAGTTTTAGGTGTCGCAATTCGGTCTGTGCAGCAGACCGTAGTAGCTTATTAAAAGACCCCCATTAAGTGAGTGATTTTGTTAGTTCACTGTCAGTAGAGACCTATTACTTGGGAAGAGTAGTGAATAATCCTCTTTTCAAGTATTCTCTTACAAGGATTACCATAAAACAATATGATCTTGTGCCTCTTGAGTTTACCCTGTGGCTTGTTAAAGGCATACCTATAACTAGCTTTAAAAAAAGTTCTTGGTGTACTTTAATGAATAACGGCCGAAGTTTTTGGACTCATCCAGTAGTTTTACATCGAATACTATAAAGTGTAAACTATTGTTATAGTTTTATTTGTTAAGATTCAATGCCGAGAGTCGTTGACGAGTCATTCTACAACAGAATGCAAATTCAAAAATGTTTATCTCGACATGATTATTAAACGTATGAAAAATTTAAAAAAAAACACGTAAATTGCGTACCATACTTTTTCCCCCAGGGTCCTTAAACGACTAAACGACTTTTTTATGGTATGATAAAATTAGAAGTCTCATATCTCTTTGATTTATCTCATAAAATTATAAGATAAATCAAAAACTAGGTATCATGCTTAAAAATAAATAAAAATCTATTTTAAAATGTACAGGTAAAGCCCTTTCATATATACCCCACTTGGTATCTTACTTTGCAAATTAAAACACATTTTTTTTTCTGTGATGTAACCACAAATTCACGATTTTCAGATTACTCCTTTACTTGTGCTATAAGACCTACCTACCTGCCAAATTTCATGATTCTAGGTCAACGGGAAGTACCCTATAGGTATTCTTGACAGACACGACGGACGGACAGACAGACAGACAACAAAGTGATCCTATAAGGGTTCCGTTTTTCGTTTTGAGGTACGGAACCCTAATAATATCCTGCCAAAATACTTTGGCAGAATGAGCGTAACTCAGGTTAAACAACAAGATTAAAAAAACAAATTTGAAATCACAAAGGCAGGTAAGCCCACACTGCGAAATTTCACAACTGTTTTTGCTCGCAAAGGAATTTGTATGAAGTTCATACGAATTTCATGTTTCAGAGAAAACCACGCGGTGAAAGACAATACAAACTTATTCCAAGGGTAAGTAAATAAATAACATTTTTTTTTTTGCAAAATGCTTAATTTTCCACAACAGAACCTTAGAACTCGTTAACTAAGTTCAAAGAACCATACCACCTACATATTAAAAGAAAATTGTCATGTCGTTTAATTACAAAACCAACCAGACTGTGAAAATATCTAACCGCTTGTAGAATGACTCTACTATGGTCGTTTTTTTACTTCACTCCTCGCTCCGACTCGAAGCAATTGCTTGGTTCTCATTTTTTTGAAAGCTATCACTATAAAAGCATTTTTGCCTCCCTTTCTCACTTAATTCACAAACGAACCTCTGACGAAAATGTATCGAGAAACCATAGTTGTTTCAACCCTTTTGTTTAATGTAGTTTTAAGTTCCTTGTTAAGCGGTGATTTTGAAATAGCGGATGGTGTGAAGTTAGTCAGTATTTCGGATAACAGTTTGGACGATGAAGGGAGGTCTATCGGTGATACGCCGTTATACAGGATGGCGAAGTTCTTGCATAACCACGAACTTCACGTGAAACTGCCGAATCTGATTGAAAAGGACAAACTTAGCAAGATTCTTTCGGAGTCTTTGAAAGCTATCGACGAATCGTATAAGGAAAAAAATGGTGAGTACCTACTTATTTTAAGTAACGTAGATAAATGTGCTTTAAAATCCGGTATGAATGCTTTATCTAAACAAAAAAAACCGGGCAAGTGCGAGTTGGACTCGAACACGAAGGGTTCCGTACCATGGTACAAGATAAATAAGTAGTTAACAGGGCTCTCTCCGTCACTTACTCCATACAATCGTAGTTCCAATTTCATTTGAATAGTAAGCAACCAAAGTCCATGAAATTTTGCAGACCTATTCTAGAAACTATTATCTGTGACTGTGGTGTTTTAGATTTTTCTAAAAATATGTAGTTTTAAAGTTACAGGGGCTCAAAGATTTGTATGTGAATTTTTAGACCGCGTAACTTTGAAACCGAATATTTTATCGGAAATCTGGAAAACAACAGGCATAGATATTATCTAGCACAGTTTAGGAATGAGCAATAAAACTTTACAAAATAAAATTAGTTTTGAGGTCCCAAAAAAGTTTTTTCAGAGACAGTAGACCAATTTAATAAAATAACTATTTACTTATTTAGTGAGTGTAGAACCCGCACTTACTTACACTTACTAATACAAGCTCTCATTGTGCAACAGTAAAATACTAAGTAGGTAAGTAAAATATTCTCAAAAATTAATTAATTAATGACACTTTTCTACTTCGTTGATCAAAACTTACTAATATTTCCTCAATGAATGTATAGTTCAGGAAACAGTTCAAAATTGCTTATTCCTGACATGCGATACTTGTGTTGTACATCAGTTCAACACACCGGATATACCGTTATATATACTTCTTTTATTCACCGGATGTGATCGTTTCCTTCTCTGTAATAATATATTATTATTGAACGATGCTGTTAATTGTTTTGTATAATTTTATCAGAGCAGTGCGAGGAACTCTAAAAATAAAATACTCAAGGTGCTTCCACACAGTCAAAGTCAAATTCTTCTTGGGCTCCGTAGCCAAATGGCAAAAAACGGAACCCTTATGGATTCGTCATGTCTATCCGTCTGTCTGTTCGTCCGTATGTCACAGCCACTTTTTTCCGAAACTATAAGAACTACAATGTTGAAACTTGGTAAGTAGATGTATTCTGTGAACCGCATTAAGATTTTTACACAAAAATAGAAGAAAAAAAAATATTTTGGTGTTTCCCCATACTTAGAACTGAAACTCAAATTTTTTTTTTTTCATCAAACCCATACGTGTTGGGTATCTATGGATAGGTCTTCAAAAATGATATTGAGGTTTCTAATAAGTATCATTTTTTTCTCAACTGAATAGTTTGCGCGAGAGACGCTTCCAAAGTGCTAAAATGTGTCCCTGTAACTACTAAAATAAGAGAAAGACAAAACTAAAAAAAATATATGATTTACATTCCACCGAAAATTGGTTTGAACGAGATCTAGTAAGTAGTTTTTTTTTAATAAAACTTAATTTAAAAAAATACACTATTATTAAAACATCGATCAAAGTTACAACGAACTACAAGAACTTAGTATATCATGTTACTTGCTGCTACGGAACCCTTCATGGGCGAGTCCGACTCGCACTTGGCCGCTTATTTATTAGGTTACCTACTAATAATAATTATTTATTGACCACTTGAATTGGAAATCAGACATATTGTTTTGTTGGACTGACTATGGTTCCATTATTGAGCGTCTCTGATGACCGAGATGGGATTTCATAGTATTTTTAAAAAAATACTATGAGACTGATGGTAGAGATGGAAGATGAGCACAGAAATGCCCTTATGGCATAATAATATGGTAGTAAAGTCATAGGTGTTTGAACTAGTATAATTGTTTTCATGAGTAAGTTTCAGTTCTATGGTGCACTAAAAAGGTCTTTTTAAAACAAGTCTTCTTGTAATTTAAAAAAAAAACCCTGCCTTTTTTTCAAAAAAATTGTACTTGGCGTCACTCAGGATGATACAAGGATTCTATTGATACCCCCATACATCCAAAATTCAGGCATTAGAAGTTATGGTGAAATAAGAAACTCACATACATACATACCTATTATTACCTACATACCTATATGAATCCTGAAAACATTATCTACGTATAAGTCGTGTAAAAATTGAAAAGCCTACTCCTTTCTAAATATTGATTTGAGAAACGAATATAATCGATATCGCTGCGTATCTCGATCAATCTCGATTATATTCGATTGCTCTATCATTCCTTTCACTCTAGTTTACTCGAGCTGTTATCGATTTATTTTATTGTATTTTTTGTTGACTAACGCTTGACTACAATCGCACGATGGAAAGTGACGAAGGCGATAAGCTTTCACACCTTTTTCAATAGGCTCGCCAACAAAGTAACTGTCCAGTTTGTGGCAGAAGGCCCATTAGTACTCATTACCATTACTGAAGGGTTATATAGCGAGCGAACGAGCAGGCGAGTCATCTGATGTTAAGTGATCACCGCCGCCCATGAACTTTTGCAGCACCAGAGGTACCGCCGATGCGTGTCCGTCCTTCCGGGAATTAGAAAATCTTACTAGGTGATGCCCGCGACTTCGTTCGCGTGGATGTAGGTTTTCTAAAAATCCCGTGGGAACTCTTTGATTTTCCGGGATAAAAAGCCTATGTGCTAATCCAGGGTATAATCTATTTCCATTCTAAATTTCAGCCCAATCCGTCCAGTAGTTTTTCTGTGAAGGAGTAACAAACATACACACACACACACTCAAACACACACACACAAACTTTCGCCTTTATAATATTATATAGTGTGAATTAGTGTGAAAGTGTGACTAGTGTGAAGTGTGATTAGGATTTGTGTTGATACAGCGGCGATAGCCTATTGGTTAAGACATCGGCCTCCTCGCCTCTTCTTCGGGAGGTCGTGGGTTCGATCTCGGGCACGCACCTGTAACTTTTCAGAGTTGAAAAATCTAAAAAGGTCAGCATAAGCCAACGGCCACATACGACAATTAATGGGTGCCAAATGGATCTGTACATGTTTGGCGTTCGCTGAATATTGGCCGAGTGCGTTATGATACCTATAGAACTCAAGGAATAATACATAATATATGTATGTAATTTAAGTGTAATTCTGTGGGCGGTTCAATAACAAATAAAAAAAGGATGAAAAACTATTTTCTCTTACCTATAGTGTAATTGAAGACAAATTGCACAATATTTTTAAGCAATTCCAACAAGGCGGAGGCAATTCAGTGTCTGTTTTTTTTTTCAGTAACCGGACGAGGCAGCAAAGGAGATGGCGGCGGCTCCCTGGCGCTGCTTGGCTTGATGTTCGCCAAGACCTTGGGAGCAGCTGGTATCGGAGGCTTGGGACTTCTTACGATGAAGGTACGGTCACCCTCAGAATTCGAGTAGCAATTCCGTGAAACTATTGCATCAAAAGCCTGTCACCGTGCCACGCGAATATTATCATTATGGTGCTAAACGACTTACGGCTGTTGACTGTACCTTCAAATATTACTTCCAATGTATACCCAGCTCTACCGTTTGATTGACGACTGAGGTAACTGCGCGGCGCGGCCAGTACACCATGGCCCCAAACGGTTTGGAGAATATCAATATTCAATAAGTATAGGAATTCAGTATAATATATACACCATCCGAAAACAAAATATTTTGGCCCCGAGGGACACACACTATCTTTCATCACTACCCATGAGTAACTCTCATGAGAACAAAACGGAATTTTGTACTCTTTTTTGTGTCAATTTTCGTTTTTCGAATAGGTACGATGAAAAAAGTGTAAAAGGCGGAAGGCCTCCCCTGCGAAGCTAGTGAGAATCAGAACAAATAAATAATCCTTACTAATATTATAAATGCAAAAGTAACTCTATCTGTGCGTGTCCTTCAGGGATAAAAAAGGGGGATGAAAGTTTGTATGGAAATCACACTAATATTGTATAGGCGAAAGTTTGTGTGTATGTGTGTGTGTATGTTTGCTACTCCTTCACGCAAAAACTACTGGACGGATTGGGCTGAAATTTAGAATAGAGATAGATTATTCCCTGGATTAGCACATAGGCTACTTTTTATCCCGGAAAATCAAAGAATTCCCACGGGATTTTTAAAAAACCTACATCCACGCGAACGAAGTCGCGGGCATCAGCTAATACATGATAAAGCTAGAAGCTCGAAACTTATTTTTAAGCTTTTAATTAGGTATAAATAAATACGACATTCAAAGTTTGTAAAAAAATTTCACGTCGGCAAAAAAGCTTACGGTCTAGAAAATAAAAATATAGAACAAATAAGCTATTCGAAGTAAAATACTGTAAATAGCTTATTGTAACGTATGTGTGTGTTTTATTTGCTAAATAATTAGCCTAAAAATTAAAAATGCTGCCGAAAGTCACTATTCCACGCGGACGAAGTCGCGGGCACAGCTAGTTGTCAATACAATTAAGTATATGGTTTTAAATTCAATTGATACCTACCTAATTGGATAGCGTCGATAATAATTGGAAAGAGTGAATGCTTGTGGAAACCTCTTTGCTCGCACGCGTAACGAATTGTTTAATGGAAAATTGTTTTACCGACCGGCGACAAAAAAAAACCGGCCAAGTGCGAACATAAAAGGTTCCGTACCATCCGTACAAGCGTACAACGTACGTTATTCGAATGGTATGGATGGATGGCACAAGAAACACTTAAAACTTTTTATTTTTTAAAGTTTCATAGCGGCCATTTTGAAATTTTTACCAGACTACGGCAAAGCCAAAAGGAAGGGTTGTGTTTGTATCCAGATTCTGTGTGTTCCGCCTAAAGTACTGGGGCGATTTTGATGAATGAGATGTCAATTCATTCGTTGTAAAGGTCCGGTTGACATAGACTATATTTTATACAAAAAAAATTGACCAACGGATGTTACATAAGGGGGGTCTCCAAAAAAAATTTTTTTTTGCTATTGTTTCGAGTGAGGTATCAAATGAAAGAGGAAAAAATTCTGAGCTCATAGATATAAATAAGAACAACATTAAAATATACCAAGCGATAGAAAAACAATTTTACTTTAATGTTTCAGCGTTTATTAAGACGACCGTAGTCGGGTTTTAGTTTTTGACTATATCTTGTTATTATTTTGTTGTTACGGCGGCAATAGGAATACACATTCTGTGAAAAATTTAACTCTCTACGTTCATGAAATTTAACTCTCACTGACAAACAGTCGTACAGCGGAGGCTTAGTAATAAGGTCCCGTTGGCATCCTTCCGGTACGGAACTCTGAAACCGTTAGAGTTTCTTTCACGATGAATAATAGTATTTGTTGAATTCATGACAATAGTATTAACTGTCGTAATTGAACGAAAGCCTATTTAATTGGTTCAATTAACAAGTGTAAATTAAAAATTTATAACACCCCCGACAAGTGAAGGTAACTAGAAAAAAGCTGATAACTTTCAAACGGCTGAACCGATTTTCTTGGATGATAGCTAAGAACACTCTCGATCAAGCCACCTTTCAAACAAAAAAAAACTAAATTAAAATCGGTTTATTCGTTTAGGCGCTACGATGCCACAGACAGATACACAGATACACACGTCAAACTTATAACACCCCTCTTTTTGGGTCGGGGGTTAAAAAATACATCATCACCTCAATCCATTATCATCAAATACTCACCACGGGTCCCAACTTAGAATAAGAGAGGTTTCGGTTGAAATCTATAGAGTGCACTTTGACTTTGCTTAGACTTAAGTTTCATAAAACGAGACAGATTTATGCCAGCGGTATAACACTGTCTCGTTTTAACAGTGTCTTAAGTCTGCAAAGACAAAGTTCACTCTATAGATCTAGCCTTAGACTATAGCCAGGGCACGCCGCGCTGGCTAAGTGCGGATTAGCAGTCTTCACAGCATTAGGAGAACTCTAAGACACACAGATTTCCTTACAATGTTTTCCTTTACCGTTATTGAGTTTTTGTGGTGTACAAAAAAAGTATATTCATTCAATCCGAAAAGAAAACGAATGAAAATATTGTTGAAATTGTATAATTTTGTTTTATTATAACGAAAGCGTATTTTATATGATTTTGGGGAAAAAACGAAAGATGACCGATTTCAAAGCCACTTATGATAATAGGTATTCTACATGTTTAGAGATAATTCGATTTTTTCCAGCCAGCTACATTTGATTTCATCTCCTTAATCCTTAATCCTAACTTATCTGAAGTGTGAAGTAATTTGTGTTCCATTTTTAGAATGGGTTTAAGTGTAGAGTCATTCTAAAAAGCATCTTTTTGCCTCGATAAAGCACAAAATAAAGATTCTATAAGTTTTTACTTAAACTGTTTTAAGATTTTAAGTCGGAATCTAAAAAAACCATTCTCAAAAAAAAAATAACATATTAATTTAGGAATCATCTCGGTAATTGGTGTCTGTCCGTCTAAAGCAAAAGAATCATAAGTCAAACATGAAAAATCACAGTTTCAAGTTTTAAAAAAATACACTATGTATTTTTCCTTCTATCACTCCAATTCATTAGTATGCATTCCGTTTTCAGTGCAATTCATAAAATACAGGGATGAAGAAAATGCAGACTCAATTTAAATTTAAACTCGATGCAATATTATTTAGTCCCAGGTAAATATATTTCAGTAGGTAGTTACCTGCAAATGCTACTTCAAAGCGTTTCATATCGAAACCTTGGATGAATAAATACTCAGGATGGTATGCTCCGAAAAGTCAAATGAAGCAGGGGAACTGTCAGTTGATGAGTATGTGTGCGTTATGGAATGATACCATTCACATATGAAAATTTGCCTATTTTCCTATTTTTCCCTTTCACGATGATTATTAAAAAATGAGATCTCATTAGATTAGTCTTTATTATGATAGTTACAAATCGATGGATGTTCGATGCTAGAAAATAATAATTTATCGATTGCAACGTATTAAAATTTACCTACTCTGTTTTTACATAATTTTGATTAATTACAGTATAGGGCCTCTGGCCTTATTGAAAATCTCTGCTTAACAGGGTGCCCATCACCATGTTTACTATATAATCGTATCCTGACAGTTAAAAATAAAAAAGTTAAAAAGTCAAATATAAAAACGCAATATATTCACTAAAAATATTTAATAATAATCCAAGTATGTACCAGTTAGCGATTTTATTTAGCGTATCTCGCAGGGTTAGTAGACTATTCACTACTTTTGGTGTTATACACCGGGCAAGTTTACATCCCTATATCGTAGATCTCTTACCAAATTACACAAAGCGGCTCTTGGGTAGCGGTTTTTTTTTTCTCTAAGCCAAATTCAAAGTTATTTATTCAAAATGGGTTCATATTTTATTTGTCTTGTGTTTTCTGACATTTATGACCTTAAAAAATACCTAAATAAAGATAAATATTCTAGCTATCCGTATAGCGTCCCATCTTTGACCACATCACGCGTGACGAGTCCTCCGTTCGTCGCTAAGGTTGTTTTGGTGGGTGCCTACCAAAACAACCTATCATGGACTAACTATAACTAAATAATATTATTAATGTAGTAAGATTTTGATTACCTATTTATTTATTTCTTTATTGCACACACAAACATATACATTTACAAAAAACATAGAAGACAACATGGTAAGTACGTTGGACAGATAAAAACGTATGTTTTTATCTGTCCAACGTACGTACACCAATTACGTAGGTACCTAGGTACTTCATGATAAATTTGGCATGCAGCTATTATGACGGAGACTGGTATATTAAATGTACTACAATTTAGTAATAAGTTTTGTTTTAGTTAAATTTCAATATCAATTTAAAATCTTTTAATTAACAAAACAGCCTTTTTCGCTTAGTTATATTATGATTGTCATCAAAAATAAAATATAAATTTGTCTAAATATAATGAAAAAAAAATTGCTCATTTTTAGGCAAAATTACCCCATTTATTTTCTGACAACCCTAGACTTCAATTTGAAGTTGTGTAATTTGCACAGCACGATTACGATACGATTTAAAATTAAATTATTTCATTGAAGTGTCAAACAAAAAAATATAATCACTACGTTGTGTCAAATGCGTATCGGAAGGTGTTAAGTGACCAGTTTCGTAGAATTTATGTTGAGTTTGTGTGCGTGACGTGTAATTACAGAGATTTGGTCGATAGTGGGTCGATAGTTGTGCTTCCTTCGTTTGTACGGCGGGGTCACCGGTTGATCGAAACATTTTTCCTGAAACAGTTCCAATTTTCATTGATACAAAACATCATATTATTATTACCTATTGTTTTCTCTGAATAAACCCGGATATTAAATAAGCATTTGTATGTACTACTCATAGACTTTAGTACCTATGAAATAAAAAATATCAACCCTGACCCTGCGCCTAGTAGGTATTTCTCATTACTGAGGGTTGCGACCCCTTTCCAATTATAAACTACAGAAAAATAGCGTGATAGCCGAAGTGGTTAACCGAAAAGTAGGAAACCGGCATGCCTGAGAATTGTCCATAATAAGGTGTATGAAGTCTTCCAATTCACATTAGCCAGCGAGGCCTGCTATTATTACTCTGACTTAGAGACTACAGGTTCTCAGTAGTGGGCCGGCGATCGGTCGAAGCTAGGAAGAAGCTAAAAATACCCTTAGGAAGAGGAAAATCAACAAATAGACACGATTCCACAAACATGGATCTCCTTTACGATCTTCATTTAAATACGTACACAGAAAATCAACATTCGTAACCTGTCGTATTGTCCAAGCGATGCTATAAAATATATAATTAATAATTCTACTCAAAAGCTATGAATAGATTTAATCAGCCTATAATGCTAAAAGACTTGGTCAACTTCAATAGAATAATGTCCATCACCAGCTCACTACTAAGCACGGAACTCCGATCAGAAAAGGAAGAGGCGAAATAATTTACATTATTTTTTAATATTTAAAGGTTTATTTAGCTCACAGAATAATAAACAATAAAAATACAAAAGATGTTAAAAACTCCAATATTTAAACTAAACTTACAACTACGAGTTAGAAAATGCAAAAAAACATAATCGTTTTCGTGTATAGCTCACACACGAAATCGGTTTTGTTTTTTGTATTTGTCTGAATGCCTCAGCATACTATGTTTGGCCATAGTTTACCACGCTTGCTAAGTGCGGATTGACAGACTTTACACACCTTTGTTTTTTGTATTTGTCTTAAGAGAGGTCTCTCCGTCACTCGCTCCATACAAACGTAGTTCGTCTCTCATTGGATACTAACCAATCATACTCAATGGAATTTTGTAGAAACGTTCCGGGAACTAATATCTATGCCTGTGGTTTTCCAGATTTCCGTTAAAATATTCGGTTTCAAAATTATGCGGTCTTAAAAATTCACATACAAATCTTTGAGCCCCTGTAATTTTAAAACTACATATTTTAAGAAAAATATAAAACACCACAGTCACAGATATTAGTTTCTAGAATATGTCTGCAAAATTTCATGGACTTTGGTCGTTTAATATTCAAATGAAATCGGGACTACGATTGTATGGAGTAAGTGACGGAGAGAGCCCTGTTAATGCCTCAGCATATCTCCGCCCCCACTTACGTGCCTAAGTGCATATTGAGTTGACCTAAATAAAGCTTTGTCATTTCATGTACGTGCCTACCTATGCTTGCTACAAGATTTTTTCGCTCATAGTCTAACGGAAGGTTCAAACAATTTGTAGTGCCGTGTCTTTTACGACTGCCATTACGTCTACGAATCAGACTATCAAACCAAGTTTGTTGCGAATGAGGAACACCTTTTACGACTTTGAAACTACAATAATTAGATACCTACAGCTATAAAACGCTGGACAAAATACTACCTACATTAATGTCTTCTTTAGTATATAATTGTACTACTGTCGATGTGTTTACTTGTCCACACTTCACGCAAAAACCACAGAGAGCTCTCTCCGTCACTCGTTTCATACAATCGTAGTTCCAATTTCATTTGAATATTAAGCAACCAAAGTCCGTGATATTTTGCAGACCTATTCTAGAAACTAATATCTATGTCTGTGGTTTTCCAGATTTCTGTTAAAATATTCGGTTTCAAAGTTACACGGTCTTAAAAATTTTCATACAAATCTTTGAGCCCCTGTAATTTTAAAACTACATATTTTTAGAAAAATCTAAAACACCACAGATACAGATATTAGTTTCTAGAATATGTCTGCAAAATTTCATGATCTTTGGTTGCTTAATATTCAAATGAAACTGGAACTACGATTGTATGAAACGAGTGACGGAGAGATCCCTGCCACACGGAATTTTCGTAGTAAACGTATTAGCTGTTAATTACTTAATAACAGTTATTTCTTATTACCCTGTAATTTTCCAATTTATCAATTACTAGATGGTGCCCGCGACTTCGTCCACGTGGATTTAGGTTTCTTAAAAATCCCGTGGGAACTCTTTGATATTCCGGGATAAAAAGTTGCCTAGTGCCTATGTCAATTTGTGGGAAGCAAGCTACTATGTAGCCATATAAATCGGTTAAATGGAGGGCCTTGAAGGACCCCGTGGGAAGTCTTTGATTTTCCGGGATAAAACGTAGCCTATGTCCTTATTGTCACTCCTCTCCAGGCAACTGATCTGATCTGTTGTTCCGTTGTATTATGGCGTTCGCGTTGCTCCGTTTTAACGTGATTGAAAGACAAATAAACCAACACACTTTCACATTTACTTATTACATTAGTGTGATGATTGTTCTACCGTTATAAATATTTTGAATTTGATCTATACATATAATAAAATTGTAGAAAAGTGGTGTCTGTACAATGGAAATATATAAAAAAAAGGAGCAGGGGTTGTTATTATATCGATGCCGAACCCGAAATTGTAATTAATTTTTTTTTGTCTGTTTGTCTGTTTGTCTGTGTGTTTTTGCACGCTAATATCAGAAACGGCTTATTCGATTTAGATACGGTTTTCACTAATATATTGTAGTAAGCTTCAATTAACATTTAGTGTTTATTTCATGTCAATCGGTTCATAAATAAAAAAGTTATGTCAATTTAAAGAATCACGGCACCTCGCGCCTGAGCGTCCGTGGCTATATAAAGCGCGAAAAGTCACTATTCCACGCGAACGAAGTCGCGGGCACAGATAGTACCAAATAAAAATAATCTAACATGTCTAAATCTCAAATTTCAGGCCCTAGCGGTATCTGCACTGGCGCTTATGCTGTCTGCGATAGTGGGGGTCAAGAAGTTGACCTCTCACGATGACCACGAGGATCACCAGGTCATCTACGCGGGTCACCACGGCTCCCACAGGCGAAGACGGGATACACCACTACCTTACCAGGCGCTGCCATACCAAGGATGGGTGGATGTGAAGAAACGGGATTAGATGTATCAAATTGTTATTAATTTTTAATTTATTGTGTAAATAAATATTTATTGTGCATTTACGTATTTCTTTTAACCTATTTAATTCTGAAAAATATTCTGTTCTAATAAGATCATTTATATGTACTTACCTCATTATTATCAAGCAATTTAATATTATGATGTGTGGGTTTAACCATGTGGGAACTTTTTGATTTTGCGGCATATAATTTGTCTACTATGTATTATAGGTACATAGATGATAGATAGATAGATATATGCAATATTTATTGCACACAATAACATAAACAGGAACACAACATAAAAGGAAAAAAAACCAAAAAAAAAACAATCGTGTGCAAAGGCGGCCTTATTGCTTAGAGCAATCTCTACCAGGCAACCTTTGCCGAAAGGAGAAGCTAGTGTACATTCTACATTTCCAGTATGTAAGCTATCTCTGCGCCAGATAGTTCTGTTGATGTCCCGCGACTTCGTTCACGTGCATTTAGGGGTTTGAATAATAAGTAGCCAAGTTCCGTCTTTGGGATTCTGCAAGCTTTCTTGTAGCTTTTGTTAAACGGATGGGCCGGGAAAAATTAGAAGACAGACAGATACATTTTCGTATTTACAATATTACTGTCAGTTTCCCGCGACTTCGTCCGCGTCCGGGAACTGTCTTTCCCCATGGAAACCTTGTCCTAACCCCCCGTCCACACACTGCTCTACTCGCGTAATCAATCGCTACTCCGCCGCACTAGGTCACTTGCCTTTGCAACGCGATGGACGTCGAAACTGTGGCAGCGTGCGCGTTATTGCATACTTACCGACAAAATAGGGAGCGATGGGCATGAACGAGGAACACGCGAGTAACGCGGCCATACTACGTCTCTGCCTCCGTTCCTCGCTCCTTCCCATGCCACACGGGCAGTGTGTGAACGGGGGAGGTATCAATTAGGTACAAACGTAACAAAAAAGAGTCATCCAATTGATCCAGAAGTTCTAAAGTTATGGCGTGACTAAGGGAAATTATAGGGATTCATTTTTATGGATTAGACAAACTTAAAACATCTATTGACTAAAGTAAAATATAAATAGGTACTGTGACTGACTGGCAGGCAACACACATTCTAAATCGTCGAAATATAGATATAATTAAAAATTCCTTGATTATATAGCCCGAGAATTCTAAAAAATGTAATCTTTAAAAAAATATATACGGAAGAAGTCGCGGGCAGTTAGCTAGAAGTACTTAATAAGCTAGTACAATGGATAGTTCAACTTAAAATTAGAATTGAACAATTGAAGAATTTTGGAGAAAAACTGAAAATTGCCTTGCCCAAGAATGTGTTCAAATAGAAAACTCAGCGGTGAATAACTTGAAAATATCACAAACTTGACATTGGCTAATCAGAGTAAAGCCAGATTTAAAGAAAAAAAAAAAAAAAAAAAAACTCAGCGGTGAAAACCTTAGTAACGTATGCTGCCATCTATGTAACTTTGTTTAAATCAGTTCATACAAAGTTGTCAAGAAGTTCGCTCCTTATTATATAGATGGCGGTAATAATAAAAGATAACCTTGAATTAAAATTAAATAACGTAAATTATATTCTGTTATAAATATTATAATTAAATAATTTATTGAGAACTAAGGATTTTTTGTAATTTAAATTAGGTAAGCAGAAAACTGCAGTATTTAAACGCACGTTCTTAGATCGAGCTGTGTAATTTCTGTGCTTGTGTGAAACAAGCTTGAACAATTCACAAAAAGTTTTAAAGAAGTATATAGCACGTAACATAGATGGCGAAAGTCGTATATAACAAAGTAGTTCATACTGATGGACATAGATGACAGTATGTGAGAGACTAGATCACAAGTTTAGCTTTTTAGGGTTTTGTACCCAAAGGATGCCAACCCTACTAAGACTCCGCTGTCCGTCCATTCGTCCGTCCGTCTGTCTGTGAGCGGGCTGTATCTAGTGAACCGTAATAATATGTAGATAGGTTGCAAAAAATAACATTTTGCATTGAAGAGAGTAAGTAATAAGTATATGACACAAGTAAGTTGTATAAAAAGTAGTGATTGCTCATATAGAGTTTCTAACAAGGCCAATCGTGACGCATCCGGGTACCGTTGGGAAAAAAGTAATAACTTAGGAACCTCAATAGGGTATTGAAATATTTCGTAGGCATTTAAAATTGGAATGCATTAATATAGATTGATCCTTAATGATCCCTAGATCCTAATTAGTTACAATATTGAGGTCCCCAGCTAATAAAAAAATATTATTAAGTTAATTAGGTGGCAACCGCCTGATAAACTTTGTCTAAGGAAAATTTTGACATTTTGACAGGTTCCCAGTACAAAAACTATCATAAGGTCTTTTTCGTAAAATAAACTTTATCTGCGGGTTGTAAAATGGGATATTTTAGAAAAACCGATTATTTATTATTATTATTATATTTTTTAAAATGAAAATTATTTTTTTCATTGTGCAGTAAATAATATAGAATTAAGTGACTGTGATTTATTTACATACTAGCAGCTTAGTTCGATAAAAATGTCCTCTTTATTCACTATCCCGTGGGAATTTCAACAAATCAAGCCTTATACTTCATCAATTTCTATTTTATAGAATACAAAACTATTTAGTTTTCAGTTACCAGTTACTATTTATTAGCATTCGAGGTTTTTAGTTTTTTTTATTTACTTACGTATTAATAAATAATATTTAGTTAGATCATAATAATAACATTTTAAAACAGATTTTTTCAAAGGTATAAAATAAATAAAGAACACAAACATCTTTAAAATACCTAGGAATTTTTTATTAAGTACTTAATGAAAAAAAAATGCAAATGATTTGTTTTGGCAACGCTACTGAGATAGTCCGGTTGTCATTAGAAATTGGCGCTGAGTAGACTAGGTACCATAATCGCATCCGACTGACCAGAGGATAAATCTACCTACATTTTGTTGATGGATAATAGCTCTTACATATTATTATCCAAATACATACCCATACTTCCATCCATACTAATATTATAAATGCGAAAGTGTGTCTGTATGTCTGTCTGCTGACGAAATCTGGTACACGGTTAGCTTATATCCCGGGGACGGACATGGGCTACTTTTATTGGCGTCACTCAGAAAAGCAGGTATTATTTAAATATTTTTATCGAATTATTGGAATGTCCTCTCAAACCAACACAAAAAACATCAGGTTCAATGTGTAGAGGTTATCCGAGAGTTTTAATCTAAAAAAAACTAATGCCAAAATAAATAATTTAATTAGAGCGTGATTGCTATCACAACATCTAATTATCCAGTTCACAATACAAAAACCGAAAATATGCGATATCGCCCCGAATCTCGGAAGGAGACTCAACTAAAACCTTCGAAACACCCGTATTTATGCAAGTTCAATCTTGTTGGCCTCCTAGCAACAGATTGTATGACATCGAATGAGCCAAATATCGATTTTATCAAACTACCTGCATTAGGTAAATTAATAATTTTATATTATTTTTGACAACTCAAATCAATATTTTAAAAATAACCTTACAGTTCGGCCGTCCTGAATTTAACACGTCCTCGTGTTTCTAATCAATCTTGTCATGTCAGTCGCGGGCTTCCCTGCCCTAAGTCAAATCCAAATCATGGGCTATCCTGCCCTCCGTCAAATCATTAAAACCTATCCATGAACTGCCGAACTATCAGTTTTAATATCAAATCAATAATAAATCCAAACGACTAACCTCTCATTCGATGAACACGAAATCTGAATTACTTACTGCAAGTTACTTTCCACTTCACAAAAGACTAAATTCTTTAAAAAAAAACTAAAAATTTTAATCACCAAATCAAACTCAATAAAAATTTTAATCAAATGTGGGTTGTTTACAAAAAGATACCAAAGCGAAATTAAGACAACGTGAGACACGTCCCACTTCTGAATTATTGGCGTCACTCAGAAAAGCAGGTATTATTTAAATATTTTTATCGAATTATTGGAATGTCCTCTCAAACCAACACAAAAAACATCAGGTTCAATGTGTAGAGGTTATCCGAGAGTTTTAATCTAAAAAAAACTAATGCCAAAATAAATAATTTAATTAGAGCGTGATTGCTATCACAACATCTAATTATCCAGTTCACAATACAAAAACCGAAAATATGCGATATCGCCCCGAATCTCGGAAGGAGACTCAACTAAAACCTTCGAAACACCCGTATTTATGCAAGTTCAATCTTGTTGGCCTCCTAGCAACAGATTGTATGACATCGAATGAGCCAAATATCGATTTTATCAAACTACCTGCATTAGGTAAATTAATAATTTTATATTATTTTTGACAACTCAAATCAATATTTTAAAAATAACCTTACAGTTTATATCCCGGAAAATCAAAGAGTTCCTACTGGATTCCCAAAAACCGATTTATATGTTTGGTACCGAGGCAGCTTGCGTCCCTGTAATTGACATAGGCAACTTTTTATCCCGGAAAATCAAACAGTTCCCACAGGATCTTTAAAAACCTAAATCCACGCGGACGAAGTCACGGGCATCCTCTAGTTATTAATAATTTACTTAATTTATAGCTCGTTAAAAATTTTGGAAGCGCAACCAAACTGTTTTTATTAGGCTAAGTACCTACCTACCTAGTTGTTTAACTTTCTCTTCTTAATATTGTAGGTAAGGTAAGTACACCATAATTGCGCTTCATAAGTCATAACAATTTATAGCAAGCACAGTTAACGACATTTGGCTTTGACAGGTGTCAAATGATTGTACATTTGACTCAGGTAGCCCTAAAGTAGCCTTATTTTTAACCCCCGACTCAAAAAGAGGGCTGTTATAAGTTTGACGTGTATATCTGTGTATCTGTCTGTGGCATCGTAGCTCCTAAACTAATGAACCGATTTTAATTTCGTTTTTTTGTTTGAAAAGTAGCTTGATCGAGAGTGTTCTTAGCTATAATCCAAGAAAATCGGTTCAGCCGTTTGAAAGTTATCAGCTCTTTTCTAGTTACTGTAACCTTCACTTGTCGGGGGTGTTATAAATTTTTAATTGACACTTGTTCTTTGATTTTACGTTAAAAAAAATATTTTGGTGAGCATTTATATTGACACACAGATCGGAAAATGTATGAGGTCAAATCAGACCGTACCATGTCTTTCAAGCCTCGTTCGTGTTTCCACTAGAAACCACTCGTAAAGTAACGAATGTTTAGCCTACTGAAGTAGTTCATACAATTTTATATTTACAATCAAAAACATAGTAGATACAAACAAACATAGACAATACTTGGTCTACTTTTCAACATGGTTTTTTAGCCGACTTCAATACACATAATTACCGTTCAGGGCGCTCTCCGTCACTCGTTTCATACAATCGTAGTTCCAATTTCATTTGAATATTAAGCAACCAAAGTCCATGAAATTTTGAAGACATATGCTAGAAACTAATATCTGTGTCTGTGGTGTTTTAGATTTTTCTAAAAATATGTAGTTTTAATATTACAGGGGCTCAAAGATTTGTATGTAAATTTTTAAGACCGCGTAACTTTGAAACCGAATATTTTAACAGAAATCTGGAAAACCACAGACATAGATATTAGTTTCTTGAATATGTCTGCTAAATTTCATGGATTTTGGTTGTTTAATATTCAAATGAAATTGGAACTACGTTTGTATGTAGCGAGTGAGGGAGAGAGCCCTCTTAATTATGTTCTTATGATTAACGCCTACATAGTAAACTAATTGCTGCTTCCTCAGGCAATTAACCGTAATATATAGTTCACATAAAACAATAACATATTCAGAATGGTAGGATGACCATATTAAAAATTATTTTTCCAAGACAACTGTCTTTACAAATAAATATTTTTTGCGCAATCCTCCTTGACAGCAGACTGTGATGTTATAATTGAAAGGTCCAGGGTTCAATTTCTGTCTGGGGCTATTTTGGTCTCCCAGAGGCACTCATAAGATACGATCAATACAGCTATCATGCCTTGACGACAGGGTTTTCTCCGGTTGACCAAAGGCCAAGCGGAGGTACAGGCCTCGAGGCGCAATCTCCTTACCCAGGTAGGACGCGAGTTATTCGCGTGGTGTTGATCTTCTAGCCGTAATTTCGGAAATTCGGTTAATTTTTTAATTGGCTCAGTTCATGCTCATTTCCAGTCTAGATATCAAAGACTTGCCGCAAAAAAATTTGGCGTTCCGGTCCATGAGCAAAAATACTCGGATTTTTACTCAAGCGAGTC
The DNA here is from genome assembly GCF_905333055.1 of Maniola jurtina. Classification (NCBI taxonomy): domain Eukaryota; kingdom Metazoa; phylum Arthropoda; class Insecta; order Lepidoptera; family Nymphalidae; genus Maniola; species Maniola jurtina. The sequence continues at coordinate 3,299,071 of NC_060052.1, read as the reverse complement.
CTTTAGAAAGAATGTCGCGTATCGATTAATTCAGGACAATCCATAACATCTCAGAATTATGGTCACCCTACCGACATATAAACACAATAACACCGATAATATGGGATTTATTGAAGTCCCATTGCTTTGACATAAAAGGAAATTGTTCTTCCACGGTCTAAGATCTTGGCAACAAATTAACTAGATGGGAACTTTGCAGCAAAAACCTGTTTTGCATTCGACTTTTCCGTTCTAATGTGAATGAAGGAAAGGCATAAGTACAGTGTGATGTGATTTTTAGTTTTTATGGAGTCTGATCTTTAATCTTCTATTGAATCATGGTCGTAGGCAGGGAAGCAGGTCTGGAGAGCTCAAGAATATAATATAACGTACATAATTAATTATGACAAGTGTAAATTAAAAATTTATAACACCCCCGACAAGTGAAGTTACAGTAACTAGAAAAAAGCTGATAACTTTCAAACGGCTGAACCGATTTTTTTGGATGATAGCTAAGAACACTCTCGATCAAGCCACCTTTCAAACAAAAAAAACTAAATTAAAATCGGTTCATTCGTTTAGGCGCTACGATGCCACAGACAGATACACAGATACACACGTCAAACTTATAACACCCCTCTTTTTGGGTCGGGGGTTAAAAAATAAAATTATTTCATAGTAGATATCTGTAACCAGATATGATAATAATGGGAGGAGAAAAATAAATAAATCGATCTCAAGTAATGACAATACCACATCCACTCAATTCATTCTCAACCTATTGCTGGCCCACTACTGAGCAACGGTTTTCTCTCATAAAGAGCAAAGTATAAGCAAAGGCGGGCTTAGTCCACTAAGCTGGCCAAGCATGGATTACAATACCTACCCTACTTCACCGTTATAGAGAACTCTTAGGCAAGTAGGTTTCCCCACAATGTTTTTCTACACTGTCATCATCATCATCATCGTCAGCCTGTGGACGTCCACTGTTGGACATAGGCCTTCCCTATAGAGCGCCACACCCAGTCCTCAGCTTTCCTCATCCAGCCACTTCTCGCCAGCCGCTTTATATCGTTGGGCCATCGTCCTACACTGTAAAAGCAAGTTAAAACGCACATACTTATCTCCGAAAAATTAGCGATGCGTGCCCGGGATTGAACTCCAGTACTTTCGACTATGAGTCGGCCCCCTAGGCTAGTCGTAACCAGTAAGCTATCACTGCTTCCTTATTTAATTAGTATTTTACCTTTAATTAGTACCTAAAAAAATGTTTAACTATACATAACAAAAGATATAATCGGACATTTTGGACTTGCTTTGCAAAAAGTTGTGGACATTAACCAAAATAGTTTTAAATCAAAGATAATATTGTAACCTTTCTGTATCTATAAATGTTTGATTCAAAATCAAGGGGGGGGGGGGGGGGGGGGAGTTATTAAAAATTGAAAAGAGTATACAGTATAAATCAATATGTTTGTCTTTCATGGTACAAAAAATATTTTTCGGAACCCACAACAACGCGACCTATGTCAATCAGAGCAGTATTGGAATACATTTCCATACTAAAGCGATCGTTTACCATTACAATTTTCTTGTGTTAGTTATTCTAGGTAATAAATCAGTTAAACGTCTAGGAAATAGGCATCGATCGGAAGAAAACTATGGTAATAATCATTTATATCTTCCCCGTTTAAGTAGGTTAAATACAGCGCATTCTTGTACAGGTCTACTATGTGAAACTACTTAAGTACTATAGAGAAATCTAGCCTTACACTTACAATGGTCAAAGGTTACTTTATACCTGAGACATGTATACATTTAATCATTTAGACCTCGAGCTCACTGGCAGAGGTCTAGAGTTCTCTTAATTTTGAGTTCCACTTTAATTGTAATCTAAACGATGGCATAGATTTTTTACGAGTAGATACACATAAAAGTTACAAGTGTAAATTAAAAATCTATAACACCCCCGACAAGTGAAGGTTACAGTAACTAGAAAAGAGCTGATAACTTTCAAACGGCTGAACCGATTTTCTTAGATTATAGCTAAGAACACTCTCGATTAAGCCACATTTCAAACAAAAAAAAACTAAATTAAAATCGGTTCATTAGTTAGGAGCTACGATGCCACAGAGAGATACACAAATACATAGTTACACAGATACACACGTCAAACTTACAACACCCCTCTTTTTGGTCGGGGGTTAAAAACAAGTTGATTGCAACCATAAATAACTAGGCCTTTGTCGTAATTTCTTTGTGAGGATAGGTGTTATATCTCATGAGCATAGCAATAGGCATACCTACTTAGACCTGAAATTTCACAGATGTGCATATCTATTGCCGCTGTAACGACAAAATAATAAAACCGGCCAAGTGCGAGTCAGACTCGCGCACTGAGGGTTCCGTACTCGGGTATTTTTCCGGCATTTTGCACAATAAATCAAAAACTAATATACATAAAAATAAATAAAAATCTGTTTTAGGATGTACAGGTAAAGCCCTTTCATATGATACCCCACTTGGTATAGTTATCTTACTTTGAAAATCGAAACACATTTTAATTTTTTTAAATGACGTAACCACAAATTCACGGTTTTCGGATTTATTCCTTTACTTGTGCTATAAGACCTACCTACTTACCAAATTTCATGATTCTAGGTCAACGAGAAGTACCTTATAGGTTTTCTTGACAGACACGACAGACAACAAAGTGATCTTATAAGGGTTCCGTTTTTCCTTTTGAGGTACGGAACCCAAATATATTTAAAAGTACTTACACAGTGTTATATCTTGTACGATGGTACGGAACCCTTTGTGCGCGAGTCCGACTCGCACTTGACCGGTTTTAAGACCCAGTTTTTCCGTAAGGTAATTTCCATATTAAATGGTACTCAGTAGGTTGATACCTACTTATGCTATGGTCTCAGAACTCACGACCGCTGGCAGTGGGAACCACGTCCAAGTACCTTCTTACTTATGAGTAAACGAAACTACAAAACAATTTCATTGTGTTCCTCCTGATAAAAATCTGTAAAAAAAAACACGAGTAAAATTTGTAGCATGCGTGTGAAACTTCCCATGTAGCGACTTTCTACGCGTGGTGATAATTTGGAATAGAGCATTGAAAATTTTATGTCACGACATGTCTGGAGAACCATAGATAACCGATAGATCCGTGTCTTATTTTTTTTGTTTTTTTTTTTTCATTTATTCAGATACAAGTTAGCCCTTGACTGCAATCTCATCTGGTGGCAAGTGATGATGCAGTCTAAGATGGAAGCAGGCTAACCTGGAAGGGGTACGATAGTTTTCATGAAACCTATACTCCTTTGGTTGCTACGGCTTTGCCTAGAGGGTGGTAACTAGTCACGGCCGAAGCTTTCCACCAGACCAGACCAGTAGAAATTATGAAATTCCAAACCCTGCCGGGAATCGAACTCGGGACCTCCCACTAATAAGACCACAGCGCTTACCACTGCACCAGAGAGGCCGTCCAAAATTGCTTGAATTGGAGACAATACATCCGATAAGAGAAATATTTTTCTTCTTCATCCCCTTGGTCTGACGTTATCATCAAGATAGTAAGTAGGACAGACTTGGATGAGGTAAGAAAAAGCGTGTGCTTGAGAAGGCCCATATCCGACAAGGTTCGACCGACAAGGAACTAGTCATTAAAAAATTAAATACAAATTCAGGAGGACCGGACGAATGACGCCTGTATGCCCTTCAATAATTTGAAGGCAGCCTTAGCGTCGTGTCGCTCGAAAAACAACAAGTAAGTATAGGTACTTATCCTAACATTCTTACATGTTGATATCGCATCACACTATCACACTTCACACTAATATCACACTATCACACTTCACACTAATATTAAAAAGGCGAAAGTTTATGTGTATGTGTGTATGTTTGTGTGTGTGTGTGTGTGTATGTTTGTTACTCTTTCACGCAAAAACTACTGGACGGATTTGGCTTAAATTTGGAATGGAGATAGATAATATCGAGGATTAGCACAAAGGCTACTTTTTATCCCGGAAAATTAAAGAGTTCCCACGGGAATTCGAAAAACCTAAATCCACGCGGACGAAGTCGCGGGCATCATCTAGTTAGCATTATTTTTCTCAACTCTTTCCTTCTCAAGGGCCCGTCGCTCGTAGGTGAGCAGGTAAATGTCACGGTTATCTTTACTTTCGCTTACTTTCAATCTGTCACGGCCCGTCGCTCCAGCCCGGTGATAATATGTATGTATGTGTGATTGTCATGCACTGATTACTTATATTGTATACTAGATGATGCCTGCAACTTTGTAGTACGCGTGGATTTAGGTTTTTAAAAATCCCGTGGGAACTCTTTGATTTTCCGGGATAAAAAGTCATGAGTTGCCTATGTAAATTTTCGGGATGCTAACCCTGTACGAAATTTCATCAAAATTGGTTAAACTGTTGGACCGTGAAAAGATAGCAGACAGATAGACAGACAGACATACTTTCGCATTTATAATGTTAGTATGGATATGGATAATAATTAATAAGCAGATCCATAGCGGAACCACTATTTACTAAGCTATAACACCGATCGCGTGCAATTTACTCTTATCCATTGAGGAGTTCTATCTCCAGATATAGTCATCAGATCTTCACCAAAATAAAATGGGACTTCCTCGGAGTATGACCTACCAAACAAAAAAATATCAAAATCGGTTCTATTTGGCAAATTGCGTAACAAACATACAAAAAAACACCTCCTCCTTTTTTTGAAGTCGGTTAAAAAGAACAAGCAGGTGCAACCCTCTAATGGTCTTCGAATGAATGCAATGGACCGCAAAGTGAAACAGACAGTAGAAAAAAGCGAAAGCCGGGGTAAAGGTTAGGAAGGACAACAAGAATTTATATAAGAGAAACTAAAAGACATTTCACCTCATCCTTAGAGCATCACTACCTACCCATATTATAATTGCGAAAGTGTGATTGTTGGTTGTTTTGTCCTTCAATCATGCAGCAACGGAGCAATGGATTGAGGTAATTCTTGCATAGATGAGTAGGTACCTAATATGAGTACTTTTTAGGGTTCCGTACCTCAAAAGGAAAAACCAGAACCCTTATAGGTTCACTTTGTCTATCTGTCTGTCGTGTCTGTCAAGAAACCTATAGGGTACTTCCCGTTGACCTAGAATCATGAAATTTGGCAGGTAGGTAGGTCTTATAGTACAAGTAAAGGAATAAATCTGAAAACCGTGAATTTGTGGTTACATGTAAAAAAATTAAAATGTTTTTCGATTTTTAACCGACTTCCAAAAAAGGAGGAGGTTCTCAATTCGTCGGGATCTTTTTTTTTTATTTTTTTTTTATTTTTTATGTATGTTCCCCGATTACTCAAAGACCCCTGGACCGATTTGGATTTTTTTTTTTTGTTTGAAAGTGTATACTGTGCAGGTGGTCCCATATAAATTTGGTGAAGATCTGATGAATATCTTCGGAGATGGAGAACAGAACTCCTCAATGGATAAGAGCAAATTGCTCGCGATCACTGTAATAGCTTAGTAAACAGTAGGGTTTTAACTGGGCCTAGCATATTATAGTACAGTGGGGCCACTAAAAATTGTGAAATAAAAAAATTTCAAAAGAAAAATAAAACAGACTTCAAAAACCAAAAACACTAAAAAGTAGAAAATAATTTTTGTTTAGCTACACATGTAATGTACCTAGGTATGAAGTCGGGCGAGCTTCACTCTTGGATTTCTAATTTTGTTTTAATATGCTCGCTCGACTTCATACCTAGGTACATTACACGTGTAGCTAAACAAAAATTATTTTGTACTTTTTAGTGTTTGTGGTTTTTGAAGTCGGTTTTATGTTTCTTTTGAAAATTTTTTCAAAGTAAGATAACTATACCAAGAGGTGTATCGTATTATGAAATGGCTTTACCTGTACATTCTAAAACAGATTTATTTTTATTTTTATGCCTAATAGTTTTTGATTTATCGTGCAAAATGTCGGAAAAAATACCCGAGTACGGACCCCTCAGTGCGCGGGTCTGACTCGCACTTGGCCGGTTTTTATCAAGGCAAGTCAAATAGTTCACACGGGATTTTTAGAAACCTAAATTCACGCTGACTACGTCGACTTGGTCCGCGCAAATCTAGCTAATAAACTGAAAATCCAAAGAATAAAATCTAGATCCTATCCTAGTCGCCATTTTATATCGATGCTATCAAAGTGTATCAGGCAAGGTAAACGGCCTTGTAGAGTTCAGTGACCAGAGGACTGGTTCTGAATCGTTTTTGGTTAGCAGGTTTATATGTTTGCAGGTCGCTTATGTAAATATCTTATCTGGATGTCAACTGTAGGTAGATATCTATACTAATAAATAAAATTGAAGTGACTGTCTGTTTGAACGGCCTAATCTTCGAAATGGCTGAGCCATTATTAACAGGGCTCTCTCCGTCACTTACTCCATACAATCGTAGTTCCAATTTCATTTGAATATTAAGCAACCAAAGTCTATGAAATTTTGCAGACATATTCTAGAAACTAATATCAGCTGTGCCTGTGGTGTTTTAGATTTTTCTAAAAATACGTAGTTTTAAAATTACAGGGGCTCAAAGATTTGTATGTAAATTTTTAAGACCGCGTAACTTTGAAACCGAATATTTTAACAGAAATCTGGAAAACCACAGGGACAGATATTAGTTTCTTTAATAGGTCTGCAAAATTTCATGGACTTTGGTTGCTTAATATTGAAATGAAATTGGAACTACGTTTGTATGGAGCGAGTGACGGAGAGATCCCTCTTAAGCTGAGCTAATAAAAAATAGCACTATGCATCCATCCGAAATTTCACGTGCACCGTTACAAACTTTTCTCAAGTGATTAAAAGTTATTTCACAATAATCACTTGAAATTGTAGACATCAAACTTTCACTACGAAGCACGCTTGAGAAAGGTACGTGATTTTAAAAGATTACAGTAATACTTCAACTATGGCTTTATGCTTGTATGATTTTTATAGAGTCACGTGGAACTAAAATGTCTAGAAAAAGCGGAAAATTAGAAAAAATTGCTGGAATATTATGGAATAAAAGTTGGCTGTATCAATTTCCTGCATGCAAGCTTCCTCTGTACCTTTCATACAAATTGGTTAAACGGATGGGCCTTTAAAAATCCTGAGGAAACTATTTGATTTTTCGGGATAAAAAGTAGCTTGTGTCCTTCCGGGATGTAAGCTAACTCTGTACCAGATTTCCTCAAAATCGGTCAAGTGTCTGGTGGGAGCATTCGGCCGTGGCTAGTTACCACTCAATGGGCAAAGCCGTGCCGCCAAACATTTTAGCGTTCCGGTACGATGCCGTGTAGAAACCAAAGGGGTAAGGATTTAATAAAAAACTGCCATACCTCTTCCAGGTTAGCCTGCTTCCATTTAAGACTGCATCATCACTTACCATCAGGTGAGACTGAGATTGCATTTGCAGTCAAGGGTTAACTTGTATCTGAATAAAAAAAATGTGTTGTGCCGTAAAGAGCTAGCACACAGACGGACAGACAGACACACTTTGGCATTTATAATATTAGTATGGATACTATGAATAGCTTCTTTTCTTCATAGAAAGTTACTTAAATAAAGAAAAATATGATAAATCGAGTAAGTAGATAGGTACTTAGATAATTTCCATTTAATGAGTTCCTCATCAAGGGCAACATATGAATACGATTCTGTATGTAAATGTACCCACATACAAGTAGAATGCCATTAGCCTGATCACCGACTCATGAAGAGGGCTCGATGTTCCAGATTCCAGCCTTTTATTTATCCATAAATGCGAAAGTGTGTCTGTCTGTCTATCTGCTACCTTTTAACGGCCCAACAGTTTAACTGATTCTGACGAAAGGTAGAGGGTTAGCTTATATTCCGGGGACGGACATAGGCTACTTTTTATCCCGGAAAATCAAAGACCCGTGGGAACTCTTTGATTTTCCGGGATAAAAGTAGCCTCCCTAAAGTCACGGGAATCCGCTCAACCGATTTGTATGAAATTTGGTACCGAGGTAGCTTGCATCCCTGTAATTGACATATTATCCCGGAAAATCAAACAGTTCCAACGGGATCTCTAAAACCTGAATCCACGCGGACGAAGTCGCGGGCATCCTCTAGTATTTAATATCCGTTAAAGAACCAAAGTAACCGACATAGCTCAACGGCTTACGAAGCTGAAATGGCTAAGTGCGTTTGCCTAAAAGATGATATTAATATAGTTATTTATTATGCAAGGCTTTTTAAGTTTTTATTTTGTCGCGAGAGTTTGTATTGAATTCCGAGACAACAAAGTATTCTAAGGTTTAAAAATAGAATCCTGAGCGTAGCGAGGAATTCGAAGGCTTGAGTGCAAATACGTGCAACCGTGTGAAACTCACAACTTTTTAAAGGTAATCTGCTTTGAGCAAAGAAAAAGAAGAAAACAAAAGTCTAATATTTTTATTTAATCTACCTTAAAGTTTATTTGGAAATAAATTTTATCGATACCATGAAATAAATCTGTTTAATTCAATTGAGTAGATATAATAATAAAAATTATTTTAAAGACAGTTCGTATTTATATCTTAAAGCTCATTGCACACTACTTGAAGAAACAACGTAAGACCATTTACAGAATAACGATCGTAATCACGTCTGATTGGTTGTCACTTTCTCACTATTCGCTGAAATTCACAGTTGCAGACAGAATACCATCATCATCATCAACTCCTAGGAACTAAATTTTTTCCCAAATTTATCATGTACTAATATTATGCGATCAGTCATGTACATTACATTGTTTTCCCTGCAGGAGCTGTGTGTGCCCGTAAGTGGTGTGTCACACCGAATATGACTGTACTATTGTATTTTTTTAAGTGTTTTGTGAACATGCTGTGGGCGTACCTTAGAATAATAAATAAATAAATAAACTCAATCCATCGCCAGCCCACTAATGAGCACGGGTCTCATCTCAAAATAAGAAGGCTACAGTTTTTTTTAATCTTATACAAGTTAGCCCTTGACTGCAATCTCAATTGATAAATGATCATGCAGTCTAAGATGGAAGCGGGCTAACCTGGAAGGGGTATGGCAGTTTTTATTAAACCCATACCCCTTTGGTTTCTACACGGCATCACACCAGAACGCTAACTCGTTTGGCGGCACGGCCTTGTCGGTACCACGGTAGGGTGGTAAATAACCACGGCCGAATCCTCCCACCAGACCAGACCAGAGATTTAGAAATTATAAAATTCTAAACGGGAATCGAACCCGGGACCTCCCACTAATAAGACCACAACGCTTACCTACCTCTGCGCCAGGGAGGTCGTTGTTATTCTGGCTAGATGTGCGTTTAGCCAGAATTCACTTTTAAGAAGATTATGCCCAACAGCTCTCAGTCATGCTGAGTTTGTTGTGGGCTCTTCTCAGACTTTGGCGCGTTTGGAACCCTCGTAGCTTTAGTTTTAAGTTACGTAATTAACTATCACCACTATATCGTATAAATTTAACAATTTTAACCATCAAAAGGAGTACAATTGTACCTACTTTGAATAAATGATTTTGACTTTGACTTTGAGTCTCAAACATGTATGTTTCAATAACCAACGGTATAAAACATTACTTTAGCAATACTCCAGGTGCAGCCGACTACAAGACTATTGACGTTATCTTTGGATCTTGCGGCTTTAGCGGATCGCTTTATTGCGGCTCTCGCAACAATGTGTGTTTAGCTTTACCGGCAACAGCACCCGTGACGGCTTAATCCGCGCATCTTCAAGAATAACGAGTCAATGACCCCTACACTTGAAAAGTGAAAGGAAAGACTGGTTTTTGAAAAGTATACGTAATAATGTGACCATTTAAGGCAAGCGTCAACAAAGTGGCGTGAATATAATATTGTCAACCCTCGACCCAAAAAGAGGGGTGTTATAAGTTTGAGGTGTGTATCTGTGTATCTGTCTGTGGCATCGTAGCTCCATTTTAACCCTCCTAGCTCAATTTTCCAACCGATTTTAATTTAGTTTTTTCTGTTTGAAAGGTGGCTTGATCGAGAGTGTTCATAGCTATAATCCAAGAAAGTAGCTGATATTTGACAGATGTCGATTCAGGATCAAACCGAGACCTTAATCTAGTTCACTCTGGCAGTGCTTTGTAGGTTCATTGACAAGGTCATGGGAGCCATACAGCCATTGTCAACGCAGTCATCGTTCATATGTAGACTAATATTACAACGAACTGGGCCATTGTGGGACTAGGTTAGTAGCATCGAAGTGATACTGCATTACTACAATATGCACTATGTAAAACAACGTAGATCGAATGAGAATGTCCGTGAGGAAATAAAACTTTTCAAAGCAAAAAGACGTGATAGGATCACTTTGTTGTCTGTCTGTCTGTCTGTCCGTCCGTCCGTCCGTCCGCGTCCGTCCGTCGTGTCTGTCAAGAAACCTATAGGGTACTTCCCGTTGACTTAGAATCATGAAATTTGGTAGGTAGGTAGGTCTTATAGCACAAGAACAGGAAAGTACAGGAATAAATCTGAAAACCGCGAATTTATGGTTACATTATTTAAAAAAAAAATGTGTTTCAATTTTCAAAGTAAGATAACTATACCAAGTGGGGTATCATATGAAAGGGATTTACCTGTACATTCTAAAACAGATATTTATTTATTTTTATGTATAATAGTTTTTGTTTTATGTGCAAAATGTTGGAAAAATACCCGAGTATGGAACCCTCAGTGCGCGAGTTTGACTCGCACTTGGCCGGTTTGTTTTTGTTACAATTTTAGGTAATACCTACTTAGTCAAATAGGTAATGTATCTTCACAGATACAATCTTTTAATAATACACGCAAATTTTTGGCTTCACAATGTAAAAGTAAAAGTTGGTTTAACTAGTTACTAGTCCGGTAACTGCTGAGGTTATTACTAGATTACCATAATTAGCATAATTATTATGCCCAGTGAGTACCTAACTTCTTTAATCGTGAAAGCGTTTGAATTTTGGCTCAAACTTTTTTTATTGTTAACTCAGTACGATAAACAATCTGAGTTTTGTGGCGTAGGAAGGAGATAGTTTGCGTCCCAGACTCCAGAAACGGACATAGGCTATTTTTTAGGGTTCCGTACTACAAAAGGAAAAAAGGAACGCTTATAGGATCACTTCGTTGTCTGTCTGTCCGTCTGTCTGTCCGTCAGTTTGTCCGTCGTCTGTCAAGAAAACCTATAGGGTATAGTTTCCGTTGACCTAGAATCATGAAATTTGGTAGGTAGGTAGGTCTTATAGCACAAGTACAGGAATAAATCTGAAAACCGCGAATTTGTGGTTGCATCATTAAAAAAAAAATTAAAATATGTTTCAATTTTCAAAGTAAGATAACTATACCAAGTGGGGTATCATATTATGAAAGGGCTTTACCTGTATTTTCTAAAACAGATTTTTATATATTTTGGAACAAATACCCGAGTACGGAAGCCTCAGTACGCGAGTCTGACTCGCACTTTCGCCGATTTTTGTTCCGGAAAATCAGAGTCAAGAGATTTATGTACGTAATAAAACTTGCGCCATCAAGACGTATCTAATAACGTATCATTCATCAAAATTAGTTAAGTAGTTACGAGCATACCTATATAGGAACGGGTAAACGGACATACGTACATACAGGTCAAATACAATAACCGTCCTTTTGGGTTTCGCTGCAGTCGTGTAGAAAGACGATATTTTGCCGTCAAAATTAAACGGACCACACAAGGTGTTTTATGGAAGTGGTGTTAAGTGAGAGTGAACTCCAAAGAGCTTAGTCACTCCTCACAGAACTATTTGCGTAGTCCACACATCACCATCTCCTCCGATTCGTCAAATTTGGCTCAAAATTTTGTTTATTGTTAACTAATTAGTACGCTACTGATACTACACTTAGAACATTCTGAGTTTTAAAAATCTCGGTTGCAGTCAGTTGGCCAGGATCCATCCATTTAACCAATTTTGACGTAACTTGTTACAGAGTTAGTTTGCGTACCAGAGACGAACATAGGCAATTTTTTATTCGGAAAATCTGTCAAAAATTTACCTAGACTACCTAGTAACACTCGCGCCATCAAACGAATCTAGTGATGTCTAGTCTATGATCAAAATCGGTTGAGCCGTTGAATAGTTATGAGCGGATATAGGTACAAACACACATACATACAGGTCTAACGCATAATCCTCTTTTTGGGTTTCGCTGCAGTCTGGTAAAAAGCGATATTTTATGGTCAAAATTAAACGGACCACACAAGGTGTTTTATGGATCTTGATAAGTGAGAGTGAACTCCAAAGAGCTTAGTCATTCCTCACGGAACTGTTTGCGTATTCCACACATGAGCGTCTCCTTAGATTCCTCAAATAACATTCATACGTGAATTGGCACTGATTTTAGAAGACTTTTATATGCTATTCACGTGCAAGTCTATAGAAAAACAGTCGAATTACAGTGATTGAGACAAATAGGTATTTTGGTGTTTCCAATTTGTGCTTTCCAATAGAGAAGTGAATTCATCATCATCATCTCACCCCACTCTAGCCCACTACTGCGTACGGCTCTCCTCTCAGAATATGAAGGGCTTAGGACATAGTCTACCATGCTGAGTGCTGACCAAATGTGGATTGGCTAACCTAACGTTCTTCGTGGCATAACCTGTGACCAAAACAAACGAACATTTTGGGTTTTTCTTTAAAGGCTGTTGCGATGCTCTAGCTCGAAAAAAATCTTACACCTAAAATATGATGTTCATACTTATATACGGAACCCTAAAAGACATAGGCCCGACTCGCACTTGACCGATTTTTTATTTTTTTGGTGTGAAACCGTAAAAATGACTTCGTCTGTGTTGGTGTTAGCTGGCGGGCGTGATCTGCCTTTTTGGAGTGTTTTTTTTTTGTTGAGACTGACTGGCAGACGCTCTAAGGGGGTGCCCTGCGTATGTCGGCGAGTGCCGGCACAGACGAGTTCCATACTTGTATAGTTTAACTAACTTGTTACGAATAACTACAAACTTGACATTGGCTTAATCTTTGTAAAGCTAGACGAAAGAGCAAAAAACCCGTAAAAATTAACAGTTTCCACGGGATTTATGACAAAACTAGCCGATGCCCGCGACTTCGCCCGCGTGAATTTAGGTTTTTTGAAATCCCGTGGGAACTCTTTGATTTTCCGGGATAAAAAGTAGCCTATGTGCTAATCCAGGATATTATCTATCTCCATTCTGAATTTCAGCCAAATCCGTCCAGTGCTTTTTGCGTGAAGGAGTAACAAACATACACACACACACATACACACACACATACAAACTTTCGCCTTTATAATATTAGTGTGGTAAGTGTGATACTCCGTAATAACGTTAAACAAAATAAACTAAAGTAAACAGCCGTAACTATGTTTACATCGCTCGTTTTGCTTGTTTTGCCACAGCTTCTTATTTTGTTTTATTTGCTGTTAGCGAGCCGCTACTTGCTTTTGTAATGTGCGTCATAGTTAACTGCTCAGTAAACAAACACTTTGTAGAATACCTATATTTTTAACCCCCGACCCAAAAAGAGGGGTGTTATAAGTTTGACGTGTGTATCTGTGTATCTGTCTGTGGCATCGCAGTTCCTAAACTAATGAACCGATTTTAATTTAGTTTTTTTTTTTGTTTGAAAGGTGGCTTGATCGAGAGTGTTCTTAGCTATAATCCAAGAAAATCGGTTCAGCCGTTTGAAAGTTATCAGCCCTTTTTTTTAGTTACTGTAATCTTCACTTGTCGGGGATGTTATAAATTTTTAATTTACACTTGTTTAATTTATAGATTAGCGCTTGGCTGCAATTAGACCTGGTGGCAAGTGATGATGCAGCCCAAGATGGAGCGCGCTTGCCTGGAAGATACCTATTTACTCTTGACTTGAAGGTATTATAATTTGAGGGGAAGACTGATGCTAGAAGGGCGTTTCAAATCCTAGTGCACCATGCATACATCACGATGGTTTCCTTCATTTTAGGACAAGACATGGTTTTCGTAAAAATCCATCGTTTACTATATGCCCTGGTTTTTACTATCGCACCTACTTTCAACATTTATGAGGTAGTTACCACTTATGCTGTATAATAAAATGTACCACACAATACGATTTCAAGTTCACGACCTTTACAATGACCGCGCACATGGCTTTCGCCGATGCAACATTACGAAACCTGGACTTCACTTTTACTCCTAGACCACTGAGAAAGTCCAACTTATTTCGGAAAGGTTTATACCGGGCACATCTATCGAGGGGTGCGGAGAGAACCTATTTAAGCTCAGCCTCTCGGCCCCGGCGCACAGTCTGTTTCTAGCGCCATCATGTGGAGGACGTTCGCCATCTTAGCACTCGCGGCAGCGTGTCACGCCCTCCCAGCTCAAGACACGAGCCATTCAGAAAACGAAATCGAAGGCTTCAGCGATTGTCTCAAAAAGGATTCAACGACATGTCTCAAGTACAAGTTCTTCTCCTTCGTCGACAAAATGATGGGTCAAAGGGACACGTTTTCTTTAACAGATGGTGTGACAGTTGTGCGAGCTAGTGATGTGCCTGCAGAAACCGGTGCCCCGAGAGCTTTAGATCCTGTCGACAAAGTGAAGAATTACTTCGAAACTCATTCATTAAGAGTGGAAGTTAAAGGCTCGGATGTTATCGATTCTGTCACCAGTGTGGGACGTGCTTTAGAAGATACGGTATCATGGTTCACAGAGGATAATGACCAGTCAGAGGAAGGTAGAGGGAAGAAGAAGAAGGCTGCAAAGATTATAGGACCGTTGATAGCAGCGTTGATGTTGAAGAAGCTAGCTTTGATACCGCTTGCGCTTGGAGCGATAGCTTTGATCGCTGGGAAAGCGTTGCTGATTGGTAAATTGGCGTTAGTGTTGTCCGCGATAATTGGATTGAAGAAATTGTTGTCGCAGCAAAAGCACGTCACATATGAAGTGGTCGCGCATCCTCACCATTCGTCGAGTCACACGTCGAGCCATGACTATGCTGGAGCGAGCGGTTATGGTGGCGATTCGGGAGGCTACAGTAGCGGAGGCGGGCACAGTAGCGGAAGTGGTGGATGGGGAAGATCAGTCGACGTGCAAAGCTTAGCGTACTCAGCGCAAAAGCCATAGCTTTCCAAGTTTCCGTGGCCTAGTTAGACGACCCCTTTGCAAGACGATTTCACTACGTTCAATTACTTATTCGACTCGTTTCGTCTCGTGTATAAATGTGTTGTGCGGTTGTATTTATTTGACTGAATGAATTTAGGACTCTAGTATACCTTATAGGTGTTTTTGTAACTATGATTTTTTATAGTATATATTATTTCTTTTGATATCACAAAGATTATGTATAAAGTTAAGATAGTTGATAGTGAAATATTTATTGTGGTTTCCCATGCGTACCTGGCTTTAATTAATTTTATTTAAGTATTGTTTAAGACTATATTTCGTCTGTTTTTATTTGTTGTTTGTTTACTTGTTTCTAAGTCATCTCCACGGGTTCTCTTGTTTTTATTTATGTATTTTATTCTCGATTTCAGTATTTTATTGTAAGTATAATAATTTATTTTTATTTGTAAGTGGACATTCTTGCTTTATATTGATATGATATGAAATGAAACAAAGAGATTATATTGATATTAAATAATATAATTACAGAAGTGTTTTATTTACAAATTGATCGTTAATTAAATGAATACATTTTAACATTATTTGATTCCTTTCGTTTTATTGCCCTAATAATAAAATCATCTATTTAATTTTACTAAATGATGCCCTCGACTAAGTCTGCTTGGATAGGTATAGGTTTTTTTAAATCCCGCGGGAGATCTTTGATTTTTGGGATAAAAAGAAGCCTTTGTGTTAACTCAGAGTATAAGCTCTCTTCACTTTTAATGTCTGCTAATTAATTGATATTCTATCCTTGAATAGTAATTAATCATCCAAACTTTGCCATTTAGGTAGATATACGAAATATTACGAAATAATAGACGATTTGATTGTCAAGTCTTTTAAATTTTATAACTCCTAACCTGTCCTCAGTTCAAACTTCAAATGTTTGAATTTACATAAAAATGTTATGCAAGTTAATGTAACATTACTTAATAACTTTTATATCAGCGACAGGTTTTGCTTGAATGTAGCTTGATATACCAACACAATCAAAATGAACCTGAAAGTTGTGACTTGTGCCTCTTTGGAAAGAAAACGTAGAATGGGTTATAATCCGTAAAAAATGATTTCTCACGCGCCATTTTAACTCTATGGTCTATGGGTCAACTGTCATATGAAAAGTACGATTCACCTTTAAAATAAGGACTAAAATAGTAGTTTTGACATGATATTCGACACATAAAGTTAAAATGAAGCGTGAGAAGTTATTTTTTACGCATTATAAGAATAGGTACCCACTTCCCAAGTAGCACACGAGGCTGCTTATCAGCCGAAAAACGGATTCCCACCACGCTTAAAGCTGAATAAAAAAGCTGCATAAGGGCTGTATAGGGCCCTATACAGCTCTTATAGCTCTTAAATGGGCACAAATTATTCAGCCTTAAGTTCAAATAGCTGCTTAAGAGCTGTGTAGCAGCAAATTAACAGTGTTACAAACGGTAACGATAGTACTATGCGCTGAATATCGACTGACTAAAAGATCACAAGTTACTCTTTATTCAGAAAATACGTAATAATGTACGCTCTACTACATGTTTTAAACCGGTAAAAGCTGCTTGCGGCCTGTTGAAGTAACAAATTACATATCAAATTAATCATAGCTAGCCAATTGAACATAATGTTTCGTGTTCGTGGACTTATGGTTCGTGGAATACGTGGATGATATTTAATATTCCCTGGTCAGTACATTGTTTACATATTAATATAAGAAAAATGATTGGGAATGTAATTTTACTGACATTATACATAGTTATTGTCTAAGAAAATTTTAGTGCGCCACGAAAATATTCGGTTTTTAATTAATTTTGTGATATAAATATGCCGTGATGAAAACTTGGATAAACAATTTTTAGAGCCTTGAAAAGAATTTTATGATAAAAAGTTATTATTGTGATATCAGGAAGCAAAAACTAATGCAAAAAATTCCTAATTCATACACAAAACATCATAAGAGTTGAAAAATTAATCAGTATATTTATAGGTTATACAATAAAATGGTGGATTCATGTTAAACAGCGACGTGAATAGTTAAAACTCTTGTATTCTGCAAAAGGCTGTCTAATAGTTCACTAGTGTACTGTAATTCAGCAAAAAACTGAATAAATTTACACATGTGAACTGTATGCAGCTATAAGCTGTTTTCTTTACTTTTATTGGTTCACAAGCTCTACCATTAGCCATAATGTGAACAATTAAACAGTTGATAAACAGACTCTTTAGGGATCCGTATTATTATATCTAAAACCACCGCATGGATAACTTGTAGCACAGAATATATAATAGTACTATGTACTTGTAGTTCAAAGTTGTCAAAGCGATATTATTTAACTACCTACCAAATTGGGTAGAAAGATATTAATAATATATACTTAGATATTTTTTATTGTAAAATATTTCACCCTCAACTTATTATAATTTCCTTGTTTTTACATACTCTAAGAAGAAAACTTTTAGAAAACTTGGTTGTCACCTAGCCTATTGTGCCTAAATACAGCCATCTCTTTCTATTATTTGCGCGCTAGATACGCTTGTTTTATTAGTGTTCACTGCTAGCGATGCCCGATGTGTCACTTTTTATCGATATATCGTATCGTAATGTATCGCAACTGTACGATACACGATATATATCATATGCCTTTGTATCGATATGGTAAATATCGTATCGAAAATATCGTATTGGATTTCTGAAGTAAAACTCTTAACTCAAAAGTAGGTTTATAATTATAGTTACCAAAAAGAAAAACAAGACACAGTCGACAGATATTTGATTTCACTGGTGGAATGGCTTGCGGAATGTATCAAGTTCACAGATGAAATAAATAAATATCGTCTGTAAAGTCGATTTACAGACGATAATTTTACGTGATAACCTACAAGGACGCATCGGCCGATGGAGTAGAAGAAAGAAAGATGTGTAATCCGTGCTCTCGCTTGCACGCTCGGTTCAGATGGAACGTGACAATGAGTCATGCTTTTTCGTGCTAGATATATTTTCTGAGTTGTAATTGCCGAAGTTTAGAATAGAACAATTTTTATTATCACCGAGGCAATTGGAAGAAGGACTTGGACACACATAATTTGTTGAATGTGCAATATCTCCTGAGCTATTGCGATTAATATTTTGTACGGAACCATCCTGTTTTAAACTAATCACGCTTTGCGTTACTTCCCGACTTGAAGGTTTTATTTCTGCCGTCTTCATAATTCTTTGGTACTCTTTCGATAATTTTCTTCTAATGCCCCCTGTTCTAGCTTTCATTTTCCACGAATTACTCGAATTCATTATAAAAGCAATAAAATATAGGTCGTTTATAATATTAATGACCATTAACATTTAAGTTACCCTTTGACTGATTCCACGCACATATTCAGCTAAAGTCTGATTAAAGATACTTATGTGAACCACTATAAAGTAGAAGCCGCTAATTCGATACACTAGTGAGTCTCTAAGCAGCTGCGAGGCATCTAGTGAATGTCTAAAAAGTCGCTATGCAGACACTATTAATTGCAGTATAAAGGCTGATTAGCGATAGACACATTCAGCAATAAGCAATAATGTAGGCCACAAATCATCCATTATACAGCTATTAACTTTATAATAGTTCACTCGTGCCCCTTTAATAAGTCTGTGTAATAGCAGTTCACCAAATACCTTCTTACACAGCATTTGGCGTAATTTTATCCACTAAACAGCCCTTACTACGGTTAAGGCATTAGAAAATGTTAAAAGCTGAATAAGGTCATTGAAAATATACCTTAATAGCACTCTTAGCTTATTAATGGTAGTTTTGTTGGTCTTAATCAGTCTTAATGCAGCTCTTAATCAGCCTAAGCTGTTTAAATATCACTGACAGCTATTTTACAGCTGTAGGATCACTAGTGTACTTTTAAAAGAGTCTTAATACGCATAGAGTTTCAAATAGGTCTAAAAGTGAGTATTTATACAGCTCTCTGTGCTACTTGGGTTGTTACAACGACTAACATGGTAACTATAAAAGAAAGGATTTTAATTCCTAGATAGCATCTAGAATTCAGGTACTTATTGTGGGTACTTATTACGGAATAACTCATTTATCAAAATGGTTAAACTCTCTCCTAAGTCAAAAGGTCGATTCTTGGTTGGGTCAATTCAAATTGAGATGAGTCAGCAATATCAATCATTTCAACCTGCACCGGCCTACTACTGAGTACGGTTTCCTCTCAGAATGAGAAGGGCTTTGGCCACAAGTCCACCACGCTGGCCAAGTGCGGTAGATAAGTTAGACAAGTGAGTAGGTCTAGGTAAGTACTTTTACAAAATTCTAGATTAAGAACTTTTAAACTAGGTAGGTATGTAATTATAAAGGTACAAATAGATATAGCTGAAAAGCCTACACAAATTTTTGTACAAAAAAAATTTGCGCAAAGGATCAGCCTGGCTGTCCAGCGCGAAAATACAGCCTGTATTCTTGGCACCAAACTTTCTTGTTATTTTATCCTAAACACTGATCTGACCAGAAATCGAATCCGGCTAAGTGCAAAGCCGCATCAAAGAGGTGTGAACACAAGTGTAAATTAAAAAATTTATAACACCCGCGACAAGTGAAGGTTACAGTAACTAGAACGACCGAACCGATTTTCTTGGATTATAGCTAAGTACACTCTCGATCAACCCACCTTTCAAACAATAAAAACTAAATAATTGAAATCGGTTCATTAGTTTAGGAGCTACGATGCCACAGACAGATACACACATCATACTTATGACACCCCTCTTTTTAGGGGTTAAAAAGTCATCAATACCTAGTTACAATTATTGTAACAGATACTACTATTTCTTTCTCTACAAAGGAAAACTCACGAGATTAATGATGAAAAGTAATCCGGTAAAAGCTGTCTGGGAAAAGTGGATGTGTCTATAATTCTAAGTAAACAAAAATGAACTTTATTACCTACATGATAAATACTGAATTACAAAAAATGCTTCTATTACCTAGGTACATACCTGCTCATACGTTCTACTATGATGACCGCGTCTAGATTATAATACCTACCTACCTGTAGTTCATTCTACATAGCCTTATTTGTTTCTATATGTATACAACTGTGGTATATTATTAACCTGATTGACTCTACTTGTTTGAAAAACAAAATTAATACATAATAAGTATAAATATGTTATACAGTAAAATATAATATAGTGGCTGGTTCGATATCTCATAAAGTTAAATTTCTGTGTCTGATGGAAACAGAATTGATAATGCGGCTACAGAGAATAAGGGATTAAGGGAGATTATACAGAAAGGATCTATAATCCATACTTAATATTATAAATGCGAAAGTGTGTCTGTCTGTCTGTCTGTCTGCTACCTTTTCACGGCCCAACAGTTTAACCGATTCTGATGATATTTGGTACAGGGTTAGCTTATACCCCGGGGACGGACATAGGCTACTTTTCATCCCGGAAAATCAAACAGTTCCCACGGGATCTTTAAAAACCTAAATCCGCGCGGACGAAGTCGCGGGCATCCTCTAGTAAGGAATATATAAAAGGATCTACCTCATTACTTCAATGTAGAAAAATTTTCTATGTGTAGTGGAAAAGTGGAAATTTTCAAGGATTCACAGGGCACACAAGTTACTACCGATTGAATAAGGAATCAATTTTTCTGTTTTCTTATCAATAAAATAAAGACAGTTTATATCGTGGAAGAAAACTACAATAATATGGATGAAAAGTTCTGAACCTGGATGGTTGACCTAAGAAAGGAAATTAGGAATAATCCTCTTAGCCTAATCTTTCAATGAAGGGTTAGGCTAAGAGTATGGTTTTATAATCTTTGAAGATTAGATCCTACAGGTAATAATATCTTCGAAAAACTTCAAATAATTGCCTAACTTAGACATTTTCAAAAATTATAGCATATCAAAATGAGGCCAATATACTGAAAATATTTTAACACTTCTTCGTCTAAATTAATATATAAAAGAAAAGGGTGACTGACTGACTGACCTATCAACGACAGCTCAAACTACTGGACGGATCGGGCTGTTTGGCAAGCAGATAGCTACATAATATTATGACCTAAAGCATTTGCTAAGATATATAGTATTTTAAAAATTCAAGCTAAAGAAAAAGTCAAAAAGGTGTTTGGCGTAGTCCACGTAGATACGTTGAGTCATAAAAGAGTAGATAAGTTTTTTCTAAACAACTTCTAGAAGTGAGGTGTAACAAGATTTTGATTGTAGGACGAAGAGAAAATAGAGGGCTATTGAAGCGAAATAAATCACATCACTCCTTATTATATAGACAATAGAGTTTTGAATGCTTTGACATAGGTCTAGTAATTAATGAGAGATTCTACTCAAATTATGATCCGAGGCATGAAGATACTCGTAGAATGATTAAAATAAGATAACATCAGTAAAAGCATATTGTTTATGTAAAGAAAAAGCGCGTAAGACATGGGGAATAGACTAGTATAATATTTTACAGGCTCAAGCCTAATCTGATTATCTATACTAATCTATATGGATATACCTACTAATAAATAAAATTGAAGAGACGTGTCTGTTTGAACGGGCTAATCTTCATAAATAACTACCTTGTTTATTTGAACGGTCGCGTCGGTATCCATAACTGAATCACACGTTTTTAAATTTTTTGTGTCTGTCTGTCTGTCTGTTTGAACGGGCTAATCTTCGGAATGGCTAAATCTATTTTGACGGGACTTTCGCAGACAATTTTTTTTTTACTTTTTAACCGACTTTGAAAAATGGAGTTGTGTTTTTCTACCGAAGAACACTGATATCTCCGAGATTTCTGAACTGATTTGCCTAATTTTTTTTTAAATCGTTATGGGGACTTTGCGACATTGTTCCATAAAAAATTTGGATCCCAATTCCTCAATCCTGATGCTGCAGGATTCTCCTGATCTGACCAATCGAAGCTGACAAATCGGGCGAAGCTGCGGGCATCATCCCGCATCCCATCATTTCCCGCAATTTCCCGACTTTATTTATGCCCAAAAGTTGTAGAATAAGCATGGAACCTATTGACAAAGCCGATAAAAAATATAAAAGGTCAGTAACCGCTTGGATAAAATAAAACTAAGTTGCGCCATCTACTAGCAATCATGAAAACTATGTCAAACACGCGCAAGCGCAACCGGAAGTTAAATAACGCGGTGGCAAATCTATCTACATCTGCTAGTAACCTTGGCCGAGAAGCGTAATGAAAAACGAGAAAAATAAACTTGATATTGACGTATTTACTCTTTTATTTAGTTTTGCAAGCAGGTCAGAAACATTAACTCTATTTTTTAACCCATTCAGTTTCCTCATTCAATACTGATCATTACCGAATGCGTAAGACTTTTTGTGTGATGTGTTGCTAAATTATTTCTTTTGTGTTTCCTTCGATTAGTAAGCGAATCAAGTTATCTTACTAAGTATCTTTCATGCAGGTATTTCTTATATTCATCAAGCTCAAATACCTAGGTACAAACTTCAGACAGCATTTAAAAGTAATAGTAAAAACACTCGTTTCATAAAGCACATACACAGTTCTTCTATAATTCTTATAGCTTATTAAAGATCAATTAAATAAATAAGTAATTAAATCGGCATAAAAATGTAATTCATAGGCGTAATAAAAACAAATTCATTGATTTTCAAACAGGTTCATTGAACGGTTGTAAAACGTGGTTCATTTTATGAGTCAGAGGAAAAACCTTGAACTTCGTAGTAAAGTTGTAAATTGCGCATTCATTCATAAGCTCGCGCGAGTGTAAACAAACATGGCCGTCATAGAAGTTCTGCAAGTCGTCAATAGATGGCGTTATTCTAAGGAATATTAAAAAGCTTTTGTTAAAAAAAAATATTCTATTTTAAAACATAACATTTTTTAATTATTTAATATATCAAATTGCTGGGCATTCTTTCTTATTAAAGAAATTGTTAATTTTTTCACGTTGCTGTCTTGTAAGTATTTGCGTTTGGACTCGACTCATTGAAAAATTGAAAGCGTTTCTATGTATCTTACCCACCTGCGTGGCTTTTACAAGAATAAACATGTTGAAGTAACTGTTTAACTAAGTAAAGACCTCGCTTTATTCAAGCTACTTTTTATTTAAGTATAAAGAACTCTCAGGCTTGCAGATTTCCGCAAACGCACATTTAACTCTGACTAGCTGATGCCCGCGCCTTCGTTCGCGTGGATGTAGGTTTTTTAAAATTCCCGTGGGAAATCTTTGATTTTCCGGGATAAAAAGTAGCCTATGTGCTAATCCAGGGTATAATCTATCTCCATTCAAAATTTCAGCCCAATCCGTCCAGTAGTTTTTACGTGAAGGAGTAACAAACATATACACACACACACACACACACACACGCACACACACACACACACACACACACACACACACATACAAACTTTCTCCTTTATAATATTAGTGTGATAGTGTGATAGTGTGATAAGTTAGAGGGCGTGCCCGGAACCCCCGAACTCCCAAAAGCTACCACGGCTCTTATGACGAAAAATAATTAAGGGTTATTTTTTATAGGATCAATTTTGATTACGCAAGATTCAAACTTGTGATCCATAGTTCTTAAAACAACTTAACCTTCGCAATTTGATAATCACATCACACTAATATTATAAAGGCGAAAGTTTGTATGTGTGTGTGTGTGTGTGTGTGTGTGTGTGTGTGTGTGTATGTTTGTTACTCCTTCACGCAAAAACTACTGGACGGATTTGGCTGAAATTTGGAATGGAGATAGATATTATCCTGGATTAGCACATAGGCTACTTTTTATCCCGGAAAATCAAAGAGTTCCCACGGGATTTCAAAAAACCTAAATCCACGCGGGCGAAGTCGCGGGCATCGGCTAGTTGATTATAATTAGATGATTTAACTACATAATTTAAAAGACGATAAAAAATGTGTAAAGAAATAAATAAGCATGCAAAAAGCCATTTTCTCATACAAAGCACATACAAGACAAATGCATGTGAGAAACCTATTGCCTTACAAACAATTTACCATTGTTCCAAATGGCAAAGTGGATCTTTTACTTGCAAATGAAAGCAACTTTGCTGTCACGCGACGACTAGCCATACTAATATTATAAATGCGAAAGTGTGTCTGTCTGTCTGCTACCTTTTCACGGCCCAACAGGTTGACTGATTCTGACGAAAGGTACAGGGTTAGCTTATATCCCGGGGACGGATATTTTATCAAGATTTGGTACCGAGGTAGCTTGCGTCTCTGTAATTGACATAGGCAACTTTTTATCCCGGAAAATCAAACAGATCCCACGGGATCTTTAAAAACCTAAATCCACGCGGACTAAGTCATGGGAATCCTCTAGTTTCATATAAAATAGCTTAGAGTACACTGTCGCATTAGGAACTCTCTGTAAGCACAGTTGACATTATGGTAAATTTTTATCATTTCTTATTCGATAGAAAAACTCAATAACTTTTCAGACGTACCTGGGACTCGAACTCGGGACCTGATCCGGAACCAAACCAGCTAGACAAAGAGATGTTTTCTCAAAAAACAATGAACCGATTTTGATTATATTTTCACGAACGGAATCAGGAAAGTTTTCGTATATATAATTTATTGAGTTATCATTATTATCTAAAATTACTTTTCAAATGCTACTTGGAGTCAGAATTTTGAAAATAATTTTTATTTGATTTCTATTGAATTAACTTATTTCTTTATATTTATTTTTATCGTGTCGTCAGGTGTAAATATCCTTCCTATGTGCTTTACTTTCTATTTTTTTTTTTTTTTTTTTTTTTTTTTTTTTTTTTTGTGGGGTTTTAGTCTAAGAAGACTATGTCACCCCCGTAGGTTCTACAATTAACAATTATAGTGCGTACATAAAACATAACAATCAAAAAAAAAAAAAACACAAATCATATATATATTACAACAATATTAACACATTTTAAGAAGCGACCGCACGTCCTTGGCCAGCGGGGCAGCTAATATGGTATTGCACATACCCACGCTGTAGTTGTTTTTAAGGACGCGCGGCCGCTTCGACCCGTTCCGTGCACACTCCATCAAAAGGTGAAAAACGTCGTCCACTTGTGTGTTTCCACATTCAATACAATTTTGTGTGGACGACCTTTTCACCATAAATTTGAATTTATTTGATGGGATGTGCCCGGACCGAAGTCTTAACAGAGTTATAATCTCTGCCCTTTTAAACTTGGACTCTGCGAACCATGGACATCGAGGGAGCTGACACACTATTGTTTTATACCATATGCCTTTAACCCGAGACCTTTCGTCAAAATATTCTTGCCATTCTACTACACATTCCTGTTTAAATTTTATCAAAATTTCATTTGGTAGTGGTATACAGTCATAGGGTATACCATCGCTGATGGCGCGTTTGGCTGCCGTGTCTGCTTCCTCGTTGCCCATGATTCCTACGTGGGAGGGTAACCATTGAATTATGACAGTTTTATTATTGTTGTTAATTTTGCATATGGAGTCTAAGATGTCATAGGCTATCGGGTATCCTCGAATATTCGAGGTTAGCCGAGCCAAATGTAGAAGGGCGCTCTTTGAGTCTGATAAAATCACAAACTTATCACCCTCAAGTGACAATATATAAGACAGGCATTCAGATATTGCAATCAGCTCAGTGTGCATAATATTGATATTCGATTCAATTTTGAATTTCATGCTGATTTCTGCCTGTGGGTCAAAGATCGCCGCTCCTGAACCTGCCACATCTTTAGAGCCATCAGTATACAATTTATAAAATGAATTATATCTATCGTAAAGAAGTTTTTCACAATAATTGATCATGTTCAATCTATTAAATTTTCTTTTGGGCCTATTTAATCCCTCTATAGTCGTAGTGATAGTCTTTGACAAATCGAAACTACCAATCCATGTAGGGAGACAATGAATTTGAAGTTTTTTAGTGGATTTGATAGAATGTTGTTTTAACTTTTCATGGACTATGATTAGCAACGGTAGTTTTTTGTTTCTCCAATATACATTATTACACATGTCATTAAGTGACTTTAAAACTTCTATAGTGATGTTATCTTCAAAAGATCTAGACTTCAGCCAGAACTTACCCGCCAAATATTTTCGGCGGATAGGTAAAGGCTGAAGACATAATTCACTCTGCATGACATGGATTGGTGTGGACTTGATGAAGCCTCCAATGACTCGCATAGCCTGATTCTGTACTTTTTCTAGTTTGCTCAAATGACTATTAATACTATTATCGTATAAAAAACTTCCATAATCAAGTCTACTTCGTATAACTGATATAAACAGCCGCCTAAGGTGTTTCGGATGAACCCCCCATTTACTGCCAGCTAAAACTTTGAAAATATTTAAGAATTTGAGCGTTTTATCTCTTGTCTCGTTTATATGTCTACCCCATTTTAAACTCCTGTCAAGCCACATTCCCAGATATTTGACACTGTCAACTTGTTGAATATCATGATCATGACTGACTAAATTTACATTAAGTTCAGATCTTCGTTTGCCCTTGCTAAAAATACACAGTTTTGTTTTTTTATGAGAGATGTTGAGGCCAAGTTCTTCTATAAATTTAGAAAAGTAATTTAACACTGATTGTATATTATTTATCGCTAGGTCAACATTCTTGTTAGAACTATAAATGACAAAATCGTCAGCATATTGAGAGATGTATACATTTTGTATGGATAGGCAAATTTTACTAGTAGCTAGGTTAAATAATAATGGGGACAGCGGGTCACCTTGTGCTAGTCCTAAAGCAGTAGTACGGCAAACTTTTAAGTCATTACTTAAATAAATATTCAATTCCCTTTCTCGTAAATATTCCCACAAGTATTTACATATAATTGAACCTACCCCGTGGTTATCTACTATATTCAACAAACTGGTTACATTAACATTATTATAAGCATTGTCAATATCAACAAAGCAACCTGCTGTAGGGATTCCCTTCGTAAAACCTATTTGAATGCGAGTTATCAATCTAACTAAATTGTCATAACTTGACCGAGATCTTCTAAATCCTATAGTCTCCTGAGAGAAATGATCATTTTTTTCTAAAAACCAATCTAATCTACGAGTAAGAATGGTATGCAGAATTTTGCAGACACAAGATATTAATGCAATAGGTCTAAAGCCAGCTGCTGATCTATTATCTCGACCAGGTTTCGGCACAGGAACAATTTTAACTTTTCTCCATTGTATTGGTACAAAACTTTGGGTCAAGAAGCGATTGTAAAGACTAACAAGTATCTTTTTCCCTGCGTCTGGTAAATTGAATATCATAGAATATGAGATTAAATCTACCCCCGGCGCTGTGTCTGAGCGTTTTAAACTGTTATGTAATTCATGTGCCGAAATTGGTGACCTTAATTTAGGGTTATTAGATTTAAATATTGGCATGTCTGGAACTACAAAGTCTGGAGCCAAGGAGCATAATAAATTATTGGATGTCTCACTGTCAATGGTGGGCGTCATTGTTTTATATCCTTTGAACCACTTCATACGCATCCACATTTCGTTAGTGGTAGATACTTCATCTATACTATCACAAAAACGTTGCCACGATTTAAATTTACCATTTCTAATCGCTCGTTGAGAAGACCTGATTTTTTCTTGTAGGTTACGTAAATTCTCTGGAGTTGGGTTTCTTCTGAATGTCGCTAAGGCCATTCTTCTCTGTGCTATTGACCGTGAGATAAGTGGTGTCCAATATGGTTTTGGCTTAAATTTTTCAGATCGTAATGGGTTCTCTGGGATCACACTGTAAGGAATAGCCACTTCCGCTGCCAAGTTTATAATATTTATAAAATCATCGTAAGCATTTTGATTATCTAAAGGAAGATGGAAATCAGCAAGTTTTTGTTCTATAGTATTTTTATAAGTTGTCCAATCAGCTTTTTTAAAATTTCTATACTTTTTGATGTGAGATGATTGATTTATTATGTCTAATTTCATTTTCACAATTAGGTGGTCACTTCCAAGATTTTCGCTAAGTACCTTCCAATTAAATTTGATTGCAATATCCTCCGATACGAATGATATATCGGGGGATGTTCTCTGGGTTGACCCGTTCACAAGCTTAATACGTGTATAATTTCCATCGTTAAGAGATACAAAGTTATGTTCTAATGTCGAGTCAAATATCTGATTACCCCTAGTATCTGTTTTGCTTGACCAGTTACTATGGTGCCCATTAAAATCTCCTGCAATAATTGTTTTGTGTGTAAATTTTGAAAAAATTTCATCCCAATCTTGAAGAGTTGTATTGATCGACGGTGGGCAATATATGGACACTACATTCTCGACCTCTTCACAGTTAAAAATTTTGATAGCTAGTATTTCTATACTTGTATTAGAAATGGTACAATATTGTTGCTGAACTTTTAGTGACCTATGTGTCAAAATAGCTACTCCTCCAAAACCATCAGTGCGATCAGACCTAAAAATATTATAGCCGCTAATGTGGAGATTTTTTTCTAAGCTAAGCCAAGTTTCACTTATAATAGCAACATGAATTTTTTCCTGATTTAGCAATAAATCGAATTCCGTCAGTTTGGGGTGGAGGCTTTGCGCGTTCCACTGGATCACATTTAAAGAATGCTTAGTGTTGCTAGGGGCCATTAAGGTTGAAGAGCTTAAAACCCGGCCAATCTGCGAGATATTTTACAACCATAGATACAATCCCACTGTATAAAATCTTCCAGCAAGTTTTTATTTTTTCCTCCCATGTCAGATTTTTTTCAAGAATTTTCTCTTTCAATTTTTTGAGCAATGCTTTCCAAGTAGTATCTTCTTTCTTCTCGGTTGTTTCCCCTTGATTAGAATGTTCCTCTTCCTGTTCACTTGTTTCCATTCTTTCACTTGTCTCAGACTCTTCATCCCAGTTAATGTCTTCAAAAACACTTCTTTGTTCTTTTTTCTTCTTCTTTTTTTCCTTTGAACCTGTTTTCTTGGTTGCTTCAGCATAAGATTTTTTTCCCGCAGAAGGGTCGGATTGACCTGATTCATCTTGATATTCTTTGTTAGGCTTCGGAAAATCTTCTTCAGTAAATACAGGCTCCGGTTTTGGTGGGGGACTTGGAGGAACATATAAAGTGATCGCTTTTTTATATGAAACACCAAACTCAATCATCAGTTCTCGGATCCGTTTCTCTTTACACCGTATTGGACAAATTCTGGCCATGGCCATGTGTTTTCCTCCGCAATTGTTACATTTGAATGTGGTTTTCGTACAGTTTGGATGGTTATCTCCACATTTTGGGCAAACGATTTTATAAGAAGGACAGATTTTGGTAGAATGGCCGAATCTCCAGCAACGTGAGCACTGTGTCACAGGATACATGTATGGGGACACTTCTGCTATGGTATCAAAAATTTTAACGTGAGGCGGTAAACTGGATCCTTTGAAACATATTCTCATTTTTTCGCAAATTTCCCATTTTCCATCAGATCTATTTCTGCGTTTTAATCTTTTTATTCCAAGTATTTGAATGTTACAACTAAGACTTTCTAAAATTTCTTCATCCGTATACTCCAAATCTATGTCTTTTATTACTCCATATGTGTGTGTCATTTCCATAGTTTTATACATCTTATATCCCATTTCTTGAAATGTTTTTGAGTTAATAAACTCCTCTGCACTGTCCTCATTATTAAATTGTATTAGAACTTTGTATGAGTTTATATATTTGATCCGAGTCACATGCTGAATCTTCGCAGTTTGCAATAATTTTGCCAATTTGAACTGTTTTGGAAGTTGTTCAGACCCTGTCATGCATATTTCGTATCTGTCCTCTGGTATTGGTTCGCCTGCTTCGGCTCGAGCAAAACGTTTACCTTTCCTTCCCACAGTCGTCCACATTTCTTCTTTATCCCCCTCTCGATTTCTTTTGTACGGTCTTTTATCAGTATTGGTTCCTGTCATATCCACGTTCTCCTCTACGTTCATTGAACATCCTGCCGCACTCAACTCCAATGAACACTCCGATTCGTCGGACTCATCCGGGTCATTATTATTCATTGTCACCCTACTCACTATCAGGCACACTGTTCACCGCGCAAATACGCATGAGTGCAGCGACGCTGTGAAACCGGTTTAGCGATCGCACAATATACGCGTCCAGTTACAACAAGCGCCAGTGCGCGACTCTTTACTTTCTATTGTTTTATTTTATGAGATACCGTGACAAGATGTCGTTTGTAAATTTATTTTACCGGGCTAAATACATTTTTATTATTATATTACAGCACTAGCCGATGCCCGCGACTTCGCCCGCGTGGATTTAGGTTTTTCGAAATCCCGTGGGAACTCTTTGATTTTCCGGGATAAAAAGTAGCCTATGTGCTAATCCAGGATATTATCTATCTCCATTCCAAATTTCAGCCAAATCGGTCCAGTGGTTTTTGCGTGAAGGAGTAACAAACACACACACACACACACACACACACACACACACACACACATACAAACTTTCGCCTTTATAATATTACTGTGAAGTGTGATATAAGCCTATGCCCATAGAAGACTTATTAATAGATATATTATTAATTTATTTAAATATTTAATATTTTTAATATTATTATTAGTAGATTATTTTTTAAATATTTTTTTGTCTTTAACTATATTATTATAATCCATGCAAAAATCACGTCGTTCCATTGTTTCTTTGCGGCGTGATTGAAGGACAAATAAACAAACAAATACACTTCCGCATTTATTATCTCTAAATGTCATCTCTAGGTATTACGCGTATTACGTAAAAGGACAGGATAACTGACTGACTGATCTATCAACGCACTGCTCCAACTACTGAACGGATCGAGCTGAAATGGCAAGCTAGTGTGACGTAGATGTCCTCCAACGCTGATTAAAAAAATAGATATTAAAAACATTAAGTATAAATTAAAAGAATATTTTTTAGCAAAGTTAGATGGCTGAGTCTTTTATGTCTATGTAGATTATATTATATTATTTATATTAGTGCTAATCCTATTGACCCTTATGTACCTTCGTTGCAGATAGGCACCGAGGACAAACCTCTGTGGTTTTTTCGGTGTTAAAAATAAAACAATAAAACAAAAAAAAAAAATACAAACTCAACTCAAGCTAAGAATTTTAGAAATTTAAAATTTAGAAATTTAAATTTA
The DNA here is from genome assembly GCF_905333055.1 of Maniola jurtina. Lineage (NCBI taxonomy): Eukaryota > Metazoa > Arthropoda > Insecta > Lepidoptera > Nymphalidae > Maniola > Maniola jurtina. Next base: position 3,267,720 of record NC_060052.1, on the reverse strand, counting down.
AGGTAGGGTTTGAAATGTATGTACCTAGTCGACGCCGACGAAGTCGCGGGAATAAGTAAACATTGGCGCCGATTCTGTAGTTTTTCTCTAAACTAAAATTAGAGTATCTGCAATCTGCATCCTGCTCTTTTTAATTTTGTTAAAATAGGACGGAACTTATTTTTACAAAAAACAATAGGCTTGCAAATAGCAGCTAAAATCACGAGGTTTGACAGCTCTAAATTAAATTTAAATCTGTCAAACTGTCTCTGTCCTTTTCATATTACATTAGTAAGAAGAGGATACGAATACTCTACAATTTAGTTGCCAACAGAATCAGTACCATTGTTTAATTCGTATTCATTTTACGAAAATAAATAAAACAGCTTTATATTTGAATATATTTATTTAAAAATTAAAATTAATGATGATGATATTTAATGAGTATTAAATAAGAATGAAAAACGTATTAATTAAATGACTTCCATATATTTATTAATGATCTAAAATATTAATTAATAATATCATTATAATGATTGTGCATACAAATGGTGGGCGAAATTGAATGTGATTTTTTAAAGAAGGGCATCACCTTTTAATACTTATACAATTATAAAATATAATTAATATGAAAAAAAAATGTAGTGATATAAAAACGAAAATATACGGAAGAAATATAGGTAGTGAACATAGGGAACATAGGTAAGTATATAATATTACATAATATAATAAAAACAAAGATTCTAAAAACAATATTTTACATAAATACAATTATATGAAGCATATTTACAAAAGCGATACATGATTTATAAATTAAATATTAACAATAAATAGATTAAAAAGAAGTAGATACATACTAACATAAATAGTAAAAAGTTGTGACTTTGACGAGTATAGAGTAAAAAAATGTTATTAAAGCTATTTGACTTAAAATAATCTTTGTACTATGCGATAAAAATGATAACAAACTCAAGATAAAAATAACAGGTACATAAATATCAAAATACTGGTGACGCGTAGACCATAGCCAAGCATTTAATGAGTTAAATAAATAATTTAGATAAATTAATTATTAAATAACAATAAATTAACTGTCAACAATCATTGAGGTACGCGTAAGACTATACTCCATCCTAATATTATTTTCTATTTGCCAGAATAATTTTAGTGATGTGAAACATACTATACCACAAACAAATTATGTCGATATATAAGTCCCGGAAAATTCCAACTGTTCTGTGCTCTAAACAATATAGTATGACGTCATTATTTCGTGTACACATTGAGATACTTTACTGTAAAGCAACACAGAACATTAATTATCTCATTAATTATCTCAAAATATAAAATAATATCAAGGACGGCTTATAAATCCTTATAAGGTTACATCTATCTTAGGTTTAGGTAGAGTATGCGTTGTAAGCTAAATCCTGGGCGTCTTGAGATCTACCCCAACCACCATGGGCGCTTCCGTGGCTATAATGCTCATCATGGTGAGGATGGGCGACTACCTCATAGCTTTCATGGTGATCATGTTTTGAGAGTAACTTCTTGAGTAGGACAAGGGCTGAAGCAAGAAGGGCGGCTTTAGCGAGGATCAGACCCTTGACGGCAGCTAAGGCGATGATTCCAAGGAACAGAGGGATGAGGGATTGGATCTTGAGCTGAAGAAGAGCAAAGATCGGGATGAGCTGCTTCAGCTTTTTCTTCTTACCACGACCTAGAATTAAAAAAAAAATTCTTAACGGAGGTCATAAATACAGGGCACATGATAAACTGTCAACCGAAATTATTAATTAATCTATCTGTATAATCGATAATAAATGTCGATAGGTTACTTCACAACATTATTATTTGTCAAAAAGACCATACTATTTTTAACAACTTTTAGCTTTAAGAACCCACCATCAATTAATTTAAATGTACATGAAAGCAAATAAATAAATCTGAATCTGAATCTGAACAAAATAACAACGTTGCTGTAACTGGTTGATAGATTGGGGATAGGTTGATTAATTTTATTTATGAATTTCTTGCGAAAATAATGCTACGCTTTTCTGGAACTGTTAAAAAATTATTTAGAATTTTCCGGAAATATTGGAAAATTAGCTCATTTTACGTAATTTTAGAACAAATAGAAACTAAAAAGAAAACTATTTAACTAATAATGAACTTTCTCTCTTAACGATGACAAATATTAATATTATCATTAGCGCTATAGCTTTTTATTTATAATGTCATAACTTATCATCATTGCCTAATATTTTATACATCGTCTGCAATAACAGTCATTTATAATTGCAATTATTCAAAGAGATGATGCTTCGAAACTTTTTATTTGCAATTAGCACTCGTTACACGGATCGTTAACTTAAGTGTAAACTAACAAATGCGACGTTTATCTCATTTACACCGTAAAAGGAGGTAGCATTTGCATATCTATCTAATTCTAGAAATCTAGAATTTCTTTTTAAACTTTCTGCCCCTTAACAGGGCTCTCTCCGTCACTTACTCATGGAAATTTTGCAGACATATTCTAGAAACTAATATCCGTGCCTGTGGTGTTTTAGATTTTTCTAAAAGTATGTAGTTTTAAAATTACAGGGGTTCAAAAATTTGTATGAGAATCGTTAAGACCGCGTAACTTTGAAACCGAATAGTTTAACGGAAATCTGGAAAACCATAGGCATATATATTAGTTCCCGGAAAGCTTCTACAAAATTCCATTGAGTATGAAACTACGTTTGTATGGAGCGAGTGACGGAGAGACCTCTATTCAACATTGCTGAAGGTCAGCCGCTCTGACCAATAATAATCACAATATAATGGTACGAGTTTTTCGGGATAATAATGCTGTGGGTTCCCAGATCCTTCCTTGTACAACTCGACTCAGGCAACGAGATTTCGACTCTAAGAGTCTTTACTGTTATTATCAGATGTTAATGATAATAACTGGCACCAACGACTCAATGTCTTCTCTGAGGCACACAGAAAACGAAAAGGCCAAAGTAGGAGTTCCAAAGTTGGCTATCCATCCAGTTGTTGATTTGGGTTAACGTTGCTTAACAGTCGCAATCGATAGATATCATCATCAGGATCAACCCATCGATGTCACAGCACGGGTATCCTCTCAGATCGAAAAGATAGGTCCCAAAATAGATTGATATGCATTGTGAAAACTAGGCCACACGTCCTTCGTTTTCCAATCTATTCTATTTCCAAAATTTTTTTTTTTAAATTTAATTATTCGCAATCAAATGTGTCTCTGTCTGTATTGTTACAGTCTAAAAAGCTGTTGTGTTTCCTTTTTAAACTAAAAAGTAGTTTCCGGTCATCAATAAACATAGAGTGTGCACTCATTCCCCGAAATCTAATTCGAATTCAAATCGGAGGCCGAACTGAAATACCAACAAGTGTTGCTATTGAAATTCACAATGTTACGTCCAGTTTGCATAACTACCTCGTTTATCTAGAAAGTGCATCGACTTGATACCAATTCGAAAGCTTCAAACCTACTTCCATTTTGGACAAGAATCCGCCTGGAGCGAGTAACTACTAACTAGACTTTTACTCAGCTATGTTGTCGCCGCAAACGGAAGCGTCCAACTAGTTCCTAACATTCTTAGTATCATTGAGACTTGGCAAAAAAGTGGAATAGGTACACGCCCGCTTTCCATGGCCTGGTTTCCAGAGGAGCCTGCGCAGAACCCGTTCATGGAGATATCTGGCTTGGTCTGCGACTGTTTTAATATAGGGATGTGCGATTTCTAAAACCGTAAACGCTGCATTCCTGCAAGTACCTAATAATTTTATGTTTGACTAGCTGACGCCCGCAACTTCGTCGTGGATTTAGGTTTTTCGAAATCCCGTGGGAACTCTTTGGTTTTCCGGGATAAAAAGTAGCCTATGTGCTAATCCAGGATATTATCTATCTCCATGCCGAATTTCAGCCAAATCCGTCCCGTGGTTTTTGCGTGAAGGAGTAACAAACATACACACACATACAAACTTTCGCCTTTATAATATTAAGTGTGATAATTGTGATAAAAGCTGTATAATTGAGGAGCTGACGAAAAAAACGGTGTAATTGCACGAACTAAAATTTTATAGGAGGAGTAAAAAACTACACTAAAGTCGCTTGTAATTGTACGGTTTTGATCGAAATCACGATATTTGGACTCAATACAATTTTAGGCAATTTTGCTTGGAAATGAGCCCAGCTTCTTAATTCACTAACTCTGTGTCTAACACTGAATGCTAGCCACCGAGCTCATTTGACATTTATTTTTAATCCATTGAAGGTTTTCTATGAAATTATTTTAGTATCACTCAATGAAGCAGCAATGTAGAACCACCCAATGTCAAAATAGTAACTCGGTGGCTATCATTCAATATTAGACACTGAGTGGAGAATCACCCCGCAGCGTTTGAAATCAGAAATTTGAATTCGATTTTAGTACAGTTTCAGGTCGTTTTGTCTGGAAATGATTTCAGATTTGTATGCAATGGGTTTAAAAGGTCTAGATTAAAAAGAAAATTAAAGCATTTTGACTAGACATTGTTTTGTTCACCGCTCCTCAATTGATATAGTTACCTACTACCACGGTTCCCATGACTAAGGACTTTCTATTTTTAGGGTTCCGTACCTCAAAAGGGAAAACGGAACCCTTGTCGGATCACTTTGTTGTCTGTCTGTCTTTCGTGTCTGTCTGAAACCCGTTGACCTAGAATTATGAAATTTGGCAGGTATAGGTAGGTCTTATAGTACAAATACAAGGAATAAATCTGAAAAGCGCGAATTTGTGGTTATATCATGTAAAAAAAAAAAATTAAAATGTGTTTCAATTTTCAAAGTAAGATAACTATACCGAGTGGGGTATCATATGAAAGGGCTTTAAAAATAAATAAAAATCTATTTCAGAATGTACAGGACATTCTGAAATAGATTTTTATTTATTTTTTATAAAGATGTATCGAGCAAAATGTTGGAAAAAATTCCCGAGTACGGAACCCTCAGTGCGCGAGTCTGACTCGCACTTGGCCGGTTTTTATACTACGAGTATCTCTCTCCACATACTTGTATGGCCAGTGGTCACTTTTTAAATTGAGTTTCACGAGAGCGTAATGATTGGCAGGAATTATACGCTCATCTGGTTTATATAATAGTTCTCGTTATTTTATTATATCACGTCTACAATTTCGCGGAACGATTGTACCCACTTGAATTATTATATTCATTCTTTTCTCTACCCGTAAAGTATAGCTTCAAGCGATTTTTAACCCCCGACCCAAAAGAGGGGTGTTATAAGTTTGACGTGTGTATCTGTGTATCTGTGTATCTGTGTATCTATCTGTGGCATTATAGCTCCTAAAGTAATGAACCGATTTTAATTTAGTTTTTTTTGTTTGAAAGGTGGCTTGATCGAGAGTGTTCTTAGCTATAATTCAAGAAAATCGGTTCAGCCGTTTGAAAGTTTCTTTTCTAGTTACTTGCTGTAACCTTCACTTGTCGGGGGTGTTATGCATTTTTTAATTTACACTTGTTAATGCAACTGTTTCTATTGAGAAAATCATTGAAATAACTTGTGGTTTTACTTTTTGATTAACGATGATTTTGGCGAAGAATTTACGCGTATTTAATTTAATTTAAAGATTTTTTTTGCTTAATACCTACTATAACAAAGAATAAAATACAGGATAGAAAAAGAAAAAGGTCGCTAAAGTGATAATAAATGTGATGTTTAATTTTGTTTTTTTAAATGAAAACAATCAAGTATTATTACAAATTATAATGTTTATTTGTTGATTTTGCGCCTGAATATATTATCACTTGTAAATAATTATAAGCTTAATAAATGGCTCTTTCACCGAGATTTATGTATTTGACCCGTTTGCCTGGAGACGCTAGAAACTAAGTACCAATGAATTCGTATTATACTGCAGTTTATTGCTGCTACTGGGTCTAGGTCAATTTAAGCATAAGCAATCAGCCTAGGTGTGAAAATGCAGCCAGCATTCTTGGCACCATTCCAATCGGGTTTGACTTATACAGTAATTATTGAGTTTAATGGTAAAATCCATACAAATTTTATAAAAATACAAAATTGTCTGTCTCTCTGGCTGTCTGTCTGTCCGTCCGTCCGTCCGTCCGTCATGTCTGTCAAGACCTATAGGGTACTTCCCGTTGTCCTAGAATCAGAAAGGCAGGTAGGTAGGTCTTATTATAGCACAGATACAGGAATAAATCTGAAAACCACGAATTAGTGGTTACATTATTATAAAAAAAAACGTGTTTCAATTTTCAAAGTAAGATAGCTATACCAAGTGGGGTGTCATATGAAAGGGCTTTACTTGTACATTCTAAAACAGATTTTTATTTATTTTTTTGTATGATAGTTTTTGAATTATCGTGCAAAATGTTGGAAAACATACCCGAGTACGGAACCCTCAGTGCGCGAGTCTGACTCGCACTTGGTCGGTTTTATTCATCAATAAATTCGTACAGAATTTTCGAAAACCAAAATCCACGTCCAGATATCGTCCAGTTTTCAGTAAAATAGTGACTTTTAAATTACCCTACCATTTACATACTATGCATGATAATTATAAAGTGCCTACGAACGTTTATTTTACTTGCAGGCTGCATTTTGAACAATTAAGTGCATCTGCTCTCTCTACATGTTTTAAAACTGGTTGTGCAAATTTTCCCTCCCTAGCGCCGAGAATAGCTCTATGGTTTAGTTAAATGTTATTTATGTTTTTGAAGTTACATATCCTAGAAATTGTATGCAATTTAATTTACTGACCCCCGATCCAAAAAGAGGGGTGTTATAAGTTTGACGTGTGAATCTGTGTATCTGTCTGTGGCATCGTAGCTCCTAAACTAATGAACCGATTTTAATTTAGTTTTTTTTGTTTGTAAGGCGGCTTGATCGAGAGTGTTTTTAGCTATAATCCAAGAAAATAGATTCAGCCGTTTGAAAGTTATCAGCTCTTTTCTAGTTACTGTAACCTTCACTTGTCGGGGGTGTTATAAATTTTTAATTTACACTTGTTTTCGATCAGACGCTGTTTCGTCTGTGCTTAATTATTGCAAATTTATTCATTATTACCGACTAGTTTTTTAATTAGCATATTTTTCGAGTAAGTAGAATATATGCGCCGTTTAAGATGAGAGTAGGCCGATTAATAAAACACTCAAGATTAATGGGTGCTAAAGAGTTCAACAAAGTAGATATTACGGTAGGTTTAAAGATTGCAGACTTGGCCTTGACTTATATACTATCACACTTCACACTAATATTATAAAGGAGAAAGTTTGTACGTGTGTGTGTATGTTTGTTACTCCTTCACGCAAAAACTACTGGACGGATTGGGCTGAAATTTAAAATGGAGATACATTATACCCTGGATTAATTAGCACATAGGCTACTTTTTATCCCGGAAAATCAATGAGTTCCCACGGAAATTTTAAAAAACCTACATCCACGCGAATGAAGTCGCGGGTATCAGCTAGTGTAGTATAATTTATTGCCTCAGCCGGTGACGGAAGGGCAGGCTCATTTTTTGCGCTAAGGATCAGCTTGGCTGTCAAGTGCGGAAATGCAGCCAGTATTCTTGGCACCTTATGGTACTGTAATTAGATAAGGATAGCTTTAAAGAGTTTTGTAACATTTTCAGAAAGTGATTGATGGCTTTGAAAATGCAAAATCCAATCCGGTTAGGTCAAATAACTTTTATCTGAGGAATAAATTCTAAGAGGTTTTGACAGTTTTTGCATATGAAATTTCTGTCAAAACGTCTTTATCCCTCAGATAAAAGTTACTTGATGATTTAAAAATCGGCCCTAAGACAGGTAAAGCAGATTTGAAAGTCGTACTTAACAGACACATGGTGTTGTATAATTTATTGCAACAATAATTAGCATGGTGCCGCTAATTAGTGGTGTATGGTTTTCCAATTTTTTATATTGGAAAGGTTCTATTACTACTCGTAGGTACTACGTTTTCCAATGTACTCATTTTGTAGGTATTGATGAATCAAGCTTTCCATCCACTTTCAAGGGTTATGAATTTAAAGATCTATGTTTTTGAGGGTGTCTGTATGTTTGTTCATCTATTATCTCGTAACTCTTTAATAGCTTTGTAATACAATTTTAATTTAATTTTCGAAAAAAATCAGCTGCCGAGTTTTGGATGATTTTAGGGTATCCCGAAACAATAATAGATTCACTTTGTAAAAGTTATTTTATGAATGAGGTCTCAAGCTTTTTTTAGCGTTTCGCGTGGCAAAGGTCTATATTTTTTGTTGATATGCATGACAGATCCAATATGGCATATATTGAAGCCTATATTTGGCTTCAATATATGCCGTATAATTAATTGGCTTCAATAATATACCATTTCTGTTTTTCAAAAAACAGAAACTAATGAAATTCTATATGTCAATTTGAAAGGTAAACTTTTATTGACCAGGATTCAGAAACTCCTTCAAGTAGTCCTCCTTCAGTTTTTTCTTTCATCATGGTTTTGTTAAAAAGGCCCTGAACCCCTTTTTCGCGCCAAAATCAGTTTCTTTCTATGCCCTTGCCTACTGCGGATACAATCGTGAAACTTTATGTTTTTACTAACCTTCCTCAAGTGATCTCTTGACATCTTCCACAGTACTCTTCGGCACTCTGAGTTGGATGACATGGTTTTCGAAGAAGTCCGCAGCGGCGTCCACCAGCCTGGTTTCCACCTGGTTCTCTCTCGCTCTTGGCTCCTCCGAGAGAGGCTCGAAGGACCTGGCTGACCGGGATGATCCAGTTCCAACCAGCGTGATTCCATCAGTAAGGTTGATTTCTCGCGCTGTCGCCAAATTTTCGGCGTATTTCAGCGCTTTTTCCTGTGGAAATAAGGCTAATTTTTAATTTGAAAAAAAAAAAACTTATGTGTAAGGCTAAGTGTGCTAATAGCATAATTTTTTACTGCATAATATTCATAAAATTTTCTAGGTCTGTGGTTTTTCCAAATTTCATTAAATTGCTTCGTTGTCTAGAAAAACGAGCACAAAGTTAGGCCTTTTTTTAAAGAAAAATACAAATCTTTGAGCCCCTGTAATTTTAAAACTACATATTTTTAGAAAAATCTAAAACATCACAGACACAGATATTAGTTTCTAGACTATGTCTGCAAAATTTCATGGACTTTGGTTGCTTAATATTCAAATGAAATGGGAACTACGATTGTACGATTGTATGGAGTAAGTGACGGAGAGTGCCCTGTTAAAGCAGAAGTCAGCTGCACCATACTTGCACTGAGTAAACATTTGCAGCTTATTTTCTACCAGAAAACTTACTGCACACATTGACATAGTGCAAGTGATTTGCCACAAACGACTCTTGCAAGAAATTGCACCCAAACTGAGTCATACCAGTTAAGATTCCTTTTATAATTTTTACTATAAAACTAGAGGTTGCCCGCGACTTCGTCCGCGTGGATTTCGGTTTTTAAAGATCCCATGGGAACTATTTGATTTTACGGGATAAAATGCCTATGTCAATTATAGGGACGCAAGCTACTTTGGTACCGAATTTCATACAAGTCGGTTAAGCGGATGGGTATTTAGGAATCCCGTGGGAACTCTTTGATTTTCCGGGATAAAAGTAGCCTATGTTCATCCCCGGGATATAAGCTAACTCTGTACCTTTCGTCAAAATCGGTTAAACTGTTGGGCCGTGAAAAGGTAGCAGACAGACAGACAGACACACTTTCGCATTTATAATATTAGTATGGATTTAGATATTTTGTAGGTAATAAAAGGTAAATTACAGTGTTGAGAAAGTTACCTTGAATAACCAAGATGCACGCTTACTAACCAAAAGTGGTGAATTACTGGTATTAGGGTTAATTTTACTCAAATAATGCTATTATTTATCATTATACATCTACAAAGCTACTTAATAATTAAAAATAACACTAATCAAACTCATTTGTGGGCATAAATCTTGTAGTAAAAGCAAGATAATATAAAGTAACTGTTTCTAAATTGCCGTTAAAATTAAGATTCATAGTTAACTAGAGGATGCCCACGACTTCGTCCGCGTGGATTTAGGTTTTTAAAGATCCTGTGAAAACTGTTTGATTTTCCGGAATAAAATGCCTATGTCAATTACAGGGGCGCAAGCTACCTCGGTACCAAATTTCATACAAATCGGTTAAGCGGATGGGTTTTTAGTGATCCCGTGGAAACTCTTTGATTTTCCGGGATAAAAAGGCCTAAGTCCGTCCCCAAGATATAAGCTGAACCTGTACCAAATTTCGACAGAATCGGTTAAACTGTTGGGCCGTGAAAAGGTAGCAGACAGACAGACCGACATACTTTCGCATTTATAATATTGGTATGGATTTAAATATGCCAATATATTTCTACAATAAAATCTTAGATTATATCTGCAATTTGTACATAAATGTAGGCACATAAACAAATTCTTGGCATGGTCAAGAATATGGCCAATTAATGGTATCATATTTTACCATTGATCTATTATGGTTTTGTCATAGGAAATACACTAAACAGATAATAATTGTTAATTCTACCTAAATCATTGTCATTATGTTGTGTACTTCATACACACAAAAAGGCACTGTAGTGTTTAATAACTATAGTGTTTGATAACTATCTTAAATACGTTTACTGCACTTTCCTATCTATATGGCCTTGGTAACCTTTGGCTAAGCTTTTCAAGCATTCAAACGCGTTATTGGAACTGGTTGAAAATTTTCAAACTGCATATAGGTACTTATTTAGCTTATCAAAGCTTTGATACTGACATACAAAACTTAATACCGTTCACAAGTTCACTTGAAACTCGAAGCTCTAACAATCGAATACTTCTGAAACTTTTACTGGGTTACCACAAAAACTTTAGATGCGGTTTAAATAAAAGTTAAACGCACGTGTTGAACGTTGATTTTAAATGAGATTTTGACATTTATTGTATGGATCGAATGTCTAAATCATCTCAAATTCAATATATGATTATCTTAACTTTTTAAGATGCTTTTGCGATATTAAAAATCATACTATAATGTAAAGGATTATTTAAATGATAAGAAAGCTTGGCAATGTGTTGCTTAACAGCTTTGATTTGTGAAGTGGTGATAATAAAAAGAATACCCGGCTGAGTTTGTTGTGGGCTCTTCTCAGACCTGGGCGCGTTTGGAACCCTCGTAGCTTTATTATCATCACTAAGTATACCATCATTAAACAATTCTGACCATCAAAAGGTGTATAATAGTACCAACTTTGAATAAATGATTCTGAGTTTGAGTTTTAGGGATTATAGTCACTAAGCACCACTAAGTAGGCAAGACCGGGAATTAATTAATTGTTTTTTTTAATTAACACACAAAAACACAAAACACAAAACAAAACACACCTTGAGACACAACGCGACATCCTGTTCGGAACAACTCCTCACCACTCCTATAACTGATCCGAGCATATCTTCATCACCAGTGGGCTTCGAAGACACAAACGCAACACACACCAGCAGTACTATCGCCTTCATTGTCCTGTGGTGGGTCGAGGAATGTGTGTCCAGGAACCGACTAGGTGGTTTTATTCTGAGCCCCCCCCCTCACTGTGGTTCAACCGAATTGCGAGTCGCGTACGGGTAGCGCGACGCATAGGCCATAAGTGCTCGTTAAATGCTATGTGCAAAGTAGATTTTCGTATGAAAGCTAGTGCATTTTTCATTTAATAGTACAAGTATATTATAAGTAAAAGATAATTTGAAGACCCGGCCTTTTCGTCTCCTCCATGCATCGGAGACTCCCGGTAATTATCACTAACATGTTATTTTAAAGCTAAGTCCTTTTGCACACTTTTATTGCCTGGAAGAAATCGCTAGGTAGCGATAAGGCCGCCAAATTGTACAGCTGCCTATGTTTTTGTTTTGTATACTTATGTTTTTTATACTAATTTTGTGGTGTACAATAAAAGAATAGATTTGTGTTATGTAGACTCCAACTAAAATAGGATTTTCCGAAATGATACCCATCAAAGCCTTCTAATCTGATATAGGTAGGTACCTACCTAAGTTTGTACGAGTGACCTATAAAGCCTACCTATTAGACCTACATTTATTTTTACTTGTTCCGCGATGGGTACGAGTATTTAAAAACCCCAAGGAAACTCTTTGATTGATCGGAATAAAAAGTAACCCACCTATATCCGGCCACGGGGTTACAAGCTGCCCTTCAAAATTTGTTAAAAAAGCGGGGCCGTGAAAAGCAAGCAGACAGACAGACAGACATACTTTCTCATATATGATTAGTATGGATTAGTATGGATGAGCTCTCTTTCAGACAATCATAGGTAAAATCGGTGAAGGTTTGAAGGTGGGTTGACCAAGGTAAAGTATGCTTTAGTTATTAACTACTTCTAGCAGCGTAGGTAGTAATACTTGGGTAATGAAAAACAGATAAAATATATTCATACTTTCGTTGTCATATTTTCTAATATTGCATAAGTGAATAAGTTTTTGGACTTGTCACTGCATGTTGAATTTTGAAGAAGTTCATCCATATTTAATATTGACAGTCAGATGCTTATGCACTATGGAACAATGACAATACCGTCTGCAAATTAATATTTACATAGCCCGAGAACACGTAGAAATTTTTGAAAAGGTTTTTAATAATAACCTGAAAGTGAGATGATTTTTAATAAAAGCTGAAAATGAAGTGACTCTTAGTAAAAGCTGACAACTGCTGAAAGTTTCTGAAAGTGAGGTTATTCTTAAAAGCTGTAAGTTACTGAAAATGAGGGGATTTTTAGTAAAAGTTGAAAGTTTCTGAAAGTGAGGTGATTCTTAATAAAAAACTGAAAGTTGCTGAATGTCAAGTGTTTCAAACGCTAAAGTTTCTGTAAGTGAAAAATTCACAATAATAAATACATAGGTACCTATGACTTACCTATTATTTTATCATACAAGTGTAAATTAAAAATTTATAACACCCCCGACAAGTGAAGGTTACAGTAACTAGAAAAGACCGAAAAGACCTGATAACTTTCAAACGGCTGAACTGATTTTCTTGGACTATTCCGCGCCTTCGATCTAAAGTATCTGAGTTTTCCAAAAGATCATTTTCAAATAAATAATGATTTATTTAGGCAACGTCCATCTCGACAGCTTCATAATATTATGTCAAGTGACAAATGTCAGTCAATTGACATAATATTATGAACCTAACGGTTATGTAACCTTCTTTTCTACAAGAAAACTAGAAAAGAGCTGATAACTCTTAAACGGCTGAACCAATTTTTTTGGATTATAGCTAAGAACACTCTCGATCAAGCCACCTTTCAAACAAAAAAACTAAATTAAAATCGGTTCATTCGTTTAGGCGCTACGATGCCACAGACAGATACACAGATACACAGACACACAGATACACAGATACACAGATACACACGTCAAACTTATAACACCCCTCTTTTTCCGTCGGGGGTTAAAAAATGAAAAATAATGAAAGTGAGGTGATAATTATTGTACCTTTTTTTCATGGAACTTAAATTTTATTTATTAATGTGCGAAGTTCCAAGAATCGAGTCAGTAGAAAGTAGATAGGAATTGGCTTATCTGGATCAGGGATCATTCATTCATTCGAATGATCCCTAATCCAGATAATCCAATTCCTACATTTTGAATACTGAAAATGGTAGTATTCGAATGCTTGAATAGTGAATGATACCATATTTAAATACTGAATAATGGGTATATTTGAATACTTGAATACTGAATAATGGATATATTTGAATACTTGAATACTGAATAATGGATATATTTGAATACTTGAATACTGTATAATGGATATAATTGAGTACTTGAATACTGATACTTCATCGAATGGATGAATACTGAATAGATACTTCATTCGAATGCATGCATACTGAATAGTTACTTCATTCGAATGAATGAAAACTGAATAGATACTTCATTCGAATGCATGAATATTGAATAGATACTACATTCGAATGCATGAATACTGAATAGATACTTCATTCGAATGCATGAATACTGAATAGATACTTCATTCGAATGCATGAATGCTGAATAGATACTTCATTCAAATTCACTGAGTGACTACGGAGGTAGTATAATATATACGGATAATAAAACAACCGAACTTCAGTACAAAATTTTATTCTCTAAACACCATTTTCTTAAACATAGTACATTTTTTAATGCGCATATTTTAGTATGAAAAATACAACTATATGAATCACTTGCCATATTATATTTTTCATGTAAACTTAACAAATTTGGGCACTCTTTATCTTCTAAATTATAAATTGTGCTATTTTGTAACATTTGCATTAACCATAACCGTTTTTCAAGACCTTTGACATAAATTGTTTTATTTTGTAAAATCTTCTGAATAATATGTTTACAGTTCGAATACGGTATGTATCCCTCATTCCAAAGAATTCCTCTATTTCTTTCAATCCAACTAACATGCCGTCTTTCAGTTTTAGTCAAATCATAAAATGGATATGGTGATTTGATCAGGAAAGTTTGTATGCGGTTATTACAATGAATAGCAATTTCTTTTAAAATAAACTCATTTTCATCAGTTTTAAATCCTTGGACATCTACTATTATGGCATTCATGATATTTTTCGCACTATATTACTCAACGGCTTATATTCTATTAACCGGTCGTTAATAATAAGACAGTAAGCAGTTGTATTTTCAGGGATATCTTGCGAACATTCTATTTCTAATCGCACATCCACGGGTCCACTTTTTAAATTTTCGTTTTGTCTTGAACAATCAATAATAAAAAGCGGTGCTTTATCTTTAAAATTTAACATATCAAGCAGTGGGTCCACAGGAACGTTGTAGTAAGACTGACGAAACTTTGTATACATTTCATATAATATACTATATTTATTTTCATCAAATTTAAGATTTAGTGATTCATAAGGATAATATTGTGAATTTAGAAATAATGTTACATTACTTACTTTACAATGGTCAAACAAAGAACTATCTAAAGACTTTTTGTTTTTTCTGTTAGTTTGTAGTCCTAATATAACATACCGAGGCTTTTCCAACTGTGAAACAGTTTTGACTGCCCAAGAATGTTTTGTAGTTCTAGGCAAAAATGCATATTCATATAAATCCCAGTTTCTGAAAGCTAACTGAATAGGTTTGTCTTTTTCTAATATTTTCAGCAACGTTAGTCTTTCGCGATCTGATACTTTCACCTGCGGAACACGCCATTGTATTCTTTCTATATTAATTTGTATGTCGTGAGCATCATCTAATTTCACGCTGTTTAAATTAGAATTGCTTCGATTTAAAACCAGTTCATGTTTACAATTTATAATTATTTTATTATAGTCTTCAGCAAATCCCATTATTTTATTTAATGGAATAATTAGACTGAAGGAACCGTCATTACTTTTGAATCCATTCATGTTCCAGCCCCATATTGCTGCGACTTTACTTTGACCGGTATTCATAGATATAAACGATTTTATTGTTGTTGTTATTCCAGGATTCTTAATACGATCTATTTCAACGCCATTTATCTCATATCTAATGTCTTGAAACAAAAACATCATTGCATTGTTAGTAAACTCAACGGGTGTATTAATGGGTTTATGGTCTTTACCAATAATCGTTGCTTTTCCTTCGATATA
This sequence comes from Maniola jurtina, assembly GCF_905333055.1. Taxonomy (NCBI): domain Eukaryota; kingdom Metazoa; phylum Arthropoda; class Insecta; order Lepidoptera; family Nymphalidae; genus Maniola; species Maniola jurtina. The sequence continues at coordinate 3,252,042 of NC_060052.1, read as the reverse complement.
AATAAAACTGGCAGATGGCAATATGTAAATATCTTGTTGGTGTATAGGGATCCGAATCTCATCATTTTCTTTAAAACTATTATTATAAGGGCTATATGTGTGAATTTCATAACTTTCAATAGAGTTATCAAATTGTGGAATATCAGTAACCTGGAGTATATTCATCTTAATTTAAATCCTAACGAGCGAAGAAACTCTTTATTACTTCTTGTAAGTGTTTTATAGGATTTAATACGTCTGTAACGTTGCTCAACTCGAGGAGTAGTAATACGTTTTGTTAAAGTATTTGAATTTTTATTAAACACAATCATCCTGTTTTCTCAAATGGAGACGTAGGTTGAAACACTCTTCTCTGAAATCAATGTACCGACCTTGTTCGTCAAGAATTTTTATATTTATTGATGATATGATATTTTTATTCACAGGAAAGTAAATAATACTTTTCGGTACTTCTATAAATCTATACCCAGGTGGAACGTTCGGCACAAATTCATATAAAATATGAGATGGAAATCCGTTAGTATATGACCCCTTTATTAGATCACATTCGACTCTTATCACGGACAAAGGAAGAATGTTGACTGGGTTCTGAGATTCGTGCCATTTATTTGCTTCTAATTTAACATTTGGAAAACCCAATATCGATCCTATGCTATTATCTTCATCAAAGTTCATCGTATTAGAACAAAATATTAAACATTTTAATGTGTTGTTATTTGGTTTAATTATTATATCACAATCTGTGACTTGACTTCGAATGTAATCAGCTATATCATATAGGCCATAAGCACCACACGGTATTTTTAATTTTTTACCATTGCCATAAGCAAATACATTATTGCTCTCATTAATGTTGGGGATTGAATTGAGAGCTGAAAAATAAATTAAGCCACACTCATATTTATCGTCTATGTTAAGAGGAGGTTGAAAACTTGATTCAAGTAATGGTCTTTTGCCCGTGATGGTTATTGCAATAGACATGATAACACACTAAACAATACGAAGTGCTTACGATCTATTTATTTATTTTCTTATCATGCCAAAATTTGTTCAAAAACTTTAAACACAAGTGTCCACAATTATATGGATGGTTACGCTGAATGTTTTCATAATTATAATACATTTCGGAACCAACATATTGAATTAATTCTTTTGGTGGTTTTAAATTACCATAACTGTCAAAGTACTCGATATGATTATTGAATTTTGCGTAAGCTACCCAATGACTGCCAGGATTTTTTGAGCTATCTAAATTAACGATACCACATTCTTTCTTATGAGGATGTTTAGGTAGCTCATCTCTCATAAATACTCCTCGAAAATAAGGAATACTGCTTGAATAATTCATAATATCTATATTAGTAAGAGCTCTATTGGGTAGCCGACTATTTAGTTTTTTTTACTAGATACATAAATTCCGAAACCTTCCTTAAAAGGTTTAACGCTTAATCCTTTTCCAATAGATAATGATTCTATTTTTTCATTGTGCCTTTTTAACTCATTCAAACGTTTTTCAGCTGCTTTATAATCATTAATAGCTTTAGCTATACCCGATGCACCACCAGCTAAACTACCCACGGCAGATAGCCCAGCAAGAATAGGTATCAATGGTAGAAACCCTCCCGTTTTCGGAATAGGAATAATACGAGGAATCTTTACTGTAGTGTTTGTTGCTAGTTCCTTAGCAGCTGCCATTGCCATCTTTATCGCCATATTTTTACCCTTTGGTTTTAATTTTTTAAGATGTTTATTTGTGTGAGATATGATATATTTCAATTGTTTCTTTAATCCACCACCACTTATATCTTTTGCTGCTTTGTTAATTCCTAAACCGGCTCCATATTTAACTTTCGCTATCATCGCTTTATTAACTATATGTGCTGCTATCTTTTCTTCTAAGCTGGCATCTGATGCTGTTATGCGGTTCCGCGCCATGTTCATCAGTTTTATATCAGCTTTATGCCGATCACTCAAATCAGATGATTGCTGATAGGCTATGTCGTGTTCTTTACAATATTCGTCCAACTGGTTAATGCCTTTCTTTTTGTACGATTTTGTACCTGGTCCACAATAGTTATATCCGGGTAGATGGAGTTCAAAAGGCAAATGATTAATAAACCAATTTAAGACACTGCTCTTGTTCATAATCTTTAATATACTGATTAAACTGATAAAACGTGTCTGTTTAAATAGTTATTTTATTTAAACTTATAGAATAATATTAGTCTTATCAATCCAACTATTTTCATCGACAGGTAGTCCTAGCCATTTTACAAATACTTTGTTTCCTCTTTTTTTTAGTACTTTTTCCACAAGGTATATATTCGGATGTTTTGTTTTCTGTAATTCTTGAGAATAAAATGCACCTAAAATTGGCTGACCTCTAGAATCTTCTATCAGATATGTAATCGGATTTGTTTCATTCACTTTACTAATTTTAAATAGTTCCGTCGACCAATTAGGTGTATATCCCTTTTCAAACATACTTTTGTGTTTACTTACACGCACAAAATCCCCTACTTTCAAACAACTGAATCGATTTCCAACTTTTGATTGATGTTTTTGAAATTGATATTTTTCTAAAATCTTTCTTTTATTACTTGTATCGACTTCGCACGGTTTTCGATTAATAGTACGGTGATGTGTATTGTTGTATTCATTAATTATTTTACTCAAGGTACCATCATTCCACTTGTATTTTCCTTTTAGACTGAACTCTTTGTACAGTTTTGATTTGAGTGTTCTGATAAATCTCTCAACAATTGATGCCTTTTTTGTAGTGTAAGTTGAATAATGATTTATATTAAATATACTAGTCAAATTTTTGAATTTATCGTTATAAAATTCAGTACCAAAATCAGTTTGTAAGTTTTTAGGTTTACGTCCTTTTTCTAATATTATCTTAAATGCTTTACACACATCTTCTTTTCTTTTACATTTTAATGGAATGGCCCAAGCATATTTTGAAAAAGTATCAATAACTGCCAAAATGTATTTATAACCTAAATTTTCCTTAGATACAAACTGCATATCTATCAAATCAGCTTGCCACAGGTCATCTATGTCCCTCATTTCTACTCGTCTCCGAGGAAAATTTACCCTTGCATATTTATGTATTTCGTTTATCACGTCTAACTTGCTCATTTTTATGAAAATTACCCTTAACGATGTTTTCTAATTGAGTTATTCTAGTGATTAAATTTGTAACTAGATCATTCACAGTTGTTAATTCTTTCTTGTAGTCTGAGATAGAATTATCGACATATTCTTTTGTCACACTATCATTGGCATCAACAGGAATATGCAAGTTTTTTATTATTTTATTGCTAGCATTTAAATTTCCATCACTTAATACTTTCAGAGGGCATTTATTAATAAGCACTGTATCGTCAATTTTTGGTTTTTTATATAAAGGGTGCCCGAAAATATCTACGTTCATCTTTGAGAACCAATTGAATACTAAATAACTGTTCGTAGTGCAACCATTTTTATTCTTTAATGATATCGGCTTCTTTTAACTCTTCAATTATTGATATAATCTCATTGTCGTGATTACTATTGCCAGCATGTTTTGAGGCAATTAGTAATTTTAACCTGTCAACTAATTCATTAGGATTATCCCAATATACTAAATCTATATTAGATTTATACTTTTTTAGTGTAGGTAATTTACCTCCTTGCTTCGCATTACTCTTTGACTCAAAAAATAATGGCTTTATGATTTCTCGATATTTTGTACCTTTATCACCTTTAATTTGCCTATAAGCATTATAGTCTCTCTTATGTGCATTAGTGTGATGTAAAATATCTTTGTAAACCAATTTATCTGTCTCTAAGATAATTGATAAATTAGGTTTCTTGCGTAGCAATAGTTCTTTAAGGCCAGGAGTCAATTCATATGAACGCCCGCCAATGTTGATCATTATAGATTTATCCCCAGTTAAAGCATTTTCATTTTTAGTGAATCGTACAACTGAATCTCCAATCATTAAATTTTTATCTTGTTCCTTTCGTATTCCGAACGGTATGTCCATACTGTCATATATATCTATAATATCATCCTTCTGTAACGACACATCCAAATCTGTCTGTTTTGACTTATGAACACTATCAATTTTATCTTCATTATATTCTGAATTTATTTCTAAATCTTCATTATTTAACTTATTACTCTTACTATCTTTACTTTTTGTTTGAATAGTGTTTTCAGAACCCATAAGTTCATTTGTTCCTTTATTTAACTTGTTATTTAAATTTGTAAGTTTAGGTTTATCGTTTAAAACCTTTAACGGCTCGGTTATAGGTTTAAATATTCTATTCAGCACCAAATTAGTTTGATCCTCTGCATTACGTATATGTTTTAATTTATTTCTTATAGAATTTACTGAGTGCACTAATTGTTGTTTAAGACTTTGATCCATAACACTAAATTTACGTGTGCTAGCAATAGAGTAATATTTATTTATGACTTTCTTCTTTTCCCCTCATAGTTATATAAGTATAATAGGTTTTACGAAATCTTAGTCAAATTTAATAAAAGTGTCGAATGCTTTTCTGTATCTTCCTTTGTTTATAGAACAATCTTTATTAATAACTAAAAAATCGTAAGGTTTCCTCCACACCATTGCACAGAGATCTTTAAATTTAAACCAAGACATATCTGAATTAATATGCTCATCAAATATATGTTTTAGATTGACATCATCTTGCTTGAATAAAATTAGGAAATTCGCGTTGTCACGTAACAATTGTTTAGGAATCTTAGAGTACGTTTGTGTCAAGTAGAAACAATCAAGTTGCTTATGTCTTCCCATGGCAAAATAATTACGTATGTTGGTTTGATCTTCACAGACAACGTCATCGAATATAATAATCGAGTTTGATAAAGCTTCGTTAGGATGAATAATGTTATTGTCTTCAAAAACAAAAAAATTTACTTCTGGAATGCTTTTGAGAACAACACTCAAAAATTTGTATTTTGGTTGAAATGCTGTTTTGGAATAAAGATATATATTTCTAAACTTTAGTCCATTTGTATGTAATAATAAACTAAGCATAACATTCGTTTTCCCACAGTTAGATGGCCCGCAAATGATACAACGAATAGAATTTGGCAACAGTTCGCTATGTTTTACACATAACTTGTCTTCGAGTATCTTATCTAAAGTATTTATTTCCAATGAAAGATCCTGTTTAATCAATTTCATTGTATCATTTGATTAATATATCTTGTGCAATTCTTTTTATAGGTAAACGCTAAAGAATTAAATTATAGCATTGTCTCTTTCAGTATTCCATCTTAAAAAATAAAAATATATAGAAATAATTTTGGGCCCATAATTTATTTATTTGAATCCGTCTATAAATAAACCATAAGTATTCTCAAAATAAAACAAGTGATTGTGCTCTTATTCATAATATATTGATTTGTCAATAGTATCATACGAAGTATAAATATTAAACAATCATACCTAATATAATCTGGAATCACAGAATAGCATAAAATTATGGTAATAAACCTTTTAATTCTAACATTTGTAATTTTACATTTAAATCTTAAAATTCAAAATATTGTATTGCAATGACCCCAAGGTAAGGTTTCAATTTGGTTTGAAAGTATTTGTCTTTTATCATCAGTTTTATTCAAGACTACTTTATTTACTTCTTGAGAATATAATACATGTTTAATCGATTTTATCATGTTCATTTTACTTTTGAAATTAACGTCGCTGTTTAAAGTGCTATTGTAATGTTTTAACTTTAATCGTTTTGTTACAGATTTAGATACACCTTTTGCCTTTTTAATTTGGATCTTTTTACTGTTAATACAATAAAGCTTAGCTCTCAATCCAGTGAACTCAGTGATGATTTCACCTCCAAGTTCATCTTTAAATAGACCCGGAATTTTCGCATTAACTCTAGGCATATTACAGCAATTATTCACATCAAAATTACTAGTGTCAAAATTTGTTATTTCATCTTTCATATCTTTATAAAAATCTTTGGTTTTTATAAAATATAAAAGACTATCTGTGTCAGTATAACAAAGTCGTACTTTATTTCGATATTTGTTTTTAATAAAGTCATAGTGAAATTTATATAAGTGTTGTTTTGCATATTCCAGAACCGTGAAACCGATATATATAGGTCTGTCAAGTATTATTTTTTCCGGACTCAGATGAATTGCAACTAAGTCTTCGGAGAAAACTGTAATATTTTTTAAATTAGGTTTCGCAATCAACTTTTCGGCACTAAGCTGTTTGTTAGTTTTATTGTTGTTATCATTCCACTTGGTTACTAACTTAATATTAACCTGTTTCCTCTTATTTTCAATAGTTTTTCCAAATATAGCATTATTTAGAAGCTTGAAAAAATCCTTCTCAAAATCAGATGATGATGCTTGGCGTAATCGAGTATTTAAGTCAATGTATTTTTGTAGAAAGTTTTGTTGTCTAAAAGTTAGAACACGATGAATTGTTCGTATAATAAGCCCATTCTTCAAGCATTCTTTTAAATGAACGTAATGTATCACATATTTAAATTTATCATACAAATTTGCTATTAATTTTGGGTTTTTACCTCCCGGAGGAGTGAATTTTTCTACCGCAAAAGGTAAATCACTGTGCGCATTATGTAAGTACTCAGGATATGCTAAATCCACTTCCAAAATATATCCAAAATCTGATTCATTTGATATGTTTGCAATGTCTAAGTTATCAATTTCGGTCGTGGATAACAGTCGGAAGTCAGATATAGGAAGCTTTTTAGTCATTGCATAACCATATAAGTTATTGCAGTCGAGGTATATCAAGTAAGTTGATGGTTGAGAATCATCGAAATCTGACAGATATTTATTATTAGCTACAGCGTTACGAAGAGAACACTGGGCTAATCCTCCACGTATTCCTTTTTCTAAAAATTCATATATCTCCAGGTCACTAATTAATTCTAACCGGATACCTGTATATAATAACATCGCATCCCAGGTTAAACTTGAAGCGGTGACATAATAAGCCGGATCAAGTTTATAATGTCGTAAACAAGTATTTCTAAAATTTTCAAATATATCGCAAAGAAGAAATACATCTGTTTTTAGATATAAATCTGTGTATTCATTCAAGGATTTAATAGAAAATAGATTCCATACACTTTGAGCATGTTTGTATTCATCATCATTTATATGTTCACCTTTCAAACTATTGTAAAAACAATCCTTTGAAGGAAGAGCAGTTTCTTCATATTTTTCAATAGAATCCATATACTCGTAAGGGTAAACACCTTTTTGAAGTAGCAACTTCAATTGGTCTTTGTTTTGAAATTCTCTGGATAAATTAACAAAATCTTTTTCGTGTAAATTTTTAGATAATACATCTAGGCTTGAATTGAGGAATTGAAAAGAATCTATAAATTTTATTTGAATAGGAAATGAACAACTATATTTATTTTTTAATACTTTCGTTACAGTAATATATTTCTCTTTCGATTTTGGTATTATTTTAAAATAACCGTCGTATTTTGCTAACTCCGTAATAAAAAGATGACAATCATAGCCCGCCAAGTTATGAAAAACCACAGGCACGAATGAACACACTCTATTTATTAAATTACAATAAGAATGTGCAGGGCCACGGTACTCTGAAGTGATATGGTCATGATCACGTACTTTATCATCAAGAAGTAAATTATTACAAATATAGCAATTTGTAGCATTTTCAAAGCTAATTTCTTGTTCCAATGTTAACGGTGTCATGGGTAATTTCTTAGACAATATGCGATAGATTTCTTGAATATCATCTATTAAATATTTTACAAATACTTGCACACAATCTGATCCTTTGTATGTAACATATTTATTTAATTTAGGATCATGAGAACAGCAAATATAGTAACCAAAACAAGACGGTTGGTGCATTTCATATAATCGAGTATTCTCAGATTTATTTTCGTTACACTTCATTAGAATACTTTCAAAGTCAGCATAAATAATAAAATTAATTTTTTGTTGCCTTTCATAGTTTTTAAATTGTAAATAACTATTTTTCGATGGTAATTCAGTCAATATTTCATTACAATTGTGAGAAGTATATTTTGTTTTACTGGTAAAAGTCTGTAAGCATAACTCACACAAATACATGTTACTTGTGTGATTAGTTACTTGTCGTTTTACCAGCTTCAAAAGATTTTTTATTAAACAGTAATGACCTTTACCATTCTTCTGAATGTACAGCAAATTTATATGGTTACTTTTTCTTGCTGTAGTTATATACAAAGGACCAGTTACATTATGTTTATTATCCAATCCATAAACGTTAATACTCAGTTCATTTATTTTCTCAAACATTTTAATATCTTTATATGATGGTGGAAATGACATATTACCATCTATATTTAGTACTTTTGAGTAATGTGGATACGAACTAGTTCTACAAACATTATTATTTTGTGGAAATAATGCAGCAACTATAGACCATAAAAAACAATGATTGTCATTGTTGCGTATATTTATGCAACTTTTAGTATTTTTAACTACACTCGGAAGAGCTATGTAAGAGCCACCCCTGAAAGGAGAATACTTATTTATGTTTATTTCTAGATGACTCATTGATTCGCAAGTCCAGCCAGATTCGCGATGTTGAAATTCAGATATTTTTTTTTCAAACGTATTAATTGTTTTTAAATATAATTCATGAACATCAGTACCTTTAGATATGATACTATATTTTGTGTTAAATGACTTCAGCTGTTTTTCTCCTGTTTTAGAGAGATAAAAGAAAACAAAAAGCTCGAAGTTTAATTTAACACTTTGAAATCTTTTCAAAGAGTTGTTTATAATTTTAATAACATATTTCTCGTTATCTATTAGGAACGATTCGGGTGTGAGGTACTCCTCAAAAGGACTTAATTTATAACTTATTATTCTATTTTTGAAAGCTGTTGAAATTACTTCAATGTTATTATATTTGGTATTCAATAAACAATTCGACTTATGTAAATTAGTTCTTAAGTGATATTGATATCTATTTTCAGGTATATCAACGTGACAATTTTCACATCTCACCAAGCTGACCTGACTTAGCTTTGGTGCAGGGGTGACTGTAAAAAAAACAACAACATTATACAAGTTTATTAATTTCATAACATATGTGACAATACAATTTTTCAAAAGAATATTGTGTGACGTAGTGGAATAATTTCTAATAATAGTTGCTGATAAAAGTGGGAGTGCACTTTTTATACTCTTTTCGTGTCGCAATGATGAAGTTTGTTAAGTGGCGCCATGCCTCAGTATCTTCATTCGTGCGGTTTTTAACACATATGATGGCATGACGCCATCTATTTACGGGCTGGACATTTTCGACCTCATCACATCGGTACACTTTCAGGTCGATGAAGTGCGTTCCTGTCTTACCCTCGAAAGATTGTCTTGAATGACCGTTAGCCAGTCTTCTTGTTAAATACGAAACTAAAGGCTGTATTTTTTTACCCGCAGATGTAGGTGTAGAGGTCTCTTCAGTCTCGTCATCTTCACTATCTGTGCCGAAAAGATCGTATGCAGTGATCTTTTTTGGTGGCGGTGCGATGGGATTGATGATGGACTTCATTGATTTCTTCGCAACACGCGCCGGTGTGGGACTTGATGGTTCACCGGTTTTTAATTTGTCATGTGCCCTTTTCTTGGATTTCTTTTCAGGCTCAAGCTGCGACGAAGGCTGCGGCGACTCATCTTCTGATGGGAACAACGTTTCAGCACTCTGTCGTGACCTGTAATATAAAAAAAACATAAATTAGATTATTTAGCAAGTATGTATTCAAATGTGACTAGGTATTAATATAAACTTGACAAAAATATCTTATAACACTTAATGCTTACTATTCAAGCCAGCTAATCATTTGACCGACAAAGTTACATGGTCACACCATAAAAACATATTATTATCAAAATCAATCGAATACTGGAAGTATTCTTAATATGAGTATCAGTAGAACCCGAGAATCGAACCCGGGACTATTCAAGCTAGCTAATCATTTGACCAACAAAGTTACATGTACACACATAAAACATATTAGTATCAAAATCAATCGAATACTGGAAGTATTCTTAATATGAGTATCGGTAGGACCCGAGAATCGAACCCGGGACTATTCAAGCCAGCTAATCATTTGACCAACAAAGTTACATGTACACACATAAAACATATTATTATCAAAATCAATCAAATACTGGAAGTATTCTTAATAGGTAGGATATCGTAATATAGGATAGGTATTGGTAGGACCCGAGAATCGAACCTAGGACTATATTCAAGCCAGTTAACCATTTGCCCGACAAGGTTACATAAACACAAATAACATAAGTATTATTATTATTAACAAAAATAAACCCGAGAATCGAACCCGGGACTATTCAAGCCAGCTAATCATTTGATCAACAAAGTTACATGTACACACATAAAAACACAGTATTATTATAACAATCAATTGAATACTGGAAGTATTCTTAATGTAGGTATCAGTAAGATCCGGGAATCGAACCCAGCTAACCATTAGACCGACAAGGTTACATACGCATAAATAACTTACTATAATTATAATCAATTGAATACTGCAAGTATTCTCAATTTAGGTGCCCATGAACGTACCTTGATTGCTCGAAATTATAATATCGAAGATGAGAAAAAAACAATTAAAAATAAAGAATAAATATGATATTACTTACATTTAAGTATCCACCAGATTCCTTGCTTCAGGATAACACAATGATGCTTTAACATCTCGCTTGATTGTTTAAATAAAGCAAAAATGATTTGTCATGAAATTTCCGTAAAGGTCCCTTTACACTATCACTCGCTCTATTATGAATGATGATACAAATCAATAAGCTGAGATTCACCAGATAATATCTGACAATAATAATAATTCAGTATAAAGCAGGATGGTTTTTAATCTGGCTTAAAAGGCTGAGTTTGTTGTGGGCTCTTCTCAGACTTGGGCGCGTTTGGAACCCTCATCGCTTTTGTTTTGAGTATGTAATTAATTATCACCACTACATCATCTTACAAATTAAAAAAATTGAATTATCAGTGAGCGTAACATGTTACCTATTCTGAATAAATAACTTTCATTTTTATTTAATCTTGTCTTCTTCTTGATCACACTTTCCTATTAACATTTTCATGTAAGTATAGGTACGCTAAATTATTATTCTAAAAAAATATTGTTTAAGAGTTATGAGGGGAGCAAATGAACAAAATAAGTATACTATAGTGTCGGGGGATAATGTGTAAGAGCCTTAATGTACTTATCATATTATTGCTAACAAAGCAACACTTACTTACAATGTTAGAGATGAATAGGATACCATTCATTAAGTGATTAAAGTAGGACAAAAATTTTATTGAGTAAGTTATGTGTACTCCAATAACTATAATTATTATTATCTAAAACATTGAGTTTATAATGGATGGACTAGGTTTGAGCAACCTCAATAACCTTCGCATATTGTACCGTGCTACACGATACAATAAGAATAGTTTGTATGTTTATTTGTTCGTTCGTAGGTACAAAAACAACATGCAACGTTATTCAATCGTTTTTTGCCCGATTACATAGCAACCAACTTTTTTGCATGAATACAACCTAAGACAAATCCATGATATTTCAAACTGAATGTAGCCCTACAACAACGCGCGCCAGCGCCGGCGACGCTATGTCTAGAGGGTTCGTATTTCACATTCCATTTCCAGTTAAGGAACGATCTTTGATCATTCAAACCTGCGATTTTGAACTTTATTGATAATTTAAAAAAAGTATATAAGTTACGTAAAAACTTGTGGAAATTCATTACATTGTACTGGACATCAAAACGTGATCTACAACATGTCGGTAAGACCTGATTTTTTTACTATACATAATAATTAAGAATTAAAATTTGAATAATTTTATTAGTAATCACTTTGTTTTTATTTGATAAACATGACTACCTCTTAGATTCGTTTGATTTTCAAATTGCATATTTCATAAACCTAAATTGTTACTTATTTCAGCATTCATAATAGCATTTTTATTTGTTTCAGGATTCAAATGATCCTTTTAACTTTCAACCCAATACGACCCTTACTCAACGTGTTAGTAATTATTTTCAAAGGGAAAATAATGGGTTAGATATCCCTCCTACTTTAAAAAAGAAAAAAGCCAATGTTGTGTATTCATACATAAAAGTTCCTAATAATGGAGCCAAAGTTATCAGATTGGAAATATATGACGCGGCAAAACTACGAAACACTATGTTTTGTGAATGTGATGCAAATGTCTGTGTTCAATATGTCGTCGATAGCGATAACTTACTTTTCGATGAAATCTATAATGGAGCTCACAGTTTAATAACGAAAATACAACGAAGTATGTCCTGCATTGATGTTACTAGCGATTAAAAAATAAGAGTGAAATGCGTTTTTGTGTTTATAACTAATGATACAAATTGTTTACTCAATCATTATGTAAACTTATTCGAATGCAAATAAATAAACTTTATTTATGAACTTGAATTTCATTTTGAGGGAAATAAAACTAAAGGATTGTAGTGTTGACTTGGTGTGTCTCCAACCGTAAGCTCGGTGTAACACCAGCTTGCCCTAAAACTGCTTAAGTTGCACATTACATTGTATTAATGCATTGCCTTTTATTACACGGCATACGGTCAACATGATTAAACGTTTTATTTTCTATCATCACCAAAACCATCAAAGTTTTATCTATATTCTATATTAGAGACAATTTTCTGTTCTATATCAGTTGAGTAGATTACATTGGATGATAACACGCGACTAAAGTGAACTATTTATTTATTCATAAGGAAAAAAGTCACCATGTCTTTAAATATTGGAGATTGTGTAGAAATAATTATAACTGAAAAAAGATTACACGGTCTTCATTTAGTTAAAATTATTGGATACGAACAATACGATGCCATTTTAATACCCTTAAATAAAAGTAATTCAGGTATTTATTTCAAAGTTCGATATCATGGCCAACAACTATCGGCACGAATATTAAGAGTTGAAAAACAAAAATTTGTTGATTTAATAGATGAATGCGAATAAGCTAAATATTCATAATTCGTTTTATTAATTCACATTTTTAGTATACAAGTGTATAGTCTAGCATAAGAGTATATGCAATACACAGTATTTTAAATATACCTAACCTAGTAGACATTCAGTATGTCATGCCCTCGAGTATATTTTCCACCATTACCCATTGTTTAGTACTTATAATAGTCATTAGTATTCATGCATTCAGAGTGAAGTAGCTATTCAGTATTCATCTATTTGAATGAAGTATCTATTCAGTATTCATGCATTCGAATGAAGTATCTATTCAGTATTCATCCATCCGAATGAAGTATCTATTCAGTATTCATGCATTCAAATGAAGTATCTATTCAGTATTCATCCATTTAAATAAAGTATCTATTCAGTATTCATGCATTCGAATGAAGCATCTATTCAGTATTCATGCATTCGAATGAAGTATCTATTCAGCATTCATGCATTCGAATGAAGTATCTATTCAGTATTCATCCATTTGAATGAAGTATCTATTCAGTATTCATGCATTCGAATGAAGTATCTATTCAGTATTCATGCATTCGAATGTAGTATCTATTCAATATTCATGCATTCGAATGAAGTATCTATTCAGTTTTCATTCATTCGAATGAAGTAACTATTCAGTATGCATGCATTCGAATGAAGTATCTATTCAGTATTCATCCATTCGATGAAGTATCAGTATTCAAGTACTCGATTATATCCATTATTCAGTATTCAAATATATCCATTATTCAGTATTCAAGTATTCAAATATATCCATTATTCAGTATTCAAGTATTCAAATATACCCATTATTCAGTATTTAAATATGGTATCATTCCCTATTCAAGCATTCGAATACTACCATTTTCAGTATTCAAAATGTAGGAATTGGATTATCTGGATTAGGGATCATTCGAATGAATGAATGATCCCTGATCCAGATAAGCCAATTCCTATCTACTGTAGAAGCAATGGATTTTTTTCCGGTATCTTAAAATAATATTACCTATTATGAAAGTAAACCTCAATTTAAGTATAAAAGAAGAATTTGTCAAAGTAAACAGAACGTTATATCACCGGGTAGTGAAGACTACGCTTAAACACCTACCATAAATTTTCTCTCACGTCTCCCCGTAGTAGGGCGGGTACACACTGACGAATACATATCATGCTATTGTTCGATATATTGACCTATTCGAGCCGTGACCGCAAAATCTATTGCCTTTTAATGCTAAACTGTTTAAAGGAAAGTGAGATTTACTAGTCGTTTAAATATGGTGTACATACAAGTGCTTCTAAAGTAACTTTTCTATAACGAAATTGCAATCACACATTACGTCACATATTATGTGGTTTTTCGGATATTTTAACTTTCGCATTTGAATCGATTATAATTAATTCTTAATTTATAACTTAGGTATTTTCTCATAGTCCTTAGGTTAGCTATTATATTATATTTTATATTTTACTGTACGACTTATGTTTATGTTAATGCACGCTGTGACTGCCCGTAAGTGGAGTTGCATAAGAGCCCTAGAATTTAAGGAACAACATGTATAATTTAAATGTGTAACTCTGTGGGCGGTACTACAGTAAATAAATAAATAAATAAATCGATCTCACCTCAAAAGCTTGCTCAATATACCTATAGTACCTACGCGAGAGGTCGAGATGGCAATCGGGGTGGGGACGCCCCGCACACCCGCACAGCCCCCGTGCTAATCCTGTGCGGGATATCATTATCTCAAGATATTGCCGTTCTATTTCTGAGCAAGGGTCTCCTCTCAGAATGAGAAGTTTGGCTATAGTTCACCAAGCTGGCCAAGTGCGGATTGGCAGACTTCACACACCTTTAAGAACATTATGGAGAACTAGCAACTACCGCAAGGCCTCGTCAAGGGCTGCATCTGTCGTTGTTAAATTCCTTTGGGCACGTCCCAAGCGATTTGCTTCCGAGTTTCTAATCCAAACAGCTAGGATATAGAACGCCCTTCCCGCATTAGTTATCCCCTCCTTTTAAAATGGGCAGCTTTAAACCAAAACAAACACGCCCCATCTTAGGCTGCATCATCACTTGCCAGCAGGACTGATTCCAGCGAAACTATATAAATATATAGAATATATAGAACTACTATAAATTAAAAAAAAAAAACTCTGGCGCATGCAGATTACCTCACCTCACGATGTTTTCCTTGTAGCGGACTGTACCTACATTTATTCAGAGATCACAGGCGTAAGGCGACAGATCGTCTCAATGAAACTATGAATGAACGTATAGTATCATAGTATTATACAATACACATATAAATGATATAATACGTTACACAACCATTGATTAGACATGGAGAAGTTAAAGGTCGTAGCTGACTTACACGACTCCGCTCCAATCTAACCAAAGTATGAGCATTCAAATATGGACTTAACATCGTGCTCTGGATATGCACTTTAGAGTAACAATACAAAATAGCGCGGTATGCGAGTTTACCGCAACCTTGCCACTCAATAGTTGACGTCTTGCGTACTGCACACTTCAAGAGGGCGGTCCGCGTGCTGTGAGCACGGTGTCTGCTCGCTTGAAGCGTTCTAACCCCCCCGTCCACACACTACCCGTGGGGAAGAAGCGAGGAACGGAGGCAGAGACGTCTCAGAGACTTAGTACTCGCATGTTCCTCGTTCATACCCATCGCTCCCTATTTTGTCAGTAAGTAAGCAATAGCACGCACGCTGCCACAGTTTCGACGTCCATCGCGTTGCAAAGGCAAGCGGCCTAGTGCGGTGGCGTCACGATTATTTGCGCGAATAGAGCAGTGTATGGACGCACAGTAACCGTCAGCGGCAGCGAGTAGCCTGCTAGCTGTAGACGCGGAGTCAGTAAGTTATCTGCTAGCTGTATGCTGGTGGTGTTGTACAGGAGCTGTGTTGCAGCGGTGTCGTGTAAGTGGGATACAACCTTTAAGATTTAAGACACGGTGTTATGCTAATTTGATGTTAATGAACGTTTGGTAATATTTTATTGAAGTCCGCATCGGATGTGCTACTTTTTTATAAAGCTACTAAATTATGATATTAAAAAGCTCTGTAGAAGAACCAGAGTAACCGACATAGCTTAACATGTTGCGAAGCTGAAGTGGCAATGGGCGGGGCACATAATTCGAAGTTTCGATATAGTTGGGGCTATAATGACCCCCCATTAAGTATACAAACTAGTTTTTTTTTAAAGTCAAATACAAGTTAGCCTTTGATTTTGGCAATCTCACCTGGTGGTAAGTGATTATGCAGTTTAAGATGGAATCGGGATAACCTGGAAAGGGTATGGGAGATTTTATTAAACCCATACCCCTTTGGTTTCTGCGCGGCATCGTACCGGAACGCTTAATCGCTTACCGGCACGGCTTTGCCGGTAGGGGGTAATTAGCCACGGCCGAAGCCTCCTACCAGACAAACAAGACTACTACATATTCTAATAAGTCGCATGAAGGTGCTGGATCCAGGCGGCGCAAGATCGCGGCGAGAGGAAATACAAGAGACCTACGAGTAGGTATGTCCTGCATTATCAAAAGGATCCAGTTCTCTGGCACTATATTGTGGCCTTTCGAGTTACCGTCAAAGTTGAGTCAAAGTACACAGGTAGGTATAATCTCAATTATATATGAAAGAAAAAGGTGACTGACTGACTGATTGACTGATCTATCAACACATAGCTCAAACTACTAAACGGATCAGGCTGTGGCATGCAAATAACTATTAAATTAATTAAATTAAAATGTATTAAAATCTCATATTAATAGTATTAATATGACATAGATATCCGCTAAGAAAGGATTTTTGAAAATTCAACCCCTAAGGAGGAAAAATAGGGGTTTAGAAATTTTGTAATCCACGCGGACGAAGTCGCGAGTATAAGTTACTTGAAGCAAAAACAAGCAAAGAAAGTCATATTGTTATCCAATAGAGTAAATATGTGAAGCTCCCATACGTTAATTCTTTTGTTGATCATAGCCAGGTCACACCATGATTTGTGGAAACCATTTTGGATAATAAACACAATTACCAGGCTGTGGAAAAGTTAGGGAGCCATTAGATGTAATTTCACCATTTTCTTTGCTTTGTATTTGTTCTTTGTTGTTGTGACCCATTGACTTATTTTCCTGTTCTTTATAATTTTCAAAATTACATACATAGTACTTGCCAATTTTTAATATGTACTTGTAGTTGTTGAATAAACCGCTTTACAATAAAATATTAGAGTAACAAGTGTAAATTAAAAATTTATAACACCCCCGACAAGTGAAGGTTACAGTAACTAGAAAAGAGCTGATAACTTTCAAACGGCTGAACCGATTTTCTTGGATTATAGCTAAGAACACTCTCGATCAAGCCACCTTTAAAACAAAAGAAACAAAATTAAAAACGGTTCATTCGTTTAGGCGCTACGATGCCACATACAGATACACAGATACACAGATACACAGACACACATATACACAGATACACACGTTAAACTTATAACATCCCTCTTTTTGGGTCGGGGGTTAAAAATGATTTTCTGTCGCTTGGTATATTTTTATGTTGTTGTACTTACATTTATATTCATGAGCTTAAAATTTTCTCCGCTTTCATTTGACATGCCCTCGATACAATAGCAAAAAAAATTTTTGGAGACCTCCACTTTTTTTATGTAACATCAGTTAGGTCAATTTTTTTCGTATAAAATATAGCGTATGTCACCTGGACCTTTACAACGAATCAATTAAGACCTCATTTATCAAAACCGGTCCAGTAGTTTAGACACTAAAGCGGAACACACAGAATTTGGATACAAACGTAGATATATAGACTGCTAAAATCAAAACCCTTCCTTTTGGCTTTGCCGCAGTCGGGTAAAAAAGAATAACTGTAATAGCCGGTCTCAAGTAGGAGAGGATATTCATGTTCAGTAGTGGGCTGGCGTTACTTTTCTTAGACTTTTCTTAGATTTTCTCATCTATGGAATTTGTTGGAACGCGCTTGTTTATAAAATACAAGTTACAAAACTGTGAAATAAAATTCTGATGTGTTAGATACATCAGGCGTCAAGCGACTAACTTTGAATAAAAACTTCCGTCTTTCTTTTTAAAATCTGCTAAAATATAAAAAAAAATAACATGGCCAATGAACACAATATGTAACTTAATTTTTCTATACTGAATAGAGCTGAAATATGTATCTAAGTAGTGATGTAAGTACCCAAGATCCAAATACTGTCTATGTGCTATGTAGTTAGTATTTTCTTACAACACACAGAGCAAAAGAAAGGCTTTCACGGCAAACTTTTTCTTTCTTCAACGTTGTCTTAAGAATTGTGTAGGCGCTATTATACCTACTGTATACTGCCTCTCTAGGTATAGATACAAATACTTATAAAGAAACTTGTCCTGACTGACTGACTGACTGCTCTACCTACGCACAACCTAAACCACTGGGGTTAGAAACTCGAAATTTTGACAGCAGGTTCCTTTTAGGACGTGCCCTCAGTAAGGAAGGATTTTTAGAAATTGAGGAGGTATGATAAAATGTGATGCGGGATTTTTGGAACATTAGTCGAGTGAAATTATTAGTTTAGGAGCTACGGTGCCACATACAGATACACAAACACACACATACACAGATACATAGATACACAGACACACAGATACACACGTCAAACAATATAACACCCCTCTTTTTGGGTCGGGGGTTAAAAATATTACCTTCTGCATAGTTGCGTGACCGACATTCGGTTCGAAAACAGTATAAGAAGATTATGTTTTGTAATTGTACAAAAACAAAGCAATAAAATTATAATCTTTTATGTTTCGTGGTTGACTCATTGTTGAAAGCTGGATTCATAACTTAGGTATACAAAATTGTCTTCGGTCCGGACAATTTCTCCTGAATTTGCATACCGTACAGAAAAATCCTATCTTACCGAAATGTGCAGAATGGTTTTGAGGATGTTTATTACATACTAGCCCGATCCGTCCAGTAAGTAGTTTGAGCTGTGCGTTGATAGAACAGACAGTCAGTCAGTCAGGCAGGCAGTCAGTCAGTCATCTTTTCCTTTTATATAATTAGATTTTCGGGGGAATGTATTGTATATTTATCTCATTACAATCAATGATATAAAAAACTCGTCGTGGTCCAGTGCATATTATCAGAACATACAGCTCAGCGTTGGAAGACCCCAACTTAGTGAACAGACGACATCAAACGAGTCGTAGGGAGCCACTGAATTTAGGCGGCTCAAGACCGTAGCGTATTCAAGTCCCATTGGATGTCTATTGGTGATGATGATGATGGTGGTGATCAATCAATTCGATAAACTTTGCATTTTACATTTTCCACATAGGCTTCGAAAGCGTATTTATACCTACTATATACTAAACAATCTGCCCAAGATTCAATTGAAAGTAAAATGAACGAAAATGAAAGTTTGGTCTCAATAGTAAGTTGTGAAGATGATTCTCAAAATTCATATCGCACGGTGTTGTTTAAGTGTTACGATTTTCAGCTAATCGCGATAATTGTTTACTTATTTTATTTTCAATTTATTTTTAACCCCCGACCCAAAAAGTGGGGTGTTATAAGTTTGACGTGTGTATCTGTGTGTCTGTGTATCTGTGTATCTGTCTGTGGCATCGTAGCGCCTAAACGAATGAACCGATTTTAATTTACTTTTTTTTGTTTGAAAGGTGGCTTGATCGAGAGTGTTCTTAGCTATAATCCAAAAAAATTGGTTCAGCCGTTTAAAAGTTATCAGCTATTTTCTAGTTTTCTTGTAGAAAAGAAGGTTAGATAACCCTTAGGTTCATAATATTCAAGTGTCAATTGATAAATGTCAAGCTGTCAAGATGGACGTTGCCTAGATATACATAATTATTTATTTAAAAATGATTTGTCGGGGGTGTTGAAAATTTTTAATTTACACTTGTTTATATACACTAATATTAATATTATGATACTTACGCTACGTTTTGTAGCGCTGTGCACTAACAACCGCAATATACTGGCTAAGTCACGAGTATCGTATACTTACTATTATAATAGAGCTCGTTTAACCTCAAGTCACGTAACGCTTATGCGTGACAAGTACTCCTATTATCGTTTTGTACTAAAAATACCAAAAATATCACAGACAGTGGTAAAATACGGTATAATTCATTTTTTACCGCCGAGTTTCTTGCTGGTTCTTTTCTGTAGGAACGGCATTCCGGACGAGTGCTAAATTATTTTGACGATTCAAAAGCACTTGTAAAAGTTTATTTGAATAAAGATATGTTCTATTCTATTCTGTTCACCAAATATAGCAAATGGCATAATATCGGCCATAAATCTCTACTCGCCATAAGAACATTTAGACTAAATCTTGTGGCGAACTCTAACCGGAAAATACGACGATATTGGAAGACCTCGCGCGGAAATATCAAGCGAATGCCACTAGAGTCTAGATTCAAGAAGCGCCATAGTAATGTTTTGCGATCTTTGCAAAAGATCTTTGTGAATATTAAGATATAAATGGGATGTGTAATCTGAGAAGTGTAATATCATTTTAATTGCATACAACTTTCACAGTCAACGAAGAAATTTGACAGATTCTAAGGCCACGGTTTTTATTCGAAATGACCTATCTAGTGTGTAGTAGATAGAAATCGTTGCAAGCGGCAAAAGATCATGTTTAGCGATCCAAGAGACCTTTGTCGAGTAGTGGAGTGTGGACGAATATCGTCAAACAATCACAGTACTCAATGTCGTAATGGTTGCAAAGACTTATCGTATCGTATAGTCTAAAGTTTCACGACAATTTCTCAAAGATTTTATAACCATCTGCGAGTTTAACTTTGGCACGTGTTTTACAAGCATCACCGTAAGACATAAATGGGGCGTGTAATCTAAGAAAAGTGATATCACTTTAATTGCATACAACTTTCACAGTTATGAAGAGTTTTGTATACAAAACGAGTTGGATACTTTTAGAAATAATGTAAGCTTGAAAACCATTTAAGGCTATCCTTGCCAACGATCCCCCGTCGATTTCCTACGTATGATATTATTGTTCTTATCTCTATCTGCCCTGGTTCGTGCATTCTCGGTTCCTAGATCGGTACATTTGTGATAACCAAATTTCAAATTGCTGTGATTGGCTGAATTTACCATGTTCTTGCTGCGACAGTGAGTTTGAGCCACTAGCGGAACAATGTTAGCCGGTCAGAAATGATTGCAATTAGTCAACCTGTTTGACGTCCGTGTTCTGTTTTCGATTACAAAAAAGGAAAAATTGTTGTTGCAATCATCAATTTTAGCAAATAGTGAAAGAGAGTCGGCCAATCAGAGGTCACAACTACCGTCACACTTTCTGTCACACTATGGCAGTAGGCATACCGAGTAATGAAAACAATTTTTCATTCTGTCTAGGTCGAAGTAGGGTTGCCACCTGGCTCTTTTTGATTTACAGGCTACCACCATCAAAAATACGGGGTTTAGATTTGAAGAAATTTGAAAATTTGAAGTTTTTGAAGAAATAGGCGGTGGTTCTCTCTGAAATGCATGGAAAGCCTATTTAGATATTTCAGTTTATTTATAAGTTTTGTATTTTTTCTCTGTATGTTGCCGTATCTTGATTGGTGAACTGTGTTTGCAATGTGGTTTTAAATAAAAGATTTATTTATTTAAATAGCTTTTAAAAACTCTTAGTGTTGTAAAGCAAAATGTTATACATTTCATGCATACAATCTTCTCATTTCAACTTAAAATTACACTTAATTTGTAATTCCACCTTCACAGTATCAATACTATGGCCGTAGCCAGGAATCGATTGCGGGAGAGGTTTTATTAGGGCCGGAACTGAATCCTGTCATGAGGAAAAAAACATTCGCTCAACTTTATGGGCTAATTACCTGGTTAGTGGAATTTCGCCTTTCAATTTGACAGTGAGATAAAATACAACAATAAAAAAGCGCGAGCGCAGTGAGCGTAAGTGTTTTTGGTTCAATACAGAAAAAATTAAAGTGAAAGGGAAACGAGTGTAGCCATAGCAAGATTTTATTTTTAAAGCTTCCTATCCATACTAATATTACGAATACGACAGTATATCTATTTGCCTATCTATTTGTTACCCTTTCACGGTCCATCTTCTTTACCAAAATTTTGGTACTTACTATTCAGAGGTAACTTGCATCCCAGACATTTTTTTTAGGCGGCTTTTTAGCCCGGAAAATCCCCCACGGAATTTTTAAAAATCTAAATTCATGCAAACGAAATTGCGGGGTTTACACCAAGTAATAGAAATTCAAAGCGCGAGTGAAGTGAGCGCGAAATGTTTGATATATTTCCAAAAAAAAATTGGTAAGCAAATGCAAGAAATAGTGTAAGTATTATTTTAGGCTTAGGTTTTTGACGGCTTCCCAGGCGCAGTCGCCATTTCAAAATTTCTGGTCTGGTGGGAGGCTTCGGTCATGGCTAGTTATATGGTTAGTATGGCCCTAACGGCCAAGAAATTAGACTGCATCATCACTTACCACTAGAATAGATTAAAGTCACGGGCTAACTTGTATAAAAAAAGGCTTACATCCTCAAACCAAGCCCCGCCGCCTTGGCTACGACCATGATCAATATCGAGTGGGTTTCGGCTACGCATTGCCGCAAAAGGAAAATATTCTTTCTACTGGACATAACGTCAGTGTTTGATTTCGCCAGCCAGCTCCTACTGAATTTGTAAAAAACCGGCCAAGTGCGAGTCA
Organism: Maniola jurtina; assembly: GCF_905333055.1. NCBI lineage: Eukaryota > Metazoa > Arthropoda > Insecta > Lepidoptera > Nymphalidae > Maniola > Maniola jurtina. Next base: position 3,229,193 of record NC_060052.1, on the reverse strand, counting down.
GACCCACGCACCGAGGGTTCCGTATTCGGGTATTTTTTCCGACATTTTACTCGAGAAATCAAAAACTGTTATGCATTAAAAAAATATGCATAAAAATAAATAAAAATCTGTTTTAGAATGAACAGGTAAAGCCCTTTCATATGATAACCCATTTGATATATGTAGTTATCTTACTTTGAAAATTGAAAATACTAATATTTGTTCATGAACACATGACAGACGGATAGAAGGACAAATGGACAGACGGACAGACGGAAAGACTGACAGACTGACAGACAACGAAGTGATCCTATAAGAGTTTTTTTTTGCTTTTGAGTTACGGAACCCTAAAAATATTTAGTTTTATTTGCCCCGTATTTTATTTTCATAATTACAGGTTTCTGTATCCTGAAATACGGGGTAACCAGTAAAATACGGGGCCTCTGGCAACCCTATTCGGAAAACACTGTCACATTCAAGTTAATGTCAAATATTTTGTTTTCAATTACAGAAAGCTGCATCAATCATTATTACAATATTTTCTTTGTTGTGATTGGCTGAATTTTTGAGTTTCAGCCAATAAACAGACTATTTGCCAATTAAACGTCATAACAATATAAATGCCAGAAAGTTTACCCAAATAAAACAAACTTAATGAGAACCTAGTGAGAATGCAAACGGCACACAATTTATAATACATATTATGTTAGTCGTATATAATAGATATTATAGTAGTCGTTCACTTTGGTAATAGTCAGATTGTCATCAGTAAAATTGATATTGGTCGATGTATCGTAAATTATTGTTTCGGTGACAAATATTTTTATTATCTATTTATCTTTGAACAGAATGGAATAGAATGAAATGGAATGGAATACAATGATAAATTTTTATTCCTGTAAACTTTTAGGTAAACTTCAAAGTGTTTTTGGATGGTCAGAAAAATTTACCACTGGTTCGGAATGCCGATCCTACGTTTTCTAGGGTTTCGTACCTCAAAATGAAAAACGGAACTCTTATAGGATCACTTTGTTGTCTATCTCTCTGTCTGTCGTGTGTGTCAAGAAAACCTCTAGGGTACTTCCCGTTGGCTCAAAACCATGAAATTTGGCAGGTAACCTAACTGCGTAATTTTGGGTAGTTTTTTTAATCGATAAAGAAAGTTTGCGACATTGTTCAATAAAAAATTTGGATTCCAACTTCTCAATCCTGATGTTGCAGGGGACCTGACTACTAAAGCTAATGGGATTTAAAAAGTGTCGATTATTAATTGATATTGAAGGTATCTATACCAAGTAAACACTTTGTCGTTGACCTCAACCCTGATGCTGTAAGAAATTGCATTCCTAAATCCTGGTGATCCCTCGGGATTTGAAAAGCATCATCCGTTTAAATATTCTTACGTGATACAGAAACAAGTTGCATCCCGGGGACGGGCTATTAGGGAGAGGCAACTTTTGTTCTGGGAAATGAAAGGATCGGGATTTTTAAAAACCTAAATCCACGCGAGCGAAGCTGCGGGCATTAGCTAGTTGTAAATATATTTAGAAGCTACTATAAGATAATAGATAAGGTACTTATTTCCTTATATTTTTATTGTATGGCAGCGCGCGGTTTTAAATTATAAATTGCACGTCCTGTCCTTTTCTGTAATACATTTTTTTTCTCAATATCTACCGCTTTATCTCATAGCAAGAGTCCGTAAGACATAATACAGTGAAAATAGGCAAAATATACAATTTTTGCAGTTTCCACGTCAGTACCTGTCGAATTTTTCTAACAGTGTAAGCAGCAGAGCTGAGTTTACCATCAAGTGTTGATATGTGGGTGTTCCATAGAAGCTTTGCATCTAACATTATACCGAGAAACACGGGGTTCTCCTTTATTTTCAACATATGATTATTTATCAATGAATTTATGTCATTTAAGGTCCTGGTATTGGGCAGTGTGAATTCAACACACTTAGATTTCTTTGCATTTGGAAGTAAATTGTTAGCAATAAATCAGAGAGTGACCTGTGATATGGCATTACATATAGTATACATTGTCAAAAATTATAATATTAAAGCTGTGCGTATTGCGTGAGGAATAGGTTGCAAGAGAGTTGCAACTTGCAGGGTTTGATGCATGCGCTATTGCCAGCAAACATGAGACATATTTTTATCTACAGGCAACGTCTGAGTAGGTAACGCATACGTCTAACGCAAGTTGAAATGTACCAGTGTATTTAGTTAGACCTATCGACAAGTTTGGAGTTGGGTGCAGTTTAAATGTGGCCCGTGTGTTTAGACTGTCAGTTTCTGTCAGTTTCACGTGTCGTCCCCCGCACTTCACCACCCCGCTTGCACAAATCGAGACAGCACGAAATTTTCAAGATTTCTGGGTGTAATTTCTGGTTTACGTAGTTCCCACATAATTATAACAATATAAAATATATAACGATAATTTTTTTACTACATAATATTCATTAAATTTTCTAGGTCTGTGGTTTTTCCAAATTTCATTAAATTGCTTCGTTGTCTAGAAAAACGAGCACAAAGTTGGGCCTTTTTTTAAAGTAAAATACAAATCTTTGAGCCCCTGTAATTTTAAAACTACATATTTTTAGAAAAATCTAAAACACCACAGACACAGATATTAGTTTCTAGACTATGTCTGCAAAATTTCATGGACTTTGGTTGCTTAATATTCAAATGAAATGGGAACTACGATTGTATGGAGTAAGTGACGGAGAGAGCCCTGTTAACAGGGCTCTCTCCGTCACTCGTTTCATACAATCGTAGTTCCAATTTCATTTGAATATTAAGCAACCAAAGTCCATGAAATTTTGCAGACATATTGTAAAAACTAATATCTGTGTCTGTGGTCTTTTAGATTTTTCTAAAAATATGCAGTTTTAAAATTACAGGAGCACAAAGATTTGTATAAAATTTTTTAAGACCGCGTAACTTTGAAACCGAATATTTTAACAGAAATCTGGAAAACTACAGACATTAGTTTCTGGAATATGTCTGCAAAATTTCATGGACTTTGGTTGCTTAATATTCAAATGAAATTGGAACTACGATTGTATGAAACGAGTGACGGAGAGAGCCCTGTTAAGTTTTTATGACAATAACATTATCACAACAATAAATTGTGGTAATAATAACAATGAATATCTGACTGAGTTTGTTGAAGGCTCTTCTCAGACCTGGGCGCGTTTGGAACCTTCGTGCTTTGAACCCAACCTTTGAACTTGTCGTTCAAAGTTTCCATAAAACGTCTAAATGTCTAAGGTTGGAACTGGGAATCCACAAACAGAAAGAAACCGATAGAAATTAAACAGAAAATTATCTCTACTCATGGTCTTCCATTATTTTCTAAATTACTGACCGCGTAGTAATGCGCGTCCGTTCTAAATAATAACCCATTAAAGCTATTAAACTGATAAATCATTATTAACGATTAATGGGAAAGTCCATCTTCACATGAACACCCGTACGATGCCTTGTAGAAACTGTATAGGGGGGTGTTGGTCTATTTAAACTGATTAAACCTCAAAGAATGGTTTAGGCCGTAATGAAACTAAAGGAGTATGGGTTTAATGAAAACTGCCATGTACCCCTTTCAGGTTAACCCGTTTCCATCTTAGACTGCATCATCACTTACCACCAGGTGAGAGTACAGTCAAGGGCTAACTTATATTTGTATTTAAAAAATATACCTACTATTCAAATATGTATAATAGTAGCTAGATCAGACCCCAATAAAAGCTGTTTCAATTTTATAACGTTATATTCTTTAGGTCGTTATAATTTAAATTTGAATGCTAATGACGAAGATCAAGTTATGTTCTTACTCAATAGTACAAAAAATATAATATAATAATTTGTAACAATTGTAATCTATAATCAATTCGTCACCATCATCATTTCAACCCATTTTTCTAAATATATTACGCGACAGATCGAGATGGCAATCGTGGTATAATCGTGGTATTGTGTCTCAAAAAATCCTCTCGTCACTCCCCATTGTAACACAGTCTTCTACAGCAAATCTTTCACCGTACTAGCCACCCATCTTTGGAACTCACTTCCTGAGAATATTAGAGAGAATTGCCGCTCAGTACATTCATTCAAATACAGAGTGAAGCAGTATTACCTATCATTACAATAGAGTATATATATATTATATTTATTCGTATTTGACATGTTTTCCTCTCTCGACTATCTTGGTCGGTTCAAATAAATACCCCGTCCCGCCACACGCAGGAAAAAAGGTATTTATGTCCCCATGTTTAAATTATAAAACCTACGCTACTACTACAACTTTTTTTTTTTTTTTTTTTTTTTTACTATTTATATACTCATACACATACATACATAATACCATATTTAAATTATAAAACCTACTATATTATGCATAACTATTTATTATTATATTATTATTGTATGTATTTTATTTTGGTATTTATTGGAAGATATTTGTGTAAATATTATTGTGTAGCACTTGTATTAACCATTTTATAAATCTAGTACCATGGGACCTATTCCACGTATTTATGCACCTTACTCACAACCTGTACGGGGAAGCTGGAAGAAATCTCTGTTTAGAGATAAGCATTTCCTTTGTACATAGCTTAATTTATCTTAACTTTGTAACTACAATTTTGGTACATGAAAATAAATATATATATATATATATATATATATATAAGGCGAGGACGCCCTGTGAGGGTTAGACCATAGTTCATCACGCTGATCTAGTGCAGTTTAGCCACCGAGGTTGGTTGGTTCTACATTGCTGCTTCACTGGGTGATATTAAAATATCTTTTGTAGAAAACTCTGAAAATAAATTTTTGTAGAAAAATCTGTAAATGGATTAAAAAATTAACTCGGTGGCTATCATTCAGTGTTAGACACTCAGTAAGCGAATCAATCAATAAAGACCAACGCGCGACGTCTTAATTCGTCTAGGTTATAACAACTTACTTTTCACCAAAGTCAAAGTCAAAATCATTTATTCAAAGTAGGTACAATTGTACTCCTTTTGATGGTCGAAATTGGTACGCTATAATGGTGATAATTAATTACGTAATTTAAACTAAAGCTACGAGGGTTCCTAACGCGCCCAAATCTGAGAGTCACCAAGTATCAAGTTTCAATGAATAAAGCCTATACCGAGAAATCTGCAAATCTTATTTCTGTATCTTGAGCTTAACTTGAATTAGCTCGTTCAAGGCCTCTGCCCTTCAATAAGCTATTAAATACTCAGTTGCATGTTCCTTCGTACATAAATCGATACGAGAAAGTGGTTTCTAATGTCATATACCTATTATACTCGCGACTTTACTTGAATTAGCTTAGCGTCTTATCTATGAAAACATCGCGATTAGGCTAAAGAGAAGGTCTTATGTTACCATCTGGTGCTGCGCTTAGCGATGCGGTTTTGCTGGGAAGCTACGGCCATGGCTAGTTACCATCCTACCGGGAAAACTGCATCGCCAAAAAAATTTAGCGTTATCAAATGTGTAGCGTTATCAATTATCAAATGTTAGTGATAATAAGCAGGACCGATGGCGCCAAATTCAGACCTCTAAAGTCGTTCACCCATGCAGATACCGGCTTGAATCAACGTTGGTTAACAATCGCAATCCAATGCCGCGTAGAAACCGATTTGGGCCATATGACTTTAATAAAAAGGTCCATACCGCCGCCATAAGTTAGCCGGCGTCTTTTTAAACTGCATCATCACTTACCATCAGGTGAGAAATTCAAAAAAGTTTCAGTTTAGGTACTATATTTTACTAGCGACACGCCCCGGCTCCGCACGGGTAACTTACGCTATATATAACTTACTACTATATTTTGTAGGGATCTCTTTCGAAAACAAAATATAGCCTACTGGCCTACTAATAGGTACCTACTGTTGTTTAAAAATATCTATGTATCTACCATTTGCGATTTGATAAAGAAAAATCGTCCCTTCCTTTCTAATTATATTTGGAGAAGATACAATAGTACAATAGGTGAGAGTTTCCCAAAGGTTTTATTAAATTACCTGTTATTATTAACTTCTGTTCGGGTGTACCTACCTACCGAAGTTTTTAATAATATGTCATTATTTTAGAAAATTACACACGAAAATGCTGACGAACGAGTGTCAGCCGGCACTATACCTAATATATATACATAGAGGGGTCTCTCCGTCACTCGCTTCATACAAACGTAGTTCCAATTTCAATTGAATACTAAGCAACCAGTGTCCATGAAATTTTGCAGACATATTCTAGAAACTAATATCTACGTCGGTGGTTTTCCAGATTTCTGTTAAAATATTCGGTTTCAAAGTTACGCGGTCTTAAAAATTTACATACAAATCTTTGAGCCCCAGTAATTTTAAAACTACATATTCTTAGAAAAATCTGAAACACCACAGACACAGATATTAGTTTCTAGAATATGTCTGCAAAATTTCATGGACTTTGGTTGCTTAATATTCAAATGAAATGAGAACTACAATTGTATGAAGCGAGTGACGGAGAGAGCCCTGTTAATAGTGCTTTTATAGGTAACCTGTATACCAGCCTCATCGTTAGACACTTGATTAAAAATCGAAAACTATACCAATTTGCGACAATTACTAACAAAACACTAACAGTCTTATTCAAAAAAATCCCTTAACATAGGTTTAAAACGTTCATTAGCTAAAATGCGCATTAGGCCTATTAAACGTTTCATAACTTTCTTTATTCATAAAGGTTCAATAAACCTCTCACAACTAAATTCTCGCTATAGGCTAGTTTCGCTTTGTTATGTTGTCGTTCTGATGAATTCATAGACAAAATTGCAAAAAAACTGGGCTCTACACAGAAAAGTGACGCAGGTGTGACATTTGTTTTCGAATTTCGGTCAATTGTCTGAGTTCTGGAGGATAGTTAGGTATTATCGTTCGGAGTTTTGTTCCGATTTATTTAATTATAAAAATGGAATCAGGAAGGAATTTAGAAATTAGCGTTAGATTTTATTATACTATTTAAAAAAAAAAAGATGTATTAGGTAACAGTATGTATTAGAATTTAGATACAGTACCTGGACAATCATGGAATAAAATCCTTTTTTTTTTAAATTGAAAATATTACAATAAAACTTAAAGCTAGCTTTATCTAATTACTATACAAATCATGCCCGTGTGGAATGGTGCCAAGAATACTGGCTGTATTTCCACGCTTGACAGCCACGCTGATCCGTTGCGCAAAAAATGAGCCAGCCCTTTTTTTACCCAAATCCTTCTCGGTTTATGTAGTTAGGTACTGAGCTGCATCACCGCCATATTTCTTACGTTAGAAGAAATCACATACCTATGTAAAAGAATGATTACATGAAAAGAAACTTCGAAATTAGGTAGAAACTTTTAGGTACCTACTTCACGACGTCCGTCCCTAGCATCTTATGGCAGTTAAAACTTGCAACTCTAGTTAATTACCACAGCCTCTCGAATCCAGAATAAATAACGTACAAATAATAATTACAATGCAATGACACTAGAATCAACCAAAACAAAATAACCTCACTTCCAAACAAATTATCAGCTGTTAAGACAAGACGGCGGCCATCTTGTTCTTTAATAAGGGTTTATAGTAGGGTTCAGCCTGTTATAAGTTATGGAGCCGTTATTGAACACTTTTAGCACTATTGAACGTTTATGAATCATGTTTTTGAGAACTTTGCTTATAACAAGCTAATAAAGCTTCTACAAATTTTTATGAATAAGACTGTAACACTTTTCGCCAAAATGCTCAAAGATTTACTAAAAATTAGTTGAAAAACCAATTTTCATAAAATTTAAATTTAACTCATACGTTAGTATTTAGTAATTCTCTAAAAGTCTAGTTGCGAACACATGCCAATAGCAAGTAGTACAAGTGTAAATTAAAATTTATAACACCCCCGACAAGTGTAGGTTACAGTAACGAGAAAAGAGCTGATAACTTTCAAACGGCTGAACCGATTTTTTTAGATTATAGCTAAGAACACTCTCGATCAAGCCACCTTTCAAACAAAAAAAAACTAAAATCGGTTCATTAGTTTAGGAGCTACGATGCCACAGACAGATACACAGATACACACGTCAAACTTATACACCCCTCTTTTTGGGTCGGGGGTTAATAACACATCATCAACTTTAGGTATTAAACAAGACAATTTGGCGCAATACATTCAATGCAGCGTTGCAAGGTTGCCCGTCTTATAGTTTTCTATACTTATAAATACTTACCATATAATATTATTTCGGAGAGAGGTGCTCTAGTTTCTCCTTTCCCTGTTAACGATTCGAACCACAATGATCTACAAGAGGAACATAATATTATTATCTCTAAAATAGTATCAACCGAAGTTGCAACTTGTGTTACTAATTCATACGGATACCATATTAACAAGTGTGTATGTCTATCTGTCCGTCTGTCTGTCTACAAGCGTTTCACGGTCAATCCGTTTAATCTATTTTGACGTTCGTTATATAGTTAGCTTACATTCCGGGGATGGACATAGGTTACGTTTTTTCCCTGAAAATCAGAGTTCCATGGGATTCTTAAAAGCCCATCTGTTAAACCGATTTTGACAAAATTTAGTAGGTACAGATAACCTGTATCGCGGATGTTAACCTGGGCTACCTGGGCTACTTTTTAACCTAAAAAATCGATGAATTCTCACGAATTTTTTTGATTACTTATAATTTTTTTTCAGTGAACATGGTTTCGTTGTAGTTTTTACTATCATTGACAATATCCCATGGGCAAGATTTTTAATATTATAGCTTGTGCCTGCGACTGCGGATTACATATAAATTTCAAATCCCAGTTTTACCCTTATAAGGATTTAATTTTCAAAAAATCCTTTCTTAACGGATGTAGCTATCTAACATGCCTTTCAGTCTGATCGTCAGTAGTTAACTTTGAGCTGTGCGTTGATCAGTTAGTCAGTCAGTCATCTTTTTATGTTATAGATTTAGATGTTCTTTATAACACTTATACATTTGTGCTGTAGAATATTTATCCAGGACAAAGCCAGGACTATTAAGCTAGTTTTAAGCATTGAATAGGTAAATCCCATTCAGTGGTTTTAAGCAAGTTACACACTTGATCGTAAAAGATAATCTTTTTTACGATCGGCACACGTTTATGTATTTTTTTTTCGTTCGGTTTGAAGAAAACTAGTTCTATGATTAATAATAATTAAATTAAACGATAGATAAATTATCAAGCTCGTTTCAATGTCATCGGATGTCTATGATCAAAATATTATATGAACATAATTTATACTTTTAAACATTTAAGATATAATTTATTGCTCATATTTTGATAAGTAGACTGTTATGTATTTTAATTGCTAGTACCGGGTGTCCCATTCATTCATTGGGCCACATTTTTGCATAATATCTATAACATCATAATATTATGCGTTGCAATTATGCAATCCATTCTAATATTATAAATGCGAAAATGTGTCTATCTGTCTGTCTGCTACCCTTTCACAGCCCAACAGTTTAACCGATTTTGACGTTTGGTACAGAGTTAGCTTATATCCCGGGGATGGACATGCATGGACTATTAATTATCCCACGAGATAACTAAATACTCATCCGCTTAACCGATTTATATGAAATTTGGAACCGAGGTAGCTTGCGTCCCTGCAATTGAAAGGAGGCCTGTGCTTAGTGATTAGTGATAGGTCGGTGACGGGTTGAGATCTTGATGATAAATAGGTATCTAAAAAATTACTAGTAGGTACACTGTTTTTTTTATTCATATATAGGTACAAGTTAGCCCCTTGACTGCAATCTCACTTTTCTTAGCTATAATCCAAGAAAATCGGTTCAGCCGTTTTCTAGTGACTGTAACCTTCACTTGTCGGGGGTGTTATAAATTTCTAATTTACACTTGTTTAAAGTCCTTTTGGTAAATTCGCACTTTTGAACAATCCAAGCTAGTACAGCTGCAGTCATATAACTTAAAAATTCACTGCGAGGATGATTATGCTAAAAAAAATCAGTTAATCTATGCAAGATAAAGGTAACACGCGACGAGCAAATAATTCAAAGTAATAACAAACACTGCGGGATCATAATAAAGTTGCTCAAAGCTTTCACTACACTTAATTCCCTGACATAACACCGAATTTTGTCAAAGCCGACAAGAAGACGGCTTAAAATCAACAAATATGTACAAAGTAAACTCATTTGCATACGCATCAGGGTCCGAACTGAATCGGTTATATTCATAACCTAGATGAGAGTTTTGTATTGAGCATATAGATATTCATAGTGGGGGTGGGGAATGATAAAACTCTATTGCATCGGCCGGACCACGCCAAACCTAGCTTGACATCTCTCGATGTCAGAAAATTAAAGACTGGTAGAAGAATTTGTAGTGAACGAAAATGAAAATTGTTTTAATAAGTCTCATTGCCCTTGCGGCGTTCGCAAGTGCCGATGACAGTGACCACACCATGGAAACGGCAATTAACTTCATCAAGGACTGCAGGGGGGATTACATCTTATGTGTTAAGGTCCATAATTTTATTATTAAAGTGAAAGTGTTGTGAAAATAGACCGTAGTTGCAGTGACCGATCAAGTTTCAAGCGATTTTATGTCTCGGGTAATTTCGTACAGTTTCTCTTGACAGGTGTTATAAATTACCGCACTGTTCTGGAATTGCGTTTGTGTAGCCCTTTGATTGCGCCGCTTACTGATAACTAAAACTTTTCTTGATACTTATGAGTATCACTCATATTAAGTGACTGATTTTTTTCGCGTTTCTTCCTTTTGTCTCTGGTAATGCCGATTGATTCCGCCACTTCCTAAGTTTTATTAATTAAAACTTTTCTTGATATTTTAAATATCTCAAATATTAAGTGACTGGTTCATTTAACGTTTCGTCGTTACAGCTTAACTTACTTTTTTATCCCTGGAAAAGAGTTTAGCCATTTGAATTGTCGCTTCCTACTAATAACTAAAAAAATTCTTGATATTCAAGAGTATTTCAAATACTAAGCGATTGGCTTATTTCGTGTTTCGTCTTTAAAGCTTAACTTACATTTTTTGTTTCTACAAATGCCATTATTTAGCACTTTGAACTGCTACTTCCCATTGATAATTTAAAAAATTCTTCAAATCCAAAAATATCTCAAATATTAAGTGACTGATTCATTTTTTGGTGACATATCCTAACAGCTTAACTTACATTTATTGTCTCAGAAAATGCCATTCTTTTATATTCACTATTTCCAACTGATAATAATAATTTAAACTTTTCTTGATACTCAAAAATATCTCAAATATTAAGAGACTGTAATTTATTGGGCTTTTCGTTCTTTTATTTTTTTTTGTCTCGATTACAAATAAGCTCATGACTACAATCTTACCTGGTGATAAGTGATGATACAATCTAACTTAGAAAGGGAATAGCAGTTTTACTAAAAAACACCCCTTATCGGTTTCTGCATGGCATCAAACAGGAACTCTTAATCACCAGACCAGACCAGATACAATTATCTAGAAAGTCTAAATTCCCAAATTACCTCTGCCAGGAATCGAATCTGTGAATTCCCACTTGTCAGATCATAGCGCTTATCACTGTACCAGGAAGGAAAAGCTCTTGTTGTATGCAATTTACCTATAAGTACAGTATTTAGTGATTTTAAATAGCATAATAATTAGTAGCCTTTAAATTTGTACCTAAATTTTAAGTTTTCTTTTTGTAACCTGTCATTTGTGTTTTGTGGTGCAATAAAGTATATACATACATACATACATACATAGTGATGTGAACCATCTTTTATTAGATTTGTGTTAAAGTGCTCAATTTTATTTTTCAGGAGAAGTTACTGAGGATTGTTGATAACTTAAGAACAGCAAGAAGCATTGTCATTGCTGAAGGTGTAGTACTAAAGGGAGAGCCAGATGTAAGGTCTGGCAAGAAATTGGATTCGTTGCCAGTCGACCCAACAGCCAGAGATGCTGAGGTTAACTATAGACTCATGGATGGAGTTGTAAGCCTATTTGAAACTCATGCTCTTGAAGTTAAGTTGAACGATGCTGATAAGGCGGAAATGCAGCGATCTCTTGAAGAAGGTAAGGGTATCTAAATACATAAAAGGAAAAGTTGACTGACTGACGGACTGACTGACAGACTGACTGACTGACTGATCTATTAGCGCATAGCTCAGGCTACTGGATGGACTAGGCTGAAATTTAGCATGAAGATAGACGTAGATAGTTAAGTATTAGGACGTGGACATCCGCTAAAAAGGGATTTTTGAAAATTCAACACCTTAGGGGTTGGAAATTTGTATAGTAAACTTGGATAAAGTCATGGGCAAAAGCCCATAGGTATAAGCCTAAATTTTTATAAATGGTGTCATTTAATGAGTGTAAGGTACAGTTGCATCACAGGCGATTAACGTTACGTCAAAGTTATTATAAAAATTTGACCAAAAAACAAAATTTGATGTTAAAAATCTGGGTTTGAACAGTGAACGAAAATTTTCCTTTTACCATAATCATGCAGGTTTGATTAATGATTCGTGCATCCCACCCATGGTTTACTGTCAGTCAAAATGATAAAACATTAATTCAACAATCTTACATACAAATATATGGACTTTAGGTAGAACTTGATAATATAACTGACATTATAATACATAATGCTTTGAAAGAAAAAGTGTATTAGAAGTCATCGTACTATTAAAACATTAATTATCGCCTAATTATAAAAAAGTGTTATTTATTACAGTGCATGACACATTAATCAAGTAGAGAGACTAGATTAATGTCAGTATACTTCAAAGCCTATATAATTAGTGTCTAATCTATCTTCAATGAAATTCATAAAGAGGGCACTTTTATGCTCGACTACGATCGACAAATCAAGATAATTATAGTCGACAACAGAACAATAACCTTTGAAGATGATACTTTAAAAACTTTTATTTAACTAAATCGGCCCAAAAGGTTGTTAAAAACCATGACATTGTAAAACTCAAAATTTAAAAAACCCCCGACACAAAAACCTCTATAAGAAAACTAGAAAAGAGCTGATAACTTTCAAACGGCTGAACCAATTTTCTTTGATTATAGCTCAGAATACTCTCGATCAAGCCACCTTTCAAACAAAAAAACTATAATTAAAATTGGTTCATTAGTTTAGGAGCTACGATGCCACAGACAGGTACACAGATACACACGTCAAACTTATAACACCCCTCTTTTTAGGTCGGGGGTTTAAAATTTGGAAAATATTTATGCCATACTAATATTATAATTCATGCTAATAATAATTAATATTATAAATGCGAAAGTGTGTCTGTGTGTTACCTTTTCACGGCCCATCCGTTTCATCGTTTTTGACGAAAATTGGCATAGTCAAAATCAAATCAAAGAGTTATCAGTAGTCACGGAATCAAAAAATATGCATGTGGATGAATTTACAGGCACCAGCTAGTTTTCTATATTTCCATTTGCGCGCCACAAGAAGATTTTTTTTGTAAGTGCGAGAAATCAAAACAAAAACCAATCGAATCGGTTTCGAAATTTCAGAGAAATCAGTGCACATAATTTTTAAGAGTACTTAAAAAGATATTTGCACTGAATAGGGTCTTGGGCTGTAGTAATAAAATGATGTGATGTTTTGTATAGGGATAGTTATATAGTCGAAGACCTTCTCCCTTTTTTTGAAGTCTGTTGAAAATAGTCATCATCATCATCTTCATGATCAACCGTATCGTGATCACCCACTACTGAGCACGGGTCTTCTCTCAGATTGGAAAGGGTTTTAGGTCATCGTCTGCCACGCTGGCCCAATGCGGATTCGTAGACTTCACGCACCTTTGAAGACACCTTTCTGAGGTTCCATCCTGGGGTCTGACGGCCAGGGCCTTAACCACTCGGATATTATCGCTTAAAAATAATATCTCTCTAATTTTTTTTTTTTTTGATTACAGGTCGTGGAAAGAAAAAGGGCGGCAGTGGAATCGGAGGTATAATTGGATTGATCGGAGCCAAAGTCCTTCTCGGAAAACTGTTCATAGTAAAACTCATTGCTTTGAAGGCGTTAGCGACAGCCAAGATCGCGTTAGTCCTGGCGGTAGTCCTCTTCATTGCCTATTGCTTGAAACATGACCATTCCAAGACCACCTACGAAGTGGTACCACATCCCGTACACCATGAAAGTCACCACGCTCCCCATGTGGAACATGTGGCCCATGATTTGGGAGGTCATGGTGGTTACAGCTATGGATCTGACTGGAACAAGAACATTGATGATGCTCAAAACCTAGCGTACAGTGCATACTCGCCTCATAAGTAAATTAGACCAATTAAGCTAGTAAATGCTAATTGCATATTACAGCTAAGCTGCATGTCGGAAAGTTTCATCGTCTTTTTAACTGTCACGCTCGTCAACACTTCAATGTTGTGGCCAGGTTAGAAAAATATTGTTTAAAACAGGATTAAAAATGTGTTTAGAAAGATTAACTGTATAAAGCTGATGTTTTTAAAATTTAAAATATGTTCAGAAACCTTCTTTTGAACATTTGGCTAAAACAGTGTCAACCCTGGTTGTGGCATGAGCGATTATTCGATTATAGCCAACGTAACATAAGCGTTAAAGTAAATCTGGAATTTAGCATGGAAAGCAAACATCGTGTATTGATATTTTCTTCCTTAACAGATTAATTTAACTTGTCATATTTTTTTTTTATTTTTTACTCAGAGCCTATAAAAATGTAAGTACTTACTTAATTAAAACTTTCGTGCAGAATTCGAAATTGGAATTCGCCAAAGAGGCGTATGACGTCATTTCCGGTTCGGATTCCGCGTCGCATGCAGTTTGTCTCGTAATATGCGATATCTGTAACCACTGTACAAAGATTAAATGTATTATTTATTTAACTTATTTTAACTTATTACGCTCAATAAATTATTTTTCATAATCAAACTGTACTTTTATTTACTTATTATCAACATTTTATTGATGAAAAGTTTGATGGTGACCATGATATACCTACTTACCTAATGGTAAGTAACGATACCGAATAATATTAAATATTTTATTCTCAAAAAGGAACAGTTTATCTAAAGTGCATTCAAATGAAGTTTGATTTATATTTGCATATTAACAGGGTTCTCACCGTCACTCGCTTCATACAATCGTAGTTCCAATTTCATTTGAATATTAAGCAACCAAAGTCCATGAAATTTTGCAGACATATTCTAGAAACTAATATCTGTGACTGTGGTGTTTCAGATTTTTCTAAAAATATGTGGTTTTAAAATTACAGGGGCTCAAATATTTGTATGGAAATTTTTAAGACCGCGTAACTTTGAAACCGAATATTTTAACAGAAATCTGGAAAACCACAGACATAGATATTAGTTTCTTGAATATGTCTGCAAAATATCATGGACTTTGGTTGCTTAATATTCAAATGAAATTGGAACTACGTTTGTATGAAGCGAGTGACGGAGAGACCCCTCTTAATCAAACTTGATGATATCATGATATATTGTAGATACGCTTTACAAGGATGATTTCCTTAAAAATATGTTGTTTCAAAACTACACCAGCTCAAAAACTTTAAAAATCTTGGTTCTAACCACAGACATAGTTAATAAAATTTGTAGAGCGTGTCTACTAAATTTCATTGAGTATAATTGGTTGTTATTCAAAGACGAATCAAATCTCGTTTCAATGGAATGCACTCTGTATGTAGGTATGTACCTACTCCTCTTATGCTTCAGTAGATCAGTGAGCAACAGAAATTCGAAAGCTCATATAGGTTCAGTCTCTTCTTGATGCTCTGTTATCATAACTGGCAGTATAAGCTTCACGTTCAGAGAGAAGGATAAAATTTCGAAGGATTTAAAGGAAAAAATTATTGTTCTCACAGTAAAAAGCTCATTCAATCAATCAATGTATTGCAAATTTGGGTTATCTACACACTGGTCTTATCCTAAACTTATAATAAGTACAGTCAAATTTCGCCTCACGGCATGCAATATTTTAAACTATTACAATAATTTAAAAAAATAAAGTTAAACAAGGTTTATTAAACTAACGTTGAACACATGTGTTTGTATGGGCTAAACGGGCTTAAAGTTTGTTCAAACCACGCCTAAGGTTTACCGTTTATGTAATAAGCCAGAATATGTCTAAGGACGTTTGTGCACTCAGTCGTATATGATTCGTTTTCGATCAATATTAATTACTAGTCGATGCCCGCGACTTCGCCCGCGTGGATTTAGGTTTTCAAAATCCCGTGGGAACCTTTTGATTTTCCGGGATAAAAAGTAGCCTATATGCTAATCCAGGATATTATCTATCTCCATTCCCAGCCAAATCCTTCTAGTAGTTTTTGCGTGAAGGAGTAACAAACATACACACACACACATACACACAAACTTTCGCCTTTATAATATTAGTGTGATGTGAAGTACACAAACAACCATCGCATTTCATAAAATTATGAACACGAATGGTATACGAGTGTATAAACGTCCTTATGGTTATAAAAAAGTTATTGTATAAAAAATATTTAAGGGAGTCCAAAAAAACATCCACACCTGAAATAATTTATGTGTATGCGAACTGAATTTAGAATTTTTCTCTAAAGCGTAGGTAACAAAAATTGTAAATAGTATGCAAATTGATTCAACCAGGAATCGAACCCACATCAGCATCAGCTCTACTTAAATTCAAACGTCGTAAAACAATCACACTTAAAAAGAAAACGAAAGCATCATAAATGACTTGACATGTTTGTATGAAAAGAAAGAGTTAAGTTAATATTGCGTTATTATGGTAAATTTCACCATGAGAAAGCACAAAGTTTTCCATTCATAATTAGATTTATATTACCAACCAGTGGAAGTCCACAATTTCGTCCGCTTGGATTACACAAATTACAAACCCCTATTTTTAACCCCCGACCCAAAAAGAGGGGTGTTATAAGTTTGACGTGTGTATCTGTGTATCTGTGTGTCTGTGTATCTGTGTATCTGTCTGTGGCATCGTAGCGCCTAAACGAATGAACCGATTTTAATTTAGTTTTTTTTTGTTTGAAAGGTGGCTTGATCGAGAGTGTTCTTAGCTATAATCCAAAAAAATTGGTGCAGCCGTTTAAGAGTTATCAGCTCTTTTCTAGTTTTCTTGTAGAAAAGAAGGTTACATAACCGTTAGGTTCATAATATTATGTCAATAGACAAATGTCAAGCTGTCAAGATGGACGTTGCCTTGATACATAATTATTTATTTGAAAATGATGTTTTGGAAAACTCTGATACTTTGGATCGTAGGCGCGGAATAGTGCAAGAAAATCGGTTCAGCCGTTTGAAAGTTATCAGGTCTTTTCGGTCTTTTCTAGTTACTGTAACCTTCACTTGTCGGGGGTGTTATAAATTTTTAATTTACACTTGTATCTGTTTAAGTTTAAGGGTTGGATTTTCAAAAATCTTTTCTTAACGTATATCTACGTCATAATAGCATGCATTTCAGCCCGATCCGTTCAGGAGCTATGCGTCGATAGATCAGTCAGTCAGTCAGTATCCTTTTCTTTTATATATTTCTACTAGATTATACCTACCCGCAACTACGTTTACATGAATTTAGGTTTTTAAAAATTACGCGGGAACTATGACGTTTTTACACTGGAAAGAGGTTATGATAACCAGAACTCGTTAAATACCCTGGGCTAAGTGGACTGACAATCATCATTGTCAATCCATACTTAATATTATAAATGCGAAAGTGTGTCTGTCTGTCTGTTACCTTTTCACGGCCCAACAGTGTAACCGATTCTGACGTTTGGTACAGGGTTAGCTTATATCCCGGGGACGGACATAGGCTACTTATTATCTCGGAAAATTAAAGAATTCCCACGGGATTCCTGAAAACCCATACGCTTAACCGATTTGTATGAAATTTGGTATTGAGGTAGCTTGCGTCCCTGTGATTGACATAGGCATTTTATCCCGAAAAATCAAACAGTTCCCACGGGATCTATAAAAACCTAAATCCATGCGAACGAAGTGGCGGGCATCCTCTAGTTTATTATAAATCTATATTCAGCTAAGCCATATTATAGCTATTTAAAAAATGTTGTACACACTTAATAACTAGACACATTCAAATAGTAGAGTCACTTGACAAACAAGATAGCACATAAAAGCCTACTTAACCAGAGTGTTATTAAAGCGCTACGCCCACCTGCAGAATGGAATGGACCCGAGGCAACGCGACTTTTATGATTCCCTAGTAAATCAAGGAATATTTATCGTTTCGCCTGACTGGCTGTGTAAGACACAAAAGAGCTATTTAGACCTTACTTATACCTTATTTAGACCTTATTTAGACCTTATTTATACCTAGTTAGAATTTAGCACAGCTATAGAAACTTTTTAGGACTACACATGAAGCATATTTAAATTTTGAAAAAATGCAGCTCCAACACCTCCCGAAATTAAAAGCGAGAAGCTAAAAAAAACTATAGCTTATTCCTGCGAGTATTAAGAGGGCTCTCTCCGTCACTCGTTTCATATAATCGTAGTTCCAATTTCATTTGAATATTAAGCAACCAAAGTTCATGAAATTTTGCAGACATATTCTAGAAACTAATATTTATGTCTGTGGTTTTCCAGATTTCTGTTAAAATATTCGGTTTCAAAGTTACGCGGTCTTAAAAATTTTCATACAAATCTTTGAGCCCCTGTAATTTTAAAACTACATATTTTTAGAAAAATCTAAAACACCACAGACACAGATATTATTATCTAGAATATGTCTGCAAAATTTCATGGACTTTGGTTGCTTAGTATTCAAATGAAATTGGAACTACGATTGTATGAAACGTGTGACGGAGAGAGCCCTGTTAATATGTTGAATAGGTATTTTTAAAATAATAAGTTTTAGGCAACTAGCATTACTGCGAAGGGAACACCTTCCGAACCAGTGGTAGCACGGTGCATTTGACGATGCAAAAGTGCCTACTTGTAAAGGTTTATTATCGAATAAAAAAAATTCTATTCCATTCTATACGGAACCCTAAGTTGTGATATGAGTGATCTGACACGCATTTGACTAGTATATTTTTAATAAACACTTATACTAGGCAATTAATTATTATTATACTTAATTAGCAATTCAATACTTTATCACAGAGGCGCTAGCGCGCGACGCTCTGCCGCGCGGCTTTTGAGTCTGCACCGTGTTTTATTTTCATTAGACCAATTTCAACTATATTTCAAAGACACTAAAGCAGAGTTTAGATTCTTATAAAAAAGACTCCGCCCCGTTAGATAGGTATGCGTCGAACATTAGGTACAGTTTAAACATTAACGAGTGAACAACAATAAAAAAAGTTGACCGTCTAACAACCAGTTTAAAATTTGGTTCAAACGGAAAGAAAACAGTCTGGGTAGTATCAAATATTACTGTCATCTTCATATACCCGTGGTAAATGAGTTACTTTCAAGTTTTAAACGAGAGTATAGCAGCTTACTGCATCCGCTACATCGTTAGGTTAATTTAACTCCGAGTCAATGATCTTGAAAAAGCGATCGATATCTATTTATCTGAAAGCAAAAAGAAACCGAGATCCAACATTGAATCCGTTTTAAGATTTGCTTTCATAAATATAATGTTAGACTTGTACGTACTTACTGATTATAATATTAGGTTAAAAGTTTAAAAAAAATTACAGTCGAAACTTTTTTAACCCCCGACCCAAAAAGAGGGGTGTTATAAGTTTGACGTATG
Source organism: Maniola jurtina (assembly GCF_905333055.1). Classification (NCBI taxonomy): domain Eukaryota; kingdom Metazoa; phylum Arthropoda; class Insecta; order Lepidoptera; family Nymphalidae; genus Maniola; species Maniola jurtina. The sequence goes on along the minus strand of NC_060052.1, from coordinate 3,209,420 downwards.
TATCTGTGTATCTGTGTACTGTGTATCTGTGTATCTGTCTGTGGCATCGTAGCTCCTGAACACGCCTTTTTTTGGGTCAGGGGTTAAAAACAGGAGTTTGAAATTCTAGAAACAAATACATGACGTATCTATAGTTATAAGGACAGATTTTCGTAAAAACTTGTAGTCAACAAAGTTACACAGGCTCAAAAGTTTGTACAAGTAAGTGAAACTTTTAAAACTGCTCATTTTTACAGAAACCCGGTAAACCACGGACACTTATGTTTCTTCTAGAAATTGTTTATAAAATTTCATTAAGTTTGATTGGTTGATATTCAATTCAAATGAGAAGCAACCCACCTTTGTATGGGGCTTACTACGGATTAACTCTTCTAATCTTGTACCTGGTTAAACTAACAGTACACAGACTCTCGCTTGTATACTTACCTATTTACTTAAGTATGTTCCACATTCTTATATTAGTCGATTAGGTGGTTGATTTCCACATGGCAGACTAATCAAAGAAGTCCGTTTATACTATATCGCATCGATTTCTATTCATATTATTTAAACAAAGTTCTGGTGTTAAAAAGATTTCAAGAACCTATAGAAGTTCCAACCTCAAGAATATTCCTAATAGAAGGCTAGTTGGAACAGAAATCATGTTATCATAAGGATTACATTTAACATTAATTTTTTGCACGAATTTAGTACTTAATTCATGCGCAAAATTATATATTTTTACAAGCTTTACCTATTACCTTACAATTACCTACTAGCTTTGTCCGCGTGGATTGAAATTTTTCAGAAGAATTTCTAAAAATAGTTTTCAGCGATGGTCTATGTAATAGAGAAACATTTATGACGTAATAATAATTATGTCACCTAGTCAGTTTAACCTGTTATAATGTTTAGAAGAAGACAAACATTATCTGTAGTGGTACTTTTAGTTCTAATTTTTGAATTTTGTATTTTGTAAGCTTCCAAGCGAATCGGAACGACTAAGTATAAACGGATCCACACCAGTACAAAGTAAAGCGAAACAGGTTTGATGCAGATACTCATTAAAGGCTTTCTATAGCCGGTTTCACGTTATTTTATCCAATTTCATCGCAATCGAGAGTGTAAATTGTGTACTGAACCTTGACTTTGAAATTGTTGTATGAAAGGTGAAAGCACGTAAGGTCCTGCGTCTGATCTCTTACCGGTCGTATCGGATTTCCGTCTCATCGGGCTATGGGAGTGAGGGAATAGAGAGCGCACCTGTGTTTGCGCGTACACTTGTGCACTATAATTTAACTCCCATTGGCCACCGTGGCCGAAATTTTTGAACCTTTTCGAAAATCTCCCTGGCGCTCTTGATAAGTGCTGTGGTCTTATTAGGTCTTATTAGGAGGTCCTGGGTTCGAATCCTGGCAGGGGTGTGGAATATTATAATTTCTACAATCTCTGGTCTGATCTGGTGGGAGGCTTCGGCCGTGGCTAGTTACCACCCTACCGGCAAAGACGTGCTGTTAAACGATTAAGCATTCCAATACGATGCCGTGTAGAAAGCAAAGGGGTATGGGTTCAATAAAAACCACTATACCCCTTCCAGGTTAGCCCGCTTCCATCGTAGAATGCATCATTTTTTACCACCAGGTGAGATTGCAGTCATACTTTGTATCTGAATTTTAATAAAAATCGGTCGGGATCTTTCAAGTTGGTATGAAAGGTGAAAATAATACCTACAAGCTTTCATAGAATAACATCGAGTTTATTAGTAAATTATTCAAATTGGACAATAGTTGGCATGGTTTTGTAGAGGTCTTAAGGTCAGGAAAGATTGACCTTTAGATTCAGTTGTTGGCTTTTGTATGTCTGTTAAAGGTCTAACTTTGACTGGGCGGACAGAATTCTTTTTTGGCAATGCACAGGTACGAACATGTGCATTGAAATAAGGACATATCGAAAGGTTATTTAAAACAAAATTAAAACACTGTCAAAATTAGTATGACACTGGAAAAATCAGCCTAATCCTAAGATTATGGAACCTATACCTATCACTCTATCACTCTCCAGGTTAACTACATAATATTATGTCAACGTAAATATCACGTCTCACGTTACTCCGTTGCGGCCGGATTGAAGGAGAAACCAACAAACAAACACACTTTCGCATTTATAATATTAAGTAGTAGGAAGTAGGATGTAGTCACCCTTTGGTATTCGAAATAATGTCCTCCAAAGAAAATTAATATCCGTAGAGATTGGCGCGAGATCAACGATTTTTGAAATAGTTTGTAAGCCGTGATCAAAACAAACGAACATTCTAAGTCCTAGTACGGAAAAGAAAGATGTCTGGTGGAAGGCTTCGGCCGTGGCTAGTTACCACCCTACTGTAAATGCCGTACCACCAAGCGATTTAACGTTCCGGTACGATGCCGTGTAGAAACTGCCATACACCTTCCAGATTAGCCCGCTTCCATGTTAGACTGCATCGTCACTTACCACCAGGTGAGATTGCAGTCAAGGGCTAACTTGCATCTGAATAAAAAATAAATGAAAAAAATTCACACCGATAACCAAAATTATGATGTTCATAATTATCTACGGAACCTAAAAGAGCGAGGCACGACTCGCACTTTGCCGGTTTTTATACATAAGATAACGCCTGACAAAATGATAAACACTATGTTGCAATATACAGAAATGGCCACAGATAGTCTTCAGTGAGATGGGAAGTGAAAGGAGAGACTTTCTTCGAGTCTAGAAAATAGCTCTATACATCTCTGTAGGCGCTACGAATAAACTTTTTATAAAATATGTAGTTGTTGTAAGATAAGTACAAAGCACAACAAATCATCTAAATGTAAATATAATAAAAGATCACTATAGGTAGGGGAAAAGGGAACAGATTAATGCAGAAAATTCAAAGTGATATTTCACTTATTTAATATCGTCCAATTTTGTTTTGTTCTGTCCAACACTGAACAAATATTATACTCGTACATATTATAAAAACAATTAAAAAACTGGATAATTAAGGAGATAAAAAAAGTTATAACATTTTAGGTAAAAAACTGGATTTGTTTGGTTTCTGCCCCACCGACACGCGATGCACTTTAACATGAACTGAAAATGGGAAAAACCGTGGAAAAACTTGATTATAATTGGAAGGTGTTTTAGATAATATTAAAAGAAGGGTCCAAATCAGTAAAAAAACCTCGGTTTGCAAACTTCTTGCAGCACTTCTTAACAATTTCAAAATGGCCGTCATGGAAATTAAAAAAAATATATAATACGATGGTACGGAACCCTTCATGTGCGAGTCCGACTCACACTCGACTGATTTTTTGTTTAAGGGGCAAGCGACGGGTCTGCCCGCGAAGTTCAATTTTTTTTTGGTTTTTCGCAATTTGTAAACTAATACGACAAAGTAGGCTTATGGCATTCTAGTTGCGACAATGGCAGTATCATCCCCACCTATTTATATAAAAATCTTTACTTGAAAAGGTCCAGTTTAAGAAATTAGCTCTAGTATCGACTAATTTGTGAGTTACAGTCGATACTAGAGTTTATTTCTTAAACTGGACCCTTTCAAGTAAAGATTTTTATATAAATAGGTGGGGATGATACTGTTTTTGTAGCAAATAGAATGCCATAAGCCTATTTTTGTCGTATTAGTTTACAAATTGCGAAAAACCAAATCAAATTTGAATTTAGCGGGCAGACCCGTCGCATGCACCTTAATCATAATAATCATAAAATGTTTATGGATGGCAAATAGTTTTTGGTTACATATAAGCTGCTTAAGCTAAGCTTATAAACAAGCTTCTGTGGTTTAATGAATAATCTCTTTAGGCTTTGAGGTCAAGACCTTATTGGTCCAAGATCCCAGTGTCACCAGACGTTACTTATTTTCTGAGAAACAAAATATGTGTGTGATAGTGTTAGTGTGCACTTTTAACGTACGCATATTTGCTAGCGTGAGGGCCAATGAAGAGATAATTTCTAAAGGCACGTAAATCGTTACTCACTTTTTAACCCCCGACCCAAAAAGAGGGCTGTTATAAGTTTGACGTCTTTATCTGTGTAACTGTCTTTGGCATCGTAGCTCCTAAACTAATGTACCGATTTTAATTTAGTATTTTATGTTTGAAAGGCGGCTTGATCGAGAGTTTTCTTAGCTATAATCCAAGAAAATCGGTTCAGCCGTTTGAAAGTTATCAGCTCTTTTCTAGTTACTGTAACCTTCACTTGTTGGGGGTGTTATAAATTTTTAATTTACACTTCTCTTAGAAGGGGCGGGTCGCTAGTATAATAATAAGTATGGATATTCAGGTTTACCTACATAAAAATTATCACTCAGACTTTAAGAGAAGTGTAAATTAAAAATTTATAACACCCCCGACAAGTGAAGGTTACAGTAACTAGAAAAGAGCGGATAACTGTCAAACGGCTGAACCGATTTTCTTGGATTATAGCTAAGAACACTCTCGATCAAGCCACCTTTCAAAAAAAAAAAACTAAACTAAAATAGGTTCATTAGTTAAGGAGCTAAGATGCCACAGACAGATACACAGATACACACGTCAAACTTATAACACCCCTCTTTTTGGGTTGGGGGTTAACAAGTGTAACATGGAAAATGCCAAGAATGCCGGCAAAATCAGTCTTTTATATTACCAGGTTAATGATACTGGTCAAGATAAACGCCGGGCTTCCGGTTACATCCTTTTAGTTTTAGTACGCAACTCGGCAATAAGAGCAGTTTCTTTTAAGTTTTCGAAAACAATAACACAACTTGGTACCATACAAAATAAATTAAAATGTGTTCATGAACAAATAATTATTTATTTGTTTATTATTAATTTTAATTTTTTCCCCCTTTACTTGTACTACAAGACCTGCCTATCTGCCCAATTTTATGATTCTAGGTCAACGAGAAGTACCCTATGGGTTTTCTCCAATTTTCAAAGTAAGATAAATTATCTAGTGGTTTAAACTATATTATCATAATATGAAAGAACTTTACTTGTGCATTCTAAAACAGATTTTTATTTACATTTATACATTATAGTGTTTGATTTATTATGCAAAATGTCGAAAAAAATAGCCTGACTTGCACTCGCACTAGACATTCGAATAAAAAAACCGGCCAAGTGCGAGTCAGACTCGCGCACTGAGGGTTCCATACTCGGGTATTTTTTCAACATTTTGCACGATAAAAATAAATAAAAATCTGTTTTAGGATGTAGTAAAGCCCTTTCATATGATACCCCACTTGGTATAGTTATCTTATTTTGAAAATTGAAACACATTTAAATTTTTTTTTAATGATGTAACCACAAATTCGCGGTTTTCAGATTTATTCCTGTACTTGTGCTATAAGACCTACCTACCTACCAAACATGATTCTAGTTCAACGGGAAGTACCCTATAGGTTTCTTGACAGACAGACAGACAACAAAGTGATCCTTTTGAGGTACGGAACCCTAAAAACGAGGAATCTCTTTTATTTCATAGTAAAGTTAGTTAAAGCAGTTTTTGTTCATTTTAACAGGGCTCTCTCCGTCACTCGTTTCATACAATCGTAGTTCCAATTTCATTTGAATATTAAGCAACCAAAGTCCATGAAATTTTGCAGACATATTCTAGAAACTAATATCTGTGTCTGTGGTGTATTAGATTTTTCAAAAAATGTGTAGTTTTAAAATTACAGGGGCTCAAAGATTTGTATGAAATTTTTTAAGACCGCGTAACTTTGAAACCGAATATTTTAACAGAAATCTGGAAAACCACAGACATAGATATTAATTAGTTCCTGGAATATGTCTGCAAAATTTCATGGACTTTGGTTGCTTAAAATTCAAATGTAATTGAATTGGAACTACGATTGTATGACACGAGTGACGGAGGGAGCCCTCTTAAGTTTAGGCATGGTATGGCTTTAAGCGTTGTAGGTACCTACCTATGTACCCGTTATATCTACAATATAATATGTAGTTTTTGCCGGTCCAGTAAATAGTTAATTACTCACCGTTTAAAGAGATCATCGTAAAGTGTTACTATTCTAAGAGATGTATAAAATAAAAATTCAATGTTTTAATTTGATGCAATTTGGTTTATTCTATGACTATACATTGATTCAATTAAACGAACATTCAATAAATAGTCCACATTCATTTCGTGATACACGATACTTATAACGAAATATTAACTAAAAAAATCATAAGAGAAAACAAAACAATAATGACAAAGATATATAACAAAGAGATCAATATTGGTAACTATAAAAAGTACATAAAATACTTACAAAGACATACACACATAAATATAACGTACTATTTTATGAAGCTAATAATAGTGTAACTATGCAAACAAAAATATAAATAACAAAGAAATACATATTGTATTATTAAAAATATACATAATAATATATGAATGAATACAATACGGTATATGAACTCAAAAATTAATAAAATATATATATAAAAATATACCATAAAACATAATAATAAATACGAGATAAAAATACCATACTAGACTGGAAAAAAAAGAAAAGATACGGTTATATCACAATAAAAACTGACCAAATAATATACTATTTATAATTAAATACTATGTATACTTTGTACTATATATTATTTTATGTAATATACTATAATATAATTGATATACTTTACAGTATAGTTATGTATAAAAAAAAAAACAAAACTTAAAAGTAATGCAAACCAAAAACAAATCCTTTTCAGTCAGATTACTGAACAAAACGTCAAATCAAACAAAACAAAATATAAAATGACCGAAAAGAAACAAACGATAACAAAACAAAATCGTAAAACATATCGCATACACACACGCACACAAATAAATTAATATTCGTAATAAATTATTATTCGTTAAATATTAAACCCGGGTTACTTATTTGGTAAAGTTATTGCTTGTAGGCGGAATAGGCCAGGTTGTTGGCTTCCTCTCTTGACCTGGACCAGCCACCTTCCCAACCGCTTGGAGCGGAGTGGTGATGGTGTTCATGAGGATGATGTTCCTCATGAGTTGCGATTATGTATTCCTCCTGGGAATGATGCTTCTTGGCCGCGATGAGAGCCTTGATGATGGCAATGATCTTGGCAATGAAGGCGATCTTGGCAAGGATCGCAAGCTTGGCGACCGAGGCAGCGATGATCAAGAGGGCAATAACCACGAGAGCGATCGCTTTAATTTTACCCAAGATGGCGAGGGGGATGAGGAGCTTGAGTTTCTTCTTGAGCTGCTTCTTCTTCTTGCCACGGCCTTCGTCAACTAGAACGAAACAAAAGCACCTTAAAACAGAACAGCTTAAATTAGATTCTCCTGCTTATTAAATGTCCTATCGTATAAGAGGGTCAAAATGGTAGCAAAATATAAGAATAACTAGAAAATATTAAGTTTTTAATAATTTAAGAGAATCGCTAAATGTAATTCGTAATTAACATACATATAGCTTGTTAAACATCATGAGTGATTAGACAAGTTGTTCCAAATGCATTGAAAGGGGTAAAGTATGTGTATGTTGCAGAGAAATGGCATAAACCATTTCGCTATGAGATGTTAAAACGACAGCTCAATTAGACCATTTCACTAAACAACTCTAGTTTCTAAAATAATGAGCATAATTTAGTGACTAGTGAAACACTTGATAATATTAAGATAATATTACCCAGTATAACCTAAGTGCCCGGACTAACCCGTCTAGTACTAAATACTCATTGATTTTTAATAAAGCAAAACTACTGCATGAAAGCTATTGAATGCTACATTTAAAATATCAACAAAAATTAAGATGAGGCTCGTAATATTCAGCAGCAATAAATTATATCAAATAATGTACAAAATGACTGTAATATATTTAAGCTTTATCTACTGTATATGAAAGTTCAAATATCCATAATTTAAAATGAAAGTAAATAGCATTAACATACGAGTAACTGTACAAGTTATTCGTGAAAGCATTTACATCTTCTTAACATAGTAATATGAGATATTATGATGAGAATAATTATTAAAATTTCATTAATTTTTGTAATTTTCCGTTGACCCACAATCTACATTTGCTTACCGACTAGCCATTTCACCTTTGTTTTGGATGTGAATTTAAAAGGAACAAAAGATGTCTGTTTTGTGTGAGACCACGACTTCTTTCAATATACTATAAAAAACTAAAATGTTAAATTAAGGATTTGATTTCATCGCAACTCAAAATCGTCTATACATAAATGGGCTGAAATATTTAATGAATTGTCACAGTTCAATTGTTTTTACGATATACATGAGTTAGCAAACATATTTGTTGCTTAAGCATTATTTTATATAAGTAGGAAAGAAAATTAAAACCTTCAAAAGCTACTTGCTACGAAGAAAAGTTTTAAAGGAAACCATGTTTGACATTTGATTTACATTTCGCTTCGAATGGCTTGAACATTCGATTCGCATACGAAATGAGCATCCACATCCGAACGAGTATATAAAATGATAATTAGCGGGAAGTCTTTGAGATAAAAAAACCGGCCAAGTGCGAGTCAGACTCGCGCACCGAGGGTTCCGTACTCGGGTATTTTTTCGACATTTTGTACGATAAATCAAAAATATTATGCTTAAAAATAAATAAAAATGTGTTCTAGAATGTACAGGTAAAGCCCTTTCATATGATACCCCACTTGGTTTAACTATCTTACTCTGAATATTTTTTTGTGTGGTGTAACCACAAATTCACGGTTTTCGGATTTATTCCTTTACTTGTGCTATAAGTCCTACCTACCTACCAAATTTCGTGATTCTAGGTCAACGGGAAGTACCCTATAGGTTTCTTGACAGACACGACGGACGGACGAACGGACAGACAGGCAGACAACAAAGTGATCCTGTAAGGGTTCCGTTTTTCCTTTTGAAGTACGGAACCCTAAAAATGGAGAGATTTTAAAGTTGGAAACCAGTATCTTTGACACACTTATAAACCTTTCCACGACGCATTTCACTCTTACGCAATTTGTACAGAACATTAATTCGTGACCGGTCTTCGTCTGGATATCTACCTTATGAGAGAACTAGTTTATGCCCGCGACTATGTCCGCGTGGACTACACAAATTTCAAACCCCTATTTTACCCCCTTAGGGGTTGAATTTCCAAAAATCCTTTCTTAATGAATGTCTACGTTACAACAGCTATCTGCATGCCAAATTTCAGCCCGATCCGTCCAGTAATTTGAGCGGTGCATTGATGGATCAGTCAGTCAGGTTTTTCTTTAATATTATAAAGACATGCAAATTATGTTTAATTTTTAATCGCCTTTAAAAGAAGGAAGTTATGTATTCAAACCGTATGAATGTATATTCGTGATTGTCTCAAAGACAGTGAACAGATTTTGATAATTTTTTGACAAGCGTGATTATAGACTAATCCAGCAAACTCATAGCTTCAAATATTGCAAATCATGGTTTATACTCGTGCATAATCAACACTTCACTTAATCGATTGAGATGCAATATATAATACTTATACAATCACATTATTTCAAACAAGCTATGAGATTTTATCCGCATGGATTTATATTTTATTAATCTCGTGGTTCCAAGATTTTCTGGGATAAAAGCTATCCTATCGCTCTCCTGGTCTTTAAGTACATCCATAAACAACAAACAAACACATTTTTTTTTTCATTTATATGGTCTTGATAGTTGCAACGTAGAGATTTTGGTCGAATTGAGTTGTAGTAACAAAGAATTCGTAAAATCACACTTTAAGCCTAAAATTTTCATCAAAAAATAAATTCAGCATTTTTTCAAAATAATTTCAAATGTAAAAATAAATTTTAACATTCGTGAATTAATTGTATTTAACAGGCACGTAATAATTATTTAACTTTAAAAGGCACATAATATCTCATAATATTTTTTATCAGATATATTTTTCTTTTCTTAATTTCATTAAATAAGTTTTTATCCAAATCATGAATCTTACCGTCTCCAAGAGCGCGGCTCTTGTCGTCCTCTTCGTCACCACCATTGTAGCTGAATTCTAGATCACTCTTCTGCAGAAGATCAGTGGTACTTTCCCACAGCCTTTCAGTGAGCTGTTTGTTCCTGATCTCGGGGTCAGTTGATAGAGCTTCGAAGCTCCTGCCCTCCTTAGGGTTGTTGTTGTATATAGTTATACCATCAATGATATCCAACTTGCGAACGGTTCCAAGACGCTCAGTCGCTTTGAGTGCGTGTTCCTGTAGAAAAAGTTTTTCTTAATTAAAAATAATGATAAAATTAAACCATAGTTCTGAGAAAAAGTTTCAAGTCTAATAGCTTGAGTCACTGATGTCCAATTACAATTTAAAAACCTCATCAATGTTCTCTTATACGTTTTATGCACAAAAAAAAAAAAAAAAAACAAAAAAAAAGAGTAATTTCTTTCATTAGTTAATAATTTCAAGTGGATATTTTTTTAGGTAAGTTACCAATCAAATACTTTAGCTGTCGTCGTTTACAAAAAAAACTAAAGCAAAGCTTGTGTTTCATTTATCTTATTTAAGCTCTTTAAATTGATAACTATTTAAATGTATCAGATCTTAGGATTAATAAGCATTAAAAAATACACTATTATTAACAGATCATGTTGATGTTCACTGCAATCGTTCGACAAGTCAATAATTTTTTAACAAATAAACAAACTATAACCCACTGAATAAAGTTATTTAAATGAATTCGTTTATTTAAATAAACTTTGAAATTTAATCTTCTATTCAATTATTTTTGAAGCGATCCGTAACTGTTGGTATCCACAATATATTAAACATTTCCGTAAATTTGAAGCTCGATGTAAATTAATTGGCTTGATTTAATTAGACACGATTTTTTAAAAACCAAATATTTAAAACACGAATTTAAACATCTTGACAGTATTTATTTGAGAAATCTGCCAAAATGAAAAATTTATTCGTCTAATATTTGGCGATTAAAAAATCAGTCTTTTATCAAATTAATATCACTGTCAAACTTGTCACTTTAAAAAACGTCCATATAATGGCAGAACACTAATTTACCTTGAGGCACAAACTCAAATCACTGTTCATGCAATTCACAAAGTTTCCCGCCACTACACGGAGCACTGAGTCCTCCTGAGCTACAGGGTTCGAGCTCACAACCACCACTGCACTTAAAAATATCACGAAAAACTTCATGTTTTGTTTGTTTTAGAACCACGTACTCAAGCGCACCGAATTCGACTGTGATGTTCTGTTGATTGCTAGCAGTTTTTTATCTAAATTGTCCCCACTCTCCAGTTTCCGCGTATTAATATTTTTAAAGTAATCGATGCCTCTATAACTCGTAGAAGACATTATGCCATAGTGAGTGACATAGTTATTCTTTCATTAATATTAATTTTTATAGAATAGCGCACGCAGACATCTTTCTTTTGGTGGTTTTATGCAATAGATAGCACTCAATTAGTTTCATCGAAAATGTAATATAAAAAATTATTAATATATCAATATTAAATTTACAAATATAATTATTTATATATTGGAAGGACGTGTGGCCTAGTTATGACAGCGCATATCAAACGAACGCATTGGTTAAGCAACGTTGACTTCGGTCGGTGACTGGATAGGTAATCCACTATGTAGGTCCGGAATTTGGTCTTAAAGTTTCTTCCGCTCCCCAAAGAGCATGATCTGGTTATCATCATTAACATAATAACTGTAAAAACCTAAAGCGTCGAAACCTGGTTCTGTCAATCGAGTCGTATGCGGAAGGAACTGAGAACTTAACGCATTTTATTATCTCAAGAAAACTTCTACCGTTATATGATTAATGGAAGGGGGCATGACCCTTATGTCATATTATAAAATATTGCCCACATATTTTAGGAAGATAGCATAAAAATTAAAAATTAATTTAATCAAATTAATATGAAAGTAGAACCTTTTGGGATACATAAAATAAAAAAATGAGTATTTTTAAATTGTTTTATTTGTCATAAATTAAATAAATTAGACTGAGGTACTGATATGGCAACACACGCATTCTTTATTAAATATTTCACACACACAAACACACACACTCGACCTTGGTATGGATTAATTCGAGAGTTGTCCAGCATACGCCAAACTTTGGTCGTCGTTGACTTTTCTGCTCCACCCTTGGGCTGGTTCGTAGTTATAACCCGAATGCTCTTCATGGTGTGGTGTATAACTGACTGAAGATGATCCGTGACTGTTCTTTGAGAGCAGTTTCTTGATAACACTGAAAGCATTTAGGGCGAATGCTATCTTTCCAAGGAATACAGCCTTGACCGCGGCGAACGCGATGATTCCCAGAAAGAGTGGTACTAGTGCGGCAAGCTTAAGTTTCAAAAGAAGTAGAAGAGGAAGGATCTTCTTGATCTTCTTTTTGCTCCCCTTCTTGCCACGACCTACAACAATAAAAAAAACATTATTTAGAAATAGTTCCTGATAGTTCCTTAGGATTGATCAAATAAGACATCTAACTCCAGTTGAAAATCAGGTAAAATTTTCAGATGAGTGAGCTTAGATGCAAGCAGTGATAGTCCAGTGGTTGAGACGTCAGTCTCCAATTTGGAAGGTCGGGGATTTGCTTCTCTAACTATTCAAAGCTATATCACTTGCTTTAACGGCGAAGGAAAACATCATGAGGAAACCTGCACGCCTGAGAGTTCTCCATTGTATTTTAAAAGGTGTGTGTAGCCTTACAGTCTGTACTGGTTCTGCTTGGCTGACCACGACCTACACCCTTCTCATTCTAAGAGGAAGATACGTGATCAGTAGTGGGTCGGCGATGGGCTGATCATGATATCAGATTTATCACAAATTTTCTTGAAGAGTCTAACCTTTTAAATATGTAGTTTTAACTAAGTAAGTACATATACCTAAATAGGTCTTAGTCATCAATGGTAACACCGAAGTTACTGATGTAAATAGGTATGGGAGAAAGCTTGCATTGTTTAACAAATGTTACGTTTTAAGGTACATGTGCAATATTCACAACACGAACTGCAGTATGTTAGGCAAATATCGGTTTCTATGGTTTTACTTGTTGAAGGGAAACCTAGTCTTAGTATTCTAAAGCAACGTTCCATCCCTTTTAAGCAAGGCAGTAAAAGTTGTGTGAGAAGTGGTAAAGCTGGATATATTGTAGGTAGTGTGGAACAACAAAGTAACGCTAACAGAGTAACAAATAATGAGTTTGAAAACTATTGAAAAATTTGTCTTTAACGCAAAAAATGTACTTAACAGCTTTGTTAAAAAAAACGTGGAATGCTACTTGTGTTAGGTATGAAAGGATGAAGAATGTTCAAGAATTTAAAGGTAGAAAAATAGATTTCAGAACTGTAAAAGATAGAGATTACAGAAAATTAAATGGCTTAGGCATTAGAAATTAATTCCTAACATATTACGACTTTTTTTTTAAAGAGCAACTGCTGAGTTTCTTGCCATCCCTTCTCAGTAGAATTTGTTTTTCTAATCGGTGGTAAAGTCTTGACATAATATCATAAATGCACAAGTTATTCTTCATGAAATCAATATTTTTTTTCATAAATTATGTCAAAAATTGGAATTGAAAAACTCTGATTTTTGCCATTTTTAAAGGAACGCTATGTTTGACGACTATAAAAAAACAAATTATTCGAAATATATTTTGTAAAAATAGTTGATAAATAAGTAAAATTTACCTTCTTCATCCAAATCTGTAGAATCTTCACTGTGGTCGGATAAACGTAACTGCAATACGTGGTTGTCGAGGAAATCTCCAACATTGTTAGCTATTCTCTCCTCAATCTGCATTTCTCTGGTCTTTGGGTTTTCAGAAAGCGCCTCGTAGCTGCGGGCTGACCGTGCTGACCCAGTGTTTATGAGCGTCATACCTTCGAAAAGGTTAATATCTTTCGTAATGGCCAATTTTTCTGTATACTTTAGCGCCTTTTCCTGCAAATAATATATTAAATTAGAACTTTTTCTTTATATAATATGCATTTCATGCAATTAAACCGTTTTGTTTTGCCGAACAAAACGGTGTAATTGCACGAAATTACATTTGAGGAGCAAAAAACTGAAAAAAAAACTTGAAGTTGCTGTAATTATATTGATTTGATCGAAATTATGTACTATAGATTTAATTTTAACACTGCTTTAAGCCACTTTGTCTGGAAATGACTTCAGATTTGTATTCAGTGATTGAAATCAAGAATTTTGGAGTCAAGTTTAGGACAATTTTAGCCAGTTTTGCTTAGAAATAAGTTCAGATTTGTATTCAGTGCGCTAAAAACATCCAGATTTAAGAAAAAAAAGGATTTTGATGGAAGTGTAATCACACCGTTTTGTTCGCCAGCTCACAATACAAACTTAATGTTCACATTATTATACTGTAGTCAGAACTGCATAGCTTTAAAGGAACAAGATTTTGCCGAAAAAGGATCCATAATTTCGGAGCCGCCGCATTTTTTGTACATCCGAGAGTTATTTATTTCTTATGAGACTGCTTAGTAACTCTGCATGTTAAAATAAATGTGCAATATTTTCTCACGTAAGGTGAAATACTGAAGGTTTGATAAATGTCTTTGAATTTTAAATGCTCTTTATTTCAAAATAATGAGACCGATTTTGATGGATCTAGGCTTTTAATAAAGTTATTTGGCTATTGTATTAAGATGGCATCGTCACACTAGGATCTATATTTCTAACAAACTATACTAAATTACACCATGCATTCTATCTACTTTTGATGATTTACTGATACACAATTATTTATCATAACGGATTAGACTGTTCTATTCACTTGTATACCATGAGGTAACTGAGTTCAAGTTAAAAAGGTCAAAGGCTGTACTTGACCTATATTAAAAGACACATTAATCATATTTATAAGACACAAAGTCAACACTGTAGTATGCGCCTCCTTTACTATAACTATTACACAACACATCACTTCAATGCACTTGAATCACTATTCACCTTCAAACAAAGCGACGTATCTCTTTCGATGCATTCGGACACAACACCCACTAAATTCTCGTCTATACTCGAACTGTGATCCAATGGGGTACAGTTGACTGACGCCAAAACGGCGATAAGAGCTATTCTTTTCCACATTTTTCCAATCTTTCTTCACCAAGGTCGACCTTTCGAACTCCAACGCTTGCTTCGTTATGATATCTTCCCAAAAATGACATGGAATATATCCTTCGACTCCCCACCATGGCATTGTTTAAATGACGTAAAATGTGTATGCGCCGTTTGCTGACATATACTAACTGACGGTGTTGTAGGCTCAGTACATAAGGATAAGTAGAAAAATAAATATTTGATGTTAGAAAGCGAAGTTTGTTCACAACCAAATAAATACGCACTCTTTACGATGAAAGAAAAAGTGCGATTGTTTGAATTTTCATGTATACGTACTAAACACCATAAATATTTTGTGTCAAGCAAAACTTCAACCTAATTTTAAATATATTAAAGCTCAAAATGCTTTGCGTCTATTGATACAACTACATAATGCTCTTAGCATCACTTACGCTGGACCTAAACAACCTAAATTACATTAAACTGCTTTAGAATTTCTGTAAACACAATACAGTTCATATTGCAGTGCATAATCGTTTCAACTGGTATATCTTGATTCGAAATTCAAATAAAAATTACGAAATCGGTTTCGAAATTCAAAATAATAATAGAATAAAAAGTGAAATTTGTTTGTTCGCTATTGCATTACGTCTGCCTAATTTTAAATGTAGCTATTTTATAATTCTACGAGTTTGGGGTCAGTGTAGACTACGAGACAAACCGGTAAGGATTGTAGTGGTAAAACTTTCTGTCGTTATTTGGAGTCATTTCTACACAATGTCGGATAACGGCTGACATTCCGTAAAGCCTACAGAAACAATTGGTCAGATTTCTGATTACTTCATGATACAAGTGTAAATTAAAAATTTATAACACCCCCGACGATCCAAAGTATTTGAGTTTTCCAAAACATCATTTTCAAATAAATAATTATGTATTTAGGCAACGTCCATCTTGACAGCTTGACATTTGTCTATTGACATAATATTATGAACCTATCGGTTATCTAACCTTCTTTTCTACAAGAAAACTAGAAAATAGCTGATAACTTTTAAACGGCTGAACCAATTTTTTTGGATTATAGCTAAGAACACTCTCGATCAAGCCACCTTTCAAACAAAAAAAAGTAAATTAAAATCGGTTCATTCGTTTAGGCGCTACGATGCCCCAGACAGATACACAGATACACAGATACACAGATACACAGATACACAGACACACAGATACACACGTCAAACTTATAACACCCCTCTTTTTGGGTCGGGGGTTAAAAATACTAAGTTGCCCAGAGTCTCTATAACCGCCCGCTAGGTTTTACTAGCCCAAATATTATATGCCTAAAGAGTAAGACGTATAGGTACTTACGTTAAATGTTTTAATTTTAAACACAGAATAAACTCCTATATAAACTAAAATAACCTCCAGTATATATGTACCTACATACGATCAAGATTTTTTTGATAATTATTATTATTTATTCAATAAAAAGAGCAAGCGCCGAGTTTCTTGCTGGTTCTTCTCGGTAGGAAAGGCATTCCGAACCAGTGGTAGATGCTGTTGACGATTCAAAAGAACTTGTAAAAGTCTAATTGAATAAAAATATTTTGAATTTGAATTTGAATTAACTACGCTACTTCAATTAATTACTATAGTATTATACTATCAATTTATAATAAAAATATTATTATTGAATCATTTGTCTTGCTTTTGTTAATGCATGTACCCATACCTTACTTATTTGTGTTAATATTGGCAGACTTTAGCCAACTTTGAGAACATTAGGAAAACTTTCAGGCATATAGTTTTCTCGCGGTGTTTTCTGTATTAAAGCAAGTGATATTGAATTGCTTAAAACGCACATAATCCCTAGTTTACTCAACAAATATTTCCCTCTTTCAAATTTCTAGGTCCACTGATTTAGGTTGTACATAGTCTGCCAGTCGGATAGATTACTAGCTAATGCCCGCGACTTCACCCACGTGGACTTCAAAAGTTTGAATCCCCTATAATTAAACCCCCTTATGGGTTGAACTTTGAAAAATCCTTTATTACCGGATACCTAGGGCATAATAGCCTATCTAGATTCTAGGTACCTACATGCTTTTCATTCCAATCCGTCCAGTAGTTTGAGCTGTGCGTTGATAAATCAGTCAGTCGGTCAGTCAGTCATCTTTTCCTTCTATATATTTAGATTTTGTACTGTAAATTACGTACAAGTAGGTATCTGTAGTAAAAGAGTATTTATTCCAATTATATTGAATGTGTTGTCCCACGATTATCTGCTCCATAACTGGTTGCTTATAATCGATTCACATTAGGAACCTGAGAGTTACATAAAATCGATATTATAATATTATATGCAGTAAAGAAAAGTTTTTATATTTATTGATCTAACTAACGATTACATTTCCGATTCTGGTTAATTTTTGTTAATTTGTAAGAAGCGAAAGTCGTTTTACGGGATTCGAACTATTCGTAAACGTAACTTTATTTTATAGGCATTTTTATCACCTTATCAAATTAAAAATACATTGTTGAGCTAAACCCCAGTAATATTAATAAAAAAGGAGAGGAGGAAAATTTAAAAAAATGTGATTTTTCTTTAAACTTTGAGTTAATTTATTTATATTTAAATTGTTTCATTTTATTTTAGATAGATTTAATATCTTGAATTGATAAATTATGATAACAGCTAGTAAATGTAAAAGACAGAATGACAAAAACTGTAAAAACAAAATAAAAATTAAAATAGCGCAGCTCTACAAAAAAAAAATCAAAAACCCAGTAAAAAAAATAATAATATATGGAATAAACTTTGTCCAAATATTCAATAAACGCTGGGCGGTCACTTAGCCCTAGGACACATTGTAGATCTCTTTTAGAGACTTCCACAAGACAAAATCTTTCGTCGCCTGGATTCAGCGGGTCCCTGATTCGTTTGCCGCTGCCCTTTCCTGCAGTCACCATTCTAGCATCTCGGGACCCCAAGGTCCATCGGTTTTGGAACTATGTGCTCTGCCCATTGCCCATTCAGTTTCAACTGAACTATGTCAATTAATATGATTCTCTTACAGATCTCCTCATTTCTGATATGATCACGTAAAGAAACTCCAAGCATTACTCTCTCCATCGCCCGCTGAGTGACTCTGAGTTTTCTTATGAGGCCCATAATCATAAAAATTAGCTACCATGTGACTTGACGAACCTATGAGGCCCATAATAATAATTAGCTACCATGTCGTCGTCCACATTCCATCATCTACACGCACAAAACGCTTTCCTCATACGCATGGCTAAGGTTTGGAATACTCTTCCGCGATGTGTGTTTCCTACCAATTACAATCCGGGTATCTTTAAAACAAGAGTGAATAGGCACCTTCTAGGTAAACGCGTCTCATCTTAGACCACATCATCACTTTCCATCAGGTGTGATTGTGGTCAGCGCTTACCTATAGTGAATAAAAAAAAATGTCTCGTTTGACTTATAAATTATCAAGCTCGAACTCACGCAGATGAAGTCTTGGATAAAATAGTTTCATACAACTGCCTTCATATTTAATAAATAAATTAAATAAAAATAGATTAGCCTTTATTTCCAAAAATGCGATATTTTTTACATTTTTTTAGCATTTTTGACAAAATTTCCATCATGTTTACTCTTGTGAATTTATAAACGTTTGCCCTAGTCAAAGTGGCCCTTGCTTTCCAATTATCTTCTTTTTGTATAATTTTTTAATCAATATACAGACATGACTTCAATAATTAATGGACCTATAGGTAGGCCATAAAATTTTACACCATGACACCCAGTTGCAAAATTATTCATTCAACTTTCACTCTTAATTATAACATGGGGTTTGGGCGGCATTCGTTTGTTGAATAAAACTTGATGATTAAAGATTTTGACAGCAGATATATAAATCATTAATTAATAATTATATTAAAGTTAGAATTTAGACCCAAACCCTGACACAAAATATTCTACAAAAGTCTTGTTCCTATCTACATATTATAATCTAGGCAATCCAGCTAAATATTAGATGATTATTTAAATACTTTTTATTTTACTTTTCTTTAATTTTATTATAACCAAAACAGTTCCCACAGCGGATTGCCCGGCATTGTAAAGGTCTGAACCCCTACATAGTCGAAAATCTAGACTCATAAGAAGCGATTCGCTTCCTAGTTTCTTATATTATGGAATGCCCTATCAGTTTCCGTTTATCCCATCATCTAGGCACTTATAATATGGTGTGATTACAGTCAAACGCGTGACTATACATACATTGTTAAAAAAATCAAAATTATAATTGTTATGTTTATAATATCTGTCAACATAGAAGCCAAAGTATCCACCAGATCTATATTTATCTAGATATCGATGTAGAGAAATATAAATCCAACAGGAAACGTACATAGGCATAATAATACTTATATTTATATTTATCACACGAAATCAGCAATAGGTATGCATTTAAAGTTACAAATATTAATGAGGTGAAATAAATGAAGAATAAAAATAATTTTCGAAAAATCGGATACCTTATAGGATCACTTTGTTGTCCATTTTTGTTTGTCAATAGTTTTTGATTTATCGTGCAAAATGTCGAAAAAAATACTTGAGTACGGAACCCTCGGTACGCGAGTCCGACTCGCACTTGGCCGGTTTTTGAAATCCGAATAATCATCATTATAAATCATATTAATTTTGTGGCTATGAATGTATAATTCACGAAATTCCCAACTCTGTAGTCAAATATTAACAGCAAATCAGTCGTAGCTAAACGAAAAAATAGAGCAAATCAAAAAAGTCCTAGAACTAGGTTAGCAGTCAAGTTCATAGACGGTGGCAATGAATTATTATAAAACGATTAAGTAATGTAACAAGTGTAGTGCGCACGTAACTCGCGCGTTACACTGCATCGGGTGAAAGTGACGCGCCGATTCCCCGATTCGTCGCGGGCGCATGAGGTCAGGCGTCTTTTTTTTTTTTTGAAAATGATGCAATCCGTCTTGTGAATGTACAAATTTGTACTGACTGACGAAAAATTGTAGACCGTACGGCTGGCATCAGTACGGACCTTTTGCAGAGACAGAATTTTGAGCTCTTCCTAACAAGGAGACCTCTTGTGAGCATGAGGTCAAGATGTATGGTGGAAAAGCATAGCCCAAGACGTCAACCAGGGCGAAGGTAGTGCATGACTCGGGCATCAACTGTGCTTATTAGTCGGTGAAGAACGGAAGAATATCTTCAAGAGGATATTGTCTCAGAAAGAGCCACGATCCTCAGTAATGAGGATACGCCACGAGGACAAGGATATAATAGAATAGAATAGATTTTTTCTATTCTATTTGTCGGATCTTTTGCCTATATATGGATAGGTAGTCAAAAACCACACACTATTCTATTCTACTAGACTTTTACAAGTGCTTTTGAATCGTCAAATAATTTACCACTGGTTCGGAATGCCGTTCTTACCGAAAAGAACCAGCAAGAAACTCGGCGGTTGCTCTTTTAAATTCTTCAATTTTGAAAACTCTATAATAATAATCTTTAAAACAATGATTTTTTACAAACTTTTTCATCATCAAAATGTATGGAAATGGTTCAATTGTTTAAATTTCATATTCAGCGAATAAATTTCATTTCTCAAACAATAAACATACCTAATAATAAAACAGCCAGAGGTAGGTAAACGGAGTTAAAACTCTAACCCGACACTAAAAAAAAATGAGATTAAATCAAGAAACAGACGGTTGGCAATAAAAAAAGTGAAAAAAACTATAAATCTGTAATTAATAATATCTATGATCATAAAGCAGACTCTTCTGTTTTAGTGCACGTGGTATAACGCACGTAAGCTAAAATTTTACGAGCGTGGTATAAAATCTTCCAAAAAACCCTTTAAATAGAAAGCTAAGGTAGGCCCCAAAGAACCTATTGACCTTCTTTGTTAATGATTTAAAGAGAAAAGCAATAAATTCATTACGATGCTCGCGAACTAGTAAAGTATTGAAAAAAAACTGGCCAAGTGCGAGTCAGACTCGCGTACCAGGGATCCGTAATACAGTCGTATTTTTATGACCACATTTTAATTTTTACGGTTCTGTATCTCAAAAGGAAAAACGGAACCCTTATAGGATCACTTTGTTGTCCGTGTGTCTGTCAAGAAACCTATAGGGTACTTCCCTACGTGCGGAACCCTCAGTGCGCGAGTCTGACTTGGCCGGTTTTTTAAGGTAGTTTTCTCTGAGGCACTGAGGGTTCGGTGCGCGAACACACACACACTTTCTTAGGTGTCTACGTCGTTAAAGCTATCTGCATTCCCAGCCCGATCAATCCAGTAGTTTGAGCTGTGCAGTGATATATCAGTCAGTCATGCAGTCACCTTTTCCACCATATATCTAGATTAATCAATTAAAATAGTATGAACAAGAATTATACAAGCTCGAAAAGTAAGGCTGGCTGATTAAAGTGCTTACTTTAATAACTTTAAAAACCCCCGACATAAAAACCTCTACAAGAAAACTAGAAAAGAGCTGATAACTTTCAAACGGCTGAATTTTCTTCGATTATAGCTAAGAACACTCTCGATCAAGCCACCTTTCAAACAAAAAAAAACTAAATTAAAATCGGTTCATTCGTTTAGGAGCTACGATGCCACAGACAGATACACACGTCAAACTTATAACACCCCTCTTTTTGGGTCGGGGGTTAAGCATGAGTTATGCTAATAAAAGGGTGGAAGGAGTCATAAATTAGAGTGGCACGCCTCAACGCGTAATGGGAGGTTCCGTAAGCATTCCATTGAGAAGAAAGTGCTGGGTGACTCAAACACTTGGGCACGACCTTGAAGGCAACGGAACCTGCGGCGTCGGTGCACACGAGGTGGGATTTTGAATTAGACAGGTGCTTTGATAGGGATGATGAAATAAATAAAGCCTTTATTTCCAATCATTAGTTCATTAAATACAATATTTCATATATTTCAGTAGACACAAGCATTATTATTTTGTTACAATTCATAGCATGACATTAATTACAAATTGATAAAATAAAGTAAGCAAGTAACACAATATTAATTAATTTATTCTATAAACTATTATTATTTTACATTTTATTTTAAGGGATGGATGGGATGATGACTACTGGTTAAATCAGCGAATATTTATACGTCAAAACACTCGCTTAGTAAGTAGTAAGAGAGCTTGTATGAAATTCACAGATGTGACGTCATAACATTTGACGGAATTTAATGTACTTTTTTAGTTAATCGATAATTTAAAATGGTTAGCAAACTTATAACTGGCATCGAATGCGGATTTTACGAATTTGGGAAGACACTCTATTTAATAATTATTAAGAAATAATTTATTTTTGACATAGGCATCATCCCCATTCTTCGATACCCCGAAGCCTAAGACGAAAGTCTTTAGGCTTCGGGGTAGTCTTCTTCGGAGTAGTATGAGTGTGTCCTAGCTGTGATAACGTATGGCGCTGAAATGTAGAGACTGACAGTTGACCATGTCCACAAGTTCTAACTCTCAAATTATTACGGTTCACGATATGTAGCCCGCTGACACACAGACGGACGGATGGACAGAGAGTGGAAGCTTGATAATAAGAGCTACTAAGCCTTCGGGTACGGAACCCTGAAAATAATAACCAATTTGAATGTGAGGATGCCAAATACATGTATTAATTCATGTTCAAGATCTGTTAAAGCATTTTTGGTTAGCTTTTTTAATCTTGATCAAATATCAATTTCATCGTTTTAACGGAAATTTTTATTAAAAGTAGTCTAGCTATTTTCTGTGAATATTTTGGATTTAATCCATTTCAAGCGAATATTAGAGAATTGTTTTTATAGTGACATTAACAAAATTTCTTTTGCTCTAAAAATAAACCACCTAATGTGAACCGAGAACGCTCGGGTGTGGCCGTACGAACTTTCGCATTGCATCTCCCAAACTATCTTCAATACCAATCACACGGTATTCAATAGCGGACGCTTACAAAAAATTATAACCCTTATTGCGTAGCAATTAGTACTATAATAGCGTGTACATTTTTAGGTGTGAACTTTCGCATAATATTGTCAATGAGGCTTCAGTACTGTGGACCACACACGAAATTTAAAACAAAATAACACAAACAATTATAGCTCCTATTTCTTTATCTTTAAGTATTAAATTAGCTTGGTGCATTTAGGAGGTTAGGGTGCTATGTTTTTTGGTATCATAGTATGGTCAAGATCGGATCCGGATATACGGATATTGCATTATTTACTATGACTTTCTTAGTTACGTGTAATCATTACGTATGCAGTCGTATCAAGTGTCGGAGTTAGCATAATGTTCATTTTGGGACATTGAACTTATGTTACGGGTATGTGAATGAATATGTACGGACACTCGAATTGATTTCACGTTTATTATGTAAGGATATGATAATTCAATGGAATTACTTGTAATTATAATTACGCTCAGATTGACGAGATTTTGCTTGTGTGGACCCCTAAGAGGGGTCTCTCCGTCACTCGCTCCATACAAACGTAGTTCTAATTTCATTTGAATATTAAGCAACCAAAGTCCATGAAATTTTGCAGACATATTCTAGAAACTAATATCTATGCCTGTGGTTTTCCAGGTTTCCGTTAAAATGTTCCGTTTCAAAGTTACGCGGTCTTAAAGATTCACATACAAATCTTTGAGCCTCTGTAGTTTTAAAACTACATATTTAAAAAAAATCTAAAACACCACAGGCACAGATATTATTTTCCAGAATATGTCTGCAAAATTTCATGGACTTACGAGACGGAGAGAGCCCTGTTAATAAAGGATGAAAGAGGAACGCGATGTAAGAAAAAATTTTAATTAGGTGCCGAATTTCAAATATTAGGTGCCGAATAGAAGTTTGGATATAGAAAAACCGGCCAAGTGCAAATCAGACTCGCGCACCGAGGGTTCCCTACTCGGGTATTTTTTCGACATTTTCGTAAAAATAAATAAAAATATGTTTTAGAATGTACTGGTAAAGCCCTTTCATATGATACCCTACTTGGTATAGTTATCTTACTTTGAAAATATTAAATTATTTTGTTCATGAACCCATTTTAATTTTTTTGTGAAGTAACCACAAATTCATAGTTGTCGGATTTTTCCCTTTATTTTATTTTTATTTATTACACCCTTATTTTGATAGCTTTTCTATCTGGTAAAAACTTTCACTCACCTTCCAAATTAGGCCACATCCATCTAAGACTGCATTTAACACTTAAAAAAGTGGAATAAAAATAGTTTCGTATATATCAGCTGATAATCCATTTAAAGCATAGATGTTTTTCGTTCAAACCTTTAGATTTACATTTTAGTACTTTGGAAAACCTCCCGGAAGTGTTTAACATAGAAACCTAGTAGTTCCACATTGCATTGTTAAGTGACATGCAGTGCTTAGGCATTCTGAGGTCTTGAATAGATTTACTACTGAGCATTACGACCGTTTCCATTTAACTAGGTTTTACTTGTTACTTGCAATGCACGTACCTAACCTCAAACAACTCCTCCATTGCATTCAATTGAGAGTGCTCTGTAGAGTTGTTTGACCTCATTTGACCCTCCTTTTTTAACCCCCGACCCAAAAAGAGTGGTGTTATAAGTTTGACGTGTATATCTGTGTGGTGTGGACAAGGCTGCCTATAGTGGATAAGGAGCTGTAAGTGTTACTCAGCAGAAAAGAATACTTGTTTCATTTTTAAAGATGAGAAGGCGTGTCCACACATATGAATTTCACATGCAAATGCGAATCATAAATTCAACATAAACTTTCGTCCGCGTCAGTACCAATATCCAGTTACAGTCAATATTGTGTAAGACATACGAATTTCTTTTCAAAAATGAAAGTTATACACTCAGTAACATCCGCTTATATCATTAAAAACATACACCCAATAATGGACCTACTTCCATTCCGTTAAAAGCGAGAGTTCTGTGAGGTATTGTTGATATTGGCAAACCGTAAACGCAAACCTGTTTTGCATGTAGACCTATATACAAATTGCTGGTGATTGATGTAAATGAGTTATGAGGTCCTCTTACTTTTAAGGTCAAGTGAAAATGAAGTCTATCATTACATAACCCTATAAATTAACGAAAAACTCTCCTACAAGTGTAAATTACAAAATAACACCCCCGACAAGTGAAGGTTACAGTAACTAGAAAAGAGCTGATAACTTTCAAACGGCTGAACCGATTTTCTTGAATTATTGCTAAGAACACTCTCGATCAAGCCACCTTTCAAACAAAAAACTAAATTAAAATCGGTTCATTCGTTTAGGAGCTACGATGCCACAAACAGATACACAGATACACACGTCAAACTTATAACACCCCTCTTTTTGGTCGGGGGTGAAAAATGCACATAACTATGAAAGTTAGAAGTGCGATTATTTAAATAAAATATATTTTTTTAATTCATAGATGACCATTTTATAATATCCATGTTATATAAAAATAAATAACATTTCTTAAATGCCTAGTTACGGTTATTTTGACAACCCTAAGAGGCTAAGCTATAGCTAGTTGCTTATAGTATTTTTTCCTCATAAGCAAAAAAAAAGATGGTCCAAAGACAACCCAGGACAGTAAATCCTGTAACTTACGTACAAGAAGGCCTGACCCCAAATGAAATGGACAAGGACAATAGGAAGATAAAGAATCAGAATGCAAAACAAAAGATGAATTTATATTAATTTCTATCATATTTCTACGAACAAAGTCATATGCCACTCTGTGTAAAAACATGGAGACTAGTCATACAAATTACCTAACGTTTTTATTTTCAACTAGCTGTGCCCGCGACTTCGTTCGCGTGGAATAGTGACTTTTCGCGCTTTATATAGCCACGGACGCTCAGGCGCGAGGCGCCGTGATTCTTTAAATTGACATAACTTTTTTATTTATGAACCGATTGACATGAAATAAACACTAAATCCTAAGTGAAGCTTACTACAATATATTAGTGAAAACCCTATCTAAATCGAATAAGCCGTTTCTGAGATTAGCGTGCACAAACACACAGACAAACAGACAAACAGACAAACAGACAAAAAAAAATTAATTACAATTTCGGGTTCGGCATCGATATAATAACAACCCCTGCTACTTTTTTTTATATATTTCCATTGTACAGACACCACTTTTCTACAATTTTATTATATGTATAGATTTGTTTCACATAAGCTATATTGCAGCTAATCGTCTAATCTATGACTTGATGACTTGATCGCAAATAGCAATTAAAGTGATTAATAAAATTTCTTTAAGCTCATCATCTCGAAGATGAACTTTCTCTTCTTGAGAATCAAATGGCAACAAATTTTTCACACAGTTCAATTATGGACGTACTCAGGTATTGTCTCATTAGTCTTTGGCCGAGATCTTTTTAAAACGTGCAATACAATAGAGACACTGGCGACAATTAGCTTCTTTCCGATATTTTTTGTAAAAAGGTGTTTTCTCATACCATTTTTACTCAAGACAATAATTGATCTAATTAATTACTTTTCTCTGGAAAAATTGCAAACATTGTTATTAAAAACACTTTCACTGTCATCATAAATACAATTAATACCTATTCTAAATAAATTGTAGTTTAAAATAATAGACAAAGTTAATTTTTCGAAAACGACATTTATTTTTTTACGCGGATCCATCGCAAAACAGTAATTTTTTCAACTTACTGTTAACAATTCGACAAAATAAATGGTTTCCGTAATAAACATGACTCGTTTCACTCGCACACTCAACTATAAGTTGGTAAAATAATACCTAAAAGTTGGTTATAATATAAATAATAAGATAAAATAAAAATAAATAAATCTTTGGAACGAAAAAACTTAAGTATTTGGTAAGCACACGCTTATTCCTATAAAAAATACTTAAATTATAAAATGTGAGTAAATACTTAAATATAGATAATAAAAGATAAAAAAGAAGATAATATAATACATAAAGATAATAAAAATAAACTAAATTAAAAATCAGTCAAGAACTTAAAGCGTTAAAATAATATAAATATAATTTTAATAATACAAACAAAAATACTGATACACGCACACTAATCTCGATTATAAACGGTGGTCAACACAACAACACAGATAAATAATAAATAAACAAAATTTAAAATGTGTTAAAATCTTAGATGGTATTAATAAATTAATTATTACTTAGTTAACGTCATAAATGAAGAATTTGAAAAGACAAGCTGGCTAACTGGTAATAATCCAGCCTTTTCTCTCCCTGATTGGTATAAATTAACCTAAAGAATTGTCTACGTGTTACGCTTGCTTGATATGAGCAGCATACGCGATGTTTTGAGCCACATCTTGTGACCTGCCCCATCCACCGCCACCACCGCTTTCCCATCCATGTTCCTCATGAGCTGGTTCAGCCCATCCACCACCACCTCCTCCACTCTTCGACTTAGATTCTAGAAGCTTCTTCAAAGCTCCGAAAGCAGCTGCAATGAAAGCAATCTTTCCAAGAATATATGCCTTGAAGACTGCAAATGCGATGATACCGAGGAACAAAGGCACGAGAGCAGCTAACTTCAGTTTAATCAGAGCTAAGATGGGGAGGAGTTTCTTCAACTTCTTCTTTTTCTTGCCACGACCTGATAACAAGAAAATAAATATGTAATGAAGCCTACGTTTTATTAGCCCTCAAGCTGCACCCTCGTTTTGCTGCTAGAATGTATATGGAATGCCTTTCCGGCTTCCCTTTCACCGTCAATAGGGATGTTGTCAAATCGGTAATATCAAATCAGCAACTTTTTAGCAATACGTCAAAACGCTCGCTTAGAGGGAGCTTGTACGAAATACATACTGTATGTGACCAATATACATACTGTATGCCACAGACACACACAGATACACACGTCAAACTTATAACACCCCTCTTTTTGGGTCGGGGGTTAAAAAAAAAGATAAACGACGGACGACATCAGGCGAGTTGTAAGTATCCGTTGGAAACAGGTGATGCAAGACCGTGGCGTGTGGGAATCCCTATGTCCAGCAGTGGACGTCTATCAGTTGATGATGATGATGATAAGTGCAAAGAGTAGTGTTTATAGCCCACTCACGTACTCTCTCTACAATGTAAATAATGTTCTTGGTACTTATGTATCCACTTGAAATAGCTTCAATATGCTTTACCGTTAACCTCAAATGTCGTTAACTATTGTATTTACTCGGGTCACTTGGAAGCTCGAACACGAATCACTTTCGAATATCGATTTTCGATCTTGACAAAATTTGGGGCAGACATAGCTTGCATCCTGAAGATGGATATTATACTTTTTACTCTGGAAAATCAGTTAGTTCCCATGGGATTTTAAAAGCTAAATCCACGCGGTCAAAATCGCGGACATCGATTGGTAGTCTTATAATAATGTTTATTATTTTATTCAACCGCTATTATATAGGGAGACCTACGCCGTACGACTTTTCTTGAACTACTTACTTTGTATTTTACAATTACACAGGATCGAATTTCTTATTTTATTCATATTACCACCTATTTGTACGTTTATGGTACTAACAGAAACCTTCCCGCAAGTCCTTACAAAAACCGTACATAAATTCATCTTAATCGGATGAACAATGCGCAAACGCATAGATAGCGAACAGACAGACACACATTAATTTTCATATAGGTATCTACTTAATCCATACTAATCTAATATTATAACCCTACTCATTCTGAGAAAAGACTCTACTATTACATAGCATGCATCTCGTAGGCAAATTTAGGCTTCTTTTTATCCCGGAAAATCAAAAAGTTCTCACGGGATTTTTAGAGAAACAAAATCCTCGCGAGCGAAGCCGCGTGCATTATCTAGTAAATATAAATAAGGTAAAGGATGCTAACCTTCTTCATCAATAGAATTGTCTTCAGTAAATGCCTTGGGCATCCTCAATTGTAAAGCATGGCTATCTAGGAAGTCTACGACATTCTCCATGATCCTCTCTTCAACCTGGAGTTCCCTGGCTTGAGGTTCATCAGGCAACGGATCGTAGCTTCGAGCTGATCTTGGTGAACCGGTTCTTGAGAATGTGATGCCGTCTACCACGCTGAAGTCCTTCGCTACGGCTAGGTTTTCTGTGAACTTCATCGCTTTTTCCTGAAAATTGAAAATAATAATGTTATCTCAACTGCAATCTCACCTGACGGTAAGTGATGATGCAGTCTATGGAAGCGGGCTAAGTTGGAGCCGATATGGCAGATTAACCTATACCTACTCCCGCTGTCTAGATGGCATCGTACCGAAACGCTAAACCGCTTGACGGCATGGCTTTTGCTGGTACTTAGGGTAATAACTAGCCACGGTCAAAGCTTGCCACCAGATCAGACTTGGAAAAATTATGAAACTAGGGTACGTACATTTTCCTTGCCGGGAATCGAACCCGCGTAATCCCACTTATAAGACACTTATAGGAAAGTCATCAAAATAATTGTAATTTTATCAATAACAAGTGTAAATTAAAAATTTATAACACCCTGACAAGTGAAGGTTACAGTAACTAGAAAAGAGCTGATAACTTTCAAACGGCTGAACCGATTTTCTTGGATTATAGCTAAGAACACTCGTCAAGCCACCTTTCAAACAAAAAAAAAACTAAATTAAAATCGGTTCATTAGTTTAGGAGCTACGATGCCACAGACAGATAGATATACAGATACACACGTCAAACTTATAACACCCCTCTTTTTGGGTCGGGGGTTAAAAAGAACATTATTCAAATTATGACTTATGAGATGCATTCAAAGAGATCTTATTACGTAAACTTTTGCATATAAAACCGGTAAGTTTAAAGACCAGTTTAAAATGATTTAGTAGTAGGTAGTTTACTATTAGAACGATTTTATTTTTGCATCTTTTGATGCAGTTTTTTTATATTGCTTTTTAGCTTTTTTTGATCCTAACCGACAGAAATTATAATCTTTATTATTTACTTGATTTATATAATGGACGGCTACTAATTACTAGTATAGTACAAATTAAATTAAGAATTAAATAATATTGATGGAATCATAAATCGAAAAATGTTCTTTTTACATGATTGCAGTAGATAAAATTCATCATTAATTCATTAATAGGAAATTAGAGAGACTGATTGTCTTTGATTTAAATTATTGCAATTTATATAATCACCTAATCAATGAAATCAATTAATCTTATAAATTGAGCTCAAACTTATTTAGTGTGTTACTAAAAACTAGAAATATCCAATCCTCAGCCTTCCTTCTGTTACTGTACTATCAGTAAACCTAACATTTAAGTATTAAAAGAACCGGATCCTATACAGCTTTTGGTTGATCACTTAGTTTCTACCAACTATCCATCACATATTATATCACCCTTTGATCCATTTACAACGTATTATAGTTTCTAATTAGGTTATACAATCTACTAAACAGGACTAAAAGTAATGCCATCCCTTTCACAACATTTATTGTGGAAAGGGACGACACAATTTTCAGCCCTGTAAGGTTTTGTACAACCAAATTACTGCCACATCCAAACACTATAACGACCCGTTCATACATATAATATCCATTACTATTGATTAACTATTAACCACAGTAATACTTATATGAGATTCGTAATTTTTCACGATATTTGAGCCTATGATAACTGCAAAATTCGTAATAATTACCAAACGTTAGTTTATTAATCACAGAAGGAATTGTCTTGGTATAGTAGAGTGGCTGGCTCCCAGATCCTTTCGCATGCAACTCGATTAGAAGGACGAAATTTCGACTCTTAGATTACATATTATAATCTGTGAAACATTTGAATCGAATTTTTTTCTTAGTCGAATCGTATGCGAATGGATCTAGGAACCCACTGCATTAATATCCCAAGACAACTCCTAGCATAATGTCATTAATCGGAAATGGGTCACAGACATCGATGTATCACAGAGCAATGAGGAATATAATAAGAGAATTGTAAACCACTAACTGCTGAAACTAGCAATCAATCTATCTTTATTCAGTCAATATGCCACTTAGCAACATTGTTATATACCATAAAAAATGACAAATAACAATGTTGCTAAGTAACTTATTGACTAATTATAGATAGGATCGATTATTGATCTCAGCTGCAATATAACGATTTAGGTATCCTAAATCTCGAGCCAGGGTAGATGAAGTATGAACGAGCCGTTATATCACATCACATCCATCACTATCACATCACTATCACGATGATCACTGCACTTCACCTTCAAACACAGCATCGTATCGGTTTCCACACAGTCCCTTAACGTCGATATGAACTTATCCATGACTCCGTCTTCCTTGACCGTCGGCATAGCGGTCACCAGTGTCACTAGGCAAAGCACGTATACCACCTTCATGTTTGCAAGTGGCATGTACAATTGTCAAAGGCGCTTGTTCTACAGACAGTTTTATTTTCTTGCCCCCCACTCGGAATGCATATGCCACGGTGTATGACGAAATGAAGCACCGCATTAAGATGTATTAACACGTATTTGTTAGATTTTTAATGGATAATGGACTGTAAAATGCTTTGGGGACGATCGGATTTGGCAGCTTTTTTCACAGTCTTCGGGTTTTTTGTCGAGATCGGTAGTCTTGAATCTTATGTTACTTATAATAGTTTGTTTAATTAATATTATTGATAGTGAACGCGTTATAGTTAGCGATAAAGACATCGGGGTACGGGGTTTGATGACAGGCGCGCACCTTTCAACTTTCGGAGTTAATTATCTGTGTTTTAAGCAATTAAATATCACTTGCTTTAAGTATAAAGGAAAACGTCGTAAGAAAACCTGAAAGATTAAGAGTTCCCACTAATGTGCCTATTCAAAGGATAATCCACACAGGGCCAGCGTGGCAGACTATGGTCTAAGCTAAATCCTTCTGATGGTTCTGAGAGGAGACCCTTTTTTCACATGTCTTAGGAGCTTTGTTGATATCGGCAGTCTTATATCTAAGCAGTTGTAATAGCTTGTTTGATTAATTGATTATACGTGCGTCACGCAATAGTAATTTGCCAATTGAAATAAAAATTTCACGGTTAAAAGCATAAAATCTGTTCCATACTGCTATCTTTTGATCAAAAAGAGTTCTAATTTCACGGTCAAGATGTGGGCCAAAGCTAGTATTAATATAAATTATGATGTCCTAGGTTTGAGTACCGGGTCGGCCAAATAACTCAAATTCCCAACTTGGGTCGGCCAGGCTTATAGCAATTACTAACTGCTTACGTATAACTATTCTGCTTTGGGGCACGTAAAGTCATCGGTCCTTTACCCAATCTCTCTCTGGTTGTATTGGACTGTGCCCAAAACTTCATTTATACAGACTATATAAGAGATATATTTAGACTACACTAATTTCAAACTCCTATTTTACCCCCTAGGCACTCAAAAATCCTTTCTTAGCGGATGCTAACGTCATAATAGCTATCTGCATCAGTCCGATCCGTCCAGTAGTTTGAGCTGTGCGTTGATAGATCAGTCGATCAGTCATTCGGTCAGTCACCTTTTCCTTTTATATACTTACTACTTAGATTACTATCCCATTGGGCTACGAGAGTGAGGGAATAGAGAGTCCACCTGTATTGTCTGTCCGCTGGATCCAGGCGACGCAGGACTGTGGGGTGAGCGAGTTCTTACAAGAGACTTAACAGGGCTCTCTCCGTCACTCGTTTCATCCAATCGTAGTTCCAATTTCATTTGAATATTAAGCAACCAAAGTCCATGAAATTTTGCAGACATATTCTAGAAACTAATATCTGTGTCTGTGATGTTTTAGATTTTTCTAAAAATATATAGTAGTTTTAAAATTACAGGGGCTCAAAGATTTGTATGTAAACTTTTAAGACCGCGTAACTTTGAAACCGAATATTTTAACAGAAATCTGGAAAACCACAGACATAGATATTAGTTTCTAGAATATGTCTGCAAAATTTCATGGACTTTGGTTGCTTAATATTCAAATGAAATTGGAACTACGTTTGTATGAAACGAGTGACGGAGAGAGACCTCTTAATATGTCCAGCAGTAGACTTGTATTGGTTCCGAACAAAATATATACCCCATATCAGTTTGTATATCCAACTTCTCCCACGCTTTATTGCGATTTGAATAGCGTCTATTAATTTTAAGTGCTGCCGTATTATATTATTTCCTCTATGGTAATTCATTTATTTTCATTTCTTTCATTTAATTATAAGCAATTTTTCATCAATTGCTTCCTTTTCAACTGTTTTAAATAATGATGTCGGAAGAAATTTTTGAAAGTTACCTTTTCCTTTTAAGTTTGTATAGAGGTTAGCGGTGCTTTTGCGGCTGAGGTCATGGGTTCAAATACCACTTGGCTGGCGGCGAATATTTGGACTGTATGCTACCTACCGTAATTATTAAGCTTTGGAGAGATTTTTAGGGTTCCGTAACTCAAAAGGAACGGAACCCTTATAGGATCACTTTGTTGTCTGACTGTCTGTCTGTCTGTCAAGAAAACCTATAGGGTACTTCCCGTTGACCTAGAATCATGAAATTTGGCAGGTAGGTAGGTCTTATAGCACAAATAAAGGAATAGATCCGAAAACCGTGAATTTGTGGTTACATCATTAAAAAAAAATTAAAATGTGTTTCAATTTTCAAAGTAAGATAACTATGCCAAGTGGGATATCATATGAAAGGGCTTTACCTGTAAATTCTAAAACAGTTTATTTATTTATTTTTATGTATAATAGTTTATGATTTATCGTGCAAAATGTTGGAAAAAATACCCGAGTACGGAACCCTCAGTGCGCGACTCTGACTCGCACTTGGCCGGTTTTTTAATATTTGAGCCCGTGTTGCAAATTGAAGGTCCGTTATTCGAAGGAAATATAACAAATCGGGTAATACAAAAACACAAAGACAAGCTTGAAAAGTTTTTAAGAGATATAAACTGGCTTAACAAAAATATTTTGAAGTCAGGTTAACTTAACTACCTTCTGATACATATGGGTTTGCAAAAAATTTGCAAAAAGAGAAGGAACTTTAATTTTCAGTGCCTGAAATACCACTCCATTCATTCTATTCATTTATGAAATATATATTATGTGCACCAAGTTTTGTAAACTTGGATTACGATTATAATTTATACACAAAAATATCACTTAGGAGTTTACTTTTTAACCCCCGACCCAAAAAGAGGGGTGTTATAAGTTTGACGTGTGTATCTGTGTATCTGTGTGTCTGTGTATCTGTGTATCTGTCTGTGGCACCGTAGCGCCTAAACTAATGAACCGATTTTAATTTAGTTTTTTTGTTTGAAAGGTGGCTTGATCGAGAGTGTTCTTAGCTATAATCCAAGAAAATCGGTTCAGCCGTTTGAAAGTTATCAGCTCTTTTCTAGTTACTGTAACCTTGTCGGGGGTGTTATAAATTTTTAATTTAAACTTGTTTACAAAATGTACTTAGATTGCATCACTAAAATACTACTTTATGAGTGCTAAATGGTAACCTACCTAAATTCCTTAATAATACATATATACCTAATAGGCTAAAAAAAGAATATAAGTACAACGTATACAAAAAAAAAAGCTTTCACAGAAGATAATTTCTACGAAAAAAACACGAAAACAATCTAATTTTAGGTATTGTTTGCAACAAGGTATGTTATTAAAGATTTCTACTCTCACATCAGTTATGAGATCGTTCACAGGGTGTTAAGTACACACAATTAAACGTACAAGGTCATATACAGCATGTTTCGTTTTTGGTCCAACAAAATAAACAAATATTAGAAATCCATACTCCATACTTAACCCATTATAGCCTAGCGGTGCCATATGTCACCCAATTTCGTATGTTTAAACTTTCGGGCCCTGTCCTTGTAATAAGAGGTGAAGTCAAGTGGTTTGTTGTCAATGCCATGCTAGAGGGACATAGCAATGACTTCATTTACTTTGTTTTGTCCCATAAGCTTTTTGTGAACCACACGAGCGCCGGTAAATCAGTGTTGTAAAATTTCTGCCAATAATGGATGCAATATTCAAGTAAGTGGATCATATTTTTTTTATATTAAGGAATGTAATACTTTTATGCATTTACACTTGATGCCAAACCTTGCATCTACTTGCTCATACCATAAAACTGTTGTATTTTGTTTTATTGTTTGGTTTATGACATGTTAATAGATGCGGATGCCATACGGCACCACTAGGCGGTTATGTTGTCTTTCTATTATGCATACTAAAAATCCAAATTATGTAGTTTTTTTTTGTTTTTCCGTATGTAATGGCTTTTTTGTTTCAACAAGGATTGTACATAAGATGAGGCACTTGTTATACTAGAAGAAGACAATGAACTCAAGCCTCTATTGCTATGAATTCAACATCCAGACTTTGCAATCCTATCTGACGAAGATGAGGGTGGTTTCATAAATAATCCCACTGGTCAGCAACGCAATGCTAGATGTGAAGTGGTGCTAGCATCTACATCGGCTCATATCTATTACAGTTCTAAAGTACCCCTTGAGGTGGTGGCCGTCCATCAGCTTCAAAAACATCTAGAACTGGCAATCGGGTCTCTGACAGCATACGTTATGACGGCAGGAATCATTTATTGGTACCCAGCGAGTCACGTCGCAAGTACGGATTAGAGTCTTGTCATAATCACAATAGGCTACAGTGCAATAAATGCAATGTGGGGCTCTGTACGCCCTGCAACCTACAGTTTCATACAAATAATATGTAATTTCATGGAAATATATGTAATATTGATACAATTTATTGGAACTTTTAATCAATTTTGAACCTTGAACTATAAAAGAGTAAATTCCTTAATAATTCTTATCAAATTGTGTTCAAATATTTTGGAAACAATCAGTTAAAAGGAATTTATGAAACATTTGAAAAGACAAGGTAGGAGCCTAGCGGTGCTATGCGGCATCCATGGTTATTTCCAGAAGTAAGACTTGAACCAAAATTCTTATGATCAGATCTGACTAATAGGGTCCATAATAACAACATATTAATGAAAAACCTAATTCTGAGACCTTAAAATAATTCAGGCTATAATGGGTTAATATTATAAACGCGATAGTGTGTCTGTCTGCTAGCTTCTTACAGCCCATCCGTTTAACTGATTTTGATGTTTGGTACAGGGATAACTTGCATCCTAGAGAGGATACCTTTTATGTAGTTTATTTATTTTATTTTATTCAGATGAACCTAAGTTAGCCCTTGACTGCAATCTCACCTGGTGGTAAGTGATGATGGAGCCTATTTTGAATTTGAGTTTGACTTTGACTAAGACGGAAGCGGGCTAACCTGGAAGGGGTATAGCAGTTTTCATTTAGCCCATACTTCTTTGGTTTCTAGTTTCTTTCTACATGGCATCGTACTGAACGCTAAATCGCTTGGTGGCACGGCTTTGCTAGTCTCTGGCTAGTCTTTGGCCTTATCTTGGGATTTTAAATTACACTTTGGACCGCTTATTTTTGAAAACATTAAACGTGCTCAATTTTCATTTATCACGCTTAATTTGTACCCTAATTAACCATTACTGCACAGTGTTATATACAGGCTGTTCTAATAAATATCTTCTAAATAATAAATCTCTACATATCATAAATAAAAGTCCCCCGCTACGTTGAGTTCGGTTTTTTGGGGTAATCGCAGAAACTACTGTACGATTTTTATACGAATTTCATCAATAGAAAGAAGGATTATCTAAGAAGGTTACTTATATTATAAGTTATAATTTGTTATTTAACGCTGTGAAAATTTTGACGCTCTCCTTGTGCGCAGTGGTCTTCTTAGTGGGAAATCCCAAGTTCGATTCCAGGGGGAGGGAATTTTATAACTCCTAAACTTCTGGACTGGTGGGAGGCTTCGGCCGTGGCTAGTTACCACCCTACCGGTAAAGTCTTGCCGCCAAGCGATTTAGCGTTCCGGTATGATGTCGTGTAGAAACCAGAGGAGTATGGGTTTAATGA
Source organism: Maniola jurtina (assembly GCF_905333055.1). Classification (NCBI taxonomy): domain Eukaryota; kingdom Metazoa; phylum Arthropoda; class Insecta; order Lepidoptera; family Nymphalidae; genus Maniola; species Maniola jurtina. The sequence continues at coordinate 3,172,317 of NC_060052.1, read as the reverse complement.
AAACTGCCATACCCCACTTCCATCTTAGACTGCATCATCACTTACCACCAAGTCAGATTGCACTCAAGGGCTAACTTGTATATGAATAAAAAACCTTTTGAGAACATTATGGGGCGCTGTCAAGCATGCAGGTTTGCAGGATCTCTTTTAAAGACTACAATGTACTTACCTATCTAAACAAAATAACAAAAAGTAGTGTATGTCCGTCTCTGGAATGCAAGTGTTGCCAGCTATCTCTCTAAATTTCGTCAAAATAGGTTAAACGGATGGGTTCTGAAAGCTAATAGACAGACAGACAGACAGATAGCCAGACAGACACATTTTCGCGTTTATAATATTATTAGCTGACGCCCGCGACTTCGTCCGCGTGGATTTAGGTTTTTCGAAATCCCGTGGGAACTCTTTGGTTTTCCGGGATAAAAAGTAGCCTATGTGCTAATCCAGGATATTATCTATCTCCATTCCGAATTTCAGCCAAATCCGTCCAGTAGTTTTTGCGTGAAGGAGTAACAAACATACACACACACACACCCACACACACACACACACACATACAAACTTTCGCCTTTATAATATTAGTGTGAAGTATCGAGTATGAGTTTCTAATATTTGTATAATTTTGCTGGGCCAAAAATGATATTAAATTATGGATGACTGCATATTTTATGCATATACAATATGCATATTTTATATTTTAGTTTCTCTTGTTCACATTTGCTCTATCATGATTTTAAAATTTATTTTTGGCTTATGAAACTCAACTTTTTACTTCTAACGGTGTTTTAACATAATGTAAGTAAAAGAAGTAGCTATGTCATTAGGTAACTGAATTGTGGTCTAACAAAGAAATCGTGATTTGAATAAATTTTGTCAGTTTCTAGATTTCGATGCATAAGCTGATACGCTGTTGCGCAGCAAGTAAGAGGGTCGTACATTCGATTCTCTGAAGGGGTAGTCCTCAATAGCACAACGGTTATAGGAGCGGACTGAAATCCGAAAGGTCAGCGGTTCTAACCCCACACGTTGCATTATTGTCGTACCCACTACTAGTACAAGCTTTACGCTTAGTTGGAGGGGAAAGAGGAATGATAGTCCTGATTAAAATGACTAATATTCTTTAAAAAAAATGTGTTTGTGAGAAATTACTTTACACACGTCAAACTTATAACACCCCTCTTTTTGGCTCGGGCGTTAAAAAGAAAACCATTCAAATACACTCAAACAAAAATGCCACAATTTCTCCTTTAATTAATATATTTGTTAGTAATTATAAAGTTGAAATTATGACACTTTTGTTACAATTTTTTGCTAAATAGGTCCATCTATTGTACATTTGCGACAGTCTAGTCGGTTTTATAACACGATCACTTTCCAAACCCATCAATTTTGTCGATAATATGACTACATATTCATTTCCGATTTGTATTCCGGGACAATTTATGAGACTATTCAAAGGCACGCCGGATCTAGCGAAAGTGTAGTAGAAACAGTGTGTGTCCAGTGAATCCAAACTGCGCAATTATGTAATTTTCAACATCTTGACCGTTTTTGGACAACGCAGACTTAAGTAGATCGTCTAGTTGTAAAATTTCATATAACAAGTTGTAAATTAATAAAGAAAATACCAAAAAATACAGTAAGTGGAAATAAACAGTTTTACGCTAATACAAGTGTAAATTAAAAATTTATAACACCCCCGACAAGTTAAGGTTACAGTAACTAGAAAAGAGCTGATAATTACTTTCAAACGGCTGAACCGATTTTATTGGATTATAGCTAAGAACACTCACGATCAAGCCACCTTTCAAACAAAAAAAAAACTAAATTAAAATCTAGGAGCTATTTAGGAGCTACGATGCCACAGACAGATACACAGATACACAAATTTCAGAAGCCAGGAATCAGGTATGAAAATCGCAGATTCAAAACATTAAGTCAAAGCTCATTTTTGAAAAGTTTTCTTTTTTGATTGTTGTACAGTCTTTTTCCTAATTCTGTGGTTGTACAATAATATTGGTGTACAATAAGCATACCTAACATATTTTATTTCATTTTCATCTGTTTATTAGTTCTTAGCTTACTTCTTTGTGATGTTTAGGAAAGATCTTTCATCATCATCACCAAGCAATAGGCCACTACAGCTGGACTATTTTTTTTGCAGGGACAGGACATCCATACGCCACTGTCTTATGCCACCTGAATCCGGCAGTTCCCTGCGATTTGTTTAATTAACCCCCGACTCAAAAGGAGGGGTGTTATAAGTTTGACGTGTGTATCTGTGTATCTGTCTGTGGCATCGTAGCTCCTAAACTAATGTACCGACTTTAACTTAGTTATTTTTGTTTGAAACGTGGCTTGATCGAGAGTGTTCTTAGCTATAATCCAAGAAAATCTGTTCAGCCGTTTGAAAGTTATCAGCTCTTTTCTATTTATTACTGTAACCTTCACTTGTCGGGGGTGTTATAAATTTTTAATTTACACTTGTTTCATCTGCCCATGTAATGGGGTGTCTTCCTATGCTGCGCTTCCCGGTGCAGTCACCACTTCGGCACTTTATAACCATGGTTTATGGTCTAACTCAACTCAATGCCTTTACGACTGTCTTGTCGCCACTCTACGCTGTTGTAAGTACGCGTTTATCTAGCTAACATAACAGTGACTTTTGTTTTCACTTAACTATGATCTCTCTTGTTTATGCGAATGATTACATTTTATTTAAATAAACACTTACGAGCCAGTTTATATTGAGATGCTAATCACGTAAGTTTTGCTTATGATGTTGCAGGAATTTTGTAGCAAAGACAGCCACTTAGGTATTTTTATAAAAAACTTATATTAATAATATTATATATAATATATCATGTTAAATCATCATTACTTTTTCTTTTAAGACTGTTTTGTCTGTTTCTGAAAAACTCTTTATTATTGGATCACCGAAATCCATTCAAAATAATTAATATTACAAATGCGAAAGTTTGTCTGCTTGCAACCTTTGCACAGTCGTCCATTTAGCCGATTTTGATAAATTTTGTTACGGAGTTAGCCTATATCCCGGGCACGGACATAGGCTAATTTTTATTACGGAAAATCAGAGTTCCCAAAGTGTTAAAAAAAAACTAAATAAACGTGGACGAAATTGGGAACCTCATCTATTTGGTACAAACTGATAACTTGCATCTTAGAGATGGACACAGGGATTTAGGGTCTAACAGTTCTATAAGTTCTTAAGTGTGGGTTGCCTGGATATGGTCACTATAGTGATAAGGTCGCCCTTTGTTTTTAGGTCTATGACGTATTTTTATTCTTTATCATAGTATCAAGCAATAAAGATGTTTAAATACAAGTGTAAAATAAAAGTTTATAACACCACCGACAAATGAAGGTTACAGTAACTAGAAAACTGCTGATAACTTTCAAACGGCTGAACCGATTTTCTTGGATTATAGCTAAGAGCACTCTCAATCAAGCCGGCTTTCAAACAGAAAAAAAAACTATATTAAAATCGGTTCATTATTTTAGGAGCTACGATGCCACAGACAGATACACAGATACACACGACAAACTTATAACATCCCTCGTTTTGGGTAGGGGGTTAAAATTAAATAGGCTACTTTTATGCCGAAAAGTCAAAAAGTTTCCGCAGAATTTTTGAAAAACCTATACTTATCCATGCTAAAGAAGTCGCGAGTATCATCAAATAGAATATAATTTTAATTGCATAACAATCACTAGCGCGATGAAAGGCTTAGAACTTAGAAATTACTTTAAGAAGACTTTCATGTGCAAAATAATTGGGTATGCTCACCATGTTGAGGTGTACTGAATTTAATTAAATAAATTAATGTAATTAACATAACAGATTTCATTTACGCCATTACGTACATTCCACTCGAGACCCTCGAAAGAAGTTTCTCTGTAAACGTTTTATACATAGTTAATTTGTGGAAAGTGAAAATTATGATTAGCCATTCTTTGAGATAGATCCTGAGAGTGCTTGCTTTTCCTGCTTCTTTAGTAGTGGGGGGGGGGGGGGGGAGACAGTGCATATTGCTTATCTTTTTAGTAGATTAAATAGTAAATTAAGGTTTTATTTCCGTGTATATCATGGAATTCCGCTAAGAAACGGCAGCTTCAATCTAGCTGCGCACTCTTCGCGCTCTATCTCAAAAACGGTTGATTGTATGAAAAAAAAGTTCAAGCAAAAGTTGTAGAAAATTTTACACTTTACAACTTTTATAATATGTGCAAATCTCATTTAAGCAATAGGAACCGAGATATTCACGAAAAACCGATTTTTATGACCTTTGACCTTCAATATCTATCCTATCCTTATATATCATTTGTGACTTTGAGACATTTAGGACGACAAAACAAAGGTATATACAGCTTACTATCTTTCATTCCGAGGTGTAACCCCTAATATGACTGGGATATCTGGATTTTTAGTTCTTAGAAGATTTAATGTTTTTTATTAATAACAAGGGTAAATTAAAAATTTATAACACGCCCGACAAGTGAAGGTTACAGTAATGACTACAAAAGAGCTGATTGATATCTTTCAAACGGCTGAATCGATTTTCTTGGATTATAGCTAAGAACACTCTCGATCAAGCCACCCTTCAAACAAAAAAAAAACTAAATTAAAATCGGTTCATTAGTTTGGGAGCTACGATGCCACAAACAGATACACAGATACACGTCAAACTTATAACACCGCTCTTTTTGGGTCGGGGTTAAAAATAAAAATTAATTACGAAAGAATACAATAATTATTATTATTGTATTCTTTCCATAATTTATATTAACAGATCAAAGGTGTTTTGTAGAACTATAAGGCCACCAGACCTGACGTTAGGTCCAATGTATAGCGGTATAGTAGCTTCAGGGTGCCTTTACACTTGTTCGGGCCGCGCCGGTTAATTCAATATGGTATCTTTTGCTACTGCATTATCTAAGTGATATACACACTGATTTTTATATCTTTTGTATACGGTTCTAAGTCATATACCCTTCGTTTATAGAGACATGGGTCTGGAGAAAAATGCTAACAATATCATGGCAAATAGCAAAGAGGCGTAGCCATGGGGCAAAAGCATAGGCGCTGGGCCGATTAAATCACCATTGATCAAAATCATACTCAGTACACCTGAATAGCCCTGTACAAAGCTGCTCACAAGATTAAGACGGCCTCACATCGTGAGATGAGAGAAGGTTTTGACATTGAAGATAATAATAATAATAATAATATAATATCTTTATTTATTTAAGCAACAAAGGCCCACAATATTATGTTAGTAAACATCTTAACCTATGTTAGTAACTAAATTATAATGTAATGTATGTTAGTAAGAAACTTATTCTATGTTAGTTAATATAATTAATATACTTATTAACTAATGCAGACATCCAGTGCGCTTTGAGAGCGCTGTCCTGTCTGTCTACTATCACCTTCAGGATAATGTTGGGACTTCTCTCCAGCCTGCTTTTAATTGAGACGATCCGTTTCCGCATTATTGCGAAGAAACCGTCTACACGGTTCTCCGCAAACCGTAAAATAATGATGCGCGAAGGAAAAGGAAAGATCACACTTCACGTACTAATTCTGCATAATACTTTCCTCTACAATTATTCCTTCATTACTGTTGCTGTTTGTCCTGCTGTTGTTATTTTTTAGTCCAATATTTGCTTTGATTAAAATCTGCCTTTTTTAGAATTTACTTCATTTCATAATTGGAATGAGTAGCATCTATCCTACAGAATAGATATCTTACTATGCTTAACTGCACCAATATGGGTATTATTATTACTTATATTTACTTATAATATAATACTTATTAATATTACTGTGCTTAGCTGCACCAATATGGGTATTATTATTACTTATATTTACTTATAATATAATACTTATTAATATTACTGTGCTTAACTGCAACAATATGGGTAGTGATACTACCCTTATTATAAAAGCAAAATTGTATTTATTTCTTGTTTTACGCCTTCAATAACACTACAATGGAACAAGGGATCAGCGAGATTATTTGCATTGATATGACGACCTGGAAAGTGACATAATCACTCTTAATCGCGGCAAATCAAATAATTCGTTCGTTCACGTGGATTTCGCGGGCATGATCTAGTGTTAAATAAAAAAAGTATAGTTTTGAAGGCTCCACATTTAAACCTGAATCACGAACTAAAAAATACAAAGCACGAATCAGCAGTACCTATATCCCACGCTGCTGCTAGCAGTTGTATGAATATTTCAAAAAGTTTACATTGCGAAACTTACTTATTAGAAGCGCTCTTGCCATCGTCGTCACTTACTGACCTACGTCACGTGACTGTGACTATGAATATGACACTACCGTGTGACGTTCTTGCTATAACTGTTCTTTAGATCATAAATCCTACACGTGTGTAATACTAAAATCCTGAGGTGAGCCCGGCAACCCTTTCAGCGGGATACTTGTTAGGATTTTTCCTTTTTACGTGAAACGAGCGCAGCAAGCTTTTAGGCTGAGATCTATAGAGCGTACTCTGACTTTGCTCAGACTTAGGTTTCGGTTAAAAAGAGACAGATTTATATCAGCAATATTACGCTGTCTCGTTTTAACAGTGTCTCAAGTTCAAAAAAAGTCAAAATATTAAGTACACTATAGATTTTAGCCTTAAACCCGTGCATAAGTCTCCGCAAAGTCAAAATATACTCGTACCAAAGATGTTAATCATAAAACCTGTGGAATGATTCACCAATGGCCTGCTGAACGCGTTGTGAATATTTTCACCTTGAGGTTAAATGTATGATGCTGGGTAATTCCGAATATGTGTGAAGGCACCCTCACACACTTACCGGTTAAACGAGAGTGCAACATAGAGATGGTTGCATGAGTTAGCGAATAAATATGCAGGTCACAGCAACTTGGCACGTGAAGTAGTTGGTCTGGGGACAGTTTCACGTGAGAAAACGTGTATGATGATACATCTTTCATTTCTTATCTTGAGCAAAAAATATACTAACTACTAAGTAATAGAAATAGAAAAACCTTTAGTCTAAAATATACATATAAAAGGAAATGATGATCGGGCTGAGGAGAATGCAGTATGCAGATAACTATTAATAATATCTTTATTTATTTAAGCAACAAAGGCCCACAATATTATGTTAGTAAACATCTTAACCTATGTTAGTAACTAAATTTACTAACATAGGTTAAGATGTTTTAACATAATTTACTATTATAATGTAGACATCCGCTAAGAAAGGATTTTTGAAAATTCCCTAAGCGGGTAAAATAGGGGTTTGGAATTCCTGTGGTTCACGTAGATGAAATAGCGGGCTATAGTTATTTATAGTGAACTTATAAAAGTAGAATTAGATTACTAACTGTAATTAGATTAAGAACTGTTATCCGATATATTGTTAAAAACAAAATAACCGTGATCATGCAAGGAAATCTTTCAGGCAAGCGATAGAGAATATGACGGACTAGAAGATGCCCGCGGCTTCGCCCGCGTGGATTTCGGTTTTTTAAAATACCGTAGGAACTCTTTGATTTTGGGATAAAAAGTAGCCTATGTGCTAATCCAGGATATTATCTATCTCCATTCCAAATTTCAGCCAAATCCATTCAGTAGTTATTGCGTGAAAGAGTAACAAACATACACACACACACACATACAAACTTTCGCCTTTATAATATTAGTGTGATATTGTGACTTATCTGATGTAGTTTATTCATCTAAAGGAAGGTCTACCAACGCAGCGCCTTCTGGTACGAAGTCGCTAATCTTGGAACCCCAATATCCATCGGTTTTTCGCACTATGTGCCTTGCTCATTGCCACAAAAGTTAACTGATTGCTTTAATTTCAAGGTAAGACTAGTAGTTTAATTTAAGCGAATGGTTCAAGTAGGTGCTTTGATAATAAATAACGGAACAATAGACAGACAAGTTCCGATTATTCTTAAACTAGCTGATGCCCGCGACTTCGTTCGCTTGGATTTAGGTGTCCGAAATTCCTTTGGGAACTGCTTAATTTTCCGGGATGAAAGTAGCCTATGTCACTCTCCAGGTATTCAACTATACCCTTGCAAAAATCAGGTCAATCCGTTGTTCCGTTGCGGCGTGATTGAAGGACAAAACAATAACCAATAAACCAACAAACAAACACACTTTCGCATTTATAATATGGGTAGTGATGTAGAGATAGGTATATTTATAGAACTTTGTTGCAGGTCTCATTAAAACCAGTCCCAGCAAGTGGTCGACAATAACGGTTATGGTAATTTACTTGTATTAAGCCGTACAAGTACTTCTATTCGATTACTATGCAGATTTGAATGCAGCTAATCATATTAGTATCTATAAAATATAGGTTATTGGATCTAATAAAATGGCGTTAACGCTGCTTGATTGGCCTCCCTAGCGCGCTCCCAAGAGCTTTCCATACTTTAAACTCTTATAGCTCGTTCACACAGGCTGCGTAAGCGTAGACGTAGCGCGTACCATTGCGTTGTAATGTATGGAACTGTATGAAACATGGCACACCGCATGCGTAAAGCGTGGACGTATGCGTAACCCGGTGTGTTAGGGGTTTACGCGCGTGTCTACGCACGTGTCACGTGTACGCAATTAGTATGAATCGGCCTTTAGAATAATTTCAAACTACATCGGAATTCATAGTCAAGATTAGGGGCCTTCTTAGAGGACGATTCAAACGACATGTTTCATACACAACCTTAATACATTGCATAAAGCTTGAATGACACGATTAGCAAGCTGAAGTTGTAAAATGGGCATGTCATGTCAACCTGCGGCCGATGGGGTAGATGTGTTCTGGAGTGGAGACCGCGCACTGGTAGGCGCAGTGAAGGACGACCTCCAGCCCGCTGGACCGATCACCGATGAAGAAGGGGGCTAGCAGACCCTGTTTGGTGGCGCGTTCTTGGATAGGCCTATGTCCAGCAGTGAACGCATACAGGCTGATGCAGATGGAATGGGATGGAAAAAGATAATGGCAGCTTACAAAAGATAAATGTTACTATAATCCACACTCCTTACTTACTTTCTTAATATTATAAATGCGAAAATGTGTCAGTTTAACCGATTTTAATGCTACAGAGTTAGCTCACATTCCGGGGACGGACATAGGCTTCTTTTCATCCCGGAAAATCAAAGAGTTCCCAGAGTTGATACCTACTGCAAGTTCCCAGTTAATATAGTACCTTTAGTAGTTTATTTGAATAAGAATCTATTCTATTCTATACTATTCTAAACTTAGTGAAGATGAGCTATTTTCACTTTCGAACTCTAAATTAAGCTTCTCCTCACAACGTCTGCCTTGCTTCCATAGAATACAGAGATGACATCTGCTGAATGCATGCGAATTGTAAGCCGAGAGAAAGTCATCACGTTTTCAACACGGGATGGGATTGTTTGATGACATTACGCCTATCAAGCTAAGCTGATTCATGACTTCGTATGTGTTGGCGCGTGCGGTGCCTTTTTGGAGTGTTTTTTTTTAATTTAAAGTGTTCGGTTTTTGTGTTTTGCTGGTGTGTTTTGGCGGTGGAACTGACTGGGAAGCGCTCTAGAGGGGCGCCGGCACAGACGAAGTTCATACTTGTATAGTTTCCCTAACTTGTAAATAACTACTAACTTGACATTAGCTAATCTATGTAAATAACTACAAACTTGACATTAGCTAATCTATGTAAAGCCAGACGAGAGAAAAAAAAAGCTGATTCATAGCGTCATGCGCATATTCCTTTTCTTATAGTACACTAGCTGACGCCCGCGACTTCGTCCGCGTGGATTTAGGTTTTTCGAAATCCCGTGGGAACTCTTTGATTTTCCGGGATAAAAAGTAGCCCATGTGCTAATCCAAGATATTATCTATCTCCATTCTGAATTTCAGCCAAATCCGTCCAGTGGTTTTTGCGTGAAGGAGTAACAAACATACACACACACACACATACACACATACACATAAACTTTCGCCTTTATAATATTAGTGTGATCTTTTTGACGACCTCCCTGGCGCAGTGGTAAGCGCTGTGGTCTTATTAGTGGGAGGTCCCGGGTTCGATTCCCCACAGGGTTTGGAATTTTATAATTTCTAAATCACTGGTCTGGTCTGGCGGGAAGCTTCGGCCGTGGCTCAGGTACGATGCCGTGTAAAAACCAAAGGAGTATGAGTTTAATGAAAACTGCCTAATCGCCCACTTCCGTCTTAGACTGCATCATCACTTACCACCAGGTGAGATTGTAGTCAAAGACTAACCAGTATCTGAATTTGAAAAAAAAAACTTACAAGACTTACAACAAACTAACAAGAGTTTCTGTATTCCACCATAACTTCTAAATGCCAGAACGGATTTGGATGGCGGAGGTGTTGTTAGAATCCTTACATGATGTAAGGAGGATTTGTTCGAAAAAAAAAAAACAATAATATACAATTTTCAAATTTGAAAAAAAGAATCATTTTTCAATCATTTCACCTTAATAAACACCAAACCTTATTCAGTGCTGAAAAACAGAGTCATTTCATAGGGTCGCTTTTTTTGCGGGAGTAAGAATGACCACTTTTCGCTGCCCCTATTTTAAGTTTGAAAGAATTATACTCTTTAACGCAGGCTACACTAGTTACTTACTCGTAAGTTAGCGTTAAATTGGACATGCTTGATATCACGTCAGACGACCGTTTTGCATAAAATTCGGTCTCCGACAAAAAACGGTCGTAACAATACATAATTAAGAAAATAACACCTCGGGTGGAAACCATTTATTCGCAAATAACTTTCGTAATCTATCTGAATAATTAACTACGTCTATTGACTATAGGTTGTACCTTTTTTTTTAATAAAAAAAGTAGGTATAGTAATTAGATAAGGCTAGCTTTAAGTTTAATTGTAATAGTTGTACCTATGTTTTATTGAATTCTGGAAATAACTGAAATCAAAGCTTTTGAAATAAAGCAGTTTTTTTTAATAATATAGACCCTGGACGGATATGCACATTCCTAGTTATGCTCATGTATTTATTTTTAAAAATCCTGAGGGAACTCCTTCATTTTTCGAGAAAACATCACGAGCTTTGTATAAAATGTTAAAATTGGTTAAACGGTTTTTGAGCAAATAAATACTTGAAATACTTGAAACGGTTGAGCCGTGAAAGAAATCAGACAGACACATTTTCACATGTTTCATTTTAACATTAGCATTTAGCATGGATGAGGTTATAGCATATAATATATTATACACCACAGTTGATGTTTCTTAAGTAAACAATCGGTTTTATTTCAAATTCTTTATTTGTACGAGTCATTTGACGGGCATAGTCAATAAAAAAAAATGGTTACGTGATATAAACCAAAATAAATAAAATACTATATATAGTATAAATTAATAAGTCATGAAAATATGATGATGATATAAAGTTAAATAAAATAATAACAATGAATATTTCATAAATAACATAATATAACGAAGAATAAGAAATATAATGAGTATTTGTAAATAAGAATGATAAGAAAATATGTAAAGATATATAGGATGGTAAAAACTTAATAATAAAATAAAATTACATGGCAAAAATATACAGCACTAATATCGTAATCATGTAAAATAATTATATACAATATTTACAAAATATACATCATATTTTTATAAGAACATATTATAAGATTTAAAGTTATAATAAATCATAGGTACATTAAAATAAAATACACTAAAATGTATAGGAAATATCAATAATACATTATAAAATATTACTTAAATATAAGAATTAGGACTTAAAGAAAAGGACTAGGACTCGATCACAAAGATAATAGTAACGAGCATAATAAAATATTTGTTTATAACAAAATACACAAATACGGATACCGTATAGGGTTTGAAAAATAATACTAATATAGTATAACAAGAGGGGATCATACAAACTCAGAACATTTTATGGAAAACAAAAACAACAATTAATCGTTCATTACCGCCCCTTACAAAGGGACTTCGATTAATAAATACTCAATAAATATTCTTAAAACTATCAAATAAATAACTCATAACGCGCGTTTTATATTCGAGTTGTCGTTCGTATACCTATGAAAATAAATAAGGTCTAGAAGTGCTCCTTGTGTGACTCCAATTTTGCTTTAATCTGATTTGATGTGACCTGAGTAGGCTAAGTTTTGCGCTTCGTCAATCGACCTTCCCCAACCGTGGCCACCACTGGAGTAGTGTGACTCTTCGTGATGTGGGTGGGCGACCACTTCATAGCTAGTCTCATGGTGTTTGCTGGCGAGCAGCTTTTTCAGAGCGATGATACCAGCAACCAGAAGAGAAATCTTTGCTAAGAGGACGGCTTTGGCGGCAGCAAAGGCAATGATACCCAAGAACAAAGGAATGAGTGCCATGATCTTGAGCTTGGCGATGGCTAAGAGGGGGATGAGTTGTTTGAGCTTCTTCTTTTTGCCACGAGCTGGAAGCAAAATAAATAAATGATTAGTACTTATATCAGACGCTATCAAAAGGCATAATTCTGTCTAGAATAATAAACCAGTGAAACATCAAATTTAGATCCTCACACTAAGGAGACTGACAAGACAAGAAACAAAATCAATCAAAAGAAATTCATTAATGTAAACAAAAAAAAAACATTGAAATAACGTTTGTCCTTAATGACCTTTCCCAATACGCGAAAGAATTCATACCATGCGAAGGAATGCGCATTTTCAATTGAAAGTGATTCTGTTAACCCACATTTTATTCAAAATTCCTAAGCTACCAGTTTTTTTGCGCCCAGTGCGTCTGTGTAATCCACTTGGGCCGAGTTTTACTAATCTATTGTCCTAAATATGTAAATTTTGGTTTAGTTTAGTTAGTTTAGTTTAATTCAGCTTTAAGTAAAGTACACCTTAACTGGTAGGTTTAACTGTTATGATTACAAGCATAATTTTACTATGACCTTAAAAGAGATTATGAGATGAAAATATAATTTTTGTGCCATTATTGTAGACACTAAGCCCTAAGCCCTAATTCGCACGAGCGTTAAAAAAGCGTTGCGTTAAAACCCGGCGTTGCGTTGAAAATACAAAGTGCGCGTTAAAAAAGCGTTCACATGTGAGCTTGGGAATGCATATTTGTTCTATTTGAATGTTTTTTTAACGGACGTTAAAAAAGCTCTCGTGCGAATGAGACCTAAGTGTGGACGACACAATACAGTATGTCAATATAAATTGTTCCTTATTGGCAAAATTAGGTAAATTAGCAAACTCATTAGAATTTATGTATTAAAGTTAGATTATCCCTTTTTTTTTTTCGTCTGGCTTTACAAAGATTAGCCAATGTCAAGTTTGTAGTTATTTGTAACAAGTTAGTTAAACAATACAAGTATGGACCCCGTCTGTGCCCGCACTCGCCGACATACGCACGGCACCCCTTTAGAGCGCTTTCCAGTCAGTTTTAACAAAAAAATCACTGCAAAAAGGCAGAGCACGCCCGCCAGCTAACACCAACACAGACGAAGTCCGATTATCCCTTTGTATTTAGCAAACCTCTAGTAAAATTAGCTCTCAAAAGATGTTTTGTATTACAGTGATGAAAACTATAAAAGTATACTCTAAAATATAATGTATACTCTAACTACAAGTGAACGTGCACTTAATGTATTAGATATGATCTAAAAACAATGATATCATTCTGATTGCCCAGACAGATACATCATAACTACGGTTTAGTTGTACAAAGTATAACACAATCCATCGAAGTGGCAGATCAACTTTCTTTAAAAGAAGACAGCCAGGGAGCGGCCAACTATGGGCCGATTTCTCGATGACTAGCAAGGAAACCTGTTCTGTCATGAAAGCTCGAAAGGACTTTGAACGGAAGCGTCTAACAACCGTAGGAGGAATGTACCACTTTCCTGGCCTAGTGCGGATCCGTAATAATATGTTAAGCACGTAGTAGGGACGTGGTTCGTGTATTGATTGTATGAAAACGGCATATCGTATTGGTGTTATGAATGAACGATTTGTATAATATGTACAAGATGGTGCTCGCTACCTTTTCTTAGCTTTTTTAAAATCCCAAAGGAACCTCGGTTTATTGGGATAAAAATTAGCCTCGTATCCGTAAACAGAATACAAACTATCCCTGTATCAAATAGATGATATCCGCGTAGAATTAAATTCTAAAAATCCCACGTGAACTTTTTGATTTTCCGGGACAAAAATTAGTTATGTCCATCCTGGGGATGCAAGCTATCTCTATGCCGAATTTGATCAAAATCGGTTAAGCGGCTAGTCTATGAATTAAAAAAAACTGAAAAGCCGTAAAAAAGTTAGCAGACTGACAGACACACTTTCGCATTTATAGTATTCGTGTGGATATGGATATAGTTTTATATTATAACCGATGCGTACACTTATTATGCCGTCGGTTTGTTGGTCTATATACCTTTGTAACGTTATTTGAACATCGTACGGTTTTAATAAATACATCGATTGTGGGACGGTATTTTTTTTGTAAAAAAAATATTTTATTGCATCTTCATCCGCGTGGATATAAGTTTCTTGAAAATCTAGTGGAACTCTTTAATTATCCGGGATAAATAGAAGCCTATGCTCATTCCCGGAATGTAAGCTATCTCTGTACCAAATAGATGATATCAACGACTTCGTCATCGTGGAAAGATATTTCAAAATCCCGAAGGAATTCTTGCACGGATTAAAAGTAGCCTATTTTGTCGACTGGTGCAACAGAAACACTTACCATCAAATAGACAGTTTTGGGATGTTATAGAACAAGTTTGCACGTAATCAGGTATATCAATAGACTAATAGTATTAAGTAATGTAATTCATAAAGTGGATTGCGCGAGCCTAATTCGGTTATAGTAGGCGTAATCGTTTATCATTACGAACGCGGTAGAAATTGAAGGTGTCAAAATCCATACTAATATTATAAATGCGAAAGTGTGTCTGTCTGTTTGTCTGCTACGTTTTCACGGCCCAACCGCTGAACCGTTTTTAATGGGTACAGACTTGGGATACATCCCGGGGAAGGACATATAGGCTACTTTTTATCCCGGAAAATCAGAGAGTTCCTTCGGGACTAAAAATGCCGCGGGCATCCTCTAGTGTTTCATAATATTATGGACAATAATTTTTTAGAATCCATACATCCGTACTAATATTATAAATGCGAAATTGTGTTTGTCCGTCTATCTGTTTATGTTTCATGGTCCATCCGTTAACAGGGCTCTCTCCGTCACTCGTTTCATACAATTATTGTAGTTCCAATTTCATTTGAATATTAAGCAACCAAAGTCCATGAAATTTTGCAGATTTGTATGAAATTTTTTAAGACCGCGTAACTTTGAAACCGAATATTTTAACAGAAATCTGGAAAACCACAGACATAGACATTAGTTTCTAGAATATGTCTGCAAAATTTCATGGACTTTGGTTGCTTAATATTCAAATGAAATTGGAACTACGATTGTATGAAACGAGTGACGGAGAGAGCCCTGTTAACGGATGGACCATGAACCAGCTCGGTACCAGCTCTTTTCTAGTTACTGTAACCTTCACTTGTCAGGGGTGTTATAAATTTTTAATTTACACTTGTCTAAATAATGACGTGGTCATTCCCTAAATAAGATCGCGCTTTGAAAAACTGATATAAATGGCAGAAAGTAAGCTTTCTAAAGTAGGTAATAGATTATGTATTAATTAATTATGAATATAATATTATTACTATGTTTTCTAATAAGCTCTGTTGATAGACGTTAGAGGGCTCTATCCGTCACTCGTTTCATACAATCGTAGTTCCAATTTCATTTGAATATTAAGCAACCAAAGTCCATGAAATTTTGCAGACATATTCTAGAAACTAATATTTATGTCTGTGGTTTTCCAGATTTCTGTTAAAATATTCGGTTTCAAAGTTACGCGGTCTTAAAAATTTTCATACAAATCTTTGAGCCCCTGTAATTTTAAAACTACATATTTTTAGAAAAATCTAAAAAACCACAGACACAGATATTAGTTTCTAGAATATGTCTGCAAAATTTCATGGACTTTGGTTGCTTAATATTCAAATGAAATTGGAACTACGATTATATGAAACGAGTGACGGAGAGAGCCCTGTTAAATGAAATGGTAGGTACCTACCTACCTCTAGTTAGTGTAATTACAGTGTATAACCGCATGAATGGACTTTCAATGTTGAACGTAAATATGCATATAGATACGAGTATGCCTATACCTTTATTATGTGTAGTTTCGCAACTCTGTTTAACTAACTGACCATCAAAAAGTATATACTAGTGCCTACTTTAAATAAATAGTTTCACTTTGACTTTTACTAAATTAACTGATTAAGTCAATTGTTAATTAGTTTAATCTAGGTTTAAGTGCTATAGAACTGACATGTACAAATTGTATACAAGTTCTTTAAAATAAATAAAGATTTAAAAAAAAACTCTTTGTGAATACCTAACATCATTAATGACTCAGCGGTCATTCATTAACGTGTCCTATTACAGATGTTCATATAGTTAGTTGGTAGTATGCATTAGTTTCTAGAGTATGTCTGCAAAATTTCATGGACTTTGGTTGCTTAATCTATACATATAATAAAATTGTAGAAAAGTGGTGTCTGTACAATGGAAATATATAAAAAAAGTAGCAGGGGTTGTTATTATATCGATGCCGAACCCGAAATTGTAATTAATTTTTTTTTTGTCTGTTTGTCTGTTTGTCTGTTTGTCTGTGTGTTTGTGCACGCTAATCTCAGAAACGGCTTATTCGATTTAGATACGGTTTTCACTAATATATTGTAGTAAGCTTCACTTAGGATTTAGTATTTATTTCATGTCAATCGGTTCATAAATAAAAAAGTTATGTCAATTTAAAGAATCACGGCGCCTCGCGCCTGAGCGTCCGTGGCTATATAAAGCGCGAAAAGTCACTATTCCACGCGAACGAAGTCGCGGGCACAGCTAGTATTCGAATAAAATTGGAACTACGTTTGTATGGAGCGAGTGACGGAGAGACCCCTATTAATACAGGAACGGTGAATATTAAAGCATAATACAAATATTATTCAAAACGCGTTAAAGATGTTTAAACTTTAGAGTATTTTTATAATCTCGTATATCTATTAAAAAGCAAAATCTTAGATAAAGTATCAAATCACTCTGAAAAAGTAAAAGTGTTACGGTTTCCGATTAAAAAATGAACGAAATAGCATTGCAAAGCGATAAACCGTGAGTCAAATCGTGGACGATCTAATTAAATTAGAGTTCCTTTGTCTACACACTTTGTTTGTTAGTTACACACTTTTGAAGTTAGCATCAGTATTGTGGAACAAATGAAATTAACAGTATCATAAATGCTATAGGTAACATTTTTAGTAAATAATTTCCTTATCTGAACCTAAATAACAGCAAATAAGTTTAAGTAAATAAGTAATGTTTTAGTATAAATGACAAAAATGATGAGTATTCTAAGAAAGATCACGCGAAATTACGTTGATAAGTTAGAAAAACTGTTTAAAATTGTTAAGAGGAGTCTTTCCGTCATCACTCGCTCCATACAAACGTAGTTCGTCACTCATTGGAATACTAACCAATCGTACTCAATGGAATTTTGTAGAAACGTTCCGGGAACTAATATCTAAGCCTGTGATTTTCCAGATTTCCGTTAAAATATTCGGTTTCAAAGTTAGTAGTTACGCGGTCTTAAAAATTCACATACAAATCTTTGAGCCCCTGTAATTTTAAAACTACATGTTTTAGAAAAATCTTAAACACCACAGGCACAAATATTAGTTTCTAGAATATGTCTGCAAAATTTCATAGACTTTGGTTGCTTAATATTCAAATGAAATTGGGGCTACGATTGTATGGAGTAAGTGACGAAGAGAGCCCTGTTAATAGTTATTTTTTGAAATTACTGTACAATGCACCTTGTATTATACCTACATGCTTATTTAATTTTTGCACGCGTACGTACATAGTATTACTCCACTTTTTTTTTAAAATTGAATTGAACTTATTCAAATAAGTAACCGATCGCACTTAACTAAACCGCAGCAGTAAAAGTTTTGCTCCATTTCTTTAACATTGAAACGTTTTAACCGTGAATTACCGAATCATATCTTTTATTTAGTTTCACCTAACCTACTTTTAACGTATTTGACTCTTCTTTTATTATACTTGTTGTGTTTCTTTAGCTTCCTTTATTTCTTTTGAGACTTTTATTTCGTAACAAGCTTATGTAAGCTTATTATCGTGCTTAAAAAACGAAAGTTTAACTCAATAATTCATGTTCACATTGTTGTATTGTATAATTAAAGTGATATGCGTAAGTTTTAATCTGTCATATTTTATACATGCAATAATAATTATTCAATAATTAGTTTTATAACAATACCTTAGTATAAAAAAAACTCAACGACCCTTCATAAAAAAAGTTTTGTATGAAAATTGCAAACCTGAATGTTCGCAATTTTCTCTTAACTGCTGCAAATTTTTGCAAATTTTTTTCTTATTCTGACAAACTAAGAACTCAAAATGTGCTCTAATTTCGCTTACCTATCGAAAACCTATCTAACTTTTATCTCAAACAATTTAAATTGATCAATGTTTTGTTAGAAAAATGCAAACCTAATTTCTGTTCTGCAAAATGCATACATTTTTTTCTCACAAACTAATAGTTTAAAATGTACTTGTAATGTTATGTAATGTACTACTTACTAACTTGAGCTTATTTGGACCTATCAAACTTTTATTACAAATGATTTGCATCCTTATTTAAGACTAGCTGTGCCCGCGACTTCGTTTGCGTGGAATAGTGACTTTTCGTGCAGCATATACTCTGTACGTTAAAAATGTTCGCCGTGATTCTTTAAATTGACATAACTTTTTTATTTATGAACCGATTGACATGAAATAAACACTAAATGTTAAGTGAAGCTTACTACAGTATATTAGTGAAAACCGTATCTAAATCGAATAAGCCGTTTCTGATATTAGCGTGCACCAACACACAGACAAACAAACAATTAGACAAACAGACAAACAGACAAAAAAAATATTAGTTACAATTTCGGGTTCGGCATCGATATAATAACAACCCCTGCTACTTTTTTTATATATTTCCATTGTACAGACACCACTTTTCTACAATTTTATTATATGTATAGATTTCAGTAGTTGAAAAATACATACCTTCTTCAAGAGAACGTTTCATGCCCTCAACAGCTGATGAGGGAAGTCGAAACTGGATCACATGGTTTTCCAGGAAATCAGCAGCTGAATCCACAAGTCTGGATTCCACTTGCGCCTCCCTGACCTTCGGCTCGTCTGCTAAGGGTTCATATGCCCTCGCGGACCTTGGGGATCCAGTGCCCAATAGGGTCACTCCTTCAATCAAATTCATCTCGCGCGCTGATGATAAACTCTCCACATACTTCATTGCTTTTTCCTGTAACCAAAAAAAAAAAAAAAATTCAGTAAACAACAATAAGTACCACAAAAAATAACACTGAATAAGAAAACCATTAAGAAATGTGGTAACAATCCAAAACTATCTTATCTAACCACTCGAGTTTCGTTAATGACTTAAACGATGTTAGCATAACATTATGATGGGATGTTACACTATCCAAGATACGCCTTTGGCAGGTATTGAAAGACAATTCAAATAAATCGAAGTTCACTTAAAAACTTGAATAACGATAAAAGCTATAGTTATATACGAAACTTTTAACATAACTTTGCGTTTAATACCTATAAAAGTCCAGTAACCATCATGCAATAAAGTTTTTTTGTTATATCATTAATCACTAATCAAAACTGTCAGTTTTGGTGGTTTAAGATAACAAGGAAATTCTAATTAGATAACGGAAACATACTAAAATCGAAGAATAAATGTAACGCTATTTAAATACTGAATGATACTTTACATCCCTAACTTTGTTAAGATAATAAAGATAATAAATAATCTCCCGATAACTTGAACCACGATTGATGATAACAAAAAAGTTTCCGAGAGGCACAAAGTTCGCCTATCAGCATTTGAATAGAGACTAATCACGAATCACTTAGGTCACTTTTCATCACACACACCTTTAAGCACAATGACACATCTCCGTCAACACACTCCTTGACGACACCAATGACGCTCCCGACCAGCCCAGGGTCGTTGGCCTCCTTATCCAGGGTCGGCATCGCCCGCGCCCCGGCTATCAGAAATAGGACAAACGCGTACAGCCTCATGTTGATTTACCACCCCTACGAAAAGCCAACACAAAGTGTGGGCCCCGGTGAATAAGCGGGCTGTTTTAAGCCAGTTACCCCACTACTGGCGGACGCAAGAAAAGTGAACTTAAAAGCGGACGATTAAACTGGTACGTACGAAATTGTTTTATGTTAATACGGGCACTTGACGTCTCTGATTGCACTTGATTTCGGGTTTGATTCACTCTTCTATCGTTTTCACGGATCATTCGGTTTGGCATGTTACGCGTGGGATGTTGCCTATGAATGAGATGCGAGAGTATAGTGTGTTTGAATGATCTTGATACTCTGGAAGGGCATTGATAAAAATGTGTTTTAAACTTTGCAAATACATTATATTTTTTGCCAATTTGTAAAAATCGCTCTTCATTTGTAGTCAAGAGTACGAAAAAATGTATATGGGTGGTGAACCTTTTGAAATATTTTTGATATTTTAGTGAAATTAATATTTTATAGTCTTGTTATATGCAAAGAAAGTGAGATGAATGGATTACGTAAATTGATTTTTTAGATGTATATGAGGTCGAAATTTTTAAGCTACTTAGTTTATTACATAACAATAATTAAGTAATGATCTTGATACTTCATAAGAACTGTGAAAGTATTACGCACAACTTTTTGATATATTTAAGTGCTTAATTTAGATACGTTTCTGAAGTTTATAATAATAACATTTGATGTTTTTATGGATGAGTTGAATAAAATAGGTCAAAAAGGTCTAGACACAATAGTCTATTTACTTTGTACCATTTTTTTACATACCCTAATAATTGATCTCACTGCCACAAATTTCTGCGTGTGTTTTAAAGTTTAATTTTTTCTAAGGCTTTCGAAACAAAATCAGTTAATTAAATTCATACACCTACTTCTTATTAGATTTTTATATATAGGTACAAATACAAAAACCAACCAGTCTGTGGTGCAAATTTCTTAATTCTTATAATTAACCGTGAAAATAAGAAATTTATGCTTCTATTAACGTAATTATAAGAATGGAGAGTTTTTTTCACACGACACAAACAATGGGCATCTGCATTGAACCTGATAGTAATATTATCTGTACTTTCCATCAAGTTAAAACCACAGGTTAAAACAAATTGTCCCACCTTAGTACCATCATCAACAAAAGTGATCTAAAGATCGATATTAACAACCAATATGAACATGAGCCATAGTTTTATTAGCGTACTAGCTTATTCCCGCGCCTTTTCTGCGTTAACTATACAAATTTTTAACGCCTATTTCACTTCCTTACAGGTTGAATTTTCAAAAATCCTTGCCTAACGGATGTCTATTTCATAATAGCTATCTGCACGCCGAATTCCAGCCCGATCTGTCCAGTAGTTTGAGCTGTGCGTTGACAGATCAGTCAGTCAGAAAGCTTTTCCTTTTATATATTTCAACTATAGTTTAGTTACGAAATATGAGTTATTGATGTAGATGAGAACTCTCAGGCAGGTTTCTGCACCATCAAAGCAAAGTGTGTGAAGTCTGCTAAACAGCCAATTTTGTGCAGCGTGGTAGACTATGGCTTAAACCTTTCTCATTCTGCGAGGGAACCCATTCTCAGTTGTGGACAGGTTTCACAGTTAGATTCACAGTTGGTCTTCACATGAGCTACCTGTAGATCGCTGCCTCAACTTAAGGTACTCCGCAAAATGAGGCTTTGGCCGAGCTATATTTTGTATGTTTCTTGTTTTGCTATAAGAGCCTCAATCTGAAGCAAGTAAAAATGGAGACGAAACCCCTTAATCAACCGTTTGAAAAGCTTTAGTTTGCCTCAAATCGATCAGTTTGAAATAACTTAAATGTATGCGAGTTCCAGTTTGAGAGATAACCATGTTTGGTCATCCACACATATTAACAGCTAATTTCCAACTCTAATGCTAAGTTTTTCGTCCCAAAAACTTGTTTCTAAACCACTTTAACTTCGTTAGATGCTTTAAAAATAAAACTTTAACATCACAGGTGATATACTTTTATTCTTGACTGTACCCATTAAGTTTATTCAGTCCACTTAATTATAAAGAAAATTGCATTATGAATGTGTTTACGTATCAAAATATTTTGAGTCATAACAATTTATTTTCAGAGAAAGGTAGATAGAGCATTATTTTTAACGGTACAGTTAAACAATTTAAACTACTTTTTTGCATTAAAAACTGAATAAAACTAATTAGTATCACAATAAATTGCAACTTTTTGTCTAGCTATGAATTACCAAAACTTATGTATAACAAAGTTGTTTGACCAAGTTTTCTGTATCGTATCTTAAATCTGGAGATACCTTACGGACCTTTTTTGCCATTTTATGATGAATTCCTAAAATAGACTAACTTATCCAAATAAGGCCAAGCCAACGGTGCTGTCATCCGAGAATAACAATGTCAAGAATAAAATTATCCGCTACATGTACTCTGGGATAACTTATGATACGTTTCACCAATAATGTTGATAAGCTATTCTTGGAAAGAGCGTTTTTTAGTTGTCTATGGCAGGTTTAAATGAGTAAATGTCAAAAACTAAGATTATACGTTAGTTTGAAGTTTCGATAGGCATCTGTCATTGACAATTGCCATTGATTGCATTGTTACTTTTCTGCCGTTACCATGAAGACGATGTGAATTCGATTTTATCCAAGGTTCAAGCTCGATACACTGTCAAGATCGGCGGTATAGGACTATTCTCGTATATTTTTGAAAATTTGGTTATCTGAAAGTAACTTGCGACTTTATCCTGGATATAAAATATTCTATTTTGGTGAAATTGGCATTAACTGTCCTAAACTATTTTGTCCCGGTATAAGTATCTACTATATATTCTGTGTCAGTATCTTTTCTAAACGAAAAACCTATAATCCGAGTATCAGTTACGCGTCCGTACTTACAATGCGATCATTGTAAAAATAGGAAAGTCTATGACCTCGAAAGAGTGATGATAGCCTAGTAGTTAAGACGTCGGTCTTCTATTCGTTCGTCTCTATTATAGAGTTTGGAGGTTCGATCCCGGGCACGCATCTCTAACTCTTTGGAGTCATGTGATTTAAGCAATGTAAAAAAAAATAACACTGGTTTTAACGGTGAAGAAAATTGAGAGTAAACCTGTATGTCTCTACTTCTATGTTCTCCATAATGTTTTCAAAGGTGTGTGAAGTCTGTCAATCTACACTGAGCTAGCATGGCAGACAATGGCCTTAACGCTTCTCATTTTGAGAAGAAACTCGTGCTCAGTAGTGAGTTGGCGATGGGTTGATCATGATGACCTGTTCTGTCAACTACTACATGAAAAGTATGATATGTATAGAAAATAATTTATGTGCATAACAAAAGGAAAATAAGGAACCTTATAGGACCACTTCGTAGGCATATTAAATTATTTTTTGCAAGCGCACACACACTCTAATATTTTTCGTTATTTATTATTATAACAGTTTTCGTTTCCACGGAAGGTAGAGCCTCACACTAAAAAAAAGCTACGTCTGGTGCCCACTTAATATAATTTTATTATTATTTAAATGCAAATAGTTCCAGTATCTTTGCTTACGATCTCACGGTACAACGCAGATGCAACTTTGCAGAACATTTTAGATAATATAATTCTTTCGTATACTTATTACTTCTGATGAGTTTAGATACTTGTACACTTTGTAAAATTTACTCATCGAAATAATAATAATTTAGGAATACTATAAAAGTATTGGATATTAGGGAATAAAAGGTTTTCTACGCGATTTAAAAACATTCCACGTGAACGAATTCGCGGGCATCAGCTAGTTAGTGAAATTAAAATAAAACACGTGATTTCAAATAGACTGGTACATACTTTGTAAATAAACTATAATATTATATAATTATAACAGCGTTTAATTGGTTTGGGTTTGCTAAGTATGAGAAAATTTAATTTGAAGACAAAATGTATCAGATTTCAAAATTTTAACCATTCGCCATTAATTCGCCTATTCAAAATAATATGTTTTTTTGGTATGGATTTAAATATCCTAGGTCAACATATCAAAATTTGTCAGACGCGCTATTTGTTGTGAGAAAGACAGTTGCAAGTTAATTGGTACAAACGTGTTAAAGCTGTTACGATTTCTAACTAGTCAGATAGTACAGTAACTATAACGTAGAATGACAATCGCGACCCTAAGGGCTTAAAAAAAAACTAATTTTTAACCGACTTCAAAAAGGAGGAGGTTCTCAATTCGTTGGAATCCTTTTTTAACCCCCGACCCAAAAAGAGGGGTGTTATAAGTTTAACGTGTGTATCTATGTCTGTGGCATCGTAGCTCCTAAACGAATGAACCGATTTTAATTTAGTTTTTTTTGTTTGAAAGGTGGCTTGATCGAGAGTGTTCTTAGCTAAAATCAAAGAAAATCGGTCTAGCCGTTTGAAAGTTATCAGCTCTTTTCTAGTTTTCTTAAAGAGCTTTATGTGTCGGGGGTTTTTAAAATTTTGAGTTATTAGCTAAATATCGTCTTAAAGATAAAGAAAATGCAAAAACACAACCACAACCTCTAACGCCAAACATACCGTCTCCGTCCCGTTTGTAAATATAAGCACAAAAATTTTTCTTCTTGGAACGAGGTCCACTGTAAAAATATTAGTTAAAAAACAAATTATTCAAAGTTTTCAAATTTAGTATTAAGAAATACTTAAATAAAATTTAAATATAAATATAGACAATCAGGGGTTTCGAGTACTTTGGTGTTTTCCCAAAATATATGTAGTTCATTCATGATCAAACCATTTCCACCCCACTACTGAGTACGGGTCTCCTCTCAGAATGAGAAGGATTTAGGCCATAGTCACGCTGGCCCAATGCTAATTGGCAGACTTCACACACTTTTGAGAAGATGGAGAACTCTCAGGCATGCAGGTTTCCTCACGATGTTTTCCTAAGCAAGTGATATTTAATTGCTCAAAACGCACATAACTGAAAAGTTAGTGGTGCGTGCCCGGGATCGAACCCCCGACCTCCGATTAGGAGACGGAAGTCCTAACCATTAGGCTGTTACAGCTTTGCAACATCAACACTTGCAGCACCAGAGGAACTCAATTATTTGTATATGTATATGTCCTTTGAATAGGCCCATATTGTAGTATCAGTTCAAAAACGAAACTTTTCAAATCACTGACCATTATAAGAGACCATAGAACACAGAGAAAACTGACGTCTCTTTAGTCCCTACTCCCTAGGGACTTTAACCTGCAAGTTTTGCGATTTGCACGAGTCAAACTAGGTACCCCATTTATACCTACCTAGATTTTCTTTTTCTTACATGATCATTATAGCAAATACACCTTGTCGTATGAGTGATTGAATAGAAATAACTCAAAGGCGCAATCAAATAGTCAAGGTTAACAAAGCTCTCTTTTCAATCACTAATAATTCGAAATTGGTTCCACGGAACTCAATTCTGAATTGGACTATTGTGGGTTCGATTACGTATCTGGTTATTTCTTAGAAAACACTCATCGCTTTCTTTTGTACAAAGTGACGCGCAGACTAGCTATAAAAAAAATTTTCAAAAGAAAAATAAAACCGACTTCAAAAACCACAAAGTTACATGTGTAGCTAAATAAAAGTTATTTTTTACTTTTTAGTGTTTGTGGTTTTTGAAGTCGGTTTTATTTTTCTTTTGAAAATTTTTTTTAGGTATGTACTGTGTTTTGTATAATAAAGATTTATACTACTGCAACTTGTATGATTTATAATCCAGCAATTTTAAGCCTAATACTTGCTTACTTACATGGCTCAGTGACCCAAAGTATCCAAGGTTTCCGTAACTCAAAAACTTATCCACTCTTCCAAGGGCTTCAGGATACCTTCTCATTTTTTAAATTTTTTTTTAAGGACTTTTAAACTCAGACTTATTCGTTGAATCTACTGTAGAGCATGCTAGATACTGCTACTTGGTAGCGATTAGGATTGCATTTTTGAACAGCTGAATTGCACGTGAGTTTGCAATTTGAAGGTAATACAAGTGATGCTAAATATTGCCGTCAAACTAGCCCGTCTATGAAAGCCACAAAAATAATAAAAGAACTTGACCACAGCGGCTTTCGTGACGTAACCTCATTATTTTTTACGGCTTTACTATTATGTGAGTCATTGTTTCTTTTTTTGGTAAGTAAAGTATACGTCTCTGTTATAGTCACCTGCTGCTGGAATATCTAGGTCAGGCTTTTTAGGGTACCTACATGATTAATAAAGGATGCTGATTTTATGATGTTTAGGGTTCCATAACCTTAGGGTGCCAACGGGACCCTATTAGTCACTAAGCTTCCGTCTGTCGTCCGTCGGTCCGTCAGCGGGCTGTATCTCGTGAACCATCGATTTTAGAATCGCCCTCCTACGTGAACAGTAATAGGTAGAGACGAAATTTTCACAATGTCTATTATAAACAAATAATGATTACTAGCTGATACCCGCGACTTCGTTCGCGTGGATGTAGGTTTTTAAAATTCCCGTGGGAACTCTTTGACTTTCCGGGATCGAAAGTAGCCTATGTGCTAATCCAGGGTATAATCTATCTCCATTCTAAATTTCAGCCCAATCCGTCCAGTAGTTTTTGCGTGAAGAAGTAACAAACACACACACACAAACTTTCTCCTTTATAATATTAAGTGTGATAGTGTGATAATTACTTACAACACATAATAATTATTTCAAAATGGTTGCCATGAAAATTAGAAAAAATTAAAAAGTGTTATTTCTGGTACGATGGTTGAAAAGTATTCAAGAAAGAAAACGTCGTGAGGAAACCTAAATGCCTGAGAGTTCTCCATAATGTTCTAAAAGGTGGGTGGCCTGCCAATCCGCACTTGGCCAGCGTTGCGGACTACGGGCCTAAGCCTTTCTCATACTGATAAGAGACCGGTGTTCAGAAACCAATCACGGGTTGAGCATGATGAACAAATAAAGCTTTTGTATTGAGTAGGTACAAGTATCAGCTTTAAGGTCTTCGATCTCCAAGAGAAAGTTTCGATGTTTTATAGTTAAAAGGTAATTACAGCCTTCAATAGACACACAAACCCACAACTCACGGCCGTAAACGATACACAGTAATTGTTGAAGAGTTAATGACATTCCTCCCAGGTAGAGATAATTTACTATTTTGTAAACCTCCCATACAATTGGGGTTCGATGACTTCCCTGGCGCAGTGGAAAGAGCTGTGGTTTTATAAGTGGGAGGTCGAATTTTTATTTTTTAAATTTTCTCTAGTCTGGTCTGGTGGAAGGCTTCGGCCGTGGCTAGCTACCATCCTACCGGCAAAGCCGTGTCACTGAGCGATGCTGTTTAGAAACCGATTAGGGGTATGGAGGTTTTAATGAAACTGCCATACCCCTTCCAAGTTAGCCCGCGTCCATCTTAGACTGAATCATCACTTACCATTAGGTGAGGAATACAAAGGATTCTACAGCCAATACACTCCAAGTAACTTACAACGAATAAATTAGATGTCGCCACGGTATCTTCAATTTCTCTCCATAGATTCTTAATTGCGCTAACGATGTATACTCTGTAGTGCATGGTGGTGGTTTATAATATAACTTCCGAGATACAAGATACAAAAATAACAGATCGCTACATCCCTAAAATCCTTTTCTTTTTTTATCTTAGATTGCATCGTCACTTGCCATCATAAGAGCCTATTGTAGGTGCAGGTGTGTTGTAGATGTAGGGAAGGATTTTAAAGGGGTGAGATGGTGGTAGGAATCCATACTAATATTATTAATGCGAAAGTGTGTCTGTCTGTCTGTCTATCTGTCTGTCTGTCTGCTACCTTTTCACGGCACAATAGTTTAACCGCTTGTGACGAAATTTGGTACAGGGTTAGCTTATATCCCGGGGACGGAGATAGGCTACTTTTTATCCCGGAAAATCAAAGAGTTCCCACGGGATTCCTAAAACCCCATCCGCTTAACCGATTTGTATGGGTACCGAGGTAGCTTGCGTCCCTATAATTGACATGGACATTTTATCCCGGAAAATCGTTCCCACGGGATCTTTAAAACCTAAATCCACGCGGATGAAGTCGCGATCATCCTCTATAATGTATAAAGTAAACTACGATGAATATTATTGGCACATGTGGACGAAGTTAACGGCAACTGCTAGTAATTTATATTTCACGAGCACAATTCGTAACCTTTTTCGTACAATTTGTCGCCCGAATCCACCTGCATTATGTATGAGTGAATACTGAATATATTATTATGGCCCGTTATTGTACATGGTATTGTATTGTAATTTGAAATGTTACAATCTTTTGCCTAAAAGAAAGTGAACAGCCTTATATGCGAATGATTAGTATCTGTTTCAGTGACGTGGACTCCATGCAGTCGATAAGGCGATGTCTACCACATATTCATCATCATGAACAACTACTGAAGAAGGGGCGCCTCTCAGAATAAGAATGGTTTAGAACAGCGGTCGGCCGGTGGACCGTGGTTGGTCGAATCTTGGATCGCTAACGATGGTGGTCGAATTTTGGACTGCTGAATATCCATACTAATATTATAAATGCGAAAGTGTGTATGTCTGTCTGTCTGTCTGCTACGTTTTCATGGCCCAACCGCTGAACCAATTTTAATGAAATTTGGTACAGACTTGGGATACATCCCGGGGAAGGACATACGCTACTTTTTATCCCGGAAAATCAAAGAGTTCCTACGGGATTTAAAAAAATCTAAATCCATCTGGGCGAAGCCGCGGGCATCCCCTAGTTTTTAATAATATGTATGAACGAATGAATTACTTTTACACATTTTGCATTATAAATCATTATAATATGCACTGTGATTCATATAAATAAAATAAATGTGAGAAAGTGAAAAAAATAAACAGTGTGATTTTTTTTTCTGGACCTTGATCCAAAATTTCAAAAGTATTCGGAACTTGCCAACCCCTGGTGGCTATAGTCTGCCACGCTGTTCAGTGCGAATCGGCATACTTTACACACCTTTGAGAGCATTATGGAGAACTCTCAGGCATGCAGGTTTCCTCACGATGTTTTCCTTCACCGTTAAAACAAGTGCTATTTTGATTGCTTGCCACATCTATACTATCTTACTTTTTTTTAATAAATAAAATTGGAGTGTCTGTCTGTAATTTCGAAATAACTACCGCATATTAAGGTCATATGGTTATTTGAACGATACCATAACCGAATCACACGTTTTTAAAATTTTTGTCTCTCTGTCTCTCTGTCTGTCTGTTTGAAAAGGCTAATCTTGGGAACGGCTAAACCGATTTTGACGGGATTTTCACAGACAAGTAGAGAATTGACCAGGGAGTAACATAGGCTACTTTTTAACCGGCTTTCAAAAAGGGAGTTGTGTTTTTCTACCTATGTACACCGAAATCTCCGAGATTTCTGAACCGATTTGCGTCATTTCTTTTTTAATCGATAGAGGAACTTTGCGACATTGTTTCATAAAAAATTTGGAGTCCAACTCCTCAATCCTGATGCTGCAGGGGATCTGACCAATCCACGCGGGCGAAGCTGCAGGCATCAGCTAGTAATTAATATTTTCGATAAATTACTTTTTGTTTAATAATTAATTTTATCGATAAATCGATAAATATGACATAGTTTATTGAGAATGATGCATAATAAAACAAGCATATTATTAACCAACAGTTTAATTGATGACATCTTGAATAAGTTAAATAAATTAGTGAAATGACTGAATATTAACATTTATTAATAGAAATAAATATTAAATTATGTTTCTAATTTTTTATTTACATAACATTGACTGAGCGTTGTTAATTCATATAAATATATACGTACATATTATATAATAAGATACAAAACATAAATATATGAATAAATAAATAAATGAGATCTATAATATAATTATAGTATAATATCATAGATAAAATAATGTTACAATATATAAATATATTATATATTTGGTTAAAATATAATACTTTTGATTATAATAAATATTGATAAACTAAATAAATGCGATATTTTATTTACAAATGTACATTAATATAAAAAATATCAATTACATAGTATACACATATTTATCATAAAATATATTGTTTCACTCTTTCATGTAAATACATAATACCACTATAAATAAATACTAATAAGTATTTATATATTTATGCCCATAACGTATGTACATTTTTTAATCTAGCAACATTTTAAAGAACACTAATTAATTTTAAAGCAAATTCCAAAGACTCGCGATTTAAATAAATATTATTTACATAAATATTTACATATTATTATATGTCTACAAAAAAAAATGTATATGTTTCTACCGAATATAATGAAAAGTATTGGAGTATTGAGGTACCTCTAAAATAGAAAAAAAAATCCCGTTTCCTCCATTTGCAAAATCATTGTCCGTTGCTTGCCGTGTCATACATTTTAAAACTATATTTTCATAAATATATAAATAGTATTTTCCAAATAACGTCCTATTGTACTTACCATACTATGGTTTTCACTAGATGTTCTTTTTTTTAATAATTAAACACTTGAAACATTTTATCGTACCATTTGTAATCGGTACAATTTTAAATGATACAATAACAAAGTCCCTTTTTACCATCGAGAATAAAAATGTCTCTCTTGCTCTCTTATTATAATTGTAACAAGGTGAGACCTTAATAATTATTCTATCAGTCTGTTCATTGAGTTCTTTTTTATGTAACGATTGTAAAACAAGAACTTTTCACGTTGGCGGGTCTGTGTACTATAAATTACCTACATATTGTGTTAATAAATTAGAAACTCTAACATGTCGTTAAATTATTTATTATCTTGGTGGGTCGATTCCTCTATTGGGTGTAAGCGTTGTATGCTAGGTCGTGGGCGTCCAAGGACCTGAAAAATAAATGTATATCATCATCATCACCGTCATTATTCTATTCTAATGAGAAGGGTTTGGCGACAGCTTATCACGCTTATCACGCAAGTGCGGATTAGCAGACTTTTAAACTGGAAAAAAAACATTATGGTCAGGCATCCAGGTTTTCTCACGATGTTTTTCCTTATCAGTTTAAAGCAAGTGATATTTAATTGCTTAAAAGCACATTAATAAAAATATACTTAAGAAATAATAAAAGGTGCGTGCAAAGGACCTGACTTATCCACTTAACCACTAGTCTAAGACAACTTATAACTCGCTTCTACTAAACTTCTTTACCAGTTAAAACCAGTGTAAGATTAGGAGTGTGGGTTTCATTAAACTATGATAATACTCCTTCCAAGTTAGCCCGCTTCCATCTAAGACTGTATCAACTGAAAACACTAACTTGACTTGGAATAAAAAATAACAAAAAGAAATATCTTATATATTCTGGACTTTCATGCGATTGGGAGCAAAGTCAAGCGTCAACAACAATATCTAAAATAAATTTTTACCTGCTCCACCCAGCACCTCCGTGTCCAGCTGAGACCACCACCTCGTGGGCTTCACCAGTTCCGTTTGAAGACAGGAGTTTCTTCAGACCGATGATACCAGCCAGGACGAGGGCCAGCTTGGACACGATGAGCGCCTTTCCAGCTAACAGAGCCAGGGCTCCGAAAGCCAGGGGGACCATCATACCCCCGATCAAAAGGGGGATGGCGAGGAGGGGGGCGAGCTTCTTCCTCCTACCGCGGTCTTCCGCGAACGCGCGCTGAAGATCTGAACCGGTTGGGAATTTGACCTGGAATTGATAATAAAATATTGTTAATTTATACTTCCATACTAATATTATAAATGCGAAAGTGTGTCTGTATATCTGTCTGTCTGTTTGCTACCTTTTCACAGCCCAACATTGTAACCGATTCTGAAGAAATTTGGTACAGGGTTAGCTTATATCCCGGGGACGGACATAGGCTACTTTATATCCCGAAAAATCAAAGAGTTCCCGCGGGATTCCTAAAGACCCATTCACTAAACCGATTTGTATGAAATGTACCGAAGTAACTTGCGTCCCTGTAATCGAAATAGGCAACTTTTTATCCCGGAAAATCAAACAGTTCCCACCGGATCTATAAATTTAATCATCTAAATCCATCCTCTAGTAATAAATATAATAATATGTTAAAATATTAGTAGGCAATATGTATAACAGATAGAGTCTATAATAAATAAATAATTTAACCTAATAACCTAACTTTATTTATACTTGATGTTGTTTACTCGTTCAAAGTTTTGTTATTTTGTTTTATTGTACTCATTGTTTACACGTTCATTGCACAAGATGAATAAATTGAATAAATTAAAAAATATTATGGACTTTTCTTAACAATTTTAACCATTAATGTTTAATGCATGTTTGTACGCCATTCCATGGCAAATGTGGTGATACCAATAAGAATTTGTAAGACCTATTTAACCCGCATTTAAGCAAATGAAATAATTTGATTTGATTTGATTTGAAAAAAAAAAAAATTCAACTTTTTGTACCCAAGACGCAAGATGACAACTTATTAACTTAACTAGCTGATGCCCGCAGCTTCGCCCGCGTGGATTGGTCAGATCCCTTGCAGCATCAGGATTGAGGAGTTGGACTCCAAATTTTTTATGAAACAATGTCGCAAAGTTCCTCTATCGATTAAAAAAGAAATGACGCAAATCGGTTCAGAAATCTTGGAGATTTCGGTGTACATAGGTAGAAAAACACAACTCCCTTTTTGAAAGTCGGTTAAAAAAGTAGCCTATGTTACGCCCTGGTCAATCCTCTACTTGCCTGTGAAAGTCTCGTCAAAATCGGTTCAGCCGTTCCAAAGATTAGCCTTTTCAAACAGACAGACAGACAGACAGGCAGACAGACAGACAGACAGACAGACAGACAAAAATTTTAAAAACGTGTGATTCAGTTATGGTATCGTTCAAATAACCATATGAGCTTAATATGAGGTAGTTATTTCGAAATTACAGACAGACACTCCAATTTTATTTATTAACTAGCTGATGCCCGCAGCTTCGCCCGCGTGGATTGGTCAGATCCCCTGCAGCATCAGGATTGAAGAGTTGGAATCCAAATTTTTTATGAAACAATGTCGCAAAGTTCCTGTATCGATTAAAAAAAAAAATTACGCAAATCGGTTCAGAAATCTCAGAGATTTCGGTGTACATAGGTAGAAAAACACAACTCCCTTTTTGAAAGTCGGTTAAAAAAGTAGCCTATTTTACACCCTGGCCAATCCTCTACTTGTCTGTGAAAATCCCGTCAAAATTGGTTCAGCCGTTCCAAAGATTAGCCTTTTCAAACAGACAGACAGACAGACAGACAGACAGACAGACAGACAGACAGACAGACAGACAGACAGACAAAAATTTTAAAAATGTGTGATTCAGTTAAGGTATCGTTCAAATAACCCTATGAGCTTAATATGAGGTAGTTATTTCGAAATTACAGACAGACACTCCAATTTTATTTATTAGTATAGATTAGTATAGATTATGATATTTTAACGAGTTGCTGTATCGCAAACTAAAATATTCAAAATTCCTCAACACCTGAAGAAAGGGAGCTCAGTGCCTGAAAACCAAAGAGACAAGGTCGCTGATTATAACCCTCATAAGAAAGTTCAGAGTCACTCTGTGGGCGATCGAGAGTGCTTAGAGTTTCTCTAAATAATCCGTAAAAGAACCTCCGTGAAAGATAGCTCAACTTGTTGCAAAGCTGAAGTGGCAAATTCCCAAGTTCCCTGAAAGCGTTATGTTGGCAGACCACCCACAATTACTGGAGATACGATATCAAACGAGTAACACTAGAGCCGCCGGATTAAAGTAGAAGACCGAAGTGTAGAGTCTTTACAAGAGATTTTTCTTAGTGCAAAAGATTTTTACGAGACATTTCACCGCGTTTAATAGCCTCATCGGGTGACAGAAGGGCTGGCTCATTTTTTGCGCAACGGATCAGCGTGGCTGTCCAACGCGGAAATGGAGCCAGTATTCTTGAAAAAAAAAGAGATACCTAATGTCCAGCACTGGATGTCGGTTATTGACGGCAATAAGGACGAATCAACAATACATTCGAAGCTTTTTCTAAAATGGCATGTCAATCAACGCGGAATCGTAGATAAGAATCCATAAATCACTAATTAGCAAAAGAAAACCGCAAGAAAACTTAATAGAGTGTAACAGAAAAAAAGGCAAAATGGAATTAATTGCGTGCAATTATACATGATCGTGAAAGCCGTCACGGTGCGTCGCCGTGCGGTATGTAACGTGTTAACGAGTATTTTCTATTTCTCCGTTTTCGATTAACGGAAATATGAGCAATGACCATAACTCACCCCAATTTGCTCAAATGGTACGGCATTTTTGTCGCTAGTAATAACTTTTTAACCCCCGACCCAAAAAGAGGGGTGTTATAAGTTTGACCTGTGTATCGGGCTGTGGCATCGTAGCTCCTAAAAAGTACGGCTTGGCCGTTTAATGTTAGTGGAATTTTTATTTGATATGAGCCCGGAATAGCTTATACGACAATCACGAAGTACAATACAAATTAATAATTGTCGAACAAACTATTCCTTATGGCCTTAAAATATGTTGAGATTGTTGAGTCATGTAATAGTTTCACGAACATCAAACGGCCAAGCCGTACTTTTTTAAGCAAGATGTAGGGTTTGTAGAATCAGAGCTTGTAAGTAGAGTTATTTGTTATTTATTGTTATAAATGTGATATGGTCAAGAGCATTTAAGAGCTATATATTTGGACTTGGGATATATAGGTCCCACGGGCAGCACAAATCTAAGCTCAGCTAGGGGCTTGGCTCTACTAGAGATCTCATAACTTTTTAAAAGTGAAAACATTATGAACTTGTGAATCTTGGCAACCTTTACATGTAATGTTTTTGGTGGGATTTAATTTCTTTTTGGCAGATGCCCTAGTGAGGGGTGAGTTTGATAAGTGTGCTAAGGTTATCTTATCCTGACAATTTCAGCATTCGAGTGACAGACTTTACAGATACATCAAGATACCTGATCCATACAAAATGCCAACGAAACATCACTTGGGTAAATTAGACTTGCGCAGTGTTAGCTGAAAGCCCAGCGTTGGAAGATCCCTCTCATTATACTATATATTATACATTACTATACATTATATATTATAGATGACATCAAACGAGTCTAAGGAAGCCGTGGTATGTGGAAGTCCCTACAAGAGACCTATGCCCAGCAGTGGACGTTATCGCAAGATAACATGTTGAGAAAGACAACAATCAGTGTATAAGGGGCAAGCGACGGGTCTGCCTGCGAAATTCAAATTTAATTTGGTTTTTCGCAATTTGTAAACTAATACGACAACGTAGACTTATGGCACTTTAATGCGTCAATGGCAGTATCATCCTCATAGGTTTATATAACAATCTTTACTTGAAAGGGTGCAGTTTAAGAAATTAGCTCTCATTACTAATTTTAAGGTTATAGTCGATACTAGA
The DNA here is from genome assembly GCF_905333055.1 of Maniola jurtina. Lineage (NCBI taxonomy): Eukaryota > Metazoa > Arthropoda > Insecta > Lepidoptera > Nymphalidae > Maniola > Maniola jurtina. Next base: position 3,136,603 of record NC_060052.1, on the reverse strand, counting down.
GCTAATTTCTTAAACTGGACCCTTTCATGTAAAGATTTTTATATAAACATGAGAGGATAATACCACCATAACTGGCGCAATTAAAGTGCCATAAGCCTATTTTGACGTATTAGTTTACAAATTGCGAAAAACCAAATTAAATTAGAATTTTGCGGGCAGACCCGTCGCATCCACCTGTTCTTCATACCAATGAAATGTTGCATCATTACTAATTCCATGAATGAAATGTTATAGTAAAATCCAATACTATTAATTGCTTACTAGGAGCATAATTGGCTATCAAAACACGTCCGCCAAATAACTTATCGTCCAGATGACATAACATTCAATCAAAAAGCTATTATAACTCGTAACATCCGACATTAAATGCTGCGTGAATGCTAATCGTGGTAAAGAAGACGTACAGACGCCGTATCTGGCAATCCACCATTAACCTTGTAATTATTATGTCAGTGTTACTAGTGCGTATTCATAACTCATTGCTTCATAGAATACGACCAAGTAGTACTATTGGTGTATTTTTCACTGAGACTCTCACCTTAGAGAGCCTCACCTACTAAGCCTTCGCTGTCCGTCTGTCTGACTGTCTTCTGGGTGTATCTCATGAACCAGAATAAGTGAAGTACTTCCATTGCCGCTTTAACAACAAAAAATAAAAATTCAAAATGGCCGCCATGTGAATTTAAAATATCAATGACACCTCATTCATCAAAATCGGCCCAGTAGTTTAGGCGCTAGGGTGGAACACACAGAATCTGGATACAAACATACACACATACATACATACACACATACATACATAGACTGCTAAAATCATAACCCTTCCTTTTGGCTTTGCCGCAGTCGGGTAAAAAGTAGATAATCTTGTTGACAAAAGCGGCCGACATAGCTCAAAGCAAGCTGATGTGGCAATGGGCAGGCCATGTCTACCGGTAAGCGCAGTGTGGGACGACTTCCAGCCCGCTGGACCGATGACCTGAAGAAGGTGGCGGGGAGCGGGTGGATGAGGAAGGCGGAGGACCGTGTTTGGTGGCGCGCTCTTGGAAAGGCCTATGTCCAGCAGTGGACGCTTACAGGCTGATGGAATGGAACTGAGATAATCTTATAGGATGGTACGGAATCTTTCGTGTACGAGTCGACTCACACTTGACTGATTTTTTTTACCTCAACATGATAGCTTAAAGGCCAATGCAGCTAAGGGAAATAGATTAGACAAAAAAAAAACTTGGATGAAAAAGTGTGTTGTCAAAGTTCAGGTCAAAGGTGAAAGGTCATGCTTTGAAAATCTAATTATGTGAATATTCTTGGCTCCTTAAAATTTCCGGTCTTTTCATTGAGACAGGCAAACTTAATTTGTTAGAAAATCCCCAAAAATAACGTCTCTTCTTTCTATTCTGTTAAACCTATGTTCTTCTCATTTTCATGACATAATATACTCACAAGTTTATTTATTTTTAACCCCCGACCCAAAAAGAGGGGTGTTATAAGTTTGACTTGTGTATCTGTGTATCTGTCTGTGGCATCGTAGCTCCTAAACTAATGAACCGATTTTAATTTAGTTTTTTTTTGTTTGAAAGGTGGCTCGATCGAGAGTGTTCTCAGTTTGAAAGTTATCAGCTCTTTTCTAGTTACTGTAACCTTCACCTGTCGGGGGTGTTATAAATTTTTATTTACACTAGTAATAGTCTGACTTTAGGAAATTAGTTCGTCGTGTCTCGTATTTAGAAATAAACTGTAATCTGTAGACAAGTTATAGTACGCGACAGATTGAAATGGCTATCGGGGTATGAGGCTGGGCAGCTCCGCACACCCGCACGTCACCCTCGCTCACCAGCAGCGGGTTAGCACGGGGCTGTGCGGGTGTGCGGGGCGGGCGTCCCCACCCCGGTTGCCATCTCAACCTGTCGTACACTTAGCAATGTTGTCATTTATTCATAGCTCGATACAATATTTGACAATAACAAAGTTGCTAAGTAACATCTCCAGATTACAGATAGATTAAATATTGATAACAAGTGTAAATTAAAAATTTATAACACCCCCGACCAGTAAAGGTTACAGTAACTAGAAAAGAGCTGATAACTTTCAAACGGCTGAAACGATTTTCTTGGATTATAACTAAGAACACTCTCGGTCAAGCCACCTTTCAAACAAAAAAAAAAACTGAATTAAAATCGGTTCATTAGTTTAGGAGCTACGATGCCACAGACAGATACACAGATACACACGTCAAACTTATAACACCCCTCTTTTTGGGTCGGGGGTTAAAAACGGATGATAATAATTTCGCATCCGATTACCATAAATTATATGATAGAATATAGGCACAGGGAGATGAAAACGTGTATTTTAGAAACCTTGTCATGAGTTGTCATGCCAGATATAGGTGGAAATAGTAATTAAACCAGTAGAGAAACCGAGATCGACAAGTTCACACCAAATATGGGGAAGGAAGTCCGTAATTTCAAATTCGCAAAGCTATCCAATGCATTTTTTTCCATTACAAGTAATGGGAAAATTTTTTAAAAACCGATATGGGTTGATAAAAAAACTGCCATACCCCTTCCAAGTTAGCCCAGTACTATCTTAAACTGCATCATCACTTGCTATCAGGTGAGATCGCAATCAAGGGCTAATTTAGTTCGATTGATGCACTCTATGCTAACTCGGAAAAGGGTGTGGCTGTTTTTTTATTAAACCCATATCCCTTATCAGTTTTGACATTCGTAACGGAATGCTAAATAACTTGGCGACTTGGTAGAGTGGTAACTAACCACGGCAGAAGCCTTCTACCAGACCAGACCAGAGCAGAGGCAGGGAATTGAACCCGGGAACTCGCCGGACACCGGAAATATCGCCAATAATTTCATTCTAGAAACTATAACTTAACTTGTACTTAAGGTCATGTAGACCTCTTAGAGTTTTGCTTCGTTTCAAAAGTCTTTTATGCCTTAAAGCACACAGCCTTTCATAGCATAAGTAATAGTTCAGATGAGTAATAGTTCAGTGAGCTAAAATGTAATAAATTAAAAGTAAAAAAACCTTTTTAAAGTAATAGTTTTAAAGCTTACTCTTGAAAACAAACTTAATAAGTCCAAAGACGACTACCCTATCATTTGCCATTAAGGAGTTCCAGTGCCCACCTCCTATTTCCATCAGGCTCTTGTCATTGTGTTTTTTGAAAGGTGCCCATGAAAACAAAGCAAATGAGTCCAAATTTGACTGACCTACCCTACCCCATCAGAGTTCCAACTTCCAAAGTTCACTTCCCACCTCCTTCATCAGATATACTGAATGGTAACCTAATAGGAATAAAGGTTTTTAGTAGATCTTTGATGATACTATATTTTATAATACTAACAAATAGTGATAGTGAATAGTGATCCACCCTGATTTGCTGATTGCATACTATAAACATGTGTCTTTCCAAAACTTATTGATCATTGATCAAATTCAATCTACTTATAGATTAATTAAGATAAAGTCATCGTCAATTACCTGGATGGTATGAGATTGCATGAATCCAACGATTTTGTCCAAGATAAGGTTGTCCAATGAGCTCTCGTCAAGACCTCTCGGAATCGCTTCTTCAACCTCCACATTGGGGACTGCATCCTTGTTTTTGGTTATCGTCACACCGCTCAGGATTGAGATTTCCTCGCTCTTCGATATCCTGTTCAACGCTTTGGCTAGTTTGAACTTCAGGCAGTTGGCGATGTCACTGCCGCTGCAGTCCCTGTATGTTTCGTATGCGATTTTGAGATCTCCTACGACGGTGTCCTCTGAACTCCTCGCCTCTAGTTTGTTCTGGTTGGTGGACGCAGTTCGGGCGCTTACGGCCACTGCCAAGGTCAGCACGAGGAGATAATGTGGCACCATTTTGATGTCGTTCGCACGTTCGTGGTGGATTGGGCACAGTGCTCTAAACTGGAACAGAGTTAGCGTTTATATGCGTTTAGTTTCACGGTACACTGGGCGCTGCTAAGAGGGATGCATCGATGCATTTATATGCAGTTTGTTGGGCATCAAAGAAAAGATTATTGACACATTATTGAGTGTTGTACAGTTAGTTGCATCAATACTTAATCAAGTACTAATGCCTTAAGGCATAACACCTTACCTTCCTTATTGAATCTGTCGACCTTAAGTGTATCGACAGGGGTTTTGGGTAGATGAGGAAGGCAGAGAATCGTGTGGTGGTGGCGCACTTCCAAAAGGCATTTATTTGTCCAGCAGTATACACATACAGTCTAATGGATGAATGGATATAATATCGTCACTTGTGGCGTCCAGATCCTTGCACATTATTGTAAAACTATGATTAAGCTTATTTCTTCATGTCAACAGAGTATTTCCAGAGTGGTTTTATGCTATTGGATATGTCTGACTGATTTCAAGACTCAGTAGTATTCAGTTTTGATTGTAAAAGATAGGCTGTTACCTGGTGCTATTTTACTTCTACTTTTAAGCGAAGAAGTTTTTTTATGTTAAAGTTCACTGTAGCAAAGACTATCCGATAAACTTTTTTAATATAGTGAATACGAGTAATACAGGCACCTCCACTTTTGGGAGTTATGAGCGTTTTAAGCATTAAGAGTACGGGTTTGGTTAAGTGAGGATATGGATTTATTAAAACTGCCATATCGCTTCCATCTTAGACCGCATCATCACTGACCGGCAAGTGAGATCTCAGTCATGGGTCAACTTGTAACTGATTAAAAAAAAAGTAGTTGCCAAGCACTGACTTACTGAATCAGGCACAGAGAGAACGTGAACTCTCTACGGTGCCGCATCGTAACACGGCACTACATCGTGTCGTAACACGACACGATACCGTAGTCTGGCCCTTATTCTGCCTCAAAATTTGCCACAATCATGATTGAAGTGAAAAATCCCTAAGAGCCTTAAGAAGTTATCACTTCAATTATTAAAGTTGCGTTGGGCGATTATGGGATGAGCAAAAACTTCAAGCTCCCGTCACCGACATGCTAGTTTATAGTGCTTGGAGTGCCAATAGATGTAAAAACTAAACTAATGTTAATAATTTACAAATCATGAAATTTTGATTTTTGATAAGTATTACAATGAAACGAAATGATTTGAAATGATTTATTAATTTTTTTAAATAGGTCTTTTTACAAATTGTGCCGGGGGCCCTGAATTAGATTTGTAAAACCTACATCTCAGGGTCCCAGGGTACAATTAATTTGTGAATTCAAAAAACACTAATTATTTCATAGTTTTAAGTTTTCGGCTCTGATGACATGATACTGATTGACTGATTCTCACATGATACCTCACTTGGTATCTTACTTTGAAAATTGAAACACATTTTTTTTTTCTGTGGTGTAACCACAAATTCAGTTTTCGGATTTTTTCCTTTATTTTTGCTATAAGACCTACCTACTTGCCAAATTTCATGATTCTAGGTCAACGGGAAGTACCCTGTAGCTTTTCTTGACAGACAGACAACAAAGTGATCTTATAAGGGTTCCGTGTTTCCTTTAGAGCTACGGAACCCTAAAAACTGAGTATAAGAAAGCTCTCTTTGACAGAGTCGGAGACAATACCGTGACAAGCATGTGACCAATGCGAATTACTTTCTGGTCTATAGATGCGAACAATTTTCACTTACCAACGTTGTATCGTAGAAATTGATTAGGAATTTATTCATAGTCGAAGTCTGATTTGCAAATTCCATACCTACTTTGAAAGGTATGATTGATCAATATGCAAAGGAAAAGGTATATCCTCATTTTCAAAAACGGTAGGAACTCTTTACTGAATTTTTTAAAGTTAGTTTAAACTAACCCTTGATTGAATTTTGATAACGTATACATTTTTAACCCCCGACCAAAAAAGAGGGGTGTTATAAGTTTGACGTCTGTATCTGTGTATCTGTCTGTGGCATCGTAGCGCCTAAACGAATGAACCGATTTTAATTTAGTTTTTTTTGTTTGAAAGGTGGCTTGATCGAGAGTGTTCTTAGCTATCATCCAAGAAAATCGGTTCAGTCGTTTGAAAGTTATCAGCTCTTTTCTAGTTACTGTAACCTTCACTTGTCGGGGTTGTTATAAATTTTTAATTTACTGTTTAAAACTGTTTGTTTCCACTTACTGTATTTTTTGGTATTTTCTTTATTAATAAGTAACCTTTACATTATAACTAAGGGTTACCTTCGGTCGAACTCAGAAACGGGGAATCCAAACGAAAGATTTTTTAAACTAAACAACTGTCAATTCCATATCACATAATTATCATCATGACTATCATTCCCCTTTCCCCTCCAACTAAGTGTAAAGCTTGTGCTAGGAGTGAGTAAAACAAACACGCAACGGGTGGGGTCTAAGCTTTGAACCGCCGACCTTTCGGATTCCAGTCCGCTCCTATAACCATTGAGCTATTGGGGCTTGTAAAAATGTAAAAATAATTAATTCAGAGATTTGTTTAAAAACTCATATTTTAACAAGATAAAGTTGAAAACTAAAACCCGACTGCGATCGTCTTAATAAACGCTGAAACATTACAGTAATATTGTTTTTCTGCCGCTTGGTATATTTTAATGTTGTTGGACATTTATATTTCTCTTCTTTCATTTGACATCCCACTCGATACAATAGCAAAAAAAATTTTTTGGAGACCTCTACTTTTTTTGATGTCACATCCGTTAGGTCAACTTTTTTCGTAATCAATATAAGCTATGTCACCTGGACTTTTACGATGAATCTATTGACACGTCATTCATCAAAATCGGCCCAGTAATTTAGGCAATACAGCGGAACACACAGAATCTGGATACAAACATACATACATACATAGCCTGCTAAAATCATAACCTTCCTTTTGGCTTTGCCGCAGTCGGGTAAAAACAAAACGATATTATAATTATGAAAATACACATTACAATTTTTTTTACGCTCAAGTGACTCCTCGCCTATGAATACAGCACAATTAGCATCACTCAATGATTCTGTATCATGCGGTAATGCAGTTTTGTTTTCACTCGTAAGAAAATTAACAGTTGAAAAAATGGCCGCGTCTTTATCTCGATTTCACCTTCATTTTCATAATTGATGTAGGCAAGCTATAAATCATCACGACTCTTCAATCTTTATATATTCTGCATTGTCATTATATTTTGAGCTCGAGTATTTATTCCTTGACTGAACATATTAACAGGGTTCTCTCCGTCACTCGTTTCATACAATCGTAGTTCCAATTTCATTTGAATATTAAGCAACCAAAGTCCATGAAATTTTGCAGACATATTCTAGAAACTAATATCTGTGTCTGTGGTGTTTTAGATTTTTCTAAAAATATATAGTTTTAAAATTACAGGGGCTCAAAGATTTGTATGAAAATTTTTAAGAACGCGTAACTTTGAAACCGAATATTTTAACAGAAATCTGGAAAACCACAGACATAGATATTAGTTTCTAGAATATGTCTGCAAAATTTCATGGACTTTGGTTGCTTAGTATTCAAATGAAATTGGAACTACGTTTGTATGAAACGAGTGACGGAGGAGCCCTCTTAAGAGGGCTCTCTCCGTCACTCGTTTCATACTCGTTTACTCACAAGTGTAAATTAAAAATTTATAACACCCCCGACAAATTAAGGTTACAGTAACTAGAAAAGGGCTGATAACTTTCAAACGGCTGAACCGATTTTCTTGGATTATAGCTAAGAACCAAAGCCACCTTTCAAACAAAAACTAAATTAAAATCGGTTTTTTTAGTTTAGGAACTACGGTGCCACAGACAGATACACAGATAAGTACATACACAAGTCAAACTTATAACACCCCTCTTTTTACCTATAATATTTATTTTAGCTATAATCCAAGAAAATCGGTTGAGCCGTTTGAAAGTTAGCAGCTCTTTTCTAGTTACTGTAACCTTCACTTGTCACGGGTGTTATAAATTTTTAATTCACACTTGTACTATTATCTGTCCCTGTCTATCGTCAGTGGTAGTAGTGTTTATAGTAGTTAGTAGAGAACTCACTTATCTGTACTAATACAAGTATGCTGAACTTCTATTGCCGACTTGTTTTTAACCCCCGACCCAAAAAGAGGGGTGTTATAAGTTTGACGTGTGTATCTGTGTGTCTGTGTATCTGTGTATCTGTGTATCTGTGTATCTGTGTGTGATGTCTGTGGCATCGTAGCGCCTAAACGAATGAACCGATTTTAATTTAGTTTTTTTTGTTTGAAAGGTGGCTTGATCGAGAGTGTTCTTAGCTATAATCTAAAAAAATTGGTTCAGCCGTTTAAGAGTTATCAGCTCTTTTCTAGTTTTCTTGTAGAAAAGAAGGTTAGATAACCGTTAGGTTCATACAAATACAAATACAAAAATATTAATGGACGTTGCCTAAATATATAATTATTTATTTGAAAATAATGTTTTGGAAAACTCAGATACTTTGGATCGTCGGGGGTGTTATAAATTTTTAATTTACACTTGTTGAAATTACTTTATTACTTATCGCGATTTTTTGATAGCAGCAGTGAGCGTCATAATATGAGCGCAGTGAGAATAATTAAAGTGATGATTCTGTCAACAAAGTATCAATACCAAGACATTCGACACAATATTTTTATTCCCTGTATGCTCAGTGGGGGTGTTTCAAATCGGTACTAAAAATAACACTGGTTCGGAATGCCGTTCCTACCGAGAAGAATCAGTGAGAAACTCGGCGGTTGCTCTTTTCAAGTGTTCAATTTACAATAATATGCCATACTATACAAGCAATTGCAACCCCGCGCATTGCTGGAGCGAGTCAAATCCATGCTTTTTTATCATTTAAGTACATAATCTTCGATTCTATTGAAGAATAGGATGATACCCAATACCCAGAAGTAGACGGAAATAGGCGATGATCATCATGATAATGATCATTATTACGCAGAACAACCAAGCAACATAGTATATTTGTTTTAAATATATAATAAACTTAAGTAGCATACTATTACCAGCCCAGTTCGTAACTTAACGAGATAATTCATACCTTTGCCTAACAACCGTAAGAGCTGAGTAAATGACTGGACCGCTAAGCCGAGATCCGTTCTACCATAGTGACCTACTAATATTAATGGAGATATACTGTAATAGATTAAATTAATTGTCCGTAGGAAGTAGAGCTTTTTATAATTTCAACACTTTTTAGATTAAACTGAGTAACTAGTTTTTCCTTGCAGCCATTCCACAATCTACTTACTCGGTCGACTTTTTTGTTATAAGTACTTTACTTGCGAAAGTGTGTCTGTCTGTCAGTCTGTCTGCTTGTTTTTCACAGACCAACAGTTCAATCAATTTTGATGATATTTAGTACAGAGTTAGCTTACCAATAGATCCCGAGGACGAACATAGGCTACTTTATATCCCAGAAAATCAAAGAGTTCCCACGGGATCTTAAATGCCTATCTGTTTAATCGTTTTATATGATAAAATTATTTTTAAACGAAAAACCCCTCTTAAATATTGCCCTTAAACTAAAAAGCAAAAAATAATTGGATATAATATTTACATACATTCTACTTAAACCTATAATGAAATTTATTTCACAACTAGCTTTTTAAAAATGGCGTGGAAACTCATTGATTTTCCACGATAAAAAGTGGCCTATGTATTAATCCAGGGTATAATCTATCTCCATTCAAAATTACAGCCAAATCCGTCTAGTAGTTTTTGCGTGAAAGAGTAACAAACATCCATACTCCATCCATCCATACATACAAACTTTCGCGTTTATATTAATGGGATTTCAGTAGGAAAATCAACCAAATTAAACACCCAAATTATAAAATAAACACTTGTTTTAATTACTATACAATAAAATATTTCAATACTTAACTAATTATATACAAATTCTTAATTTTTGAGTACCCTATGAAGTCGGTGCCTGCCATACGTAAGAATATAATTTGAGTTTCTAAGCTGCTCGAGAGATGGCGCCACCCGTCAAGTATATCGCCGTATCGTTCTTTGTCACGGACGCTATATAACGTCGAGGTCTCAGAATTTTATTCGTCTTGTTAATTCGGTTTTCGTTGTTTGCTCGTTTCTCTTTGTGGTTGTTCTTTGGTCTTGGTTGATTGTTGATTGTCATTCGATTCGTTTCAAAAGTTCGATTAAATCTCGAAACTGTCTGTCGTAAGTCGTGACTTGTTGGTAGGCCTTAAAGGTTTCATATCTTGGGCCGTAAAATAAAAAAAATAGGCCTTAAAGGATGCATGTCCAGGGCCAGTCGTAAAATAAATTTAGAAAAAATTGTTCTTTGTTGTGTATAGTGTCAGTACACTACACTATTCAATTTCAGCTTGTTTGTTTCATTATTTATTTGGTTAAGATGTTGGTAAGTGGTCAAAATAGGGCATAGGTAGTATTTTTAACCGACTTCAAATAAGGAAGAGGTTCTCAATTCGTCAGAATTTTTTTTAATTAGGTTAGTTTATTTATTATGCACTTGCAGTACGTCTGTGGTTAATGAGTAGTTAATTTAAATAGGAGGAAAATGCTCTCATGCCACATCACTGGGGGTGTTGTAAGGATTATAAGTTAAAACGATATCCCATACATCCCAATTTATTCAAGAATTTAGATTTAGAAGTAACTTATACATGAACCCTTAAACATTAGATACACTCATTTTTTAAACAGTCGCTCGTATGAAAATACTTTTTAACTGGGTAACAGAACTCACAGATTGATTCTATTCGGTATCTTGTATTACAATTTAACATTAGATTGAAGGGAATATAGTAAACAGAGCTCCAAATTTACTATAGAACTACATTTATTCTTGCATAAATTTATATTCGGTTATAAATTAGATAATTTTTACTTATTACTGTTTGTGGTTGATGAAGTCGGTTTTTATTTTTTCTTGAAATTTTTTCATTTCCTAGGGCTGGCTCGTAACACAGTTTTTGTAAAACCAATCATATGGCTAAGGCTAAGGCGATCTGTTTCCTATCAATTATACTATCTGGGTATCTTTAATTCAAGAGTGAATTGGTATCTTCTGGGTAAACGCGTTCCATGTTAGGCCACATGATTGTGGTCAAGAGATTGCCTATAATTAATTTAAAAAAAACTGTAAGTTTGCTATTAATTTAAATAGTTTAAACACCTTTATTAAGTAAAAAAACTAATACTATTGATGAAATCCTTAATGACAATGTCGCATGGAAGCAACCGACTTATCTTCCAGTTGCCCACAAGATAGTGTAGTGAATTGTTAGTGTTATACCTTTTTATGATTTGAAAAGAGAAACTTCTGAGTTTCTTGTTGCCTCTTCTCAGTAGAATCTACTTTCTGAACGGACAGTAGAGTCACAGGCGTACCATAAGTGACACTATTTGGCCTGAATGAAAAAAAATTACGATTTTGATTCTGGGTTCTTTCAATTATTGTTATGATTAGTTTGGGAATTGAAAATTTTTTTTTTCTAAAAACACATATTTAGCAAACAAATACAATATATATTCATTTCAAAATTAAATTCTAATTTAATGCAATATACGATAGACAGTAAAATTTAATGAAGCTATAGATTTATATCGAAATAACTTTTTTAATTCTTTCCCAAGAGCATTTTATTTTTGCCCTCTAGCCTGATATTTATCTCCGCCCCAGATGTCCCTAGATCCAATGAATCCATGTCTCTCCAATTGGTAGTCCCCATTTCAATTCTTCCGTTTACTTTCTTCAACTTGTCATGGAGCTCCTCGAGAGTGCTTGTTAGAATATTTATAATTTGGGACAAAGCCTTGCCCGTGGTACTCAATATCCTTTTCTTTTCAATATGTTCGAAAAATGTTGAGTCGAAACAATGCACTGTTACAACCTGGTTGTATACTCCGGACAACAAGCCAGTTTGGTTTGCGCACGACATCTTTGCATAGTATTTCACTTGAGGCAATTTGATTTTAGTGTCACAAGAAGATGTGCCTTGTTCCCTGAAACATTGACCCATATCTTCGCGTGTATACTGTATACCAGGTTGCCACGACTGTTATTTGACTTAGAATAGAGAGATCTTCTTTAAAGGTTCCGAATATCCCATGAAAGACGACTTGTGATGTCATCTCTTCTCGCATTTGCCCACACAATGTAAATGAATTTTTCAATAGAGAAGCTTTTTTATATGTGTACCAGCTACCTGCTCCAGTTGTATTAAAGAACTAGCGACCCGCCCCGGCTTCGCACGGGTGGACATTTATTTTTTCTATTTTCCGGGATAAAATATAGCCTATACGGATTCGGAAGAATCTCTCTAAGTAATGGTAAAAGAAATTTTGAAATTGGTCCAGTAGTTTTTGAGCTTATTCAATACAAACACAAAAATACAAAGGTTTCCTCTTTATAATATTAGTATAGATTGACAAAATTGTTCTGTCTGAGTGCATGTTCCATACTGCTGTAAAAATAGTTATTGGGAAAAACATTCTAGTGGCTTGTCTTGACGTAGTGACAAGGAGGATTTCAGCAACCAAAGTAGTTAATGTTGAGATCTCTGAAGCCTGCTTGGTGTTCTTAGTAAGCTCGATGATGTCATTCATCTATACATGGTACGTGTGCCATTGCTCTCTTCACCGCTGCAGCGTATTTACGTCTATATACCCCTTCACTTCGTATCATGCAAAGCCAGGCAGTCATTGGTCCTACACTCTGGACTATAGAAGATCTTCTCTCAGGAGGAAAGGAAGCTCCTTCTAATAGAACGTGATGCGCACCTGAGAGGCCGTATTTCGAAACAGGAAAGCTTTTGTGTACGCCCTCTATTTTGGTAATAGGCATATTGTTGTGCCCAAGACGAAGCTCGTTCACCCTTAGTGCATATGAAGAGAACATGTCTAAATATGGTCCCATTGTTCCATACCAATTATCTGGGTCGGTGATTTCGTAGTCTTCGTAGTCTTTGTAACTTAAAGAATGTTTGGCTAATATTTCTCGCCAAGCTGACTTGACCGTGTCATTGGCCAGTAGTCTTGTCCTTTAAAATGTATCTTAAATGATGTCTTCTCTGTCTTTTTAATCCCCGACCCAAAAAGAGGGGTGTTATAAGTTTGACGTGTGTATCTGTGTATCTGTGTATCTGTCTGTGGCATCGTAGCGCCTAAACGAATGAACCGATTTTAATTTAATTTTTTTTGTTTGAAAGGTGGCTTGATCGAGAGTGTTCTTAGCTATAATCCAAGAAAATCGGTTCAGCCGTTTGAAAGTTATCAGCTCTTTTCTAGTTACTGTAACCCTCACTTGTCGGGGGTGTTATAAATTTTAAATTTACACTTGTTTATCATGTTTGTTTCTGTCGTTTTTACGGCCTGCCTATTGATGTTGTGGATAGTGAAAATAATGCTGACTATGTGATTGCCTACTGTTATGCTGTTTTGGGCTTCAGACAGTAAATCAGTGTGTTGTTCATCTGTGTCCATTCGACTGCTTCCACTCACTTTGATTCAAATGCCATTTTTAAAATCTTCTCATACATTTTGACAATGGATGATATGCATTTAAATTAACGATCAGCATTTAGGTCAATTTTTGGTTTCTTTGTGTCTTCTATTTGCTTCAGGGTATCTGGATCTACAATCAGATCTTCATTTTTCCTCTTTAGTGGATTTGCTGTAGTAGTTGACGTCATGTCGGTTAATTCAGAGTTTTATCACAATCGCTAAAATAATTTTTATTACAGAAATGGCAGATATTTATCATTTCTATTACAAAAATTAGAATTCTGTAGTAATTACTCGTAGGTGTAACTAATGAAAATGTTACTTTATATGACAAATTAGTTAAATAATGATAAGCTGGGCATATTCGCGAAAAAAGCCTATGATTAATATTATTTATTATTAATTATTTATTAATTCATACTACCTAATAATTTATCAGTATAATCGTTCACGATCCGACAGTTTTGCATTTACAAGACAATCGCAAGTTAAACACGATTAGTTAGCACGTAAATAACGTGTTGTTTAGTAATTAATAATTTCATATAATGTAATGCGCTTCTAACATTTTGTGTAAATCAGTGTTATGTATCGCACAATCCAAATAACTTTCTCCTTTTATTGTGCAGACTTCAACCATAGGCCATACTTTTTACCACGATGTAGGGTTTGTAGAATCAGGGCTTGTAAGTAGAGTCATTTGTTGTATTATAAATGTGATACAGTCAAGACTCAAGAGCACTTAAGAGCACTTAAGAGCTATATACTTTGGACTTGGGATATTCAAATTCAAATTATTTTTATTCAATTAAACTTTTACAAGTGCTTTTGAATCGTCAAAATAATCTACCACTGGTTCGGAATGCTGTTCCTACTGAGAAGAACCAGCAAGAAACTCGGCGGTTGCTCTTTTCAAATGTACAATTTACAATAATATGATAGATCCCATGGGCAGCCCAAATCGAAGCGCAGCACAAATCGAAGCGCAGCTAGGGGCTTGGCTCTACTAGAGATTTCATAACTTTTAAACAGTGAAAGCATTATTAACCAAAACATGTAATGTTTTTGGTGGGATTTATTTTACACTGAGCCTAGGTTTAAAGAATTGCTGCATGATTAAATAAAGTTGGTGCCTAACTACTAGATGAGGCCCGTGACTTTAGGTTTCTAAAAACCTGTGGGAACTTTTTTATTTTCCGTGATAAAAAGTACCCTATGACGCTCCCCAGGTCTTTAACTATTACTTTATTAAAGGTTGCCTGGTAGAGATTGCTCCAAGCAATAAGGCCGCCTTTGCAAACAATTGTTTTTTCTGTTTTCTTCTTTCTGTGTTGTGATCCTTTACATGTGTTTTTGTGTGCAATAAAGTGTTCTATCTATTTCCAAGCAAAAAAATCACGTTGACTGTCGCTCCGCTGCAGCGTGATTGATTGATAAATCTAATTTGAACGAATATAGCGAGGATCCTTCCCTCGATGGGTGTGAACTGGCCGTTGAGCTCGCTCTCCAAGAGGCTGACGAGCTGGGGGAAAATTTCTTGGTGCAATTCTTGGTGGTTTCTTGGCGAATTCTTGGTGGTTTCTTGGCGCTCGTCGCGCACGAAGTGCAATACGGGGACAGTCGTAGACACGACAGCTCCTAACGACCGCAGTATGTTCGCATCATTCTGTCTAATATTTTTTAAATTCCAGATATGCAGACTCATAGGATCGGTAGGATTAGTTGTGATTTGAGAATCCATAATTGAATGGGCTTCATTGACTCGGTAGGTGGATATAGTTGTCAAAAAAATTTAGACCAATCCACAGCCACTCCATTTTTAACCCCCGACCCAAAAAGAGGGGTGTTATAAGTTTGACGTGTGTGTGTGTATCTGAGCGGAGTCTTGTCAGCTGTGATGATATTTCCTTCCGCATTATGACTTTGTTGATCGGGAATTCCGTACCAGATTTTCTCCCTGCCTTTGTATAAGTGTTCCATCCAATGCAGGCCTTGAGTGTCGCGATGCCAACAATTAGTGGAATACACCATCCCGAAATGAAGTACAGGGACTGTCGTAGACATACGATTTTGACTTGTTCGACACACTTTTGGAAAATGGGCCGCTGGTTTCGTGTAATTTTGATTGATAAATCTAATTTGAAATGTTTGATTTTGATTCTTCCAACGAATATAGCGGGGACCCCTGGATCGATGAGGGTGGAATGGCTGCTCAGCTCGTCCTCCAAGAGGCTGATGAGCTGGGGGAAGATTTCTTGGTGCAATGTTGGCGACATGAGCTCGTGGCGCGCAATCTCGAGCAACAATTGCTCGAGCGCAAACATTATATTTATGTTTGTAGCCACCATTTTGTAAGGCACGCGGATTTAGTTGTCAAACTGTAGAGAAAATTTCTTCTTTGTACAATTTGCAAGTGGCAATAATTGTGATTCTTGCTGCGATGTGGAATTTCGGAAGATCTCCCCTTTGTTGTATGATATTGAAAAAATACTGCGACTTTGACTGGTTCCAGAGACTTTTGGAAAATGGCCCGGGCCGATTTCGTCTAATTTTGATTGATCAACCTAATTTGGAACATTGATGATTTTTCTAACGAATATAACATACTCCTAATGACCGCAGTATGTTTGCATCATTTTTTCTAATATTTTTTAAATTCCAGATATGCAGGCTCATTGGATCGGAAAGATTAGTTGTGATATGTGAGTTTACAGGGCCCCAAGTCTACTATTGCAATTGTGTTTCAGTTATCTTAAGGCTATCCTTGTCAACGATCCCCCGTCGATTTCCTACGTATGATATTATTGTTCTTATCTCTATCTGCCCTGGTTCGTGCATTCTCGGTTCCTAGATCGGTACATTTGTGATAACCAATTCAAATTGCTGTGATTGGCTGAATTTACCATGTTCTTGCTGCGACAGTGAGTTTGAGCCACTAGCGGAACAATGTTAGCCGGTCAGGAATGATTGCAATTAGTCAACCTGTTTGACGTCCGAGTTCTGTTTTCGATTACAAAAAAGAAAAAATTGTTGTTGCAATCATCAATTTTAGCAAATAGTGAAAGAGAGTCGGCCAATCAGAGGTCACAACTACCGTCACACTTTCTGTCATACTATGGCAGTAGGCATACCGAGTAATCAAAACAATTTTTCATTCTGTCTAGGAAGTAGGGTTGCCACCTGCCTCTTTTTGATTTACAGGCTACCACCATCAAAAATACGGGGTTTAGATTTGAAGAAATTTGAAAATTTGAAGTATTTGAAGAAATAGGCGGTGGTTCTCTCTGAAATGCATGGAAAGCCTATTTAGATATTTCAGTTTATTTGTAAGTTTTGTATTTTTTCTCTGTATGTTGCCGTGTCTTGATTGGTGAACTGTGTTTGCAATGTGGTTTTAAATAAAAGATTTATTTATTTAAATAGCTTTTAAAAACTCTTAGTTTTGTAAAGCAAAATGTTATACATTTCATGCATACAATCTTTTCATTTTAACTTAAAATTACATTTAATTTGTAATTCCACCTTCACAGTATCAATACTATGGCCGTAGCCAGGAATCGATTGCGGGAGAGGTTTTATCAGGGCCGGAACTGAATCCTGTCATGAGGAAAAAAACATTCGCTCAACTTTATGGGCTAATTACCTGGTTAGTGGAATTTCGCCTTTCAATTTGACAGAGAGATAAAATACAACAATAAAAAAGCGCGAGCGCAGTGAGCGTAAGTGTTTTTGGTTCAATACAGAAAAAATTAAAGTGAAAGGGAGACGAGTTTAGCCATAGCAAGATTTTATTTTTAAAGCTTCCTATCCATACTAATATTACGAATACGACAGTATATCTATTTGCCTATCTATTTGTTACCCTTTCACGGCCCATCTTCTTTACCAAAATTTTGGTACTTACTATTCAGAGGTAACTTGCATCCCAGACATTTTTTTAGGCGGCTTTTTAGCCCGGAAAATCCCCCACGGAATTTTTAAAAATCTAAATTCATGCAAACGAAATTGCGGGGTTTACACCAAGTAATACAAATTCAAAGCGCGAGTAAAGTGAGCGCGAAATGTTTGATATATTTCCAAAAAAAAAATTGGTAAGCAAATGCAAGAAATAGTGTAAGTATTATTTTAGGCTTAGGTTTTTGACGGCTTCCCAGGCGCAGTCGCCATTTCTAAATTTCTGGTCTGATGGGAGGTTTCGGTCATGGCTAGTTATATGGTTAGTATGGCCCTAATGGCCAAAAAATTAGACTGCATCATCACTTACCACTAGAAAAGATAAAAGTCACGGGCTAACTTGTATAAAAAAAGGCTTACATCCTCAAACCAAGCCCCGCCGCCTTGGCTACGACCATGATCAATATCGAGTGGGTTTCGGCTACGCATTGCCGCAAAAGGAAAATATTCTTTCTACTGGACATAACGTCAGTGTTTGATTTCGCCAGCCAGCTCCTGCTGAATTTGTAAAAAACCGGCCAAGTGCGAGTCAGACCCACGCACCGAGGTTCCGTATTCGGGTATTTTTTCCGACATTTTACTCGAGAAATCAAAAACTGTTATGCATTAAAAAAATATGCATAAAAATAAATAAAAATCTGTTTTAGAATAAACAGGTAAAGCCCTTTCATATGATAACCCACTTGATATATGTAGTTATCTTACTTTGAAAATTGAAAATACTAATGGTATTTTGAAAATACTAATGACAATTTGAATTCTTAAAAAACAAATGTTGGTAATAACTTTGTACATCTTATTCGCAAACATTTTCAGGATGTGGTTGGTACTTGAGCGAAGTCTTGTCAGCTGTGATGATATTTCTTTCCGCATTATGACTGTTGATCGGGAATTCCGTACCAGATTTACTCCCTGCCTTTGTATAAGTGTTCCATCCAAGGCAGGCCGTGAGTGTTGCGATGCCAACAGTTGGTGGAGAACACCATTCCAAAATGTAATACAGGGACAGTCGTAGACATACGATTTTGACTTGTTCGACACACTTTTGGAAAATGGGCCGCTGGTTTCTTGTAATTTTGATTGATAAATCTAATTTGAAATGTTTGATAAATTTGATTCGTTCAACGAATATAGCGGGGATCCCTCGCTCGATGAGGGTGGAATGGCTGTTCAGCTCGTCCTCCAAGAGGCTGACGAGATGGGGGAAGATTTCTTGATGCAATGTTGGCGACATGCGCTCGTGGCGCGCGATCGCGAGAAACAACTACTCGGGCACAAACATTATATTTATGTTTTTAGCCGCCATTTTTGTAAGGCACGCGGATTTAGTTGTCAAACTGCAGAGAAAAATCCTTCTTTGTACAATTTACAAGTGGTAATAATTGTGATTCTTGCTTGAATGTGGAATTATAATGGTATTATTTTTTGGCTTATATATATAATTATAATGGAAAAAATAGTGCGATTTTGACTTGTTCGAGACACTTGGGAATCGGGCCGCTGGTTTCTCGTAATTGTTTTGATTGATAAATCTAATTTGAAAGATTTGATATATTTGATTTTTCCAACAAATATAGAGGGGATTCCTTGCTCGATGAGGGTGAGACTTGTTGAGCTCACTGCTCATTCTCCAAGAGGCTGATGAGCTGGGGGAAGATTTCTTGGTGCAATGTTAGCGACATGCGCTCGTGGCGCGCGATCTCGCGAGCAACAACTGCTCGGTCGTAAACATTATCGGCTCGCAGCTGTCCCGCAATGCTTGAAACACTTGATGCAAAGTTACCTGCCAGGGTTTCACCGCAAAGTAGACACTTTCTGACATTTCCAAGTCAGTGCATATCCTTAAAAGCTGCGAAAGCTTTGGGAAATACGAATTTGGGCTTTACGAAAAGCTTTCGGAAATACGAATATGAATTCTCCTGGCTTTTGAATAATGTTTTGCAAGAGATACACCTTCGGTACGATACGTAAGTTGGGGCGGGATCATAGTTATGTCATAAGGCAGCTAGACCGTATTTTGAAGTGGCATATAGTCTCTCAACTGCTTGGCGGAATTGGTCACTTCATGATAATTTTTTCTTCGTTTGAAGCAACTAGGGCTCAATTTGTTAGTAGACAATTTGAATTCTTAAAAAACAAATGTTGGTAATAACTCTGTGGGTAAAAAGAGACAAAAATTTACACTTACAATGATTGTGGCCTGACCAAACATTTGAACAATGGTGTTCCAGCATTGATGAGTACATCTTATTCGCAAACATTTTCAGGATGTGGTTGGTACTTGAGCGCAGTCCTGTTAGCAGTGCTGATGATATGTTCTTTCTCATTATGGCAAAGACTCCGCAATATGACTTTGTTGATCGGGAATTCCGTACCAAATTTTTTCTCTGCCTTTGAAAAAGTGTTCCATCCAAGGCAGGCCGTGAGTGTTGCGATGCCAACAGTTGGTGGAGAACACCATTCCAAAATGTAATACAGGGACAGTCGTAGACATACGATTTTGACTTGTTCGACACACTTTTGGAAAATGGGCCGCTGGTTTCTTGTAATTTTGATTGGTAATTCTAATTTGAAATGTTTGATTTTGATTCTTCCAACGAATATAGCGGGGATCCCTCGCTCGATGAGGGCGAAACCTCTTCAGCTCGTCCTCCAAGAGGCTGACGAGATGGGGGAAGATTTCTTGGTGCAATGTTGGCGACATGCGCTCGTGGCGCGCGATCGCGAGCAACAACTGCTCGAGCGCAAACGTCATATTTATGTTTGTAGCCGCCATTTTTGTAAGCTACGCGGATTTAGTTGTCAAACTGTAGAGAAATTTCCTTCTTTATACAATTTGCAAGTGACAATAATTGTAAATCTTGCTGGGATGTGGAATTTCGGGAGATCTCCCCTTTGTTGTATGATATGAATAAATACTGCAATTTTGACTTGTTCGAGACACTTGGGAATCGGGCCGCTGGTTTCTCGTAATTTTTTTGATTGATAAATCTTATTTGAAAGATTTGATAAATTTGATTTTTCCAACGAATATAGAGGGGATTCCTAGCTTGATGAGGGCGAAACTTGTTGAGCTCGTTCTCCAAGAGGCTGACGAGCTGGGGGAAGATTTCTTGGTGCTTTTTTGGCGTTTCTCAGCGCTCGTCACGCACAAAGTGCAATACAGGGACAGTCGTAAACACTGACAGCTCCTAACGACCGTAGTATATTTGCTTCATTCTTACATATATTTTTTGGATTCCAGATATGCAGGTTCATTGAATCGGTAGGATTCGTTGTGATTTGTGGATCCATAATCGAATTGACTCGAGTTGACGGAAGCCGTGTATACGCTGACGTAGTTAGTGATCTGAAGAACTGTCTGGCATTTTAGGCAGAATGGTATAGTAGTAATGGTGTAGTCTGGAATTTTAGGCTGAAGGCATTTTATTTGTCAGCTAT
Source organism: Maniola jurtina (assembly GCF_905333055.1). Classification (NCBI taxonomy): domain Eukaryota; kingdom Metazoa; phylum Arthropoda; class Insecta; order Lepidoptera; family Nymphalidae; genus Maniola; species Maniola jurtina. Next base: position 3,115,745 of record NC_060052.1, on the reverse strand, counting down.
AACTGAACGCTTGCGGAGGTTAGTCTCCTCTTCACCGAGCTAGCTCGCCTTCGTCCGATGACTCATCCGAGTCGTTCAAGTAAGTACACCTTTCTGGTGTGCAGCGGATTGTCGGCACGCTTTTGCACCAGCCGCTGCTTGGTGTACCATCTGGACTCCACTTTGTTATAGAGACTGCTGCGCTCCTCGTGTGTTAGAATATCTTATTATGGCAACATATTCTTGTCATAATATCCAATCCAATTTTTTGTCAGGGTTGGTTAATCTTATGAAATTCATCTCCTTTTTGTCATCTACTATGGACTCTCCGTTAGGGAAGTGCATCTGCAGTGCCTACTGCCACCTTCTTAAACATCGCCAGTGCATTTGGCAGCCGGCCTTGACGCATTTCTCGATGTCAATGATGGCCTCGTGGAGGTTAGTCTCCTCTTCGCTGAGTTCGCCCGCGTCTGATGACTCGTCGAGTCGTTCAAGTACACCTTTCTGGTGTGCAGCGGATTGTCGGCACGCTTTTGCAGCAGCCGCTGCTTGGTGTACCATCTGGACTCCACTTTGTTATAGAGACTGCTGCGCTCCTCGTGTGTTAGAATATCTTATTATGGCAACATATTCGTGTCATAATATCCAATCCAATTTTTTGTCAGGGTTGGTTAATCTTATGAAATTCATCTCCTTTTTGTCATCTACTATGGAATCTCCGTTAGGGAAGTGCATCTGCAGTGCCTACTGCCACCTTCTTAAACATCGCCAGTGCATTTGGCAGCCGGCCTTGACGCATTTCTCGATGTCAATGATGGCCTCGTGGAGGTTAGTCTCCTCTTCGCTGAGTTCGCCCGCGTCTGATGACTCGTCCGAGTCGTTCAAGTACACCTTTCTGGTGTGCAGCGGATTGTCGGCACGCTTTTGCAGCAGCCGCTGCTTGGTGTACCATCTGGACTCCACTTTGTTATAGAGACTGCTGCGCTCCTCGTGTGTTAGAATATCTTATTATGGCAACATATTCTTGTCATAATATCCAATCCAATTTTTTGTCAGGGTTGGTTAATCTTATGAAATTCATCTCCTTTTTGTCATCTACTATGGAATCTCCGTTAGGGAAGTGCATCTGCAGTGCCTACTGCCACCTTCTTAAACATCGCCAGTGCATTTGGCAGCCGGCCTTGACGCATTTCTCGATGTCAATGATGGCCTCGTGGAGGTTAGTCTCCTCTTCGCTGAGTTCGCCCGCGTCTGATGACTCGTCCGAGTCGTTCAAGTACACCTTTCTGGTGTGCAGCGGATTGTCGGCACGCTTTTGCACCAGCCGCTGCTTGGTGTACCATCTGGACTCCACTTTGTTATAGAGACTGCTGCGCTCCTCGTGTGTTAGAATATCTTATTATGGCAACATATTCTTGTCATAATATCCAATCCAATTTTTTGTCAGGGTTGGTTAATCTTATGAAATTCATCTCCTTTTTGTCATCTACTATGGAATCTCCGTTAGGGAAGTGCATCTGCAGTGCCTACTGCCACCTTCTTAAACATCGCCAGTGCATTTGGCAGCCGGCCTTGACGCATTTCTCGATGTCAATGATGGCCTCGTGGAGGTTAGTCTCCTCTTCGCTGAGTTCGCCCGCGTCTGATGACTCGTCCGAGTCGTTCAAGTACACCTTTCTGGTGTGCAGCGGATTGTCGGCACGCTTTTGCAGCAGCCGCTGCTTGGTGTACCATCTGGACTCCACTTTGTTATAGAGACTGCTGCGCTCCTCGTGTGTTAGAATATCTTATTATGGCAACATATTCGTGTCATAATATCCAATCCAATTTTTTTTTTCAGGGTTGGTTAATCTTATGAAATTTATCTCCTTTTTTGTCATCTACTATGGACTCTCCGTTAGGGAAGTGCATCTGCAGTGCCTACTGCCACCTTCTTAAACATCGCCAGTGCATTTGGCAGCCGGCCTTGACGCATTTCTCGATGTCAATGATGGCCTCGTGGAGGTTAGTCTCCTCTTCGCTGAGTTCGCCCGCGTCTGATGACTCGTCCGAGTCCTTCCAGTACACCTTTCTGGTGTGCAGCGGATTGTCGACACGCTTTTGCAGCAGCCGCTGCTTGGTGTACCATCTGGACTCCACTTTGTTATAGAGACTGCTGCGCTCCTCGTGTGTTAGAATATCTTATTATGGCAACATATTCTTGTCATAATATCCAATCCAATTTTTTTTCAGGGTTGGTTAATCTTATGAAATTCATCTCCTTTTTGTCATCTACTATGGAATCTCCGTTAGGGAAGTGCATCTGCAGTGCCTACTGCCACCTTCTTAAACATCGCCAGTGCATTTGGCAGCCGGCCTTGACGCATTTCTCGATGTCAATGATGGCCTCGTGGAGGTTAGTCTCCTCTTCGCTGAGTTCGCCCGCGTCTGATGACTCGTCCGAGTCGTTCAAGTACACCTTTCTGGTGTGCAGCGGATTGTCGGCACGCTTTTGCACCAGCCGCTGCTTGGTGTACCATCTGGACTCCACTTTGTTATAGAGACTGCTGCGCTCCTCGTGTGTTAGAATATCTTATTATGGCAACATATTCTTGTCATAATATCCAATCCAATTTTTTGTCAGGGTTGGTTAATCTTATGAAATTCATCTCCTTTTTGTCATCTACTATGGAATCTCCGTTAGGGAAGTGCATCTGCAGTGCCTACTGCCACCTTCTTAAACATCGCCAGTGCATTTGGCAGCCGGCCTTGACGCATTTCTCGATGTCAATGATGGCCTCGTGGAGGTTAGTCTCCTCTTCGCTGAGTTCGCCCGCGTCTGATGACTCGTCCGAGTCGTTCAAGTACACCTTTCTGGTGTGCAGCGGATTGTCGGCACGCTTTTGCAGCAGCCGCTGCTTGGTGTACCATCTGGACTCCACTTTGTTATAGAGACTGCTGCGCTCCTCGTGTGTTAGAATATCTTATTATGGCAACATATTCTTGTCATAATATCCAATCCAATTTTTTTTCAGGGTTGGTTAATCTTATGAAATTCATCTCCTTTTTGTCATCTACTATGGAATCTCCGTTAGGGAAGTGCATCTGCAGTGCCTACTGCCACCTTCTTAAACATCGCCAGTGCATTTGGCAGCCGGCCTTGACGCATTTCTCGATGTCAATGATGGCCTCGTGGAGGTTAGTCTCCTCTTCGCTGAGTTCGCCCGCGTCTGATGACTCGTCCGAGTCGTTCAAGTACACCTTTCTGGTGTGCAGCGGATTGTCGGCACGCTTTTGCACCAGCCGCTGCTTGGTGTACCATCTGGACTCCACTTTGTTATAGAGACTGCTGCGCTCCTCGTGTGTTAGAATATCTTATTATGGCAACATATTCTTGTCATAATATCCAATCCAATTTTTTGTCAGGGTTGGTTAATCTTATGAAATTCATCTCCTTTTTGTCATCTACTATGGAATCTCCGTTAGGGAAGTGCATCTGCAGTGCCTACTGCCACCTTCTTAAACATCGCCAGTGCATTTGGCAGCCGGCCTTGACGCATTTCTCGATGTCAATGATGGCCTCGTGGAGGTTAGTCTCCTCTTCGCTGAGTTCGCCCGCGTCTGATGACTCGTCCGAGTCGTTCCAGTACACCTTTCTGGTGTGCAGCGGATTGTCGACACGCTTTTGCAGCAGCCGCTGCTTGGTGTACCATCTGGACTCCACTTTGTTATAGAGACTGCTGCGCTCCTCGTGTGTTAGAATATCTTATTATGGCAACATACTCGTATTCTTGTCATAATATCCAATCCAATTTTTCTTCAGGGTTGGTTAATCTTATGAAATTCATCTCCTTTTTGTCATCTACTATGGACTCTCCGTTAGGGAAGTGCATCTGCAGTGCCTACTGCCACCTTCTTAAACATCGCCAGTGCATTTGGCAGCCGGCCTTGACGCATTTCTCGATGTCAATGATGGCCTCGTGGAGGTTAGTCTCCTCTTCGCTGAGTTCGCCCGCGTCTGATGACTCGTCCGAGTCGTTCAAGTACAGCTTTCTGGTGTGCAGCGGATTGTCGGCACGCTTTTGCACCAGCCGCTGCTTGGTGTACCATCTGGACTCCACTTTGTTATAGAGACTGCTGCGCTCCTCGTGTGTTAGAATATCTTATTATGGCAACATATTCTTGTCATAATATCCAATCCAATTTTTTTTCAGGGTTGGTTAATCTTATGAAATTCATCTCCTTTTTGTCATCTACTATGGAATCTCCGTTAGGGAAGTGCATCTGCAGTGCCTACTGCCACCTTCTTAAACATCGCCAGTGCATTTGGCAGCCGGCCTTGACGCATTTCTCGATGTCAATGATGGCCTCGTGGAGGTTAGTCTCCTCTTCGCTGAGTTCGCCCGCGTCTGATGACTCGTCCGAGTCGTTCAAGTACACCTTTCTGGTGTGCAGCGGATTGTCGGCACGCTTTTGCACCAGCCGCTGCTTGGTGTACCATCTGGACTCCACTTTGTTATAGAGACTGCTGCGCTCCTCGTGTGTTAGAGTATCTTTTTATGGCAACATATTCTTGTCATAATATCCAATCCAATTTTTTTTCAGGGTTGGTTAATCTTATGAAATTCATCTCCTTTTTGTCATCTACTATGGAATCTCCGTTAGGGAAGTGCATCTGCAGTGCCTACTGCCACCTTCTTAAACATCGCCAGTGCATTTGGCAGCCGGCCTTGACGCATTTCTCGATGTCAATGATGGCCTCGTGGAGGTTAGTCTCCTCTTCGCTGAGTTCGCCCGCGTCTGATGACTCGTCCGAGTCGTTCAAGTACACCTTTCTGGTGTGCAGCGGATTGTCGGCACGCTTTTGCACCAGCCGCTGCTTGGTGTACCATCTGGACTCCACTTTGTTATAGAGACTGCTGCGCTCCTCGTGTGTTAGAATATCTTATTATGGCAACATATTCTTGTCATAATATCCAATCCAATTTTTTGTCAGGGTTGGTTAATCTTATGAAATTGATCTCCTTTTTGTCATCTACTATGGAATCTCCGTTAGGGAAGTGCATCTGCAGTGCCTACTGCCACCTTCTTAAACATCGCCAGTGCATTTGGCAGCCGGCCTTGACGCATTTCTCGATGTCAATGATGGCCTCGTGGAGGTTAGTCTCCTCTTCGCTGAGTTCGCCCGCGTCTGATGACTCGTCCGAGTCGTTCAAGTACACCTTTCTGGTGTGCAGCGGATTGTCGGCACGCTTTTGCAGCAGCCGCTGCTTGGTGTACCATCTGGACTCCACTTTGTTATAGAGACTGCTGCGCTCCTCGTGTGTTAGAATATCTTATTATGGCAACATATTCTTGTCATAATATCCAATCCAATTTTTTTTCAGGGTTAGTTAATCTTATGAAATTCATCTCCTTTTTGTCATCTACTATGGAATCTCCGTTAGGGAAGTGCATCTGCAGTGCCTACTGGCACCTTCTTAAACATCGCCAGTGCATTTGGCAGCCGGCCTTGACGCATTTCTCGATGTCAATGATGGCCTCGTGGAGGTTAGTCTCCTCTTCGCTGAGTTCGCCCGCGTCTGATGACTCGTCCGAGTCGTTCAAGTACACCTTTCTGGTGTGCAGCGGATTGTCGGCACGCTTTTGCAGCAGCCGCTGCTTGGTGTACCATCTGGACTCCACTTTGTTATAGAGACTGCTGCGCTCCTCGTGTGTTAGAATATCTTATTATGGCAACATATTCGTGTCATAATATCCAATCCAATTTTTTTTTTTCAGGGTTGGTTAATCTTATGAAATTTATCTCCTTTTTTGTCATCTACTATGGGCTCTCCGTTAGGGAAGTGCATCTGCAGTGCCTACTGCCACCTTCTTAAACATCGCCAGTGCATTTGGCAGCCGGCCTTGACGCATTTCTCGATGTCAATGATGGCCTCGTGGAGGTTAGTCTCCTCTTCGCTGAGTTCGCCCGCGTCTGATGACTCGTCCGAGTCGTTCAAGTACACCTTTCTGGTGTGCAGCGGATTGTCGGCACGCTTTTGCACCAGCCGCTGCTTGGTGTACCATCTGGACTCCACTTTGTTATAGAGACTGCTGCGCTTCTCGTGTGTTAGAATATCTTATTATGGCAACATATTCTTGTCATAATATCCAATCCAATTTTTTTTCAGGGTTGGTTAATCTTATGAAATTCATCTCCTTTTTGTCATCTACTATGGACTCTCCGTTAGGGAAGTGCATCTGCAGTGCCTACTGCCACCTTCTTAAACATCGCCAGTGCATTTGGCAGCCGGCCTTGACGCATTTCTCGATGTCAATGATGGCCTCGTGGAGGTTAGTCTCCTCTTCGCTGAGTTCGCCCGCGTCTGATGACTCGTCCGAGTCGTTCAAGTACACCTTTCTGGTGTGCAGCGGATTGTCGGCACGCTTTTGCAGCAGCCGCTGCTTGGTGTACATCTGGACTCCACTTTGTTAAGAGACTGCTACACTCCTGGTTGGTTAAAATATCATATGGCAAGATATACTTCACGTATAATTGATCAAGTTTTTTTTCAGGCTTTGTTAATTTCAGGAAATTCTTTTCCTGCACAACCCTAGTCCATTTTTTCTTCATGGAGACTTCCTTAAAACCTCCTTGAATTTGAACTACCCGAAACATTTTTGGGCAGATTTACTTCTAGGCTGTCCACCAAGGGTCGCCGAGGAAAATTTACAGAGTTGCTTGCTAGATACAAATAATAAATGCCTCTGAATTAGTAAAAATAAAAAGCTACTATGTAGTTCAATTTTTCAAATTAGTCGGCAAACAGTAACTGATAGCGCACTAAAAGATTTTTGAAATTCTTTAAAAATTCATACGAACTCATAACCGAGTTAGGAAAATCGTAAGTCTTCCCGTTTATTTTAGAAACTAGGTATGTTTTTCCATCGCTGAGGTATTTCTCACTACATATTATTTGAGTGTGTTTCATTGTTGCGGCGCGTCGCTTGTAAATGCGTAACAACGCCTGGGAACTTGTCCCACTATAGTTGATGGGGCGCGAGTGAGTGGTCAGGTAACTATTTTGCACCCTGTCCCTCAGTTGGTTCGTAGGCTGGTTATAACGTCCCGTCCCGTGCACCCCGGTCGTGCACCTCACCTGCGCAATTAACACAATAGAATCACTCACTTTTTTGAGAAAAAATGCGGTGTCGATAAATGACCTGTACCATGAGATTTTCTAAAACTTTGAATGCAGTGTTAATTTTCTATGAAACGACGTGACTCCTTAAATCAAATCGCCTTATAGACCTCAAAAATTGGACGATTTGTTGATGGTATTTCATACAATGTTTGAGGTGAAAAATGTTCCGTCATTAACTTAAAAGCGCCCGTAGGATTGTACCTACACTACTTCGATTTGGAAAATTTATTCCATCATGAATTGAAACCGGGGCCGGTTATTACGACACAGAGGCATACAAACCAATTAAATCACACTAATATTATAAAGGCGAAAGTTTGTATGTGTGTGTGTGTGTGTGTATGTTTGTTACTCCTTCACGCAAAAACTGCTGGACGGATTTGGCTGAAATTTGAAGATAGATAATATCCAGGATTAGCACATAGGCTACTTTTTATTCCGGAAAATCAAAGAGTTCCCACGGGATCTCAAAAAACCTAAATCCACGCGGACGAAGTCGCGGGCATCATCTAGTGCAAAATAAGTACATTACGCGTTGGTTCATTCAAAATTATGAATGAATGACGCGTTACCCACATATTTACAAGCCACGAGTTTCTATACGGATGTGTATATAACATAACTACATAGTTGCGTAATTAATATGAAAGTGCCATAAGAATCTCATGCAGTGGACGTGGAACCTGTTATGGTTTTTATCACGATTATGGCCATTCCCTTCTGACAGACGGAATGTTAATAATCGCCATGGGGAGAGCATGAACTTTCCTCCCAATTTTTTTAGGGTTCCGTACCGCAAAAGGTAAAACGGAACCCTTATAGGATCATTTTGTTGTCTGTCTGTCTGTCTGTCCGTCTGTCGTATCTGTCAAGAAACCCTATAAGGTACGTACTTCCCGTTGACCTAGAATCATGAAATTTTACAGGTAGGTAGCTCTTATAGCGCAAATAAAGTAAAAATCCGAAAACGGTTACCGAAACTTATTAAAACCACTCAATTTATCTATTCTACTTACGGACAATGCAAAACTTATTCTTATGAAATAATAATACCTATCTAAGGCCAAGTTATTTACAATGTATAAAAGATACTAAAATACTACCAATTCTTCTACTATCTACTAAATAATAAATACTACCTTTTTCTATCTGTCTAATTAATTCACTGCCTAAGTCAAATGATTAATTGATCATAGATTAACGATGATTCGCGTTTTTGCAACTCAATCAAAATGCATCGCTTGTGTTTCACTTATACCTAACTAGTGATCTATTAACAGTAACAAAACAGTAATCCGTGATTTTATAATATGTTAGGGTTCCGTACTAAAATGATAAATCCTTTTGATGAAAAGGATTTATCATTTTAGTCTGAGTCTATAGAGCCTACCTTAACTTGGCTTAGACTTTACTTAGGGTTAAAAAGGGACAGAGATAATATGTTAAAGAGGTGAAATGTCTCGTTTCAACTGAAACATTTTGGAATAGGTCTGTCTGTCACACCTGCTTTCAGTAACGACTAATAATGCTATCGTCTTAAACTTTGGAATAGCCCTGCCTAACCTCATTTCAAATGTTTCTTAAAAATATTACAACTACAAGGGGCTTTTATCAAGTTGGGTATCAAATGAAAGGGCTTTTAACTGCACATTTTCAAATAGATTTTTAATTATAACTAGCTGATGCCCGCAGCTTCGCCCGCGTGGATTGGTCAGATCCCCTGCAGCATCAGGATTGAGTTGGACTCCAAATTTTTTATGAAACAATGTCGCCAAGTTCCTCTATCGATTAAAAAAAAAATTACGCAAATCGGTTCAGAAATCTCGGAGATTTCGCTGTACATAGGTTGAAAAACACAACTCCCTTTTTGAAAGTCGGTTAAAAAGTAGCCTATGTTACTCCCTGGTCAATCCTCTACTTGTCTGTGAAAACCCCGTCAAAATCGGTTCAGCCGTTCCGAAGATTAGCCTTTTCAAACAGACAGACAGACAGACAGACAAAAATTTTAAAAACGTGTGATTCAGTGTTGGTATCGTTCAAATAACCATATGAGCTTAATATGAGGTAGTTATTTCGAAATTACAGACAGACACTCCAATTTTATTTATTAGTATAGATGAAAAAGATAAAAAAATCTTCCCTTGTCTCCGAAGATAAAACAAATTATTGGTGATATTATGTGAACTTTACAGGAAAAATAAAACGGACCCTCTGACTAATAGGTACTAATAGGTTCTTAAATACTGTAGTATTTAAGAAATAAACAATATTTTTTACAATCCAACTAAAATTTGCGGTCCCAAATAAAATAGATTTGTTTTTGAGACGTTTATGTTTATTTTCAAGCAACGGAACCCTCAGTGGGCGAGTCTTACTCGCACTTGGCCGGTTTTTTACTCATCATGAGTTGCCCACTGTACGAATTTGCATGAATGAATAATAATGACTGGCCGAATCGAATCCAACAGTTTGGTGAAAGGAATTATTATTATTATGAAGTGCAAATTTTATAAAATAGGTACCAACTGTTCGTAAATGATTGATTGCGCAAATTTTTTCGAGGAAGTAACGGGTTTTTGTCACATTAATTTTTTACTCCCGACCCAAAAAGAGAGGTGTTATAAGTTTGACGTGTGTATCTGTCTGTGGCATCGTAGCTCCTAAACTAATGAACCGATTTTAATTTAGTTTTTTTTGTTTGAAAGGTGGCTTGATCGAGAGTGTTCTTAGTTATAATCCAATTAAATCGGTTCAGCCGTTTGAAAGTTATCAGCTCTTTTCTATTTATTACAGTAACCTTCACTTGTCGGGGGTGTCATTTACGGTTATTCTCAAAGCATAATATGAGTCAATAACTACATAACATATTTTTGATAGAAATCATTATTATCTCTAGATTCTATGCTCTAAAATCTAAATAAAGCTCTGACAAAACCCCTAGACAACTATGAACCACGTTTTTAACCCCCGACCCAAAAAGAGAGGTGTTATAAGTTTGACGTGTGTATCTGTGTATCTGTCTGTGGCATCGTAGTTCCTAAACTAATGAACCGATTTTAATTTAGTCTTTTTGTTTGAAGGGTGGCTTGATCGAGGATTTTCTTAGTTATAATCCAATAAAATCGGTTCAGCCGTTTGAAAGTTATCAGCTCTTTTCTAGTTACTGTAACGTTCACTAGTCGGGGGTGTTATAAATTTTTAATTTACACTCGTTACAGGCAAATGTTTAAATCCCCTTAAAAAAAATGAATTACGGATTGCACTTATATGAAGTTTTGAATAACTGTTCGTAAAGTATTTTTCGCATTACAAATAATCCCATAAACGTTACTCAACTCTCAAAAAATCCTCAAAAAGAAAGCGCTGACACAATAGAGGTCATCACAAACAATTAAACGTGACGTCATCATGTAGCGCACAGTTTCATGTAATGTCACGTCATACATATTTGTGTCAGAGTCGCCCCCACAGCTTCCTTTACCTCTAAACTTAAGTTTCTCTTCACATGCTTCCCTATATCCGGCTTGCGTCCGTCAACTTTTCCTAAAGTAAATACGAAAAACCATAAGTATTAAGCGATCCAAAATCAATTCTATCACAAAGCAATACAAGTGTTAGGAAAGGAAAAATTATTCTAACGCACAAGCTATGTGTGAAAACCTCAAGCAATCCCAAGATAGTACAAAGCGAAAATCAACCTTATTGATATAGGACAAAGAGATTACGATAAAGCGACAAGCAAAAAAGTTGGTAAACGCAAAGAAATTACGATTTACGGATATGTGTGAAATCGTTATCGATCGATTTTAGCCACTAATGTTATTGATATAAGAATTATTAATGAAGGAAATTTAGTTAGTGAAGAGTGAAGCGATGTTGGTGATAATTTGTTGAATGAAAGGGGGGAGGTTGCATAAAACAGAAGAGATTCGAAAAGACATCAGGCCTCCGGCGACAACGGTGAAAGTAGAATGACTAATGTACACATAAGGTCAAGCAATATGGAGGCGGTACGAAAACATATGATTTTGGAAATCATTTTTGCATGGAAAGTTGATGACGATGTAATACAGTCAAGACTCAAGACTTATGAAAAAATATCATAAATGTTAATTTAATATTACTTAGTATTGCAACTGGAAAGGAATTCATAAATACACAAGTAATAACAGTTGATCAAAGTAGATAAATACTATATTTTTTTACCATTGAAGCAAAAAATTATGATTTATGACAAAATCACTGATTCTTTTCATTACTCTAAGCTTAGATTTTTTAACAAATAAATAATTATAAGAACATTACACAAAGTATCTGTTCGTTATCAACTCTTAAATTCTCATCTTAGGGCGACTTACACAAGGACAATTAAACTGATTTAGTCACATTTTGTGACGCTATCACTTTTTGGCAAGAGCATAATGCGATTGGCCTCTCTCTCTCTCTCTCTCTCCCTCTCTCTTATAATCTCTGAATCATCTTATCTATATATAGAATCTTGACTGATAAATCAGATCAACAATCAGTCTAAAAAGAGTTTAATTAGATACTGATAAGGACGGCAACAAGATAGCGTAAACTAAGATTCAAGCAATTGAAATCATAAGGTCATTGACTTCTAAAAACAGATGTAAGTAAAAATCACGAGATGTAAGTAAAAACAAAACATTAACAGGGCTCTCTCCGTCACTCGTTTCATACAATCGTAGTTCCAATTTCATTTGAATATTAAGCAACCAAAGTCCATGAAATTTTGCAGACATATTCTAGAAACTAATATCTGTGTCTGTGGTGTTTTAGATTTTTCTAAAAATATGTAGTTTTAAAATTACAGGGGCTCAAAGATTTGTATGAAAATTTTTAAGACCGCGTAACTTTGAAACCGAATATTTTAACAGAAATCTGGAAAACCACAGACATAGATATTATTTTTTAGAATATGTCTGCAAATTTTCATGGACTTTGGTTGCTTAATATTCAAATGAAATTGGAACTACGATTGTATGAAACGAGTGACGGACAGAGCCCTTTTAAAGTCGATGAAGTAAAAACAATGACACAGTAAAATGCAAAACGAGAAAACATTACGTCATTGAAAATAAACTTTTACTAAAGGCAAACCGGACGCAAGAAAAATAACGTTTTGTCGACTTTCACTTCTCACCTTATTCAAGTATCAAAGGATTTATCGCCGAATATTGCAGCAAACAAATTTTAACTCTAAACGCTTGTAAATAAAGATGAAATTATCGTAAACGAAGATTTAGACAGGTCGGAAGAAGTACTCAAGTTATTAGACAATGGCCAGGTCAAAGGCCTTCCTTACGTCGCGTCGTTCCTAATGGAAGCTTATTAAAGGTTTGTGGAAGTAACTTCATTCGTAGCCTTTATATATAAAACTAAACGTGAATAAGGCTATAAAAAAAATTATGGTTTTCATATATTTTATTTTATTCATACCAACAACTTCCATACAATTAATGTGTGACCGAAAAATATACAATGCAACTTCCATGATATTATGGTTTTTTACTACAGGTAATACCGGTAATACATGTAAAAACATACTAATTAGAAGTTAGTTAACTTAAAGTTACACATAATATTAAGGTACAATATAAACATAAGCATATTATAAAATATGTATAGAACAAAAAAGCGAGTAAGAGAAACAGAGAAGAACAAATGTAAATTAAAAATTTATAACACCCCCGACAAGTGAAGGTTACAGTAATAACTAGAAAAGAGGTGATAACTTTCAAACGGCTGAACCGATTTTCTTGGATTATAGCTAAGAACACTCTTGATCAAGCCACCTTTCAAACAAAAAAACTAAATTAAAATCGGTTCATTAGTTTAGGAGCTACGATGCCACAGACAGATACACAATACACACGTCAAACTTATAACACCCCTCTTTTTTGGTCGGGGGTTAATAAAAATGGTGGATCAATGACCATTCGATTTAGTACAGGATCTGATGTTCTTTTTGGTTTGTTGAAAGTTACTTATTTTTTTACTATGGAAAATAAAGAAAACGAAGTCTTATTAACTTCGAAGTCTTATTAACTTATGAATAAGTATGACAATAACATTTATCCTATGATCTTGAAAGCTTTCCAAGCGTACTTGCTATAATAACTATGCAAAAAAATTGTGTGGGGACTACAGATTTACTTTAAAGTGAAAACCTAAAATTATGAATGAATAGTTTTTTTTGGATTTTCAAATTAATTGTACTGTATGTATCTAGTATCAAAATTTTGAATTTGTTTTTTTTTTTAAATTAAAGTAATTAAGATTAATTTAGTTTTTACACGTATCGGCACTCCGAGCACTATTAACATTAGCATGTCGGTGATGTAATTTTGAACTTTTTACCCGTTCCACAATTGACCAGCCTGCCTAAACTTTTACTTCAATAACTGAGTCTGTTATTTGTAAAGTTTAGAAGTTCAGTATTAGTTCGATACAACTTATGTTTTCAAAACTGCATCAATGAAGCATCTTAAATAAACCATTTTTTATTGATTCATTGCTGACACACGCTTGACCACAATCACTTCTGATGGATAGTGATTAGGTGGGCCGCGTTTACGTAGAAGATACTTAATCACTCTAGTTTTATAGATACCCGGATTTTAATTTGTATAAGACACAGATCGCGGAACAGTGTTCCAAACCATGAGGATTGTTATTGATTTTATGATACAGCTACATTCAAGTGACAACCCTTCTCATTCTGAGAGGAGAGTTCTTAGTAGTGGGGCGGCAATGGGTTGATATGATGATGCTCAAGTACGCATTCATCATTTTTCACAAACAGTTATTCACTTTAGACAAACTACACGTCTAATTACGCCATAGAAATAAAACAATGCTTCCTTACATGCCCTGATTGCATAAGTTGGCGTAACAACTAACATGTAAATTGCACTCTCACTGCAAATCATGGCAAGCAGCTACACCACGAATTTTCACCTTATTGTTATCGTTAGTCCACACGTGGGAACAGCCCGTGACTGGGCCTCGGAAACAATGGCAAAGTTCACTCGAACATAACAAGAAAAGTCTATAAAACAGACCAGGTTTTGTTACAATAAAGTATACGTAATATCTGAATCGAAGGAAACAGTGGTGCTTTAAACTGAAATGCAAATGATCTCTTATTAGCTGGAATTTTTAATTTTCGCAAAATGATTCGTAACTTGCCATTAATATCTCTAATAGTTTTGTCAGTGATTGTCGGGATAATACCTATACAGCATCAATTGCGAAATGATGGGGATATAAAAAGGAATGGGGTAGAGGGATCGCCATTGAATGAGTGTTTGAGTGCGCCTGACAGGGTAGAAGTGGGGGTGTGTTTCGGTAAAGAGTTGCTGTATAAACTAAATGATTACGATGAAACTGATTCCTTCAGTTTGACGACTGGTGTCACGTTTATACGAGATGAGAAGCTGCCCAGGGATATTGGGAGCTTTCTGGATAAGGACCCTTTGGATTTCCGGTAATAAATTACCTATTTTTACAAAAAAAAAAAAACAAATTCATTCAACAGCAATTTGTCTTAATAGAGAGCATCCTGTGTACTCAAAACTATAATACATTATGAACAACTTGTTAATTTTTTAGGATTCCTCACTCAAAGGGTGCCAACGGGGCCGTCCGTCTATTTGCATTGTTAGTATCTCATGAACCGTAAAAGGTAAAGAGTTGGGATTTTTAAAAACGGTGCTATAACAACAAATAGTAAAAAACCAACGGCAAATTTTAAAATCTCTGCCATGCAAATTAGAAAAAATTAAGAAATTCATAGTACGCATTATGTTGTACGATGATATGAGTGTGAGTGTGTGGTTTTTATTTGTGCTTGATCGATATTTCTAGATCGATTATAGAAGATGCCAGTGGCCTGATTTCTAAGCGTTCATTACACTGGGACCTCGGGAAGGTCTACCCAGGTCTGGCGATGAAAGTAGGACCGACGCTAGCCAATGGAGTTCTTGAGTTTGTTCTGGACCCTCGAGTCAAAGACAGATCGTATCAGCTGGGTCAAATGACCACAGGTAAGACAATTATTACTATCAACAAACTAAATGGGGGACGTTGTCCTATAACCATTAAGTGAACAATGTAAAATAATTTGCTCTTAGAAGTAATCTATATAATGCAAAATAATAGGTCATCAAAAGGTAACAGACTAACAGACATTTTCTCATTTAAAAATTAAGTATGGAATAGTCAATAGTATGGATATTATAATGCAGAAAAATCGCATCCCAATCAGTTCAGTAGTTTTTGAAGAAAATTGTAATATAAGTTGACAGAAATGAATATACGACTTATAAGCTGTTATAACACAATAACGTAGTTTTTTTACGACTTTTAAAAAGAGCGAGGTCCAAAATCCTGTCCTAACTTGTAAGTTATAACACAAAACCTAGTTCTTTCGTCTTTTAAAAAGAGCGACCTTCAAAATACTGTATAATTTCTTTTTCTTAGTTTTCTAATGACGGCATCGGTTTACTATTGGAAACGAAATTCACGAAACTTTATAAATCCCAATTTTCCAAACTTGCTTTCGTTTTCCACACAACGCCATCTACTGTGATACATCAAAACTTCTACCTCTGCTGAAAGTCAAGGTGACGCAAGCCTTGACTTTCACGGTTCCCTTGACTTGGCATTGAATGCCATCTATTAAAGATGCTCAGAACTAGCAATGCAATCTCCAATAAGTGCATAAGGCATAACATGCACTTCGAAGCACGGAGGAGAGCTAAAGACCTTTGGATTATCAAAGTTGGTCACCCATCCAGTTATTGATTTGGGTCAAAATACTTTTGGTCAACCACCGTAGTTGACTTTTTCCCATACAAGTGTAAATTAAAAATAACACTCCCGACAAGTGAAGGTTACAGTAACTAGAAAAGAGCTGATAACTTTCAAACGGCAAATTTTCAAAATCCATCGTTTCCCTTTCATTTAATTTATCAAGTTTCTTAGAGAGATTTGATCCTTATAATTGATCCTAACGATCTATGCAATAAAAGTACAGGTTGTAATTTTTACAGATTTTAGTCGGTTCGATTCCCGGGTCTGGCAAGCGAATTTTTGAAAATCTTTAAATGCAGTTTTCTTTTCAAAAATAAAGGGATGTTTTCTTGGAGTAAAATTTTCTATCTACAGTATTAAGAGTACTTTCCCTTCAGGTGGCATTACAAAATTCCACCCTGTCTCTTTAAATGTAGTTGGTAACTAGCTGTGCCCGCGACATCGTTCGCGTGGAATAGTGACTTTTCGGGAAGCATGTACGTTAAAAATGTTCGCCGTGATTCTTTAAATTGACATAACTTTTTTATTTATGAACCGATTGACATGAAATAAACACTAAATGTTAAGTGAAGCTTACTACAATATATTAGTGAAAACCGTATCTAAATCGAATAAGCCGTTTCTGATATTAGCGTGCACAAACACACAGACAAACAGACAAAAAGACAAAAAAAAATTAATTACAATTTCGGGTTCGGCATCGATATAATACAACCCCTGCTACTTTTTTTTTATATATTTCCATTGTACAGACACCACTTTTCGACAATTTTATTATATGTATATGTAGATTACTTTTTGTGCCATAGTAAAATGTCATTATTATATTTTCAGGTCGTCTGCTAACACGAAACCTACTCCTACCATTCCTGTTGGGTATCAAGTTCCATATCGCCACATTACTGCCTATACTACTGGGCCTTGTATTGCTGGCAAGCAAAAAGGCTTTCCTATTGGCTAAAATAGCTCTCTTCGCTGTGACGCTGTTCACAACCAGTGGTTCAAACTATACCGGCGAGCATAGCTTCTTTGAAAGTTATATAAACCCTGAATCATCCTCATCTTCGTCTGCGAGTGAACATAATGGATATCACCATAACTACCATAGTTCTGGTGCAGGAGGTAATTTTTTTTTATATTTTAAAGTACACATAACTCGCAACTCGCAACACACTAAACGCGCGCGTACGCGAGTACGATTTATGTCCTTTTTTCTAAAAATTTGCTTACTACAGGAAGTAGGTACTATATACTATTTATCACTAAAAACATGGGAGTTTAGAAAAACTGATGTTGCTAAATGCTCTCATAATTCAAAATTATTCTTTGCAGTTCGCCGCCCAGTTTCATGACAATTTATACCTCCGTGATTATGGTTAAATATATTTTAGTGATTTTACTGACCGTCAAAGTTTAACGGTAACATAACTTTAACCGCCTGTCATGCAAATGTATCTAAATGGGATTTTTAGATACATTTTTAGAAATAACCTGTGACATAGCACTTTGTGACATGTTTCAAAAAAACGTTCCCCATTCTAAATTACTAATCTATGTTACTCCAGATACTCCCAATTCAGATTCTATGTGTTCAGTGCATAAATTACTGTCTGCATTCCAAAACAAATAGTTAGACTCGTAGACATCTATCAGTAAGAACGTAATTTTCTTCATGACCTAGATTTCAAGTAGGATTTGTTTTGGCTTGTCGATTCCGCATACCTGTAATATTATGAGGGCATGCATATCTTATGAACCTTTAATTTTGAACTTTTTTTTTATCAATAGTTAATAGTTTAGTAATAAAATACGATGAAAAAAGCTTCGACAAAAAAGATATTATTATGTATAAAAATTAATATTTGTCTGTCTGTTCGTCCGTTCATTTCTAATGCGTTTGCGTATCGTTCATCCAATTAAGTTAAAATTTCGTATACCGAGCTGAATCTCATTTTCTGTATCTCATCTTAAAAATAGTTAATAACGCACGTTTTTTCTCATTTTCATGACGTTATCTTCTGAGATTCGGATCGTTTTATGGCCGCAGGTCCTATTACTTCATGCAGATGTAGTATTACAAAACCTACATCTGAATATTTTGGATACACATAACTTTAAAGTTTGATAACAATCACTTAGTGAGTACGAAAAAATTAAAGATATCTTACTACCAGTAATAATAACCAAATAACAATGAATTTATCCTTATAAGTCGAGGGCTTTCCTAAAAGCTTTGCTAATTATTTAATACTGCAATTAATTGTTTACGGATTCTTTAGAGAGTGCCCTATAATTTTTGTGATACTGGTGAAACTAAGCCTATAATAACAGAGATTAGAATAAGCAAAACCAACTTGCTTAAAATATTTTCTAAAACTAATATCTAACTTAAATTAACAATGCTAATTAGAAATAATTGTAGTACAAGTAACTGTTTGTCTGTATTTGTGTCACAAGAGACCAAAGTGATATTTTGTTCCTCAAAGGAGTTATTTTGAATTCAGAATAAAGCGAAGGACTCAATAGTAGAATACTGAGCGAAGCGAGGAACTCAATATACGCCGTCCAAGAACAAAATATTTTGGCCCGTGTACTTAACAAACACTATCTTTCATCACTACGATTCGTCGTTACTTGATTCGTTGTAAAGGTCCGGGTGACATAAGCTAGATTTTATAATTATATATATCGTTATATATGAAAAAAAATTGACCTAACGGATGTTACTTCAAAAAAAGTGGGACCCTCCAAAAAATTTTTTTGCTATTATATCGAGTGGGATGCCAAATGAAAGAGGAGAAAATTATGAGTTCATTAATATAAATGTACTACAACATTAAACTGTACCAAGCGACAGAAAAACAATTTTACTATAATAAACTAGTCTAATCTAGTGTAACTTTTAAGGTATTTTTAACTTCCTCACTTAGGGTTCTTATAATTGTTTTGCCGTGATTTTGGGGTCATCAAAATCCTACCTAACCTACTCTTATTTTTTTTGTAAAAAAATCTTATAGTAAAATTTTTGTAAAAGTATCTTATCTAACTTTATACTTTTATCATATTTTTGCTGTGGAATGTTTCTATTTTCATCTATTTAGGGTTAATAAAGATTCTGTGGTGTTTAATTTTGTAATAAAATATTTAAATATTTCAGCTTTTATTAAGTCAAAGTCAAAGTCAAATATTTTTATTACAGGTTACTACAAACACCACCACCCAACCGAGGATCACAGCGAACGTTACTATTACAAAGAGAAATCTGACGTGTCAGACTCCACAATCTCACCTATAACCCCCGGCGAGCTAAGAGACAGACTAGCGAAATTGTTCATAACCAAAAGCGACAACATTAATTCTCCAAGGGAAGACGTTATAAACGCAAGAAATTATGCGTGGACACCTATCAATGGTGGATGAATAAGGTGCAAGAGACGGTTCTGCCCGCGAAATTCAAATTTAATTTGGTTTTTCGCAAATTTGTAAATAAACACGACAAAGTAGGCTTATGGCATTCTAATTTCGACAATGGCAGTATCATCTTCACAGGATTACATAAAAATCTTTACTTGAAAGTGTTCAGTTTAAGAAATCAGTCAAAATAATGAGTTTGACATGAGTTACTCACAAATTAGTCGTTAATATAGCTAATTTCTTAAACTGGACCATTTAAAGTAAAGATTTTTATATAAATCTGTGAGGATGATACTGCCATTGGTACAATTAAAGTGCTATAAGCCTACTTTGACGTATTAGTTTACAAATTGCGAAAAACCAAATTTAATTTGAATTTCGCTGGTAGGCCCGTCGCATCCACCACAATAAAAACATATTTTGAATTTATTTTAGTATAAGCTTGTTGTCTGATGCTCTAGTGTATATTTTTAATTTAACGTTAACTATTCTTTTTCATTTCTTGTTTGGTGGCTTTTTGTAGTGCCAGACCAACACAATGAACTTCCCCGGTGTTGAGTAGCTTGAGGAAGCGTTAGCTATGCGTATATCTGTCATTTTTAACTTTGGAAAAATTCGTAATTTGACAACGACTCCAAATAAAGCTTACTTACATACAGTTAACGTTAACTTAATAGTTACACTAGAGCGTCTGATTTGACGATGCGTTAGTGATGCGGCATTTGTGTCATCAGAGCAGGATCAAAGTCAAAATCAAAGTCAAATCATTTATTCAACACTTCTTCAATGTCAATTAATATGAGTTAACTTTCATTGACCCTCCGATCCCGTCAATTTAACCATCCCTTGCGTTTAAAACATCTTTTTTTTCCTTCCAAAATAAGAAAAAGATTCTTCTTATTATTTTAGGATTCCATACCTTAAAAGTAAAACGGAACCCTCATTGGATCACTTTATTGTCTGTCTGTCCGTGTACTCGAGTACGGAACCCTCGGTGCGCGAGTCTGACTCGCACTTGGCCGGTTTTTTGTTATTCTTTTGATGCCATGTACTGTAAATATGATAATTAAGCCAACCGTCTACCAATACCGCGCCGCTAACACACCGACAAAATACGTAACAAGGTAATAGTGTTCCACAAAGTACCTACCATAGATCCTTTGCCTTCTACTGCCACACTATCTGAAAGATCTTCTAGTCAACTAGTCAAAAAATGTATTGTACTTCCATAGTACCAAACTCAAAACTTCATATACTTAATATAAATCATTTTGTATTTACTTCTCTTGGAATTTTTGTATGTTCCATAGTTTTATGAATAAACTTTAAATAGTCATCTACTGTGTTTTATTACAAACTAGCTTAAGCCTATGACGTCATCTGAAACCCCTATTCTACCCCCTTAGGGGTTGAAATTTCAGAAATCCTTTCTTAGCAGATGACGTCATAACAGCAATCAGCATGCCTTTCAGCCCGATCTTTCCAGTAGTTTGAGCTGTGCGTTGATTTGATTTTCCGGGATAAAAAGTAGCCTATGTCCGTCCCCGGGATATAAGCTAACCCTATACCTTTCGTCAGAATCGGTTAAACTGTTGGGCCGTGAAAAGGTAGCACTTTCACATTTATAATATTAGTATGGATTATTTAGTATTCTAGTTAAAAACAACAGCTAGAACAAGCATTTTTTATTCCACAAAACAAAAAGTCGTGTACGAAGTTTCAATCAAATAGGTCATTTCGATTTTATTAGCAGTATTTTTATTTATATTCTTAATCTACTCCCACTGCAGTTTTTTATTTCAATGACACTCCATGTGTAAAAGGGGCCACCTGTATATTGCCTATGCGATTTTCCGCTCTGAATAACTTGAAACTTCCATTAATTCACTTATTTCTCACTCGGTCAGTACTCGGATGTATATCCGACGGAAAAGTATGGAAGAATAAGGAAATAAATAAGTAAGATAGATAGATAACATAAGTAAGATAGTAAGATAGATAGAGAACATTTTATTGCACCCAAAAACACATGTAAAGGAACACACACAGAAAGAAGAAAACAGAAAAAACAATTGTGTGCAAAGGCGGCCTTATTGCTTGGAGCAATCTCTACCAGGCAACCTTTGCTGAAAGGAGAAGCTAGTGTTGGATAAGATTGGCTATATTTAGAAATGCTATAGGAATAATACATGAATTTGAACAATAAATATTTTTTTGTTCAATACTTTCGACTGCACCACAAATATTTTCATTCTATCGATTTTTTTAGCCTAATAATTTTTCGAATGCACCACAGATATCTTCATTCTATCGAATTTTTTAGCCAAAAGTTTTAGTTTTCGAAATGAATTGTAGGCCTTAATGGCTTTGGGTGACGTGAAATCATAGAAAAATAGGCTATTTTTAGGCTACCTTGATTTTAATTTAGTTTTTTTTGTTTGAAAGGTGGCTTGATCATAAGTGTTCTTAGCTATAATCGAAGAAAATAGATTCAGCCGTTTGAAAGTTATCAGCTTTTTTCTATGTAGTTCTCTTATAGAGGTTTTTGTGTCGGGGGTTTTTTAAATTTTGAGTTATATTATTACCTACTAGAGGATGCCCGCAACTTCGTCCGCGTGAATTTAGACCTTTAATAGATCCCGTGGGAACTGTTTGATTTTCCGGGATAAAAAGTTCCCTATTTCGATTACAGGGACGCAAGCTACTTCGGTACCAAACACAAATCGGTTGAGTGGATGGGTCTCTAGGAATCCCGGGGGAACTCTTTGATTTTCCGGGATAAAAAGTAGCGTATGTCCGTCCCCGGGATATAAGCTAACCCTGTACCAAATTTCGTCAGAATCGGTAACATTGTTGGACCGTGAAAAGGTAGCAGACAGACAGACACACTTTCGCATTTATAATATTAGTATGGTTATGTTACCTAACAATTAAGAACTGTGTCTCTACCGTATAACTGCAAAGCGTAGATTTATAATCAGCCACCTCTACTGAGCTCGCGGTGTTCTTGACTTTCATCGTTTTTTCATTAGCGTTATCGTCGGAGTCTTGAGCATCGCGTGAGAAGACTACATGCTCAGCTTCATATTCTGCGTGTTTCCAACATTATGCCAAGCTTTCTCGATATTTAGGGATCCGTGTCTCGAGAAAAAAAGGAACCCTTATAGAACCACTTCGTTGTTCGTCTGTCGTGTCTGTCAAGACCCGTCAAGGGAATCAAAACCTATACCTATAGTATAGGGTACTTCCCGTTCACGTAGAATTATGAGAGGTAGGTAGCAATGTCTTATTCCCGCGACTTCGTCCGCGTGGACTACACTAATTTCAAAGTCCTATTTGACCTCCTTAGGAATTGAATTTTCAAAAATCTTTTCCTAGCGGAGGTCTACGTCTTAATAGGTTACATCCCAAAAAAATTAACAGGGCTCTCTCCGTCACGTACTCCATACAATCGTAGTCCCAATTTCATTTGAATATTCAGCAACCATAGTCCATAAAATTTTGCAGACATATTCTAGAAACTAATATCTGTGCCTGTGGTGTTTTAGATTTTTTTTTAAACATGTAGTTTTAAAATAACAGGGGCTCAAAGATTTGTATGTGAATTTTTGAGACCGCGTAACTTTGAAACTGAATATTTAAACCGAAATCTGGGAAACCACAGGCATAGAATATTAGTTCCCGGAACGTTTCTACAAAATTCTATTGAGTATGATTGGTTAGTATTCTGATGTGAGACGAACTACGTTTGTATGGAGCGAGTGACGGAGAGACCCCTCTTAAAAAGCGTTAGTTCTTGTACGATAGTACGGAACCCTTCGTGTGCAAGTAGGTACAGTTCGCACTTGACCGGTTTTCTTATAACAACAGCATTGGCACTGAATTGGGCTGAGTAACTGAACGGATTTGCTCCGATTGGTGTTTGATGAATCTAATTAGTACGATAGGCAGATTTATTATGTTTTAATACTGCACATAATATTAATTTTATTTGTATTTAGAAAACACATCTCGATCATGATTTACATTCTTGATAATACTTTTAATCTCATAGTTTTTCACTGTGCGATATAATAGTAATATATTATGTTATAGTCTAGTCAAAATAGACAGTCAAGGATACAATAATTCGCATAGAGCTAAAAATTGCTACGAATGTTAGACAGACAGACTGACAACAAAGTGATCCTATAAGGGTTCCGTTTTTCCTTTTGAGGTACGGAACCCCAAAAATGGATAAAAATATGTCGGATCACAAACAAAGACAACAAAAATACCACAAATATCATTTCGGAACGTAGATACCTTCCTTTAGTTTCGATTTGATATTTAGATCTATTACGATAGTAATTTTGATGTATTAAGTTTGTAAGTTATCGTACTCGTAAGTATGCTAATATACTAAGTATACTTATATTTGAATCTAATCTAGATCCTAATATTTTGATCGAGTGTCCTAATTGAGGTTCGCGCGACATGTTTGGTTAGTATGAGAATTTACGCCTTACCAACCTTGATAGAATTCGAGCATCAAAACACGTCAGGTAAAATATCGTATGAAGTTTGAGCGATTGCTAATTAGAACAATGTCTTAAGTTTCGGCATAGAATCAACAGTTCCAGCGATGTAAAGCGTCCTACGAAATGCGATCACCCGATCATCACAGATCTGCTTGAATATTGATTGAACTCGCAATCAAATGTACTCATATCGAAGGCATCGTCACTTTTGTGATTTTTGTGACCATCACGTGAAAAAACCATGCGATCCTTGTTTGGCACGTCACTATGATAGCTCGATCCTTGCACTAACTTCAGTTAGGGAACCTGTTCAGCATTAGTTTGTTCAGGGATTCGTACGAACTAATCCGTGCGATCTTATTATCATTAGGATGTTTAACGTTCCAAATTAAAATTCAAAGTATTTTTATCCAAATAAACTTTTACAAGTGTTTTTAAATCGCCAAGTGCAACTACCACTGGCTCGGAATGCGAGAAGAACCAGTAAGAAACTCGGCGGTTGCTCTTTTCAAATATTCGCACGTGCGACTCGCATCGATCATTCGCGTGATAATCGCGACTACTCTTACACCGAGTTTTGAAATTTTTGCAAGACTGACGCGATCATTCGTCGTCATGCATCACGCTGCACACATACTATGCATTTAATTTAAATACATACCATAACTCATACTAAGTAGGAAAATAAATAATTATACATAGGCATTTTAGAGATCGCGGCATCATTTCCTGCCACATTCTTGAGACAATCGGACTGAAGGTCTGAAGAGCTGAAGGCACCAATACGTGGTCCGCTTGCTCTAGCAGCCATCGCCACTATTATTATTTTTAAATATAGGTTGGAGTGCACTTGCCTAGAAGATGACTATTCACTCTTTAATTGACTTAAATAATACCCATCCTACGCCATTGAACGCGATGTTCAACGGCGTTTCCCGTTAAATGTAGATGTGGCCACGATCAACGTTTGGCGTTAGACGATTTTAACCCCAATTGGCATTAGACGTTAGCCGTTCAAGTGTGGCCACTCAGTTTAATTCGTTGATTATCGCGATAATTATGGCGTTGTTGGGCATTGACGTTAACCTTAATATAGCCGCAACATATAAATCACCAGTTTCTTGACTGATATGGCTATAATGTAGGTTTATTAGGTACAGTAAAACCCTAAGGAATCAAAAAATGCCAAATCTTTACCGACCGGTTAAATATTTTAACTATTGAATCCATACTTCCATATACTAATATTATAAATGCGAAAGTGTGTCTGTCTGTCTGCTACCTTTTCACGGCCCAACAATTTAACTGATTCTGACGTTTGGTACAGGGTTAGCTTATATCCCGGGGACGGTCGTATGCTACTTTTTATCCCAGAAAATTAAAGAGTTCCCACGGGATTCCTAAAAACCCATCCGCTTAACCGATTTATATGAAAATTGGTACCGAGGTAGCTTGCGTTCCTGTAATTGACATAGGCATTTTATCCCGGAAAATCAAACAGTTTCCACTAGATCTTTAAAAACCTAAATCCACGCGGACGATGTCGCGGGCATCCTCTAGTGTTATATAATACAGCCCGTGCGAAGTCAAGGGCGCAATATTACGTACCTAATAAATTCATTATCACCACCATGATCAACCCATCGTCGGCTCACTACTGAGAACGGTTCTCCTCTTAGAATGAAAAGGGTTTGGTCATGGTCCACCACGCTGGCCGCCAATAAATACGTAGTAATGAACTCTGTTTGAGATTAAGAAAATCAATTTTACGAATTTTTAACCCCCGACCCAAAAAGAGGGGTGTTATAAGTTTGACGTGTGTCTGTGTATTTGTCTGTGGCATCGTAGCTCCTAAACTAATGAACCGATTTTAATTTAGTTTTTTTTTGTTTGAAAGGTGGCTTGATCGAGAGTGTTCTTAGCTATAATCTAAGAAAATCGGTTCAGCCGTTATGTAAGTTTAATATAATAAATATAAAGTTATCAGCTCTTTTCAAGTTACTATAACCTTCACTTATCGGGGGTGTTCTAAATTTTTTATTCACACTTGTCAATTATAATTATTATACTGACCACGATAAAATTATCAATTTCATTTTTAAAATAAAACAATTTCCGGGTTTAAAATATTTATCGCCTTCCCATCTTCTCTAAGAACATTATTGATATATTTATAATACATTGTAATACATAAAATGATATATACTTATGTATTCATACAACATACATCCAAATAGGTGTAATTATACTGTAATAATAGTAACACTAAATACATCATAATAATATCATCAACATATCAATACATTATTTTGTTAAATAATTATAAATTATACGTAAACAAAAATATAATTATATAAAAGGTACTCGCGTAACCACCTTGTCTTTAATCGACAATTTTATATATTTTATATATAAATACTATAATAAATAAATGTAATAGGACCCGGTATATAAATAAATAAATTAAAAATTGGACTTATGATCTACTAAACAGCACCTCAAAGTACTTACTCACTCGTAAATAATTAAATAACTAACAAATTATTAATAACATATAACTATTACCTTAACCTATTTTTACAAAATTGGACATTTGGAATTATAGGAATGGAAAATGCACAGTACCCGTCGACTAGCCTAATCATTATCAAAATAAAGAATAACCTAAATAAATATTACACAACTAACTAATCTAACACAAACGTAATATTTCATTATTAACGATATTTGGTGCAACTGATTACATTCAAATCATTCAACGGACGTAACATTACATAAAAAACCTTAAACTATTTACATATAACTAGATACACTGGTTATTTACT
The DNA here is from genome assembly GCF_905333055.1 of Maniola jurtina. NCBI lineage: Eukaryota > Metazoa > Arthropoda > Insecta > Lepidoptera > Nymphalidae > Maniola > Maniola jurtina. Next base: position 3,089,003 of record NC_060052.1, on the reverse strand, counting down.
TGTTCATGCGATTAAATATGTTGGATATGCATACGTATAGCAAAACGTTATAATGTATTAATTAACTCTCGTCTAAAATAAATTAAGTGTCGTATGAATTAAATTACGTAGCTTAAATAAACACTGTCTCCAACTTGCGAGTGCAAAGTAGCCAAAAAAGGCTTCGGAGGTAATAATAACGAGTGGAAATGCCGTGTCGTTGTTTTATTTTGTAAAGGGAGTCGTAAGCGATCTTCTAACGGATTTATTTCTTCACTGGGCTTTGGCGTACGCTCTGTAAGCCCTGTCTTGGGCTGCAGCCTCCTCTTCAACGCTTCGTCTGTAGTGACCTCCTGGACCAGTTGTGTCAAAGTCGTTCCCATAATGGGAGGACGAGTATGTATGACTCTGTGATACCTGAGGATGCTTGACGATCTCGTACGTCGTTTTCTCGTGGGCTTCTCCCCCGGCTACAAGTTTCTTCAATCCAATAATAGCAGACAAAAGAAGAGCGATCTTACCGATTAACAACGCTTTGCCAGCGATCAGAGCGATTGCCTGGAACGCCATAGCCACGAAAGTCCCTTTGATCGCCACACCAGCCATAATTGGACCGATCATTTTCTTCAGTTTGCCTCTCGCCTCGTTAAATGACCTACCGAGATCAACTCCAATGTTCTTCGGGGACAGCACGACTCGATGCGTTTGCAGCAGTTTCGAAGACGCCTGATCGAAGAGTTGGTCCACTTCGTCTGAAGTCAAGGAATTCAAATCGCCTTCTACTACAGAAGAGGGGAATGGTTCTTGTTCAGCATTCCGTACTAAGGAGAGACCGTGGAAGATCGGCAGTTTCTCCATTCTGGCGGCGCGATCCACTAATTTGACCGCTTGGATCTTGAAACACTTGAGGAGTTCTGATGATCTGTCGCATTTGTCGTACACACTTGCGAGGAGCTTTGCCCCGAAGCCTCCGAAGGTGTCGGCTGAGGACGTGGCCAGGATGACACAGAAGCACAGGACTATCCCGCGGGGTAACATCGTGATAAAGACCGCGGATGTCCCGTCGGCGCTCGTGTGCGGTCAATGCGGTTGCGTCTATTGAAATGTGTAGAAAACACATGAGCAGTGGCATTTATCTATTTTCACCGGGAACTGCATTTATCTATAAATCTTTTAGAGCGTGCAATCGTTGCATCGTATCGTCGCTCACTGAGGCGTGCCATGTGCTCGTTGGCTGCTGTGGCAGTGTGCGGGAGGCGGCCATGTGCTGGTCAACCGACCTGAAAGAGGATAATGTTCTCAATGTCAAGGTCGTTGTTACTTTTCAGGATTTCTTTGAAATGCCTAAAATTTGATAAAACACAATTCCTTCATTATGACGTACAAGATAATGCCCGTGACTTCATCCGCGTGGAGTGATGTTTTTTAAAAATCCCGTGGGAACTCTTTGCTATTCCGGGATAAAAAGTTGCCTACGTCGCCTATACGCAAGCTACCTCTATACCTTTCATATAAATCGGTTAAACGGATGGGATTCAAAGAATCCCGTGGGAACTCTTTGATTTTCTAGGATAAATGTCTATGTCCTTGCCCGGGGTGTAAGCTAGCTCTCTACCTTTCATCAAAATCGGTTAAACTGTTGAGCTATGAAAATCTAGCGGACAGACAGACACTCTTTCGCATTTATAATATTAGTATGGATACACAGACCTCTCAGCTGCAATGTGGTCAAAATTATATTTGAGTCTCATAAGACTTAAATAAATTTTTCATTTAATTTCTCTTATTTTTACTTTCAGTTATCTAAAATGTATAGCAACATCTGCAGATATGCATCGATGGATGAAATTGCTTGGCTAAGTAAACTTATTTCATTGCAGAATAACTTTATAGCTCATATCATAGCCATGAAATCAGTATGAAAGTAGAACAGGAATCTCAATCAAATGAAACTTCAATCTTATCTATGAAATAGTAGCTGATTCTGGCGACTCTGTTCGCGTGGATGTAGGTTTTTAAACCTCGTGGGGACCCTTTGATTTTCTGGGATAAAAAGAAACCTTGTGTTAATCCAGGGTATAGGTACTTGTTCTATCTCCATTTCACATTTTAGCCAATTCCATCCAGTAGTTTTTGCGGGAAAGAGTAACGAACATACACACATACACATACATATTATACGCATATAAAATTTCGCCTTTATAATATTAGTGTGATAATCGAATACGTATATATTTTGTGCGGTCAGTGATCTTAAAAATTAATACTCATACATTTATAAATAATGTATTATCACAACTGCAATCTAACCCATATTATCATATAGGTTGTCTGGAAGTGATCACCAAGTGATAGACCTATTTTGTAAATATTGTGTAATTTTTTTTTTCATAATATGTTAGCTCATAGCGGCATATAATTTGTGTTTAATAAAGAATTGTTATTTCATTTACAACTTTAAAAAAAATATGGAAATTTGAAGAATGCCCGGGTATTAAAACTCTAACTGCAGCATATTGCAGGATGCGTAACTAATGATCTTACGATAATACGACGCGATGGCTTGATTGATTTAGTATGCAAACAGTTATTTTTAACCCCCGACCCAAAAAGAGGGGTGTTATAAGTTTGACGTGTATATCTGTGTGTCTGTGTATCTGTGTATCTGTCTGTGGCATCGTAGCGCCTAAACGAATGAACCGATTTTAATTTAGTTTTTTTGAGAGTGTTCTTAGCTATAATCCAAAAAAATTAGTTCAGCCATTTAAAAGTTATCAGCTATTTTCTAGTTTTCTTGTAGAAAAGAAGGTTAACTAACCGTTAGGTTCATAATATTAGGTCAATTGACAAATGTCAAGCTGTCGAGATGGACGTTGCCTACATACATAATTATTTATTTGAAAATTATGTTTTGGAAAACTCAGATACTTTGGATAGCTATAATCCTAGAAAATCATTTCAGCCGGTTCAGCCGTTTGAATGTTAGCAGCTCTTTTCTAGTTACTGTAACCTTCACTTGTCGGGGGTGTTACAAATTTTTAATTTACACTTGTTTAAGATTTAAGCTATGTTTTGATGGTGTCTTTGGTATTAAGCTAATGCTACGAGGGTTCCAAAATCATCATCGCCAACTGATACATTTTTTAATCAGTCCTTTCAACATTGCAAGTTAGCCCTGGACTACAATCTCACCTGGTGGTAAGTGATGGTACAGTCTAAAATGGAAGCAGGCTAACCTGGAAAGGGTATGGCAGTTTTCATGAAACCCATACCCCTTTGGTTTCTACACGGCATCGTGCCGGAACGCTAAATCGCTTGGCGGCACGGCTTTGCCGGTAGGGTGGTAACTAGCCACGGCCGAAGCCTCCCACCAGACTAGACCAGAAATTTAGAAAAACGTCCACTCCTGGACACAGGTCTCTTGTACTGATTTTCACACAAATCTTAGATTGCAGCATCACTTACCACTAAGTGAGATCGCAGTTAAGAGTTTTTATAGTGGAATGGAAAAAAGCATAGAGGTAGTATGAAAAAAAATTATCTTTTTATGCCTGTATATTGATTCATTATTGTTACATGACATCAATACCATAGATCGCTCTGCTAATACTTAAGTGTCAATGTCATGAAAAAAGGTTAGTAACCTTGCGCGTGTTACAGCGACTTATGCAATTATCGCTAATCGTTAATCTAACCAGTTATGTTTAACAGATTGCGGTTAAGCAGGTAATTTTGTTATTCGTCATGCCACTGTATAACTAATGTTTATGCATTGATAATATAATCCATTATCTTCTTAGCATGACTGAAAGACATAAGGTGAGTGTAAATTGAATAAACCAGTCAATTGCGAGTCGGATTCGCGCACCATAGGTTCCGTACTATGGTACAAGAAATAACATTCAACAATTTCGGATTTTTCCCTTTACTTGTGCTATAAGATATTGGCTACCTGCCAAACTTCATGATTTTAGGTCAACGGCAATTAACCTATAGATCTTGACAGACAGACAGACAGACAGACAGACGGACAGACGGACAGACGGACAGACAGACAGACAGACAGGCAACAAAGTGTTCCTTTTTTTATCTGGAGTTCCTAGTTCAGAATTACAAATTTTTGCACTCTTTAATAATAATAATATATTATAAATGTAAAAGTGTCTAGCTGTCTGTCTGCTAACTTTTCACGGGCCATCCCTAAAATCGATTTTGACGAAATTTGGTACTGAGAATTTTCGGGATAAAAAGTAATTTAGGTCAGTCCCTGGGATGCAAGGTATCTCTGTACCAAATAGATTATGTTTGCGATTTCGTCCACATGGATTTAAGTTTCTTAAAAACTATTTGCTTTTTCGGGACCAAAAGTAGCCCATGTCCATCCCTGGGATGCAAGCTATCTCCGTACCAAATGACAAAATCAGTTAAACGGATGGGCCGTTTCAGACTACACAAGAATAGACTTCACAAAAAAAGAAAACTGATTTGACAGGCACACAGACAGGCACACTTTCGCATTAATTTTATTATTAGTATTAATTATAAGTATTGATTAGTATAGTTTTAGTATGGAAGTATGAATAGTTTGGAAGGATGGATTAGTATGGATTTATTATGTACCTACTCGAGGTATGGATAATTCCTCGAGCCCTGAAAGTAAAGTCATGTCATATGCATGTCACTTCGTAACTAAAGTCCGTGCAATAGTGCCAAGTGCAAGGCTACGCGCGCGTTTTATAGCGGCCTTAGCAATGAAAGTCAGTACAGTTACAGGGGCTTCACGCGGTTACCTAAGTCTATTGTTATAGTCAAAGTCAAAGTCAATAATAGGTACCAAAATACAATTGTGGAATTTTTGTACAGGTCATAGATCTACTAAACCGCACATGGCCAGCGTGGTGGGTTTCAAACAAACTCTTCTCATTTTGAGAGGACACCCGTTCTCAGTAGTGGGCCGGCGAATGGGTTGATTAAATGTTTTGAGTCAATTTAGAAACTATTTCCCTCTGTCGTGAATAGTACCTGGGACCAGCGATAAGACATCTCCGCTAATACCTATAATAATACCAATTACAGAAATAAATAGAAAATCTTAACAAACTTATTTTCGAAAATATTATAAGTTTGGGAGTTACGAGGGAGCAAATGAACATACAAACGATGACTACTAAAAATATCTAAAAAATTCCGTTGTATTATTCACAAAATCTGCTGTACCTGTACTCTGTACTATACGGAAGCGTCATAAATCCATTCATGTGTAGCATTTAAATTGTAAATGAATGTGGCTTAGCTTATACAATATGGATAAACTTAACAAGTCGTAATTTAAAAAAAAATTAAATAACGACTACCCTGCCAAAAAACTTCCGCCATTTTCAAATTTTTTACATTTTAAAATGGCGCCATACAAAATAAAACCTTTTTTTCAAATCTATATGTTTTTAATACTCTCCCTTCGTGATATTTTTTAACCGACTTCCAAAAAAGGAGGAGGTTCTCAATTCGTCGGGATCTTTTTTTTTTTTTCACTATGAGTTGGTATGCCGTGCCAAAGTATGTTTGGCTGGCTGGATCTATTGGGTATGTATTTCTTGGGAACAAAAGAAAAGGGGCCTCAATTCGGTCTTATATTAATAAGTCCACGCTACGCTTCTGCTTTCCTTAATCCTAGAGCTTATTTCATAGCCCAGTTTTTTGGTAATTTTAGATGGAAAGTTTTCCGGGAATTTCGCAAATTGGTGGTTTTATAGATTTCGATGTGCTTTTTCCGAATTTTTATTTTGCCACCTCACCTTTTTGAAATTTATAAAACCACCAATTTGTAAAACTCCCGGAAAACTTTCCTGATAAGCCCCTTTTTGAGCACGAAATGACTGGACTATAAGAGGATTTATCATTTATTTATAAACCCATCATATTTATTGTTTATTTATAACTCATAAATATTATATATGTTTAGTGTATATTGTGTATTTTATTATTTATAGTATTACATTATTTAATTGTTTAAATATTTATTTTAATATTATACATTAATGTATATTATACTTGCACCACCTACCTCTAATATCTATAGCTATGTCCTTTGCACCATTTTGGTTGTCTTGAAAACAGCGATAATGCCGCCAAATTGTACCTACCTGCCTATATTTTGTTTTACTTTGTATGTGTTTTTAACCCCCGACCCAAAAAGAGGGGTGTTATAAGTTTGACGTGTGTATCTGTGTATCTGTGTGTCTGTGTATCTGTGTATCTGTGTATCTGTCTGTGGCATCGTAGCGCCTAAACGAATGAACCGATTTTTATTTAGTTTTTTTTTGTTTGAAAGGTGGCTTGATCGAGAGTGTTCTTAGCTATAATCCAAAAAAATTGGTTCAGCCGTTTAAAAGTTATCAGCTATTTTCTAGTTTTCTTGTAGAAAAGAGAAGGTTAGATAACCCTTAGGTTCATAATATTCAAGTGTCAATTGATAAATGTCAAGCTGTCAAGATGGACGTTGCCTAGATATACATAATTATTTATTTGAAAATGATTTGTCGGGGGTGTTGAAAATTTTTAATTTACACTTGTTGCTGTATTAATTTTGTGGTGTATAAAGTATATTCATTTATTCATTATCATTACATTTTACTGATATTTCTTACATAAGTATGTTTGGTTAGTATTCAAATGAGAGCCAAACTACGTATGTCTGGCGCGCACTACGAATACACTCCTCTTAATATCCACTCGACCTTTTAATCTCATTAGGGACACAATGTACCAAGTGGTGAAAGGCCACAATTTTGAGAGATAATTTGTAGTAAGCACCTATCTCTTCCCATGAGAGAATTTAGCGTGACACATAGTTTTTTAATACGATACCAAGCGGTCAAAGCCGAAATAACCGGCCAAGTGCGAGTCAGACTCGAACACCGAGGGTTCCGTACTCAGATATTTTTTTCAACATTTTGCACGATAAAGCAAAAACTATGATGCATAAAAAATTAATTAAAATCTGTTTTAGAATGTACGAATAAAATCCTTTCATGTTATACCCCACTCGGTAATTATCTTACGTTGAAAATTGAAAATACTAATTATTTGTTCATGAACATATTTTAAATTTTTTTTGTGATGCAACCACAAATTCACGATTTTCAGATTTTTCACTTTACTAGTGCTAAAAGACCTGCCTGCCTGCCAAATTATAAATGATTCCGACATTCTGATGACAGACAGACAGACAGACAACAAAGTGATCGTATAACGGTTCCGTTTTTCCTTTTGAGGTACGGAACCCTTACTGTATCTCAAAAGGAAAAACGTTATGCGTTTGTTGTTTGTCATGAAAGTTATGCGTTTTTAGGGAAAAACACATAACTCCAAAAAGTTAGGAGAAGGATGTACCTACTCGTGATCATACCCCATACTTCTCTTAATCAGGAAACCGACGACGTCTTAACTCCTTATTCTGTTTGTAATTTTTAACCCCCGACCCAAAAAGAGGGGTGTAATAAGTTTGACATGTGTATTTGTGTATCTGTCTTCGGCATCGTAGCTGTTAAAATAACGAACCGATTTTAATTTTTTTTTTTGTTTGATAGGTGCCTTGATCGAGAGTGCTCTTAGCTATAATCCAAGAAAATCGGTTCAGCCGTTTGAAAGTTATCAGCTCTTTTCTAGTTACTGTAATCTTCACTTGTCGGGGGTGTTATAAATCTTTAATTTACACTTGTTATTATTATTATTAACCACAAGGTGATAACACTGCTTCTAAATAAATAGCTGTTGAAAATATTAGAACAAAACCGGTTATTATCTACATTATACTGTCACACAAACAATAGGCCGTTTAACGTGTGCATACAAAATCGCAGGAAGCGAGAAAGTAGTGAGTTTGAACCACTATTTACCCATGTGTCAAGGTTACGCACCCGAAAATTGGTGTAACTTATTATACTTGTATCGTTTCTCTTGTTTGATGTTTTTGAAGACATATTAAACTCGTATGTTTCCAGTATATGTATGTATGTATATACTTTATTGCACCACAAAACACAAACGACAGGTTACATAAGTGTAAATTAAAAATTTATAACACCCCAGACAAGTGAAGGTTACAGTAACTAGAAAAGAGCTGATAACTTTCAAACGCCTGAAACTGAAGGTTCGTTTCAACTACAAACCAATTTTCTTGGATTATAGCTAAGAACACTCTCGATCAAGCCACCTTTCAAACAAAAAACTAAATTAAAATCAGTTCATTAGTTTAGGAGCTACGATGCTTTTTGGTTCGGGGGTTAAAAAGATGTATACCTACATAAGTTTCTTATAGATGCACAACGCTCCCGCTATTTGGACATAGAGACCTATGGAAGGAAAGGAAAGAAAGAAACGAAAGAAAGAAACGAAAGAAAAGAAAGAAAGAAAAGCGTATAAATTGTGCAACACATCATATTATAATATACCTAGGAGTTGATTATACCGGCCATTCCCCGGCCCAAAATGCCTCAAGCAGAAGAAGCACCAGAGTTAACTGTTAGAGAGAGAACCAATGTGTGCCAGACCTTCTTTATTTTATACTAGCTGTGCCCGCGACTTCGTTCGCGTGGAATAGTGACATAAATTGACATAACTTTTTTATTTATGAACCGATTGACATGAAATAAACACTAAATGTTAAGTGAAGCTTACTACAATATATTCGTGAAAACCGTATCTAAATCGAATAAGCCGTTTCTGATATTAGCGTGCACAAACACACAGACAAACAGACAAAAAAAAATTAATTACAATTTCGGGTTCGGTATCGATATAATAACAACCCCTGCTACTTTTTTTTTATATATTTCCATTGTACAGACACCACTTTTCTACAATTTTATTATATGTATAGAAAAGCTGAAAGTTTCCCTGCGTATTGTCCCCAACACAGGGAGGAACGATCAGCGACTAAAGTTTGGATCATGGTGGCTTTGGGAGATAACAAATGATAACGATAATAATAATTACAAATGGGAAAATGCATCTGTCTATGTTTTGTACTATGTTTTTACGGTCTATCTGTTAACGAAGTTTTAACCCGATTTTGACGTTTATTATTTGTTGTTGTTAAATAAAAGGTACCTACCTATAGTTTCTTCTTTGTTTTCTGTAAGTGTATGTTGTTTGTGTGTGCAATAACGAATTCAAAAAAAAAGATTCCGTAGGATTTTTGAAAACCTATAGCTACCTACCTACGTAGATAAAGCCACTGGGGTCATTTACTTCCTAATAAAAGCAGATAACGCATTGAAGCTTCCTCTGGTACTGCAAATATTCAACTAGTGCAAATTAAAAATTTATAACACCCCCAACAAGTGAAGGTTACAGTAACTAGAAAGGAGCTGATAACTTTGAAACGATTTTCTTGGATTATAGCTAAGAACACTGTCGATCAAGCCACCTTTGAAACAAAAAAAAAGCTAAATTAAAATCGGTTCATTAGTTTAAGAGCTATGATGCCACAGACAGATACACAGATACACATGTCAAACTTATAACACCCCTCTTTTTGGGTCGGGAGTTAAAAAGATGGTATGTTACCCGTAGGTTAGTAACTACTTAGCCACTGCCGAAATATCCCAACAAGATACAACCTATTCAAACCAAAAAAATGGCGTACGTTTAAAACACTTATCTTTTCACATCTATTACAAGATGCTGTTAACAGCGTAATAATAATTAGCCTCTAACATCACTTAAACAGCGAAAGTTTGATACTTTTACTGGAGAAATTAAATGTTCTTTCATACATAATTCTGCAATTTGGAACCCAAAAGTAGTTACTTTTATGTTTTGTGCAATAGATTTACTCATTGACATACGTGATTATGGTTTTTAGTCAAGGCATAATAAAGTATGTAATTCAGTATAATACGAATCGGTAGAGTGGTGATAGTCCAGTGGTTAAGATGTCAACTTCCTATTTAGGCGGTCCAGGGTTCGACCTCGAAAACGTACCGCTAACTTTTTGGAGTTACCTGCCAACCAAACCAAACTACCAAACTTCCAACCAAACTTTGAAAATATCGGTGTAATTACATCGAAAAAAAACCGGCCAAGTGCGAGTCGCCGACTCGCACACTGAGGGTTCCGTACTCGGGTTTTTTTCCAACATTTTGCACGATAAATCAAAAACTATTATTCATAAAAATAAATAAAAATCTGTTTTAGGATGTACAAGTAAAGCCGCCCTTTCATATGATACCCCACTTTTTTTTATTAACTATAGGTAAGCGCTTGACCACAATCACACCTGATGGAAAGTGATGATGTGGTCTAAGATGGGACGCGTTTACCTAGAAGGTGCCTATTCACTCTTGTTTTAAAGATACCCGGATTGTAATTGGTATAGTTATCTTATTTTGAAAATTGAATCACATTTTAATTTTTTTTTAAGTGATGTCACCACAAATTCGCGGTTTTCAGATTTATTTCTGTACTTGTGCTATAAGACCTACCTACCTACCAAATTTCATGATTCTAGGTCAACGGGAAGTACCCTATAGGTTTCTTGACAGACACGATGGACAGACAGATACACAGAGAGACAGACAGACAAACAGACAGACAACAAAGTGATCCTATAAGGGTTCCGTTTTTCCTTTTGAGGTACGGAACCCTAAAAACGGGTGAATTGAGTTAACTCCTTTTTGTAAGTTGGTTAAAAATACGAATGTCCTGCCAAAAACGAACTAAAAAGACTTTTGTCTTTTTCACATTTGAAAATGCCATTGAGCAGCTATATTTTTTAAAAATTAATTTATAGTCAGTGTCGCTTGGCATGATGTACCTAATCTTGATTCATACATCCAATCTGTTAAGGCATTTAGAAGTAGTGGTGGGATAAGGAAACTCACGAAACATTACACTCTTTTTTGGGCAACAGTGTAAAAATATGACGTCGATCCATTTCTCCGTTGCGGCGTGATTGAAGGATAAACCAACAAACAGCAAACAAACACACTTTCGTATTTGTAATATGGCTAGTGATATTATAATCATGATAGCAATGCACTAATGGTCATAAGATATGCATGCACATTAGAATAAGTAGGTAACTAGAGAATGATGAGTTTTGCGATATGTTCTCATTGAGCGAGGTTTTTTCATCTGAATAAATTATATGTAATTGTACGTATTTACTTACTTCAATAACTCAGTGACCCAATGAGGATCTTGGCCTCTTGGCCTTGTGCAATGAAGCGAGCTATGTGGGTGTTTCTCTGATGGACAAAATCCGTAACGAGGAACCAAAGTAAGCGACATACTTAAGTCAAAGAATCAGCATGCTGAAGTGGGAGTAAGCAGGCCACATCTACCGCAGAATTGGTGGCCAATGGTGCAATCGTTTTCTGGAGTGGAGATCGCGTACCAAAAAGTGCAGTGTGGGAAGACCTCCAACCCACTGGACTTACAAAGCGGAAAGTGGGTGGATGAGGAAGGCGAAGGACCATGTGTGGTGGCGCTCTCTCGGGAAGGCAAATGTCCGGCAATGGACGCAAACGGGCTGATTAATTGACGCCTTCATGAAAACTTGACGTTTTATCTACGAGCATACTCCTTAGGTAATAAATACCTCGCGTTGTCCATTGGGGATGTTTTGAAAACACTCGCTAAATACTCGAAGTCTTGTACGAGTATCTGCACGTCAGATATAATCTCGGAAATTAACGTTTTGAATTTTAGGTGAAATCGCAGATTCCTGAACTTTTCTTGTACTGTAATGATAATAATAGTGATGGTGATTCATTGATTTACAAATTCGCAAGCCCGAGGCCCAAGAGTAATACAAGTTATTCTTAAATGACCAGAAGACCCTGGCGTCAAGCTTTACCAAAAATTACAAAAAAAAACACAAATTCCTGAAAGGCCGGCAACGCATTGGCAGTTCCTCTGGTACTGCAAATGTTCATGGGTAGCGGTAATAACATCAGGTGACCTGCCAGCTCGTTTGCTCGCTATTTTTATTTAAAAAAAAAACTACTTTGCTACCCATATTTTGTGACGGAACTTTATCACTCGTCAGTCAGTTTAAGCATCCAATCGGGACCAAACCGATTACGAAACGGGACTAGGACGCTCCCGCATCTCTCGTTCAAGACGCGCAGGTATGGCCGTAGCTTTATGCAAAACTATTTATTTGAAGAACTTTGTTTGAATGATACAGTCATGCAATCGAAACATTGAAGTAATTTCGTTATATTTCTACTTAAAAAACATTAAGTATTTCCTAATTTCTGGCTAGCAACGTTACGAGTGAACAGGAACAAACAATTAACAATAAACAAACGGTTATTTAATACATGTTTTTAAGTTTACGAGTATTCCGTGTAGTTTGCATGCGAGGTGGTAAATGTATACCTATCACCTATGCGCTACAAAAAATATATTATGGATGCGGCTTATTCGTCCATTACTTGCTACCCATACTATAAATGCGAAGTGCTTGTTTGCTGGTTAGCAATGGATCGACCTGATTTTTTAAATACCTGGAGAGTGACATAGGTCACCTTTTATCCTGGAAAATTAAAGAGTTACTACATCAGGCAGTAATAAAATAAAGTTCAAAAACTGTAACCCGACCATACCTCTTGTATTGCAAAAGTACCACCACAGATGGACGGCATATATTTGAAGCGCATTTCGAACTGCAATGGTAGATTCTTCAGACGGACGATTCAACAAGTGTAAATTAAAAATTTATAACACCCCCGACAAGTGAAGGTTACAGTAACTAGAAAAGAGCTGATAACTTTCAAACGGCTGAACCAATTTTCTTGGATTATAGCTAAGAACACTCTCGATCAAGCCACCTTTCAAACAAAAAAAACTAAATTAAAATCGATTCATTAGTTTAGAAGCTACGATGCCACAGACAGATACACAGATACACAGATACACGGATACACAGATACACAGATACACACGTCAAACTTATAACATCCACCCCTCTTTTTGGGTCGGGGGTTAAAAACACTTGTAAAAGTTTATTAGAATAAAAATGTTTCTGTTTCTATTTCAATGTACCCTAAATGTACCTAAATAAATTATTTATGCTAAATGATGCTCACAACATCGTCAGTTTAGATTTAGGTTTTTAAAAATCCCGTGGGAACTCTTTGCTTTTCTGTTATAAAAAGTCTTAGATATAACTTCACGTCTTTATAACTATTTAGGTACAATCCATGGAAAAAAATCACATCGATTCATCGCACCGTTGCAGCATGCTATACGGAAAACCAACAAACATTTATGATATTATGAACAGTAGCACGCATTGCTTAAAAAAATGATATAGGTAATGATATAATATCATGTATTTAAAATCTATGTACTTAATAAATAAATTATTATTAATACTGCTTCAATTTTTCAGCTTCCTGGACCTTCTCTGAAAGACACATAATAAGAAAAGTTTAATAAAATCCATGCTTAGCACTTTAGAGTCAAACAGAAACACGGTGGGCTTCACTTTACATTTATCAAGTTCTAATTATAGTGCAATCCTAAAATTACCATATCTGCATACTTATTCTAACATCTAACCACGACCTACCAAGACTAGCACAATAATTTTCCATTTCGCTACACGCTCACACAAGCGACTACGTAGAACCCACCTCCACATCGACCGGCAACATCATTTTTCCATACTTTCAACAAGCATTAGGCACGTAGTTACACTAGAGATCCCATTAGTGTGATGGGACCCTCGGAGAGCGTACCCCCGATCTCAGAAGCACAATTCATTTGTAGTGTACATAGCCTATAAATACGCGGTTACTGCAAAGTGTGCAACAGTCTTTTTTATTGTACCATCCCGTGAACATCATAGCCCTTAAAAATATGACCATGTATAAGTTTATTCCCTTAGTTCTTTTAATAGTAGTGGTGAATGCTAAGGATGATTTGGGGATGAAATATATGATGCGGATATATGAGGACTGTCAACGAGCGGACGGGATATTACCTTGTATCAAGAAAAAGGCGATTTTGTTCTTCGACAGAGCAGCTCGGATGGAAGCTATACCTTTAGTGGATGGGATAGATATTGTGAAGACGTCAGAGGTTGAAGTGGTTCCTGTCAGTGAAAACGATATTGAAGCTAGTTTGCCCAGGAATTTGGAGAGCAAGGATGAAGTTCTGTCCGAAATGCTTTGGGATAGGATAGCAACATTTGCCAACTCCAGGACAATCCAGCTTTCGTTGCCGAAGATGTCTGGAGATGAGCTTAACAAAGGGGTTGAAGAAGGTAAGACTTTTCACCCTACTTAACCTTACATTAAGTCAAAACTTTTCCTTAACTATATGAGGCCATAAAGTCATAGAAACTTTGATTTTCTATGACCCCTGAATACGGACAGGGCATCGTGGTAGACTATGGCCAAAACCCTTCTCACTCTGAAATAAGACCCGTGCTCCGTAGTGAGCCGGCGATGGGTTGATCCTGATGACTGAAAGGGTTCTTAAGTTTTAAACAACAACGTCAAAATACAATCTACATTTGAAGTAGTCTCAACAATTAGTTCAAAACTCAGTTAAAACCGTCACATCAGAATATACCAACTTGTTACTACATAGTTTATTGCACCTCCCTTCCTACACAAAAAAAGCTATTCTTTCATTTTGCCATACTTATTATGAAAAACACATGAAATTACAGTAGATATAACTAATAACATTTTTCATAACATAATGCCCTTTTTTACACACCTAGATATCAATTATCGACAGAGCCTTTCATTAGCACACTTTATACTTACACAATCCTAAAGATCAAGTTTTATCTGCAGTACTGCCTTAGCAATAACTAACGCACACAATTTATAGTTTTGTATGAAGAACTCTTCCAATTAATATAATGCAATGCACAATAATTCAATTGCAACTCCATACGAAAAGATAATAACACTAACAACTCACGTCATGTCCTAGAAACTTATCTAGAAACCATTAAATTATGAATTATAGAATCGCAGATCAGCACTGCGAGCTTTCCAACACTAACCTTTTAACATCGTCCTGTATAAAGCGTACTTTCTCTTAGAAAAGGGACTGAAACTATACATTTGATACCGCTATTTGAAACTACCACATTACCAAGGTATCTTTCGCGAATAAGTCTTGAGTTAACCTGAGGCAATAGCTCTGCTCTCCATCTGCAAAATTGATTGACTTTTCAAGCTTTAAATGCATTGATAACCACTATTTGAAAATATCACATTATTGAGGTATCTTTTGTGAATAAAAAAGTCTTGAGTTAACCTGAGGCAATAGCTCTCTGCTCTCCATCTGCAAAATTGATGTAATTTTTGAGTTAATTTAAGCTTTAAATACATTGATAACCACTATTTCAATATATCACATTATTGAAGTATCTTTTGTGAATAAATAAGTCTTGAGTTAATTTGAGGCAATAGCTCTCCACCCGCATAATAGATTGACGTTTTTGAGTTCATTCAAGCGAGCTTTGGTGAGTTCTATAAAATTTGTTTATCTAGCATGTATCTGCGTGGAAATTTTATAAACAGTCATGAGTTAACCCGCGGCAAGATTTTATCAGATGTTATCCCACCCATCCGCATACTTCTTGACGGTGTTGAGTTCATTATAGCTCTAACCATCTTTCTTTCTTTATTCTGGGCTGGTTTCCGCACTTGAACGTTTCCGTCTGTTGCCCCTCCCCGCCGAAGTCTTCACTCCAGTCATCCAAGCTTGCTCTAGAATCCGAGTCAACCATCTATGCTCTTGTTTATCTGCGTGGGAAAAAGACTTGACTTAACTTGAGGCAAAGCATGGAAGGTTGTCTACATGCACAAAAGCTCAGCTTTTATTGAGCACTAGCTGATGCCCGCAGCTTCGCCCGCGTGGATTTAGGGTCTGAAATCCCGTGGGAACTCGTGGGAATCGATTAAAAAAAATTACGCAAATCGGTTCAGAAATCTCGGAGATTTCGGTATACATAGGTAGAAAAACACAACTCCCTTTTTGAAAGTCGGTTAAAAAAGTAGCCTATGTTACCCCCTGGCCAATTCTCTACTTGTCTGTGAAAATCCCGTCAAAATCGGTTCAGCCGTTCCAAAGATTAGCCTTTTCAAACAGACAGACAGACAGACAGACAGACAGACAGACAAAAATTTTAAAAACGTGTGATTCAGTGTTGGAATCGTTCAAATAACCATATGAGCTTAATATGAGGTAGTTATTTCGAAATTACAGACAGACACTCCAATTTTATTTATTAGTATAGATTGCTATGCTATGTGAAGGCTGTTTATCTAACATATTGTAGCAGCGTGAGAACCCAGAATAAACAAAACTTGAGTTTACTTGAGGCAAGTTTTAGTATGATATGCTTCGTCCACGTGCGTGAATGAATAAATTCTCGACTTACATTCAGGTTTTGAACGTTTACACTATTGAGCATTGCTACGCTATATGAAGCTTTTTCATTTGGTCTGCATCTGGATGATGAAAAATTAAGCATGCTGATGACGGAGATCTAGTATAACTTGCCTCAAGTAAACTCAAATTCTGGACTAGAGGATACCTGCGGCTTCGCCCGCTTGGAGTTCGGTTTTTTGAAATCCCGTAGGAACTCTTTGATTTTCCGGGATAAAAAGTAGCCTATGTTCTTCCTCGGGATGTATCCCAAGTCTGTAACATCGGTTCAGCGGTTGGGCCGTGAAAACGTAGCAGACAGACAAACAGACAGACACACTTTCGCATTTATAATATTAGTATAGATTTATCTCCACCTGCCTAATCATGCTTGGTGTTTTAAAGATGAAGTCTAATAAAATGTATACCTAGTGACAAGGTACTCATATAATACGCACAGTAGCTTAATTTAAAAATACTTTGAACCCAATTTTATCAACTTTAGCACAATTCAAATCAATTCCACCCCTTAGGAAGGTAGGTATTTCGTATACCTGTGTAAATAGGTATAATTTACTTAAAATTCTAGTATTTTACAGACTTTAAGACCAATCAACGTTTGTAAAGAATACCTAACCAACGTACACGCATTTTATTAAATAACTAGCTGATGCCCGCAGCTTCGCCCGCGTGGATTGGTCAGATCCCCTGCAGCATCAGGATTGCGGAGTTGGAATCCAAATTTTTTATGAAACAATGTCGCAAAGTTTCTTTATCGATTAAAAAAGAAATGACGCAAATCGGTTCAGAAATCTCGGAGATTTCGGTATACTTAGGTAGAAAAACACAACTCCCTTTTTGAAAGTCGGTTAAAAAAGTAGCCTATGTTACTCCCTGGTTAATTCTCTACTTGTCTGTGAAAATCCCATCAAAATCGGTTCAGCCGTTCCGAAGATTAGCCTTTTCAAACAGACAGACAGACAGACAAAAATTTTAAAAACGTGTGTTTCAGTTATGGTATCGTTCAAATAACCATATGAGCTTAATATAAGGTAGTTATTTCGAAATTACAGACAGACACTCCAACTTTATTTATTAGTATATAGATTATGCGTAAAGTCCGTCGTAAACACAACTCTTCCCACTAAATCTAAAGTCAAGTACTCTGATAAAAATCTTTGATGTGTTCAGTATGCTAATTAAATTGCAGAGTTAAATTTACTGCTGTTCCAATTAAGAACAACATTGAATTCATTTGTTTTAATTTGTCGTAATTAGAGGTGTCAGTTTCAAATGATGCTTAAATTTTTTTTTAATATTTAGTTTTACTAGTCTACCTACACTAATATATTACTTACTAGAGGATGCCCGCGACTTCGTCCGCGTGGATTTAGGTTTTTAAAGATCCCGTAGGAGCTGATTGATTTTCGGGGTTAAAAAGTTGCCTATGTCAATTACAGGGACGCAAGCTACCTCGGTACCAAATTTCATACAAATTGGTTAAGCGGATGGGTCTTTAGGAATCCCGTGGGAACGCTTTGATTTTCCGGAATAAAAAGTATAAGTAAAAGTAAGCCTATGTCTGTCCCCGGGATATAAGCTGACCCTGTACCAAATTTCGTCAGAATCGATTAAACTGTTGGGTCGTGAAAAGGTAGCAGACAGACAGACACATTTTCGCTTTTATAATATTAGTATGGATATGGATTATGAAGAGGTAAAGTTTGTGAGTGCTCTTACATCTAAACTTACACCCCCAGAATTTATAATCGATTACGAAAATTCTCTAGCCTGCGTCCCGGGGAAGGACATAAGTTTTTTTTTATCCCGGGAAATCAAAGAGTTCCCACAGATTTTTACAAACCTAAATCCACGTAGACGATATTGCTGATACTTGGTACAAAGATATCCTGGAGATGGACATAGACTACTTTTTGTCCCGAAAATTCAAAGAGTCCCCACGAGTAAAAACCTAAGTCCACACGGACGTAGTTGCGGGCATCATCTAGTTTAAATAACATTAAGCGTAGAAATGCATTCATTAATAATCACTTTTAAAGGTATTAAATGACAAGCGTAAATTAAAAATTTATAACACCCTCCACAAGTGAAGGTTACAGTAACTAGAAAAGAGTTGATAACTTTCAAACGGCTGAACCGATTTTCTTGGATTATAGCTAACAACACTCTCGATCAAGCCACCTTTCAAACAAAAAGAAACTAAATTAAAATCGGTTTATTAGTTTAGTAGCTACGATGCCACAGACAGATACACTGATACACACGTCAATCTTATAACACCCCTTTTTTTGGTCGAGGGTTAAAAATAGCTTAACATTCATAAAAGCTATCGTCACCAGTGAAAAGCAACGCTGTATAAATCCAGCTTGATAGACCGTTATATTGCTTGTCATTACTTGTCCATCATCATAACATCTTGCTATCCGTTTACCTTGCAAGTGGACCGATTTCTAATGATAATGGGAATCTTTGTAACCCCCTTTTTAACGCAGTACAATGAGCTTTCATCGCTGTCATTTTCCTATTTCCTTATCCGACCAACGAGCTTTTATTGTTTCTACTATAGACTAGGGACGATTTTTCAGTCTAAACATTAAAAAAAAATAGCAAGCTCACGATCACGGTCAGGTGGGTCACCTGATGTTAAGTGATTACCTTCGCAGCACCAGAGTAACCGCCAATGCGTTGCCGGCCTTTCAGGAATTTGTTAGTCTGCCCGGCCCCTTGAATTACCCCGTTTACCCAACCCCAATTATAGCAAATTGGACAAAGTAACGTCTGCTTCTATACAATATTGAGCTTAAGTTGTTATCGGCTACACCTGCACTCCACTCCATTTTTCAGGTGTGCGTTGCACTTTAGGCTTACAGATCACACTTCACACTAATATTATAAAGGCGAAAGTTTGTGTGTATGTGTGTGTGTATGTTTGTTACTCCTTCACGCAAAAACTACTAGATGGATTTGGCTGAAATTTAGAAAGGACATAGATAATATTCTGGATTAGCACATAGGCTACTTTTTATCCCAGAAAATCAAAGAGTTCCCACGGGATTTCGAAAATCTTAATCCACGCGGGCGAAGTTGCGGTCATCAAATTCATATTAAAAATATTTAATTAGACTTTGGCTAGTATCTCTATATTATGACGGATTATTAAATCAAACGATGCGCTGTATGTTTCTCATATTTAAGCCATGAAAAAATCGTGAGCATTTACCACTTAAAACTGTCATAACACTTACAACTAAGTATGATCATTGAGTTTTCGTTTCACGTGGAGATGGTGAAAGCCATCTTTATAAATAAAATCTAGTGATAATATGTTTTTAATTTCGACACTTTCAAATCATTAAAGATGTAACTATGAGGCCTTGCCTTGCCTAATAAAATTCTTAGATGGTAATAGCTTGGAACTGTTTATCTACCAATCCACATTGGGCCAGCGTAACAGACTATAGCCTAAACTCTTTTCATTCTGAGAGGTGATCCGTGCTCAGTAGTGAGCCGGCAATAGGTTGATCATAATGATCATAGCTTGCATCCTAGAGACATAGGCTAATTTGTGTCTCGGTAAATCCAAGACTCCACGCGATTTTTAAAAAACCTAAATCTACTTGATGTACATCTATTTGGTACAGAGATAACTTGCATCCTAGAGAACGGACATAGGATACTTTTATCCCGGAAAATATGGGAACTCTTTCCATGGGATATTTAAAGAAACCTGAATCCATGCGGACGAAGCCACAGGCATCATCTAGTAATCATATAAATCTTAAGTATTTGTATCGTATCATAGTTAACCTAAAGCCTGATTTTTTAATCGTCAAATAACTTTTTTAACCCCCGACCCAAAAAGAGGGGTGTTATAAGTTTGACCTGTGTATCTGTGTATCTGTCTGTGGCATCGTAGCGCCTAAACGAATGAACCGATTTTAATTTAGTTTTTTTTGTTTGAAAGGTGGCTTGATCGAGAGTGTTCTTAGCTATAATCCAAGAAAATCGGTTCAGCCGTTTGAAAGTTATCAGCTCTTTTCTAGTTACTGTAACCTTCAATTGTCGGGGGTGTTTAAATTTTTAATTTACACTTGTTTTTCTCTTTTGTCTGGCTTTACAAAGATTAGCCAATGTCAAGTTTGTAGTTATTTGTAACAAGTTAGTTAAACTATACAAGTATGGACCCCATCTGTGCCGGCGCTCGCCGACACACGCACGGCACCCCCTTAGAGCGCTTTCCAGTCAATTTTAACAAAAAAAAAAACACTCCAAAAAGGCAGAGCACGCCCGACAGCTAACACCAACACAGACGAAGTCCTCAAATAACTTTTGTCTAAGAAATAAGTTTAGGGTTTGACAGTTTTAATAAAGGAAGCCTGTCAAGACGTCAAATTAATTCATCAGAAGTTTATTCAGCGATCGAAAAATCAACCATATGTGCCATAGGTATGTAGCCAATTTGCATATGGATTATACACATTAGGCATACTTAGTACCTACTTAAGAGGGCTCTCTCCGTCACTCGTTTCATACAATCGTAGTTCCAATTTCATTTGAATATTAAGCAACCAAAGTCCATGAAATGCAGACATTTTTTAGAAACTAATACTAAAACTAGGACATATTATCTATGTCTGTGGTTTTCCAGATTTCTATTAAAATATTCGGTTTCAAAGTTACGCGGTCTTAAAAATTTACATACAAATCTTTGAGCCCCTGTAATTTTAAAACTAGGTACATATTTTTAGAAAAATCCAAAACACCACACACACAGATATTAGTTTCTAGAATATGTCTGCAAAATTTCATGGGCTTTGGTTGCTTAATATTCAAATGAAATTGGAACTACGATTGTATGAAACGAGTGACGGAGAGAGCTCTGTTAAAAACATTATTTTACACCCACATAATATTAGCATAAATCTGACATGTTATGATGTCGGAACCATTTTAATTTATAGCAAAATTTTTAAACACGATAGTAAATTATGTAGTAGGTAATATGTTTGAACGCACTATGATTTGCGTGTACAGAAAATTTGTGAGGAAATTGTAATGCAATGTTTTCATTTTAGGTTTTATTTGTAAAATAATGACGCTTCATGCCTAATAGGTAAATGTAATGATACGGTCTAGGTCGGTCTGGTGGGAGGCTTCGGCCGTGGCTAGATACCACCCTACTGGCAAAGCTGTTAAGCAACTCATTCCCAATCTTTCTTATAATTTAAATAATCCTTTAAATATTGTATTAGGATTTATACCCGACATCCTAAAAGATGGAGGTTTTCAACTTAAGCGGTCTAGGACCTAGGTCGGTCTGGTGGTAGGCTTCGGCCGTGGCTAGATACCACCCTACTGGCAAAGCTGTTAAGCAACTCATTCCCAAGCTTTCTTATAATTTAAATAATCCTTTAAATATTGTATTAGGATTTATACCCGACATCCTAAAAGATGGAGGTTTTCAACCTAAACGGTCTAGGTCGGTCTGGTGGTAGGCTTCGGCCGTGGCTAGATACCGCCCTACTGCCAAAGCTGTTAAGCAACTTATTCCCAAGCTTTCTTATAATTTAAATAATCCTTTAAAATATTGTATTAGGATTTTTACCCTATATCCAAAAAGGCGGAGATTTTCAACACGAGGAATTTACACGAAACTTTTATTAATTGTTCTGTAAATGGTGATTCCAGGTCGAGGGAAGATGAAGAAGATGATGGGGATGATGATGATGGGTGCAGCTGGCAAGATGGCCGCGATGATTCCACTCGCAATCGCCGGCCTCTTCGTCTTAGCTGGGAAGGCGTTGATCGTTTCAAAGGTACTTATTTTTTAACCCCCAACCCAAAAAGAGGGGTGTTATAAGTTTGACATTTGTATCTGTGTATCTGTCTGTGGCATCGTAGCTCCTAAACTAATGAACCGTTTTTAATTTAGTTTTTTTTGTTTGAAAGTGGCTTGATCGAGAGTGTTCTGGGCTACAATCCAAGAAAATCGGTTCAGCCGTTTGAAAGTTATCAGCTCTTTTCTAGTTACTGTAACCTTCACTTATCGGGGTTGTTATAAATTTTGTTGATGCCCGCGACTTGTTCTCGTGGATATAGGTTTTATAAATCTCTTTAAAGACTCTTTGATTTTTCGGGATAAAAAGTACCCTATATGTTAATCCAGGGTGTAATCTATTTCCATTCTAAATTTCAACCAAATCCGTCCAGTAGTTTTGGTCGAAAGAGTAACAAACATACACACATACTTTTCACCTTTATTTAAGCGTGATATTATGTATGGAGGTGAACAACACTGCCACTCCACTATTTTAATTCAATTCAATACATTCTAGAAATGACACATTTATCACACCCCATGTCTTTTGTTTACGAGTTTTCTTTGTATGTGAATCGCAACATACAATTGAATTCCATTTAAAACCATTTTCCATACAAAAGCTCGTATCTTGCCCCGGATTCCCCGCCTTGTCATCAAAGTGAAAATATGCAATTAGTGATTTAATTGTCACATCATGTACTTATAGACTATTTTTTCTACCTTTTGTCATAACCGTGGGAACTTAGAGATGATGCACGACACAGATCTTTGTGCTACTTAGATTAATTGTTTCAAGATTATGAACGTGATGGGATGTCGCGGTTATTGCACTTGAATAGTGACATATTTTTCTTAGGTTTTAATAAAAGGGTTTAATTTTAATAGAAGTACAGGTTTCTTGACAGACATAACAAAGTGATCCTATAAGGGTTCCTTTTGACCCATGGGACCCTAAAAATACCTCGCTATATTGTAGAAAACCCGTGGAACTAATTTATACAAGACCATAATAAATATTTAGTGACCATAGACATACTAGTGGCGCCCCCAAAGCAAGTTTTTATTATATTTTTGGTCAGGCTTTATTTAAATACTTTTACATCTACTACCATTAACTCTAACATATTCAACAATTAATCATGAAAAAGTGTACAATGGTACCTAATTTGAATAAATAATAATTTGACTTTGACTTTACTAATTTTTACTTACCATTTGCTTACCATCAATGACTTTTAACAAAGACATGTTACGTTCATAATTACGTATGGTGTACGAAATCCGTTCACTTAATCATTAAAACAATTATTATTAGAAATAAAATAAAATAATAGATTACTATATAGAATATTTATTTAATAGCATACTATATTATTAGGTAGATTTTATACACAAACTTCAATGAGCGAGTTTTTGAGACTTCGAAGGTGTAAAAACGCTTGGCAGTACTTTGCATACAGTTTGGTATTTTATTAATAAAGTTACAAGTGTAAATTAAAAATTTATAACACCCCCGACAAGTGAAGGTTACAGTAACTAGAAAAGAGCTGATAACTTTCAAACGGCTTAACCGATTTTCTTGGATTATAGCTAAGAACACTCTCGATCAAGCCACCTTTAAAACAAAAAAAAACTAAATTAAAATCGGTTCATCAGTTTAGGAGTTACGATGCCACAGACAGATACACAGATACACAAATCGAACTTATAACACCCCTCTTTTAGGGTCCGGGGTTAAAAACATTGTATTATAAATTATGTGGCACAGTGTGAAAATGATTAGTTCGCCACGACATTGCGGTTTAAGTGTCAATGTACTTAGTAGCATTTGCAAAAAAAACGCATTTTAAAAATTAATAAAACATTATTGGATCAAAACTGTGACAACAAGGTCCTATAAGGCTCCTTTGTTTCTCGGATTACGGAACCTTAAAATTCGATTCGATCCCGGGCACGCAATTCTAACTTTTCGGAGTTGCATTACGTTCGTTTTGAGCAATTAAATATCACTTGCTTTAGGAAGGAAAAGATGAGGAAACCTGCATGCCTGAGAGCTCTTCATAATGTTCTCAAAGGTGTGTGAATACTGCCAATCCACACTGGGCCACCGTAGTACGAATATGGCCGAAGCCTTCTCATATTCTGATAGATCCAAGAATTTTATTAAGAAACTAGGATATGCCCGCGTGGATTCAGTTTTTTAAAGTCCCGTGGGATCTCTTTGATTTTCTGGGCTAAAAAGTCGCTTTTGTCATTTTGCGGGACGCAAGCTACCTTTATACTAATTTTCATATAAATCGAATAAGCGATCTTTAAGAAACCAGAGTTAACTCTGATTATCCGGGATTATTACGTATACTACAAAAGTACCCTTTGTCCGTCCCCGGGATGTAAGCTAACTCTGTACCAAATTTTATCAAAATCGGATAAACTGTTGGGCTGTGAAAAGCTAGCTGGCATACATACAGACAGACACACTTTCGGATTTATAATTTTATAGTATGGATGAATATTTTGTTACGTAGGCACCTACGAACATATTTTTACTTGCTGACGCTACTGAGAATCATAACAACTATGTAATAAATACTCCTATTTCTTGGTGAGTTGGTAGAGTCATGATCATGACATGAACTAGACACAGATATAACACTTTAAAGAAAACAAAAACTATAGAGTTGGTTTAAACAACAAAACAGAATTAAAGTTTTAAATAACCTACGACAAACAGTGCTTTTTGGTGCTATTATTACCTTAAAACATAAATCTAAGGAGATTTTGTACCCTTGCAGAATAAGGTTGAAAAGTGACTATGCATTAGGTATCTGTATAAATTTGGTACAAATAAATCCAGAAATTTCACCCGACCAAAATATGTAACCTAGCTGTTGTTAGCGACAGAAAAATCAATTTTGTGAAAAAGGTTTCGTCACAAAATAATTTTTTGTCGCTTGGTAATATACCTATTGTAATTTTTTATATTTGTATATTTTAATAGGTACATT
The DNA here is from genome assembly GCF_905333055.1 of Maniola jurtina. Classification (NCBI taxonomy): domain Eukaryota; kingdom Metazoa; phylum Arthropoda; class Insecta; order Lepidoptera; family Nymphalidae; genus Maniola; species Maniola jurtina. The sequence goes on along the minus strand of NC_060052.1, from coordinate 3,063,767 downwards.
TATATTTATGAATTTGGAATTTTCTCCTCTTTTATTTGAGAATCCACTGGATACAATAGCAACAAGTGTAAATAAAAAATTTATAACACCCCCGACAAGTGAAGGTTACAGTAACTAGAAAAGAGCTGATAACTTTCAAACGGCTGAACCGATTTTCTTGAATTATAGCTAAGAACACTCTCGATCAAACCACCTTTCAAACAAAAAAAAAAATTAAAATCGGTTCATTAGTTTAGGAGTTACGATGCCACAGACAGATACACAGATACACACGTCAAACTTATAACACCCCTCTTTAAAAAATCAGAGATCCCCACTTCTTTGGATGACATCCATCATATTGATTTTGTTCAAAATCATAACCCTTCCTTTTGGTTTTGCCGTATAGTCGAATAGTAGTCAAATAAAAACATACTGAAGTATCAAATCATACTTATGCGGTATGCTAACGATTTTCTTACGATTTTCTTCATATCGTTCCGTATACATAATGGCGTTCTCTATGATCGTGACATTGATTTCCCTATAAGACACAGTTTCAAAGCAACAAGAAACAGGAACTAGCCTGAGAATTATTGTTGCATACATAATTGCGAAAATACATGGAAACACATTAATGGAATCTCTCTATAATTGACCTAGTACTGATTTATCTCTTAGACATCGAATGTTCTTTAGTTTGCCTTGTTGATAGTGCAGGGTCTTCAAACTTTTTAGCTTAAGGATAAAACTGGTCCCTCCACTAAATCTTTAAGTTTCTTACACCTACTGATACTCTAGTCCAAGAAAATGGGTTCAGCCGTTTGAAAGTTATCAGCTCTTTCCTAGTTACTGTCACCTTCACTTGTCGGGGGTGTTATAAATTTTTAATTTGCACTTGTGAATCGTCAAATGCATCTACCATTGGTCCGGCGGTTACCGATCCGCATTTGTCCAGCGTGGTGGACTCTGGCATCAAATTTAGTCCACCAAACTGGGTCTCCTCTCAGAATAAGAGGCTTTATAGGTCCTTCTCATTCTGAGAGGAGACCCTTGCTCAGTAGTGCGCCGATAATAGATTGATGATAGTGATGATAACCCATCTAGTTACCGACTTGAGAAAAAGTTACAACAGGCGCAATGACCTGATATACCTAATTATGTTGTTGCAACTACACGATCTTAGGCCCGAGGTAGTTTTAGAGAAAGCAGTAAAAGTTCCGTGTTTGCGATTTCAGCGTAATTGCAATCATCTTAGAGGTCACGTAACGTACGTGATGGTAAGTGGTAACCTACTTGAACTCGTGATATACGAGACGATAGAAAATATACTTTAAATGCGTATAAATATACCTCTACCTACCTATAGATTGAACTTCGCATTTCCTCTCAAGTGTTTCTTTAGGGTCTGTGTATCTGCCTGTCTGTCAAAAAAGCTATAGGGTACTTCCCGTTGACCTAGAATCGTGAAATTTGACAGGTACGTAGGTATTATAGCACACGTGCGGGGAAAAATCCGAAAACGGTGAATTTGTGGCTACATCACCAAAAAAAATTAAAATGACATGTTCATGAACAAATAATGAATTAGTATTTTCAACTTTCAATTGGGTATCATATGAAAGAGCTTTACCTGTACATTCTAAAACAGATTTTTATTTATTTTATGCGTAATAGTTTTTGATTTATCGTGGAAAATGTCCAAAAAATACGACATAGTACGACATAGAACGACTCGGTGCGTGAGTCTGACTCGCACTTGGCCGGTTTTTTTACTGTTTCTCTTGATTATTAAATCCTAAAATAGGTAGGCGCTTTCTTAAAGCCCATACTCGTTCATAACCTTTGCCCTTATACTTGCATTTCATTGTGAACCTCTGATGATTCCCACGATTTATCTATTTTCTCTGTGCTATGGGAAAGTTCAATGAATGAATGGCTATTATCACTAAGTACCTACTCAACCAGCCAGCTATTACCATCTTCGGTGCGAGTCAAAATTGGTGGTGGTGGTGACGTAGTCCGTATCCATACTTCCATTACTTCCATCGTCATCATCATCATCATCATCAAAAAATAGATGCCCACTGCTGGACAGAGGTTTCTTTTAAGGACTTCGACACGCCACAGTCTTGCGCCGCCTGAATCCAGCGGCTCCCGGTGACTCGTTTGATTTCGTCTTAGTGTCCACTTTTTTTTTAAATTATATGTATATAGACTAGCGCTTGGCTGCAATCAGACCTGCTAGCAAGTGATGATGCAGCCTAAGATGGAGCGCGCTTGCCTAGAAGTTGCCTATTCACTCTTTTTTTTTTATTTATTTATTTATTTATTTACTTGATTATTAAACTTATTAAAAGTAGGAGGGAAAACTGATGGCGGAAGGGTGTTCCATATCCTAGCGGTTCGGATTAGAAACGAGGAAGCAAATCACTTACTTACCTACTTAGTGAGGGGGTCTTTCAACACTGTGCCTTTCGGTCACACCTTGGGACTGTCTGTCTGTCTACTACTTTATCACGGCCTATAGGTACGTTGACGATTTTGATGTATCAGCATCAGTATAAATTGAATTGACTTGAATTGACTGTCTGTCTACTACTTTATCACGACCCATACGTTTAAGGATGTTGACGATTTTGATGTAGGTATCAGCAAATAAATAAAATTGAATTGAATTGAATTGACTGTCTGTCTACTACTTTATCACGGCCTATACGTTTAAAGATGTTGACGATTTTTATGTAGGTATCAGCAAATAAATAAAATTGAATTAAATTAAATTGAATTGACGAAATTAGGTACAAAGACAGCACTAGTTTGCATCCTGACAGATATTTTAGACAATTATGTTTCACCCATACAGGAATACCTACTCGTAATTCATTAGCACATAATATCCCTATTTAATGCTATTAAATAGAAATAAGTACCTACTTCTGTTTTAACCAACTATGACAAAGTCATAAAACATGGATTTTATTTTGTTAAGGGGGTCTCTTCCTCACTCGATCCATACAAACGTAGTTCCAATTTTATTTGAATATTAAGCAACCAAAGTCCATAAAGTTTTGCAGACATATTCTAGAAACTAATATCTATGCCTGGGGTTTTCCAGATTTCTGTTAAAATATTCGGTTTCAAAGTTACGCGGTCTTAAAAATTCACATACAAATCTTTGAGCCCCTGTAATTTTAAAACTACATATTTTTAGAAAAATCTAAAACACCCACAGGCACAGATATTAGTTTCTAGAATATTTCTGCAAAATTTGATGGACTTTGGTTGCATAATATTCAAATGAAATTGGAACTGCGATTGTATGGAGTGAGTGACGGAGAGAGCCCTGTTAAAATAACGTTCACTAATGTGCGTGGTTACAATCTTATGCTCCTTTACCACTTTCAAACTTAATTACTTATTGTATATCGTGGCTATTACTTAATGTTATCAAGTTAATTCGAATAAAACCTGCTCGCAATGGTCATTGACACCAGCCAGCCAGCATTTAAAACTTTATTATCATAACAAATAAATAATAACTTATTTTCAACTTTAAAATGCTTTACATAAAGTTTATATTGGCTCTTGATGAAAGGGTAAAACAGGAATTACCAAACATCGTCTGTATTATTCGTGACCTTCGATGGACCATTTACTGTTTCACTCGAGTAGGTTAATGTTGCCAGGATAAGCAAGACCTCCCTGTAAATGGGTAATCACTGATCACACTAATATTGTAAAGTTTTTATGTGAGTGTGTGTATGTGTTTATGTTCGTTATTTTTTAACACAAATTTACTGGACGAATTCAGCTGATATTTGGAATATAGATAGATTACAATATTATCCTGGATTAACACAAATAAATAAATAAATAAAGCCTTTATTTCCAAATCTCACATCATTAATTTATTTATTTATTTATTTATTGAAAAAGGTACACAAAAATTAATTACCTAATTATAAAAGCTCACAACACCTAGTAAAATTGATTGGCAGATATAAGGTACATAGCAATTAGAAACATTACAATTGTTGACAAAACAAAAAAAAAGTCTAAATAAAAGTTTTTGTTTAATTTTATGATAAGTACGTACGTACATAAATAAAAGTGAAATAAACATTTTATAATTTATCTTGGGCATAATATTTATGCTAAAATATTTCGCAATTTATAAAAGTTATGAATACCGGTCTTATACTAAACATTTTAATATTGTTACAGTTATTTACAGTTAAATAAAAATATATCATGTTTCAAATAAAAAGGGGTAATTCTTTTCTTGATAACAAAACACCGCTCTGTATTACATCACTCTAATTGTAATTCTATTACGGGTAACCTGTTTTCCGAAGCAGGTAACACTCGCATTCTGCTAGTTCACTTCAGTACAAACTGTAAACCGACATCCACGCGAAGCTTACAGCAAGTAAATACATTATAATGGAAACGAAAAATTCAAGAAAATCCAAGAAAAGTTAAGGATTAAACACATTTTCTTGTCGTTTAAAGTAAATCTCGTGCGGCTTGTGTTTATTTCACGCCGTAAGAGATTTACTTAAATCGATGATTAAGTATTCTTCTGAAAATAACTCAAGAAAATCGGATAACCTCAAACACCTTAAGCGTTTAAACTATCGTGAGTGATTTCCGTTGTAAATGTCGCAGGTATATTGTCAAAGCCGTGATATTACAATCTCGCTAGTGATATTATAATTGAACGGTAGATTGTCAATTGACTTCATTACTTACAATTTATCGGTCTGGTTTTAGTGACATTGTAATGTCACGGGGACACTACAGTGATATTGTAAGGCAACGATATTTTCACAATTTCACTGGTCGTTAGATTATGACGCTTCTGATTGGTCCGTTTGCCTGGTCCTCACAGGTTTATATGAAAAAATTATATTCTATATATTCTAATATATAGAATATCATTGCGAAATCTATTGTTGGAAAAATAAATATGGCGCTGAGATAATTTTGTTTGATTGTTCTTTTATGTTTGGTACTTTTGGTGCATTTTTTGTTATTTCTTCACGTTTGTTACCTATTTCTAAACAGCTATAGTTTTTTATGGTTTACAAAAAAATTGTATAACCGCAGTAATAACCACTAATTAGTTTAGTAATGTGGTTACTCTTATTAAGTTAAAAAAATATGTATTTAAATGGTATTTGAGTACTGTTACGAAACGTTCGCATTCTATATCGATAAAACTTAAGTAAATAGTTTCTTTATCTATCTCTAATCCTCGTCATTAGATATTAAAGTAAAATCTTCAAGTGTTATCAACACGTTATCATTTTATTGTTGTGCTGTTACTTAACTAGTAACTTATCAATACCCTTTTTGCCATCACTATCACTATTATAGTGACCACCTACGGCTTGCATAAAAATTTCTAAAAATCCTGCGTCATTATTTGTCTATACTATAATTAGGTATTTAGGAAAATTTCACCACGTTAAAGGTGCCCTCGCACTTGAACTGAACTGCAGCTGAACTGCGCGTCGCGACAGCGCCCCGCACGATATTCTCTCCAGCCGCGACGCGCGTACGTCACTGCCGCGTGGCGCGGCTGGAGAGAATATCGTGCGGGGCGCTGTCGCGACGCGCAGTTCAGCTGCAGTTCAGTTCAAGCGCGTGGGCACCTCTGTTATGTATTTTGAGACTACCTGTCCATGATTATATGTCAATGGAAATTACCTACCCTATAGGTTTTCTTAACAGACACGACAGATGGACCAATAGACAGACAGACAATGAAGTGATCCTATAAGGGTTCCGTTTTTCTTTTGAGCTACGGAATCCTAAAAACAATAAATCTTAGAATCTTAGAATTCATAGTAGGTATTTCTGCTGCATATTGCAGGCTTCACTGCAGTTATACAATAAGCTGAGCTGATAGGCTTAAAGATATGCTAATGTTGTGCAGGTAATCTAAAGGGCTTCACCTACAATATCCATACTTATACTTAATACTATAAATGCGAAAGTGTGTCTGTCTGTTGTTTGACGAAAGGTCACGGATAGTTTGTATCTAGGATCCCAGAAACTAAAACAGTACTTGGTACAGAGATACTTTGAGATACTTTGCAACCAGCCCCCCCCCCCCCCCCCCCCCCCCCAACAGTGTAAGAAAAACGTAATCATCTTTAATAGTTAAGAGGGGTCTCTCCGTCACTCGCTCCATCCAAAGCCGTGCCACCAAGCGATTTAGCATTCCGGTACGATGCCGTGTAGAATCCAAAGGGGTTAATTTAATAAAAACTGTCATACCCCTTCCAGGTTAGCCCACTTCCATCTTAGACTGCATCATCACTTACCACTCGGTGAGATTGCAGTAAAGGCCTAACTTGTATCTGCATTGAAAAAAAAACACTTGGACAGCGTGGTGGGTTATAACCAAATTCCTCTCCTTCTATAGAAACCCGTGCTCAGTAGTGATATGACTATGGGTTAATCATCATCATCATCAAATTGGACTACTTGTATGAGAAAGTATATTTAAGGACTTCGTCTGTGTTGGCGTTAGCTGGCGGGCGCGCTCTGCCTCATGGGAGTGTTTTTTTTTTGTTAAAACTGAGTGGAAAGCACTCGAAGGGGGTGCCGTGCATATATGTCGGCGAGCGCCGGCACAGACGGGGTCCATACTTGTATAGTTTAACTAACTTGTTACAAATAACTACAAACTTGACATTGTGGCTAATCTTTGTAAAGCCAGACGAGAGAGAAAAAAAAAAGTATATTTAAAAAAACTTTTTTCCTTTTCAGATTGCGCTACTTCTGGCCGGCATCATCGCACTGAAGAAGATCATCGCACAGAAGAATGGTGGTGGTGGCGGTGGTCATGAGAGCCACGGATGGTCATCCGGTGGTGGTGGTGGCGGCGGCGGATGGGATAAGAGATCCTATGCCAACGACTTAGCTTACAAGGCTTATAAGAATAATCAGTAGGATAAGACCACAGAACTCCAAATATATATATACTAAGGCAAAAATCTTCTTCTAAATCTTTGGATAAGACTTAAAGAGATTAGTATCAGTAAGGGTTTGGACAGAAATAGCGCGCGACGGTAATATCAGGGCAGGACATTGAAGTGGAAAGTGGGTGCATCACTTTCCGCCACGTTTTTGAAGTCGTTTTGAAGGCAGTGGACTGTGTGTAGTGACTGGTTGCACACTTTCCATAAAGTCGAAAGCGAAAGCGAGTACAGGATGGATGGTTGAATGGATGGATGGATACACAAGGAACTGGCCGGACCAAATGCGTAGGATGACAGCTTCCTCTGCGATATAAACGTCTTAACGGAAGAAACGTTAAGAAAGAAAGAAATAAATGTTAATTTTGAAATTGTGCTACACGTCACCAGTTATACCTACATAAGGGTTTGATTATCCCAGCGCCTCTAACACTTGAGCCAGGGGGCCTCAAGCAAAAGAAGCGTTAACTTCCTTGTATTAGATACAAGTTAAAAGAACCACGTTGGCGCGCGTTCGCGCGTTATGTTTGTCCAAACCTTTACAATGGACTGAAACTACGGTCAAATAACTGTAAAGTACTCTTTGCCAAAACTTGAAAGCCGCTACCTGTTAGGTTCACAACCCGTCACAATTCTTCTAACTTCTAATTTTCTCTGAAGAAGATCCTCGCTCAGAAGAATTGTGGAAGAAGAATGGTAATCATTAGAGGATTCCAGACTTTCCACGTTAAACTCGACTAAGAATTCCTTAGAATAATTACGATATAATACGGTCAATGATTAGAATAATTATGATAAGAAGTGATAGTAACTACCGGTGCCGTCGGCAATCTTAAGGCTGTTTTACACTGGAGAAACAACATGCGAAAATGTGGCATGCTATAATTAGAAACATCAATTTTGCGACCGCAGTCTATTTTGTGTTAGTTGAATAGATTTTTATTCAAATAAACTTTTACAAGTGCCTTTGAATCGTCAAATAATAATTTACCACTGGTTCGGAATGCCGTGATGGTAAGGTGATTCGTATGATGATAAGGTGTGCATGTTATTATTGGAAAGGGGTCACAACCCTCAGCAATACATTGTGGAATGAAAGAAAGAGACGTAGGTATAACCTTGTAGCATGCCACAATGTCACACTATTTTGCTCTGGCGTAAATGAGGCTTAAGAATAACTGATTTAGTAATGTAGATACAGCACAAGCAACAAAAGTTTATAACTTGTGACATGATCTGGAGGCACCTTTATAGGATTGGAAATTATGGTATTAAATAATGTTGTTTAAACATTTTAAGCATATTGTTTCATGCCACTGTACCTAATCATAAAAAAACTTAGAACTTAATAACTTATTCTAGCTTTTAATTTATTAATTCATGCATAATTTGTTATTATTAAGCCGATTACACACATTATGTTGGTACATGCGAGTATACGAAATAATTAATAATCAGTAATATAAAATTATGTGCATACATAATATTAATAATATTGATTTCTACATTGTTTTAACATTTCATTAGCAGCTTTAATCATAGCTATTTACATAACTACCTATAATTGTTAATATTACGTACACGTATATTTTTTTAATATGGATGATCCAAATTACGCTACATAAACTAACATATTATAACATTATGCTATCTATAATCCATATGATGGTTGATGATGAGAATTTAAAAAAAAGAGTAATAATAATATTAATTAATCTTGAATAATGATTGTTATTATACGGTATAAGCTTTAAGTATCTTCTTTTTAAGTTACTATGTGTATATAAATAAAAATTGATAAGTCATGACTGCCGGAGCAATATATTATTAATCTATGATCTATGATCTATGAATTTATAAAAATATTAAGTATCAAACTTAATACCAACAGTTGTTGTAAGCCAAAAACACTACAAATAAAGGAAATAGGCAATTTTAAATTCAGAAGATAATATGAATGAAAAAACTGAATTTCTGAGGTGTTCAATATTTATTTTTTACTGCTTAAGTATTAATTTAATTAGCAGGTATAAAATATTATATGCTCAATAAAAAAAGGAATTTTGAAATATATCATGGTATTTGTGGAATTTTACTAAAAAACAATAAATCCAAAATTTTAAAATAATTATAAATAGAATATTATGTAAATGATAATTATTTTTTGTCTTAAAATCAATTATATTTTCCAAAAATATTTAATATAGTTTGGTATTATTGTAGCAATTCAATATTTATATTCAAATAAAACTCAATTACTTATGTTCCATTCTTAGTTAATATTTTTTTTTAATAATTGTTCTTATAAAAAGAACGATTTTTTTGTATTTTTTATAAAAACACTTTGTATACTTACTAGCCTTAAGGACTTGCTGTGTATAATTTATTTAAGTTTATTTATTAAATTATTGTAACTAATTGACAATTTAATAAATTATACTAAACTTTATTTATTTTATTCTAACTTGTTAATATCCAAAAGCTGCACTGGATAGACAGCACAATATAGTTCTAATAAATAATCTAATATTCTATCTCTTTGATGGATAGAATAACTGCGAACCAAAAGCCATTGGATTGAAAAACTTTGTTTTATTTTTATTCAGATACAAGTTAGCCCTTGAATGCAATCTCACGTGGTGGTAAGTGATGATGCAGTCTAAAATGGAAGCGGGTTAACCTGGCAGATGTATGACAGTTTTTATTCCCTCCTCCTTTGGTTTCTGCCCGGCATCGTACCGGAACGCTAAATCGTTTGGCGGCACATGCTTTTCCAGTAAAGTGGTACTTACTACTACTAAATACTAACTAGCCATGACGGTAGCCTCTCACCAGCGAGACCAGAAAAGAAATTTTTGAATTCCAATGCCCTGCCAGGGATCGAACCTGAAACCTCCCACTAGTATGACCACTGTGCCAGGGAGGTCTTCAAAAGCTGTAGACTGAAAAGCTCTTTTCAGTCTACAGCTTTTAGCTCCATCATCCCTAAGACAAGTATCAGACACACATGCCATGTTGATAATGATGATGATGGCCCATCGAGTGTGTAGTACATAAAAGTTATTATGTTTACTAAAAAAATGTGTTTATTGGAAGGTTATGAATTATGATGGTTAATAATGGGTTTATGGATACTTTGGTAAAAGTCCTGAAGAGTGACAAAGGCTTTGCAAAGCGCAAGCCTATCCCTATCATAAACCTATTATAAGCCATTCTGTCAGAGAACCAATGGCCGCTGGGGCAGACGTGTTCTGGAGTGGAGACCGTGTAGCAGCAAGCACAGCCCCCTGGACTGACGACCTTACCCCCCGTACACACACTGCCCGTGTGGCATGGGAAGATGCGAGGAACGGAGGCAGAGACGTAGTGTGGCCGCGCTACTCGCATGTTCCTCGTTCACGCCCATCGCTCCCTATTTTTTCGGTAAGTATGCAATAGCGCGCACGCTGCCACAGTTTCGACGTCCATCGCGTTGCAAAGGCAAGCGACCTAGTGCGGCGCATCGCGATTAATTGCGCGAGTAGAGCAGTATGTGGACGCACTTTAGGAAGGTAACGGGATGTAGGTGGATGAGGAAGGCGGAGGACCGCGTGTGGTGGCTCGCTCTTGGGAAGGTCTATGTCCAGCAGTGGACGCAAACAGAATGATCAAGGAGCCCGCTTCATTAAAGCAATAACCCGTTGGCGGGTGGAACCTAAAATTGTTCTGTTTCCACAGATATTATTCCACAGTTTCTCTATATAGATAAAAAGTACCCTACGTGCTAATCCAGGATATTATCTATCTCCATTCTGAATTTCAGCCAAATCCGTCCAGTAGTTTTCGCGTGAAGGAGTAACAAACATACACACACACACATACACACATACGTACACATGTGAGACATACATACAAACTTTCGCCTTTATAATATTAGTAGTGTGAAGTGTGATTAGTGTGATTTACGCACGAAGTTGCCTCAAAAGCCCTAAAGCAGAAATTTTTCAAGGGCCCAAAAAAATTTTACGATATTAATTGTTTTAAGGCATAGATAAAAGAGATAAATCGATAAAAGGCTTAGTTATAGATCTAGATTCTAGAAAAACAAAGAATAGAATAATAGGCGTATACGTTTGTATGGAGAAACACGTAAGAAGTGTAGATACACTTAATTGATGCAACTTCTACAATATTTATGGCAACTCACAGAAATGAGGAATCAGCTTATAACTAATTATTCATTTTGTTTTGTATGGCAACTAGATGCAAATTGTGTACACGCGTTGCCTTCTCTAGCATGTAACGCAGTGAACTATAGATATTACTAGCTGATGCCCGCGACTTCGTTCGCGTGGATGTAGGTTTTTAAAAATCCCGTGGGAACTCTTCGATTTTCCGGGATAAAAAGTAGCCTATGTGCTAATCCAGGATATAATCTATGTCCATTCTAAATTGCAGCCCAATCCGTTCAGTAGTTTTTGCGTGAAGGAGTAACAAACACACACACACACACACACACACACACACACACACACACAAACTTTCGCCTTTATAATATTATTAGTGTGACATAAATAAATGTGTGATTATAGCAATTTCATAGCAAGATGCAACTTTTATAGCCCGTTTACTAGACACTTTTCATGACACGTTGATTAATTAAACGATAAAACATAGTAATTCACTTTTGCTGCCAATTAGATATTCATTATCAAAGATCCACTCTACAAAAACTTTGTACTATTCCGTAATTGAATAATGACACACACATAGCTTGTACACTAGCGCACGAAACAGCCTAACTACATAAACATGCGTATTGCGTATTATAAAAAGTATCGTATGTCCCCGTCTCCAGAATGCAACATATCTCTATACTAAATAAATGAAATCCACGACTTCATCCATGTGGATTTAGTTTTATTAGAATCCGTGCAAACTCTTTAGTTTGTTTTCTACACGTCATCGTACCGGAACGCTAATTCACTTGGTCTTACGGCTTTGCCAGTAAGATGGTAACTAGCCACGGACGAAGCCTCTTACCAGGCCAGACCAGAAATTTAGAAATTATAAAATTCCTAACCCCTGCCGGGAATCGAACCCTGGAGCTCCCACTAATAATACACAGCGCCTACCACTGCGCTAGGGAACGCCACCGGCGTTTCAAAGCGCTAGCGTCACTAACTACTAGCCGAAGACCATAATGGTTCTGAGCATTCCAATGCTAGTTCCCATAAATAAATAATAAAATAATAAAAATTTGCGGAGCACCGAGTCGTCGATAGTAAAGAAGTCCACTAGGGCCATAAGCCAAGATGGCAGGCCCTAGCCGGTGAAATCCCGGCTAAAAGCTCGTCACCAGGGCACAAAGTTGCCCTGCGCCTCACCCGGGTAAGGAGGCCATGCCTTGAGGCCCGTACCCCCGCTTGGCCGTTCCGACCAAACGGAGAAGACCCGCACTACTGAGTTGTCGCTCGCGTCAAAGCCGCGCGTGGCGCACGCATGCATGTGTGCATGTGTTTAATGGAAGTGTGTATAAACAATAAACATACACACTTCCATTAAACTCACACTCGTTTGTTTTCTGCACCTCATCGTACCGGAACGCTAAATCGCTTGGCGGTACGCCTTTGCCAGTAGGACCGTAACTAGCCACGGCCAAGTCTCCCACTAGACCAGACCAGACCAAGAAATTCCAAACCCCTGCTGAGAATCGAACCCGGGACCTCCTACTAATAAGACCTTGTGGTCTTATTAGTAGGAGGTCCCGGGTTCGATACGCTCACCACTGCACCAAGGAGGGCGACGTGTTAAAGAGCTAGTGTAATAAGCTATCCTCAGATTTGCGGAACATGGAGTCGTCGCTCGCGTCCAAATCGCGCGTGGCGCACGCATGCGCTCGGAAACACACACTTCCATACTTAAATAACTACCTAGCCTATAACAATAGGAAGACGATATATGTGTCATGCAATCCTTAATTAGATTAATTAATTAAGATCTATAAATAATGATTGATCAATTAAAATGAATTCAATTAGATAGGTATCGATCCATGAAACAGTGTACCAAATATTGCATTGTAGAGTCAGCATCAATGAAAGCAAATTCATTATCACCATCATATCATTGTCTATCCATCGCCGACACACTACTGAGGACGGGTCTCCTCTCAGAATGAGAAGGATTTAGGCCAGAGTCCGCTGGCCAAGTGGGGATGACAGACTTCACACACATTTGAGAACATTACATGAAGAACTTCCAGACAGGCAGGTTTCCTCACGATGTTTTCCTTCACCATTCCAATCCAAGTGATATATTTAATTGCTTAAAACGCACACATTTCCGAAAAATTTTAGGGGCAGGGTCGGATCCCCTACCGTCCGAATAGGAGTCAAAGTCAAAGTCAAAATCATTTATTCAAATTTTTTCAATTGTACTCTTTTTGATGGTCGAAATTGTTAAATTTGTACGATATAGTGGTGATAATTAATTACGTAACTTAAAACTGAAGCTACGAGGGTTCCAAACGCGCCCAAGTCTGAGAGGCACACGTCTTAACCACTGGACTATGGCAGCTTACTTAATCAAATTTATTATCTGTGCCGATATGATACGCTATTTTAGAAATGGAAACAGAAAATTTTTTATTCAGATAAACTTTTACAAGTGCTTTGAATGTTCGGAATGTCCTTCCTACCGAGAAGACCCAGCAAGAAACGTGGCGGTTTCTCTTTTCAGTCATTCGATATACAATTTATTATGCCAGTAGCTGATGCTCTCGACGCCGTCTGCGTAAATATTTCAAAAAATTGCGCGGGGAGTCTTGGATTTTCCGGGATAAAAAGTAATAACTATAATAATATGTCCGTCTTCGGGATGCAAGAAGCTTGCATCTCTGTACCAAAGTCTAAATTGGTTAAATAGAATGATGGATCGTGAAAAGCTACAAGGACTAGATACACTTTCGCTTTTTAGGGTTCCCTACCTCAAAAAGAAAAATGGAACCCTAATCACTTTGTTGTCTGTCTGTCTGTCTGTCTGTCCGTCTGTCGTGTCTATCAAGAAAACCTACATGGTACTTCCCGTTGACCTAGAATCGTGAAATTTGGCAGGTAGGTAGGTCTTATAGCTCACGTTAGGGGAAAAATCCTAAAACCGTGAATTTGTGGTTACATCACAAAACAAAATTATAATATGTTCATGAACAAAATAATAATTAGTATTTTCAATTTTCAAAGTGAGATAACTCTATCATTTGAAAGGGCTTTACCTGTACATTCTAAAACAGATTATTGTTTATTTTTATGCATAATAGTTTTTGGTCTAGCGTGCAAAATATCGAAAAAAATATCCAAGGGTTCCGTCCCTCGGTGCGCGAGTCTGAATCCCGTTTGCCGGTTTTTTAATATTAGTATGGATAGTAGGTATGAATAGATAATTTATTAGTTGAATCATTCATGCAATAATTATATTGTGTGTAATAATTACAAATGTTACGATTGTAATCATGTTCAATTTATAAATATTTATTGTATAACTAGCTAACTTCGTTCACGTTGACTACACAAATTTCAAACCCCTATATTATATTGTAGCCCTGGGGTTGAATTTTCAAAAATCCTCTCTTAGCTGATGTCTACGTCACAATTCACGAAATCATCGTGTATCAAGTGGGTATAATATCATCCAATTTGCACGATACAACGGCTTATCGTCCATTATCATCATCATCACTAACCCATCGCCCGCGCCGCCGCCGGCCGCCGCTCGCACGGATTTATTAATAAAGATCTATAAATAACTAGCTGATGCCCGTGACTTCGTTCGCGTGGATGTAGGTTTTTTAAAAATCCCGTGGGAACTCTTTGATTTTTCGGGATAAAAAGTATAGCTTATGTGCTAATCCAGGGTATAATCTATCTCCATTCTAAATTTCAGCCCAATCCGTCCATAGTTTTTGCGTGAAGGAGTAACAAACATACACATACACACAAACTTTTGCCTTTATAATATCAGTGTGAAGTGGGATGATTGATCAAAAGTGTATTAAATTAGATAAGTGCCGATCCATGAAACAGTGTACCAAATATTGCATTGTAGACTCAGCATCAATGAAAGCAATACATAATCGCCATCATTGTCAACCGATCATCAGCCCACAACTGTGCACGGGTCTACTCTCACAACCAGAAGAATTCCGACCATAGTTCACCACACTGGTCAAGTGTACATTGACAGATTTCACACACCTTTGATAACTCTCAGTTATGCACATTTCCTCACGATGTTTTCCTTCACCTTTAAAACAAGTGATATTTGATTGCTTGAAACGCACATAAGTACCACCTCTATCAGAGTTTAGTTCTAATTAAAAGGAATATGTTGGGGCGGACTTCGTCTGTGTTGGCGTTGGCTGACAGACAGGACGGACGGACGGACGGACTGACGGACGGATGGACGGTCAACATAGTGATCCTATAAGGGTTCCGTTTTTCCTTTTGAGGTACGGAGACTAAAAAGAACCAAAAAGGTCAACATTTAGGTTACAGTCAATTAAGCTTGCGCTAAGATTTTAGGTATCGTCTCTTCTTGCAACATCTTATTTTGAATTTTGAAGCATCCCATCCGTTCCGAAGACTTATTGTTGACATGAAAATTATGTCGAAATAATGACAAAATTGTAACGACATCACAAATTAGATAGCGGGGTCTCTATCTCGAGAAAATTGATACAGAAGCCATTACGAGAACAAGCGACGCGTGCGCAGCCATGGCAGGAGATGTCTTGTTATATTTCGGTTGACTCTACTTTTCGCCCATATCGGAATTACAGCCAGCCAACTTAGGTTCCGCGAGTCCGTCCGACCGTGAATAGTCTGGAAAAACGCAAGTTTATAGTTACACATGTATAAATATAACGTCTTTCAACGATAGTGATTCAGTTTTGCGCGATCGCTTGGTACAAAATGGTGGATCGAGGAGGGGTGAGGCAGTAGGCATAAATTTAGTAGAAAGTGAAGTGAGGGCTGTTGTGTAACCAGTGACGCGTTGCTAATCAACCGGTGGATCCCTTATCGATCAACATGAAGCTCCAAACGAGGCTGAGGTGTCAAACGATAGTGGTATTGTGCTACGCTGTACTAACATCAGCCGATCAGGACTATGACAATAAGCTTACGAAACTTTGGTCATTATCAAGTGCTTCGAATAGTGACGGGTCATCAGTTGTAAATGTGACCAGTGCCTCAATTGTGATACCTTCAAGTTACAGTAACCCAAATTCAGCTAGGACATCTAGAGTTACGAAGAACTTCACCCCTTACGCATTTCGACCGCGAGCGATACCCTTGAAGAGAGTTCAGGAAACGCCACAAGAAAAGAACGTCTATTACACACAAGATAACAAATACAAGACGGAGATACTTTTCCCTGGCAATTATTTTGCAATTCCCAAAGAGAAAAGTACGGAGAGGAAGGAACCTGTATATAACCCTCTCAGAGGTGGATCGTTTGAACCTCAGGCGATACCTTTGATAAGAAGCCAGGGACTGGAGAAGAGATCGCTGGATGCTAATATAGATCCAATCACAGAAGAGCCTGAAGAGTTGCCAGAGCCACAATCTGCTTCTAGAAGATCATTGTCGTGTACGTTACATTACAATTCATTTGTCAGCACATCCCTATCTCGCTTTAAAATTTCAATTCATTTTCTTTGTTAGTTTACCTCACTTTTCTACATGATAATGCACTTTTGATTTCTAAACTATTTTCATCGTCCTCTTCGTCTTACTTTTATTATCTTAATTACTCTTGGCACACACTAAAATCTCACGAAGTTCATTATTCATAGTGAGCAAATCATACTAATTTTATGGCATTATTCTTCTTTTAAATATAAATATGTTAATTAGGTTAATTTTCACACACACAAATATAAAATTTTGATATAAGTACCTACATAATGTGCAGAATTTAATATTCAAAAAAAAATTTGGAATATCATTAAATTTTACTTTTATAGGTAAACCATTCATAATAATAGGAAAGCGATCAATTTAATCAAACCTGTAGATCAAGATAACAGAAAGTTGCTAGAAGAGGTTTAATTTTGAAAATGCCCTAGTACCTCCCTATCATTACCTTCCATTATAGCTTCGCCGTCAAACGCTGTTCTCTGAACCAAAGAGGCTTTAGGCGCAACGCACACTAACAGAGTGGAGTGGAACCGAGGCGTAGTGTGTTTTTATAAAAACATAAACTCAACTTTATTTTATTTTGGAACAGCGGAAGCGACTTCAAGCACACGCTCTTAGTCTCCTCTGTTTTGTTTCAATTTTACCAATCTGAACTGTATGTAAAAAAAGTTAAAGCTCGATTTAAGTTCAAATGTATTTTAGCTAATGGATTTTGTCATCAAAAAAGACTGAATTTCCCTAATTTCTTTTTCGTTAATATAAACAATTTCACATTTACATGCATTCTTAGCGATGCTTTGGTGACTTGTCTTCTGCACATTTTGCTAGTATGTATATAATTCACAAAATTACACACATCATCACCCATCGCTGGCTCACTACTGAGGACGAGTTTCCTATTAGAATGAAAATGGTTTGGCCATAGTCTACCACCCTAGCCTAGTTCGGATTGGCAGATGTCACACATCTTTCAGTACCTTTTGGAGAACTTTAAAACATGCATGCCTAGTGCACATCGTCCGTTGTGTCAGATCCTTTTTTCCACGCACATGCAAACTGTGGAACGAACTCCCATCGGCGGTGTTCCCACTAGATAACATGGGGTTATTCAAGGGGCGGACCAATAAATTCCTGAAAAGTCGGCAACGCATCGGCGGTACCTCTGGTGTTGCAAATGTTCATGGGCGGCGGTAATCACTTAGCATCAGGTGACCAAAAGCGTCCCTATTTTGTATAAAAAAATTAATAAAACGCAGCAGCTCAGTTGCACTCCACTCCACAGTGCAGGTGTGCGTGCGGCTTAAGTTTCATCGATTCCAAGCTGTAATCTTTTCCGCTTGTGGACAGTAAAATGTAAATATCCATTATGACTTCTAACAGTATCGCGTGTAGTTTTGGTCGTCACGCGACAATGCAACGAACCTTACTATAACCATTTATGAAATGCTGTCAACTTCGGTTCCTCATTATAGTTGAACTGATTTATACATTTTGTACATTTAGTTACAATTCAGTGAGCAATGTTAAACATTTACATAGCAGTCATCAATCGTCTATTTCAGTTCCTCGTTGTAGTAAAACACATTTCGAATATTAATTACTATTCAGTGAGCAATATACATACAAGTGTAAATTAAAAATTTATAACACCCCCGGCAAGTGAAGGTTACAGTAACTAGAAAAGAGTTGATAACTTTCAAACGGCTGAACCGATTTTCTTGGATTATAGCTAAGAACACTCCCGATCAAGCCACCTTAGCAACAAAAAAAAACTAAATTAGAATCGGTTCCTTAGTTTAGGAGCTACGATGCCACATACAGATACACACGTCAAACTTATAACACCCCTCTTTTTGGGTCGGGGATTAAAAATGGCAGAATTCACACACCTTTGAGAACATTATATAGAACTGTCAGCCATATTTTCCTTGGTTAGCTCCGAAAAATTAAAGGTGCTTGCTCGGGATTTAACCCCTGACCTGTCGAATTGGAGGTGGTCGTTTTAACCGCTAGGCTATCACGGTTTACCATTTGCAATAATGCATTTTTATTGCAATAATGCATATGAATTGCGTGTTTTAAATGCACTGATAGTTAATAAGTCTTGTTGCATGTGATTGAATTGTAGGTTGATAAACTTAGTGATTGTACTTGATTACAATATTACAACTTAGTTTACACTCTATTAGTTTTTTATATCACGACTGATTTTTAATTGATCTGTAGGTCGATTGCGGAAAACCTGCATCAATTATTATTACAATCGCAATTGTTGTGATTGGCTGAATTTATGGTGTTATTGTTGCAGCAATCCATTGTAGCCACTAGTGAGCGAGCATCAACCAATCAGAGGTGATTGTGATCCTGACACTGTGTAGCTTTCATTTTTATTAGTTACTAGCTGAAGCCCGCGACTTCGACCGCGTGGATTTAGGTTTTTCGAAATCCCGTGGAAACTCTTTGGTTTTCCGGGATAAAAAGTAACCTATGTGCTAATCCAGGATATTATCTATCTCCATTCCGAATTTCAGCCAAATCCGTCCAGCAGTTTTTGCGTGAAGGAGTAACAAACATACACACACACACATACATACAAACTTTCGCCTTTATAATATTAAGTGTGATTAGGCCAGAGAATAGACTATCTACTCATATGCTTAGGTACTCACTAATAAAGAAGTTTTGGTCACTTGTTTCATTTTTAACCGACTCCCAAAAAGGAGGATGTTCTCAATTCGTCGGAATCTTTTTTTTTCACCATTATTTTGTAGGTACATTTAGTAACTATTCAGTGGGCAATACTATACATCTAAATTGCAATCATTATCATCATCTTCATGATCAATCCATCGCCTATTTTATTCTCTTAGGGTGGCATTTCCAAAACCCCTTTATTAGTAAGTGTCTAAGTGGTTATAAAACGAAGCTACTACCAAAATTTCAAGTATCTAGCCCCAGCGGTTTAGTCTGTCAGTCAGTTAGGACAAGTCTTAGGTAAATGTTCGAACTTCGTCTGGGCACATTTAGGCCTGTAACAATACCCTGAGAACTTTTTGGATCCCTAAAATAAAAAGTAGCATATAATCACTCTTGGTCCTTAACTATATCCATGGACAAGTGTAAATTAAAAATTTATAACACCCCCGACAAGTGAAGGTTACAGTAACTAGAAAAGAGCTGATAACTTTCAAACGGCTGAACAGATTTGCTTGGATTATAGCTAAGAACACTCGATCAAACCAAACCACCTTTCAAACAAAAAAACTAAATTAAAATCGGTTCATTCGTTTAGGCACTACGATGCCACAGAGACACACAGATACACACGTCAAACTTATAACACCCCTCTTTTTGGGTTGGGGGTTAAAAACAGTACGTTCACCCGTTGCTCCGTTGCGTGGTTGAAGGCCAATCCAACAAACTAACACACTTTCGCATTTATAATATTAGCGATGATGGATGTATTTAAGTAATTAAACAGAGTATAAATTATAAAATAAATATACTCAAACAACGGCTAAAATTCAAATCAACTGATAATATCAGAGTAGCTCTATCCTTATATAAATCAGAGACATAAAAAATATAATCTCTGATATTATGAACGCATGCTACAAAAACGCAAAATAATTAACAGGGCTCTCTCCGTCACTCGCTTCATACAATCGTAGTTCCAATTTCATTTGAATATTAAGCAACCAAAGTCCATGAAATTTTGCAGACATATTCTAGAAACTAATATCTGTGTCTGTGGTGTTTTAGATTTTTCAAAAAATATGTAGTTTTAAAATTACAGGGGCTCAAAGATTTGTATGTAAATTTTTAAGACCGCGTAACTTTGAAACCGAACATTTTAACAGAAATCTGGAAAACCACAGACATAGATATTAGTTTCTAGAATATGTCTGCAAAATTTTATGGACTTTGGTTGCTTAATATTCAAATGAAATTGGAATTACGTTTGTATGAAGCGAGTGACGGAGAGACCCCTCTTAAGTGTAGAAATGCGTTTTTAATGATTTTAAACGAGCATTCTCTTGTAATTATTATTATTATCGTTAATAGTGTCGTAATTTAAACTTTTTTCAGTGCACGGACAGATTTTAATTTTAATCATTATTCGCTATAAGTGAAACTATGAAGTATGCGTGAATTAATTGCGTGTACTAACTACATAAATAAAATAGTTTGGGTGGCATTAGGATTACGTGATAGTCTATTCAAATTATGTACAACTAGAGGATACCCGCGGCATCGCCCGCGTGGATTTCGGTTTTTTTTAATCCGGTAGGAACTCTTTGATTTTCTGGGATAAAAAGTAGCCTATGTCCTTCCCCGGGATGTATCCCAAGTCTGTACCAAACATTAAAATCGGTTCAGCGGTTGGGCCGTGAAAACGTAGCAGACAGACAGACACACTTTCGCATTTATAATATTAAGTATATACTATGGATAATCACGAAATATCACACTAATATTATAAAGGCGAAAGTATGTGTGTATGTTTGTAACTCCTTCACGCAAAAACTACTGAACGGACTGAAATTCGGAATGGATATAAATTATACCCTGGATTAAAAACATAGGCTACTTTTTATCGCGGAAAATCAATCCTACGGGATTTTGAAAAACCTGAATCCACGCGGACGAAGTCGCGGGCGTCTGCTAGTTTTGTATTATTTATATTTTAATGTTCTGTTGGTTCAGTCACGTTAGTAGCTGTAGGTATAGGGCATGGATTACTACGCATATTAACACGCAAAAATGTGTTTGTTTGTTGGTTTGTTGGCTTGTCTATCACACTGCAACGGAGCTCGGATCGGCGTGGATGTAGTTAAAAAGTTGGAAAGGGGCATAGGCTACTTTTTAGTCAGAGAGTTCCCACAGGATTTCAAAAACCTAAATCTACGCGGATGAAGCTGCGGATATCAGCTTGTAAGTGTGGGTGATAAAACATCGTGTGGAAATCTGCATTCCTTAGGTTGAAATCTGTAGCACTTTGACTTTGCTTAGACTTAAGTTTCAGTTAAAACGAGACAGATTTATGGCAGCAGTATAAAGCTGTCTCGTTTTAACAGTGTCTTAAATCTGAGCAAAGCCAAAGATCTCAGCCTGAGAGTTCTCGATAAGGTTCGCAAACCCCAACTTACGTATACTAGACCAATATGCAACAAACATAACCAAAACGACAATGGGTAATAGAATTTCATGGTTAAAAAGATCCTAGACTCTGAATAAGTAGTTGACAAGTGTAAATTAAAAATTTATAACACTCCCGACAAGTGAAGGTTACAGTAACTAGAAAAGAGCTGATAACTTTCAAACGGCTGAACCGATTCTCTTGGAGTATAGCTAAGAACACTCTCGAGCATGCCACCTTTCAAACAAAAAAAACTAAATTAAAATCGGCCCATTAGTTTAGGAGCTACGATGCCACAGACAGATACACTTGTCAAACTTATAACACCCCTCTTTTTGATTTAAAAAAAATAATGAGTTTAATTTTCAAATTTCAGATATCTTAGGAGCCGAAGAAGAAGAAGACAATGAGGACGACGAAGATGGTGAATACGAAACTGAAGAAGATTCTGCAAAAGGAGGACTGCATCCCCACAGGATCAAGCACAAACTGAAGAGAGCGAAGAAATATTCAAAGTACATGATGCCTTTATTGCTAGCGTACAAATTGAAATATTTTGCCCTAGTTCCGGTGATGATGGGCGGTTTAATACTGTTAGTAGGCGCGACAGGAATGGCTGGGTTTTTCTTTGCCTTGTTCGCAGCCGTTATGGGTCTGCAAAAAGGCGGGTATTAGATGTAAGATTACAAGTCGACGTTCTCGCAGATGCCATCAGATTTAGATAGAGAAATGAGGAGTTGATGAACAAAACGGTGTAACTGCATGGAATAATTTACAGGAGGAACAATAGAATGAAAGCTATTGACACTTTACCGTAATTGTACCGTTTTGATCGAAATTACGAACTTTGGTCTCAATTTTTTCACAGTTTTAGAATGTTATGCTGGAAAATGAGTTCAGATTTGTATTCAGTGGCCCATAAAAGCCGGATGAAAGCAAAAAGTATTTTGATCAGAAATGTAATTACACCATTATGTTTGCCAACTCGTCAAATAATAATTTAACAAATTTTCTGTTTTTCGTTTTTAATAATTGTAATTTTGTACTGTCCTTTAAACTTTTTTTAATTTCATAGACTTTTGTATCTTTACTAAAGTATTCAGTATTGTTGATCCACCGATTATTTTTATTTTCAAAATACAACACTATTTTTTAGTTTATTTTATCTATATTTTTTATTTCAGTCTTAAAACTTTTGTAAATAGGTTTCGATAAATAAATGATAGATATTATAATTTTAAGTTATTTATTAATAATTTATTATTAGATGATTTTTATAAACCGAAATAAGCGATTCAAAAATCGATTGATTTATCTGTATAGTTACCAATAAACGATGTCCACGAATCGTTTTATTTTTAAACACCACAATTAAATATATAGTTACTTTGATGGGTTGGTTGTTTCAAATCACAAATAGTTTTGATCCTTCAGGCCCAAAATGTACAATTCCTAAAATGTTGAATTCTCACAATCTTTTCATACTGAAGATCCTATAATATTGTTATGTACATCTAACAAAAGCCTTTTCGACAATTTCGACTAAATCAAGTAAGTATAGAGATGATCACGCCATGAAACTAGAATCTCAATGACTTAACATTACATCATGATTGTTGCAATAATTGTATTTAAATCCATACTATTATAATAATAGCGAAAGTATGTCTGTTAAACCGATTTTGATGAGGCAAATAGTTAGCTTAAAACCCGGGGAAGGACATAGGTTACTTTTTATCCCGGAAAAGCAAAGAGTTCCCACGGGATTATAAATGACCCATCTGTTAAACCGATTTAAATAGGAAATTTTTAACAGAGGTAGGCGTCTCGGCAATTGAGATGGGGCAAATTTTTATCCCGGAAAATTAAAAAGTTCCCACTGGATTTTAAAATAAACCTAAATCCACGCGGACGAAGTCGCATGCATCATCTAGTATTTTATACAACAGCATATTATTGACAAAGATACCTATCATAAAACTGCAGATACGTAAAGCTCATAGAATTGTAATTATACCCCCGACCCAAAAAGAAGGGTGTTATAAGTTTGACGTGTGTATCTGTGTATCTGTCTGTGGCATCGTAGCTCCTAAACTAATGAACCGATTTTAATTTAGTTTCTTTTGTTTGAAAGATGGCTTGATCGAGAGTGTTCTTAGCTATAATCCAAGAAAATCGATTCAGCCATTTGAAATTTATCAGCTCTTTTATAGTTACTGTAACCTTCAATTGTCAGGGGTGTTATAAACTTTTAATTTACACTTGTAAAAAGTGAAGACACATTCGTACGCTTGTGTGAGCGACAAATACGCGTAGCTACTAGCGACACGTTCTATTGTACATAGGTATTAGCACGAGGTTTACGCATTTTTGACACCTTCAAGCGTGCTTCAAAAAAAAAGCGGTCCGTTATCAGGGTTGGTCACTGATAAGTGATAACAATAAATAATGATATACTCTGAGAATAACGTTATTTTGGTTATAAAAACTGTAAGTAATCGGAAATAGCGTAATTCATCAGACGAAACGAATTATTGTGATGATTGATTGTAATTAGGTGTTTATTGCATCAAAATCACGTAATTATGTGTGTTTAAAGTTTGAACATGCCAATTAACAGGGCTCTCTCTGTCAGTCGTTTCATACAATCGTAGTTCCAATTTCATTTGAATATTAAGCAACCAAGGTACATGCAATTTTGCAGACATATTCTAGAAACTAATATCTGTGTCTGTGGTGTTTTAGATTTTTCTAAAAATATGTAGTTTTGAAATTACTGGGGCTCAAAGATTTGTATGAAAATTTTAAAGACCGCGTAACTTTGAAACCGAATATTTTAACAGAAATCTGGAAAACCACAGACATATCTAGATATTAGTTTCTAGAATATGTCTGCAAAATTTCATGGACTTTGGTTGCTTAATATTCAAATGAAATTGGAACTACGATTGTACGAAACGAGTGACGGAGAGAGCCCTCTTAAAAGAAACCAGTAAGTGGATATAGAATAAAATTACTTACAAACTTCCCTATCAATTGCTAACAAAAATTAGCACTTTTATACTCGGAAATAAGTATAAGCAATTGAAGAACAATTAATCAAGTAAACATAGGGAAGTCACGGGGAAGTTAATTACTCTATAATTATAGTAAATTATAATTTGCTATTTGTTGCTATGCAAATAAAACCAACCAATGACCGTGAAAAGAACGTAACCGCCAATACTCCACGCTCCAGTTCCCCGAACGATGACATTTTCCAATCATTTCCTTGATTTGTGAGAAAATGGTCATGAAAATGTTGAATGGAATGAATGGAAATGAAAATGTTAGCATCGAAGTTGTTCAAGAATATAACTACCTCGGCCAGATTATACAACTCGGCAGGAACAACTTCGACAAGGAGGCTGACAGAAGAATTCAGCTGGGCTGGGCAGCATTTTCAAAGCTACGTCAGGTCTTCGAATCGTCGATACCGCAAAGCCTTAAGACTAAGGTCTTCAATCAGTGCGTCCTACCTGTGATGACGTATGGAGCAGAAACGTGGACACTGACAGTTGGCCTCGTCCCCAAACTAAAGGTCGCTCAGCGCGCTATGGAGCGAGCTATGTTGGGTATCACTCTCAGGGATAAAATCCGGAACGAGGAAATTCGCAAAAGAACAAAAGCGACCGACATAGCTCAAAGGATTAGCGAGCTGAAGTGGCAATGGGCAGGTCATGTCTGTCGTAGAACCGACGGCCGATGGGGCAGACGTGTTCTGGAGTGGAGACCGCGTACCGGTAAGCGCAGTGTGGGACGACCTCCTGCCCGCTGGACCGATGACCTGAAGAAGGTGGCGGGGAGCGGGTGATGAGGAAGGCGGAGGACCGTGTTTGGTGGCGCGCTCTTGGAAAGGCCTATGTCCAGCAGTGGACGCATACAGGCTGATGGATGGATGGATGGATGGATGGTCATGAAAATGGGTCATTATGATCATTATGATGAGATGATTTGAATGATCATCTCATCTAAACGACCTGCCCTCTACTGAATATGGAACTCCTCTCAGAATAAGAAGGGCTTAGGGCGAATAGGCTGACTTCACACACCTTTGAGAACATGGAGAACTTTCATGCATCCAGGTTTCCTCACGATGTTTTCCCTGGCCTTTAAAACAGAGAGAATCATTTTAATATTTAACAAGTGTAAATTATTAATTTATTAACACCCCCGACAAGTGAAGGTTACAGTAACTAGAAAAGAGCTTGTAACTTTCAAACGGCTGAACCGATTTTCTTGGATTGTAGTTAAGAACACTTTCGATCAAGCCACCTTTCAAACAAAAAAAACTAAATTAAAATCGGTGCATAAGTTTAGGAGCTACGATGCCACAGACAGATACACAGATACACACGTCAAACTTTAACCCCCTCTTTTTGGATCGGGGGTTAAAAAAGGTGCGCAGATGATGTTACTGTAGCACTAAAAGAACAAAAAATATTTTAGAATTTTTCAGATTAATAGATTTTAGAAGTTCGCTTTATGATTAATTCTAAGATTTCAGTGGTAGAAAAAAACTCTAATGAATTAACCTTGACCTTCATAAAGCATTTTAACAATTAACTTTCGCTTATGCGACAGTTAAGAGTTATAAGTACCTGGTTATGGTGAAAACATTACTAACAATTAAAATGCAATGCTCCATACGCTTTGAACTCATTAAGTACTATAAAAGTAACAAGAAATGACAAATATCTCCATATCATTTTGAACGTTGCTACACTTATGTGCAGTTTAGTAATAATAATTCCAAAAACACAAAAAAAAATTAAAATTTTTAATATCGCGATGCAGAAATGATATCACCCGGAATCATATTCGATGACACAAACAATTATAGTATAGTTAAAACTGAAACAGTTATTGGATTTGGTCAAAAACGGAATGGTTTTATGAATATAAACTCCTCAGAACCCTTAGAGTGGTTAATTACTCATGGAGACTTCGGAAGATCATTTAAAGGTAAAAAAATACATTTTTTTAGTAGGTTTTCTCTTAGATCTCCTCATTTCTGATCGTATCAGGCATGGGGGAATCGGTAGGAAAACCAGAGTAATCGAAGCTAAATGAGTTGTGAAACTGAAGTGGCAATAGGCAGATATAGTTTTATTCAGATACAAGTTAGCCCTTGACTGCGATCTCAAAGCACCTGGTGGTAAGTGATGATGGAGTCTAAGATGGAAGTGGGCTAACCTGGACGGGGTATGGTAGTTTTTATTAAACCCATACTCCTATGGTTTCTACACGGCATCGTACCGGAACGCAAAAACGCTGGGCGGTATGCCTTTGCCGGTAGGGTGGTAACTAACCACGGCCGTATCCTCCCACCAGATCAGACCAGAAAATAAATTACAAAGTTCCAAATCCCTGCCGAGAATCGAACCCGGGACCTCCCACTAATAAGACCACAGCGCTTGCTGCGCCAGGGAGGTTGCCAAATTCTGAGAATAGCAACCTCGCACCAGAAAGCGCAACATTGGAAGACCCTCCACACGGTGGATAGACGATATCAATCGAGTTACAAGGAGCCACTGGATCAGTCAGGCGGTGCAAGGCTGTGGCATGTGGTTCCTAGATTTCTTTTAGAGTTCCTAGATACCTATGTCGAGTAGTGGACGTCTATCGGTTAATAATGATGATAATGAAGTAGGTTTAGACTTTAGAGGCATGCGCTTGACTGCAAGTACACTAAATTTTAATTAGTATCATTCAACTTAATCTGGACCTTACCAGAATGTGGCTACTCGCTGTTCTTTTGAAGGTACCACCACTTTTGGTACACCACCTACAATATAAAGACTCAAATCGGAACGGCATTTCATTCTTCGTCTAGAAGCTTAAAGATTATGCTTGCCCTTATGAATCACTAGTTGACTTGATGCGAGATATATGGTTGTATGAGAATGTTTTCTGGATCTAAATCAATAAAAAACAATCTGTTCAGCAGTTTTTGAGATTATCGCTTTTTTTGAACGAGTCAACCATAATACCAGGTGATTGAAATGGGATTTACGTTTAAATTTTAACTATTGACAAAAATTAACATTACAGAAATATCAACTGAACGGCCAAAACAACATAGTTCCAGAAGTAAAAAATCCCTTGGGAAAGGGCACAAAAAGAAACACTCTAAATTAAAAAAGTGTCTTATTAAACTACTAAAAAAGAAGAAGAGGAAAAGCAAGCACATACATACTATGATGAAGAAGTATCTAGTTCCTCTAGTAATAGGTTTGATAGCAGCCAAGAGTATATTAATACCGGTCGCTTTCAAGACACTAGCACTCATTTCAGTTAAAGGTATGCCTCATGTGCCTTTACACATAACGAGTTTAACCGTCTATGTTGTAAGAAATAGTAGTTTAAATGTGTGTGATTCATTCACTTATAAATAAATGATAATTTCACGTGCAGTCAATGCCTCAACAGCGGTGAAAAATAGAATTTAGGAACTTAACCAGAAGAAATATGGAAAATTTCGTCTTATCTTAATCAAATTTAGTACTATTATAAATTGTTAATACTCTGTTTACGCGTTCATTTTACAACACTTTGAATTTAAAACTCACATTTCTATTTACAAACACTTACTGTTTTCTTTTGGTTCAAATTAATTTCTTACTAATGTTTCTCTTCTTTTTCAGCTCTTATATTTTTAAGTATACTCAAATTATTCAAATAATCATCAAGTTTGATAATGGGATTATTTTCAAATATGACGACGTCAGTATTATCTCAAGATCAAAACCATATCACCTATTACGGATATCAAAATTAAAACTGGAAATTATTCATATCCCAGCAATGAATAAAGATCATGAGAAGAATGAAGGAAATTTTGTTGATTAATTATAAATGTGATATATAGTGCAAATAAAAAAAAATATGATGACTTACTATCATGTTACTTATTATGTGTGTGTCTAAAAAACTGGTCGGAAAAAGCATTGTCAAGAGGCATAGTATTCTCTGCTAACTTATCTTTGACTTTGTCCGACATTGTGTAGATCCCGCCAACTACTTTGATAATTAATTAAAATTCTTTCCATTTCATCCATCCACACTAGTATCCTTATCCATACTAGTATTATAAATGAAAAGTTAGTACATAGCACTATCCGATATCATATGCTACCCATGCAGTCGTTTGTAGGCATCTTTGTAGGTAATATATTATGTAATCTTTCATCAAGAACAGCGCATAGGTAGCATATGCAAAAACGGAGGATTTAAAATTCTTTCCATTTCATCCATCCACACTAGCATCCCTATCCATACTAGTATTATAAATGGAAAGTGTGTCTGTCAGTCTTGCGGTCTGTTACCTTTTCATGGCCCATCCGCTTAACTAATTTTGATCAAAGGTACAGCGACATCTTGCATCCTGGAGAGTCTTTAGCTACGCCCATTCAAAAATCAGGTCGATCCATTGCTCCATTGTAAGTTGCGACGTGATTGAAGGACAAACCAATAAACCAACAAACAAACACACTATCGCATTTAAAATATGGGTAGTGATGGGTACTAATGGAATCCTACTTATATAAGCATATTTATCTAAGGTTTCATATATACGCTGTCCGGTATAAATAGAAAGTAAGGCATCGGCAGGTTCATTGTCACGACCTTGAATGTTGCTTCATCGTCATAGCGACAGGCTCAGTTCACATTAAACATATAATAACCGGTCAGGTGCGAGTCGGACTGGCAAATTGTAAAAGGTTCGCCAACAAATAAAAACCGGCCAAGTGCGAGTCAGACTCGCGCATTGTGGGTTCCGTACTCGGGTATTTTTTCCGACATTTTGCACAATACTCGTAAATCAAAAACTACATATTATTCGTAAAAATAAATTTCTTTCATATGATACCCCACTTGGTATAGTTATCTTACTTTGAAAATTGAATCACGTTTTAATTTTTTTCTGTGATGTCCTACCTAATCACAAATTCAAGGTTTTCGGATTTATTCCTTTACTTGTGCTATTAGACCTACCTACCTGCCTTTCATGATTCTAGGTCTGCCAAATTTCATGATCCTAGGTCAGCGGGAAGTACCCTATAGGTTTTCTTGACAGACATGACGGACGGACGGACAGACAGACAGACAAAAAGGGTTCCGTTTTTCCTTGTTTACGGAACCCTAAAAATGTTTATCTATCCATCTTTGTTGTTATAGCCGGTTGAAACATTCACATTGAAATTTCAATTTTCACTTTCTGTAAAAATTTCAAACAGAAGAATGTATGTGCACGGACGGACAGCGGAGGCTGTAATAGGGTCCCGTACTGCATACTACACATACATACATACATACATACATACTAAATACTGCATACTGCATACATTATAAGTATATTTTTCAAATATTACCTGAAAAGTATTTTTGAAAAACTCCTTGTCGTCATATTGTTGCGCCATGTAATCGTCGCTTAACATTATTGGAGAAAGTTTGTTTGTCCTTGGCCTATCTACGCAACAAAAGACAAGTAGTAGTTTAGTTTGGGAATATTTCTGATGCTACTTTCTCTATATTACAATAAACTATATGATGCCCGCGGCTTCAACCGTGTTTCAACAATGTAGTTTTAAAATTACAGGGGCTCAAAGATTTGTATGTGAATTTTTAAGACCGCGTAACTTTGAAACCGAATATTTTAACGGAAATCTGGAAAACCCCAGGCATAGATATTAGTTCCTGGAACGTTTCTACAAAATTCCATTGAGTATGATTGGTTAGTATTCCAATGAGAGACGAACTACGTTTGTATGGAGCGAGTGACGGAGAGACCCCTCTTTCCGGAATAAAAATAGCCTATGTCGGTCCCCGGGATGATTGACATGATTTTTGTTTTACTTCCATCATTATCGTCATCATAATCAACGCATCACCGCGACCGGCCCACTACTGACCAGGATCTCGTCTTAGAAGAGAAGAGGTTAGCAATAGTCCACACGCTGGCCTAGTGCGGATTGGTAGACTTAAGAATAAGAATAAGAAGTGTTTATTTGCTAGAATATGGTATAATATACAAGTACATTGGTCTTAAATATTATGTGGAACCGCATATTCTGCCAAGCATGGCGTGCAAAATTAACACACACACCTTTGCGAATATTATGAAAAACTATCAGGCATGCAGGTTTGCTCACAATGTTTTCTTTCACTGTCCGAAAAGATAGAGGTGCGTGCCCGGGATCGAACAGTTAGGCCACCGTTTTAACCACTAGGCTATCACTCCTATTGGATAGAAAAATTGTATTCATTTCATAACAATACAAAACAGAAACTTGAACAAGATAGAGTTGAAAGCAAAAACCCAACTGCGATCGTCTTAATAAACGCTGAAATATTATGGTAAAATTGTTTTTCTGTCGCTTGGTATATTTTAATGTTGTAGTACATTTATATTTATAAACTTACAATTTTCTCCTCTTTCATTTGAAACCCCACTCGATACAATAGCAAAAAAAATTTTGGAGACCCCACATTTTTCATGTAACATCCGTTAGGTCAATTTTTTCGTATAAAATGTAGCCTATGTCACCCAGACATAGGCTATATTTTATATGACTCATTCATCAAAATCGGCCCAGTAGTTTAGGCGCTACGGTGGAACACACAGAATCTGAACATACACACATCCATACATACACACCTTCCTTTAGGCTTCGCCGCAGTCGAGTAAAACGTACAAGAATGTAGTATGTAATAGCGTGAAATGTTATGAAAGATATACTGATTCTGTTTTGCATTGACAATAATCGAAGGAGCACGCAAAGTTCAGTCTACACTTAATGTATACTTAATGTATATACAGTTAAGGTTCAAAATATAAAATATCAAACGCAATATAAGATTGTTAGAGCTGCAGTTGTCACGCCTTGCATTGTAGTCATTGTACGATGCTCGTACGCATCTCATGTATGAATGAACGTTTAACCTCTATACTGCGATTGCACAGTTTTGATATTCAAAATCATTTAAGGATATAATTTTGCTCATCCTACCTACCAACTGCAAATTATTTTAGCTTACAGTTAAAAATCCTTAGTGGCATATTGATATTTTTTCCAATTATTTGATAATAATACCTAATAAATAAATAAATATACTTACTTTTATAAATAATCAATTATTAATAATCATTAATTTACGAATGAGTATACTTACGCCGTCTACCGATCTGTACTTAGCCAGCGTTGTGGACTATGCCTTAAGTCGTTCTCAATCTGGAAGGAGAGCCCGGTTCAGCAGTGGACCGACGATGGATGTTGATGATACTTAAGCTAGTAAAATTATTCTACGAATTATCAAATCTATAAAAAATCTGGTAATTGAGAATTTTAGAACAGTTGATTTGAAGTAAAGTTGGCAATAACTGTTCAAATATAATTCATAATTTGTTTTTAGTCATCTTAAAACCATTTCTTGCATCATGAGAAATGCAAGTTTCACTGAAATAAAATATTTCAACTTTTACCGTACACTATTATGAAAATATCAAAAACTTAATTTCCTAAAACCAATTAAAAGTTTTTAATCAATATAATTTATAACTTTGCTCATTTATATTATTTTATTGGAATCACCTACAGAATTACACATAATCATATGATGATTTACACTATATACCTAAGTCACAGGCGCTAAATACATATAATAATACTCTATTTATATCATTTACCACCTCAATACATAAATCCTTGAGCCTCACAAATCATCTCCAACCGTCAAGTATCAAGACGTTTTATAGCACTCATCTTCAGACGTTACAAAATACCACCTATATAAAAGCGTTCTATCCCGAACGCATCTTACTTGATCCCAAACCACCGATCTGAAAGGATCTAATTTTAAATTTCGAACTATCTTTTTTTTCGAAAATGAAAGTGCTTTGTGCGTTCCTGGTTATCGCGGTGGTGGTTTGCATAGCAGCCGCTGGACCTCTCGATGATAACAAAATCGAGATCTTCTCTGGGGTTGCTATTGAAAAGTGAGTCTGTTTTCTTTCTAAGTTATAAGTCGGTTCATTTTTCTCAGACATATCTAAGGTAGGTAATTGCGAATATTATTATGATTAGTTTACAAGTGTAAATTAAAAATTTATAACACCCCCGACGATCCAAAGTATTTGAGTTTTCCAAAACATCATTTTCAAATAAATAATTATGTATTTAGGCAACGTCCATCTTGACAGCTTGACATTTGTCTATTGACATAATATTATGAACCTAACGGTTATCTAACCTTCTTTTCTACAAGAAAACTAGAAAAGAGCTGATAACTCTTAAACGGCTGAACCGATTTTTTTAGATTATAGCTAAGAACACTCTCGATCAAGCCACATTTCAAACAAAAAAAACTAAATTAAAATTGGTTCATTCGTTTAGGCGCTACAATGCCACAGACAGATACACAGATACACAGATACACACGTCAAACTTATAACACCCCTCTTTTTGGGTCGGGGGTTAAAAATGTTTCAGAGGTAATAGGTGTATTAATTTATTACTGTATTCTATGTATTAATACTGTATGTATTATCTGTATCAAAATGAGTTAAAGATTTACCCACCTTAGTCTTTACTTTTGGTATACTATTACTAACAATAATTACTTCTTTAATTATTATAATAATAACTACTTACAAAGCTAACCATGTAATACCTTATGTTTTTTTAGATTAAAACGTTTTTCAGTACAAATACTGATAATTCTAGCTCTACTAATCTCTACTTCTAACAAAAAAAAAAACTAAATTAAAATCGGTTCATTAGTTTAGGCGCTACGATGCCACAGACAGATACACACATACAGTTAATAAGCTATTATACACTAAAGAGATTATTTTCTGCTTGACCTATCAACCTCTTGCTTGAAACACTGGCACTAAACTAGATTGATGGAGCTCTCGGTTTGATCCTCAATACCTGGGGGTGACGTGAAATCAAAGATTTAATATCAATATAATATTTTTTTATTGAAAATATTACAATAAAACTTAAAGCTAGCCTTATCTAATGACTATACAAATCATGCCCGCGTGGTGCCAAGAATAATGGCTGCATTTTCCGCATTGTCCGCGCTGGACAGCCAGGCTGATCCGTTGCGCAAAAAATGAGCCAGCCCTTCTGTCACCCGATGAGGCTATTAAACGCGGTGAAATGTCTCGTAAATTTTGGCCCATGACCCCAGGGTCTCCACGGCAAACGGAACAAAAATGTAACTCTCGATAAGAGAGGCATACTCGCGCCGCTGGCCGTTTTCAGCCATTTCTGCTGCGGCTCCCGGTCTTGATGCTGTCTCCCTGATATGACAAAGTGTCAACGCACGTTGCGTACCACATCAGCACCCGTCCCCGTTTCCAGGGAACCAGCGTCAATCCATCAGGTCTCTTGCCATCCCAACCAGCTTTATGGGTGCAGGAACGTCTATGGTAGCAAGAGCCCTTTTGATCGTATCGTTAAGAGAGCCATGCCTAAAAAGCCTACCAGCGCTCCTTTGGTATATAATATTTAACAAGTGTAAATTAAAAATTTATAACACCCCCGACAAGTGAAGGTTACAGTAACTAGAAAAAAGCTGATAACTTTCAAACGGCTGAACCAATTTTCTTGGATGATAGCTAAGAACACTCTCGATCAAGCCACCTTTCAAACAAAAAAAAACTAAATTAAAATCGGTTCATTCGTTTAGGCGCTACGATGCCACAGACAGATACACAGATACACAGATACACACGTCAAACTTATTACACCCCTCTTTTTGGGTCGGGGGTTAAAAATATGGCCGGCAACACATCGGCGGTTCCTCTGTTACAGCAAGTGTTCATGGGTGGC
The DNA here is from genome assembly GCF_905333055.1 of Maniola jurtina. Classification (NCBI taxonomy): domain Eukaryota; kingdom Metazoa; phylum Arthropoda; class Insecta; order Lepidoptera; family Nymphalidae; genus Maniola; species Maniola jurtina. The sequence continues at coordinate 3,029,095 of NC_060052.1, read as the reverse complement.
GGTAATCACTTAACATCAGGTGACCAGTTCAATAGCTATCGTGCATTGTGACACTGGGACTAGAAACTTGACATTTTGTATGTGGCTTTGCTCTATAAGGTAACCCATAGTAAGACACCTACGGGACATGTAAGACTTTCATGCTCTGACGCGTTTTGGAGAAAACTACACAACAATGGTCCCGTCACACTGGATTGCTCTAAAGGGTGACAGTAATTGTACTTAGAGCATTCCTACAAACATGCCTTTGTGCTGTGGAATTCCACTGACATTATCCATACTTAATATTATAAATGCGAAAGTGTGTCCGTCTGTATGTATCTATGCTACCTTTTCACGGCCCAACAGTTTAACCGATTCTGACGAAATTCGGTACAGGGTTAGCTTACATCCCGGGGACGGATATAGGTTTCATACCGGAAAGTTCCCACGGGATTCCCAAAAACCCATCCGCTTAACCGATTTGTATAAAAATTTAGTACCGAGGTAGCTTGTGTCTCTGTAATTGACATAGGCAACTTTTTATCTCTGGTCTGGTATAACTGGTCAATCCTCTACTTGTCAGTGAAAATCCTGTCAAAATCGGTTTAGCCGTTCCGAAGATAAGCTCGTTCAAACAGACAGGCAGACAGACAGACAGACAGGTGTGATTCAGTTATGGTATCGTTCAAATATCCATATGAGCTTAATATGAGGTAGTTATTTCGAAATTTCAGACGGACACTCCAATTTTATTTATTAGTATACATTTTAAAAAGAAAAGTCATGGTTCTCCATTTGAAAAATATGTTTCGTTACAATATTTACCGAGGTTTTTTTTTATTTTTTGTTACAGAGATGCGTCAGGGGAAGAAAAACTAAAAGTGAACTTTGAACCTGGCGAACTGAAAGAAGCTGCAAGGACGTTTGAAGAAGGTAACTAATTCTTGTTCTAGTGCCATCTGTTATCGGAAGTTGGTAATCAATTTTGTTCACCGCTGCCCTAGACAGTGACCTTATACTCATATTGGACCACTGGCGAAGTTTGATTTAGGGGGTAATCTCTGGAATTACTGAACCGATTTTGAAAATTCTTTCACCAGTAGAAAGCTACATTATTCTTCAGTAACAGAGGCTATTTTATTTTCAAAAATTTAAGTGACCCTTACAAAAATTGTAATAAGCTACCAGTGTAAAGCCGGGCGCGTCGCTAGTATTATATAAAACACAAAAAATGTTTTTGTTTCCGTCATAGACTTTGAAACCATCCAATCGAGGTGCCCTAAACCGGTTTCATTAGAAAGGCAATAATGCGAAGATGGTTTTAGAGGTTTTTCGAGTTTTTTTAGCGTAGTAGCACAGTAGTGATATTAGTGATTATTATGAGAATACAATAATTTCGAATTTTCAAGCCACTAACGTGTGGTAGCCACGCGAGATGCATTGAACGTAGAATGAAAGCGCATAAAGTTCGATGTCCTCTTACATTGCGTTGCATCATACATGACACTGTTATCACTGCTGTTACGTAGCGCGCAATGGGTCAAGGCTACCCACGTGTTTCGAGTTATTATAGTTCTTTCTTTTAGCACTCTTTGCCTTGAAAATTAACTATGGTGCGGCTATGATTATTATTTTATCTTTTACTAGGGGATGCCCGCGGCTTCGCGCGCGTGGATTTCGATTTATTTAAACCCTGTAGGAACTTTATGATTTTCCGGGATAAAAAGTAGCCTATGTCCTGGATGTATCCCAAGTCTGAAATATTAAAATTGGTTTAGCGGTTGGGCTGTGATAACGTAGCAGACAGACAGATAGACACACTTTCGCATTTATAATATTAAGTATGGATTTTGATTTCCAACAGATTACATCCAAATATAAAAATCAAAAGGTGACTTGATTAACTGACCGACTGAACTTTTAACGCACAGCTCAAATTAACATAGAGCAATTTGGCCAGCAGATAGATATCATGACATCCGCTAAGTTTGAAAAATCACATAACGTATAGAACGGTATAACTAACTTCTCACCGTGGATAAAGTAGATACAGACTGAGATCAGAGTGAACTAAAATGATACAATTACAACTGTCATTAACCCATTACGTGAGATAAGTAAGACAAAACGAAACAATGCAACAAATTAGATAATTAATTAGAATCGTTTCACATGTTGCGTGGTGAAAAAGAAACTATAAATAATTATTCTAAATATGATATCTTTGGTGACTATGTTCGATTAATTCATACACGAATACAATTGTATATTACTTGGAAATTGTAGTTACTTATTTGGTTTTAGAAAGCAGAATCGTTCAATTACACGACATATTACAAATGTCAGCTATTTTGTATAGATGACTGATTTCTGGCCATGATAAATTCATTGAGGCGCGTTTAGCCGTAAAACATTAGGTATTTAATTATATTTAGGGTCTTCCTTTAAAATGTAAGCTGTCAGGAATTTGAGAAAACGCCGCCACATAATTTTGACTAGGTACCTACTTATTGACTTTAGAGTTTTAGAGGTCATGACAAAATTAAAATTCTCATAAATAATCTAATTATGACTATCAAAATGGAAACAAAAAAAAAATCGTATAGTTTTCAGAATGCCTTTCCCACCTAAAAGAACCATCAACAAACTCGGCGGTTACTCTTTATTTATTACTAAGATATTCTAGTGTGATAGAATTGTGCCTGTATCTGTGTTTAAGATTTCAGGAGGTTCACTCTTTGGCCATGAGTTCCATTTACAAGACCACATCACTACTGTAAAAATTGTTAAAAGATACTAGATAGTCTGTCAAATTTCAGCACGGGGTAAAATCAAGAAATACGCACCGCTCCTTGCTGGTATCGGAGTGAAGGTGGTGGCAGTGGTCGGTCTGCTGTTCGGTGCTCTCACACTCCTGGTCACCAAGGCTCTGGTGGTGGCCAAGCTCGCATTCCTCGCGGCAACCGCTTTGGGAGTGCACAAGTACTTCAGTGGAGAAGGTTTCAACAGTATAAGCAAGGTATGATAATCATCATCATCATCAGTTTGCATCCACTGCTGGACATAGGTATTTCCGAGAACGGGCCACTATCTCATACTCTCTCTGCCTTCCTCATCCAGCATCTGACCGTCATCTTCTAGAAATCGTCCCACTATATTAACAAGGTGAAGGTTTCAACAGCAAGGTGTGATGTGAATGCTCATCATCATCATCATTTTGCATCTACTGCTGGACATAAGTCTATTCGAGAACAGACCGCAGTAGATATGTATGTAGGTTTGCATTTATGTGTGTTCCACCGTAGCGCCTAAACTACTGGGTCGATTTTGATGAATGAGGTGTCAATCGATTCGTTTATGCTCCAGGTGATGTAGCCTACATTTTATACGAAAAAAAATTGATCCAAAAAATGGGGTCTCTAAACATTTTTTTTTTGCTATTGAGTGATATTAAATGAAACAGGAAAAAATTCTGGGTTCATAGCACAATATTAAGATACGCTGAGCGACAGAATATCCATTTTACTATATTTATCGCTATCTATCGACAGTTCGCGGGTAGTAGTCGGGTGTTAGGGCTGTTTAATTTTATCTTGTATTTTGACAAAATGTAAAGAGATAGACTTGCTACTTTTTGAGTTCCCACGGGATTTTTGCCAACCTAAATTAACTATTGTAGTATAAACTTATTGTAGTATTAACATCGTGAGGAAACCTGCATGCCTGAGAGTTTTCCATGTTCAAAGGTGTGTGAAGTCTGCCAATCCGCATTGGGCCAGCGTGGCAGACTATGACCTAAACCCTTCACATTCTGAGAGGAGACCCGTACTCAGTAGTGGGGCGGAAATGGGTTGATCATAATGATAAACCTATGTTTTCTTTTCGCCAGAATTCCGCATTCCCAACGGCACCCCAGCAGTGGACATCCCCGTCCGCACAAGCAGCTTCCTACCCCTACGCGAGATCAGTAAATGCACAGGATGCGAACGATCTAGCCTATAAAGCACAAATACCTTCGTAAATGCTAGTGTCAGTGTTTTTAGGTTACTCTAACATGTAGGCGAATTGAACCGACTTCAAAGCTACAGAAGGAACGTGGCTTGCGAAATGTCTTTCGGACGTCCGAACGCTCAAGGTTACATTTGCAACTTACGTCCGAAAGTTTGCACAGTTCATTGTACTATGTATTATCCAGATACTAATAAATAAATAAAAGTTAATTCAGCTCAACAAAATCACAAAAAAAATACAATTCATACAATTTATCAACTAAACATAAAACTAGAAAATACTAAGTTCAATATTGTGTCTGTGAGCTATACAGCCGCGTCCATCAGCCGCGTACGTCAGCCGCGTCCTATTTGTTTCCGACTTCGATGACTGTGCCTATCAGCCGCGGCTTACGGACGCGTCCCATAATTCTGTGAATATTTTAACTCACTACCTATTACGGTTTATGAGTTACAGCCCGCAGATAAACAGACGGGCAGATGGACGGACAGACAGACGGATGGACAGATGGACGGATAGCGGTTGCTTAGTAATAGGGTTCCGTAGGCAAGCGTTGGGAACCTTACAAAATGATGAATATCAACTTGGGCGCTTCTGATTTTCCTCTGGCAGAAGCTTTAATTTATATTTTTAAAGAAAATCGCAATAATCCTAAAGAGACAAAATATAAAAAAGTCGAACTCATTATCTTGCACAAAATATAAAGATAATTTTGAATGTAGTCAAATTTTGAAGTCGGTTTTATTTTAACAATTTTAAGCGAGGTTTGTGCAGAACAACTATGAGATTTTTGTAGTGTGTAGAATTAGAAGTTTTGATGTAGGCCATAATAAAATTACGATAACTGTCGATTTTGAAACGAGCAATGCTTGATAATGTGAATACTTTTATTTTACAAGCATTAAGCGAAAATAATGCAAGAAACATACTTTGGTCGGTGTGAAAATGGCACAAGAATTTCCAGTGATCTTTGATACTAGATATTTTTAATATATTCGTAGTTTAATATATCAAAAATATCTATAATTTAGATTTAGTATAATATTATTTATAAAATAATATTAAGTGCATTTTAAGCTTTAATTCTTTTTAATTAAGTAAAAAGAAAGCTGAATTTTATGGTGCAAATATTAATAAATAAAAATCACGTTTTCCTTAACTTATACACTAGTGTTTTTTTAATAATCATTCTGTTGCTTTTGTATATAAATTAATTATTTATTTAACATCAAAAGGTGTTTTAACGACGACAATATATTTTGTTTTTATTCTTAAGAAAATATAATATTAAAAGGGCAATTTGGAAATAACAGGGTATAAATAAGGAAAAATGAGTAAACTAAATGAGAGTTTATTTTTTAAGGAATTTTTTAGAGGATTTTTAAGAAATTGTTCTTAATTGTTAGGTTCCTTTGTTCAATAATATTTCGGGTATTAGGTTTTTCAAGACGATTTCGTATGTATTTTTAACGATTTAAAAAAATGGAGGAGGTTCTCGATATGATTTTTAAAGTAATATATTTTGTAAATGGTGCATGCTTTTTGATGTTTTTTTTAGCTTTATATCTAGATTCTAAGATTTATTTGACTTTTTACTCTTAACACTTACGGGTTTATTCGTGTCATTTTATAAACCATTGTGAGGTTATTTATTAAATGAAGAAAAAAGACTGTATTTCTAGTTTAAGAATAACAGTAAAGAAATTTAAGCGAAAAAATGTGTTTTTTATTTTGCAAAATCCGTAGCAATTTGATATTTATTCAAAAACTAGAGGATGCCCGCGACTTCATCCGCGTGGATTTAGATTTTTATAGATCCCGTGGGAACTGTTTGATTTTCCGGGATATATGTATAGTTGCCTATTTCGATTACAGGGACGCAAGATACTTTCCATAAGCTAACCCTGTATCAAATTTTGTCAGAATCGGTTACACTGTTGGGCCGTGAAAAGGTAGCAGACAGACAGACAGACAGACAGATAGATAGACAGATAGACAGACATACAGACACACTTTATAATATTTTATGGATTGCATTATTATAATATTAGTATGGATTATTTTCTTCCAAAACGGAAAAGCTCGATATTTGGAAGTGCGCGATTGTTAATAGTAATAAAGTTTTAAAAATAATCACATTTACAAACAAAATTAAGATAAACAAGCATGCAAACAAGGCTAAGCATGGCGACGAGCTATTGGAAATATCTTCCATTCGTATTGAAAATTTTCAGTAACGCCATCTATTGGCAACTTTTCTTAAACCAAGTTTCAATGAGTAGCTGTTCGGGTTAGTACTAAGTACATACTACTTAGTGTTCGGGGAGGTTTTCCATAATAAATAGTCTATGCTTAGTTGATAGTAAAGTAATACACGCACAAAAATATTGGTTATCGACTGAACTATTAACATCATTTTATTATTTTTTAAACACCTTAATACCTACTAAGTCTTTAACTTAACCAGTTTACTGGAAAGCTTCGAGTACGTAAAAAAATAAATTAAGGGCGACATAATTATTTGATAAATATCATAGTAATATCATATACTTAATAATATTTTTTATGATCCAGAGGAGTGGAAATTATGCATGTTCATTTGACTTTTCAATTTTTTCGTCTACCATTAAACCTAGTTACCCTCACTTTTATTAAAAGTTCTTGAATCTTGAGATTTTTCTCTTCATAAAAGTCTATCATGAACAAGAAAATCTTATTCCTGCACAGGATAACATAGGGTATGTTAATATTATTAATATTATACCTACTAAACTGACAACGACATAAATAAAATCTTATTATTGATACCACAATCTCTATAGTATGTACATATCTACCTATGAATTTACCTGCTTTCATATTAATTCATTTAAAATATTTAAATTTTTCAATACCTATCTGTGATAATAAAATTAAAGATGTACCGTACCTAGTTAAAGTATGAAAATAGCTGTTATTTCCCTTTTTTTTATAATATTACTATTAATATGATAATAAATAATTAACAGATAGAGACTACTTAAATTAGGTATTCTCATCCCTCTCATTTATTAATATAAATCAAATAAGTTAAGTTCTAATAATAAGATTGAATATCTAAAATAGAATAATGTAAGAAATGGGGAATAATATAAGAGATAGATACATAGAAATAATATTATTAACATCAATTAATATTGATATCAATTAAAATAATTTCATCCTGAAAAACATGTCATGATAGTTCTGTAACAATTTAGAAACTAAGCACCATTGACGCACAAACCCACTTTTATACTGGTTTTCAATGTAATGTATTTTGTAGTAAAAAGGAGCGGCACGCCATCTTCACTCACACATTCTTACTTTGTATGGATACGATCGTGTATGTATACGCCTTTCACTTACCCACACTACTGGAAAGTAAGTTAGCACAATAAAACTGTAGAGCTTCCTTATCCTACATAAATTTTTCATAATAGTTAGTAAGCAATACACATTTAAGATTCTAATAAGAACTAAACAAGTGCCTAGACATTATATTTTGTGTAAATATGCCTTAAAGAAATAATAATAGTATTAAAATATCAATTATCTCGATCATAATGATACGCAATTTTTGTATTATCAAAAGATTCAATCTGAATACGATTAACTCACATCTTTCAAATTATATCTTATACTAGCTGACGCCCGCGACTTCGTCCACGTGGATTTAGGTTTTTCGAAATCCCGTGGGAACTCTTTGGTTTTCCGGGATAAAAAGTAGCCTATGTGCTAATCCAGGATATTATCTATCTCCATTCTGAATTTCAGCCAAATCCGTCCAGTAGTTTTCGCGTGAAGGAGTAACAAACATACACACACACACACACACACACACACACACATACAAACTTTCGCCTTTATAATATTAGTGTGATTTAAAAAAAAGTAGTAGGTAAATAATTAAGAATCTCTATTACATTATTATACAAATTCAAGAATTAATAAACAAAAAGTTTACAATGGTGCCTTTTTTGAATTTGAGTTCGAGTAGTAACTGAACCCAGATATAGCAAGCCTAGGCTTGTAAATACTTATAATATTTGTATTTTATGGAAAAACATACCGATAAAATCTAAAATAGCTCTACCTACGTCATGACGTGGAGCTGTAAAAAGCCATTTTTAACCCCCGACCCAAAAAGAGGGGTGTTATAAGTTAAGATCTGTATATCTGTGTATCTGTCTGTGACATCGTAGCTCCTAAACTAATGAACCGATTTTAATTTGGTTTTTTGTTTGAAAGGTGGCTTGATCGAGAGCTATAATCCAAGAAAATCGGTTCAGCCGTTTGAAAGTTATCAGCTCTTTCCTAGTTACTGTAACCTTTACTTGGCGGGGGTGTTATAAATTTTTAATTTACACTTGTTAACTAATAAAGATTTGAAACCCACATAACTGAAAATTTTTAATTTCCACATATTATCATAGCAGATTTAACTGTACTAACGAGCTAATATTAACAATTTTTTGGATTTTTCACGAACATAATATGTTGAATACCTCCACAAACATATTTTTTTCCTTTAAAAATCTACTCGTTTTAAATAAGCATCTATTTAATACCATTTCAATTTATAACTATTCGACTCCACAGTTTTTCTAAGCCGCATTCCAAAGCCACCAACTTTCTCTACCACTACACTCACAAAGTCTCTGTGTGAGTGACACTTTCACTCCTTAGCATTTTATAGTTTTATTTTACCACTTACTATGTATTTTTATTACTTGTTTTTGTTGTATGATTTTACTACCTTCTATTTGTGTTCCAAAATCAAATATTATTATGTACATACTTAAAAGTCTTAAGAGGGGTCTTTCCGTCAGTCGCTTCATACAAACGTTGTCCCAATTTCATTTGAATATTAAGCAACCAAAGTCCATTAAATTTTACAGACATATTCTAAAAACTAATATCTATGCCTGTGGTTTTCCAGATTTCTGTTAAAATATTCGGTTTCAAAGTTACGCGGTGTTAAAAATTCACATACAAATCTTTGAGCCCCTGTAGTTAAATCTAAAACACCACAGGCACAGATATTAGTTTCTAGAATATGTCTGCAAAATTTCATCGATTTTGGTTGCTTAATATTCAAATGAAATTGGAACTACGATTGTATTGAGTAAGTGACGGAGAGAACCCTGTTAAAACTTCTTATCTGTAATTTTAGAAATCAAGTTCTTAAACGGAAAATACAAGAATTATGAAATACCTCTCATTGTTATTATTCATTTTAACTTTAGAAAACTTAAATCCATGGTGCTATCTTAATTTTGAATTTTGCCAGTTTAAGTTAATATAATAGGATCTAGAAACCTTCGTCTTTTAATATTTATCCTAATAACCTATTTTTCTAACCAAACAAAACATTAAAGTAATAACTATTTTTATTTTAGGCTTCTAAATGATGTTGTATGAGTTCTGGAACTTTACCAGCTAAACTCGACTGCTCCATATACCGATAAAAAGATCCCTAATAATATCTAATAAAAATCCTAATAAAAAAGAAAAACAATCAGTTGTCCTGAAAAATTAAGAGTTTTTCACCAAAGTCAGCAAATCCATAGCTGTTTTTTTTATCGGTAAATTTTTAATGCACTGCATGTTGCTTTTTCATGCATAGGCATGCGATTGAGTGCAATAATGCCCAGTGGAAGAAATTATGAAGTATTAGGCCCGGTATCCACCAAAATGGAAATGCACTGAAATGTGGTTTAACACACCAACCAGATTATTTCATAGATAGCGTTAAAAATGCTTGCTATGCTATACACTTTTAGGCCCATCACCACTTGGGTGGACAACGGACCTAAGTTGAAACATTACCTTAGACGTACAAAAAGTACCCTCCACATTCAAGTAAGGTCGAACTTGAGGAGGTATCACTATACGTAACTTCTTCTTCTTCTTCTTCTTCTCTCTGGGCTGGTTTCCGCACTTAAACGTTTCCGTCTGTTGTGCGTGCGTTGCCCCTCCCCGCCGAAGTCTTCACTCCAGCCATCCAAGCTCGCTCCAGAAGCCAAGTAGACCGCCCAGGTTGCCGAGGACTTCATGGAGTGAGGTTGGGGAACCCAAATGGCGTTCTCGTTGTTCTGCCACGACCATGCACTCCAGGAGCACGTGTGTCGGCGTCTCATCGACCTCCATGCAGGCCCTGCACAGAGGACTGTCGGTAACACCTATAACGAAAAGGTGTTTGTTTAGTGGGCTATGCCCTGTTATGAGTCCCACCACCTTCCTAAGTTTACCTTTGTCCAGGCGGAGTAGTTTGTTAGTTTGTCGTATATCTATGTTAGGGAAAGCCTCTTTGGCTTGCCTGCAGTCAGTTGCGTTTGCCCATAATTGGGAATGCTCCTTAAGTGTTAGTTCATGCAACCAAGTTTTATACTCACTGAAGGGTATGGGTACAATAGGCTGAGGCCCTGTCACCTTCAGCGTCGTGGCCTTGCGTGCTAATGCGTCCGCTGCCTCGTTTCCCTGGTCCCCATCATGTCCTTTGACCCACCGTAGGGTGATATCATTCGACATGGCGAGTGTTTCCAGAGCCTTATGGCAGTCTTGTATGAGTTCGGAGGTTGTCCAGAATTTAGCCAAAGCTTTGAGAACAGCTTGGCTATCTGAGTTAATGTTAATCTTAAAGTTTTTTACCTGTCGATTTGCCATTGCTATGGCTGCGGTTGTAATGCCTACACACTCTGCTTGGAAGACAGAGTTGTCCTTACCGAGTGCGTGACTTATTTTCATGTTTAGTTCTTGGCAGTAGGCCCCTGCTCCTGTGCCAGTTTTTGTTTTGGATCCATCGGTGTACACTTCTATTGCATCCCGTGTTGACTTCGTATCTATGTTTATCTCTGGATATATTTTGTATGGTTTGTCCAGTATGTGTTGTTTCCTGGTTCTGTCACATTTCCACTCCAGGCGTGGTTCTTTGGTTATGCTTTGCACTAGAATTTTAGTGTGCCTTGTGTTCTGTTCTTTCCATAGACCTGAGGTTTTCAGTCTCAAGGCTGCGAGCGTTGCTTCTTCTCTGATTTGTAAGTGTAGGGGCGGGATCCCCAGTATGATTTCAAGTGCTGTTGTTGGTGTGGTACTCATGCAGCCTGTAATGGCGAGGCATGCTTGTCGTTGAAATTTCTGTAGTTCTTGCTGGGCGGTCGTAAGAAGAGTTCTCGGCCACCATATCAAAGCGGCGTATGTTAATGAGCTTCTTACTACCGCTAGGTATAACCACTTTATTATCTTTGGTTTAAGCCCCCATTTTTTCCCCAGCATGCGTTTACATTGGTTTAGTATCGTAAGCGATTTATTAATTTTATCTTCTGTATGCCTTTTCCAGCTGAGCTTGCTGTCCAGAGTCACACCAAGGTATTTTACCTCAGTTGACAGTTTGAGGCTTGTGTTGAACAGAGTTGGTGGTTTGGTTAGCTCTATTTTCCTTTTGTTGGTAAACAGAATCATCTCTGTTTTCTTTGGATTTACGGTGAGTTCATTTTCATTGCACCATCTTTCGATTACGCGCAATGCCCGTTGCATGACTTCATATAATGTGTTCTCTAGTTTTCCACTGATTAAGATGGTGAGATCATCAGCATAACCAATGGTGTAAAATCCGCTTGTGTTTAGTTTGTTTATCAAGTCGTCAACTACTAGGTTCCACAAGATTGGTGATAGGACACCTCCTTGAGGGCAGCCTCTCGCTACTATGCCTTTTGTGACTCCGTTGATATCTAGTTGTATGATTCTTAGTTCTAATAATGCTTTTATCCAGCTGCGTATAGTTCTTGGCGCCCCGTATCGTCCCAAGGCCCTGTCTATGCTATTAAAGGTTGTCTTGTCGAAAGCTCCTTCAATATCAATGAAGACACCCAGTGTTGATAGTTTGTTTTCTAGATCATGTTCAATTTTGCCAACAACGGAATGCAGAGCGGTTTCCGTTGACTTGCCAGTGCTGTAAGCATGTTGGTGTGAGTGTAGGGGTACATGTCTTAGGGTTCCATCCCTGAGATACCGATCAACCAGTCTCTCTAGTGTTTTTAGTAGAAATGATGTAAGGCTGATAGGCCTGAAGGACTTTGGTAAAGTGTAGTCACTCTTTCCAGGTTTTGGTAGAAAGACTACCTTTACTTCTCTCCAGGCTGTTGGGATATATTTGTATGCTATACAGGCCTTATATATTATTTCCAGCCATGGTGTCAGTTGAAGTTTTCCCCATTGTAAAAGTGCAGGGAAAATTTTGTCGGTCCCCCCTGATTTAAAAGGGTGAAAGGTGTCAATAGCCCAGCTGATTCTATCTCGCGTGACTGTGTTGTTAGCAAGATCCCAATCCTCATCTGTGGGATGGTGTCCTAGGTTGTGTTCCCAGTCTGCTGAGTCTACTATTCTACAGCCAGGGAAATGCGTTTCAATGAGCGTTTCGCTTATTTCTTTGTCATCCTTCGTGTATGTTCCGTCAGCTTTCCTCAGCGAGCCGAGTGTGCGGGTGTTGTCGTCTGCTAGAATCTTACGTATGCGGGCTGCAGTGTCGTTCGACTCTATGCTTGTACAAAACTTTTGCCACGCGGTTTTGTCTTTTTCTCTGACGCGTTTGTTGTATTTGTATTGGGCTTCCTTGTAGTTGTCCCAATCTTGTTCTTGTCTGGTGTTTTTTGCTCTGTTGAAAAGATGTCTGAGGTTTTTCCTCATTCTTTCCAGATCTGGGCCCCACCAGCTGTTTTTTGGCAGTCGATTTGTGTTGATTTTCTTCAGAGGACAAGCTTGTTCATAACTTGTCTTAATGCACTCCGTTAGTTTGTTTACGTTTTGTTCGATGTTGTCGATATCGTCGATGTCGTTAGGTTTGTTTGTACCTATCTGATGCGTTAGCAAGGTTTTGTATTTTAGTCTGTTAGTTTTCCTTGGATTTCTCTTTGGTGCGTGTTGGGTTATCATCAGATCTAGCTCATAGCATATCCGCCTGTGGTCGGAGAGCGAAGGCTCGTCGCTGACATGCCAGTTCGTTACTTGGTCTGCAGCTCTGGTTGACGCTAAGGTTAGATCGATTATGGTTTGGTACCTACTCGACACGAAAGTCGGTTCAGTGCCCTTGTTAGTAATTGTTAGGTTGGTTGTTAGTAGAAAGTCCATGAGATTCTCACCTCTTTTGTTGTTGGCTGTGCATCCCCACAGGTTGTGATGTGCGTTGCTATCGACAGAGATAATTAGATCTATGTCGTTGTCCTCACAATGTGTTGTGAGGTCCACCAGTTCTTTTGTTGGTATTCGGTCTTCTATGGGCATGTAGAGTGAGACTAGGACCACTGGTCTTGGTGGTAGTCCCACGCCCTGTTGTATTCCATTTTTTATTTTTACTGCTGTCAGATCTCTGGAACAGTATTGTGTTAGTAGTGACGCTGTAATGCAGCGCGGAATGTAAATGCATGTTCTTGGTGCTTCGTCATTGCAATGTGAAAAGATCTTACCATTGCAGCTTCCGAAACCGCATATGGTTTTACCCCTGACCCACGGCTCCTGGATCAGTGCGATGGTCTCGGGTTCAACCTCCAGCTGCCTTCGTAGCGTGGCCGTGGCGAGATGTTTGTGCTGGAGGTTGGTCTGGATGATTTTTATTTTGTCGCCCTCTGCGCCGGTGGTTGTTCGGCGGGGGCTGTTGCGTCTGGAGCGTTGTGTGTCGCCTTCCTCTCCCGTGATTTCGTATTGATCCGGGAGTCCGCCAGCACTTCCTCGATATTGTCTAGGACAGCACTCACGGAAGGCTCAGGTGTCACTGGGAGCTGGCCGGTTGGTCCATCCACATCCATGTCCCGATCCGCATCAGGCTCCTCTCGAGTTTCAGGCGCTGAGTCATGCCCGGGCGGTACATCACTCAGTCCTTCACTCGTGAAGAACCTGATGTAGATGGAGCCCGTGGAATAGGCGACCTTCCTGCCGCGCGCCAGAATCGTTGGCAGCTCTACATTGGGGATTCCTAATATTAGGAACACCCCAGGAGGGCTGCTGGTTGTTCTACGGTAGCTGAACAGGGTCCACTGTGACACTCCGTACCATGGGTTTTGGTGAGATAGGACCTGGTGTAGCTGGCCTATCTCCCCGTCGTAGTCAGGGACATAAAGTCCCGACCTAACCCTGACTGGGATTTCGGTCTGTTTTATCACAGTGAGCCCTGTTCCGCTCCTGGGTGATGTTAGTTTTGGCACCACGTTTATGAGCCAGTTACAGGCTTGGTCATCGTGGCACCACATTTTTAGTACACCCTCGCTGAGGAAGGCCTTACCCTCAAACGCCGGGGCGTATCGGGTTTGGCCTGGTGCCAGAGGCTCGATACAGGCCGCGAAAATCGCCTTCTGTATCTGGGCCTGAATGGCATTCGCCTCATCTTGGGTGAGGTCAACTCTGGGGGTGGTGGTTACAGCGACGCTCAGATGCGATTGGGCTGCTGTGGCATAGGAGCCCTTCGCATCTCGGGTGTGTCTGTCGTCAGTCCGTGCGCGTTTGTGTTCCCCCCTGGGTGAAATCGTGTCGTCAAGTCTGTCTCTTTTCTTGTTCGTCTGACTCGATGACGTCCCGGGGTCCTGTCTGTCTTTTGTCTGTCCCCTGTTCCGCTTCCTAAAGCGCGGGCGTGCCCTCGCTTTAGGTGGGTTCAAGGTCTTTGTTGCGTCTGTTTTATCTGTTGGTTTGTTGGATGTTGTTTTTGTTGTTGTTGTAGTTGGGGGTCGAGCGGTGTTGGAACCGCCAGGGCCCGTTGCGCCCCGCGCCTGGATTGGGTTCCCGTCGGGGTCAGTGTGACCACCATCGTTCCCCCTGTCCTCGACTGCGGTTTGCCCAGCCCCGACAGTGGTGGTGCTCGACTTCCCCGAGGCATTAGGGTTGCGATCGGGGGCCGATACCTGCCCGCTCGCCTGTTCGCCTGCGGAACAGCCAGGGGTTGCGCCAGTGTCCGCAGAAGGCCGGCCGCCACTTAGTGGGGGTCGTCCCTCGCTTCCACCTTTGCTTCCTCCGGCCAAGTGGCTGGCGTCCGCGCTTGGGCAGTCGGGTTCCTTTCGCTTCCCGCCTCCGTTTTCCCTACCGTCCGTCGGTCTGTTTTTCAATTTGTCCGTCTGTTCGTCTGCCTGTGTGTCCGTTTGTTTTCGTGTCCGTCTGTCTGTCCTGTTCCCCTTGTTTTTCCGTCTTTGCTTGGGGGCCACAAGCGTCCATGTGCTTGCGCTGGCAGGCACAGGGATCGCTTCGGCAAGGGAGGACATGTCCATGTTAGTAGCCGAGGTCGTTGTTTTCATCATTGTCGAACCGATGGTTTGCGGGTCTTTGCCCCCTCCTGATACGGTGGGGCAGCCTGGGCCCTGGGCGCCGTCGGTAGACGTCGCCTGGGTGCCAGGGTGGGATTTGGGCACTGAGCCGCTACCCACCAGGAGACCGAAATTAGTTTTAAGATCCGCCATTTGTTTTTTAAAAGTTTGTGTGTTATCTGAGTAGTGTTTGTGTGTGTCTCTGTGTGTAAGTGAGTGTGGAGTGTGCGGGAGTTTAGGATTAATTGAGGGACTTTTATGATAGGACATTTGGTTTAGGAGTAGGCTGGGGGAACACGGGAAAGGGTTACTTGGACACTGCTCGGTGTTGGGAGTGGTACCGTAGCAGTCCTTCTTGTCCAGGGTCCTGGAGGACGCCGGCGATCCGCAACCCCGCCGACCCGCCCGGTTGCATGAAGGGTGCCTCGTATAGCCGAACCAGCGAATGTCTAGGAGCCGCCTGGTATAGGCTACAACCCAGATCATTCGCTAGTTCAGCCACGCCGGGTATACGTAACTTGTGCAAGGTAAGTTTGGATTTTAACTTTATTTAAGAACTGAATTAAATACAGAATTTTTTTTTTAAATCAGTTCAATCTTGGAATTTCGGCAGGTAGAGTACTGCTTTGGCTTGGCGATCAAATCAATTTATGGTTTTTGGTTCTATTTGTTCTTCAATCACGCCGGTAATGGAGCGATGGAGTATTTTTATCACACTTATAATATTATAAAGGCGAAAGTTTGTATCTGTGTGTGTGTGTGTGTGTGTGTGTGTGTGTGTGTGTGTGTGTGTATGTTTGTTACTCCTTCACGCAAAAACTACTGGATGGATTTGGCTGAAATTCGGAATGGAGATAGATAATATCCTGGATTAGCACATAGGCTACTTTTTATCCCGGAAAACCAAAGAGTTCCCACGGGATTTCGAAAAACCACCACGCGGACGAAGTCGCGGGCGTCAGCTAGTATGGATATAGAAGACCTTTAAAGTAATATAGGCTACGTTTTATCCCGGAAAATCAAAGAGTTCCGACAGGATTCTAAAGATCTCACTCCACGCGTAGTAATAAAAAAAAAAGATAATGGATTGATGATGTATAATATCGTAGCTTATTCAAGTTACTGTTACTGACTCATATGGAAATCGTACATAAGTTAAGTCTAATCCAAATTCGATTTAAGCACAAAAAATGGAAACTTCTTTACCACCTGTCCAGTTTCCTTCATTTACACAACCATAAATCTTAAGTATAATCTCGTGTAATAGAAAATCGCCTCTATTTCCCATTTCATATAGATGAAAATCTCTTGAGGTGTCTATGGTGTTTATGTTATTTTAAACATAGATTATGTTGTGCTGCTATGTTTGATCATTGAGAAAGCGAAGAGAAAGGGGCCCAAATTCCAAGGCGGTGAAAGAAATTTTTTTCCAACTTAATGGGCACAGGTGTTTTCGTTTTGATTGAGTAAATAGTATAAAGTCGTCGGTTTCTAATACTTAACTGTTTTATCTTATGTGTAAATAAGCACTTACTTTAACTATTAATCATGTCTAACATACCTACATCCAAGAAGTAAATATAGACGTATGGAATTTTCATTCTGAATTTTCATTTCACGATAGCAATTTTCATCATCGTTTTTTTGAATATTCCTTTGTTTTTTTTTCTTCGAATGACCGAGTCGTCATTTTTTAATAGCTGTTTTATCAGTGTCAATAAGTATATAGGTACTTACTTTAGATATTTATTATGTGTTATGTACATCTAAAATGTAGATATAGACGTATTTATGGAATAAATGAATGAATGAAACTCAATAAAATGTAATGAGTAAATGTAATACATTTAACGACGTCAATTTTTATTGTTGTTTTTTTGGAAATCCTATTGATTTTTCTCATCGAAAATACGATATTCAGACTAACCTACGAAATAATTATTATATACGCAAGTCGCAAATGCAGAAGTTAATTTTCAGCTTCATCTTTCATCTACAATTATTATCTGATTTATCTACTAATTTCTAGGTGTATTATAGTGTTCATATTAACAGGTATTTAAATACAGTAGGTACCTACTAACTATATGATACCTGTACTTTCATTCATGTAGATTTAAATATTCTTAAATCCAATGGGAACTCTGTGATTTTCCGGCCTAAAAAGAAAATAGTCTGTGTCCTTCTCTGGAATGCAAGCTGTCTTTGTTCACATCTGTATCAAATGTGAAAAGAAAATAGACACAGACAGATAGATATACTATAATATTAATGATAATATTATAGTATAGATATGGATTGTGTTGTCAAATTACAGATAAGTAGGTACCTAAAACTTTAATGAAACCTTCAAAAAAGACCGAGCAAACTATATCAAGGTAGATACCTACTCTTACATTCAAAAAAAGCGAGTCCCAAACAAGTGAAACCCGATTGCATAACACTTGTGAATGTAGGCAGGCATTTCGTCAATGATTTCGCAACCAAGCGGATGTCCGAGTGAAAGTTGTCGAAAGCGGTGAAAGTGTGAGACGCACGGCCTTGCGGATGCAGAGGCAGTTCGATTCTATAATGATTTGCTCGTCGGACGAGGCGGTGCCACGTTGTATTGAATGTAATATATCTTTTTTCTTTGGCCAAGAAAGATATTCTACGCTCTTCTGCCCGGCTAGCATGGGCAGTAGATAAAAATTATATCCCCGATTATATCCACTGATTTCTATGACATCAGTGGATATAATCGGGAGATATAATTTTTATCTACTGCCCATGCTAGCCGGGCAGGTTGCAAGAAGGATACAAAAGACGAGAAGTTTGAATCAATGATTTGCTCATTCTGCAGGGTGTTTGGTAATTAGTATATAATGACGACACGTACCCATGCTACTTTGATCTGATAAATACAATGCTGAAGTATAGTGACGAAATAAAATTATAAAAAATTCCATACAATATTTTTTTTAATGTCAAAGTTTTCATGACCCTAACCTGCCCTAACTCACTGAGACTCGTTGGCCATCTTCAAATAGGCGGGGTAAAAAAATATGTCAAAGTTTTCATACATTGACATATTTTTTTTTAAATTTTTATGGAAATTTCATAATTTTATTTCGTCATTATACTTCAGCATTATATTTATCAGACCAAAGTAGCATGGGTACGTGTCGTCATTATATACTTTACCAAACATCCCATATAATGATTTATGATTTTTTCTTTGGGTAAAGAAAATATCGTACGCACTTCTACCTGGCTTCTAGCTGCGAGAAAAGCTTGTTCAATGTGACCTTTCTATTCTTAACATTAACAAAAATTGAAGCCTTAAGAGGGCTCTCTGCGTCACTCGTTTCATACAATAGTAGTTCCAATTTCATTTGAATACTAAGCAACCAAAGTCCATGTAATTTTGCAGACATATTCTAGAAACTAATATCTATGTCTGTGGTTTTCCAGATTTCTGTTAAAATATTCGGTTTCAAAGTTACGCGGTCTTAAAAATTTTCATACAAATCTTTGAGCCCCTGTAATTTTAAAACTACATATTTTTAGAAAAATCTAAAACACCACAGACACAGATATTAGTTTCTAGAATATGTCTGCAAAATTTCATGGACTTTGGTTGCTTAATATTCAAATGAAATTGGAACTACGATTGTATGAAACGAGGGACGGAGAGAGCCCTGTTAAGTACTGCATATTTTCTATACATGAGTTAAGTCTCAATATAACATAGAAGTTTATGTAAAACGAATCCTACGATATATGATAAGAAAGCAAACCATAGCATAGAATAGAAAGTTTTTTATTCAAATAAACTTTTATAAGTAGGTATATTTGGATCATGGATCATCTACCACTGGTTTTCATAACTTTTTTATCATCAGGTAGCCGCATTGCTTTGTTTTCTTTTTTCTTCTATTCTTCTTTCTTTCTGTTCCTTTTCGCGATTAAGCATTAGGTTTCTGGAATATCCTGTCTAAGTATATTATATCCTAGAAAAAATATCACTAGGCGCGTATATATTTACAGTAGCGGTAAAAATGTAATTTTGTACTAATTACTGTCAGAATAATGTAGTTTTTACCGTCCTAAACAAAAATGCTTAAAAATAACAGCAACAGTCAGCGCTACACAGTTACACAGTATAAGGTAAATTCAGTATAGTGAGTAAAGAAGGGATTTTATTCACGTTTACACTAATAGTTAAAGTGTGTGCCTACGACCCATGCAACTGGAACAAAATATCGATAATTCAAAATCATCTTTTAAATCGTGGTGCATATTATATCTCCCCGTTATATACATTATAATATGTATTTCGGACACCATAAGTACATATTATAACACTAAAAGCGACGATGCGTAAGTTATGTAATACCTACTGATTTTAAACAGCCGTGAACATTTTTCAGATGTAAAAACGTAAAAGACACAGCATCGCTGTAACATTGCATCACCTTCGAGTGAAAGTCGGTCCTTGCACCCGGACCAAGACCAAAATCTCTCGTATTCAAACGATACGAGAAGCTGTATTGACCGCCTAAATGTTGTATAACATTCTTCTTTGTATCACTACATCAATTCATAACCTATATTAAAAATGCAAAAGTGTGTTGATTTTTTGGTTTGTCCTTCAATCACGGAGCAACGGACCAACGTGATTTTTTGCATGAGTATAGTTAAAGACCTGAAGAATGGTGATGGCGACGATACTTGTGTTATATTGATCTGTATATCAATCACTCCATCATAACCTGTTAACCAATTCTGTTTGCTAGCCTTTCATAGCCCATCTGTTTTCCCGTTTTTGATATTTAAAAATTGGGTACAGACACATGAAAAGGTACAGGGATAACTTGCGTTCCGGGAAAGGACATTTTGTCTTAAACAAAGTGATTCTATAAGGCTCCCGTTTTTCTTTTTGAGGTCTGGAACCCTAGAAATCAAAGACATCCCATGGGATTTTTAAAATCTAAACCTCCCGAATAGAAAGCCAACGTCTTTAACCACTTTAATTGCTTGTATAGTATAGAATATTATTGTAAATTGAACAATTGAAAAGAGCAACCGCCGAGTTTCTTGCTGGTTCTTCTCGGTAGGAACGGCATTCCGAACCAGTGGTAAATTATTTGACGATTCAAAAGCACTTGTAAAAGTGATTTCTTGATTTCTTGATCAAGCCACCTTTCAAACAAAAAAAACTAAATTAAAATTGGTTCATTAGTTTAGGCGCTACGTTGCCACAGACAGATACACAGATACACACGTCAAACTTATAACACCCCTCTTTTTGGGTCTGGGGTTAAAAATAAGAAAGTCGCATGTGGCATATGGTTAATATTAGCACTAAGTAGTCGATATCGTGTAAGCATTCAAGTAAGTACCACTTCCGCGAGAGTTGCTTCGAGCTGAGTCCGGGTTCAAACACCTACTCTCACCGGCCTGAGATATTGTACCGACATCGGATGTGATGTCATTGCACTTGATATTATTACGTTTTTAGGCTCCGTAGGTACCTCAAAAGGAAAACCGACCCTCGTATGATCACTTTGTTGTCTGCATGTCAATAGCAAAACCTTTTTTAACCCCCGACCCAAAAAGAGGGGTGTACCTGTGTATCTGTCTGTGGCATCGTAGCTCCTAAACTAATGAACCGATTTTAATTTAGTTTTTTCGTTTGAATGGTGGCTTGATCGAAAGTGTTCTTAGCTATAATCCAAGAAAATCGGTTCAGTCGTTTGAAAGTTATCAGCTCTTTTCTAGTTACTGTAACCTTCACTTGTCGGGGGTGTTATAAATTTTTTATTTACACTTGTTAAGGTATCTGTATCTCCTGAGAAAAAAGAAACCTTTATAGGATCACTAATTCGTTGTCTGTCTGTCTGTCAAGACAATCAAAACCCATAGGGTAGTTCCTATTGACCTACGAGTAGAATCATGAAATTTGGCAGATAGCAATGTTTTACTTTTACTACAAGTGAAGGAAAAAATCCGAAAACTCTGATTTTGTGGTTGCATCACAAAAACAATTAAAAAGTGTCATTTACTTATCAACTTATTATACGATAGTACGGAACTTATCTTAACGTAGAAGAAATTATTCAAGGAAATATTTATTATTTATGGTTTTTTATCACTCTCCAGGTCTTTACCTACTCATATTTCCATGCAAAAAAACCACGTCGATTTGTTGCTCTGTTCGCATCCGACGTGATTGGAGGACAAATCAACAAACCAACAAACAAACACACTTTCTTATTTAAAATATGGATAGTGATATATAACAAGTATAAATTAAAAATTTATAACACCCCCGACAAGTGAAGGTTACAGTAATTAGAAAATAGCTGATAATTTTCAAACGGCTAAACCGATTTTTCTTGGATTATAGCTAAGAACACTCTCGATCAAGCCACCTTTTAAACAAAAAAAAACTACATTAAAATCGGTACATTACTTTAGGAGCTACGATGCCACAGACAGATACACAGATACACAGATACACACGTCAAACTTATAACACCCCTCTTTTTGGGTCGGGGGTTAAAAAGAAACTAGATAACTGACATAATATCAAACTACTGAGTGTAGAAACTTAAGATTTTTGCAATTTTCTCTAAGGCGTAGACTTCCATTTAGAAAGAATTTACCTACAGAACTTCTGCACGAATAAAGTCAGGGGGATCAGCAAGTTAAGTACAATATAAACATACGTACATTGTACGTATATACGTAGCTTCAAGTTACTCAATATTTATTAAACTCTTACATTGTAACGTAAGTACATAATATCGTACGTGATGTATGAAAAAACTTACAACGAAGTTAAACTTAACATTCAAGCAAACATTAGTAATGAACTTCAAAACGGAAGTCAAGAACGCACTTTCACGGCAAAACACAAATACCTTTCTATAAAAACACACACCCGTATTTCCATAGCCATACGACTCAAAATACAAGCTTTAACTTAACCCGTAAGTATGAGAAAATAAGGTTGAAAATGCTATGGCTTTTTGTCCCGATTTTCCTATGTTGGTTATGTATTTATGTATTTAGGGTGTACATTGGAATGTAAAGCCTACTGACATGGTTCGTTCGTATTGTATGAGAATATGATATCGTGCGAGAATTTTCTTTATGCATTTAGTCATAATAACGTTGTTTTTTTAACCCCCCGACCCAAAAAGGGGAGTGTTATAAGTTTGACGTGCGTATCTGTGTCATCGTAGCTCTTAAAGGAATGAACCGATTTTAATTTAGTTTTTTTTTGTTTGAAAGGTGGCTAGATTGAGAGTGTTCTTAGCTATAATCGAAGAAAATCGGTTCAGCCATTTGAAAGTTATCAGCTCTTTTCTAGTTTTCTTGACAGGTAGTCTCTTTCACATCGTTTCGTCGGCAAAAAAGGAAATTTTTATTTTTCGTAGGCATATTAGATTAGATAATATGAAATTTATCATCATTGCACTTTACTATGAATTTGTGATGAGAAGGAATAAATGATGAGATATAAATACTTAACTCAAAACGCGACAATTTCAAAATTGTATTAATAATAATCAAAAACATATTTAAAAATTCAGTAAATAAACCTCAAACAATTAATTTTTTATTATTTAAAATATTAAACCTGTTATACAACTGCCTGCATAAAGTCTGGTACATTAGACATCAACGCGCGTTCATTTATTTTTAGACAATAAAACTTGAATAAGTTAAAATGCATTTATTTCATTCATGAAAAAGAAGAAAAAAACGATTCTTTTCATAAATAAAAACCTCAAACTCGCTGAAAAAAAAAATTGCCACTTAAATCTACCATGTTTGCGGAAATCTTAAGAAAGTACTAGATTTTATTGTGATATACCTAACTAGTTACAAAATGATTTTCGAATTTTTCTTTTACATGTTGTGTTATAAGACATTGCTTCTTGCCTTTCATGATTCTAGGTCAACAGAAAGTATCTACCTGGGTATCGATTCCCTTAGGAATGTCAAAATTTGCAGCATAAACGGCCTTATCTTTTGATTGCGTTGACTTAGGAGTTTGATTTTTTCACAGCTTCAAGGGTTTTTTATAAGTTTTTAACATTATAGTGCTTAGTTTCACGAGAAACTAAAACTGTTGCTGGATAAAGAAGGCTGAGAACTGGGTGTGGTGGCACTCGTTAGAAAAGACCTATGTTTGACAAATATCTGTGTAGATACCCCTTTGTCCGGTAGGAGGCTACGGCCGTGGGTAGATACCACCCTACTGGCAAAGCCATGCCGCCAAGAGATTTAGCGTTCCAGTACGATGCCGGTGTAAACCGATAAAGGGTATAGTTATAATACAAATCTGCACCACATCGCTTCCAAGTAGCCTACTACCATCTTAGACTGCATCATCACTTACCACTAAATGAGATCGCAGTCAAGCACTAACTTATAATCGAACTAGCTTAATATGCTCGCGAATTTGCGTGGACTATGCAAGTTTCAACCCCTTATTTTACCACCTTAGGGGTTGAATTTTCGAAAATCCGTTCTTAGCGGATGTCTAAAGATATAATAGCTGTCTGCTTGCGAAATTTCAGCTCGATCCGTCCAAGTGGTTTGAGCTGTGCCTTGATGGATCAGTTAGTCAGTCAGTCATCTTTTTATTTTGTATAACTTAAATAAAAAAGGTACCTACGTTAACAAAATCATGTACCACCTAGTTAATAGAGTTAGGTAACAAATACCAAGTCGCGAATAAAAACTAGTATTCAATAATAAACACCGACAAGTCGAATTTTCGGTCAGTTACATAGTACTCTATACAGGTGCTCACTTTCACAGCTTTCATTTTTACCAAGACATTTTACTTTACACAAACATGCAATTTCAACCTTATTAATTTGGACTTAGGGTTAATTTTCAAATGAGTAAAATGTATGTCAGTATTTGAGCATTTCATTTCTATTATGTAAGAGAAGTAAGAGTACTTTTGTAATAATTATATTATAAGTACAGGTCTTTAAACACTTAGTGTAAGAAAGTTTTTTTTTTTGGAAAAATATTGATAGGCAATTGATCGATTATGTGAAAAGGCATCTTCGAGGCAAACATGGTTGCACTGGTAATATTGTAACAGGTGTACAGAGTTAAACTGGAATCAGATACATATGATAAGTATTATGATTTTTAAGTACTTTTATGGAGCCTGGGAATTTAAAGAATTCTCACGGAATTTAAAAAAAAAACGTAAATTCACTCGGACCAAGTGGTGAGGATCAACAAGTAATCCTTATCCAAACTCGATACTAATCCATATCAAAGTAAAAATAAAATAACAGTAACAACAGAAAACTAAAATGATGGAAAAAATAAACTAATATTATTGTAAATGCAAAACAGGAACATTTTCTCCAGGAAAATCAAAGAGTTCGCGAGAAAGATTTTTAAAACCTAAATACAACCTAAATATGCAATTATCCAAGATTCAATCCTCTTCTTCTAAAATATAAGATTTAAAAAAATTGTACAACCACCAAAGCTACGCAGCAAGAAAATTTTAAGTAAATAAAAATTAAAAGGATACAAATTATACAATCCATAATAAAAACACCAATATAAAAGCTTACAAGTGTAAATTAAAAATTTATAACACCCCCGACAATCCAAAGTATTTGAGTTTTCCAAAACATCATTTTGAAATAAATAATTATGTATTTAGGCAACGTCCATCTTGACAGCTTGACATTTGTCTATTGACATAATATTATGAACCTAACGGTTATCCAACCTCCTTTTCTACAAGAAAACTAGAAAAGAGCTGATAACTCTTAAACGGCTGAACCAATTTTTTTAGATTATAGCTAAGAACACTCTCGATCAAGCCACCTTTCAAACAAAAAAAACTAAATTAAAATCGGTTCATTCGTTTAGGCGCTACGATGCCACAGACAGATACACAGATACACAGATACACAGATACACAGATACACAGATACACAGATACACAGATACACACGTCAAACTTATAACACCCCTCTTTTTGGGTCGGGGGTTAATAAAAGTAGTAAAAAAACTACGTTTTCTTTACTTTTTTACAACTCAATCGGTTTCATCTTTTCATTCAAGTCTTGCAATTATTTTTTTCGTTTTGTTAAAAACGAGACTACTAACGCCATCTAGTGATGCAGTACCAATAAAGTAAAACTCATCCCGCTCAACGCCATCTGTTGACGGCATATAAAAACATCACGACAAATGGTACAAAACAACAACAGCTAACAAAATGAAATCGACGCTCGTCGCTAGAGTGTGCTGTTTTTTTTTTCTTTTTCTCGAAAGTGTGAAAAGAATAATTACTTAGATCAGAGAACTAAATCAAATCGACCAGTCATCTTCAATTTTCTTTCACTGGAAACAATGATTTTTATTATTTTTTTTAAAAGTTACGTACCGTCGTTACATTTAGTTACTACAAAAGAAAGAATGTTGTAGTAAGTATTGAGTTTTGAACATGCTTTTTATCTTTGAGTAACACGTAAAAAAAGTGGTCACGTACGAGTCGGAATTGCACACGAAGGGTTCCGTCATCCTTACCATCGTACAAGAAATATTTCTTTTTTCATGGCGGCCATTTTGAAATTTTTACTATTTATTGTTATATTAGCAACAATAGAAATAGATACTTACACATTCTGTAAAATTTCAAATCTCTACCTATTAAGGTGCCCACGCACTCGAACTGCACTGCAGCGGAACTGCGCGTCGCGGCTGGAGAGAATATCGTGCGGGGCGCTGACGCGACGCGCAGTTCCGCTGCAGTGCAGTTCAAGTGCGTGGGCACCTTTAAGATTCATGAGATGCAGTCCACTGATAGACGGACAGCGGAAGCTTAGTACCAAAATATAGGGTCCAATTGGCATCTTTCGGGTACGGAACCCTAAAAATATGATCGTTGTACTCAAATCTGTAGCTACTTCGATTGTTATGGAGACCAGTCGTGCATTAAACCCCACTTACCGAAAATAAGTAGGTATTTTTCTCTGTGGTCGAAATAATGCCATTTACTTTTACATGGCTGAAAAAACTAACTAGACGTTGCGCTCGACTTCGTCTGCGTGGATTTGGGTTGTTGTTAGGGATTTTCGCGTATATTTGGACGAGG
Source organism: Maniola jurtina (assembly GCF_905333055.1). Lineage (NCBI taxonomy): Eukaryota > Metazoa > Arthropoda > Insecta > Lepidoptera > Nymphalidae > Maniola > Maniola jurtina. The sequence continues at coordinate 3,002,659 of NC_060052.1, read as the reverse complement.
TATATTTACTGCTTCCCTGGTAGGAGATCTTGGAGTATCCAATCCAATCCAATCCATTAGCCTGTATGCGTCCACTGCTGGACATAGGCCTTTTTAAGAGCGTGCCACCAAACACTGTCTCCGCCTTCCTCATCCACCCGCTCCCCGCCACCTTCTCCTTGGCATTACCAGGATAATTACATAATCCCTACTAATATTATAAATGCGAAAGTGTGTCTGTCTGTCTGTCTGTCTGCTACGTTTTCACGGCCCAACCGCTGGACCGATTTTAATGAAATTTGGTACAGACTTGGAATACATCCCGGGGAAGGACATAGGCTACTTTGTATCCCGGAAAATCAAAGAGTTCCTACGGGATTTAAAAATCGAAATTCACGCGGGCGAAGCCGCGGGCATCCCCTAGTATTTTAATAAAACGCTGAGGACTTTTACACACGTTCTTTTTAATCCAATTCAAACAGAGAGAGAGAGATACATTATTGTGTGAGCGAGAATGATACATTATTGACAGATTCGATTACAATACTATAGAGATTCGATTTTTAAAAATTCTTTTAAAAATCTCAATTCAATTCCACGCGTACAATGTCGCGGGCATCATTTACTATTCTTATAAGCCTTTTAAAAGCCGATTCACACGCGCGGACGTACAAGTGACACTTGCTTGTGACGCGCGTGAATCCGTAGACATAACTGCACGCCTTATGTCTACGCGAACGTTCACGCCTCGCAAGCGGTATGCCATGTCTCATACAGTTCCATACATTACAACGCAATGCTACGCGCTACGTCTACGCTTACGCGACGCATACGCGTCCTGTGTGGCCGGCGACATAACGTAATAGCAAAAGCTAGCCGTCTAGGAACTAGTCTGCATCAATTTTAATTTCTTTTAATTGAATTTTACACACGCGATAGACCGATCGATAGCAGAGCTCCAGATAGCAGATTAGGTTAGTGTGAAATTGATTTTATATCACTGACCTAGCATTCAAGCATGCTGGACTTGCGATTGCCAACCTGTTTTTGAAGCATACATTATTATTAAGTTAGACTAATGTAAGTACATAGTTTATATTAGTAAAGTATTATAATATATTAGAGTACCTAAGTATTACCTATAGATAAGCTGTCAAGGGCACGGGTAATCCTTTATGTACGCAAACTCACTAACAAACTGCTGTGCAGTTTGGCGAGTTGTAAATTATAAGTATCTAGCTGATACCCGCGACTTCGTTCGCGTGGTTGTAGATTTTTTTTAATTCCCGTGGGAAATCTTTGATTTTCCGGGATAAAAAGTAGCCTATGTGCTAATCCAGAGTATAATCTATCACCATTCTAAATTTCAGCCTAATCCGTCCAGTAGTTTTTGCGTGAAGGAGTAACACACATACACACACACACACACATACAAACTTTCTCCTTTATAGTATTAGTGTGATTCATGTTAGTGCATTATAGGTATAATTGATAATAAATAAATATTAAAAAAGTAACTTGATTTTCGCCATTTTGGCACTAATAGCATCAGTGAGCATCATATTGTGAGCGCACTCGAAACTAAATTTTATTAATGAGACATCTAGATAGGTATGTATTAACTACGAAGACTATTTGACGATGTCAATTGTTTGCAATTGCAAAAGCTCGATACATCGCTTCGAATCGCCACAAAATATAACTGTCATTTTGTATGGCTCATCTTTTCCAGCGTACTTGTATTATGTCCATATCAGCGTTTGATATAATCATATCAAATCAATTTTTACACAAACGTAACTCATCTAAATTACGTTTCCGGATGAGGCATCACGTACCTAATGTAAACCTTTGCATATTACGTCGACTTTACGCATGTGAATCGCAATCGAAGTACGACTCGGCATGTAAAGGTTGAAGCGAAAGAGTCTATAGTGATAAGGCCGCCTTTGCACCCAAGCTAACTTGTTGTAAATAATTCAAAATACAATTCAGTCTGTAAAGATTGAAGCTAAAATAGCTCTAGGGATGAAGCCGCCTTTGCACCCATGCACTATTGTTGTTCTCCCAAAAAATACGATTCAGCCTGTAAAGCTTGAAGCTAAAGAGCCTTTAGTGTTAAGGCCGCCTTTGCACCCATGCACTATTGTTGTTCTTCCAAAAAATACGATTCAGCCTGTAAAGGTTGAAGCTAAAGAGCCTTTAGTGATAAGGCTGCCTTTGCACCCATGCACTATTATTGTTCTTCCAAAAATTACGATTCAGCCTGTAAAGGTTGAAGCTAAAGAGCCTTTAGTGATAAGGCCGCCTATGCACCCAAGCAAACTTGTTGTTCTTCCAAAAAATACGATTCAGCCTGTAAAGGTTGAAGCTAAAGAGCCTTTAGTGATAAGGCCGCCTTTGCAACCATGCACTATTGTTGTTCTTCCAAAAAATACGATTCAGCCTGTAAAGGTTGAAGCTAAAGATCCTTTAGTGATAAAGCCGCCTTTGCAACCATGCACTATTGTTGTTCTTCCAAATACGATTCAGCCTGTAAAGGTTGAAGCTAAAGAGTCTTTCGTGATAAGGCCGCCTTTGCACCCATGCACTATTGTTGGTCGTCCAAAAAATACGATTCAGCCTGTAAAGGTTGAAGCTAAAGAGCTTTAGTTATAAGGCTGCCTTTGCACTCTAGCGCAATAATTGTATTGCTTCTTGTTTCTTCGTCTATGTAGGTTTCTGTTTTTGTTGCACTAAAGCTTTACACTGCTAATGTTATTGCTACTCTGCTATTCAAAATGAGAAAGGTTCAGGTCTTAGACCTCCACGCTGACGCGGATTGGTAAGACTTCACACACCTTTGAGAACATTATGGAAAACTGTCTGGAGCCAGAGTATGCCGAGTTCTACTTTCTTCACAATATTTTTCTTCACCCTTAAAGGAAAGCACCCGAAAAGTTTGAGCTCCCGGAATCGAACCCCGGCCCCCTGAAAAGTCGAGCGCCGAAATCTCTATCACCGCATGGTCTATTTAGCAATGTTTAATTAAAGAATATTTGCTGTAATGAATTAATGGGCGCACCGAAATTCTATACTAATAAATAAAATTGGAGTGTCTGTCTGTAATTTCGAAATAACTACCTCATATTAAGCTCATATGGTTATTTGAACGATACCATAACTGAATCACACGTTTTTAAAATTTTTGTCTGTCTGTCCGTCTGTCTGTCTGTCTGTCTGTCTGTCTGTTTGAAAAGGCTAATCTTTGGAACGGCTGAACCGATTTTGACGGGACTTTCACAGGCAAGTAGAGGATTGACCAGGGCGTAAAATAGGCTACTTTTTTAACCGACTTTTAAAAAGGGAGTTGTGTTTTTCTATCTATGTACACCGAAATCTCCGAGATTTCTGAACCGATTTGCGTCATTTCTTTTTTAATCGATAGAGGAACTTTGCGACATTGTTTCATAAAAAATTTGGAGTTCAACTCCTCAATCCTGATGCTGCAGGGGATCTGACCAATCCACGCAGGCGAAGCTGCGGGCATCAGCTAGTTCTAAAAATAAAAAACATGATAATTCTATGATAAAAATGTGTGATTTCCACTTGCCAGGAGAAGTTGCCACGATAATAAGTGTTTGGCAATGCATGACTTGATTTCCAATACTATTCCGAAGAAAATATAAAAAAATAGGCTTTATACAGTGGCGTAAGATTTTTTACACCTTTATTTCCTGTTATATCCCAAAGCCACCATTATCCAAACTTCATAGTCGCTGATCGTTTCTGTGTTGGGGACAATACGCAGAGAAACTTTCAGCTTTTATAAAATGAAGATGGTCTGGCACGCGCTGGCTCTTAATCCATTAATCTCCAAGTCTTTAACTATCCCTTTGAATTGTCAAATGCTATTCCAGCCAGCAGTGGTTGCATTCGGAATGCCCTTCCTACCGGAAAGAGTCAGCCAAAGTCAAAGTCAAAATCAAATTGTGTACTATTGTATACTTTCTGACTTTCAAACAATGATGTAGTGGTGATAATTAGTAATTAACTTAAAACTTAAGCTACGAGGGTTCCAAACGCGCCCAAGTCTGAGAAGAGCCCAAAACCAATTTAGCCGGGTATTCTTTTTTATCACCACCTTACAAAGTACTCTCTGCTTATAATATAGAGTTTAATGACCATTAAGTATTTAACCTTCTCGATTACAACTTCTATGAGTTGCGCTAGACATGTTTTACCTTCCGTCGCGCCTCGCTTCCGTTTTGCCATGTTTGTGTTTTAGGCTCCTAAGTATTTAACGTCACGTCGGTAAAAAGTACTTACAAGTATCCACGGCCCCGCCTTCCCATTCTTTTAATAGCAAATGAACTACAATTTCGCTTATCAAAATTGTCACATCATATAATTTGGATCCAGAAAGCGAGTCGCTTCCATGTCGCGTCTTTCTAATAGACACGTCAACCGTAACTCAGTATTTTTACCGACTTCGAAGAAAAAGCTAAGGACATAAGTTAAGAGTGCCCTCCATGGGCGCTTTAAGTTGAACGTGAAATATATGCTTTTGCAATCAACATTATTGCAAGCGGAACATACTTCTCAAAAGCGAGATGCTTTATGTGTGAAAAACGCGAATCAACATTTTGTATTAAGTTATTTTTCGCAAATTACTTAATTAATATTTTTTAACTAGCTGATGCCCGCGACTTCGTTCGCGTGAATTTAGGTTTTTCTTGACAGACACGACGGACGGACGGATAGACAGACAGACAGACAGACAGACAACAAAGTGATCCTATAAGGGTTCCGTTTTTCCTTTTGAGGTACGGTTATCGTTAAAGCTAGTTATATGTATAGAATTACATAATTAAACGCGCATCGGGTGGTTATTCTAAGGCTGAAATCTATAAAGCGCACTTTGACTTTGCTCTGACTTAAGATTGAGTTAAAACGAGACAGATTTATGTGAGAGATATAGCTCTGTCTCGTTTTAACTCTGTCTTAAGTCTAAGCAAAGGCAGAGCGCGCTCTATAGATCTCACTCTAAGAGCCCGCATAACTTCAAAAAGTTTGAAAGTGCATTACCGAGAGCGAACTTCAGACACTCCGAATAGGAAACGGATGGGAGACGGTCTTATCTACTAGGCTATCACTGCTAAAATGCATATTTTTTTTTTAATAAAAATAGCAAGCAAACGAGCAGGCGGGTCACCTGATGTTAAGTGATTACCGCTTTTGCAGTACCAGAGGAACCTCCAATGCGTTGCCGGCCTTTCAGACATTTGTTGTTCCGCCCCATAACCCCATGTTGTAATCTAATGGAAATACATAGTTGCAGCTAAAATACCATAAATCCTACCTAATGAGAACAATTGCGATTGAAGTAGGTAATTCTATAAGCTCAACTTTCAGTCTTATCGCTAAATTGTCATGAAAAAAATATCTACATGCGGTTTATTACTGAAGTAATAATTGTTTACATAATTTAAGTAGATTATACAATAAGTCAACCGATAAAAAAAACCAATCTGTTCACAATAAAAAACTTTCCGAATAGAACTTACTTTCGATAAGTAAATAAAATATTCTAACAAATAGACTTACTTTATACTACACTCAGGAAAAAGGACTAAAATAAGCGCTGAAAATATCCTGAAATCAAAAAGCAACTCTATTAATCGTATTCTTTAAGTCTATTTTAGAATGACGACAATAATATCATGGTCAGCAAAGTTTAATGCCCGTTGAAAAGTAATCAGTGTTGAAGACTTTATCACACGATAATATTAAAAGAAGGTAAGAAAGCACTTTTGAGCCCTAGAACTCAATTTTCTTTCTTATAATAATCATCACACTAATATTATAAAGGAGAAAGTTTGTATGTGTGTGTGTGTGTGTATGTTTGTAACTCCTTTACGCAAAAACTACTGGACGGATTGGGCTGAAATTTAGAATGGCAATAGATTATACCCTGGATTAGCACATAGGCTACTTTTTATCCCGGAAAATCAAAGAGTTCCCACGGGAATTTTAAAAAACCTACATCCACGCGGACGAAGGCGCGGGTATCAGCTAGTTTATAATATTAATTTTACCATAAAAGTCATAAATCAGAGGCTGTACAGTAATTTTTAATTTACTTAATTGAAGCTCAGTTAGAAAACGAATCAAAATTACAAGCAAAATTTTTCGTTTCAGAAAGGTTTGAAAATTAAAAGTATATCTGTTGCATCTCTACCAATTGCCTCTACTGACTGCCTACGATAATAAACCGAAGCACTATTCGGAAAATGTAAAACAAGCTTTAAATCAAAGCCCTGAAAGCACAAATTCGATTTACTTATCATGAAACTTTTTGCAATCAGCGTTCTATGAAAATATAATGGACGCGGCATAGTCGGTACTAATCATTAAACTATGTGAGACATATAAAAGCAGAACGAAATACAATTCTTATCAAAGTAAAACAGCAATCGTTTGTATACGGACGCGTTCGCAAAAAATATGTCATATTTTTTTTTAATTTTCGCGATAAATGCTGTATCAGCATTGTCTTTGCCGAATCCTGAAAATGTGGAATTGAATGATGTCGAACCTTCGATCGAGTCGACGGCGCGAGCTATGGGCAAGGAGTGTCCGAACGGGATTTTCAGTGCAACATGTTTGAAAATTGAAGCTATATCTATGCTTGAAAAGCTTAGTTCGAAGGACGAATTGCGCCTTTTGCCTGGGATAAGTGTTGTGAAAGAGGTCAAAGAAAATGGAAGTAAAGCTGAGGAATTTGCAGCTGAATTGGCCAGGGCGATGCCGTCTAAACCTGATGAACGGTTGGATAAATATCTGTTGTATAGACTGGGGAGTTACTTGGATAATCACTCAGTGAAGCTGAGACTCTTGGATGATGGAGCGACCGAGGAAGCTAGGGCACTTATTGGGGAGGCTCGAGGCAAAGGGGGTGGCCTCGGCGGTGGCAAGAAGGGTGGCATGGGTGGTTTGATTGCAGCAGCTCTTATGATGAAGGGTACGTTGGTTTTTTTTTAAATGATCATAAACTTATGGTTAGCTTTAAATCTAACGACTTTTGATCGACCAATTTTTTTACTTAAAATGTCTTGGTATTTTTGTCAAGAAATAAAGAAATTTTTAGTACAAGTCGTACAAAATACCACACAATAATATTATAATTGAGCGTCAATTAATCTTACAATGCCGTGTTAAGCTATACAAAGTCTCCGATAACCATGTCGGAGGGTTGCCAGCAAAACATACATTAAAAAAAAAAAAACTTACTTTTCGATCTCAATTAGCCACAATTAAGTTTTCGATTTCAATTAGTCTGTGCGCGCTTCATGCTGAAACTACGGAACGGACGGATTTAATTATTACTACCCGCGACTTCGTTCGCGTGGATGTAGGTTTTTAAAAATCCCGTGGGAACTCTTTGATTTTCTGGGATAAAAAGTAGCCTATGTGCTAATCCAGGGTATTGTCTATCTTCATTCTAAATTTCAGCCCAATCCGTCCCGTAGTTTTTGCGTGAAGGTGTAACAAACATACACACACACACACACACACACACACATACAAACTTTCGCCTTTATAATATTAGTGTGATAATATAAGTTAGCTGAATGACGCCCGCAACTTGGTTCGCGTGGATTTAGTTTTTAAAAATTCCGTAGGAACTCGTGATTTTCTGGGACAAAAAGTAGCTTATGTATTAATCCAGAGTATAGTCTATCTACATTCCGAATTTCAGCCAAATCTGTTTAGTAGTTTTTCCGTGACAGTATCAAACATACATCCATCCATACGTACAAACTTTCGCGTTTACAGTATTAGTAGGATAACTTATTTTTATACTCAGGCTCAATTTACCTATAGGATAGTTTTTATCTCGAAAAGCAAAAGGAATCCTTGGGAATAGGGAATCATATTACCTATTTATCGATGTTACTTTAAACTGTGGTTCTCTTACGGATCTCCTCATTAACTCTGTTAAATATTGACCGATTCTTACAATTTTTTTTTTACAAAGGTTGTATTATCAGGTAAATGTGATGTAAATTCAGTGACGATTTGATGAATAGATTCGGATCTAGATGACAGAACTTCTCAACGAGTAACAGCAAATCGATATCGATCGATCGAATATAATATTATATTGTATTGTACTCGTAATATAGCATATTATGCATATTTATGTGTGGAATAAAACCAACCCAGGCGAAACCGGGGTGTGTCAATTAGTGGGTAAATAATAGTGAACAGCGGTGTCATCTAGTATTTAGTGATCACTGCCGCCCATGGACATTTTCAGCACAAAATGAGCCGCCAATGCGTTGCAGGCTTTTCAGGAATTTGCTGATCCATCCCTTGAATAACCCCATGTAGAAATCTAGTGGGAACTGTTCCCACTAGATTATTAAGTAATTATTCAATTACTGAATTATTATGTACTAACGTGGAAGACCGCCGAAGGGATTCGGTTCCACAATTTGCATGTTCGTGGCAAACATTGAAGTACGCCACTCACCCAGGTGGTGGAATAAAAAGGAGGGTGAAATAAGGTTTAACCACACCTCCCCCGTTGTTATGAGAATATTCCTGTCAGAGAACTATGCATAAGTACGTTAAACAACGACGAAGGCTGCTCACTTCTTGTACATCTATGACGAGACTATACAGGTTGTTTGGTAATTACGTGTCGTCATTATACACTAATTACCAAACATCCTGTATACAGGTATCCGAGACGTAGTCGCTAACTATGGGCCTCATAAGAAAGCTCAGAGCTATGCTTGAAGTTTCTCTACGTGATCAAATCAGAAATGAGGAGATCCGTAGGAGAACCAAAGTAACCGACATAGCTCACCGGGTTGCGAAGCTGGAGTGGTAATGAGCTAGTGCAAATAGTTCGAAAAACCGGCCAAGTGCGAGTCAGGCTCTCGCACCGAGGGTTCCGTTCTCGGGTATTTTTCCGACATTTTACAAGATAAATCACGGCCCAACAGTTTAACCGATTCTGACGTTTAGTACAGAGTTAGCTTATATCCCGGGGACGGACATAGGTTACTTTTTAAGTTTTAAAGAACCAAACAGTTTCCACGGGATCTTCAAAAATCCAAATCCACGCGGACGAAATCGCGGGCATCCTCTAGTAAATTATAATGATGATTATCTATGCAAAGGAAAGAGGCGTGATATTAATTCACCATGGTATATTCACTGTCAATGGAAAACAGTAAAGCACCATGCCATTAAGAAGTGTCATTTTTGCCATTATTATTTCTATGCTCTGTTTCTGCCCTATCTAATGATCTTGTTTGATGTTATGGATGTAAACTTAAAAGCTGTTTTCGTGATATCGAAATAGGGTCCAATTTGGAATAACTGAAAACGTTTCCAGCGTTTTAATAAGTGATGGTGAAGATAGTACGGTTTTATGAGATTCTAATAAAAGTTAAGACTATGTTCTCTTTTAGTTTGTGAGAAAAAAACACGAGAAGAAAACAGTGAGATCTGTTATCTATATATTTATGTTATCTGCCAAAGCCACCATGATCCGAAATTGATAGTTGCTTATCGTTCCTCCATGTGTTGGAGATAATACGCAGAGAAACTTTCAGCTTTTATAAAATAGCGAAGGTTTGGCCCTTGCAAGCTCTTACGCCAGAAGACTTGCCTCTATCTTTTCGGAGTGATGTGCGTTTTAAGCAATTAAAGATCACTCGCTTTAACGGTGAAGGAAAACATCGTGAGTAAACCTGCATGCCTGAGAGTTAGTTCTTCACAATGTTTTAAAGGTGAAGCCTATCAATTCGTAGTTGGCCAGCGTGGTAGACCATGGCCAAAACTCCTTCTCATTCTAGAAGTAGACTGGTGCTTAATAAGCCGGCGATGGGTTGATCTGATGATGGTGAATTTTCGTTCTTCTCTCTGGGCTGGTTTCCGCACTTAAACGTCTCCGTCTGTTGTGCGTGCGTTGCCTCTCTCCGCCGAAGTCTTCACTCCAGCCATCCAAGCTCGCTCCAGAAGCCGAGTAGACCGCCCAGGTTGCCGAGGGCTTCATGAAGTGAGGTTGGGGATCCCAGATGGCGTTCTCGTTGTTCTGCCACGCTCGTGCACTCCAGAAGCTCGTGCGTCGGTGTTTCATCGACCTGCATGCAGGCCCTGCACAGAGGACTGTCGGTAACACCTATAACGAAAACGTGTTTGTTTAGTGGGCTATGCCCTGTTATGAGTCCCACCACCTTCCTAAGTTTACCTTTGTTCAGGCAGAGTAGTTTGTTAGTTTGTCGATGATCATGAATATGATAGACTAGTATATAGATTTCTAAATAATTATATCAATGATGAGCATAATGTTATTACGCTAATCTGAAGCTTTCACTGCGACTGCAATCATTTCACATATCGAGAGTAATATGTTTAGATCATTCCATATAATGTGTTTATAATTCAGTTACATTAGAACTAGATATTTTTATTACTTTGTCATCATTAAGATTATTACTAGATGATTCCCGCGACTACGTATGTGTGATAGGTTTTTAAAATCTTGCGGGAACTCTTTGATTTTTCGGGATAAAAAGTAGCCTATGCCGGTCTACAGGATTAAGGGTACAAGCTATCTCTGTATCGAATAGATGATGCCAACGATTTTGTCCGCGTGGATTTAGGTTTTTAAGAATCCCCTAGGACTTCCATTCATTCCATCAGCCTATATGCGTCCACTGCTGGACATAGGCCTTTCCAAGAGCGCGCCACCAAACACAGCAAACACAGTCCTTCGCCTGCCTCATGCACCCACCCCCCGCCATCTTCTTCAGGTAATCAGTCCAGCGACTCGGACAGGACTTCACTAGGGTAGAAATTCTGAAAATCCTTTCTTAAGGAGGTATACCGAATATGTTTCCAAATAGCCTCGATAGCTCAACGGTTGAGGAGCGGACTGAATTCCGAAAGGTCGGCGGTTCAAACCCCACCCGTTGCACTATTGTCGTTCCCAAAGGGGAGTATTTAAAAAAAAGAATATTTGCCATACTACTCATGACTAATATTCTTTAAAAAAAAGTATTTTAAGTTCCTAGCTGTTTGAGCTGAACCTACATTTATATTAGTCAATCTAAAATTAAATAAAATTACATTAAATGGATTGAAAATTTATGAATCAAAAAATGAACACTTTTTACACTTTTACATGCGAAATAAATTATTTATGGTTTTTTATGACTAATTCGTGCGTCAATTATTTTCAGGAACCCTGATGTCCATGGGTCTTGGAGCCCTCGCGTTGCTAGCAGGGAAGGCGTTGATGACAGCTCTCATGTCTCTTCTCCTCTCTGCGATCATCGGCCTGAAGTCTCTGACCAGTGGTGGCAAATCCACAACCTACGAGATCGTTTCCAAGCCTGTCTACAGTCACTCCCACTCACACTCAACAGCACATGAAGATGTTGGGGGGTATGGACATTCGGGATATGGAAGGAATTTGAAGATCAGGAGACGTTAGATATAATAAGTTGAACAGGTCATAGCGCATTATTGGCATATTGGTGATAATTCGGTTTCACACATTCCCTAAACTAAATTGGCAGGTGGAAAAGTAGGTAATGCTGTTCTTTTTCACATGAAACATTGTGAAAAGAATACCTACCGCTATTCTTAAATTTGCCAATTTAGTTTAAAGTTTGTGTACAAACTAATTAGTTGATTTTTACGACAGAAGGTTGTTTGGGTGAGATGTTTATATTATATTTTCAAAGAAAATCTATATTGAGGCCGTTTAGTAATCTTCTTTTTCAATTCTTTATCCATTCTTCTCAACTTTGCTTCCTATTGCGTCTTTATTTTAGCAACTTAATTGCTTGAATTACAGAAATCGTGTTTAAGATAGTTTCTGCTCAGTTTGAGTGATATTTTTATATATTTTCGAAGAATATCTATCTGTTTTTCTTCATTATTTTTTGGCTTTGCCTGTTCGATATCAAAAGCCTTCGCTGCTTTGCTTCCTAAGATATTTTATATTTCTATCATTTTGTTTCGTATTGTATATCTGCATTTATTCCTTTGTCTAAAAGACTGCGTCCCAGCATCCCAATTAATGTTTAATTTAAGGACCCTGATTTTTATGTTGTCATTCAATTAAATGGCATTTTGAGCTTCCATCTTCATTTCCTATCTACTGTATTTTCTCGAGTAGTGTCTCAATGCTTATGATCTTCGCTCCAAATATTTCTTGTTACTGACTTTGTTGTTTTATCAACAGTAACTTTTTCTTAAGTAGCTTCTTCTGCTATTTTGGGGCTATGCACGCCCTGTATAACTTTGACCGTCTCCGATCCATTGTGATCATTCCACTTCATATTTCCTCGTCAAAACCTTTGGCTGCCAGATACAGCGGCAGTTAAAAGGGGTCTCTCCGTCACTCGTTTCATACAATCGTAGTTCCAATTTCATTTGAATATTAAGCAACCAAAGTCCATGAAATTTTGCAGACATATTTTAGAAACTAATATCTATGTTTGTGGTTTTCCAGATTTGTGGTTAAAGAATTTTCTGTTAAAATATTCAATTTCAAAGTTACGCGGTCTTAAAAATTTACATACAAATCTTTGAGCCGCTGTATTTTTAAAACTACATATTTTTAGAAAAATCTAAAACACCACAGACACAGATATGTATTTGTTTCTAGAATATGTTTGCAAAATTTCATGGACTTTGGTTGCTTAATATTCAAATGAAATTGGAACTACGATTGTATGAAGCGAGTGACGGAGAGAGCCCTGTTAAAGTGAGTCTTCAATGAGTGATTTCTTAAATTACTATTCCTATTTTTCTATTAGTATCTAATATCTATTAATGTATTATTTACATTTATTATATCATCCATACAATGTTTCTGCTAGCGCTCAATAAAATGACTTATGGATGAATGGATACTATGAAAAATACTATAATGCATTTCATGAATATGTACAAAAGATTAATAATAATTAATCATTAATCTATAAAGTTGTGAATTTAATTTATAAAGTTGTGAATGGGTGAACGAATGATTAATTTATTTTATTTATTGACAATACAAGGTAATTTAAACACAGTTTTTTTGTTTTGCTTTAGTTATTTAACTAGTTAATTTTTTATGATTTGCGTATTATTTCATTTTTGGATTTGTTTGACTCTTTTGTTAGATTTTAATCTTTTTTCATTTTATAATGCATTTTATTTTTGTGTACTTATGATAATAAAAAATATGTAGAAACAGTATTAAATATGTGATAAATATAAACATATTAAATTATAATATTATATTATTTTTGTAATACTTTTATAAGACTGGTTTTATTATATTTAGTTATAATATATACCTATATTTGTATTTTTATATTTAATTAGGGTTATCTAATTATGTTTACTGTATGTAGCTACATTACTATTTATTCCATATATTTGTAAATTTATTTATTTAATCTATCGACATATATTTACAACAATATTTATAATAAGTATATACTTTTAACTATAAAATTTTATACAAGTACATATTAATAGTATATTTAATATTTTAGCTAAGCCAAAGTTCATTGATAAATATACCTATGTATTTATATAACATGTAATTATTTTGCATTTTTATGTACTGTATATTTTAATAAATTACCTTTTTATATTAGGTTAAAATGTCGCAAATTTTACCCTCTCCTTTTAATTTTTTTTTCGATATGCTATGATTTTGTTTGTTATTAATTTTTTGTTTTATTTTGCTGGCTTAATTTTATTTTTTTGTGAAAATTTTTGCACTGTACTAATAAATGAATATAATTTAAAAAGTGTATCTGTCATTTACCTCTCTTTCTTAAACTGCATAAATTTTTATACCATAACTAGGTTATACCTGCCGCTTCGTCCGTGTGGACTACACATATTTCAAATCCCTATTTTACGCTTTAAAGGGTTGAATTTTTAACACCCGACCCAAAAAGAGGGGTGTTATAAGTTTGACGTGTGTATCTGTGTATCTGTCTGTGGCATCGTAGCTCCTAAACTAATGAACCGATTTTAATTTAGTTTTCTTTGTTTGAAAGATGGCTTGATCGAGAGTGTTCTTAGATATAATTCAAGAAAATCGGTTCAGCCGTTTGAAAGTTATCAGCTCTTTTCTTATAAATTTTTAATTTACACTTGTCGAAAATAAGTCTGAGAAAAATCAAAATAGTAAGGTACGCTCTATTGACCTTAGCCTAATAAATCTAGCCAACAAGTCGACCTAAAAATAATTTAATTGATTAATTAATTAACTTAAAAAGGTGAAAAAATATGCCTACTCTCTCTAATAAAGCTGTATAGTACCTAAGCATATTTTTCCCCTACTCCTCCTGAGTCGGAGATTCGATCTCGAAGAATTATGCTACTTACTTCAAATTTTTCAGTGTTACAACACAAATGTAATAATAAAATATCACTTTCTTTAACGTTGACACCTGCATGCCTAAGAGTTCTCCATAATTTTCTCAAAGGTGTATGAAGTCTGCCAATCCGACTTGGCCAGTGCAGCGTGGCGGACTGTGCTCTGAATCTGAAACCTTCGCATTCTGAGAGAAATTTGGAATGGAGATAGATAATATCCTGGATTAGCACATAGGCTACTTTTTATCCCGGAAAATCAAAGAGTTCCCACGGGATTGCGAAAAACCTAAATCCACGCGGGCGAAGTCGCGGGCATCGGATAGTAAGCTAAATAAAAAAGCTTTTCTTCATTATAACATGCTCTCTTTACACAAATAAACCATAATATTTGCTATAGACGGCATCACGACCCGATTTCTTTTCTTTTTTTCCTTTCCCTCTAATGCACCGAGAAAGTACGGTTCTTTTTTCATTTTTTAAGATCGGCCTGTTTACTATTTATCAGCTAAATCCATCAATATTACTTTTACTGGCTTTTCACATAATCTCTAGCGGAGTAGTGATCACGGATTATACGGAAGGAAAGGCATTCCGAACCAGGCAGTGGTAGATGCATTTTTTTATTCATTATAGGCAAGCGCTTGACCATAATCACACCTGATGGAAAGTGATGATGTGGCCTAACACGGGACGCGTTTACCTAGAAGATGCCTACCTACTGTGTTTCCTACTAATTACAATCTTCTTGAAACAAGAATCTTTGAAACAATAGTGTTTGTTTCAAAGATACCCAGATTGTAATTGCTAGGAAATACAGTTCGTGGACGGGCCAAACCTTAGCCATGCGAGCATTTGACGATTTAATAGTACCTACCTACTTGTAAAAGTTTAATGGAATAAAAAATATTTTGATTTTGGATGCTCACTTAGGGCCAGCGCAAACACACGAAAATATGGAGTGGAGATAAGTATTTTTAACCCCCGACCCAAAAAGAGGGGTGTTATAAGTTTGACGTGTGTATCTGTGTATATCTTGTGTATGTCTGTGGAATCGTAGCTCCTAAACTAATGAACCGATTCACCGACCGAAAAAATTCTAAGTCTCTGGTTTGAAAGGTGGCTTGATCGAGAGTGTTCTTAGCTATAATCCAAGAAAATCGGTTCAGCCCTTTGAAAGTTACCAGCTCTTTTCTAGTTACTGTAACCTTCACTTGTCGGCGGTGTTATAAAATTTTAATTTACACTTGTTAAGGTGTCTACTTACCCCAATTCAACTTCATGTACTATTAAGTATGTATTTAGGTACTTAGGTACCTCTAATTTTTCGGAGTTACCTATGTTCTAGGTAGTGCCCTTGTATTAACGATGAAGGAAAAATCGTGAGGAAACCTGCATGCAAGGGTTTTCCATAATGTTCTCAGCGTAGACTACGGCCACACCTGAAAGAGGACTCGTATTCAGTAGTGAGCCAGCGCGGCGGCGATGGATCGATGGTGATGATCATCTCGAAGTAATGGCAACTCGTTTATAAAATCATTTTCCAGACGAGTTTAATCCATTCAGGATCGGACAGATATATTTATGCTAAAAATCTACTAAAAATAGTGTTTTTGTTCTTTTCATAGTGTTTGTTCACTGCAGTATTAGTATTGTTTTTAGACAGGCTAAACAACTTATTTATCATCATTATTGCATAAGTAGAAGTTTAAGCTAGAATAATATTACTTATTAGCCCATAGGCTAGACAGTAGTAGCAATAAAGCTGCCATTAAATAATCGAGCTTTATGGTAAGGAAAAAAAACCAATATTACTAGATTTTCAAAGAAAATAATGATGTAATCCCAAAATCGCTTTCTATAACATCAAAAATGACCGAAATGCTCAGAAAATTATTTCCTCTGCTAATACTGAAAGGCTTTACTATGGCTTCAAAGCATAATAGTATCTTTGTGCTCCAATCCAATCCAATGATAAAAATTATTCACGGAAATTTTCGACTTTTCCATTAAGTGTTCCACACACTGACCTTAAGTAGGTACGCTGGACTTCCGATTGAAAACCTGTTTATGAAGCCACTTGATTTTCTCCATTCAAGCGCTAAATGGAGGTCTAGACATCTTTCGACATAGTGTCAAGATGGAAACTATTGTACACAATGTCAATTTGAATTCCCGGTACGTTCGGTGGCCAGCGCGGCTTAGAATCAACACAAAAAATAACACTTATTATGTACTAGCTGACGCCCGCGACTTCGTCCGCGTGGATTTAGGTTTTTCGAAATCCCGTGGGAACTCTTTGGTTTTCCGGGATAAAAAGTAGCCAATGTGCTAATCCAGGATATTATCTATCTCCATTCCAAACAGCCAAATCCGTCCAGTGGTTTTTGCGTGAAGGAGTAACAAACATACACACACACACATACACACAAACTTTCGCCTTTATAATATTAGGGTGGTTAGGGTGATGGGATAACCTCTTCCAGTGTACTTGTATAATGTCCATTTCAGCGGCTCCACGGCAGTCGATTCGCCGGTTGAAGTTGAAAGTAGTGATTTCTATCGAACACAATACTTCGTTCGAACTTATTCCTTTTATCTTTTCAAGCTCTGTTGCTTACTTTTTATAACTATTAAAGTTGAAGGTATAAAACGAATTCCGATTGTATCAGGTCTACCAGTAGGTTGGTGTCGACCAACGAAATGATTTAGTTTTAGTTACAAATGAAAAAGCTTGGTAGAGTGTGGTGAAAAGTGATACAATGTTCAAAGGAAATGTTGCGGTGATTTTCATAGCAGTGATTGTATGTGCCCGACCCTTGTACGCTGAAGAAATTGAAACGAATAGGATAGATGAAGAACAAACTAATGCATCCAAAACTGAAAGGAGTGGACGATCGTTGCATAAAGAATGCAATAACGGTCTAAGTCCAAAATGTTTGAAAATCCACGTACTCTCTTTTCTAGAGGACCTAAGTTCTCGCGATGAACTCAATTTACTACCTGGACTTAGCATAGTAAAAGAAAATCAGATTAACGTTACAAGTCCAGAAGAAATGGCCGTGGAATTAGCACGCCAGTTCCCTGGAAAACCTGAAGAGAAGTTGAACAGATTTCTCTTATATCGATTGCAAAACTATTTGGATGGACATTCATTGAGGTATAGACTATTGGATACTGAGACATCGAAGAAAGCTTTGAATATGGCTAAAGGTGATAAGGAGTTTGATAAGGAGTCTACGGGGAGGAAGAAAGATGGCGGATTTGGTGGTGGAAAAGGTGGCGGAGGTGCCTTACTTGCAGCTGCTTTGATGATGAAAGGTAATAATAGTTGTTTTTTATTTATTTTTAGAAAATGGGTTGGGAATATTTTTACCAATATCAGATAAAATCAGTAAATTAGACAATGGGTACTATGTTTCATTGAAAAGAAAAACCTTTATGTGTTACATTATTATTTCAATAAATACAATGGTGTAATATTCATTAATTTAACATAATAAGAACAAGATTGTAGCTAAATATTAACCTAAAACGATAAAAATGTATGCCTACGACAAATCATATTGTCAATAGCATCTCAATATTCTCAGTCTTGAGCTCCGCAAAAATTCAAAACTTCATGAAAGCACGGAACCACTTTAGGGTCACTTGCTGCATCTTATTCCACATAGCTAAAAGTTGAGATCTTTTCCATAAAAAAAAAACCATAATGGTAAAAAAAAATCAAATAATAATGCGGTGGTCTTTTAGATCCTTTAATTTATCATTCTACCTTTTATGCAATGCAATGAAAGAGTCAAGTTACCTGAATTAGGCATCTTTAAAATGTTCTTAAAATAATTTATTAAACTTCTTTCCAGGTACATTAGCTGCCGCTGCATTAGGAGCCCTAGCACTCCTAGCTGGGAAGGCACTGATGACTGCACTGATGTCACTTCTGCTCTCTGCAATAGTGGGCCTCAAGGGAAGCGGAGGCCACAAATCTACCACGTACGAAATCATCACAAAACCTGAATATTCACATCAACATTCTCACAGCCATGAAGAACACCATGAGCATGAGCATGACCATGGACACCATGGCGGCTACAGACGAGCGTATGACACTAACTACAACAATAACTATAACAGTTACATGCCTTACGATACTACAAATAATTATAAGTTAGATTGATTTAGGTTATCCCATAGAATAGAATAGAACAGATTTTTGTTCAAATAGACTTTTGAATCGTCAAATAATTTACCACTGGTTCGGAATGCCGTTCCTACCGAGAAGAACTAGCAAGAAAGTCGGTGGTTTCATCACAATTTACTATCCATTTTTCATAATCCCATCAGAATCTATCATTAGAGCCTCGATAGCTCAACGGTTGAAGAGCGGACTGAATTCCGAAAGGTCGGCGGTTCAAACCCCACCCGTTGCACTATTGTCGTACCCACTCCTGGCACAAGCTTTACGCTTAATTGAAGGGGAAAAGGGGAGTATTAGTCATGATTAGCATGGCTAATATTCTTTAAAAAAAACTAGTTTACTTACCTTCTGAATTCTCAACGATATTATAAAGAGAAACTATAGGCAAAAAATAAATTTCTAGACCCAGTGGTCTGAGTTAATGACGTTAGTAATTTTCTCCTTCATACAAACTCGAATGTGTGGATGCAACGTTGAGAGTTCCTATGATCAGCTTACTTATCAAACATATTGTATGTGTTGGTAGTCGAAACTTGGCTATATGACAAGATGTATATATACCTATAGTTTTTTTTATAAACCACTCGTTAATTTAAGGTACAAATTCAATGTCACATTAACTATTATCTAGTAAGATTTACAATTAGGTTTATTTATGTGTTGTATGACTTAATTAATTTATTAATCTTGCCATTTTCTTTGTTGATGTTAATTATTTATTGCAGTTAAAATGTGGCGTGTTAAAGTTTTGAGTTTCATGTAATGGGCATTTAGCTTAGTAATTGTTATTTATGTTTTTGTTAATTGTTATTTCCTTATTTTCATTTCTTCTTCGTTTTACTCGTATAATTTTCCTTTTTCATTTTCCCACCGTTTTTTTTTTTCACTTTTACTTCTAATATTTCTATGAGCACGTTAATCCTATTAAGTACTTACTTGAACACTGTATTATTACTTCTTTATTTAATTTATTGAGAAATCGATCTTTTTCGAACGCAGTATAACTGTGATACAAAAGTATATTTTTCTGCTTCAAAATGTTATGTCCATAAGATAGGTACATAAAGATATTTACATTATAATTCTAATTGTTATATTATCTTGAGTTAATTTTCCTATATAAAACCAAATATTTATATTTAAATCGATTGTATCTAAAATATTATATTAATATTTATGTATGGTTGTTTAATTTATAAATACTTTTCTACATAAGTTCAACTTTTATTTACTTATTATTCTTAGGATAGATATTATAAAAATATACATTATTTCTTTAGTAGTTTTATTATTAAAGCTGATTGAAAATGACCTTTAAGAGGGGTCTCTCCGTCACTCGCTCCATACAAACGTAGTTCATCTCTCATTGGAATACTAACCAATCATACTCAATGGAATTTTGTAGAAACGTTCCGGAATATCTATGCCTATGGTTTTCCAGATTTCCGTTAAAATATTCGGTTTCAAAGTTACGCGGTATTAAAAATTGACATACAAATCTTTGAGCCCCTGTAATTTTCAAACGACATATTTTTAGAAAAATCTAAAACACCACAGCCACAGATATTAGTTTCTAAAATATGTCTGCAAAATATCATGGACTTTGGTTGCTTAATATTCAAATGAAATGGGAACTACGATTGTATGGAGTAAGTGACGGAGAGAGCCCTGTTAATATTCAAATGAAATTGGGACTACGATTGTATGGAGTAAGTGACGGAGAGAGCCCTGTTAAATCTCTACCTTCAATGTAAGAAGATAATTTCATTCAAGATCCGCATTTGCGGTCAAAAACTCTTTCCAGCGATTGTACAGACCTACTCGTAACTTTTTTTTGCACCAAGAGTTTTCTATAGAATAAGTGAAATTAACATTTCTTAACAATGGCGCAACAAAATTTTCTAAACGACTATCAGCTCATTTTGTTATTCTATCCAAATTATTAGCATCATGTCGAGGGAATTACTTATTAAAGCCTCAGAAACTTTTTGTTTCAAAAAAGTAACAAGAAAACTAGAAAAAAGCTGATAACTTTTAAACGGTTGAACCGATTTTCTTGGATTATAGCTAAGAACACTCTCGATTAAGCCACCTTTCAAACAAAAAAAAACTAAATTAAAATCGGTTCATAAGTTTAGGAGCTACGATGCCAAAGACAGACACAGATACACACGTCAAACTTATAACACCCCTGTATTTTGGGTCGGGGGTTAAAAAAACATTCTTCAATTACCATAATATAATCTTTTCCTAGATTTTAGAACGTGAAAATTAGCTTGTTATTTGTAGATTAGTGTAAACTATTATCGCTATAAGTCACTATACTCTTTAGCACTAACAAAGCTTTCTTTACGACACCACCCTTTGAAACCGCAAAACCATTATTTACTTACTTGTAACAACAAAATTACATGTTTTCACCTAAACACCATAGATATTCGACCTAAAATCCCATAAACATAAATAAAATAAATAACGTTAACCTAGAACTACGTATTTCATTTCAATCCAATCCTTTACCAGAAATGGATATAAGTAAAATATTCCTGATTCTTTTGAATTTCACGTTTATAAATGGTTTTGTTATCAAAGATAATAACGACAATTTTCAATATAGTGAAGAAGTAATTAGTGATAATGTACCTGATATTAAAAACGTAGAAAGTGATAATCCATCGAATGTATTCAACGGTGTTTACACTGAATGTTTTTTCCATCTATCATACACTTGTTTACAAAAAAAGACGTTGCTCTATCTGAAAGAGTTAAACAGACTCAATGAAATATCAGTGATAGGAGATTATGTAAAGTTTGGTAAGTTCACAATAATTAAGATACATCTAATTCAAGTTCCATTTAAGTTATTAAAACAACAATGATAAGGAATTGTTTACATGCAAATTTCAATATACACGTCTAACGGACTGATACAGAGAAAGAAGATGCTCCTGAGTACCTACCTGAGATTAGATGTAGTTTTCATGTAGTTTTTGGAGAGATGTTAAGTGTATAAAAATGTTTCAGTATTTCGTCATAAGATATAACATAAGCTACTGTTTATAATTAAAATTAAATCACTAAGCCTCATTTAAAAGAAAATACGATACTTTAAGCAAAAAGAGGTTCAACTCTCCCGGACTTCCCCTACCTAAGATTAGATGATCATGTAGTTTTTGGAGAGCTGTTAAGTGTACAAAAATGTTTCAGTATTTCGTCATAAGATATAACATAAGCTACTGTTTATAATTATAATTAAATCACTAAGCCTCATTTAAAAGAAAATACGATACTTTAAGCAAAAAGCGGTTCAACTCTCCCGGACTACTACTACCTAAGATTAGATGATCATGTAGTTTTTGGAGAGCTGTTAAGTGTAAAAAAATGTTTCAGTATTTCGTCATAAGATGAGATGAAAGGTTCAATTCAGGGTAAAAAAATTGTTTTGTGATGTTTTAGTGAAATTGAATACTAGTGAAATTTTAAATGAAGCCGATGGTGGAGATCCTTCCCTTGCCGTGGGGCAAAATTCTGAGGAACTAGCATACATGATAGACAAGGCTGTTGATAAGTTTTTTGATAACCACCTCATAAGGTTCAGCGCTTTGGGTAAAGACGTCTTAGTACCCAATAAAGGTAAGTATAACAAGTGTAAATTAAAAATTTATAACATCCCCGACAAGTGAAGGTTACAGTAACTAGAAAAGAGCTGATAAATTTCAAACGGCTAAACCGATTTTCTTGGATTATAGCTAAAAACACTCTTGATCAAGCCACCTTTCAAAAAAAAAACTAAATTAAAATCGGTTCATTAGTTTAGAAGCTACGACGCCACAGACAGATACACAGATACACACGTCAAACTTATTGGGTCGGGGGTTAAAAATAAGTGTAGAACAGTTTGTTAGTTAACTATACAATAAATAATAATACGACAGTCATAAAAGAGTCTATAGATAGGTTAAATAATTTAAAACAATTATTAATGAAGTGATTAGGCTTGAGCTATTGATATTAACACAGCATTGGAATTAAATTGGAGTTATAACTGTATATGATATGAATTTGGTGTGTTTCTAAACTGGAAAACTGGCTGCATATCCGAGCTAATTAGACTAGAATATTTAAATATCAAATTAAAAAAACAAAACACCCTTTGAAAAGTACAGATGAAGTGAAAAATCAATGCTCTTTTATATAACAAGTGTAAATTAAAAATTTATAACACCCCCGACAAGTGAAGGTTACGGTAACTAGAAAAGAGCTGATAACTTTCAAACGGCTGAACCGATTTTCTTGGATTATAGCTAAGAACACTTTCGATCAAGTCACCTTTCAAACAAAAAAAATTAATTAAAATCAGTTCATTAGTTGAGGAGCTACGATGCCACAGACAGATACACAGATACACACGTCAAACTTACAACACCCCTCTTTTTGGGTCGGGGTTAAAAACTAGTTCACCGAATAATGATTTTATTTCAGTAGAAGAATTTGTGGGTAGAAAGAAACGTAAGGGTGGAGGTGGCGGTGGGCATGGAGGTGGAGATGACGGAGGGAAGAAGAAGATGATGATGATGGCTATGATGTGTATGAAGATGAAATTGATGATGGTAATTTTGGATGTATTTGATCATAGATCTATCTTCTTCACCCTAGTATACCCCCGATAATTGGTTAATTATTTATTCTAAGATTAAACTAATAAACTAGTTTTTATATGGAACTACAACCTCCGTGGATAAATGTATGTAGAGAGTTCTTTTTATTCCTTTTCACCGACTTAATACTAGGTATCTCATGAGTTAGATTTCGCTATATACACACTTAGTGAGTTTCTAATTTATCTCTTAATTCTACATTTAACTTTACAGATGTTAGAGTGATAAGTTTAATGAGTAGGTAAACAGGTATTGAACACTCATGCATTCGACTGATACCTACATCTACCTTCGAATTTAGGTTTTTAAATCGAAACCCGCGGGAAACCATCGAATTTTAGGCATAAAAAGAAGCCTATGTTACTTTCCACCTTTCAACTATCTCTATGTACAAGTCGATTAGTTGCTACTTGCTTAGTTATGGCGTGAAGGAAAGACAAAAAAACACTTTGGCATTTATAATATTTAGTATAGATTGTCATTAACAGGGCTCTCTCCGTCACTCGCTTCATACAATCGTAGTTCCAATTTCATTTGAATATTAAGCAACCGAAGTCCATGAAATTTTGCAGACATTCTATAAACTAGTATCTGTGTCTGTGGTGTTTTAGATTTTTCTAAAAATATGTAGTTTTAAAATTACAGGGGCTCAAAGATTTGTATGAATTTTTTTAAGACCACGTAACTTTGAAACCGAATATTTTAACAGAAATCTGGAAAACCACAGACATAGATATTAGTTTCTAGAATATGTCTGCAAAATTTCATGGACTTTGGTTGCTTAATATTCAAATGAAATTGGAACTACGTTTGTATGAAGCGAGTGACGGAGAGACCCCTCTTAATTTTAATGGTAATTTTGAAGATGGTGCCAGCAATGATGGGGATGATGGGAATGATGTCCTTCAAAGGAATGATGTTTAGCATGATGTCGTTCATGATATCAAAGGTAAGATAAAGATCTATTACAGAAACACTAATTTCAACACATATTTCGTGAGCTCACTTACTGAATAAAAACAACTAGCAAAACCTTGACAAGGTGGATGATATTATTAATACATCAAGTAATTATTCTTAGTAAATTAGTAATTAATTAAGTCGTTGAGTAATTTCAGACTAATTGTTTGGATACTTATACACAGTTAAAAATAGAATAAATAACTAGCAAGTATACTTTGTACTTAACTATCGGAAACTTTGCACATATAAATCTAATTTTTCCATTCACAGCTGATGCTTTTAATGAAAATTTTGGAAAAGAAGGGCGGAGGCGCCGGGGGTGGAGGCGGTGATGGGGTATGATGTTGAAATTAATAATATTATTAAATAACCATTTTATGAACCAAACCAAAGAAATAATAATGTTACAGAATCATGTAGCAGATAACGCCTTAATTAAGTTCTATAGCAAATAAACGAAACAAAAGTTTAACGACCAGTAGACAAATTCAAAACAAGATTCAATAATATGTATTTATGTTATCCAAGTTTCAATATAGACATGTGTTTTAAAATTTTAAAAATATACAAGCAGATGGTGAAGATATGAAAAAAATTATATTCATAACTAAAACTAAAGCTAAAAGACTTCCGAAAAAGTCCTGGTCTGAGAAAAAAAACCAAAAGAAAAAACTTACGCCTTACAATATTTTATTAACAGGGCTCTCTGCGTCACTCGTTTCATACAATCGTAATTCCAATTTCATTTGAATATTAAGCAACCAAAGTTCATGAAATGCAGACATATTCTAGAAACTAATATCTGTGTCTGTTGTGTTTTAGATTTTTTTTTAAATATGTAAGTAGTTTTAAAATTACAGGGGCTTAAAGATTTGTATGAAATTTTTTAAGACCGCGTAACTTTGAAACCGAATATTTTAACAGAAATCTGGAAAACCACAGACATAGATATAAGTTTCTAGAATATCCCTGCAACATTTCATGGACTTTGGTTGCTTGATATTCAAATGAAATTGGAACTACGATTGTATAAAACGAGTGACGGAGAGAGCCCTCTTAAATAAAACATTTGAACATTTCCATTTTTCTCAAATCTACTGGATCGTTTCTGTGACGGTTTTTCACAGCACAACCATAACTTCAAAACAACTTTTAGACATAACTAATTTTTCACTTTTTATGTTCAGGGATGGGCTGCAGGAGGCGGCGGTGGTGGAGCCTGGATGCCTACAGGTATTATACCAATATAACCCAACACCTAACAGTTCTAAAAGAAACACTATAATAACAGAACCATTCCATCCAGGTCAAGACTACGGCGGCGGCGGCGGCGGCTACGATGCCAACGGTCAATGGCAAAGCAGATCCATCTTAGAATATGCCAAAGACATCCACAACGAGGAAACACCGATAATTTCATACGCCAAACCTATAATTAGATACAATAACGCTGTAAAACCATTATCACTAACCAACAACAATCAAATCACAAAACTTAACTACGAAAGCAAACCGAAATCGCGAAAGAAACGAGGAATTATAGATCTACTGCAAAACGCATATCTATATTGGACTAATAAAGTATTAGGTATTGGAACCAAAAGACCTAACTATCCGAAATATAAAGTTGTTAACGGAATCAAATATGTTTACTATCCAATACGGAATGTAAAAGTAAAATCACCGAAAGAGCTCCAACCTAATATGGTTAAAGAGAATGAGGTTAAAGCGGTGATTGTTGATGATTTTAATAAAGGAGAAATCGTGGAGGGACCCGTGCAGAGTAGGATGATCAGAAAGAAGATTCGTAAGGTTAAAGATAACATGAATGAAACAGTTGATGTGGTTGAGGATAACCCATGGCAGTGACTATATTATTTAGTGAAGTTTTATGTGTTGGAAAATATAATTGAACCTGACTTTAAATCGTTTATTTTTCTGTAACTAAGTATACAAATTACGAGGATTTTGTTATGATTAAAGTTATGCGGGTTTATTTCACAGAGACAATTAACTTTTTTGTAGATTATCCAAAAGTTACTTGTTAAAAGTGTTACGGTGTCATCAATGTCAAATAAGTTTATAGACCTTCGTTATTTAATGCATGATGTGATTTGTAATACGATTCCGAAGAAAATATAAAATAACAAGTGTAATTTAAAAATTTATAACACCCCCGACGATCCAAAGTATTTGAGTTTTCCAAAACATCATTTTCAAATAAATAAATATGTAGTTAGGCAACGTCCATCTTGACAGCTTGACATTTGTCTATTGACATAATATTATGAACCTAACGGTTATCTAACCTTCTTTTCTAGAAGAAAACTAGAAAAAAGCTGATAACTCTTAAACGGCTGAACCAATTTTTTTAGATTATAGCTAAGAACACTCTCGATCAAGCCACCTTTCAAACAAAAAAAACTAAATTAAAATCGGTTCATTCGTTTAGGCGCTACGATGCCACAGACAGATACACAGATACACAGACACACAGATACACACGTCAAACTTATAACACCCCTCTTTTTGGGTCGGGGGTTAAAAATAGACTTTAAACTTTGACGAAAGATTTTGTACGTCTTTGTTACCAGTGATCTGCCAAAGCCGCCGCGATCCAAGCTTCATATTCAATTTAATTCAATCAATTCAATTCAATGATTCAATTTAATTCGATGATCGTTCCTTCCTGTGTTAGGGACGATGCGCATAGAAACTTTCAGCGTTTATAAAATATAACGAAGGTCTGGCACACGCTGGCTTTCTCTATTATCTTGCTTAGAATATAAGTTATTTATTATAGTTATGTAATCAGTAGTAGCTTTAAATAGGAAATAAATAAATTATAAGTACAAAACATTTTTAATTTCCCTACATCAATGCATGTCTGTCTTTTTGAAAGCGCTAATCTCCAAAGTGCTAATTATGTAGATTTGCCTCTTCATTCCTCATACGCATAGCTAAGGTTTGGAATATTCTTCCGCGATCTGTGTTTCCTACCAATTACAATCCGGGTATCTTTAAAACAAGAGTGAATAGGCACCTTCTAGGTAAACGCATCCCATCTTAGACCACATCATCACTTTCCATCAGGTGTGATTGTGGTCAAGCGCTTACCTATAGTGAATAAAAAAAAAATGTTTTTTATTTTTTTTCTATGATTGCATATTGTATAAGTATAATATAGGATAGGTAGAAAATGATTTTTGTTTGAAATAATAGTCGTTGTTTAGTTTTGTTCAATGGTTATACCTAGTAGTAGGATTTTAGTTCCGAGTACGCTCACATGACGTTCACTGCTCCTGTCAACGCCAAAATGACGATAATCAAGTTGCTTAACAGAGCTCTCTCCGTCACTCGTTTCATACAATCGTAGTTCCAATTTCATTTGAATATTAAGCAACCAAAGTCCATGAAATTTTGCAGACATATTCTAGAAACTAATATCTGTGCCTGTGGTGTTTTAGATTTTACTAAAAATATGTAGTTTTAAAATTACAGGGGCTCAAAGTTTTGTATGTGAATTTTTAAGACCGCGTAACTTTGAAACCGAATATTTTAAAAAGAATCTGGCAAACCACAGGCATAGATATTAGTTTCTAGAATATGTCTGCAAAATTTCATGGACTTTAGTTGCTCGATATTCAAATGAAATTGGAACTACGTTTGTATGGAGCGAGTGACGGAGAGACCCCTCTTAAAAATCAGGTCGGCACATTGATTTTGGAAGAGCCTTTGGTTATTCTAGGGGTCGGCAATTATTAGCAAGTCTGCTTATATTAAGTAGAGTTCAGTGAAAAAAGTATCTGTATAATTCATTGCTCCGTCAAACATAAATAGACTGCATTTCGAGATGTGGTCTTTTTTATCTTTTGGTACCAACCTATCAAAAGGCTTTTACATTGCTGTGAGCCTGTACGTACGATTATGTAGCAATTTTAGTCACCTACTCAGTGATATACTCTTCCTCCAATATCAATGATCTGAACAAATTGAAAATTGCAAGCTCCGTCAGAGTTTGGTTTGGCTAATTGGCTGTGTAACTCCAGAAAGACACCAACTTGGTTAACTTAACTTGTAATCGATGTCATTCGTCAATCGTCCCCAACATTTTCTACTGACTGAAATATTATAAAATGCATAATCTTGAACGACGCGATGATCGATATTAGTCAAATATACGTTCCACTCAATGAAAGCATAGCAGCTATACACGGTTTACTGGGGGGACGGCGCGTACGCAGTCCCCACTACCAAAAATTACGCGTCCGAGTTATCCACATTAGGGATAATCACAGAGGTCAACCCAGCCGCAGTGCAATGGAAGGGCCTCGCTCTGGGGGAACCGCCTTCTTGATCACGGTGTCCCCTACGCCAGGTAAGTATGCTTTCGTAACTTGATCTAAAGGTAATAATTAACCGTGCGAGAATCTGCAAACCGCGATATCTTTTTACATTAGGAACGAAAAGTGACACCTAGCGGTAAACTACTAAACTAACATGTTAAAGTCGAGGGCAAGTGGCTCGCTAATTAGACGAATGCTTGAAAAGTATTACGTTTACTTTTCGTGGTAGTTTATTGAAGCTACGATAGATGGCAGCATAGACACATAAGCTAAGCTGATTCAATAGAATTCCATTCATTCTCCAACATTGCAAAATTGTGAGTATTGTGACAAATTAGGACAAGTCATCTTCTTTGGTAGAAAAATGATTTTTTTAAATTAGGTATTTAATGCTAATTTGCCATAAAGTCAGTGGATTCAGGCGTCGAGACTATGTATCCACATCATTGACCTACCATGGGGAAGCTTGGTAACTCTATGGACCAGCTGTGATCACATAGGTTTTACAGCTACAGAAGATTGACGGTTACAGATTTTAATTTTGATTTCTTCTAGATGTAGAATTGATGCCATTGATGAATGGCCTTTAGACTTCACACTTTACTTCAAAATTTTAAACCACCTTACTATAATGTCACCCGTCCTTACATTGAACTTAATTGATGTTATGCGCATGGATACTTAGGTACCTAACTACTTGGTTGGTCGGGTTATGTATTCTTACATATTATTTTGTTGTTGGTACTTAGTTAGTACTTAGTTTTGTGCAATAAGAAGATTGATAGTACATAAAATGTCAGCATTTACGATGACCGCGTGAGCGCACCTTCTCCCCTTGTCACTAGCCGGTTACATCACGAACATAAGTTAAACTATGATTAAGTAAATCTTTACTACAGATTTCACTGGAAGAAATGTTTAGAGACCAAAATCATTTAATCTTTATACCATCCTCGATATAATTACCTATCTTTATCATGGTATGCCCTCCTCGAAATTAAACCAATTAAGTACCATTGGTACTGATTCTGATGGCAACTAAATTTTAGAGGACTATAATTCATCCTTTTCTGACCAATAAGAAGAAAGTAACAGACAAACTTAATTTAATTTAACTGTTAAACCTGGAGTATTCAGATGACAGACGTCGGTACAATTTCAAACAAGTTAAAATTGAAAACTAAAACCCGACTACGATCGTCTTGATAAACGCTGAATTAATATTATCGGTGGTAAAATTGTTCTTCTGTCACTTGGTATATTTTAATGTTGTAATAGGTGGTACGTATACATATAATCATGAACTCAGAATTTTCTCCTCTTTCATTTGACATCCCACTCGATACAATAGAAAAAAAAATATTTTTTGTAGACCTCCACTTTTTTTTGATGTAACATCCTTTAGGCCAATTTTTTCGGATAAAATATAGCCTATGTCACCCGGACCCTTACAAAAAATCAACTGAAACCTCATTCATCAAAATCGATCTAATAGTTTTGATGCTACGGTGGAACACAGAGAATCTGGATACAAACATGCATACATTACAAACATACATAGACTGCTAAAATCATAACCCTTCCTTTTCAATGTCTAAAATATCAATAGATTAATCTCTAAAATAACAATAGTTTAATCTCTAGTTAAGTACAACAGTTTACCGTGATGGTGGCAGCAGCCCTCCATTTGCGGTCAAAGACCCAGATCTTCACCTTGCTCTTGAGCATGGTTTGGCAAACCGCTGCATTAGTGATGTGCCGACCAGAATTTTCAATGTCGATAAAATGTGTAATGTTAATATCGAAAAAGTGGCTGTACTCTGCGGTAAGTGCTCACAGAACCGTGCAGTCACTGTCAGAAAATTATCAGACTCGAAACGTGTATTTATGTCAATTCGTTATATTTTGTAAAATACTAGCTTTGTCGTTTATTTAATAATACTGCCCATGATTTCAACCACGAGGATTGGGGTTTTATTGTATTTATTTAAAAACTTTTATTTTCCCAGGATCTATAGGACTGGATACAAGCTATCGTTGAGATAAATTTCGTCAAAATCGGTTAAGCGCACGTTAAGAGCCATAAAAAGTTAACAGACAGGCAGAAACTTTCGATATTATAAGGATAGACTATCATTATACAATATTAACGTGGTGCAATAATTTATAGCTATTAGTAATAACTAATAGTTGCACTATTAAAATAAAAGAATTATTACCGAACACAATAATATTATTGTAAATCGTTAATTGATATCCCATCTCGTCTATTGTGACTTATCCATATATTCAAATATAATAATAACATAACCAAAAATAATCCACTAGGTGTGATAGAGATTTACTTTTGCTAGAGTTGTCAATGCTTCAAACGTAACTTAGCTATTATGAACCATCACCAAAAAATTAACAATCACCCACAAAGGTAGTAAGAGGGAACTGTAGAGTGTAGATGAATGTTCATAACCCAAAGTCTGCTAAAACAAAGTTATCACTTACAGCTGTACCTTGCAGGAAATAATGTACATCGACCTTTAGAAAGAGATAGCGTTTAGTAGAGCGTTGTCTCTGTCGTCGAGACCGAGAAAACGTCACATAGGTGTGAGTGACAGAGACAACACTCTACGAAGCCGAAATCTTGATCTAGACAATATTTCCTGCCGGCTACTGTATTAACTGTGGTAGACTAGTAGCTGTGATAGCCTAGTGGTTAAAACGTCCGCCTCCTAATCGGAGGTCGGGGATTCGATTTCCGGGCACGCACCACTAACTTCTCAGTTATGTGCGTTTTAAGCAATTAAATATCACTCGCTTTAACGGTGAAGGAAAACATCGTGAGGAAACCTGCATGCCTGCGAGTTCTCCATGTTTACAAAGGTGTGAAGTCTGCCAATCCGCATTGGGCCAGCGTGGCAGATTATGGCCTAAATCCTTCTCATTCTGAGAGGAGACCCGTACTCAGTAGTGGGGCGGAAATGGGTTGATCATGTACTGTATCAATATCGATACGTCGACTTTTTCACACCTCTACTCGATCTCAATGGTGCGAAGTCCCTCTCTCTATCTAAAGACAAACTAGTATCTCGCCGGTGTCCGTGTAAACCGCATGTAGCTACTACTGACCTGTTTACTGAACGACTTGTTTTTTTTTAATCTGTGCTCAAGTGACATTTGTGGAATTCGCGCCATTTTATTGAGGTAAGCGCCTTAGGTTTTTGTTTTGTTCTATTTTGAAATGAAAGTTGTTTTTTTAATTATTCATCTACCTACTTGCATTTTGTTGTTTTGTTTGGTAGTGATAGTGAAAGTTATTTTAATGTTACTCTAATACGATAAATCAATGATTTAATAATGAAAGTGGTTCGTGATAGCAGCTTTTATCGATATTTTTGAAATATCTACCTACCTACTTACTTATTTTTTTAAACTGACTACTAGTTTTAGTTCTATGGTTTTAGGGTCTTTCGAGCTTTTACAATAATTATCTTCATAAGGTTACCTAAGGTAGGTAGACACTAGTATAATCTTATATGTAGGTATATAAATAAAAATTAATGTTTGTCTGTCTATTCGTTATATGTGCTTTCGCGCCTGGTTCATCCGATTGAGTTGAAACTTTGTACATTGTTGTTGGCATTTGCGTGTAGGTTTTTGATATAGTACCATCAACGTACAATAGATGAAGCGCGAAACGCATTGCAACGCCCGGCATAGTTCGCGACAGGTGGAGATGGCAATCGGGGTATGAGGTGAGGGGACGCCCCGCACACCCGCGTTATGCCACACCGGGCTAGCGTGGGGCTGTGTGCAGCCCCCCCCCCCCCTCTCCATTGCCATCTCGACCTGTCGCGTACTATAGGTACATGCCGGGCATATGCTAGCCGGTAAAATATAATGGGGTAGGTATGTTACAAATACATACCTACCCCATTATATTACGAAGCTGCTTTGAATTGGTTGTAGGTACTTCAGTCTTGAAGCCTGAATAGAGCAACGGTTAGGAAGTGAAATAACTTTTAAAAGGTCATAGGTTGACCTGCTCAAAGCACCAGCTTTGAAAGCTTAGCTGAAGGTTACAGGGAACACTAGCCAAGTCCATGTCTAACGCCTAGGTAGGAGGTACGGTCGATCTACCTATTCTTTTTTTTAACTTAACCATTCCAAATTTTTTAACTACCCACAGAAATTGAAAGCAAAGAATTAAAATTGAAATGATTTCATGTAATAACTGGCTAGAAAGTAGATCCATCTATTAAGTATATTATCTTCATACCAACAATACATATAAATGCAAAAGCGTGTTTGTCTATCTGTCTGTATGCTAGATTTTCAGGGCCCATCCGCTTAACCGATTTTTATGAAATTCGGAGGACAGAGTCAGCTTAGCTACATCCCGGGACGGTCATAGATAGGTAACTTTCTATCCCGGAAAATCAAAGAGTTCCTACAGGAATTAGAAACAGCTTGCATGCTGGCGACGTGCATCTATCCTGGGAAATCAAAGAGTTCCTACGGGAACTTTAGAGGTCCATCAGTCTATTTTAAAGAAGGGTAAGTATCTACATTATAGGTTACTTGTAGTTGTATCCCAGCTAGACGGATATTAACAACTTGTTATCCCAGACTATCATAGAGTTCCCACGGGATTTTATG
The DNA here is from genome assembly GCF_905333055.1 of Maniola jurtina. Classification (NCBI taxonomy): domain Eukaryota; kingdom Metazoa; phylum Arthropoda; class Insecta; order Lepidoptera; family Nymphalidae; genus Maniola; species Maniola jurtina. The sequence continues at coordinate 2,969,471 of NC_060052.1, read as the reverse complement.
AAAACCTAAATCCACGCGAGCGAAGTCGCGTTCATCATCTAGTCACACTAATATTATAAAGGCGAAAATTTGTATGTATGTGTGTGTGTATGTTTGTTACTCCTTCACGCAAAAACTACTGGACGGATTTGGCAGAAATTTGGAATGGAGATAGATAATATCCTGGATTACCACATAAGCTACTTTTTATCCCGGAAAATCAAAGAGTTCCCACGGGATTTCGAAAAACCTAAATCCACGCGGGCGAAGTCGCGGGCATCGGCTAGTCAAGTATAAATAAAAGAGAATGCAGGAAAGGCATTGTCTATTTACCTACTCTATGGCATAGATCAATATAGAGCGATCAGAACAAACGTTAAAAGAAAAATGTGTGAATCTTTTTTTTTTTTGATGCGTGACTCTTCCGCTATATAAAGTCGATCTCTACACTCTATACGTGTGAAATTACTTTCTGAAATGAAATTTATGCCGATCGCACACCTACCGCGCGTCGAATTCCTTTTATAGGTACGCAAACGCATACTGATGGATTTTGAGTAGATCCGTGAGGCTAAGCGTATGCTAACACAGGATATACCTACTTAGCAGATTTTGTAATGCATGAACTGAACGTATTGAGAGCATGCATACGCTATGGTGCAGGCATGTGGGAAAATAAAGTGTTCCAACGGGTCACTTTATACTTATAATAGTAAAGACTGTAAGGACGAACCGCGTTTCTGAACGTTTCAATATTGTGGTATTTTTGATAGAAAGAAAAAAGTGTAAATACGCCAACCATAGACCACAGTTCGTCACGTTCAAATTTCAACTTTGCACGCTAGCGACCATAGTTACCACTTTCCACGCAGACTTCAAAGAGCAAAGGAATCCTTTCCGAGCGAGTGAGATGAAAAATTATTTTACCACTTGCTTTAACATTGTGAGAAAACCTGTATGCCTGAGGGTTCTCCAATGCAGTTATTGTTCTCAAAATATATGTGTGAAGTCTGCCACTCCGCACTTGGCCAGCGAACTATGGTCAAACCTTTCTAATTGTGAGAGGGGATCCGTACTCAGTAGTGAGCCGCGCGGCGTAATGAGTAGGAAAATGGCCAACGCCCACTAAGTTTTTGTTTTTGTTTTGTTTGTTTTAACAGAGAGAGTCTTATACTAACTCCTCTCCGTAAATAGAGTATAGATGTGCGTTCATCTTTAATGAAACGTTAGCTGAATAGATGTAAACAAACATTTGACCAAATCTTAGTCTTCATAGGTGTACCCAGACAGATGTATTCATAAAGTTTTCTTTTTTGTCCAAGCACAACCAAAACATCGCGGCATCGTGAGAAAGTATCATTCTCAGAACAAGTTTTAACCGAATAACTTTTAAAAGTGAAAGAGTAAATCATTCTCATCTATCTGAGTGTAAAATGAAGGAAATCCGGTACTCTAATTTCATTGCCAACCATTAAGTATATTGAACAAACAAGTCTTCGAACCAGTGACTTAGAATATTGAAGTCATTGCTTCCGCCCTAGTACCTACAGTCAAAGTTATATTGACAGCTGCTCTAATAAGCCAGTTATTGGAAGGAATAAAGAATACAACGTACCTACCTAATACGAGGGTGGGTCAATAAGTCCTTAGAATAAAGCATTAGAACAGGTTTTCTTTTGAAATTTTTTATTTATTTTTCAACATAATCTCCTTGGAGCTCAATACACTTTAACAGACGTTTCTCTAATTTCTTCAATCCATCAGAAAAATAAGATTTTGGAAGATCCTCAAAATAAGCATTTGTTTGATCAATAACTTCTTTGTTCGAAAAGAAACGTTGTCCAGCGAGCCATTTTTTCAAGTTTGGGAACAGGAAAAAGTCACTGGGGGCTAAATCTGGCGAATACGGTGGGTGATCGACCAATTCGAACTTTAATTCTTCGATTTTAGCCATTGATTTTACACATGTGTGAACGCGTGCGTTGTCCTGATGAAAGAGAATTTTTTTACGGGCCAAATGAGGCCGTTTTTCTCTTATTATGACCTTCAGCTGGTCCAATAAAGGTGCATAATACTCCCCTGTTATTGTTTTTCCTTTTTCCAAATAGTCAACAAAAATAATTCCACGTGCATCCCAAAAAACAGTAGCCATAACCTTACCAGCTGATTTCACTGTTTTCGCCTTCTTTGGACACGGTTCACCACTAACAATCCACTGCTTTGACTGCTCTTTTGTCTCGGGAGTGTAGTAGTGTATCCATGTTTCATCTACACGAACGAACCTACGAAAAAACTCATCGGGATTGCGTTTCAGGAGTGCCAAAACAGCTTCAGAGGCAATCACTCTATTCCGTTTATTTTCGATTGTGAGCAAACGCGGCACCCATCTTGCGGAGATCTTTTTCATACATAATTTTTCATGTAAAATTGAAACAACGCTACCTTTTGAAATCCTAGTAACCTCAACTATTTCACTCAACTTTAATCTTCGGTCAGCCAACACCATATCATGGATTTTATTAATCATTTCTGGCGTAGTCACCTCTAAAGGGCGTCCAGAGCGTGGTTCGTCTTTTGTTGATGTACGACCACGTTTAAATTCATTTAACCAGTTGTAAACAGTTGCAAATGAAGGAGCAGATGTGCCATGAACTAAATCTAACTCATCTTTTATTTCTTTAGCAGTTAAGCCTTTTATATAGTAATGTTTAATCACAGCTCTAAACTCATTTTTTTCCGTTTTTGAAAATGAACGATTTTTTTTTTTCAATACACGAGTAAACACACAACAACTCAACCTATCGATCTGAAACTATACAGCATACCTAGTCGATAGTGCCGCAACATAAAACCGGGCCGTCGAAGTAGTAGTGGCACCCCCTCTAGGTTTTTCTAAGGACTTGTTGACCCACCCTCGTAACTCAAAATTTAAAATTCCCCTAGACACAAAAACCTCTATAAGAAAATATAAGAAAACTAGAAAAGAGCTGATAATTTTTAAACGGCTGAACCGATTTTCTTAGATTATAGCTAAGAACACTCTCGATCAGGCCACCTTTCAAACAAAAAAATAATAAATTAAAATCGGTTCATTAGTTTGGGAGCTACGATGCCACAGACAGATACACAGATACACACGTCAAACTTATAACACCCCTCTTTTTGGGTCGGGGGTTAAAAAAAGAAACCGTCACTTTCGTCATCAATCTGACTTGAGAACAATTTTTTCCCCTTCAGAACGTCATCAGCTGATAGACATTTGTTTTAAATTAAGATACAAGTTAGCCCTTGACTGCAATCTCACCTGGTGCTAAGTGATGATGCAGGCTAAAATGGTAGCGGGCTAACCTGAAAGAGGTGTGTCAGTTTTTATTAAACCCCAAACCCTTTGATTTCTACACGACATACGCCATACAGAAAACTGTGGCCAAAGCCATAAATTATGTGGTTAATGGAAGTAATAAAGAATTTGACTCAGAAAGTGAAATACGTTCTGAAAATTCCAAATAAGGTCCGCTATGCAATACCCCAACAAAAACAATAAATGTCAAAAAGATGTACTTACCTACATTCTTATTTCTTACCCATGTCAAGTTCATAAATTTAAAGGGCATGATTTACCAACTTTCTCTTGAACCGGACTATAACGTATGACGATGACGCAAAGGACGCCAAGGACCGCCTTTTTGATACAAAACGCGGTCGCCAGTGCGTTGACACTGTTAGAAAGTGATTCTAGTTTTGCCAATCGTCTGCGATTTTCCTAGACTGGGCTTAGAAGTGACAAGCTGGAAGGCCTATGTCTAGCAGTAGATGTCCAAGGTCTTGTCAACGTATGACGAATATGGCGTATGATGTAAAGGATACAAAACTGGTTAGCGGTGCATTGACACCATAAGTTGACACTGATAGGAAATCGGCTAGTTTTTTTTTTAAAGATGTTAGCCATGCTAATCATGACTAATAATCCCCTTTCCTCTCAAATTAAGCGTAAAGCTTGTGCCAGGAGTGGGTACGACAATAGTGCAACGGGTGGGGTTTGAACCGCCGCTTTCGGAACTCAGTCCGCTCCTCAACCGTTGAGCTATCGAGGCTCAAACAATTGCCAATCGTCGACGATTTTCCGGGACATTACTTTTTTGGTGGAGATAGGTATGTACGCCCTGGTTACCAACGCTTCCCAGCCGGTACAAATATTAAGTCGGACTCTTGCCGACTAAAATCCCACGGTGTTCCACGTGGTAGCTGGGCTGCAGAACCATTCAATCATGCTCAAACTGAGAGCCTATCTGTGCTTTCCATCAGGCATTATTACCGTCAATCACAAGTCTATCTTGGCCAGATAGGTACATTAAATTTTTTCGGCAAGATTCTCATTAGAGCCAAGTGGCCCAGAACTTTAAAGACCGGCAACGCATCGGCGGTACCTCCGGTCCTGCTAATGTTCATGGGCGGCGGTAATCACTTAACATCAGGTTAAGTGATTACCGCCGATTACAGGAATTCTCGTATGCTCGCTATTTTTATTAAAAAAAAAAAAATTGGAACCGAGACCGTTTGTAATACCAGGTAGTTCAGTTTTACAATATTTGCCCATTTGGAAAGCTAAACATAAACGAAGATTTATTGATAATTTATTATTATTATGTTAAGTATCTAAGCCATAGACTATACATATATACTGACCCATGTCACTTCTAATCACGCAATACTGTAGAGTACATTGGCTCGTAATACCTAGTAAGTGTTGTAATAGTATAGGTACACCTAAGTACTTACCTATTGGTACAAGTAAAAGATTTAATAACGGTCAGCTTCAGTGGTTTTAACTTTCTACCAGAAGAGTAAATTCTTTGATGATTTTCCTCGTCAAGCCAATATACCCACATATCTACTTCGTCTAACACACGCACTTTACATTCCTAAGGCGCATGCGCGATATACATTAGTGAAATGGGAAATGTCGTATGACTTTATGAACGGAACCGCCCATTCGACATTCTAATCACACTAAATTATGTTATTCGATTTCTCAAATTAACGACCCTAATAATATTATGTAGTACTAGCTGACGCCCGCGACTTCGTCCGCGTGGATTTAGGTTTTTCGAAATACCATGGGAACTCTTTAGTTTTCCGGGATAAAAAGTAGCCTATGTGCTAATCCAGGATATTATCTATCTCCATTCCGAATTTCAGCCAAATCCGTCCAGTAGTTTTTGCGCGAAGGAGTAACAAACATACACACACACACACACACACACACACACACACACACACACACACACACACTTTCGCCTTTATAATATTAGTGTGATTTAGATCAATGCCCTAATGTAGTTTTGAGTAGTAGCAAGTGAATTAGAGTGAGGGAACTCTCGGTTTGATCCTGAATCGACGATTGTCAAAGAGCCTCGATAGCTCAACGGTTAAGGAGCGGACTGAATTCCGAAAGGTCGGCGGTTCAAACCCCACCCGTTGCACTATTGTTGTACCCACTCCTGGCACAAGCTTTACGCTTAGTTGGAGGGGAAGGGGGAGAATATTAGCCATGCTAATCATGACTAATATTCTTTATAAAAAAATATTAAAAAAATATTGGTGCTGAAACGTGGACACTGACAAACGGCCTTGTCCACAAATTCAAAGTTGCTCAGCGAGCTATGGAGAGGGCTATGTTAGGAGTTTCCTTGAGGGATAAGATCCGAAATGAGGAGATCCGCAGGAGAACCAAGGTCACTGACATAGCCCAAACTATTAGCAAGCTGAAGTGGCAGTGGGCAGGCCATGCTTGTCGTAGAGGCGATGGCCGTTGGAGCCGGAAAGTCCTTGAGTGGAGACCGCGTTTAAGCAAACGTAGTGTGGGACGCCCTCCAGCACGATGGACCGATGATATTAAGCGGCTGGCGGGAAGTGGCTGGATGAGGAAGGCTGAGGACCGGGTGTGGTGGCGCTCTTTAGGGAAGGCCTATGTCCAGCAGTGGACGTCCACAGGCTGATGATGATGATGATGATGATGATTAAAAAAATATTAGGCTATGGTGACGTAAAATCAAAGAAAAATAGGGCTACTTTAGGGCTACCTGCGTCAAATGTTTGACGTGTGCATTTGACGCCTGCCGGTGACGTCGAAGCTTCGACGTTTTGTTGGAAGTTGTCTAACTGGCGTGAACTGTGGCAAGTAGTAGATACTAACTTTCGCGTGTTACTAACTACTAAAACAAATGTCGGGCTGCCCTTAGCGTCGCGGGTACTGGAAAATACATACCTACCTACATTGTGAGCATAGGTTTGCGTGCAGTAAGAGAAAACTACCTTTCCGAAGTTAATTTGGGATTGGATATTATCTTATGTAAAAAAAAGTACCTAGATACGTTACATAAGCGTCTAAAGTGCCCATGACTAAATAATAATTAAAACTACGGCATTGGGTCACATTTCTTAACCGCGCGCAATCTCTTCTACTCTCATCTCCATCTTGTGCGTTTTTAACCCCCGACCCAAAAAGAGGGGTGTTATAAGTTTGACGTGTGTATCTGTCTGTGGCATTGTAGCTACTAAACTATTGAACCGATTTTAATTTAGTTTTTTTGTTTGAAAGGTGGCTTGATCGATAGTGTTCTTAGCTATAATCTAAGAAAATCGGTTTAGCCGTTTGAAAGTTATCAGCTCTTTTCTAGTTACTGTAACCTTCACTTGTCGGGGGTGTTATAAATTTTTAATTTACACTTGTGTATCTTCAGTTTCACTGATCAGCGAGCACGCATTTTATACGCCATATAATAAAATTAACGTTACATAGGTACTTGACAGTTGAAAAATCAGCCCTAACGGCGCGTTCACACGCAATTAGTTGAATTACACTAGCTTTACCTAAAAATCGCGTGCGACACGAAACTATTTTGGTGGGATTATGAAATCATTGCATGCATTATAAAATTGGAAGTTAACACGTGTAACTTGAGATACAAAATTTTTCAAGTCAAAAATAGGTACTTGAAAGTGTTCAGTTTAAGGAATTAGTCAAAATGAGAGTTTTACGTGAGTTACTCACAAATTAGTCGGTACTCTGACTGATTTCTTAAACTGGACACTTTCAAGTAAAGATTTTTGTATAAACCTGTGGAAATGATACTGCCATTGTCGCAATTAAAATACCATAAGCCTACGTTGTCGTATTAGTTTACAAATTGCGAAAAACCAAATTAAATTTGAATTTCGCGGGCAGACCCGTCTAGTGCACCTTAATCTAAGCAAAGTCAAAGTCAAAATCATTTATTCAAAGTAGGTACAATTGTACTCCTTTTGATGGTCAAAATTATTTACGATATAGTGGTGTCATTTATAACTTAAAACTAAAGCTACGAGGGTTCCAAGAAGCTAATAAAATTTTATGTCACTAATTTCGTACAGCTTATGCAAAGTACCATACGAAAGATCTCCAATTTGAGTAGACAGCAGCGTTCAACTAAAAACAAGTCGATATTGACTGAACATTAATGTCTAATAGATATGTATGTATTTGCTTTACTCTCATTCAGACTCTTCCAAAGATTTCTACACGTCTCTGTATATATCTTAACAAAACAACACCTTAATCTTTTTGCAGCTTTCGACCTTGGCATAGAAAGTTGACCATTAACGCAGTATAGCTATCATACAGTTCAGAAAAGAATACACTGGCAGTTGTGGTATGGAGCTGCAAATGACCTAAGTCTCGATAAAGCGAACACGCGGGTCTTTTCATTTCGTTTCATTTCTCGAATTCATATAATTTCAGTTCTATATGATGTTGTTTCATGGGGTGGTTTCCCCGGTTTGGCAATCATAATGACTCCAGCAACTTTCAATTGCACAGTTCAATCTCAGTTCCACATGCTGTTATTCGTTATTTTATTTTATTGCGCTTGACGCCAATCATGCGGTCTAGGTCAAGAGTGAAAAGGCATTTTCTAGGTAAACGCGTCCCAACTTAGGCCACATCATCACTTTTCATCAAGCGTAATTGTGGTCAAGATTGTGTAATGACTTAAAAAAACTGTTTTCAAAGTACCTAACTTAACCGTGGCAGTCGCGGAGATATTTGCTCGTATCCGAACTGTATGATAACTGAACTATGCCATCGTGTTTTAAATGCACTCAAGGCCTGACCGATGGAAGCTCGAAGCTTGCTCGTAAATCAAAAGTTATGACTATGTTACTTTTACTTCACTTATAGCATTAACAAAATGACGGACATGTTATTAGTACTTAGCTTTCATTAAGCTATAGCCTTTTTTAAGCTATAGTATAATAATTATAGGTAAATAAAAATTGATTGCCGCATATTTGAAAGATTATCATCACTTGAGAACGGCTTGATCGATTTGGTTGATTTTTAACCCCCGACCCAAAAAGAGGGGTGTTATAAGGTTGACGTGTGTATCTGTGTATCTGTGTGTCTGTGTATCTGTGTATCTGTGTATCTGTGTATCTGTGTATCTGTCTGTGGCATCGTAGCACCTAAACGAATGAACCGATTTTAATTTAGTTTTTTTTTTTGTTTGAAAGGTGGCTTGATCGAGAGTGTTCTTAGCTATAGGTAATCTAAAAAAATCGGTTCAGCCGTTTAAGAGTTATCAGCTCTTTTCTAGTTTTCTTGTAGAATAGAAGGTTAGATAACCGTTAGGTTCATAATATTATGTCAATAGACAAATGTCAAGCTGTCAAGATGGACGTTGCCTAAATACATAATTATTATTTATTTATTTGAAAATGATGTTTTGGAAAACTCAAATACTTTGGATCGTCGGGGGTGTTATAAATTTTTAATTTACACTTGTTATTTCTGCGTTTGTCAAAACAAGGTTTTTTCAAAGTTTTTTTTTTAGAAAATCTGTCGGAAAAGACGAAAAGGATGGTAATTTTCCCCTTTAAAGAGGTTCCCTTTATAATGCAGTAAAGGAAAGTTAGAAGACCGGATTTATTAAAATTTCTATTCTCATTATTTCGAATTTTGGATGATTGCATCAAAGATAGGTACCAGAAAATTCAAAATCTACAAAACTTCGCGAGAGTGCAATTTTGGAACCTGCCTGCTATTCTCGAAGAAAGCCTACCTACTTTACTTACATTTAGGAAAACAAAGCCACATTATTCAACATAAGTTTTGTTTACAGTGAAACCTACTGATCTTGGCTTAGTATGTTAATTAGTTATTCAATTTCATTATGAATATTAATGGATCTCTATTCAACTGCCAGTCTTTAGGGAATATTATTATTTTCATATCCGTCTTATTTGAATGCTCGGCGTTAGAAATTCTTCCCTTTTCAAGCATAGGTCTTCTTCATTCAAACTATTATCCTTTACAACCATAGCTCTGCTTCATTCAAACTATTATTTTATAGCTTATTCCCGCGACTACGTCTACGTGGACTACACAAATTTCAAACCCTTATTTTACCCCCTTCATCATGATCAACCCATTTCCGGTCCACTACTGAGTACGGGTCTCCTCTCAAAAGAGAAGGGTTAGGCCATAGTCTGCCACGCTGGCCCTATGCGGATTGGCAGACTTCACACACCTTTGAGAACATGGAGAACTCTCAGACATGGAGGTTTCCTCACGATGTTTTCCTTCACCAAGCAAAGCACCTTCATAAAGCAAGTGATATTTAATTGCTTAAAACGCACATAACTAAAAAGTTAGTGGTGCGTGCCAGGGATGGAACCCCCGACCAGGCGACCTCCGATTAGGAGGCGGACGTTCTAACCACTAGGCTATCACAGCTTTTTACCTCCTTAGGGGTTCCATTTTCAAAAATTCTTTCTTTGCGGTTGTCTGCATCATAATACCTAGCTATCTACATGCCGGTCCGCCCAGTAGTTTGAGCTGTGTGTTGATCAGTCAGCTTTTCCTTTTACATATTATTATGTAGAAAAGATGACTGACTGACTGATCTATCAACGCACAATTAAAAGTCAGGCAGTTAGTCAAAAGTCGCACGAAATTCCAAGGTACAATCACTAGCACCAAGACGATAATTTGACGATGAAGTTCATCGCTTTGGGCGGCAAAAACGCTTTTAATTTCACTTCACAACCGTGCGGGTTCGAACCCAGACCACTTTCACTTGAACAAACTGTAATTTGATGGTGAACGAGTTGTTTGGCCGGACTTAAGCTAAATATGATCATTATCTACTGCCAAGTGCCAATGTGCTTATAGAAACTAAAGGTTTGTCCACGCTATATAAAAATCTATCCTAATATTATAAGCGCCCAGACAAATGGACAAGACTTAAGGGTGTTAAGAATCTATGTAAATAGCTATAAGAGTCGATACAAGATATTGACACAAGTGTAAATTAAAAATTTATAACACCCCCGACAAGTGAAGTTTACCCAAAAAGAGGGGTGTTATAAGTTTTACATGTGTAGGTATCTGTGTATCTGTTTGTGGCATCGTAGCTCCTAAACGAATGAACCGATTTTAATTTTGTTTGTTTTGTTTGAAAGGATGGCTTGATCGAGAGTGTTCGTAGCTATAATCGAAGAAAATCGGTTCAGCCGTTTGAAAGTTATCGGTCTTTTCTAGTTTTCTTATAGAGGTTTTTGTGTCGGGGGTTTTCAATTTTCGAGTTATAGATAATTATAGCTAATATGTTGATACTAAGTAAAAAATTTGTAAAGTTTAAAAAAAATTAACAAAGTTTCAAATTATCGTTTTAAATTTTTTAAATTTTCCATCTCAAATGATATAATCTCATTTACAATTAGGTGTAATTTTTCATAATAACATTAATTACTTTAAGTATGCACCTATAGTTAAATGAAAGTTGAAGAAGATTTAATGACGTCATTATGCCAACTAGAAAATATAATATGCAAAGAGGTAAAAGTCGCATCTGGGAAAACGCGTTTATTTTACTGTTATTTCTGGTTTTTAGGGTTCCGTACCCGATGAGTGTCAAGGGGATTATCTATTACTAAGACTCCGATATCCGTCCGTATGTTCGTCCGTCCGTCCGTCAGTTTGTCTGTCAGCGAGCCTGTATCTCGTGATTTTGTTTCACACGTATAGCAAACGAGAAATAAAAATATACTTACTTCTTTACAAATAAACTTTTACAAGTGCTTTTGAATCGTCAAGAGAATCTACCACTACTGCATTGCATTGATTCGCAAATCGGAATGACTTTGATATCAGCATGGCTTTTTGAATCAGCAAGAAACTCGGCGGTTGCTCTTTTCAAATACCTATTTAGTTCACATTTATATTATGCGATGTATCTACTTAGAACAACAAGGCTATGTATTCTTATTTTCTTATTTTGTTTTTCCTTGTTAAACCTGAGACCTAATAAAGACTATTTATTTAAGCTTAGGTACTAACACTTATTTGAAACTTATGTGAAAAAGTGACTTAAGTGAAAAAGTGTCTATCTGACTAGCGAAAGAGTGTCTGTTTGACTGTCTGTTACCTTTTCCCGATGGAGTTCCCACGACATTTTAAAAAATCCCTAAATCAACATTTAGTTTAAAATTGAACAAATGGTTTAGAATAATTAAAAGATATATTAAGTAATTCTTCTTCTTTAACTCATAAATAAATCAAAAAAAAGAAAATGGATTCACTTCGCCATGATATAATAAACAATTATATTATGTAGGTACGTAGATATGACAGACATGCGATATTAATTATTATTATATTCGTATTTTGTGAAACTGTGCGTGTCTATAAGGTATCTACTGAGTCACTTTCTCCCTTGAGAATATTTACTATACTTTTACTGGATTATTTCCAATATTTTATAAGCATAAACTTCATTAATATTGTTTCTTTATAATATTCATAAAAAACTAAATCCACGGGCATCATATCATACGGAAATGTTTGATTTTCTGCAATCAAAAGGCCTTACATCCACGCACAAAAGATCACGCCGATCCGTTGCTTGCTCCGTTGCAATAAACAAACATCTTTCGCATCTAACTTTATATATACTGACAACTAAAATTGAACTGTCTGTCTGTATTTTCAGAATATCTAACCTATATTAAGCTCATATGGTTATTTAAACTGTACCGTAGTCCGTGTGAACTGTACCTGAATCACAGGTTTTTAAATCCTATCGATCTGTTTGAACGGGCTAATCTTTGAAATGGCTGAACCTATTTTGCTGAGACTTTCACAGACAAGTAGAGGATTAACCAAGGAGTAACCTTTAACCCACTTTCAAAAAAGAAATAGTGTTTTTCTACCTATGTACCTACTCCGAAATTCCTGAACCGATTAGTGCATTTCTTTTAATCGATAGAGAGAAACTTTGCAAAATCAAAGAGTTCCCAAGGAATTTTTTTTAAACCCTAAATCATCTCGTTCATAATATGGGTAGTGACTAGCGACCCACCCCAAATATTTCTTTCATACAAACCTTGCCCTGAAATAACGAACAAAAAAATCAGCCAAATCGATCGATCCGTTCGCAAGGATCTATACATACAATTATTGATTTATGTGAATCAATAATATTATAGAATATGGATTACAGCAATGTAGCAAAGTATGTAATGCAGCATGTAAAGTTATAACATCGTATAGTATTTCAAACATGATTCAACGGTTTCGCCACATCACTTTCGCTCATTTGCTCTCCAAGTATGCAGCTTACTATAATCATAAACAGAAACTGTGATAAGTAACGTTATTCTTAATTAGTTTAATGTTTCACTAACAAAGTACAGTCAAAGGCCGTAAGTCGTTTAGCACTTAATGATCACATTCACATCATTGCGCACGCGCTAGGTGTGGGAATTGCTACTCGAATTCTAAGGCCGACCGTACACTGAGGCAACAAATTAGTGTAAATACAAAAAAGCCGGTCAAGTGCGAGTTGGTCTTTATAGAAAGAAAACAGAAAAAGTGTTTATTTAGTGCCACGGGAAGTACAGAGAAAATAATGATAATCCATACTAAATTATAAATGCGAAAGTGTTTCTGTCTGTCTGCTACCTTTTCACGGCCCAACAGTTAAACCGATTCTGACGAAATTGGGTACAGGGTTAGTTTATATCCCGGAGACGGATATAGGCTACTTTTTATCCCGGAAAATCAAAGAGTTCCCACGGGATCTTTAAAAACCTAAATCCACGCGGACGAAGTCGCGGCCGTCCTCTAGTATAATAATAATGGCTCGAGTTAAGATGCGTGGTGTGGGGTACCAAAATGGACTCCACTCAGCATTTGCTGCACCCGTGTCGGGAACGCAGGCACAGCGCTGGTCTTCCGTGGTTCCCGAAGTTTCGGACAGTGTAAAAGATAAGATAGAATTTTACTTAATAAGTACAAGGAATGTGGTTAATAGATAGGGTTAGCATAATAATTTAATAATAAAGTAGGTAAAAATAGACTAAAATAAAGAAGATAGGGGTTGAACCCTAAAAGGACTCTGTGCCGCTCCACTTAACTCTGCAGGTGAGCGTCGCGCCTAAGAGTAAATTGAATTGAAATGGCATAGGTACTATTAATGTAAATTGAACTAAACGAGTGTTCCTAATAGCACATAAGTTTAGAAAGTACTTACTTGCCTATTTTTTTCTTTTGTTCTCACAAAAACATAATTAGCGATTACCATCTGGTACAGTGAATAAAGTTCTAAAGTAAAGTGGCGTGACGTTGCAATTAATAACTATATTTAATAACTATTTCAACTTTAAACCAAGTTTTTGTGACTCTCAATTACTTAAAATTCACAAAAACTTATTTTAAATGAAATCCTATTAATTTAGCAACAAACGAATGTAAGGTCAATTTTATACTTATAAAGTTAGTCACCCACCCAGTTGCATACCTACCGAGTACTGAGTATGACTGATTGATCTATCAAGCACAACTCAAACTACTCAACGGATCGGGCTGAAATTCGGTACGCTGATAGCCATTTCATTTATGACGTAGACATCTAGTAAGAAAGGATTTTTCAAAATGAAACTCCTAAGGGTGTAAATTAGGGGTTTGAAATTTGTGTAGACCACGCGGACGAAGTCATGGGAATGAGCTAGTAATAAATTACTAAGCACCGCTGCTATGCCACACTATTGTCGAAGGACATCCGAGACGTGTGAGTTTTTTTTTAATAGCGAGCAAACTAGCAGTCATGAACATTTGCAACACCTGGGGAACCACCAATGCATTGCCGGTCTTTCAGGAATTTTTTAATCCTTGAATAACCCCATGTTGAAATCTAGTGAGAACACCACTGAAGGAACCTAAGTTGGTCCTACAGCAGTTTGCTTTATGGAGAACTCTCGGCAAGCAGGTTTCTTCACGATATTTTCATTCAACCTTAGCAACCATAAAAATCTATGTTTAACCTAATTTTAATAACATAATCATTAATTTAATATGTTAATCATTGACATTAATCCGTTTATTAGCAAAGGTGATTAAACGAGAGAAAGTTGTAGGTTCTTACCAAAGGTTATCAAATAACTGATTAATGATAAGAACTCATAATCCCCTTTTCATTTTTAAAATATTAACTGTACTTAATCCAAAAATAATGTATATTTAATTACGTGAATAATTAGCCTACCTTAGAATAATGTACGTTGAAGAAAAACGTTAGCTATATCATACGTAGATACTATAGAAAGCGAGTTACTGGCTGACTGACTAACTGATATGTTAACGCACACCCTAAACCGATGAGGGTAAAATGAAAATTCTACTCCCAAGGGGATTAAAGGGGATGAAAGTTTGTATGAAAGTAAGCCATTTTTTAAGTTTTTTTAATTATGCTCTATTTTTTTCCTCCGACATGATGATCTAGGACTTTGGATAGCTGACATGGCTTGATTATTTTTACCCCCGACCCAAAAAGAGGGGTGTTATAAGTTTGACGTGTGTATCTGTGTATCTGTGTGTCTGTGTATCTGTGTATCTGTGTATCTGTGTATCTGTGTATCTGTGTATCTGTCTGTGGCATCGTAGCGCCTAAACGAATGAACCGATTTTAATTTAGTTTTTTTTGTTTGAAAGGTGGCTTGATCGAGAGTGTTCTTAGCTATAATCTAAAAAAATTGGTTCAGCCGTTTAAGAGTTATCAGCTCTTTTCTAGTTTTCTTGTAAAAAAGAAGGTTAGATAACCGTTAGGTTCATAATATTATGTCAATAGACAAATGTCAAGCTGTCAAGATGGACGTTGCCTAAATACATAATTATTTATTTGAAAATGATGTTTTGGAAAACTCAAATACTTTGGATCGTCGGGGGTGTTATAAATTTTTAATTTACACTTGTATAGAATTTCATTCATTTTATAATGCGTAATTCATTTTATAATACTTACTTTGGGTCTTTCAAATTTAATTGAAGGTACACGTCTCCGCTCCCCACTGCTTTGATGGACAGGTCACTTTAGGAATAGAGAGTATCCGGGTATGCCTATGTGATTTTCAACGGTACATTAAATCGAAAGTAGTCTGTCCCCAAATAAACAACGTCACACATTGATGATAATAAGCAACCATTGATTACGGGGTTCTCTCCAATTTCGTTTTTCTTTTTAGGCGTACTTACGTAAAAGTGGAAGGTTTCGTAATCAAGTAAATAATGTAATGATAGGTGTGTACCTACACATATTGTTTATTTAGATCATAAAATAGATTTGCGCATGTCAGATATTCGTATTAGGTATTTAGGTATTAGATCTATACGCGGAGATCTTTAATTAAACGTAGACAGGTAGGGTAGGTGGACCGGATTCCGTTCAATTATTATTGGAGTTGCAAAGTTTGACAGGGTGATAATTGATAAATACCTAAGTTGTAAACTTTTATAGTCTGTCTAAAACAATACTATAACTGCAGTGAAGAAACATTATGAAAGAACAAAAACGCTATTTTTAGTTGATTTTTAGCATATACATAATTTGACTTTGCTCAGAATTGTTGAACAGATAAAACGAGACAGATGAAATAATTCTGACTCTCACATTTTGCCTTGTTTTAGCTCTAGCAAAGTCAAAGTATGTATGCCTAAGGCTTCTATGAAGCAAACTTTGACATTGTTCATTATGTATGTCAGATAATATAATTAATAGTTTGAATAAGGTCGAAATAGGTACGCTTTATATAAGTAGGTATAAGTAGTTACTGTACCTACAACTTTTGACTTGTGAATTATTCGGGAGTTAAAAATAAACGTATAAATCTTATAGCAGCTCGATTTGCGACACCTCTCAACCCAAAAAGACAAGACAAATTGTTAGACGGACTTTTGGCGATAAAACATAGACAGATAGAAAATATTGGAATAACTGACTAGCATATTAAATTAGAAGAATTAGCGATGTCAAGATTCAAGACGCGTTAATCTTTTCGGTCAACTATTCGCTTTCTCAGTGAAAGTCTGTAAACTCTACGTCACATCACTAACCAAGATTTTGACAAAAAGACTGACCGCTACTAACATTAGTACGCTGGACTTGCGATTGCCGATCTGGTTTTGAAGCAACTTGATTATCACCATTTTGGCGCTGATAGCAGCAGTGAGCGTCATTGAGCGTACTCGGAACTAAATGATAGTAATGTGACATCTGTCAACATAGTATCAACACGAAGACTGACACAGTGTCAATTTTAGTTCCCGGTTCACTTGTTGGGGCGCTCCTTCGAATCGGCAAAAAAAAAACTATCACTCTTTTTTTTTAAATAATGATACAAGTTAGCCCTTTGACTGCGATCTCACCAGATGGTAAGTCAAGTCATGCAGTCTAAGATGGAAGCGGGCTAACTTTGAAAGGATATGGCAGTTCCTCTAAAGGCTTTATATATCTATCACGCTCATCACCTGAGTGTCTGGTGCACTTCGATCGCGTGTTGTGCCAGGTTTTTTTTTCACGCATATGCAAACTGTGGAATCAACTTCCTTCTGCGGTGTTCCCATTATTCAAGGGGCGGACCAACAAATTCCTGAAAGGTCGACAATGCATTGGTGGTTCCTCTGGTACTGCAAATGTTAATGGGCGGCGGTAATCACTTAACATCAAGTGACCCACCTGCTCGTTTGCCCGCTGTTTCTATTAAAAAAATTAAAAATCTGTTTCTACACGGCATATACGGTGTATTCCGGCACGGCGTACCGGAATGCTATCACTAGACTGCACGAGTCACGACATTGCCGCGCGGTAGGGTGGTAACTAAACCTGCACCAGACCAGACTAGAAAATATAAATTTCCAAATTGCCACTGCCAGGAATAGAACCCGGGACCTCCCACTTATAAGACCACAGAGAAGTCGTCAAAGTTAACGTTTTCCAGTAAATATACTCAGGTACTTACGAGTATTCCATTTTAGTGCAACAAGCGATAAGCACGTGCATTACTGGAAACCTCATTTTCCATTGTCACATCGTCGAGTCGTGACATAATTATGACCTTTTATTTTTGGTTGCCCGTTTTGTATGTAAGGCTGGCCACACACAAAGAGTGCACTGAGAGTTTTCATCTGCTTTTTTCTTTCAATAACGTTTTTATTCAAAAGGGAAAAATCTTTTTTTGCCGATTAGGTGCTGAATCCAGAAAGAATAGTTTGCCTTTTTGAAATTAAATTGTTTTAGGAAAGAGAAAATCAGAACTTCAGTAAAAGTCTTTCAGTGTGAATGATTTATTAAATAAAATGCAGATACAATAGGTTGACATAATCCATACCAATATTATAAGTGCGAAAGTTTGTCTGTCTGCTTCGTTTTCGCGGCACATCCGTTTAACTTATTTTTGACGGGCACAGATAGCTTGTATTCCGGAGACGGATATAGGTAACTTTTTATCCCAGACAATCAAAGAATTCCCACAGGATTTTCAAAAACCTAAATCCACGGGGACGAGGTGGCATATTATGTCTTTCCCCAGGATGCAAGCTATATCTATCTGTGCCAAATTTCGTTGGCCTAAAATAGCTAGCACACAGACAGACACACTTTCACATTTACAATATTATTAATATGTATGTCTTGTAAGCGAAAATAGACTTTGTAGTTTTATGATGTGCAAACGGCATTCAACTTAATAGAGAAAGAAAGGAGATCATTCTAGCTCCATACATTTTTGGGCCTTTTCTGAAAGTGCCGGCCAACGAAAAAAAATGGTACGGATCGTTAGAACTAGCCATTTGGAGTAATAGTTAATATGGCAGAAAAGTTGTAGGATTGTTCCGAACCAAGTTATACAAGGTCGAAGATTCGTCATTTTCATACATTTTATTGATTTCTAAAAGTGCTGGGAAACATAAAATAATGTTAGATATTGCTAGAACTAATGATTTGAAGCAATTGTCACTATGACGCGAAGGCTGTGGGGCCATTATATGTCGTGTTATACAAGTTATACAAAAAATGAATATACTTTGTATAATTAATTGTAACTGATTTTATGATTTTGTTACTGTTCTGATTGTTTTATACGAATTTGAATACACGTACAATAATTTTGACTCCCATGAAGTGAGTGCTGGATCAGCTGCAATGTGGACAAAATTCGTTTATACATACCTGGATTGTATGCGGCCTTGTAATACTAGGTGATCTCATCCAGCCATCTCCCAAACTTCTGCCACTGGGAATTGTGAATTGAATTTCATCACAAATGTGATGAATGCACCATTTGGTTATACGTACTGGTCACCATAGTAACTACGGGCTTGCTTCAGTCGATAGCTGCCCAAAGCAACCTGCGTCAATTCTTCTGGAACGTGAATCTAGGAAAGCCATTGAACGGAGGAGGTTGGCTTCCATAGCCTGGAAATGAGCTCTTCTTCTATCATAATTACATATTGTTTGTGATAACAAGTTCTGCTGAACTGTTTTGCTCATTGACCGTTCATGGATTACGTCAAGAAAATCACGTGCATGCACGTTGTTGTCTATCAGAACATGATAGCCGTTCAGCAATGCTGACAAAACCCTGAAATAATCGATGATGTTACTTAATGTCCGGTTACAAATCCTGAATAACCCTGAGTAAACAAAAATCTCTTCCAAAGCGGTCTCTAATCATTTACATTATCCAGCAGCAAATGGTAAAAAGTCTAGATTTATTGGCTTGGTCAGTAGTTAGCTGGGTTTTATACTGATGTTTTGTTACTGGCATTTGTGCCACATAACCGCACACCTCAAGAAAGAAAGATTACCTCAAGATTGTTTATGGTATCTCTAAAACCATGGACTAAGATAAAAATCCAGTAAAAATCTTCTATATCATTTAAGGTATCATTTAAAATCTGGGCATTGGAAGTTGCTGCAGCGTGTAGATTATTGTTCCATCGCAACAAATATAAAGGCTTTTAGTGGTTTCGGAACTTGTGGTTAGGGTATGATTTTCACTGAAAAAAGTAAATAGTGCTTTTCTGAAGATATATGTACATGCCTGTATCTGTCTGTACATGCCCTTTATAGATAGCCTTTCTTTCTTGAGGCATGCAGTTATGTGACACAAATGCTAGAAACAAAACATTTAAATGAAATCCAGCTAATTACTGACCAAATCAATAAATCTAAGCTTGTTACCATTTGCCGCTGGATGGTGGAAGTAATGAACAATTGTTTTAAAATGAACAAATGTTTGCTCAGGATTGATCAGAGTGACCGGGCATTAAGTAACGTGATCGATTATTTCAGGATCGCGGTAACATCCCTAAACAGCTATCATCATGTGTGTTATGCTGATAGACAATAACGTGTACTACAGACGTGATTTCCTTGCCAAAATCCATGAACTGGTCAATGAGCAAAACAGTTCAGCAGAACTTGTTATCACAAACATTATGTAATTATAATAGAAGAAGATCTCATTTCCAGGCTATGGAAACCGACATCCTCCGTTCAATGACTTTCCTAAATTCACGTTCCAGAAGAATTGACGCAGGTTGCTTTGGGCAGCTATCGACTGAAGCAAGCCCGTAGTTACTATGGTGAACAGTACGTATAACCAAATGGTGCATTCATCACAGAGCTCGCCGGAGATATCCCAATTCCCAGTGGCAGAAGTTTGGGAGATGGCTGGATGAGATCAACTAGTATTACAAGGCCGCATACAATCTAGGTATGCATAAACGAATTTTATCCACATTGCAGCTGATCCAGCACTTCGTGGGAGTCAAAATTATTGTACGTGTATTCAAATTCGTATGAAACAATCAGAACAGTAACAAAATCATAAAATCAGTTACAATTAATTATAAAGTATATTCATTTTTTGTATGACTTGTATAACACGACATATAATGGCCCCACAGCCTTGGCGTCATAATGACAATTGCTTCAAATCATTAGTTCTAGCAATATCTAACATTATTTTATGTTTCCCAGCACTTTTAGAAATCAATAAAATGTATGAAAATGACGAATCTTCGACCTTGTATAACTTGGTTCGGAACAATCCTACAACTTTTCTGCCATATTAACTATTACTCCAAATGGCTAGTTCTAACGATCCGTACCATTTTTTTTCGTTGGCCGGCACTTTCAGAAAAGGCCCAAAAATAATGATCTCCTTTCATAGTCGATGTTACAACCAAATTACCACTTACGTATGTGTGGCCAGCCTTATACGACATTTTCATGTATTGCACGACCTGCGCCTACGCCCATCTTTTCCCATGTTTTGAGTTGAATACAAATTGGTTGCTTTATTGAGAAAGTTTATTTTTTATATGTTTTGGTAATGTTATTTTTTTCGATTGCCATCTCGATGTCCAAAATTATAAAACCCACGAATTGTATTGCAATTTTTAATACGTGAGTTATTTTTTTACTTGAATAAGTTAGGTATCTATATACAGGGTGTTTGGTAATTAGTATATAATGACGACACGTACCCATGCTACTTTGTTCTGATAAACACAATGCTGAAATATAATGACGAAATAAAAGTATATAAATTTCGATACATTTAAAAAAAAAATATGTCAAAGCTTTTATGGCCCTAATGTGCCCTAACTCACTGAGATCGTTGGCCTCGGCCTATCTAAAAATGGCCCACGATCTCAGTGAGTTAGGGCACATTAGGGCCATGAAAACTCGGTCATAAAAAAAAATATTTGTATGGAAATTTTTATAATTTTAGTTCGTCATTTTACTTCAGCATTGTATTTATCAGATCAAAGTAGCATGGGTATGTGTCGTCATTATACAAATTAGAATTACCAAACACCCTGTATAAGTTACTTTTTTTTTAAATTTATAGACTAGCGCTTGCGGGGCTATAATTACATTACTTACCGTATTGTTACGGTAAGTAACGTGATTATAACAGAATCGATACACAGCAATAATGAGATCAATTCAAAACAATAGTAGAGAAACACAGAACGATACCTAGTTGCCTAGTCCGGGAAAAGGCTATTAAAGATTCAAAAAACCGGCAAAGTGCGAGTCAGACTCGCGCACTGAGGGTTCCGTACTCGGGTATTTTTTCTGACATTTTGCACGATCACTCAAAAACTATTATGCATAAAAATAAATAAAAATCTGTTTTAGGATGTACAGGTAGAGCTCTTTCATATGATACTTCACTTGGTATAGAACTATCTTACTTTGAAAATTGAAACATATTTTAATTTTTTTTTAAATGATGTGACCACAAATTCGCGGTTTTCAGATTTTTTTTTACCGACTTCCAAAAAAGGAGGAGGTTCTCAATTCGTCGGAATCTTTTTTTTTTTCGCAAACAGCTGCACTACTCCGCTCTAATCCACTAGCCAAGAACTGTGTAAATCAATTGCACCGGAATCTGAAGCGTCCAAATCCGTTCCGCTTTCCTACGCGTGCCGACTCCGGCATAGAGAGGCAGCAAATGAAAGCGAATTGATAATTTTATTCTATTAGCGTTTAGCATACACCGAATTTCGGTATAAGTAACGTACGCTCGTTACAATGGGCGCAACATTGGCGTCTCTAAGCTGAAAGAGTAGGTATATTTTGCATTTTTTTGAGTTCCGTACCTCAAACGGAACCCTTATAGGATCACTTTGCTGTCTGTCTGTATGTCTGCCTGTCTATCTGTCTGTCTGTCTGTCGTATCTGTCAAGAAAACCTATAGGGTCCTTCCCAATTGACCTAGAATCATGAAATTTGGTAGGTAGGTAGGTGTTATAGTTCAAGTAAAGGGAAAAATCCGAAAATTGTGAATTTATGGTTACATCATAAAAAAGAATTAAAATGTGTTCATGATCAAATGTATTTTCAATTTTCAAAATAAGATAACTATATCAAGTGGGGTATCATATGAAAGGGCTTTACCAGTACATTCTAAAACAGATTTTCATTTATTTTTATGCATAATAGTTTTTGATTTATCGTACAAAATGTCAGAAAAAATACCCGAGTACGGAACCCTCGGCGCACGAGTCTGACTCGCATTTGGCCGGTTTTTTAGGAAGGGACGGAAAATGAATTAATTAAAACCTCTAAATACTCTCAAAACACTATGCTCAAGAATGGCACCTAAAATTACGAGATTTGACAGTTTCAGAGTTCCCACGGGATTTTCATAAAACCTAAATCCGCATGGACGAAGTTGCGAGTCATCTAGTATAAAATAATGTACTTTAAGTAGATACCGTCCGTTAGTAGAATGAACATAAATTAAGTACATATATTTAGTTTTTTCTAACGAGTGAGATCGTTAATTAATTTGCTAGAATGTGGACATTCTAATACATCTTCTCCTCCGACAGTAAACTATCGGTGAAAATAGAACATTTAAACGCAAACGTGTTTATTTATTCGTTGACGCTCTTAGCACTTGGTGGTAAGTGATGAATGTAGTTTAAGATGGAAGGTGGATAATCTAGAAGGGTCTTGCTGTTTTATTAGTACCCTTACCTTCAACCCAATAGACTTTTCATCATGCCTTCGAAAACCAAAAATTGTCTTTAGGGGATAGCGAGAACTAAATTCTACTTTGCTTTTATGGGAGTTTGAATTTTCGCTCTTCTGATTGATCTGCGTTAGTGCTTTAGTAGGTATATGTTTTTTTTATAGGTAGTGATGAAAAACAGTGTGTGTCACCTTAGGGTCAAATATTTTGTTCTCGGGAATTCCTCGCTACGCTCGGGATTCAAAATAAAGCCCTCGAGGAACCTAAAATCACTTTGGCCCCTTGTAACATAAATAACTATTGTCGAGCGATAGGGATGCAATCCAACCGTACAAAAGTTCAAAACCAAGTCAAAAGACAACCTACAAAGGAAAGGCCCTACAAAAATGGATAGAGAAAACTAGGTACCTTATGGTCCCCAAAATTCACAACTTTCGATAAGTGAAAGTGATAAACTGTAGGTAAGAAATATTTCTCGAATACAACGGAAGCTATTATTTAATGATTAGATACAATATGTGGCGTAGTTTTACTTTTACACCTACCAAAACACGAGCAAGAGTGATTGACCGACTCTAAAGCCAGTAAAGGAAGCAACTTCAGAAGCATAAGTGTGTTGATCGGTCATACTAGTCAAACTTGTTATCGTTAAGCATATATGAACTAAACCAACCAAACTACTGCTAATAGAACCAGCCAAGTGCGAGTAGAACTCGTGCAACGAGGGTTCCGTACTCGGGTTTTCTTTTAGACATTTTGCACGAAATGAATGAAAAAACTATTGTACATAAAAATAAATAAAAATCTGTTTTAGAATGTACATGTAAAGCCCTTTCATATGATACCCCACTTGGTATAGTTATCTTACTTTGAAAATTGAAACACATTTTAATTTTTTTTTTAAATGATGTAACCACAAATTACGGTTTTTGGATTTATTCCTTAACTTGTGCGATAAGACCTACTTACCTGCCAAATTTCATGAGTCTAGGTCAACGGGAAGTACCCTATAGGTTTTTTTGACAGACACGACGGACGGACGGACAGACAGACAGACAACAAAGTGATCTTATAAGGGTTCCGTTTTTCTTTTTGGAGTACGGAACCCTAAAAACCCTCCCATATAAGTTTATCAGTCAACAATTTATCACAAACCAAACCACGGTACGCAAGAGCCATCAATAGAGGTTACTTCAGTGCTAGCTTCTGTTGCGACAGACACACATTACATTAGTTTTCTAGAATATGTCTGCAAAATTTCATGGACTTTGGTTGCTTAATATTCAAATGAAAATGAAACTACGATTGTATGAAACGAGTGACGGAGAGAGCCCTCTTAAGAAACAGAGTTTTGTTAATCACGGGTCGACATAAAAAGACGGAGCATAATATGACACGTTAGTTAACTTAAAAAGATACACAGAAAAAGCTTGTTATGTTGTTCAGTGAATAAATTTGATATTAAAATTTGGAAGAACGTAATGATAATGGTATACGTTTTCTCTTTTCAGATGATACGTCAACAATTTGCCATCAAAACTTGATTCGTCCGACAAGGAAGACAAAATAACTGACGCATTTTCAACAAAAAAAATAATAAGGCACAGTAGAAAATGGGATTCACAGATGCATGCCCAAGTAGGCACAGTAATGAACTGAGTTTGTAAAAAGTAATTTAGATGGGACAAAACTTTTGCTCGTCTTAGTAATGATTTGACGATGGCAAGGAGACATCGAAATGCTTGGGCCCACGGTGCAGACAGCTTTAGAATTCAATCAATGATAGCTCAAATATTTACTCTAGTGTTAATAACTAATGTTATAGTCACTCAATGTAGTCACAATGAAACGGACGAAGTGAATAGAATAAAAAGCAATATACCCAAGAAAATAAAAATACTAGAAGCGTTTATGAGCAAAGGATTTTTCAGTGATGTGTACCAAAACGGAACTTTTAGGACTGGTAACAATTTGTGGGATAACATTCTAAATAAGTGCACATTAAAACCGTCAGTGAGTTGTTTGCAAAAGAACTTCTATTCGTATTTAGATGATAGTTTAGATTTCAATGGTGATATAAGTGTCGCGGGCGGTGTTTCATTCAAAAAAAACAATGTGGATATGAAGAAGTATAGTAAAGAAGCTAATATTATCTACCTCACTGGCAGTAGGGATAAAGAGGAACATGCGAGAACGTTTGAAGAAGAAAATGAAATTAGAGACGATGAAGAGCCTGGTAAGTTAATAATTTGAATCTCTTTTTTTATAAGTTCCGTAGCCAAATGGCAAAAAACGGAACCCTTATGGATCCGTCATGTCTGTCTGTCCGTCACTTTTTTCCGAAACTATATAAACTATACTGTTGAAACTTGGTAAGTAGATGTATTCTGTGAACCGCATAAAGATTTTCACACAAAAATAGAAAAAAATCTATAAATTTTGGGGGTTCCCATACTTAGCACTGAAACTCAAATTTTTTTTTTCATCAAACATGTGTGGTGTATTATTTATTTATCCTAAAACCTATCTATCTGCCAGATTTCATGATTCTAGCTCAACGGGAAGTACCCTATGGATTTTCTTGACAGACAGACAGACGGACAACAAAGTGATCCTATAAGGTTTCCGTTTTTCCTTTTGAGGGACGGAACCCTAGCTGGCCATTTGAGCGATGTCATTTTGTTCGTGATCTGTCATCTCTACCTTCTAATAATTCTACTCGTATATCAATAGTAAAGTCAGAGCAAAGTCAAAGACGCTGAACAGATCTCCCTTTGCAAGTAAAGCTGACGACTTCGTCTGTGTTGGTGTTAGCTGGCGGGCGTGCTCTGCTTTTTTGGAGAGTTTTTTTTTTTGTTAAAACTGACTGGAAAGTGCTTTAAGGGGGTGCCGTGCGTATGTCGGCGAGCGCCGGCACAGACGGGTCCATACTTGTATAGTTTAACTAACTTGTTACGAATAACTACAAACTTGACATTGGCTAATCTTTGTAAAGCCAGACGAGAGAGGAAAAAAAATGAAGTAAAGCTGATGCTAGGTGCATGTATTGACTGTTGAGCTATTGAGACTTCAAGTATAACCGGTGACTGATCTACTTTAAGGGAAAAGTAGTTCTAATCTCATGAATCACATCGACCTCGAAAACCAGGAAAATATTTTTCTAATATAACTCGACATACTCAGTTATTGATAAAGTTTGCAACCCGCAACCATTATTAACAGGGCTCTCTCCTTCACTCGCTTCATACAATCGTAGTTCCAATTTCATTTGAATATTAAGCAACCAAAGTCCATGAAATTTTGCAGACATATTCTAGAAACTAATATCTATAATTATTACTTCTTTTTTTGGGCAATCGTGTAAGCAGTAGAATTTGCAACACAGTTTTGAAATCCAAAGTCCAAAGAATTTGCGGTAAAGACCTCAAAACGGACGTGGATTTCTACCTTACTTCACGGATGTGACACATTACGGAATGCGCCATTGTTTATGCAAATATCTACGCTCGCTTTCCTCGTATTCCTTATGCTAAACTCTGTATGTTATTGCTATCACCTATTGTATGTTAGTAGGTAAATTACCAACGCCTAAGTTAGGTAGTTTCGTTGGCAGTAGGTACGTTTTCGAAACATCTATATTATTATCTCTATACTTTGTAGAGTCAAATATTTACGCCATTTCTTTACATTTCTTTAGTTAGTTAGTCCACTAATTATTGTGATTTCACCTGGTGGTAAGTGATGAAACAGTCTAATGACCGACGTTCTGTCAGTCTATCAGTAAAGTCTTATCTGTGAAATACGTCGATGTTACTTTTTTTTTGCCTTGTTCATTCACATACTAGCTGATGCCCGCAGAGCTGGGAACTGTTTGATTTTCCGGGATAAAAGTTGCCTATGTCAATTACATGGACGCAAGCTACATTGGCACCTTTCATACAAATTGGTCAAGACGATGGGTCTTTAGGAATCCCGTGGGAACTCCTTGATTTTCCGGGATAAAGAGCGGCCTATGTCCGACCCCGGGATATAAGCTAACCCTTTACCAAACGTCAGAATCGGTGAAACTGTTGGGCCGTGAAAAGGTAGCAGACAGACAGACAGACACACTTTCGCATTTATAATATTAAGTATGGATTAGTATGGATTTATATTTTCTAAAAATAATTTAAGATAAGTAAGGAGGTACTTAATTATACCTACCTACAGAAATTAAAAGCATTTTACTCATGGTGTATGCCTAATAGAATTTTAAGTTGCGTAAAGAAATATAATCTCTCTGCTTTTATATTACGATTTCAAATTGGTTACAGTTTTGTAATCGTGACATTACGTTACGGCAACAGCATCTCTCCCATTAAAGTTATTCAATTGTAAGTCTTATACATAAGGTAATAAGAGCTTTTATTCAATATTACTTAATACCTACTTACTTTCACCACATTTTTATAGTGATTAATTATATTTTCCTAAATTTTAATCTTGATAGGGTTTAATAGCCGAAACCAGTTTTCCGAAACTATCCTCTATACCTATAGGTAGTACCTATATGTTCTAGAAATCTATACTAATACTAAACAACATAACATAGACAACTTTTTATGCCGGAAAATCAAAGAGTTCCTACGGAATTTTTAAAAACCTAAATCCACCGTATGCAGTCGCGGGCATCATCTGTGTAGTACAAGTTCGCGTTTTTCAGATTTTTCCCGTACCTTTTTTTTTTTTTAATAAAAGAATATTCCATCCATCCATCCATCCATCAGCCTGTAAGCGTCCACTGCTGGACATAGGCCTTTCCAAGAGCACGCCACCAAACACGGTCCTCCGCCTTCCTCATCCACCCGCTCCCCGCCACCTTCTTCATTTCATCGGTCCAGCGGGCTGGAGGTCGTCCCACACTGCGCTTGCCGGTCGCGGTCTCCACTCCAGAACACGTCTGCCCCAACGGCCGTCGGTTCTGCGACAGACATGGCCTGCCCATTGCCACTTCAGCTTGCTAATCCTTTGAGCTATGTCGGTCGCTTTTGTTCTCCTGCGAATTTCCTCGTTGCGGATTTTATCCCTGAGAGAGAAAAGAATAATAGCCATGTTAAATGACTAATATTCCCCTTTCCTCTCCAACTAAGCGTCAGGCTTGTGCTAGGAGTAGGTAGGTACGACAATAGTGCAACGGGCGCGGTTTGAACCTTTGACCTTTCGGTTTTCAGTCCACTCCTTTACCGGTTGAGCTATTGAGGCTCTAAGTCTGAGTACTTGTGCTATAAAACCTACAGATCTACCTACCTGCCAAATTTCATGATTCTAGGTTTACGGAAAGTAAACCTAGAATCATGAAATTTGGTATAGGTTTCTTGACAGACACGACGGACGGACGGACGGACGGACGGACAGACAGACAGATAGACAGGCAGACAGACAACAAAGTGATCCTATAAGGGTTCCGTTTTTCCTTTTGAGGTACAGAACCCTAAAAAACATTACTGTCGTATGCTACGTATGTACCTACGCAAGTGTTTTGGTATGCTCTATAAACCTTCAAGAATGCAGCTTAGTTCTGTTTGTTAAAACTATGCTAGATGAACACCTAGCCCTGATTTGTCCGCTGTAGTTTTTGCTATACTAACAAGTTATGTTTATAAGGTTGGCCGCACATTGGTGCTAATTTAGTTCCACACAAATCTCTAAACTAAAACTCATCTTAAAGTCTTAA
Organism: Maniola jurtina; assembly: GCF_905333055.1. Taxonomy (NCBI): domain Eukaryota; kingdom Metazoa; phylum Arthropoda; class Insecta; order Lepidoptera; family Nymphalidae; genus Maniola; species Maniola jurtina. The sequence goes on along the minus strand of NC_060052.1, from coordinate 2,940,913 downwards.
AGTGCCATCTTTTTGTTCATAGAATACTAGAGGATGCCTGCGGCTTCGCCCGCCTGGATTTCGGTTTTTTAAATCCCGCAGGAACTCTTTGATTTTCCGGGATAAAAAGTCTATGTCCTTCCCCGGGATGTAGCCCATGTCTGTACCAAATTTCATCAAGATCGGTTCAGCGGTTGGGCCGTGAAAACGTAGCAGACAGACAGTCAGACAGACAGACAGACAGACAGACAGACACACTTTCGCATTTATAATATTAGTATGGATTGTGAAAAAGGGTTGCCTTTTTTAACCCCCGACCCAAAAAGAGGGGTGTTATAAGTTTGACGTGTGTATCTGTGTATCTGTGTGTCTGTGTATCTGTGTATCTGTGTATCTGTGTATCTGTCTGTGGCATCGTAGCGCCTAAACGAATGAACCGATTTTAATTTAGTTTTTTTTGTTTGAAAGGTGGCTTGATCGAGAGTGTTCTTAGCTATAATCTAAAAAAATCGGTTCAGCCGTTTAAGAGTTATCAGCTCTTTTCTAGTTTTCTTGTATAAAAGAAGGTTAGATAACCGTTAGGTTCATAATATTATGTCAATAGACAAATGTCAAGCTGTCTTAGATGGACGTTGCCTAAATACATAATTATTTATTTGAAAATGATGTTTTGGAAAACTCAAATACTTTGGATCGTCGGGGGTGTTATAAATTTTTAATTTACACTTGTTACAATATTCGATGAACAAAAATGGCACTTTTGGACCTTTGGTTATTTGGACCTGTCAATTTAGCTTCGGAAGCGCGTTCTCCAGCGTCCTCCATACAAATATAATTTGGTCCCTATTTGAATCAACCAATCAAACTCAAGATGTGTTCCGGAAGCTCGAAAGAAGAAATTATCATAGCCTAAAATGCGGCCGGAGTCTAAACATATATCATAATATTATGTAACTATAATCTTATGTCAAAAAAAAAACATTATGTACCTACACTTTCACTCACCCCCGAGGTGAGGTGTAGTAGTTTAAGAATATATTGTTAGCCTGTAAGTATTACACTAATATTATAAAGGCGAAAGTATGTGTGTATGTGTGAGTGTGTGTGTGTGTGTGTATGTTTGTTACTCCTTCACGCAAAAACTACTAGACTGATTTGGCTGAAATTTGGAATGGAGATAGATAATATCCTGGATTAGCACATAGGCTACTTTTTATCCCGGTAAATCAAAGAGTTCCCACGGGATTTCAAAAAACCCAAATCCACGCGGGCGAAGTCGCGGGCATCGGCTAGTTAGTAATAAACGGAATTCGAGTAAGACATACCGTGTTTGTATTCTACCTCAATCCCCACACGGCAATAAAAAAATAGTAAAAACGACATAGGTAGGCTACTTTTATCCTGGAAAATCAATGAATTCCCACGGGATCTCTCGGACATCATTAGACTGTAGTAGTGTGTAGAATTCGATTTATCATTTTAATGCAGTTAAGGAATGTGGTAAATAGACCTACGTCCTACATTCGTAATGGAAATCTCTCTTTCATTGAGCGGCATTAATTCAGTCAATAGCTACCTAGGCACTATCAGCAGAAAAAGTAAAGTGTGAGAACAATCAATCTTACTGTAACAGACATGCTTCCGCAACAATTCCGCCATTAACAGTGCAATTAACGATAGAAAATCCATTCAACAACAGTATCTATAGAAATTCGCTGCTTCCCAATATTTTCTCGCTCTCTGAGCCTTACCGTATCGCTGAGGGTTATGAGTTATGGACTCACATAATGGTAGGAGTGTTATCACACTAATCACACTAATATTATACCTAGTAGAAGTTTGGGTGTGTGTGTGTGTGTGTGTGTGTGTGTGTGTGTGTGTGTGTGTGTGTGTGTGTGTGTGTATGTTTGTTACTCCTTCACGCAAAAGCTACTGATCGGATTTGGCTGAAATTTGGAATGGAGATAGATTATACCTTAGATTCGCACATAGGCATTTTATCCCGGAAAATCAAAGAGTTCCCACGAATTTTTTCTTTTTAAACTACATCCACGCGAACGAAGTCGCGGGCATTAGCTAGTCGGGATAATAACGTGTCTCCTAAATTCTTTCGCATACTAGTCGACTCCTATTTCGACTCTCTGGATGTTAGGGTTCCATACCCGGAGGGTGTTAACGGGTTTGGGTATGGTGTTAAAGGGTATAAAGCTTAGTGATATCACTAAGCTTTCACTGTCCGTCCGTCTGTCCGTCCATGTTTCTATCAGCGTACTGTACCTATCTCATGAACTTGTAATAGGTACCTACCTATTAGGTACAAAATTAAAATTATCCCAGAGTCCAGGTACATGTCTATTGCCGCTTTAACAAAAAATTACAAAAATATAAAAAAACCGGCCAAGTGCGAATCAGACCTGCACACCGGGGGTTCCGTACTCGGGATTTTTTTCCGACATTTTGCACGATAAATCAAAAACTATTATTAAAAATGAATAAAAATCTGTTTTAGAATATTGCTTGGGCTTTAAGGCCTATACCTACCTGTCGCGGATGGACGGACGGACAGACAGACAGACACGAGATACGGAACCCTATAAACGAACATTTAAGAAAGAGTACCAAAATTTTTCCAAGGCAAGACAGTTGGCCTTGTCCACAACTTCAAAGTCGCTCAGCGAGCTATGGAAGCGGGCTATGTTGGGGATCTCTCTGAGGGACAAAATCCGTAAAGAAGAAATCCGTAGGAGAACCAGAGCGACCGACATAGCTCAGCGAATTAGCCAGCTGAAGTGGCAGTGAGCAGGTCACGTCTGCCGCAGAACTGACCGCTGGGGCAGACGTGTTTTGGAGTGGAGACCGAGTATCAGCAAGCGCAGTGTGGGACGACCTCCGACCCGCTGGACTGTAAGAGAATAGCGTGAAGTGGGTGGATGAGGAAGGCGGACGATCGTGTGTGGTGGCGCGCTCTTGGGAAGGCCTATGTCCAGCAGTGGACACAAACAGGCTGATTGATTGATTGAAAGTTTTTAGTAACTACCACTAACACCTTCTTTCTTTTTCATTCAAAATAATAAAAAAAAAATAACGTGTGGGAACAATTTCATTGCGGTGTAATAGGCGCCATTCGCTTCCGCATTGTTTCCACAGTTATTAGTGATAGAAAATCTATACTTAGTAGGTAAAATTAACAATATAGAAATTCAGTTTCCCGGTATTGTTTAGACAGCCATCACCATATTCATTGTATCTATCGCGTGTTTATAATATCAATAATGTTATGGTGAAAATATCAATGAGAATAACATTGTAACATGATTTTTGAATGGTATGCATTCATATAATATTTTCTAAACTTTCTTATTAACAATAATAGTGTATAAATCCGTCACTTTCCAGAAACACCCTTCGAAGAAGTCACGGATGCTCTCTACAGCAAGGGGATGAAGTTTCTGATGACGCATGACATGACACTGACGCTACCAGAGATGCTGTTCGATGGTGCGACCCTCAGGGTGTCTCCCAGAGCGTTGACAAAGAACGGTGCATTGGTGCATATTGATTTGGAGCCAAAGGAAAATGAAGTAGGAGAAGGGAGGATATTTTTTCACAAAATTAGTGAGTACCTATCTTATTACTAAGTGACTAACTTGGGGATGCTTACGATGTTGTCCGATTTTTTGATTACCAGAGATAAAAACATTTTTTTTGAATTCCAGTAAGCCCTTGACTGTAATCTTACCTGGTGGAAAGTATTGATGTAGTCTAAGATGGAAGCGAGCTAACCTGGGCGAGCTATGGCAGTTTTCATTTAACCCATACTCCTATGGTTTCTATTTTCTACACGATATCGTACCGGAACGCTAAATCGCTTGGCGGCACGCACGACTTTGCCGGTAGGTGGTAACTAGCCACGGGCGATGCCTCCCACCAGACCAGACCAGAGAAATTATAAAATTATAAACCCCTGCCAAGAATCGAACCCAGGACTTCCCACTAATAAGACACTAATGAGATTGACATCTCATTCATCAAAATCGGCTCAGTAGTTTAGGTGCTAGGTGGAACGCACATAAATACAAACCTACATAGATATATAGACTGCTAAAATCATTAGCCTTCCTTTTGGCTTTGCCGTCGTCGGGTAAAAAGTGGCTTCCACGCTGACGGTAGTAGCATCCATCCATTGTCACGATTGAAATTAACATAAAATTCACTATGTTTTCAGAGAAGTACATAAAAAAGAAGTTGGTAATGGCAGCGATCGCAATCATATTAGTGGTCAAACTGATAGCACTGAAATTAATATTCGTTCTGCCAATCATACTTGGGGTGACCACAGCCAAGAAGATGTTCCTGAAGATTCTGCTCTTCCTCTTCCCTGCCTTGAGCCATATATTCAAGCTGTGCTCGTGGTACCACCAGAACTATCACACCACGAAGTATCATCACCATCACCATTTAATCACGCACCATCATAAGGTATGTTTTATTAACCCCCCGACCCAAAAAGAGGGGTGTTATAAGTTTGACGTGTGTATCTGTCTGTGGCATCGTGGCTCCTAAACTAATGGACCGAATTTAACTTAGTTTCTTCTTTTTTGAAAGGTGACTTGATCGAGAGCTTAGTCTAAGAAAATCGGTTCAGCCGTTTGAAAGTTAATCAGCTCTTTTCTAGTTACTGTAACCTTCACTTGTCGGGGGTGTTATAAATTTTTAATTTACACTTGTCAATCTTATACCATGTTTTTTGGAGCAAAGCTTCTTATAGAACTTTTGAGATGGGGACCTAATCCCAAAAAAGATTGGCTGGGCGGTGCGTTTAATATAAACAGTTTTTTTTTATTAACCCCCGACCCAAAAAGAGGGGTGTTATAAGTTTGACGTGTGTATCTGTGTATCTGTGTGTCTGTGTATCTGTGTATCTGTGTATCTGTGTATCTGTGTATCTGTGTATCTGTGTATCTGTGTATCTGTCTGTGGCATCGTAGCGCCTAAACGAATGAACCGATTTTAATTTAGTTTTTTTTGTTTGAAAGGTGGCTTGATCGAGAGTGTTCTTAGCTATAATCTAAAAAAATTGGTTCAGCCGTTTAAGAGTTATCAGCTCTTTTCTAGTTTTCTTGTAGAAAAGAAGGTTATATAACCGTTAGGTTCTTAATATTATGTCAATAGACAAATGTCAAGCTGTCAAGATGGACGTTGCCTAAATACATTATTATTTATTTGAAAATGATGTTTTGGAAAACTCAAATACTTTGGATCGTCGGGGGTGCTATAAATTTTTAATTTACACTTGTTAATGTGTGTCTGTGTAGGTGTACTCTATTTTTTTCCTCCGACATGATTTAGGATTTTGTGTGTTGTGATGTTTTTAACTCCCGACCAAAAAAGAGGGGTGTTATAAGTTTGACGTGTGTATCTGTGTATCTGTCTGTGGCATCGTAGCTCCTAAACTAATGAACCGATTTTAATTTAGTTCTTTTTTTTGTTTGAAAGGTGGTTTGATCGAGAGTGTTCTTAGCTATAATCCAAGAAAATCGGTTCAACCGTTTGAAAGTTACTGTAACCTTCGCTTGTCGGGGGTGTTATAAATTTTTAATTTACAGTTGCCTTGCTCTGTTGGACCAGACTGAACAGCTGTGTTTTATAGAATTTCATTCATTTTATAATGTGTAATTCATCTATACTAATAAATAAAATTGGAGTGTCTGTCTGTAATTTCGAAATAACTACCTCATATTAAGCTCATATGGTTATTTGAACGATACCAACACTGAATCACACGTTTTTAAAATTTTTGTCTGTCTGTCTGTCTGTCTGTCTGTCTGTCTGTTTGAAAAGGCTAATCTTCGGAACGGCTGGACCGATTTTGACGGGGTTTTCACAGACAAGTAGAGAATTGACCAGGGAGTAACATAGGCTACTTTTTCAACCGACTTTCAAAAAGGGAGTTCTGTTTTTCTACCTATGTACACCGAAATCTCCGAGATTTCTGAACCGATTTGCGTCATTTCTTTTTTAATCGATAGAGGAACTTCGCGACATTGTTTCATAAAAAATTTGGATTCCAACTCCTCAATTCTGATGCTGCAGGGGATCTGAACAATCCACGCGGGCGAAGCTGCGGGCATCAGCTAGTTTTATAATATAAATAATAAGTACTTTCTTTAATCGAAGGTACACGTCTCCGCTCCCCACTGCTTTGATGGACAGGTCACTTTAGGAATAGAGAGTATCCGGGTATACCTATGTGATTTTCAACGGTACATTAAATCGAAAGTAGTCTGTCCCCAAAAAAACAACGTCACACATTGATGATAATAAGCCACCATTGATTACGGGGTTCTTTCCAATTTCGTTTTTCTTTTTAGGCGTACTTACGTAAAAGTGGAAGGTTTCGTAATCAAGCAAATAATGTAATGATAGGTGTGTACATATATTGTTTAGGTCATAAAATAGATTTGAACATGTCCGATTTTCGTATTAGGGGTAGGTGGACCGGATTCCGTCCAATTATGTAGTGGAGTTGCAAAGTTTGACAGGGTGATGATTGATAAATACCTAAGTTGTAAACTTTTATAGTCTGTCTAAAACTATTACTGCAGTCTATTACTGCAGTGAACAAACATTATGAATGAACAGAAACGCTATTTTTAGTTGATTTTTAGCATATACCTAATTTGACTATGCTCAGAATTGTTGAACAGTTAAAACGAGACAGATTAAATAATTCTGACTCTCACATTTTACCTTGTTTTAGCTCTAGCAAAGTCAAAGTATGTATGCCTAAGGCTTCTATGAAGCAAACTTTGACTTTGTTCATTATGTCAGATGTAAACCTCCTAACTGGCAAAGTTTGAATAAGGTCCAAATAGGTACGCTTTATATAAGTAGGTATAAGTTGTTACTGTACCTTCAAATTTTGACTTGTGAATTATTCAGAAGATAAAAATAAACTTATAAATCTTATAGCAGCTCGATTTGCGACACCTCTCAACCCAACAAGACAAGAAAAATTGTTAGACGGACTTTTGGCGATAAAACATAGACAGACAGATAGAAAATATTGGAATAACTGACTAGCATATTAAATTAGAAGAATTAGCGATGTCAAGATTCAAGACGCGTTAATCTTTTCGGTCAACTATTCGCTTTCTCAGTGAAAGTCTGTAAACTCTACGTCACATCACTAACCAAGATTTCGACAAAAATCGGCCAAGTACGAGCGATTTTACACGATAAATCAAAAATTATTATCCAGAAAATTAAATAAAACTCTCGTTTAGAATGTACAGGTAAAGCCTTTCATATTATAATAGGTACCTACCCCACTTGGTAATCTTACTTTGAAAGCTGAAAATACTATTTATTTGTTCATGGCCACATTTTAATTATTTTTGTGTTGTTAACCACAAATTCACGGTTTTCGGATGTTTCCCCTTATGTGTGCTATACCTGCCAAACAAACAGACAGACAAACAACGAAGTGATCCGATAAGGGTTCCTTTTTTAACCCCCGAACCAAAAAGAGGGGTGTTATAAGTTTGACGTGTGTATCTGTGTATTTATGTATCTGTCTGTGGCACCGTAGCTCCTAAACTAATGAACCGTTTTTAATTTAGTTTTTTTTTGTTTGAAAGGTAGCCTATGTCCGTCCCCGGGACATAAGCTAACCTGTACCAAATTTCGTCAGAATCGGTTACACTGTTGGGCCGTGAAAAGGTGGCAGACAGATAGACAGACAGACACACTTGCATATTTATAATATTAGTATGGATATGGATAAATAGCACACCTTTTTCAGCATACATGTAGTAGGTACTATGTCCATTTTAGTGCAAAAAGCGAATAAGCACTTGCATTGCTCTACCTCATTTCCATTGTCATGATAATATCTTGTGAGTCGTGACGTACCTAATTATGGCCTTTTTTTTTCTTCTCGTCTGGCTTTACAAAGATTAGCCAATGTCAAGTTTGTAGTTATTTGTAACAAGTTAGTTAAACTATACAAGTATGGACCCCGTATGTGCCGGCGCTCGCCGACATACGCACGGCACCACCTTAGAGCGCTTTCCAGTCAGTTTTAACAAAAAAAAAACACTCCAAAAAGGCAGAGCACGACCGCCAGCTAACACCAACACAGACGAAGTCCCTTTTATTTTTGGTCGTCCGCTTTGTATGTAAGGCTGGCCACACACACGTCAATGAATTGAAAAGTGAACTGAGAGAAATAATTGTCATCTGTTTTTTCTTCAATAACGTTTTTATTCAAAAAGGGGAACTTTTCCTTCAGCGATCAGGTGCTGAATCAGAAAACTACGAATTCCTTACGAAATCGGAAAAGGAAAAGTTCTCCCTTTTGAAATCAAATTGTTTTAAGAAGGAAACAATCAGAACTTTAAGAAATTTCTTTCTGTGTGAATGATTTATTCAGTAAAATGCGGATACACTAGGTTGACATACCTAATTCATATTAATATTATAAATGCCAACGTCTGTCTGTCTGCTACTTTGTCACTGTATATCTGTTTAACTGATTTTGACGGAATTTAGTACAGCTTGTATCTCGGAGACGGATATAGATAGCTTTTATCCCGGACAATGAAAGAGTTCCAAACAGTATCCAAGGGGACAAAATAGGAAAATGTCCTTCCCCGGGATGCAAGCTATATCTTGTGCCAAATTTCGTCGGTATTGAATTGCTAGCACACAGACAGACACACTTTCACATTTATAATATTATTAGTATGTGTGTCTTGTAAGCGAAAATAGACTTTGTAGGTAGTTTTATGATGTGCAAACGGCATTCAACTTAATAGGGAAAGGAATTTCATAGTCGATGTTACAACCAAATTACCACTTACGTATGTGTCGCCAGCCTTATACGACATTTTCATGTATTGCACGACCTGCGCCTACGCCCATCTTTTCCCATGTTTTGAGTTGAATACAAATTGGTTGCTTTATTGAGAAAGTTTATTTTGTATATGTTTTGGTAATATTATCTTTTTCGATTGCCATCTCGATATCCAAAAATATAAAACCCACGAATTGTATTGCAATTTGTAATACGTGAGTTATTTATTTACTTGAATAAGTTAGGTATCTTTATATAAGTTACTTTTTAACCCCCGACCCAAAAAGAGGGGTGTTATAAGTTTGACGTGTGTATCTGTGTATCTGTGTATCTGTCTGTGGCATCGGAGCGCCTAAAGCCCTAAACGAATGAACCGATTTTAATAAACTTTTTTTTGTTTGAAAGGTGGCTTGATCGAGAGTGTTCTTAGCTATAATCCAAAAAAAATGGTTCAGCCGTTTAAGAGTTATCAGCTCTTTTCTAGTTTACTTGTAGAAAAACAGGTAATATAACCGTTAGGTTCATAATATTATGTCAATTGACAAATGTCAAGCTGTCAAGATGGACGTTGCCTAGATACATAATTATTTATTTGAAAATGATGTTTTGGAAAACTCAGATACTTTGGATCGTAGGCGCGGAATAGTCCAAGAAAATCGCTTCAGCCGTTTGAAAGTTATCAGCTCTTTTCTAGTTACTGTAACCTTCACTTGTCGGGGGTGTTATAAATTTTTAATTTACACTTGTATTTATATAAACTTTTACAAGTTGCTTTAGAATCTTCAAGTGAATCTACTACTGGTTCGAAATGCCCTTTCTACCAAGAAGTGCCAGCAAGAAACTCGGCGATTACTCTTTTCAAAAATTCAAATATATAAAAAAACCCTCGCTTATGACCTGTTAATAGCGCAAGAAGTACTGAATAGCTTCGCTTCTGCCAGCTGCCCCAGAACATCTTTTCATTCATTTTATTGTGAAGCTCTGTTCATACGTTTCGCAAAAATTGTTCCAGGTACCACACGGCCACCATCCCCATGTTTATGGTCCTCCACCACACGGCAGTATAGTGGTCAAGCAACACGCAGAAGGCCCACCACCGTCGTTTGACCACTACCCTCAAGATTGGGAGCTCTCTGGACCAGGTCTTGGAAGCGAGTAAGTTTTTTTAACAAAATAGCGAGCAACCGAGCAGGCGGGTCACCTGACGTTAAGTGATTACCGTCGCCTATGAACATTTGCAGCACTAGAGGAACCGCTAATGCATTGCCGGCCTTTCAGGAATTTGTTGATCCGCCCTCGAATAAACCCATTAAGTTTTGCTTTTAGTTATTTCTTACTTCCTTAATCTACTCATATGCTTGGAGTTTCTCTACATGATCCAATCAGTTGAAGAGATCCTTGGAGACTGTAAACGACACAGCTCAATGAGTTGTGGAGTTGAAGTGGCAATGGGCAGCTAGTTCAAAAAACCGAAAGAGGTTGTGGTTCCAAAGTGCCAGAATGACGATTTCGCACCAGACAAACGCTTGTAGATCACCACTATGGACAGATGAGATCAAATGAGTCGCTGGAAACCACTGGATTCAGGCAGCGTAAGACTTTGGCGTGTGGAAGTTGCTACAAAAACATGCACGCGTAAGCGCGCATTTTATGTGATGTGAATGTGCAGATGCCGTTGGGAAATGGATATGAAAAAACAGACATAATACACGAGAGAGAGAAAGCATTTGCCCTCTTTATCCGTGTCTAACTTGCCCCACTAGTATTTGGGTAATGGCTCCCAACAGAACGGAAATTAAAGAAATTACCAGTTGTTTACATGGGCCATTCCATGGACACAATTGATCATTTCTTAAAATGGAATGACCGTGAAGAGAGAGTGTTTGCCCTCGGATTCATACTCGTGTTGCAGGTTTTAGAAAACCGATTGCAGTTTCCCTAATTCTATTAAAAGTTGGATAGAATCATACGCTACTTTGCGCAGAGGACACAGAAGGAACAATAAGTATGATTTGCTATAATTCACCAAATCAGACAAATCTGTATGGTGCAACGTGGATATCCACCGTCCGCCCTCCCACTGCTAAACATCCATTAAGCAAGTGGTGTATCTTCCTTGCATGGTGGCTTGCTTTTCCTATAAAACATGATATGCATATTATTAGTAACTAGCTGATGCCCGCGACTTCCTTCGCGTGGATCTAGGTTTTTTAAAAATCCCATAAGAACTCATTAATTTTTCGGGATAATAAGTAGCCTATGTGTTAGTCCAGAATATAATCTATCTCCACTCTAAACAGCCAAATCCGTCCAGTAGTTTTTGCATGAAAGAGTAACATACGCACATACACACATACATCATACACACAAACTTTCACCTTTATAATATTAAGTGTGATAATACGTATATGAGGATATGTAGATGAGGAAGGCGGAGGATCGCGCTCTTGGGAAGGCCTATGTCCAGCAGTGGACGCAAACAGGCTGATTGATTGATTGATTGAATATGTATATACTTTCAGGTATCTCTCGGATATCCACCGCAACGCAATAGCCGGCTTCAAACCCCATGAAAATGACGTGAATGACATCAACTCATGGGGACTCGGCCTTCCACCAGGTACAGTGATTTTATGATTCAAATTAGAAAATATCGAACCATGAAAATTGATTTTCATGATTTGATAGATTGATTGATTTAAACGCATAAAACAAAAGTGGACAGGTAGAATTGTCTTTTTGATCGTGAGCATTGTAATTTTCGGGATTTATTGTGCTGTTTGTTCTCTTAGGTATTCACCTACCAACACATAATTTATGTATTACGTTTTTCATCGGCGCGCTCTGCCTTGGTATTATATTGTTTGTAATCCCAAAATATTATCCAAAATACCAACAAGAACATACCAAATTTTTAGAAGACATTTCACCGCGTTTACTAGCCTCATCGGGTGACAGACGGGCTGGCTCATTTTTTTGCGCAACGGATCAGCCCGGCTGTCCAACGCGGAAATGCAGCCAGTATTCTTGGCACCTTCCCACGCGGGCATGATTTGTATAGTAATTAGATAAGGTTAGCTTTAAGTTTTATTGTAATATATTTTCATTGAAATAAAAAGTTGTGATGAAAAAATTTTAGACTTCTTACCACCAATAATCCGAATCTTATAAGAATATAGTGATGACATAGGTATCATGTTATTTTTCAGGACCATCTTTGAATGTTGGTGAATACGCAAGTGGAAACACCTTAGTTCCTAACACAGTGCCGGGACCCAACCTCAATGCCGGACAAAAAGTCATTATGACCGGCAATACGGGGCGGTAAGTTATTATAGACATTTTATGTAACAACTGGTCATAATTTTTACCTAACCTAACATTGTGCCTGATTAAGCCGTAATGCCGGACAAAAAGTCATTATGACCGGCAATACGGGGCGGTAAGTTATTATAGACATTTTATGTAACAACTGGTCATAATTTTTACCTAACCTAACATTGTGCCTGATCAATGCCGGACAAAAAGTCATCATGACCGGCAATAAGTACGGGGAAGTAAGTTATTATAGACATTTTATGTAACAACTGGTCATAATTTTTACCTAACCTAACATTGTGCCTGATCAATGCCGGACAAAAAGTCATCATGACCGGCAATAAGTACGGGGAAGTAAGTTATTATAGACATTTTATGTAACAACTGGTCATAATTTTTACCTAACCTAACATTGTGCCTGATCAATGCCGGACAAAAAGTCATCATGACCGGCAATAAGTACGGGGAAGTAAGTTATTATAGACATTTTATGTAACAACTGGTCATAATTTTTACCTAACCTAACATTGTGCCTGATCAATGCCGGACAAAAAGTCATCATGACCGGCAATAAGTACGGGGAAGTAAGTTATTAGCCATTTATTTTTAAAAACTGCTCATAGTCTTAGCATAATTTAACACGGTGCCTGATCAAGTTTTTATAAAAACTGCTTGTATACTATAGAGTTTAAAAAATATTTTTTTGTGATTCCAGACCCGTGGGTCCACCAAATCCTTATTACCGACATAAAAAAACAGGAGCTCGAGATCCAGCAACGTCAGAAAAGGAAGCTTTGGTACTTACCTTTTCCAATTCTCATATAATTTTTATTTAAAATATTACCTACACCTAAATAAGTATCAAAAAAATTTAGGAACCAGCATTGAACCTACATCTCCCATCCATTCGAGCACGCTTAATACATCGCAGCTCATTTATACTAGCCTTTTTGTTAATGTAAATTAAAAAAAATACCTGATCCAGCCGGAAATTAAACTGGGACCTCCAACATAATATACAATCACAGTGCATGTACCACATGGAAAAAAAATCTTAAAACCCTAATAAATTCCAGATAAGGGCAGCGACTTTAGCAGCCAGAGCTCCTCCGTCGCCAGTGAGGGATGAGCTTCTGCGGGTATCTGCTGCCAAGCTTTCCGAAAACAACCGGGTGAAGATGGAGACCGAACTGGTCAAACAACAGCAGGAGATCCTGGCGCAAGAGGACCCGGTAAGTTGACGTCAGATAAAAACAGCTATTTTAGCCACCAGAGCTCTTCCGTTACCAGTTAGGGATGAACTGCAGCGGGTGTTCATGGCCAAGCTCTCCAAAAGCAACTGAGTAAAGTTGGAGCCAGGTTTGTCAAACAACAGCAGGAGATCCTGGCGCAAGAGGACCCGGTAAGTTGACGTCATATAAAATCGGCTACTTTAGCCACCAGAGCACCTCCGTTACCAGTGAGGGATGAACTATAGCGGTGTTCACGGCCAAGCTCTCCAAGAACAACTAAGTAAAGGTGGAGCCAAGCTGGTTAAACAACGGCGAGAGATCCTGGGGCAACAGGACCAGGTAAGTTGATATCTGATAGAAGCTACTCTAGCAGCCAAAACACCTCCTTAGTCGATGACGAACTATTGCGACAATTCACGACCAAGTTTTCAAAAGCAATTGAATTGAGTGAGATCCTCTCAAGCCTATCCATTTCTGAAACTTTTCAGTGTGGAGATCTTATATATTTAAAAGTATGTTTGCATCTTGAAACATTTTGTTATTCTACGTTTGGCTTCAGGGTTGCTTTCCATGACTTTCCCGTCTTTGGCAACGTTTAGCAGTAATATCAGCATGTTCCTTCGAAAGAACACTGTTTTGGAGACCTCTTCCAGGCTACATTTTTTTTTTGTGAATTACTTAGTGATTTAGTCTTCCACTATTCACATTAAAGACTTCACGAACACTCTTTTCACTCCTTGTAATTCCTACAGCACTTGACACTAGAAATTTACTGAGCAACATTTTTCGCAGGATTCAATAGCCGCGGAGAAGTTCTACGGCTCTCTGCTGGAGAGAGTGGACGCCATCCTCGGCTCCATTGGCGCTAAGGACGCGGGCTGCAAGGAGCGAGCCGTGTGCGCCTTGTATCGGGACCCCTTCAAGCATGCGCCGTATAGCAATCTGGTCTCCAATGAGCTTAGCAAGTCAGTATATAATTAGATAAATATGGGATTAAATTGAATGGGTGATTTTTATGGTGATCTTAGGGGTAGCTTTGGTTAATTTGATTGGTCCGTTACACTCATCCAGTTTACAGACGTGTACTTTGTAGGTAGATGCACATAACAACGTGGCAACCGCGCTAAGTTCCTCAAGGCTCAATGACAGTAGAAAATTTCTGTCTCTTTGCCCAGGAAAGTCAACGCAGAACATTTTTTTTATTAATTTATAGACTTGCGCTTAGCTGCAATCAGACCCGCTGGCAAGTGATGATGCAGCCTAAAATGGAGCACGCTTGCCTATAACATGCCTATTCACTCTTGACTTGATGGTACCTACCCATACTAAAATTGGAGAGGAAAACTAATGCCGGAAGGGCGTTCCATATCCGCACGAGTTATTTTGTCACCGCAAATACTCCACTAACATCATAACGAGTAGAAACGAATCCACAGATAGGATGTAGGTGCGTGGACATTAAGGGGCATGAGACCGGCTTGCCCGCGAAATTCTTTAATTTGGTTTTTCGCAATTTGTAAACTGACAACTTGACAACGTAGGCTTATGGCATTCTGATTCCGACAGTGGCAGTATCATCCTCACAGGTTTATATAAAAATCTTTACTTGAAAAGGTCCAGTTTAAGAAATTTATTAAAGTATCGACTAATTTGTTAGAATAGTCGATACTCTAATTAATTTCAAAAATTCATTCACTTTTCCAACTTAGCACAAGCCTAAATAAGACAGTAACCTATTACAATCTGCTTCCAGAGATTCCAACGAGCTGGTGCCGCCGGCTGACAGTGCGATGGCGCTTCGCTACTTCCGCTACGTTCAGGCCGCGCGGGACGGCCAGGAGTCCAAGGACTGCACCCTCCTTTACCCCACGTGTAACGTTGACTACAGTAAAAAATAAGAGTGCGTTTAATGAGCCTTGATAGCCCAACGGTTGAGGAGCGGACTGAATTCCGAAAGGTCGGCGGTTCAAACCCCACCCGTTGCACTATTGTCGTACACGCTCCTGGCACAAGCTTTACGCTTAATTGGAGGGGAAAGGGGAGTATTAGTCATGATTAGCATGGCTAATATTCTTTTTTTTAAATGTCGTTGTCTTCGCCTTAACCGATACAATATGTCAACCAAACATAAGCCTTTGCAAGATGGGCTATAGATTACGATCTCGTAGACTGCGCGCTTCTTTACCCCACTTGTAACGTTGATAACAGTAAAAATAAGAAGGGGTTTTATCGTTATGTCATTGTCGTTGTCGTCGTCTCATTCGATAACCATCAAATAAATATAAGCCTTTGCAAGGAGTGCCACAGTTTACGATCTTGTGGACTCAGCACTTCTTTACCCCACTTCTAACATTGATTATAGTAAAAAATAAGAAGAGGTTTCATTGCTCTGTCATTATCGTTGTCGTCGTCTCATACGATAACCATCAAATAAATAGAAGCCTTTGCAAGGAGTGTCACAGAATACGATTTCATGGACTGCGCACTCCTTTACCCCACTTGTAACGTCGCGTTAACTATACAAAATAAAGCAGGGTTTCCCACGCGTTTCACTTAAACGTCATCGTCTCAAGTTGAGACCCTCAACTGACAACTGATGCTGAACCGCAAGTTGGAGTTGGAATCGAGTCTGTGTAGTGTGCGAAGACCCTAATACTAACATAATAGACACATTATTCGCTAACATAGTGGACACCACAGAATTCAGAATATGGAATAGAAGTGTTAAACGGAGTATGATATTTTCGCCGCGCACAGTAAAACATTTTCTTCTTATTTCTTTTGCCCTTACCCCATTTTATTTGAGGTCAGGCGTCCTTGTACGTAAGTGCCAAGATTTTCTATCCTGGATTGTCATTGGCGAGACGTTAAAAGCTTTAAAATCCCTCTCGACATTGTACTAACATGCACCTGTACTATAGTGAAACATTAGTGCGTGTCATTGTAAAAACAGATGTATTCACATAGCGTTACAGTTAATTATACGAGTAGTTGTTTTGCATGATAATGTTCTTTTGAATTATTTTTATTACTAAATAAGCCGCTCAAAATCGGCGACACTGTCCTAGTAGCTGACACTATATTTCTATTATATCATTTAGAATTCTGTGGTGCACATTTAGATTTTATTTAAAGGTTAGTTGCATTGCATTTAAAGTAGAGATAAATTTCTCAACGCCAATATAAAGTTAATATTTATTCTTAAACTAAGTAGAAAAATAGATATAAGTATTTATTTTATTTATTAATTTAATTATAAGAAACATTAGTTACAGTTGGCTGAAACTGAATCGTGAAGGTATCAATTCCTTTTTTTTTTTTTCTTAATTCCTCTTTTTCTTAATTGTTATTTTAAACTGACCAGTTGCTGCGGTGTTAACTTATGACTTTTATGGTAAAAGAAAAGCTCAGCCGCAAAAACAATTTTGCTTCCATCTAACTTGACCTTCGGTTGACCTTGAATCTGTTAGATTTAAATTTTTGTTTAATTTTTTTGTTTTAAAACCGAAAAAGTTTAATACCTATTATGTTCAGTGTCCATGGAAGTAGAAAGTAATAATTTTTATATGTACCTTCAACTTAAAAATAATTACTAAGACTCTTTTGAACTCATTTATTTATTACCTACCTGTAATAATAATAATCCAAATAATAATTTTTATTATCATAACAGCCATCAAGGACTTTGTCTGTGGTGGCGTTTGTTGGCGCGCGTGTTGTGACTTTTTGGAGTGTTTTTTTGTTAGAAGTGGCCGGTTTTTGTGTCCCGCTGGTGTTTATTGGTGGTGGAACTGACCGAGGAACTGACTGAGAAGCGCTCTAAAGGGGCGCCGCGTGTATGTCGGCGGGCGCCGGCACAGACGAAGTCCATACTTATACATATAGTTTTCCTAACTACACACTTGACATTGGCTAATCAGTGTAAAGCCAGAGAGAGAAGAAAAAAAAAAAAAACAGCCATCAAAGTCATTAGGACATTAATGTAGTATATGTATGTAACTATTAGATAATTTCTTACAATTTAAGTAGGCTGATAAGTATTTATTAATTAATTTATAATAATAAAAAATATAATTACGTATTGTTTTGTTAAAGGACAAATAAAATTATTGTTTTCATTTAATTGTTATTTTATTTACTTTATAGACTTTTAAAGAAAAGTATACTGGCTACTTCTTAATAAGCATTATGTATTCACACAGTGTTAGCATGCCCCTTAAATCCTATACCTACAGGATGTTATGAGAACGCTGGCAACAACGAAGACAGGTGAAAGTACTGATGATTGTTGATAAGGTAATTACCACAAAAAAAACACGAAAAAATTAAAAAACCTGTATTTATTTAAAGTTCACAAATAAACATCTCTCTGACACTAGAGGTCAATGAACGTTGCGTAGATAGGTGCCGTGGGGAACAATGCCGCGTCGTAGGCGGGACATCGATCCTGAGTTTTGCACGCGATACATACAGGTCGACGAGGCCATCGTATTTCCACGTGGGACCCACATCGCGTCGGTTCTGTGGAGAGCAGCACTATTCTCAATGCCGACCCTTACCCAATCCTCCGGGATACATACGAACCACCCCCACTCCGTCTGTAATTGACATACTTACAAAAACGTTTAAAGTCCCATAGACAATAGACGACCATTCATCATAATATCATATTATTATCATGAAACCAAGACAGATGAAAGACACACTTACGTATTTATAATGCCCAATAGTAGATCCATACTAATATTATAAATGCGAAAGTGTGTCTGTCTGTCTGTCTGTCTGCTATCTTTTAACGGCCCAACAGTTTAATCGATTCTGACGAAAGGTACAGAGTTAGTTAATCTAGTACAGGTTAGGAATATCCCGGAGACGGACATAGGCTACTTTTTATCCCGGAAAATCAAACAGTTCTCGCGGGATTCCTAAAGACCCATCCGCGTAACCGATTTGTATGAAATTTGGTACCGAGTTAGCTTGCGTTCCTGTAATTGAGCTGGGCAACTTTTTATCCCGGAAAATCAAACAGTTCCCACGGGATCTTTAAAATCCTAAATCCATGTGGACGTAGTCGCGGGCATCCTCTAGTATGGAATAAGTAGATAACACTTCTGTAAAATAAATGAAATTATTTTATCGATAGTTTTTCAGCACTAACTTGGAGTGAGTATTTATAAACATTTTCAGTAACAAAGCTATCGCTCACTGAACCTACATACCTACGAGTACGTGATTCTAAACACGCAATAGTGATTCCCTTGCGATAGGATGAAAAGCGATCCATTAATCGTTGCAATAATTTCACTAATATTGGTAAGAAAAGAACAACTAGAAGAAATACTAGATAAGTAGAAGAAATAGATTCCTTAGATTACAACATGGGGTTATTCAAGGGGCGGACCAGCAAATTCCTGAAAGGCCGGCAACGTATCGGCGGTTCCTCCAATGCTGTCATGGGCGGCGGAAATCACTTAACATCAGGTAGCCCATCTGCTCGTTTGCTCGCTATTTTTTATTTTAAAAAAAACCACTGTGACCTTTCACCTTAGCGACTCATTTTATAATAGTTGTAAGAATTATGTAAATACAATAAATAAATAAATGAATTTATATAGGTAACGACAGAATTCTTTATTTGAATATAAAACAAACGAATTCAGAATAGGTAGCAACCCTCCTCCCCTTGCTTCAGAGAGCATGAAGCCTATCCCGTGCCTGATATCTCTCCGGTCATGTCGAATTGCCATCGCCCCATCGGAAGGATTAGAGAGTGCACCTATGTTTATACACACTTTTTCACTATAGGTAAATATATTATGTAGATTGTTCTAACAAGTGTAAATTAAAAATTTATAACACCCCCGACAAGTGAAGGTTACAGTAACTAGAAAAGAGCTGATAACTTTCAAACGGCTGAACCGATTTTCTTGGAGCTAGATTTCTTAGATTTCTTCTAGCTAAGAACACTCTCGATCAAGCCACCTTTCAAACAAAAAAAACTCAATTAAAATGGGCTCATTAGTTTAGGAGCTACGATGCCACAGACAGGTACACAGATACACACGTCAAACTTATAACACACCTCTTTTTGGCTTTTAAAAATATATTATTTGTTTACAGATGTTAATACCGGAAACAGCTACAGCTGATCACAGATCAAAAAGAAGTAACGTAGAGAACTTCAACGTGTTGCTAAGTATTTACAAAATGAATCCTTTAAAGCATTCCAATGTATTCAAAACGTTCTCTAATCATATACTTTTACCGGGTCCGGATGAACGTCGCTCTGCCTTGAATTTCAATATAAATGAAAGTCATGAAAGTAGAGAGAAAAACAGTACGAATACCAAATCGAAAAACGAAGCACTCATCAATCATGCAACACACAAACCAAACGACCGCCCCTTATGTATAAAGGAAGGGACGCCGGAAAAGTTCGAGCCGGGACACTTTCTCAGCAAATTAGTTTCTATCAATGAAATCGATTTAGATTTGAAAGAAAATGATGATAGTGATATTTTTAATGATGGTTTGGTACAAAGTAACATTACACAGTCCAAGCAATTCAGTAATGACGTAAACAAATTAGAAAATAATCCTAACAGAAAGGATGTAGAGAAAATTGCTGAAATAAATGAGAGTTCAAAAGTTTTGAGCAATGTAACTGATAATGTGGCTTACGTTGATGAAACTATAGTATTAAAATAAAGTTATAATGTTTGCTGGTTTATTTAGGTCTATTTGGAGGTCATACCAATTAAAATTAGTCAATTCAAGATTTATCTTTCTCCCCTAGACTTTATTAAATTGTTTCGTAATAGATAAAATTCTTATAATTTTTCACTTACCTATACGATTTAACCGAATCAACGAGTAGAAAAAACGTCAGCTTGGCATGTACCTAAGTTTTTTGCTGATAAAAATATATAGATTTGAGGCAAGTTAGTTGAATTTCGTTCCTTAAAGTGGTAATAGTAAAATTTATCTGTACTTCTTGCTTATGAAGTAATAAGTATGCAATGTAGCTGAACAACATGGTATAAATTCTTTAAGTATCTCGTAAAACCGTATAACGTGTCGTTGAATTGTTAAGTGTCCATTTAAAAAATCTGGTCACACGTCTTGAAAGCTCTGTCTTATCAATAATTTATACAAGTCTCTATCTGTGTGGTTTCACTTTCCAGCAAAACCTTTTCCAAAAATTTTGTGATCACGGAAGCTGGAAATAGGGTTTTTATATGAATAAGCAAAAGATTCGCTGATATTAGATAATTATTAGGTAATTTTATCGTGGCTCTTGAAAATTCCCGGACAAACACAGTTGCCGAATTTAAAGGATACCTACCCATTTAGCCTATGAATAAACTCACATTTTCAAAACTGTCTCCACAACTTGCATTTTCGTAGAAGGAATGAACTGGTTTAAAGGTTCGTAGAAATACCCCTCGCGCTTAGTTGGCAAGGATAACTTTTGTTACTGTGGCGTTTAGGTTTGGTAATAAAACACTCCTCTGTTTAAATTGACTCTTAAATAATAAAGGTTTATTTACATTAGCAATAAATAATTTAAATAAATAAATTAATCAATGGTCCGTCCTATTAAATAAATTGATCAAGCTAGATTTGTCCAGAGTAGGCGATTTCGTGTGCATCTTCGTAGGACCTCGCCTGGTACGGTCCGTGGGCGTCCCAGGCTGGAGCGTGGTGGTCTACATGGTGCTCTACGTGGTGCTGTGGGTAGTGGATGACTTCATAGTTTACTACTTTGGGTTTCGTGAACTTGAAGATCACCATGGCACCTGCAAATTGAGAACATATTATAACTGTGCAGTTCGAGGCAGTTTTGGCAAGTAGTAAGTATTTGAGAGTGATAGAGTTTTGAAGCTTGTAAACAGAGTCAATGTGGTAGCAAGGTCAAACGTTGCCGTATTATTTGAGATCTTCATTCGTGTTTTACCAATTATTTTGGCGTTTTTTTTAAAATAAAGAATATTAGCCATGCTAATCATGACTAATACTCCCCTTTCCCCTCCAATCAAGCGTAAAGCTTGTGCCAGGAGTGGGTATGACAATAATGCAACGGGTTGGGTTTGAACCGCCGACCTCTCGGGATTCAGTCCGCTCCTCAACCATTCAGCTATCGAGGCTTAGATTCTTCTTCTAAAGACTTATTTATTAGGTTCCAAGATAATATTTTGTTCAAAAATTGCTAGTTAATTTGATGATAATAATTTACCAGATAGAACAAGAGAGATGAGGCCAAGTGTCAAAGCTTTCCATGTCTTCATTGCAATGAGGGCTAGCGCAAGAGGCACCAATACGGAAGCCTTGAACTTCAAACCGAGAAGGAATGGAAGCAGCACCTTCTTGATGAATCCGTGTTCTGGAAAAATTAAGATTATTAGAAACGCATCCAAAGTTAGAGCACAAATTCTTGACAGTTAAAAAACGCACTGCTCTTAATTCTCAAAGGCTTGGGGAGCTTAATCTTCTTCTTCCTTCCCTCGAAAGTCTGTACTTCTTCTTCGCCATCCAAAGGCATATCCAATTCAGACGGGAGGTCGGTAAGGAGCGACCTCGGCACATACTCCGAAGCAGCACTGCTGGCAATTTCTTCAGGTACTTTCACTCGCACTGAATGAGTCTGGAGGAATCTATCCACAGAGTCGATGATCGCGTAAGCAGGGTCCTTCGCCATCCTGGGGTCAACAGCTTCATCCTCAATCGTCGCTTGCCTGACGATCGACAGATCATCCGTGATCTTGATCTCTTCATCGTTCGCCACACGAGAAATCCATTCGAGCGTTCTGGGTTTCACACACTCCACGGAATATTGACTCAAACATTCATTGTAAATGTTCCTCACTAGTCTGGATGCCGAGTATTGGCCACTGGCGTAAGCCGTCACCGACAATATCACTACTAATTTAAACATATTGCACTTTTTGTCTGTCACTGTCCGACGGCAGGGTCGTCCGACTGCCGTCCGTTATGCGGTCACAATGTATGTTAGGGAAGTCCAGGACTGAGTTTATATACGAGCATTAATACGTGACGTGGTGTCTCAATGTGCAGTGGTGCTAACATTGGCGATACATGTGCGATACGCTGGTACATTCTAATTGGGAAGCAACACTGTATTGGAAATCTATCACTCTGTTTTAGCGCCTTCTAATTAAATAAGGGAGTGACAAATTATGCGTAGTTATCACTTTATTAAACTTTAATTCGTTTTTAGGGTTCCATACCTCACAAGGAAAAACGGAACTCTCATAGGATCACTTTGTTGTCTGTCTTTCTGTCTGTCCGTCCATCCGTCCGTCCGTTGTGTCTGTCAAGAAAATCTATAGGGTACTTCCCGTTGACCTAGAATTATGAAAGGCAGGTAGTTCGATTTTATAAACAAATAAAGGAGTACGGAACCCTCAGTGCGCGAGTCTGACTCACACTTGACCTGAATGAAAGTCGTGCGGGAAATTTCTTCCCCCTTCTTAAGACCGATTCAATGAAGTTCCAGGTCTATTATAGCTTTGAAGTAAAGGTTAGCATTATGACAATAGGTGTGGGCTTATAAGCTCATTACATCTAAGTAATTTATAGGATTAACCATCCTCGTGATTGTGAGGTTACTTCTTCAGAAACCATTGGACGGTTGGTGCGTGGCCACCACAAGCAAACATCGTGAGGTAAGCCTGTATGTCTGAGAGTTCTCCATAATCTTCTCAAAGATGTTTGAAGTCTACCAAATCGCACTTGGCCAGCGTGTAAACTATGTAATAGATTCAGTGGTGTGCAGGTCATAGAGGCATGAAAGCACTGCTTACTTTAGGAGAACTAGCTCAACGTTCATTCTTCATTAATCCGCCAGTAAATAGGTACCTACCTAAATAATGCTTACCCTGGCTTCAAACCTTGTAAACGCCATTGAATAGATTATGACCAATCCCTTCTCATTCTGAGAGAAGACCCCCTGCCTGCGATAGGGTGATGGTCACAAGAATGTATATCTGGTCCACCCTCTTGTATGGTTGTGAAACTTGGGTTCTCAAAAAGGCAGCAACCATCTGCAAGCTTTAGAAATGTGGATTTACAGGAAAATGCTCAAGATAACCTGGAACAGCTTTACATCGAACACCAAGGTACTGGAATCGGTCCAGAAAGAGAGAGATCTCATGTCCACCATCATTTGAAGCAAGCTCGCTTTCTTTGGATATTTACATTTGGACAATTCTCATCCCCAAGATTAGTGTTGGATGGGAGAATCGCAGGCAAAAGAGCTCAAGGTCGCCTAGACGCAAATGGTTGGACGATATTAGGGGTGGAGAGGGCTTAGTTACCCGAAGTTGAAAGAGGCGGCTTTAAATAGAGAAGCTTTTCGGATGATGATCGCCAAACTTCGTTTCGAAGAAGGCAGGCGATGATGATGATGATCTAGGCCATAGCTACCAATTAATAGCCCAATCAGCTGTTGGTCTAAATCATTTCTATACCATAAGCCCGTTGTTTATAAATCAAATCACGGAGTCTGGCATCCGTCTTGCGTGGACATCTTTCACTTGGGCGTATGATCTGAATGATTAATTTTTAAGAAATGTGCCCTGTATTACGTAAGGAATGCGAACGCAACGCCTCAGCTGGATATCACTTTCTTTTATAATGCTGTAGATACGGGAGCCGTGTGTTTGTAGGCTCGACCGTAACAATTACCGGGCGGGTCCTTCGAGAGGTTGTCATATTCGGGGCCCAGCCGACTTCATCCGCGTGGATTCATGTTTTAAAAAATCCCGTGGGACTCTGCTTTCCGGGATAAAAAGTTGCCTATGTCAATTTCCGGGACGCATGTCACCTCTGCCAAAATTCATATACATCGGTTAAACGGATGGGTCATTGAGAATCCCGTGGGAACTCTTCGATTTTCCGGGATAAAAGAGCCTATCTCCATCCCCGGGATGTAAGCTAACTCTATACTCATCAAAATTGGTTAAACTGTTGGGCTGTGAATGTTAGCAGATAGACAGACAGCCCGACAGACAGATAGACAGACACTTTCGCATTTATAATATTAGTATGGAGTATGGATAGTCTTCTGGAATTAAAACTTTGTCAACATGATTCAAGCTTTATAGTGAGTGATTGAAGATGCCTATGGGTCTATTAGGTAGTAAGATCATTCTGAGTTGCTTTCCAACTTAGGTATTGGTTTTAATTTTTGAATTTGGAAATTAACGCCAAGCGGGTAAGTTCTTATTCAAGACCCTACCTTTAACTATTTCGCAATAACTACGTCATTTCACTCCAAAATTTTGGTCATTCTGCACATGAGAGTTTCCGTGCTTACTACGAATAAGCAATCGGTCTAGGCAAGGTTACTTAGTATGCTGTGGACTCTCTATTTATGTTATACAAATAGCTTTTTAACTGACAATGTTTTTTTTGTCTCTAATTTAGTTAGCCCTTGACTAAGATCTCATTCGCCTTCCTATTTAAAAAAAAACGGTCAAGTGCGAGTCGGACTCGCATACAAAGGGTTCCGTACTTGCGCACAAGATATTTTAATATTTTTATGTGCAACACTGCAAGTTAATGACGACAGCGCCCATCTACATGTGATTTAGAAAATCCATTTTTTTCGTCTTTATTCCCTTAGTCTTGCTATAAGACCTACCTAAGGAACGGGAAGTACCTACCTTAGGTTTTCTTGACAGACACGACAGACGGACAGACAGACAGACAACAAGTGATCCTATACTGGTTCCTTTCAAGGTACTTCCGTACCCTAAAAAACCGGTCAAATGCGAGCCGGGCCTCGCACTTTTATGGTTCCGTACATAATTATGAACATCATATCTTGGGTGTACCTATATGAAAATAATAATATAAGAAATATTTCCGTGCTTCATCGCTATATAAACCGTGAAAATATGTAATAACTAGCCACAGCCGAAGCCGCCCACCAAACAAGACAAGTCTATTCTGTATGTCGGTGGATAAACATGATTAGAAATTATAGGGATAGGTAAGTTATTGGACTATTAGCTATTGGAGCATACTACACTGTGATTAGAACTATGGTTAGGGTCTAGGAGTTCGTAGACAGCAAGCTATTTAGGCCGATTTCGCTTCAATCGTTAGTTGAATATTAAATTGTTGGATACGGATATACATTACGTACCTACATCAATTAAGCTGGCAATTTTAGGTGTAAATAATTATTACATTATGGCTTTCCATTCTATGACGTTTTCCAACCACTTAACTATTGTAATACATATTATGCGATTTGTAAAGTAGCTGAAGAAAGGCAAATAATGCAGAGGGGTGGACATAATAGTGGCTCAGCGTTTATGGTATTTACTCTCATCTCAACGGGCGATGGAGAGATCTATACTTGTAGTTTCTCTACATTATCAATATAACTACCACATATTTTACGCAAAACTTTTAGTGACATCCTAAAAACTGCCGCTTCTATATCAATGTTACCCGGTCTACTATAGTTTTTATCATTTTTAATTATTCAAACATTACAGGTTTCCGAACGGTATGCACTCATAGACAATTTGAAATTTAATGTTACCACTTTTAGACATTTTGCCTTATTTAAGGGAGAAACAACTATTATTAAATATGACTTAAGACTATTTTTATGTAGGAATTTAGGGTAATTTGGGGTAAATCAGGTAGTAATTCTATAATACTTAATAATAATAATACCTTCCCAATGAAAACTGAAAATTTGTTATTTTCAGTTAGTTAGTTTAGAGTATTGATTTTACTATAATAATAAATTTGAAAGAGACTATGAGAATAAATTTGACATAATAAATTTGAAAATGGAATAAACTGATAAGTAACCAATTAAGTACCTACTAAACACGTTCTTCATCACAACATTTAAGATTAAGGATAGTGCAACAATATCAAAGGTATGAAATGATTATGTTAAATAATTTGTTTAAATAATAATTATGAGTGAGAATGGAAATTTATCTACATCCTATAACAGGTTATTTCAAAAAATAAGGGCTTATCCTTCAGAAACTAGGGCAAAACCAAAATCGTAGGTGGAAACACTGTAAATAATATTATCTGTCACTGTCATCACAGATGACTGTCATTTCACTATACGTCACAAGGGCAATTTGTATAGAGAGAAATTACGAGAAACTGCACGGAAATTGCACTGTTTCTTGTACAATTTTCATCATTTTGCACGCGATTCCCTTATAAATATATGATTATGTGCCCCTAAAGTGTATCACAGACTTCGGGAGTGACAAATTGATGTTTGTTAGTGTTTTTGTGAGTGTGAAAGTGTAGAGTTGACAATGGCCAATAATCGTATCCCGTCGGGGCCCAACACTCCAGGAAGCCAGCAAACCCCTACACAACAGGGTATAAAGATATTCATACAGCGGGATTACTCCGAAGGAACTGCTGTCAAGTTTCAAACAAGATTTCCTCCTGAGCTGGAAGATAGGGTTGGTGAAAGTTTCCTTTTGTTTATCAACACGCCCTGTGATCTTCGTACTATCTATATTACCTACGTACTTAAGTATATATAGCGGGAGAAACTGACTGACTGACATGTCAATTATACAGCTCACACCGCTGTGTCTAGAAACTTGAGTGAAACTTTTTAGAGAGATAGTAGATATTTTTGAGTATTCTATGTGCACAAAATATTGCATAGGTTCAAAATGTTGAATTCTCATAATATTGAATTTGCAAAATGTTGCAATGTTGTTGTGTGTGTGAAAGGTGGCTTGATCAAAAGCTGTTTGTTGTGTTTGAAAGTTATCAGCTCTTTTCTAGTTACTGTAACCTTCACTTGTCTTATTGAATTCAATATTTTGAACCTGAAGGATTTCTTCAGGTAAGTAAGAGATGTACAATTTCTACTTACAGATAGACAGACAAACATTTGAGTTCACAATGGAGAGGTTGAACGAGCACTTTGAGATGGCGGAGACAGCAGACTGCAGCACATACTGTGAGGGGTGCCTGGCTTGCCTCACTGCTTACTTTATTTACATTTGCACCGAGACACACTATGAGAAGGTATGATATTTTGACTCATTATTATAGCTTTAGCTTTCAAAGTTAAATTATACATACTGCCTTGTATGTCTTGGCTTGTGGAAATAGGCCTTTTAGAGCCCACTACAGTTTAAAAAGGTTTAAGAATTTTATTAATTAATTATTACACTACTAAGGGCTGATTTGATTTGATGATTTTCAATCATTAAATAACTTTTATCTAAGGAATAAATTTGACAGATTTCCTTTAGAAAAAATGTCAAGTCTCAAATTTATTCCTCAATCCCTATCGTCCCTAAATATATTTTAAAACGTAAAACACCATTATAGAATACTATTGACTTCATTCAAATCAAATTCAAATAAAGTATTATTGTTAGGTGTTTGTAGAGTATCAAGTAATCCTAATAGTTGACGTCATATTGGACAGCTTAACTAAACCAATAAATTAGTATAATATACTAATTTACATGCTATCCTACCACTATTTAAGTACTTTGTAAATGTTTACAATAAGTAATCAAATAAAAAATATATTAAATGTCCAATCTTCTTGAAACATATAGAATGAGAAAAATGTAATGGTTTTGTTTTCCATTTTTCAGCACCTCCGGAAGATATCAAAATTCATAGCAACACAGAACGAAAGGGTGTACAACCCTCGAGGCATCCACATAACGGATCCCATACTACGCGGTCTACGAGTGATTGAGATAACGATAATAGATGTGCCCAACTGCCAGAGTCCGACGGGTAACTCCACAAATTCCCAGTTAAGGCACACTTGACCACCACACGAAAACAGGGAGTTCTTCATGTAACAATTAAGATATTGGTTTTAATATATTCGGTGCTTCATTACTTCACAATAAGGACATATAGAAATAACTTATTATCTGCCACCAATCAGGAAAGTTAACTGATTGGTGGAGAATGGGAGGATTGATCAGGTTTGATGCAAAAAAAAGTAAAAATAGTTTCAAATCGATCGGACCATAGTGTTAACTTTTTGTAAGATGTAGTAACTTTTTTAAGGTTTCTGTATCTCCAGGGAAACCCTTAAATTGACACCTTATGAGACTGTTTCATTGTCTGAAACCTCTGTCTGTCTGTCTGTCTGTCATGTCTGAGAGGACCCATCATGGGAATGACAACCTATAGGGTACTTCTGGCAGGTAGCAATGTCTTGTAGCACAAGTAAAGGCGAAAATCTGAAAACTGTGAATTCGTGGTTACATCACAAAAGAAACCGGTAAAGTGTGAGGTGAACTCACACATGAATGGTTCCGTATAAGATACACTGGAAGTTAAAGAAGGACTGCGCCATTTGTATGTTACTTTATAAGTTAATTTTTTTTTGTGATGTAACCACAAATTCACGATTTTCGAATTTTTTCCTTTACTTGAGTTACAAGACCTAACTACTTGCCTTTCATGATTCTAGGTCAATGGAAGTACCCTATAGGTTTTCTTGACAGACACGATGGATAGACAGACATAGACAAACAGACAACAAAATGATCCTATAAGGGTTTGTGTTTTTCCTTTGAGATATGGAATTCTAAAAAATAAGGTTTCTTGAAAGATAGTATGGAATACTTCATGTGTGAGTCTGACTCGAATTTAATCAGTTTTTTTAATCTTTTGGTACATTGTGAACATGTAGGAAAAGGTTACGACACGCAAACTATGGCATCTTTTCATGATAACAATTTTCAACAATCAATGATAAAAATATTTTATCAGAGTGAATTTTTGAGTGTTGATTGTTGATATAAACTTGAAATGTATCTATTGAAAATTCTTTATACTGTCTATTATGTTCAATGTCTCCAATTGGGAACATTATTCATAGAGTGAAGTAACCACAATATAATTTGTAAGGATGCTCGCGCACTGTATCCAATCTGTATCAGAGCAGTCATAGAGGTAAGCATCATCTTTTTTTTTTGTTTTTTTTTTTTTTTTTTAATTATATAGACTAGCGCTTGGCTGCAATCAGACCTGCTAGTAAGTGATGATGCAGCCTAAGATGGAGCGCGCTTGCCTAGAAGTTGCCTATTCACTCTTGACTTGAAGGTACCCATATTATAGGTGGAAGGGAAAACTGATGCCGGAAGGGTGTTCCATATCCTAGCGGTATATTAGGAAAGAGGAAGCAAATCGTTTCGTACGTGTTCGAGGAATTTCGACTACGTACGGATGCAGACCTTGACGATGCCTGGCAGTACGATGGTAGAAAGGTGAAGGAGAAACCAGGTCAAAGAGTTCATCTGTCGAAACGGATGAGTTTTTTAGATATGAATTATTGGAATCGGTCTCAAATGCAGTGCGTAAAGAGCCCAATCGCTTTAGAATATCAAGCAAACCCTGGTCAAGAAGTATAGTATTGAATCGTTAATAAAGTTATTTCTGTATGTTAGTTCATCTGTAAAATGATCATTCCGAAAGTTTGTGAATGTATGCTTCTATGTTGGTGTTATTGTGTATGTATGATTGTTGGGATTAGGTATAAATTGTATATAGCATTATTAAGGATGATTTATACTAGACTGCGGGACTCAAGCCCGGTCTAGCATAAATCATCCTTTATTCATATGGTTTTGAGTACTAACCAGTTATTCACATTATAGTACACAACTTACTAAACAAAAATATTTATAGACATAAAGGCAATGCCTACTCTCTGGAAATTAAATGATTAAGTAAATAATTGGATTTATTAAATAGTGTTCTGTTTAATAAATTGAACTCTAAAATTTCATTTTATTTTTAGATGGCCGATTTTTCAAAAAAAAAAACTAAAAGCTTGTACTTGAAGTAGTTTCAACTAGACGGTAGAGTTTGAAAATAGTACTATCTATCAGATTTCAGGATACCATTGGTTCTGTTGACCAAATACCGAAAAGCATGTCAAATACATGATTTTTGAAGTTTACTCTATGAAAAAAATTACTTAATATAAAACGAGGGATTCTCTTTAAGATACTTTTCTGTATTTTTGTTATATGGTCAAAAAATGTGTTAAATGTAAAATACCTGGTTAACACTCATTGCACTATTAAAATGTATGTGAACGCATAACCTACACTTCTTGTGACATAAGCACCTGATAATATTTATTAAAACCAATTATTGCGTATTTTTAAGTAATTTATATAATATTATATTATTAATTAATTATATTATTATAAACTAGTAACCCGCCCCGACTTCACACGGGTGCAATATAAATTATCGCAAATTAACACAAAATAATATTAAACTAAACATGTAAATCATCCTCTTGAATGACTTAATCTATTGGTGAAAACCGCATTAAAATATGTTGCGTAGTTCAAAAGTTCTAAGCGTATATACAGAGAGCGGGAAGCAAGTTTATTTTTAACCCCCGACCCAAAAAGAGGGGTGCTGTAAGTTTGACGTGTGTATCTGTGTATCTGTCTGTGGCATCGTAGCTATCGTAAACTAATGAACTGATTTTAATTTAGTTTTTTTTTGTTTGAAAGGTGGCTTGATCGAGAGTGTTCTTAGCTATAATCTAATAAAATCGGTTGAGCCGTTTGAAAGTTATCAGCTCTTTTCTAGTTACTGTAACCTGCACTTGTCGGGGGTGTTATTTTTTAATTTACACTTGTATACTATGTAGAGCTCGAGACACATTACTGGGATAGACATAGGAGACGGAAATGTCCCATGTGTAGTTCTAGATATCCCATATAAGTTCATTGCACATTCGTTCGCGCCGTACGCAACGAATAACCGCAACGTATGACGGTGCGGATAACTTAGAACGACTGAACAGGCAACGCATGGTGAAAAACATATTCATCGTTATCGTAATTGACAGCAAATTCTGCCATTTGATTGGTTGGATGGTTCATGATCGAACTAATATTATAATTATTATTAAGTTAGTTAATTTTAGAATTAACTTATATTTTAATAAAATATCTAGATAGATTTTATATATTACGCGAGTATAACATTCGTGTATCATTTATAATGAAAAATGAGGTTCAAAAGTTCAAAAAAAAATTTACTGTTTGAGTAAGTACCACGTACATAACACAAAGAGATAATTTTAACAAAACTAATTTGACGTTTACTTTATGCAATATACTAATTTACGTCCCCTCACGAGGAATCTGTAAAAACTAATGGCCTCGATTAAAATATGTATATTTAATTGCACTTCCAGAAATTGTTACTTAGGTATGTAATATAAAATTTGTTGTAAAAAAACTATAATTTACTTTAAGTAATTTAGTTGTAATTTAGTTCGTAAGTTTTGTCTAATTTAACTAAATTAAAGAAAATCTATTATTTTATGACCGCTTTGGTTCGCATTTATATAATAATTATACGATAATTATGTACATTTATATATTTATGCTTCTGTTTGTATAAATAGATTATTGAATAATATTTTCCGAATTAAATATTGATTTGAATATTAAATATTTGGTTTTATTTTTACCATATTATCATGTAGGTAGGTATAATATATTTTTATATTAAATATATAGTTTAGTATGAACTAGACGATGCCCGCGACTTCGTCCGCGTGTATTTAGGTTTTCCCGTGGAAACTGTTTAATTTTCCGGGATAAAAAGTTGCCTATGTCAATTACAGGGACGCAACCTCGCTACCCATACAAATTGGCTAAGCGGATGGGTCTTTATTAATCCCGTGGAAACTCTTTGATTTTCCGGAATAAAAAGAAGCCTGTATCCGTCCCCGGGATATGAGCTAACTCTGTACCAAACATCACACAGACAGACACACTTTCGCATTTACATAGTTTGGATTAAAATATATCACGAATCATTTGCCCAAAAACGATAGTAGAGCTTTTGATGAAAAGCAGATTAGGGATTATTGTCAGCGGAAGACAGAAGTTCCTTTTTTTTAACCGACTTCAAAAATAAATAATAAATAAATTTATTTATTGACTTCAAAAAAGGAGGTTTTCAATTCGTCGGAATCTTTTTTTTTTAATATTTTTATATACCTACGTTATGCGTTGCAGTTCCCAGTGAACCATTTTTGACCTCCGCGGTCAATAGTCTCTCGTTTGCGAAGCCCGTTTTTTTTCTATTCAGATACAAGGTAGCCCTTGACTGCAATCTCACCTGATAGTAAGTGATGATGCAATCTAAGATGTTAGCGAGCTAACCTGGACGAGGTATGTTAGTTTTCATTAGACACATACCCCTTTGTTTTCTACACGGCATCGTACTGCAACGCTAAATCGCTTGGCGGCACAGCTTTGCCGGTAGGGTGGTAACTAACAACGGCCGAAGCCACCCACCAAACTAGACCAGAAATTTAGAAATTATATACAGTAGACCCCCGGTAATCCGGCACCCCCTGTAATCCGACATGTATATTATTGAATTTACTGACATACATGGTGAAGTATGATTTGTACTTCAGAGTATGTATAACATATAGAATCTTATCATTGGATCTGTAATTTGTCGGATCACAAGGTACTCTTTTGTAAAAAATTCCGGACTATAGGGGGCTTAAGCAGTACTCTATAATCCGACAAATTCGATAATTCGACAATGTCCGATTACCGGGGGTCCACTGTAATTCCAAATCCATGCCGGGAATTAAAAAAAAAGTGAACTCGCGACTTCCCACTAATAAGACCACTACGCCAGGGACCCCGTTGTAAACAAACCGGCCGTCTGCGCTAACCCTAAAGCTACAATTTCATAGGTTTAGATTACCGTTATTATAATAATTTTGATATAGGTCTGACATAAACCTATCTCCCAAACAACAGTAGGTAGGTAGGTATCAGTTGGCTCGTATTTGAAATTTGATCCCGCGTAATTCCTGGAGGGTAGTCGTAAACAGCACTTTACGGCGTCTAATTACAGCGTTATTACTTTGACGTAGGCGGCAAGGGCTGCTTTTGTACGCGGGAGTAGTACAAGGCAAGAAAGAAAGAATGAAAGTGATTCAGGTACCTATAGTTCGTGACAGGTCGACGTGGCAATCGAGGTGGAAGGCACACACCCGTACGATTCCCGTGCTAACCCAGTACGGTATAGGGCGGGCTGTGCGGGGCACTCCCCTGCCTCATACCTCTATTGCCATGTCAACGTGTCGTGAACTACAGATAGGCGTTTATCTTTAAGGTAGGTATGAAAGGTTTCTGAACAGGACTTATAATATTACTTTGATGAAGGCTGCAAGCGCAAGGGCCTGCTATTGTACTCGGTAATGCTACAAGGCAAGAAAAAAAGAATGAAAATGATGAAGTTTACCTACGGTAGAGCGCGTTTGCATAGAAGATGCCTATTCATTTATACCTTAAAGATATTAAATTAGGATAAAGTGACAGAAAACATGGAAGCCGGGAGGGCATTCAACAACTTAGTGGTTCGTATCAGAAACGTTGAGTAAAAGCTACACGCTTTCGCTTATAACTTAACTCCGTGTCAAGTTATAATAAACCCTGTCGGTAACTAAGTTAAGTGCCATCATAATTAGACCCACCTCGCCTCATGCAACTGTCACGGAAACCGACAACGTATTGGAGGTCGAGTTAAACTGGTTAGTTAAAGTTAGGCAGTAAAGTAAGCAATACCTTTTAATAACAGGTTGTTGATTGATAAACGAATTGGCACTTGTAATATACTAGCCTCATCACCGGCCCACTACTGAGAACGAGTGTCCTCTTAGAGTGGGGTTTTCCAATTTGGCCAAGTGAGGATTGGATGCAAACTTCACTTTTTGAGAACGAACTCTCAGGTATGCCAGTTTCCTGATGTTTTCCTTTAAGTATTTTTATTGTTAAGTATCTGAATTATTTAGAGTGACCGAAATATGTAACGTAAATAAACGAATTTTGAATATGGGGTCACTTTTTTAAGGCAACTTTAGAAAAAAAAAAAAACAGAAAATAGTTCTTTACTTAATAGACAGGAAAATCCTTAGGAAGTCTTTACGCAAGTACCTTCAAAATAACACAGTAAGTCTCTCAGTATAGACGAACACAAAATATCCATCGTAAGGAACCCAGTCCTCACGAGTTCATTTCGCTCTTGCCCGGTTTTTTACAACTAGGTACGAAAACTCAACTTTATGTAGGTACTAGGTAGTGCGGTTGCGTGCGGCATTTGCGGTAATGTGCCCTCACCTTTATTTTAAATATTTAATATTGGCCTTTTGCGTCGCTTGCTACAATATCCTATCAGCTTAATAATTTTCCAGCTTGAAAATATTTTTTAATAAAAGCTCCAATAGCTCTTTTGTTCCTCTAACATTCTCGCATTTCATGTTTCAAAAGACATCCAACTTTGTGTCGCTTTACTGACAATGACGTAAGACCACAAAGAACTACGGGCGCGTCACACAGGATGCGCGAGTAGGCGTGTATGATTTGTCAAACTTCAACAAGTTTTTTTGTACCCTATCGCTATCTGGGGGCAGTTCGCGGGTAGTAATCGGTTTTTAGTGTTGTTCAACTTTATCTTGTTTACTTATCTTAAGTATTTTATTAAAAATATGTAAAACCTAGCCTACATGTAGTATAGAAGCAGGCGTTATTTTGCGGAAGTCCATGTCATACAAGGAACCAAAAGATTAATTTGCTATAATCCCCCAAACCAAAGAAATCTGTATGGTGCAACATGCAGCATGCGACATGCACCGCCCTCCCACTGATAAACATGCAGGAAAAGCCTACCACCAAGCAAGGCCCAAGTACCTACAAAACAAGAGTGAATAGGCACCTTCTAGGTAAACGCGTCCCATCTTAGACCACATCATCACTTTCCATCAGGTGTGATTGTGGTCAAGCGCTTACCTATAGTGAATAAAAAAAAAACCACCACGCAATACCACACAAACCCACCAGAACACATTCAACGCACGTTTCGCTCCGACTCCGGAGCATCCTCAGGAGATGTAGACCTTACAATGCACGATTGCAAAGTACTTAGTTAAGTATAAAGGGGCCCACGCACTGCAACTGAAGTCTGAACTGAGCGTCGCGGCTGGAGAGAATATCGTGCAGAGCGCTACCGCGACGCGCAGTTCGACTGCAGTTCAGTTCGAGTGCGTGGGCACCTTAAGTATTCCGTGGTTAGAGTTATAACATTGTAAACTCGACCCTGCCTGATCCCAAGACTGTATCGATTAAAACTTTGGGTTAACAACAGACTTGTCTAAACTTTAGAACAAAAGCAATTTCAACTCTTTGAGATCTTATAAATAACGCCGTTGACTCAGGGTTGACACTTATCTAGCTGCTCTTAGCTAAACCTTAGATAGAGTATGGCACTTTATCTGATAAGTGAGTGATAGTTACGTATAGTAGTAGATCGAGATGGTAATTGGGGTGGGGATACCCCGTAACCCGCCCTGCCCCCGCGTTAACCCGGTACGGGTAGCGCGGGTGACATGCGGGAGTACGGGGCATCCCCGCTTCTCATACACCGATAGCCATCTCGATCTGTCGCGTACTATAGCTACTAAGACCGTAGGCGCTCATAGAACCTGACAGAAAGAGTATACTGCTTCGTGTACTTTTTTTTCTAAGTAAAGTCCGCGGCAGGTCAAGATGGCAATTGGGGTGGGGTCACTCCCCAGTTCCGCTCTCTCTCAGTTCTGGGGTCCGCTCAGAATGACAGTGGCTATCATAAAGTTGTTTTAGATCATGCCCGTGACTCCGTCCGTGTGCATGTACCTAGGTTGTGAAAATCCCGCGAGAACTCTTTGATTTTCCGGGATAAAAGTAGCCCTGTGCGTTAATTCAAAGTATGTATGCCTAAGCTATTTTCGACCCACACAGCCAAATCAGTTATGTCGTGAAGGATAACAAATATATACAAACTTATAGAAGTAAAATCTACTTAATTTATTTTTAAAACGATAGAAGTAATTATTTGATTTTTTGTTCTCATCGTAGCCAACTTTATTGTCATCTCTTACATGCTACAATGAATAATCCTATCTTTCTAATACTTTTGCTAAAAATCAGTTTCGTTACGGCCCCTTCGCTTCAAAACCATCGCGGGTTGTGTGTGAACAAGTCTTTATATTTACTTAGTCTTTTCACTGAAAATGACGTGAAAGCCTTTACTGTTTTCACTTTTTCAACCACAACGTTATTGTTTGAAAGAATAAAGGAGTAACTTTTAGTATGCAACTATTCAGTAAGTACATCACAGTAGTTTTATAATAGCCTGAAGTTTATACGGCTTTTATAAGTAGAGAAAAAACAACAGTTTTCATTATTTTAGCGAGCTTTTGTTCTGCATGAATAAGATGTCTAGCTAGCCATAAGGTAGAAATATCATAAAAGTATGTATATGTTACGGGCAATTTGATAAGTCTGGGCACTATTAATAATGGCCCGTCTGTATTCATAATGCCCGACTAAATTAGACAATGTGATTAAAACATCATGATTAATCACTTTTCCCGGCCATTATCAAAGTCCAAGTGATAAATTCAAGCTATCTCAAACACTGACTTATTACATGGACCACAGGCCGTCGGGCATTATTAATAATGTCCGGTCAAAGTGATAAATTAATCACTTTGCCCATCGCTCTTGGGCATTATTAATAATGGCCGGTCCTTATTAATAATGCCCAGTTAATCACGTTGCCCGTAACATATAATATATGTATTTACGTAAGTTCATTATTTGTATATATTTTTTTAACAGAGTATTAGCCATGCTATTCATGACTAGTACTCCCTTTTCCCGTTTAGGCGATGGCCGTGGGAGCCGAAAAGTCCTTGAGTGGAGACCGCGTTTAAGCAAACGTAGTGTGGGACGCCCTCCAGCACAATGGACCGATGATATTAAGCGGCTGGCGGGAAGTGGCTGGATGAGGAAGGCTGAGGACCGGGTGTGGTGGCGCTCTTTAGGGAAGGCCTATGTCCAGCAGTGGACGCCACAGGCTGATGATGATGATGATGATGATGACTCCCTTTTCCCCTCCAATTAAGCGTAAAGCTTGTGCCAGGAGTGGATACGACAATAGTGCAACGGGTGGGGCTTGAATCGCCGATCTTTTCGGAATTCAGTCCGTTCCTCAACCGTTGAGCTATCGAGGCTCTAACTCTACTTTAATAGTAGAGTTAATAAATATTAATTACCTACATAAATCTAATCTTGAATATTATTTACATAAATCCCATTTTCTACCTTTATCATACCTATTTTTCTTCCTCTACAACCTTCGACTGCCAAGGGTCACTATTTTCAAAATATTTTGTCTATCTGTCTGTCTGTCCGCCCGCCCGCCCTAAGGGAGTAAGAAAATTAAAGTTACTTAAAAACTGGATTTTTTAACTACAAAATACAATTCAATACAATACAAAAGTGCAATATTTATTCCCGATTGGGAATTTTCGCAATAGTATATTTCATTACAAGTGCGGAAAGGCTGTCATTGCAAAGAGTTCCGACAAATGTCTACCCGAGCCGAGGCGTAGCTGAAGGCGAGGGTTGACAGTCGGAACGAGTTGCAATGACGGTTCCGCACGTGTACTGAACGACTATTTTTAATACAGTTGCGAAAAAATGAAGCAATTTAATAAAATAATAAAAACACAATAATCTCAACTAACTTAATTTAATTTAATTTAAAACAACTTTATTGCTAATAGATATAAAAAACTAGGGTCGAAATTACTCATTTTAGGCAACCAACAACTAAACTCGCAAAGAAAATTTCTGAAAAATGGCGCCAACCGTAGAATATAAGCAGAGTTTTTTTTTTCTTCACCCATTCTGGTAGGCAAAGGGAACTATGCCCATACAGCCAAGTCTTCAGTAGAAGTTTTTATTGATATGAAATGAAAATGAAATTTAATGAGATGAAATGAAATGAAACCTAACCAAACTCATTCAATCAAATCATTAAATCTGATATTGAAACAAATTAGTAGCTTCTTATTAGAAATACGTATTTGCATGAATCATAAAAACTTCTATGAATTTTTTTAGTAAAAACTTCTTGGTTGGTTTTTCTTTTTAATATTTTGACAGTTGGGAAAGAAAAAGCACGAGTGCGGGAAAGGTAAAGAAAAAGCACGATTATGTAATAGCCCACATCCCGAACGCTATACGTCCCTGCAATACGCCACTTTTTGAGCAACTGTATTAAAAATACCTTTTTGTTTCACTGAAATTTTTTTCACCACGCGAAAACCCCTAAAAAAAGTAAGCCTGTATCTACCACTAAAATTTATGATGATAGTGATTACCTATTTCCTAGTCAGCTAAAATGTGGTAAATACGCTGAAGATTGGAAAAAACTGAATCCTAGACTAATTGTTTCATGAATCAAACCCATTTTTAAGCCTGAACAAAAACCGTAGGGACTACGGAGCCAATATACGGCATAGAATAAGTTATTGCCAGATAGGTAGTTACTATAAAACATCTAATTGACTCTGTGAGACTAGTCGCCCGGCAACTCGGTCGACGGCGACCGTTGCGATTTGCGAAGTCTGCGTGCATATAGACACGTTGACTTCCATACAATATTTGCAGTCTTTGAATCGAAAAATGGTTTTCACACCACGCAATAGTATTTTTGAAAGACCTTTCCCAACGATACCTCACACTAGAGATCTAATAGAATAGAATAGAATATATTTTTATTAAAATAAACTTCTACCCAGTGCTTTTGAATCGTCAAAATAATTTACCACTGGTTCGGAATGCCGTTCCTACCGAGAAGAACCAGCAAGAAACTCGGCGGTTGCTCTTTTCAACTGTACAATTTACAATAATATGCAATACTATACAAGCAATTGCAGCCCCGCGCATTGCTGGAGCGAGTCAAATCCTTGCTTTTTTATTATTTTCATAATCTTCGATTGTATAATAATATGCTTTACGAGGCGAGAAAATAAATCGATTTCCAAAATTTATTTTTCGACTTTGAGATGTCAGTGATAGACAGTTCAACCTCATAGGTATTTGCACTTCTGTGGAACCGCCCAGACACTATTTTCTGATCGACGAACTTCTATTATCTTGAGACATCACGGTTTACTTCTGATAGAATGTCTTATGGAAAATTTAGGCAAGTGGCATTGAAAATTCGGAAAATCTTTATGAAGAGTGGTCTTGTCTTATCTTGCGAGTAATACCATGTCGTATCTGCACTTGGGCCGAATTATCTAATCTATGCGTATCGTTTGCAGTCCGTGCCTGGGCGGGCGCCGGGCAAAGGGGGGGACCGTCCGATTGGCCCGGTTCACCTCAGCTAAAGCCTTCAGTCTGCCTCCGACAGGCGTACGGGGAGAACGCATGCCGTCCTGGCGCTGCCCCATCCGTGTGACCTAACAACGCAAAATCTTCAATAAAATCGTGTGTGAAACCTATATTTTCCCCCTGTGATTTGTTTATTATCATCCATGACGTATCTCCAGTACGGGGGAACTGCTAAATAACAAGTGAAAACTCCGAGAGTAACGCAATAGCGATACATATTTTTCGGGAAAAGTAAGTAGCTACATAGAGTAGATGTTTAATGTATTTGTGCTAGAAATAAGTTAGGGTTTGCATTATGTAATTGCTTTATGTTGTTACACTGTGACCCTAGCGCGAGATTCGTAGTGATATGACGAGATAATGTGCCAAAGTAGAGAGTAGAGACAATCAATGCGGTGTGCGAAGACTTATAACAGGTAAACACAGTAAATGTTTATTGAATAATGAATGGTTTCAATTGCATACGGCTTCGGGGGCAAGGTTTCACTTATCCCTTTAACGAACAAAGAGATACGGAGACCACATGTGTATGTAGGTAGGTCCTAGTAAACGCTCCGTAGTTTATGTGATGAACGACCGGTCTAAACGTTTTCCGGTGCACGATTTTCTTGTCCTAACTACCTAAACTAGCAAAACGCCTGTGACTTCTCTTCAAAATATAAATAGGTTTCTCAGAATAAGAGAAGCTATGACTGATCTATCAAAGCAAAGCTCAAACTACGGGACAGATCGAGCTGTTTGGCATGCAAGTAGCATTGTAAAGAAAGGATCGACTAAGAAAAGATTTGAAAATTCATCCCCTAAGGGTGTAAAATAGGTCAACACAACTGTTGTGGTGGTAGGTGCGGGTGAAGGTAGTCGATAAAAATATACATCAGAAGTGGGATCCTTATTCCTGATCCCACTTCTGAAAAAGAAACATCAGAAGTGGGATCAGGATTAAGGATCCCACTTCTGACGTCTCTTTTTCAACACAGAATGTCTCAAGGTACTTGAACTTTAAACTTTATCGCATTAAATAAAGAGGCCTGCAATACTTCTTAAAGCTAAAAACTTAACTAACAGGTGGGTTCCACTCAAAGTACCAGCAACGCATCAAGCTAGCTTCGTAGAACAAATTAGCGATTGACGTTGCTTAATTGATCCAATGAACATAGTAACCTATACTATTTACCCACTTGTTCTAGAGCATGCATAGTGCATACACGATAGAGCATATGGGCACACTTCACGAAAGTTAGGGAACTTCTGACAAAACGTCGACGTGACTGGCAGGCGTCAAATGCTGCTCAAATGTTAGTACATTTGACGCAAGTAACTCTATCATAGCCATATTTTTCTATGATTTCACGCCGCCGTACCCTAATATTTGACATATTGTCCATTCAGGAAGAATGAAGTGGGTTTATGGTATAGGCTCGGTATAGGTCCATATTTTCGTAGCTTATGGGGCTTGAAAAAAATATGAAAGCTGGTGCCATAATTTGCAAGTTCATCATATAATTTTTTGAGTGGCAACAATAAAAAGAATTTTCATTCTTTTTTTTACTGTCCACATCCATTTTTAGCACTTTCACGCTTAGTTGAAGGGGAAAGAGCACGTTAAAATATATATTTAGTAAGTATTTAGTTATTTACCTATCCTCGAGGCTCGTAGGTAGTTTCTCTGCCAAAACAAACAATCGATCAATGTTTTCCTTATTAAGTATCGGTTACAGGTCATTGTGCATTGTTTGAATTATTAATTGAATTTTGTTATGGTTCGGCCCCACTACCGGTTCGGCAAATGACTCGTGATATCGCAAATTGGGATGCCTATGTCAAAAATGAATTATTTCTCCGTGACTATACCTAACTATTTTTAACGCCCGACCCAAAAAGAGGGGTGTTATAAGTTGACTTGTGTATCTGTGTGTCTGTGTATTTCTCTGTGGCATCGTAGCGCCTAAACGAATGAACCGATTTTAATTTAGTTTTTTTTTGTTTGAAAGGTGGCTTGATCGAGAGTGTTCTTAGCTATATAATCCAAGAAAATTGGTTCAGCCGTTTGAAATTTATCAGCTCTTTTCTAGTTACTATAACCTTCACTTGTCGGGGGTGTTATAAATTTTTAATTTACACTTGTAAATTATCGTTTTAACGAAAAACTCAACTTATTTGTTAAACTTGACTCATTGAATTTATAAGTTCAGATTTCATGCTTTTCCTTTCATTTAATTTATCAAGTTTCTTAGAGAGATTTTATCCTTTTAAATTAATCCTTACGATCTATGCAATAAAAGTACAGGTTGTATTTTTACAGATTTTAGTAGGTTCGATTCCCGGTTGTGGCAAGCGAATTTTCGAAAACCTTTGAATGCTATTCTCTTTCTATTCAAAAATAAGGAATGTTTCTTTGAGTAAAATTTTCTATCTACAGTATTAAGAGTATTTTTCTTTCAGGTGGCATCCACCCTGTATAATCGTAAACCATAAATATCTAAGAAATTCCTCCAAAGTGATTCCTATAGAATGCAAAAATCTACATTAAAATGAGTCGTCCTAGTGACGTTTCAGGAAAATGGTAACAGGCAAATACACCCACAACACAGCTCAGTCATAAATCGTAATTCTGTCTCCGGTCCGTACTGAATGAAAATACGTTTAAGTAAAAAATGCCTTAAAAAAGTTCCCTTTAGAACAGCTTTGCGTCACCCATTTTGTTTTCAGTCAATAAGCGTACAGAGAATCAGCCATTTTATAACTTCGAAAGCAAGCTACTTCTATACAAAATTTCATACAAATCGGTTAAGTGGATGGGTCTTTAGGAATCCCGCGGGAACTCTTTGATTTTCCGGGATAAAAAGTAGCCTATGTCCGTCCCCGGAATATAAGCTTACCCTGTACCTTTCGTCAGAATTGGTTACACTGTTGGGCCGTGAAAAGGTAGCAGATAGACAGACAGACACACTTTCGCATTTATAATATTAGTATGGATTTACTATGACAGGATTTTCAGAAATCCCTCCTGAGAAATTTAATCAATCATTCAGCCAATTTGCGTTATGTGGTGGATATAACCTTTTCCGAGAGCTCGCCACCATATACGATTCTCCACCTTCTACATCCACCCACTTCTCGCCACTTTAACGTCGTCACTCGCGAGTCAATTTTTTATTAATTAGATACAAGTTAGCCCTTTCCTACCTAATTTAGTTACCTACAGTATACATATAGCAGTAAACTGTAATCTCACCTGGTGGTATGTGATGATGCAGTCTAAGATGCAAATGGGCTTGCTGGATTGAGCGCCAGCGCGTTTCAAACCTTCGTTATTTTATAAAAGCTAAAGGTTTCTGTGCGTATTGTCCCCAACACAGGGAGGTACGATCAGCGACTATGAAGTTCGGATCATGGTGGCTTTGGGAGACAGAATACGCAAATAAACTTTCAGCTTTTATAAAATAACGAAGGTCTGGTACACGCTGGCTCTCTCTTTGTCAATCAATCAACCAGTTTGTCATGTTCTGGATATAGGCCTTCTCGAGAGCTCGCAACTGCTTTCTCCATCCACCCACTTCTCGCCACTTTAACATCATCACTCATCAGTCCTGTGTTTCTACACCGCGCTTGCTGATACGCGGTGTCCACTCCAAAACACTGCCCCAATGGCCATCGGTTCTGCGATAGATACCTCATCATCACCATCTACAGCATGTTGCACTTCTTGCACGCCATTTACTTCTCATTATAAGATCATCCATCTCTTTCTCGCCACCTTTTGCGATATCGTCGTGCCATCATGCACGTGGTCATCCAATGTTTTTGTCATCTGTGGCCATGTTATTCTATTTCTAGGAGCTCTTAGCTGTAGCGTCCTTCTTCTTACGATATACTCACTCTTGTTCTGGGCCGCTGTTCTTTGAGCGATATCATCCCCGTTTTCTTCCTTATCTCCATATTAGGTAGGAATAGTGTAAGGTTATTTTTAAAAATTGATTTGAGTTGTCAAAAATAATATAAAATTATTAATTTACCTAATGCAGGTAGTTTGATAAAATCGATATTTGGCTCATTCGATGTCATACAATCTGTTGCTAGGCGGTCAACAAGATTGAACTTGCATAAATACGGGTGTTTCGAAGGTTTTAGT
The DNA here is from genome assembly GCF_905333055.1 of Maniola jurtina. NCBI lineage: Eukaryota > Metazoa > Arthropoda > Insecta > Lepidoptera > Nymphalidae > Maniola > Maniola jurtina. The sequence goes on along the minus strand of NC_060052.1, from coordinate 2,897,089 downwards.
TCAGTCTCCTTCCGAGATTCGGAGCGATATCGCATATTTTCGGTATTTGAATTGTGAACTGGATAATTAGATGTTGTGATAGCAATCACGCTCTAATTAAATTATTTATTTTGGCATTAGTTTGTTTAGATTAAAACTCTCGGATAACCTTACACATTAAACTTGTGTTTTTTTGTGTTGGTTTTGGAGAGGACATTCCAATAATTCGATAAAAATATTTAAAATAATACCTGCTTTTCTGAGTGACGCCAATAATAGGGACCCTACCAAAGAGAAACAGGCCTAAAATTATATTACCCTGTTCCAGACCTAACGTTATTTTCGTTAAAATAACTACTCCCTAACTGATATATTTCAAGCGCGGCGTTGAAGTCGACTTGACCTTTGCAAATTAATAGGCAGTGCGCTTTCCTAGGCAGCTAGGTAACAGGCAATATACTCAGATTAATTGGATGCATGCGTTGCACGTGCAGGGTTGGCACTCCTGAAATTATACGTATCATTCTTAGATTTTGTGTAACAATAAATTGAGATGGATTGAGGTCGATGGATTGCAAACTAATAAGAGACAGTGGGCTATGCCTAGCAGGTAGATAGGTACTGGGTCATACTCAGATTAATTGGCTGAATGCTTTGCATGTGCAGGGTTGTCAATTCTGAAATTATGATGCGTATCATTCTCTGTAGAAATGGAGATGGATGCAGGTCTTGAACTTTGGAAATTAATATGAGAATAAGAAACGGTGCGCTGCCCCAGGCAGATAGATGGTTAGGGAGTTACTAGGTCGTATTCAGATTAACTGATTGAACGCGTTGCACTAGCAAGGTTGTTACTTTTAAAATCAATCGTATCATTCTCTGTGTAACTATAAATAGAGATGGATGGTAGGCCTGGACTCTGGAACGTTACAAATTAATAAGGAATTGTGCGCTGTCCTAAGCAGGTAAATATGTAGTTATTAGGTCGTACTCGGATTAATTAATTGGTTGAATGCGTTGGCCGTTGCACAAGAGGGTTGTCACTTTTGAAATTATACGTATCATTCTCTGTGTAACTATATTTAAATGGACTTGGATAAAGGCCTTGAACTAGGCTTGAATAAGGCACGCTGTCCCAGGCAGCTAAATACCAGATGCGTTGTACGTGCAGGGCTGTCACTTCTAAAATTATACGTATCATTTACTTACTTTGTGGCTAAAAAGAGATAGATGCATATAAGGTAAATCAGAGAAACCACGTATTATTGAAATAGTTTCAACAAATAATTGGAATGTCCTCCCAAAACATTCGCGAGGTATACAGGGCACAACGCGTATCATGCGTAACAGGTAATCATTAATGGCAAAATAAATTATTTAGTTAGAGCGCGATTGCTATCGAAATTCGCGACATCTAACTATCCAGTTCATGATCTAAACACAGTTTTTTCAAAAATCGTTCTGAGTCTTAAATTATTTCCAAAAACTCAAATCAATTTTTTAAATAACCTAACACCTACCTACTTTAGAATCGGCAAATAAAGTTTTTATGTTATTAATATACTTAAATATGAACCATTCATTCATGGTGGTATTTTTTGAGAGGAGTAGGTAGGTCTGGTAGGGTTTCAGTTTTTCAACAAAACGAAAGCAATATTACTTAGGTATGTAAATACCAACAACCATTCGATTTTGAAGATATTAAGAACCACGCGCAGGAACCACGGAACAAATGTATTGTTTCTATTCTATTGATTTGAACTGATAACATATCAACACTTGACTCAGAAGAGTATTGTGTTTATCTTTACTTAACCTACATAAATACCTACATAATACAATTCCATAAGAATGTTATAAAGGCAAAAGTGTGTCTGTCTGTCTGTTATAGGTATTTAACACAAAACAGACAGACAGACAACAAGTGATCCTATAATAAGGGTTCCGCTTTTCACTTTGAGGTACGGAACCCTAATAATGTAAAAGAACGCCAACAGCAATAAATCGATTTGCTTAGATATTAAGTACTCGTAACTAACCACTAGCCTAATTCTCTAAATATTTAATTTAGGTTTAGATTCTAAAGGAGGATCCACATCTGCGAACTGATCGTCTCGTGGTCGTGAGTCGCTCAGTTCGCTGGTGTGGACGGGCTATAAACTTAGCAACAACTTCAATTTGGCCCACGTACACATGTACGAGCTGAGCAGCTCATGAGCCTCTCAGCTCGCAGGTATGGATGGATCTTCTTTAATATTTTTTACTATGTTTATAATAGTAACTTAAAACATTATTATTTATTAGGTATGTGCTTACTTACCAACAAAAATGTTTTATAACCTAAGCTATAATAAAGAGGACCTTGTAGTGTAGGTAATCACTCGTCCAGTCTACTGACGAATTTTATCATTTCTCTGTAATTCGCGTACCTACGCCTTGCCATTTTACCTTGAGGAAATAAAGGTAAGGTCAATTCATCCATAAATGACACATACCTAGTAAGAAACCGTATCTATAGGTATGTAGATTTTAATGTCAATCTTATCACACTTCACACTAATATTATAAAGGAGAAAGTTTGTATGTGTGTGTGTGTGTATGTTTGTTACTCCTTCACGCAAAAACTACTGGACGGATTGGGCTGAAATTTAGAATGGAGATAGATTATATCCTGGATTAGCACATAGGCTACTTTTTATCCCGGAAAATTAAAGAGTTCCCACGGGAATTTTAAAAAACCTACATCCACTTTTCTTTATAGGTACATATTTTCGTCCATATTAGGTACTACGTGTAGGAATGGGAACTAATTTATTTTTGTCATATCAGCTTAGCCAAATTAAATTTAAAGAACCTACATTTACGTAAGAACAAAACAAAATAATTTAACAAAATAATTGTTCTGTAAACATATCAATCATTTATACAAAAAAATCTGTACCAATTTTTAGTATATTTATGTACCCAATCCAGTTTAATAATCCTATATTATAATCCGTAATTTTCTAGAATAGAATTTTCTCATATTGGGCTCAATGTAGTGCGTAAACAGCCTAAGATTTCATTTACACGAAAGCTTTTTAACGTTCGTTAAAAAAGCGTCAAAAAAAATGTTTTCCCAAGTATATGTTCACACGTCAATACATTTTGTTCTATTTGGACGCTTTTTTAACGGACGTTAAAAACCCCGTGTAAATGAGGCTATATTGTCGAATTCAGCCCGTGTTAGGCAGGCCACACGCGTGACGTGTACGTGCAAACATCACATATTATGATGCGATTATGTGGATTTTATCGCTATCAAAGGCGTAAAATAAACCCGTAGTTTTCTAGATTAGAATTTTCTCAGATTCGGATCGATGCAGTAGGTAAAGAGCCTTATTATCGAATTCAGCCCGTGTTAGGCAGGCTGCACGCGTGACGTGTACGTGCAAACATCACATATTTATGATGCAATTATGTGGATTTTATCGCTATCAAAGGCGTCATAAGTCCGTAGTTTTCTAGATTAGAATTTTCTCAGATTCGGATCGATGCAGTGCGTAAAGAGCCTTATTATCGAATTCAGCCCGTGTTAGGCAGGCTGCACGCGTGACGTGTACGTGCAAACATCACATATTTATGATGCGATTATGTGGATTTTATCGCTATCAACGGCCATAAAAAATTTGTGCCAGATGCAACGAACAGACTCATAATATTATTTGTGTACATAAACATTTATTGTGGGCAATGAAAGCGAAATATTGGGAAGAGGAGATAAAAATATGTTATTATTGATATTACTAGCTTCTGAGTAGGTACCTACTTCGGTATCCTTAAAAAAATAGTAAAAAAATAAATAGTAAAATAATTTATTTTAAGTGTATGTAAACAATTAAATGTAGATAGGTATTATTATAAGATATAACTAAATGTGTAGGTACCAACTCCAAAAAACTTTAAAGATATTTTTAACCCCCGACCTAAAAAGAGGGGTGTTATTAAGTGTGAATTTTGAAGTGTTCCCTTTTCATTTATCTAGCTGATTTGTTTTATTTTAACGTTTATGTTACTGTTATTTTATGCTTAACATACTTAAACATTTATTTAAGTGGACTAAATATTCAAATCAAACGCATCATTTAATCATATTCAATCTTTTTCAATGAAGCTTCAAAACTCCGGAACTCCGGACTTGGAACGCTCAGCTTCAAAACCCGACTCCGGAGCTGAAAAATAGTCCGATTTTAAGCCCCAGTACTGAGCTGGGCGCTGCTCAGTACCTATTAGGTGATGATGATGGTGATGATAAGCATTGCTTCACGAACGTAGGGAATAGGGATAGGTATGGATAGGTACCTACCCAACTGAATAATTGTTAACAAGGTTCACAAAGGCAGTACACGCTACATACATGTTTATCTGTGTGGGTTATCCGGTCGATATAATATCTTCTCGTTGAGATAATATTATGATCTTTTGATAGCTACGTCGCGGACACTTCAAGACTGTTCTACACTTATATGTGTTTCAGCGAAATGGCATAAATCGAGAGTTGGCCATAACTCTCAGGGATATAACCGGGAGATGTTAAAACGACAATTCAATAAGACCATTTCACAAGTGTAAATTAAAAATTTACAACTCCCCCGACAAGTGAAGGTTACAGTAACTAGAAAAGAGCTGATAACTTTCAAACGACTGAACCGATTTTCTTGGGTTATAGCTAAGAATACTGTCGATCAAGCTACCTTTCAAACAAAAAAAAAAAAATCCAAACCGGTTCATTAGTTTAGGAGCTATGATGCCACAGACAGATGCACAAATACACAGATACACACGTCAAACTTATAACACTCCTCTTTTTGGGTCGGGGGTTAACTAAACAAATCTAGTGATATCATAGAATACTGTACACCGTAATGACCACCATATTGTACGAGGTCAAGTAAAGGCAAATCTAAGCACGCGAGTGTCCAAACGTGATACGCATCAAACATAAGCAATCAGTAGTAAGGACTTTTATTAGTAAAGTGGGCAACAAACCGTACGTATTGTGTACTAAGGTTTCTCAGTTGTGGCATAGAATAAAAAACATTAATAGAAGGTTCACAATTGTTACGATATATTTTTCTAAGCCCCGACTCAAAAAGAGGGGTGTTATAAGTTTGACGTGTGTATCTGTATGTCTGTGTATCTGTGTATCTGTCTGTGGCATCGTAGCTCCTAAACTAATGAACCGATTTTAATTTAGTTTTATTTGTTTGAAAGGTGGCTTGATCGAGAGTGTTCTTAACGATAATCCAAGAAAATCGGTTCAGCCGTTTGAAAGTTATCAGCTCTTTTCTAGTTACTGTAACCTTCACTTGTCGGGGGTGTTATAAATTTTTAATTTACACTTGTTGAATTAAATACTAAGAAAAATACTAATTTAATAAGTACTTAAATATTTGTTAATTTAAATATTAAGTAATTTACTTTAAACAAGTAGGTGTAGAGCTTAATTAAATCTAGATTAATTAGGTAGATCTATTACGAATTTTAATAACACTTATTTCATAACCAGCCAAAAGTTATATTTTTTAATTTGATTTGATTATTTATATTACTAAAAATGTAAAATATAATTTAGTGAATAAAATATAATGTCGAATATTTTTCATAAGGTCAAACGACATCGATTAATCTTATTTCTGAAATTCTACGCACGCGCCTTGCACGCGCGTTCAAAACCGGTAAAAAGCATGTTAACAAAGACCTTAACACTATTTTAGCACCTAATTAATGATTATCACTACTAATATTAAAAACGCAAAAGTGTGTTTGTTTGTCCTTCAATCACGTCGCAACGGATCGACGTGATTTTTGCATGAGTTAACAGGGCTCTCTCCGTCACTTACTCCATACAATCGTAGTCCCAATTTCATTTGAATATTAAGCAACCAAAGTCCATGAAATTTTGCAGACATATTCTAGAAACTAATACCTGTGCCTGTGGTGTTTTAGATTTTTCTAAAAATATGTAGTTTTAAAATTACAGGGGGTCAAAGATTTGTATGTGAGTTTTTAAGACCGCGTAACTTTGAAACCGAATATTTTAACAGAAATCTGGAAAACCACAGGCATAGAAATTAGTTTCTAGAATATGTCTGTAAAATTTCATGGACTTTGGTTGCATAATATTCAAATTAATGTGGAACTACGTTTGTATGGAGCAAGTGACGTAGAGACCCCTGATAAATACAATGCTGAAGTTAAATAACGAAATAAAATTATAAAAATTTCCATACAAATTTTTTTTTTTTTTATGTCCAAGTTTTCATGGCCCTAACGTGCCCTAACCAGAGACGTGCTACCTAAACATGATTGTGCACTTCAGCTTTAATTCCCTGCAAAAATAAATTCTGTTGCATTAGCATAAAGTCCAATTTCTAATACAATTATGATAAGCGGAAAAACGAGCCGAGCGAGAGGTCTCTAAATTGGAGTGTGTCACTGTCTAATGGATTGCAAGCATAAAAAAATATTTTCTATGGTACGAATTATGATGTAGCTCACAAAGTTCTTATTCATTGTTTATTTAATATCAAACAACAAGATTACTTTCTTTTGTTTTCGCAGTAATTTTCATACTGTTATCTATATTTTATAATGTCATTAAAATATCATTTAGTTTAAAAAGTATTATAAATATTTTTTTAAATTAATAGGATGACAACACTGGGTGTCAAGCAAAACAATATGGCGAACATTCTGTACTATACTATACAGAAGTAGTAAGGTAACCATAATTTGATTGTTTAATGGAAGTGTTTTTTTCTGTTTATCGATAGATTTCCCAAAAATAAAGACTTAAGGCAAAAATGGATCGCTGTCGTTCCAGGAAATATCACCAAATATTCGGCAGTTTGCGGAATGCATTTTAAAGCGGAAGATTTTGCTACAGCTTCGTGTGCACTGAATGTTTTTTTAAAAAGAAACGCTGTACCATCAATTTTCCCAAAAGTATGCCTTGCTTACGAACTTCCTAAATCTGTTTAGGACCTAAACACATGCACCAGATTATACAAAATAATTTTACTTACCTATATTATAGGTACCCATACTACTTTTTCGGAGAAATTTAACAAAAAAAAATTGAATTTTGCTACTTTTTTATCTACAGCACGGCAGACTATGGCCTAAACCTTTATCATTCTGAGAAGAGACCCGTGCTCAGTAGTGAGCGGCGATGGGTTATCATGATGATTTATTTCTCCTATTCTCATATAATCCGTCAAATGTCTTACATTATCAAATCGTGTTGTCACCCTAATAGAAAGGGACACACTCCAATTTAGCGCTATCTCAATAGGCTCGTTTTTGGTGTCTCAGTGCACAATCTTGTTTAGGTAGCATGTCTCTGGCCCTAACTCACTGAGATCGTTGGCCTTGGACCATCTAAACATGGCCAACGATCTCAGTGAGTTTTAGCACGTTAGGGTCATGAAAACTGTGACATTTTTTTTTTTGTATTACCAATTTTCCTCAAAACTAATGGGCTGTCAAAAGATTAAAGACAAACACACTTTCGTATTTATAATTTTACGCTTATAATATAAGTACTTAATAATTAATAAGTATAGATTAAAAAATAAATATTGTCCATTTTTTTTAAGGTCAAACAACTTTTTATTCAAATTAAAAATTTTAATTCTATGCACGCGTGTGCAAAACCGGTAAAAAAATGTTTATATAAAATCTTGTATGTAATATACGTATTTAAATAGCAATATTATAAGTACTGATTATAATTTATAATTAATTAATAATAATTTATAATGTCAATTATTTAAGGTCAAGTTTAAATTAAATGAATTCAAAGCACGCGCGTGCATAACATGTATATGTATAATATACTAGAAAGTGCCCGCGGCTTCGCCCGCGTGGATTTCGGTTTTTTAAAATCCCGTAGGAACTCTTTGATTTTCCGGGATAAAAAGTAGCCTAAGTACTAATCCAGGATATTATCTATCTCCATTCCAAATTTCAGCCAAATCCATTCAGTAGTTATTGCGTGAAAGAGTAACAAACATACACACACACACACACACACATACAAACTTTCGCCTTTATTATAATATTAGTGTGAAGTGTGATTATATACGAATTTAAATAGCACGATTAATTAGTTAAGTAACTGATTATAATTTACAATTAATTAATATTAATGTCAATTCAGCATTTTATTCAAACATTTTGAAGTAGGTATATGCCGATATTCTACCGTCAGCCATCTTAATGGAAGGAATAATTTCAAAAAAATATTGACATAGTTGAATTTGTTAGCAATTAGCATAGTTATCTTCGTTTCATTTTGTGCCATGCGTTTTCCTTATGGTCTTATGGTTAGGTATGATTCATATACTTAGTACTGCTACTAGGTACCTACTTGTACATAGTACTATCACTAACAAATTCCCGTAACGGTTTTACCAGTAAGCGGAAATAATATGAGTTGCTCAAAGGTCATAGCTCATTAGAGCCACGCGGCACCCGATTTACACTGCCTCGCCTAATTCGGTTAGTTTTTCTATAATATGGCTTTCTATGGACTAACGTTCACTACATCAACTACGTAGCGTCAGCGTATCGCCTCGCTCGCAAGCTGTCTATGCGCGGACCGTGACTCTGGTCACATGCTTGCCTTGAGTTAACTGCTCATTGCCAACGCGCGGGACCCGAGTTGACCACGCGCTGCCCGCGACTGATTAATATGCTAGGAATATTTGAGACATAGTGTCAACAACTAACAGACTAATCGAAAATTTGTAGACCACGCGGTATCCATTTTTTGACCACGCTACGTTCACTCGTTGACCACCCGATCATCTGTCGACAACGAGTGGACACCGAACGACGAGGTGGTGCTCATCGGGTGCCAGGTGGCTCTTATGGAATATAAGCTTTAAAGTTTGGACCACGTGATATCTATTCTTTGACCACGCTACGTTCACTCGTTGACCACCCGACTACCTGTCGACAACGAATGAACGCCGAACGATGAGTTGGTGCTGGTCGGGTACCAGGTGGCTCTTATGAGCTATGACCTTTAAATTTTAAGCAGACACATAGCGCGACGCAGCAATCGCAACTGCACGTCAGCCTGTCATTCTTAGGGCCGAAATTCATACTAATATGATAAATGCGACAGTGTGTCTGTCTGTCTCTCTGTCTGCCTTCTAGCTTTTCATGGCTTATCTATTTCAGAAATATGTACTCTATGCTTTTACATATTTTTTACCTGCAGACGCAGAACAAACTGTTTGAAAGTGCGGCATTTCTTGAAAGAGAAAATTGACGATAGCTTCATCGTCGGCAGGCAGTAATTGTCTACATCATCTGACTAGTGACTACCAATGCTATAAATGTAGAGGTTATGGCGTGAGAACAGATCAATATTTATTGCTTTCTCGGGCGCGCCTATTATCCTGATTCATCATCATGACAAACTACCGTTACCGATCAACCCATCGCCGGCTTATTACTGAGCACGGATCTCTCTCGGAATGAGAAGGGTTTTGGCCATAGTCCACCACGCTGGCCAAATTACCTGCACAATTATTATCCCCATTGAGACGTTCTGAATCTACCACTAATGAATGCGAGACGAACCAGCAAGAAACTCGTGTGTGTGTGTGTGTTACCTTTTCACGTTTTGATTTTCCGGAAAGCGGATATAGACTAATTTTTATCCCTGAAAATTGAAGAGTTACTGGGATTAAAAATCTAAATCCTAGCGGACATTATAACATTGTACCTACTGTTTTAAATAAACTGCACCATACCTATTAGTATACCGTTAGTAATGATATGAGTATATTCCCGATCCAATTCCAATTTACCAAGATTTTTCAAAGGTGCCACCTGCCATCCACAGAAATCGATTTAGGCCACGTTTTAGCATAATAACGACCCAATCCCGTCGCTATTCACAATCCACACACTGCGATTCGACGATAGGGGTTGATTGACATAGGTAATGTTAGAAGTTCTTAGAATTTGGAAAGCTACTACCTACCTACTGATTTTTAGCAAAAATGTAACAAAGATTTATTTACTGACTAGCTGATGCCCGCGACTTCGTTCGCGTGGATGTAGGTTTTTTAAAAATGCCGTGGGAACACTTTGATTTTCCGGGATAAAAAGTAGCCTATGTGCTAATCCAGGGTATAATCTATCCCCATTCTAAATTTCAGCCCAATCCGTTCAGTGGTTTTCGCGTGAAGGAGTTACAAACATACACACATACACACTAACTTTCGCCTTTATAATACTTACTAGAGAATGCCCGCGGCTTCGCCCGCGTGGATATCGGTTTTTTATCCCGTAGGAACTCTTTGATTTTCCGGGATAAAAAGTAGCCTATGTCCTTCCCCAGGATGTGTCCCAAGTCTGTACCCATTAATATCGGTTCAGCGGTTGGGCCGTGCAAACGTAGCAGACAGACAGACACACTTTCGCATTTATAATATTATAGTATGGATTAGTATGGATTAGTGTGATGCTTACGCATGCAAGTAGTGTATGTAATAATATAACGCCTTCATATCTAATATATTTCTGTTAAAGTCAAGCCTTTTACCATTTCACATAAGCTCAACGATTTATCTTCAATTCGGTACGAGGCGACAGAAATTAGATTCAGGATTTAGTATTCAAAGGGGTACATTATATGATTATTTTGATCACCCACTTATTTCTGTAGCCTACGAGCTTAATCAAATAACGTGCGACTATGATATTCGATTTTCCACTAAGAGCGGTTACGCACTAATCCGATCTCTGATTCAAATCCAAGCTATTCAGTGGACATCTTTGACATATCTACGTCATATTATGTCCGATTTAAATCCGAGGCACATCCGAGATATTCTCACGGATGACGGAGAGAAATCGGATGACGGAAGTCGGAGCGAGTATGTATTTGTATGGTAGCTGCTACCATACAAATAGTTCTATGACTACTTAGGAACGTATTTTCACGGATTCGTATCGGACGCAGTGCGTAGGTGGTAATCGCCCTTATGCGCTTCTCCATATTTACCTATTATTTTATGATTTATTGTTCTAGATCTAAAACTAAGCCAGATATCGATTTATCTTTCCATTTTGCATGGCCTAAAACAATAGATATCATAAAAAGTTTATTTATTTTAAAAGTTTTGACTGAAAGATGAGTAAAGAAGTAATCACTTACTTTTAAAAGTAATAAGAATATACTTTATACAAAAAGAAATACAAAAAGTTTTTCCTTACTTTCAAAATATTTTTTTCAGTTAAAATGGAACAGTAGATAGCTATCTGCTAAAATATGAACAAAACGATGAAATCTCCTGAGAAGGGTCGCTTTGCCACAACTTCAAATAAATACAGAATTCCGAATGAAGCCCGGGTTTGGACGGGAGGACGTTAATCTAAAATTTAAGACTCGCTTCGAACTCGAAATTTAAGAAGTCACAAAAAGTAAATTTACGGGTAGGTATGGCTGTAAGCCCGTTCTACACGTGCACGTTAATCCATCGCAATTTAGATTGCGATTAGAGCGTCGATAGCTCAACGGTTGAGGAGGACATAGGCTACTTTTTATCCCGGAAAATCAAAGAGTTCCCACGGGATTCCCAAAAACTCAGCCGCTTAATCGATTTGTATCAAAGGTACCGAGGCCGAGGTAGCTTGCGTCCCTGTAATTGACATAGGCAACTATTTATCCCGGAAAACCAAACAGTTCCCACGGGATCTTCAAAAATCTAAATCCACGCGGACGAAGTCGCGGGCATCCTCTAGTAAAATATAAATTAATATCATTCTTCACTCGCAGTTTTTTAATTTTAACCAACTTTCAACAAAAAATAGGTTCTCAATTCGGTGCGTTTTTTCACATTCTAGCTCACAGTTTTACTTTGTTACGAAGTATTACCGAAATAGGGCGGGGAACGCTGCGAAACATTTGCACTATTATGTCGCGGTTTTCGTGGGCTGCGAAAACGTTTTTCTTAGCGTCGCGGCGCTAAGATGAGCAGGCTTTAAATAAAATACGAATCGGAATGTAGGTAGCCCGGGTTTGAACAATTTGAAAACAAGTTAAAAGAAGATGGAAAGAAGTCGCAAAAACTTTTACTGGTGGTATAATATTATTATCTTTAGGAATGGAAATTATATTTTAGGTAGACGAGCTTTTCCCCACGACTTATTTGTTTTTAGGGTTCCGTTCCTCAAAAGGAAAAACGGAACCCTTATAGCATCACTTTGTTGTCTGTCTGTCTGTCTGTCCGGCTGTCTGTCGGTCTGGCTGTCTGTCTGGCCTCAGTCCGTCATGTCTGTCAAGAAACCTATACTATAACCTATAGTATTTGGTAGGTAGGTAGGTCTTATAGCACAAGTACAGGAATAAATCTGAAAACCGCGAATTTCTGCTTACATCATTTAAAAAAAAATTAAAATGTGTTTCAATTTTCAAAATAGCTGTACCAAGTGGGGTATCATATGAGAGGGCCTTTCCTGTACATCCTAAAACAGATTTTTATTTATTTTTATGTACAATAGTTTTTTATTTATCGTGCAAAATGCTGGAAAAAATACCCGAGTACGGAACCCTCAGTGCGCGAGTCTGACTCGAACTTGGCCAGTTTTTACATTCGTTTATAATTTACTAGTCGATGCCCGCGACTTCGCCCGCGTGGATTTAGGTTTTTTGAAATCCCGTGGGAACTCTTTGATTTTTCGGGATAAAAAGTAGCCTATGTGCTAATCCAGGATATTATCTATCTTCATTCCAAATTTCAGCCAAATCTGTCCAGTAGTTTTTGCGTGAAGGAGTAACAAACATACACACACACACACACATACAAACTTTCGCCTTTATAATATTATAGTGTTAAGTACGTCCGGGGAATTTCAACTACGTACAGATGCAGACCTTGACGATGACCTGCGGTACGATGATAGAAAAGTGAAGGAGGAACCAAGTCAAAAACCTTATGACTTTTTTGAGAAGTTGCGAGCTTATAAACGACTAGATGATGCCTGCGACTTCGTCCACGTGGATTTAGATTTTTTTAATCCCGTGATTTTTTTAATCTAATTTTCCGGGATAAAAAGTTGCCTATGTCAATTTCCGGGACGCAAGCTCCCTATGTACCAAATTTCGTATAAATCGGTTAAACGTATGGGCTTGAAGAATCCGATGGGAACTCTTTAATCATCCGGGATAATAATAGCCTATGTCCCTTCCCGGGATGTAAGCTAGCTGTACCAAATTTCACCAAAATCGGTCAGTCTGTTGAGCCGTGGAAAGCTAGAGACAGACAGACAGTCAGACAGACGCACACTTCCGCATTTATAATATTAATATGGATTTCTAGTTTGCCTATCGTGTACTTTTTTTTTAAAAGAATATTAGCCATTTTAATCATGACTAATATTCCCCTTTCCCCTCCAACTAAGCGTAAAGCTTGTGCTAGGAGTGGGTACGACAATAGTGCAACGGGTGGGGTTTGAACCGCCGCGCGACCTTTCGGAATTCAGTCCACTCCTATAACCGTTGAGCTATTGAGGTATATGTACTGTGTATAGATCACCGATTTCTTCTCGAAGGCATATTTTATCGTATACTTTTAAACATAAAATAATAGTAAGATGTATTAGAGAGATAGAGAACCCAGAAGATTGTTTTCATATCCTGCAAGGGTTTTTCCTCGCGAAGTCGCCGAAGCGTTGCGTTGAGGGTTTTCTCATTGAAGATCAATGAGGTTTGAAAGTGGCGGGTTTATGGAGACGGATGTGTGACATGACTGAGCCTTTGTTTTATGGATATTGTGACAGGGTGACCATTCTTTCCGTCGGGATATGTGACAACTCCTAGGCGCTCGCTAGCTCCTATAAGCGCTATTTTATAATAAAATTCCACAATCAATTTTAGACTTGCCTTTACACAAGTTTAAAAAATCTATTAAAAGTATGCTCCTGAAATAAGCTTATTTTCTTGGATGATAGCTAAGAACACTATCGATCAAGCCACCTTTCAAACAAAAAAAACTAAATTAAAATCGGTTCATTCGTTTAGGCGCTACGATGCCACAGACAGATACACAGATACACACGTCAAACTTATAACACCCCTCTTTTTGGGTCGGGGGTTAAAAAATATTTTGAATTTGAACTCGATTACGGTAGAATGACAGCTACAGTGTGACGATCGCAATCACCTCTGATTGCCGACACTCGCTCACACGCACACAAAATATGTAAGAATACCATAAATTCAGCCAATCACAAGAATTGCGATTGTAATAATGATTGATGCAAGTTTTCTAGAATCGACTTATTCTCACTCTGTATGCATGCCTCGACCCTCGATCCTCAGTCGACCTAATAAACATAACGAGGTTCATTCACATACCTACTGCTAAAAACATAACCGGTCGTTTTAACTTCGCTGCAATCGGATAAAAAATTGGCAATGTTTTTGTATTCTTCTCATCAGCCACTTTCATTTGATATAATACGGTTATAATACGGACATCAAATTAAGGGGTGTCCAAAACATAATTTATTTATGATAATTATTATTATAATCCAATATTTTTGAGCAGATTTAAAGGCATTTCCCATAGGTATAGAAAGTATCCTTTACTGATACCCAAAATTAAGCCTCAATCGCTCAGCGGTTACAGGAGCGGAGCGGTCGGGCGGCGGTTCAAACCCCACCCATTGCATTATTATCGTACCATAGTGGTCTGTGTATCGTACCCACTCCTAGCACAAGCTTAACGCTTAAATGACTAATATTCTTTTTTTTTAAATTAGATAATTTAATTCAATGTTTAAATATCTATTTTGTGTAATATTTACACGTACTTACCTTTTTAAAATATTTCAATCTAAAATGCAGCGGCGACTCTATTCGACGGTTCGGAGTCAATGATATTAGATCGGAGTTCTCAAACATCTCTAAAGTTTTCGAAACCATATGCGTTTTGAGCAATTAAATATTACTTGATTTAATGATGAAGGAAAAACAACATGCTTTTTGCATGTCTGCAAGGTCTTCTTAATGTCCCTAAAGGTTTGTGAAATCGGCCAATCCGAACTTGTCCGCCGAGGTTGATTATGGCATAATCCCACAACATTCTGAGAAGACAACAACAAAGTATTAACGGATATTAATAAGACGTTGACAACCCTACAGTTTTGTCCCATTCTTGACCTATAAAGCGGTCATATTGCGAGCCGAATCAAAACACGACATCCTTTGATGTCCATTCTATTAGGGTTGCCTGTTATTTCAGTGCATCGGAATTTCTACCAATATTGATCGAAAATGATCCCGAGCTATTACTGAAAGTAACCATCGCATCTGCATGTTGTTGTAAAAATAAACAATCCTTATTTACCCGACAACGGATCAGTTTCTTATTTGCACTATTTATGATACTATAAATAAACGATTATGGTTATGGTTTTTAAAAATTGTTAAGTACCTAATTGTATAATAACCTAGACTTAATACATTGTTCAACAGTGTTTAAATTTGTGTGTTTGTGTGTGTATGTTTTGCTCAATCGGCCACCCTGGCGCAGTGGTAAAGCGCTGTGGTCTTAAAAGTGGAAGGTCCCGGGTTTGATTCACGGCGAGGTGCTTCGAATTTTATAGTTTCTAAACGGGTCTGGTCTGGTGGGAGGCTTCGGCCGTGGCTAGTTACCGCCCAACCGGCAAAGACGTGCCGCGAAGCGGTACGTTCCGGTACGATGCCGTCTAGAAACAAAAGTATGGGTTTAATGAAAACTGCAATACCCCTTCCAGGTTAGCCAGCTTCCATCTTAGACTGCAGCATCACTTACCACCGTCTATCGGTTGACAATGATGGTGTCATACCTACATTTGAAAATTCACTTAATAAATATGACATACGAAATGACGATCGTATTTACAAGCGAAGTGAGCGAGGCCGCGCAAACAACCCAACGTTACCCACCAATTACCCGATATTGTCTAGTTTATTTCTGGTTTGGGCCCGGCTTTGACGCAATGTCTCTCAGAGACACTTTCCATTGCTACGACCCGATAATTTAATCGTCCGATTTATTGCCGTCCGTTAGTTTTGTCTAGAAATCCCAACCTTATTGCCAATTAAATCAATGATCCCTTGGGAAAACACTAGGGAACAAAGGAAAACGTTATTTGCTTCAAAACGGTTATATTCCAACTACTGACGATTGACTATCGTAATTGGTGTTAAGTAATAGCCACAACTACATCATTATATTACACAATTCTACTTTATTATCATACCGGTCGTCTTCGCACC
This sequence comes from Maniola jurtina, assembly GCF_905333055.1. Taxonomy (NCBI): domain Eukaryota; kingdom Metazoa; phylum Arthropoda; class Insecta; order Lepidoptera; family Nymphalidae; genus Maniola; species Maniola jurtina. Next base: position 2,880,780 of record NC_060052.1, on the reverse strand, counting down.
GCTGGATGTTCACCGGACATAGGATAAGGTATAAGTCGGTATCATGCAGGGTTTTGAAACTCGACGGTCTAGTATTGCATGTATCTATCTATCTGTCAACCTAGTGGATGCTGAAGGGTCTACACTCTACCGATATTAAAAAAAGTATTTATTCCACAGTTGTATTCCAAACTACACTTTAACAGATATATTGAGTAGTTGGGTTTTTATGCCTCGATAGCTCAATGGTTAAGGAGCGGACTGAATTCCGAACGGTCGGCGGTTCAAACCCCACCCGTTGCACTATTGTCGTACCCACTCCTGGCACAAGCTTTACGCTTAATTGGAGGGGAAAGGGGAGTTTTAGTCATGATTAACATAGCTAATATTCTTTTTAATAATTTATTAATAATAATAGTCATGTAAATTTTGTCTGCCTTTGCTTGTTTTTGTCCTCGTATTGGACAGTGGACTATCGGAAGTGACGTTACGTTAAAATATAACCGGTAACAGCTAACAGTGGAAATAAACTGTTATTGACCGACATCTTTATAAGGGCTGTAAGTGGTTTCATATTATGACCGGCCATTTGTCCACGATAACATCTATAATCTTCTTTATGAGGTTTTAAAGTGTAAAAAAAACTAAACTACTTCTTTGATAGGCTTCTTTGATGAACTTTGCCGCTGTATGTTGAGTTTGAATTTCACTTCCCATTAGATATTTTGAGTTTCTTAAAGTTGCATTTTCAAAAGCAGATTGCAGGTTAGAATAATAATGTACAACTGTACACATATTAACAAGTAATATAATTAAGTTATAGTGTAAGTAGGTATTAAATACTTATGTTAAAAAATTAGTAAGTATAGTAAGTAGTTAATATTAAAATATTATAATGTATGGTGTAACCTTAAGTAATGACTTCCAGCAAATAAACCGTATGTGGTTTTAGCTGGAGCCAACATTTTCATTTGAAAATTTAAAAAAATACTTTAAATAAATAAAAACCTTTTTAGGTATACCATGAAAGTCCCATCAAAATCGATAGAATTTCAACAGCTTTCTTGCTCTGCGTACTTGTACGTATAGTACGCGACAGGTTGAGATGGCAATCGGGGTATGAGGCGGGGGTACGCCCCCGCCTCATACCCCGATTGCCATCTGTACCTTTGGTCAGAATCGGTTAAACTTACATATCTATGGTTAAACTGTTCGGCCGTGAAAATGTAGCAGACAGACAGACAGTTAGACACACTTTCGCATATAAATATCAAGTATGGATTTGTTCCCTAAATTTAAATGAAATTAAATCCATTTCAGCTGTTTTATAAAGAACTTGTACATAAACAAAAGTTGGACTTGAGAAAATAAACAAATTATGCCTCCATTAGAGAAGTCCTTCCATAAATTGCCCTGTAAACTGTCCACCTATTTGCAGCTAACACCAGTTTATTTCTAGCCCTGTAATCAGGGTTGCCACCAGTTATCACACTAATATTATAAAGGCGAAAGTTTGTATGTGTGTGTATGTGTGTGTGTGTGTGTGTGTGTGTATGTTTGTTACTCCTTCACGCAAAAACTACTGGATGGATTTGGCTGAAATTTGGAATGAATATAGATAATATCCTGGATTAGCACAAAGGCTACTTTCTATCCCGGAAAATCAAAGAGTTCCCACGGGATTTCGAAAAAGCTAAATCCACGCGGGCGAAGTCGCGGGCATCGGCTAGTAGTAACTATTGGGATGATGTGTATGTCAAAAGTAAATTATTTCTTAGGTATTACTTATTAAATACTTCATAAATTCTTGAAATCCGCGTCCACTGTTAGTTTTAAGTTCCATTTTAAATTATTTATTTAACAAAAAAAAAAGTACGTCAAATTACTGATAAAAAGTCGCTGATTTGACTAGTAGTCATCATCCCTATTAACAATCTCTATATTTCACACTATACTCTATCATTTTGCCGCACGGTTGGTTCGTCAGTCAATCTTTGGTTCTGTATCAACTGTATCTAGATATGACTAGAATAGGTCAAAGTTGAGTCTGTTATATCACGAAATGTAAACAAAGTTGCCCTGAAAACAAACAAGATTTTAATTAAATTCGCGTCAAAATTGAGTTTGCAAGCCAATTTTAACAACAGTAGGTTTGACCCTTAGAACAAGTAGGTAGGTACTCGTACGTACTTATATAAATTAATTTGACCTAAATCATTGTTATGTTAGGTAACCCAAGTTAGTTTGTTAGGGTATTTGTTGTTGTCCCTTCTCATTGTGAAGGGAAACCCGTTCTCAGTAGTGGGCTGGCAATGGGTTAAAATGATGTTGATGACGATTTTTGTAGATTGTTAGACTAGTAGCTAGTGCTTAGACTTGGTTCCTGACAAACTCAAAATTTGTCAAAAAGCTATGGAACGCAGCATACTTTTTTTTTAAATACCGAGCAATCGGGTCACCTGATGTTAGGTGATTACCGCCGCCCATGAACATTTGCAGCACCAGAGGAACCGCCGATGCCGGCCCTTTAGGAATTTGTTGGTTCGTCCCTTGAATAACCCCATGTTGTAATGTATACTTGGATTAAAACTAGCAAATCGAATGCAGTGAAAGAGGAAGTATGTAAAGGGAGATGTGGAAAAATAAGAGTGGTTTGTTCTTCAATTACGTTGCAACGGAGCAACGGATCAACGTAATTTTTTTATGCTCTATACGAGTAGTTAAAGACCTGGAGAGTAACACAGGCTATATTTTATCCCATAAAGTCAAAGAGCTCCCACGGGATTTTTAAAAACCTTATTTCACGTGGACGAAATCGCGGGCATCAGCTATCACACTAATATTATAAAGGCGAAAGTTTGTATGTGTATGTGTATCTGTGTATGTTTGTTACTCCTTCACGTAAAACTACTGGACGGATTGGGCTGAAATTTAGAATGAAGATAGATTATACCCTGGATTAGCACATAAGACACTTTTTATCCCGAGAAATCAAAGAGTTCCCACGGGATTTTTAAAGAACCTACTTCCACGCGAACGAAATCGCGGGCATCAGCTATTTTACATAATATAAACAATACATGTAAAATGAATTGCGAATTTTATCTTTCAGCATATTCGTGCCCTCTTCAAAAGGGCGGAATCAAGCTTGTAGCTTTTTTGGCAGCCCTATGTTATGCCCTTTTAATATTCATTATCAGGCAAACACTTTTTATTTGACTCCATTTACGCTTTATTTTCCTCATGTCTCTACATAGCCCATTACGGAAAATTCGGTGCTTGAATAACTTGGTGCGGAATAGCGCGGATGACGTATGGGTGTGCGGGGCGTCCCCCCCGCCTCTTACCCCGATTGTCATGTCGACTTGTCGCGAACTATAAGTACCTACAACGTATATTTCGTGTAGGTAACTGATGGAAAACATCAGCAGAACTCACAGACATACAGGTTTCTCACATTTAATTGATTAAACTGCACATTGCTCCGAAAATTTAGAGCGCCCGGGATCGAACTCCCGACCTCCCAAAAAAACTACTTAACCACTAAGCTATCACCGCTCAAAGGTGTATGAAGTCTCCCAATCTACACTGAGCCAGCGCGATACACTATACATACCCTTCTCATTCCGAGTTGAACTATAATGAAAAGATTACTTTTAATTTATCATATTTTAAAAATTCATTCTATTTTTAACCCCCATCCCAAAAAGAGGGGTGTTATAAGTTTGACGTGTGTATCTGTGTATCTGTCTGTGGCATAGCTCCTAAACTAATGAACCGATTTTAATTTAGTTTTTTTTTGGTTTGAAATGTGGCTTGATCGAAAGTGTTCTTTGCTATGATCCAAGAAAATCGGTTCAGCCGTTTGAAAGTTATCAGCTCTTTTCCCGTTACTGTAACCTTCACTTGTCGGGGGTGTTATAAATTTTTAATTTACACTTGTTGTTTCAGATATGATTGCGGTGCCAAAGAAAAGATGTCCCAATATACAAAAATCGTAAACAGTACCACCGCAACAAACTGAACCGTACCTGCCATGACATCCGAGGAACCAATCGATGTGGTCGCAAAGAAGGCTGACGCTAAGAAACCAAATGCAAACTTCCCCGACGACAATCCCGAAACCAAAACGGATAAGCATCAAGAACACCTCAAACGTACCCATCAGTTAATGCAACTAGTGTACGAACTTCCAGATGAACTAGAAACAGTCCCAGAAAACAACAACATGCTTAAAGAAAACCCACCGATAACTATCGTCGAAATCACGGAACAGAATGGTTGTGAAACTGAATTAGGTAGTGCGAGATGTGATAGTGATTATTTCCAAGAGTCTAGTCCCGATTTAGGCAATAAGGTCGTATACGATGTGTTAGAAACTAACGAACTATTAATGCAATGTGCGGATGAGTTCAAAGAGGTTATAGACAGGACTTCACCTGATGATACGACGGATGAGGATTTGCTAGAGTTGAAATCTTTATTGGAAAGTAAGCCAAAGTTGTTGGAGAGGTATATTAGGGAGTGTGCGAGTGTAGATGAAGTGAATAGGTTGCATAAGATAACTTCGTGCGGTTCGCTGTCACCGAGGCCACATCATGAAGCGAGGAGTACGTCGGTTACGTCAGATCTCTTCCAGTTATGGCTGTCTTCGTCGCCGGTTAAGGTGAGTGAATAGTGTGATAATAGTTTTATTATGTCACGTTTCAAGGCCACTATAATTAAATTATTAACCTTACAGACTGATAAACAACACGAAGTAATCTTTATCTATACCTTAATAAATAAAATTGGAGTGTCTGTCTGTAATTTCGAAATAACTACCGCATATTAAGGTCATATGGTTATTTGAACGATACTATAACTGAATCACACGTTTTTAAAATTTTTGTCTGTCTGTCTGTCTGTTTGTTTGAAAAGGCTAATCTTCGGAACGGCTGAACCGATTTTGACGGGATTTCACAGACCAGTAGAGAATTGACCAGGCAGTAACATAGGCTACTTTTTTAACCGACTTTCAAAAAGGAGTTGTGTTTTTCTACCTATGTACACCTAAATCTCCGAGATTTCTCAACCGATTTGCGTCATTTCTTTTTTAATCGATAGAGGAACTTTGTGATATTGTTTCATAAAAAATTTGGATTCCAACTCTTCAATCCTGATGCTACAGGGGATCTGACCAATTCACGCGGGCGAAGCTGCGGGCATCAGCTAGTATAATATAAACCTACAATAAAATTGAAAGATAATAATTTGGAGATATTTAGGATTTTTTACAATTCGAACCGAGCGAGTCGTCTCATTTTCACCATCAGGAGTAGGATAATAATTTTAGGGTTATTTAGATACTAGCTGACGCCCGCGACTTCGTCCGCGTGGATTTAGTTTTTTCAAAATCCCGTAGGAACTCTTCGATTTTCCGGGGTAATAAGCAGCCTATGTGTTAATCCATGGTATAATCTTTCTCCATTCCGAAATTTACAAAGAGTAACAAACATACATACACACAAACTTTTGCCTTTATAACATTATAGTAACAATACATAAAATTAAATAGACTCTACATTTTCAATTTTAACAAATGACACGAGAACGAAATATTCTCCTTGTAAAATGATTGATTTTTTAATTTTATTTTATTTGACTAACCAACAACTTTTGCGATTGTCTCTCGTAAAAAAACCTAAAGCCCGTATATTTGATGCTGGTAACCCTTAACAGGGCTCTCTCCGTCACTCGCTTCATACAATCGTAGTTCCAATTTCATTTGAATATTAAGCAACCAAAGTCCATGAAATTTTGCAGACATATTCTAGAAACTAATATCTGTTTCTGTGGTGTTTTAGATTTTTCTAAAAATATGTAGTTTTAAATTACAGGGGCTCAAAGATTTGTATGAAAATTTTTAAGACCGCGTAACTTTGAAACCGAATATTTTAACAGAAATCTGGAAAACCACAGACATAGATATTAGTTTCTAGGATATGTCTGCAAAATTTCATGGACTTTGGTTGCTTAATATTCAAATGAAATTGGAACTACGATTGTATGAAACGAGTGACGGAGAGAGCCCTCTTAAATCAATAAGCGACAGGTGACAACCCTATATCAAAAGTGTTTTTATTTCCATTTCTTCTATTTCATTTCTATTGATTGGCATAGCGATTTGAGTGCAGCGCAACGCCAGTAAACAGATAATGCTATCACCAGTGCTTCACACTCGAGCATCTGATAATAATGTTTAAAAGCCTCTAGTACTTCCATACACTGTTATCAATATCAGTTACGATACTAGAGCACCTCTGAAGTGGATTATTCATATCAATAACACCTACTCCTATATTTTTATACCGAAATGCCAAATATTCACAAAGTGTAAATTAAAAATTTATAACACCCCCGACAAGTGAAGGTTACAGTAACTAGAAAAGAGCTGATAACTTTCAAACGGCTGAATCGATTTTCTTGGATTATAGCTAAGCCACCTTTCAAACAAAAAAAACTAAATTAAAATCGTTTAATCAGTTTAGGAGCTACGATGCCACAGACAGATAGATACACACGTCAAACTTATAACACCTCTCTTTTTGGGTCGGGGGTTAATTACAAAATATTTATACTCCATACAGTATGTGATAGTAGGTATTAATTAATATCACTTGTTTTAACGGTAAAGGAAAATATCGTAAGGAAACCTGCTTGCTTGAGGGATCTCTATAATGATGCTTTCATAGGTGTATGAAGTCTGCCAGCCAGCCAGCCAGCCAGTGCGGCGTGGCTGACAGAAAAAGAAACCGGTTTTTTTTTTGCCCTAGCATAATATGTGGGGTATCATTGTCTAGAAGTAGAAGTCATTGAGTAGAGTAAGAATATATTTTTATTAAAGAAATTGGGGGCCATCAAAATTGTCAGTTTAGACCGTTTTGGTGACGGGGTCTATCTCAAAAACTAAACTAGTTAGGAATATGAAATTTCGGTATATTATGTAACATATACAGACCTACTTTACAATAAATACCGAAAACAATCTATACTAATATTATAAAGAGGAAACCTTTGTATTTTTTGTATTTTTGTATGTTTGTATTGAATAGGCTCAAAAACTACTGGACCGATTTCAAAATTTCTTTTACCATTACTTAGAGGGATTCTTCCGAATCCGTATAGGCTATATTTTATCCGTATAGGCTATATTATTAATATTTAATAGATAGAATTTATCGTGGTAGTGAAAATTGTGGAGTAAGGCGTCGAAAAAACTGCCGTACGTTAACGATTCTCGCGAACGCTGCCTAAATGGTTAGAGATGTATGGTTGACTTCTATAGAAAAGTTGTAGAACTCAATAATGCCTACAAAAAAGTCCGCGATAGTATAAACCAAACATTTATATTTTAGCCATTATAACCACTTTTCCATAGAATAAAAGTAAATGTCCACCCGTGCGAAGCCGGGGCGGGTCGCTAGTAATTCATAAAATAGTTAGTAAGCTGTGACCAAAACAACTAAGTACGGAACGCTAAAAGACCGAGGCTCGACTCGCATGTGGCTAGTTTTTTGGATTTTACGGAACCCTTTTCGTCCACTCCGCCTAGCCATCAGTCCGAAAGCCATTCGGCCATTTTAAAAATAAACTAGATATAGGAGCTGGCAAGTTGAAATTTAGAAAAAAAGTTTTTGGGATAGGTACCTCCTAATCATGAAAGGGAGCGAAACCGTGGTCGGTTGTTAGTATAGGCTGTTAGAAGCCTAAGCGAAGGTATAATTTATCCTATTATAAGATTGAAACTGTTTATAGCACAATGGCGTATCGCGTTACCCGTAACGTCGTTCACAATGGAGCTTTCATATTATATGAAACGTATTTACATTCCATTTTCACCTTACATGTCACGAGGTCATAATATTATGATACAAACTAAGACGAACTAGTTAATGCCTGTAACTTCTCCCGTGGGATATAATTTTATAGCACTCAGGGATGATGTAGCTATCTCTCAATGAAATAATTTTTGAAATCGGATGAGTATTTTCGGAGGCTTCCTTAAGTACCTCATACATCTATACGGGAGCTGTGTTTCTGTATGCTCGACCGTAGCAATAGGGAAATTTCCCTCCGAGCGGGTGTTGTGCTCGGGGCGCCAGCTGGGCCGCGGGTCGTGACTCGTGAGTTATCAGGCTGAGGTTCGTGTTTCGAGCGTTGTTGATTGATTGAGTTTAGAAGCGACATCTTGTGAAGGTGGCAACCGCTACACATCGAAACTTACAAACTTTACCTCTTTATTATATTACTAGATGCCCACGACTTCGTCTGGATTAAGGTTTTTTAAAAATCCTGCAGAAACATTTTGATTTTCCGGGATGAAAAGTTGCCTATGTCAACTTCTGGAACGCAAGCTACATCTGAACCAAATATTCATATACTTAAATCGGTTAAACGGATGGAGCTTTATGAGTCCCGTGGGAACTCGTTGATTTTCCAGGGTAAAAAGTAGCCTTTGTCCGTTCCCGGAATGTAAGCTGACTCTGTACCAATTTTCATCAAAATCGGCTAAACTGTTGGGCCGTAGAAAGCTAGCAGACTAAATGTAATTAATAAAGTATGGATTGACTTACTTAGTTGTAGCATAAGGGATTTTTCTATATTCCTAGGGGAGCGAAACCGCGGGTAGTTGCTAGTAGGTTTTCAGAAACCTAATCAAAGGTACTTAATTAATTCTATGAAGCTGCTTACGGTACAATCTAGGTATAGGTGTTAAGCTTTTAAAAGTTCCCTATATACTTAGCGGGCTCAGGAAAATAAACTTTTGTATATAGTGCCAAGCTTTTGAACCGTTTCTAAACACGGCACGGCTTTACAAATGCTTTTCAATGAAAATATAATGTGGGACCTCGTGAAGGCTTTAAAATAGTGTAGGTAATTTTCCAAGAGCTAACATTCCTTCCCTATGGAGGATTTACTAACTCTGTTTTGTATGGCACTGGGTGGACGTACGTTAGATGGTTAGTTTGTCCTTCTATCACGCCGCAACGGAGTATCTGGTCGACGTGATATTTTGCATGGACATAGTTAAAGACCTGCAGAGTGACATAGGCTACTTTTATCCCGGAAAACCAAAGAGTTCCTATGAAAACATTGTGAGGAATCTTGCATGCCTGAGAGTTCTCCAAAACGTTCTCAAGGGTGTAAGTATAAAGTCTGCCAATCTGGATTTGGTCAGCGTGGTGGATTATGGCCAACCACTGATTATTCTTAGAGGTGGTCCGTGCTAAGTAGTGAGCCGGTGTTTTTTTTTTAAATAAAAATAGCGAGCAAACAAGCAGGCAGATCACCTGATGTTAAGTGATTACCGCCGCCTATAAACATTTGCAGTACCAGAGGAACCGCCAATGCGTTGCCGGCCTTTCATGAATTTGTTGGTCATGCCCCATGATGCTATGAGTTAAAGATGATGATGCGGATTGGCAGACTTCACCCACCTTTGAGAACTCTCAGGCATGCAGGTTTCCTCAGATGTTTTCCTTCACCATTAAAGCAAGTGATATTTAATTGCTTCAAACGCACATTAACTCGAAAGTTAGAGGCGCGTGCCCAATATCGAACCCCCGATCTCCCGAATAGGAGGTGGTAGTCTTACCACTGGACTATCACGGCCTCAGTACACAAATACAGTAACTTTATTTTAACAGAGAAACGGCATGCCAAAAATAAAAAAAGTCTCTTTCGCGTCAATTTCCGGGACACTCCGTTCCGAAACAACAGGAAATGAGTCGCTACGTAAATCGCATTTTCTTCTCCGACCGCTCCTACTGTGCATTTCTCATTTAGTTAATGGAAATTTTACCCACTCTTGATTTACTTTTTTAAATGGGCAAAACATTGCAACAAGCTTGCAACCGTTGCTTTTTTGGGTTCCCTATCTCCAGAGAAAAAACCGGCCAAGTGCGAGTCAGACTCGCGCACCGAAGGTTCCGTACTCGGGTATTTTTCCAATATTTTGCACTATAAATCAAAAACTATTGTGCTTAATAATAAATAAAAATCTGTTTTAGAATAGCCAAGTAAAGCCCTTTCATATGATACCCCACTTGGTATAGTTATCTTACTTTGAAAATTTTAACATATTTAATTTTTTTTTCTGTGATGTAACCACAAATTCACGGTTTTCAGATTTATTCCTTTATTTGTGCTATAAGACCTACCTACCTGCCAAATTTCATGGTTCTGTTGAATGAAGCAGGCAGCCATGTCTTATTACAAAAGGGAAGCGAAAAATCCGAAATCCGTGAATTTTTGGTAAATCACAAAAAAAAAGTATTTAGGAGTATTTATTATAAATAAAATACATATATTTAATATTTGTTCATAGAAATATTTAATAAGAAAATGACAGACAAACATATTTTAATTTAAAACTTTCAAACCTCGTGAATTTAGGCGCCAGTTCTGTATCACTAACATTATAAGTTGTTAATTTAAAAATTATTATTTTTCGTCCTTTTTTAGCAATATGAAAAAGAAGAAAAAGATGCAGATATTCTAAATTTAGTTTAGAGAAGATTATCAGAATCGACGCCATTATCTCTAACATTATTATTATAGGTACTTATCACACTTAATATTATAAAGGAGAAAGTTTGTATGTGTGTGTGTGTATGTTTGTTACTCCTTCACGCAAAAACTACTGGACGGATTGGGCTGAAATTTAGAATGGAGATAGATTATACCCTGGATTAGCACATAATCTACTTTTTATCCCGGAAAATCAAAGAGTTCCCACGGGAATTTTATAAAACCTACATCCACGCGAACGAAGTCGCGGGTATCAGCTAGTAATACCTATAAGGTAGTTAGCAGGTACTATCGGGTGTCCATGCACATCCCAGAGCTTTTAAGTTTAGAGAGCCGTAACGCAAAAGCTTTTATGGACTAGAGTACGGCTGCACTTCAAATATAATTTTCTTTTATGCGGGCTTTTTGAATCTATATCAGGTACATACCTAACTAACTTTAAAATTAGTATCTTGTCGACACTAGTTGAGCTGCCCCGGCTTCGCTCGCCGAATTCAACCGAATCCATACTAATATTATTAAATGCGAAAGTGTTTTTGTCTGGCTGTCTGTCTGCTACGTTTTCACGGCCCAACCGTTGAATCGGTTGTAATGAAAGGTACAGAGTACAGACTTGAGATACATCCCGGGGAAGGACATTCGTTCGCGTGGATTTCGGTTTTTTTCAAATCCCGTAGGAACTCTTTGATTTTCGGAATAAAAAGTAGTCTATGTCCGTCCCCGGGATATGAGCTAATCCTGTACCAAATTTCGTCAGAATTCGGTTAAACTGTTGGGCCCTGAAAAGGTAGCAGACAGACAGACACACTTTCGCATTTATAATATTACTAGCTGATGCCCGCAGCTTCGCCCGCGTGGATTGGTCAGATCCCCTGCAGCATCAGGATTGAGGAGTTGGACTCCAAATTTTTTATGAAACAATGTCGCAAAGTTCCTCAATCGATTAAAAAAGAAATGACGCAAATCGGTTCAGAAATCTCGGAGATTTCGGTGTACATAGGTAGAAAAACACAACTCCCTTTTTGAAAGTCGGTTAAAAAGTAGCCTATATTACTCCCTGGTCAATTCTCTACTTGTCTGTGAAAATCCCGTCAAAATCGGTTCAGCCGTTCCCAAGATTAGCCTTTTCAAACAGACAGACAGACAGACAGACAGACAGACAGACAAAAATTTTAAAAATGTGTGATTCGGTTATAGTATCGTTCAAATAACCATATGACCTTAATATGCGTTAGTTATTTCGAAATTACAGACAGACACTCCAATTTTATTTATTAGTATAGATAGTATGGAGGATATGTCGGATTACAGGGGGTGCTGGATCAGACAGGGGCCGGAATACCGGTGGGTCCACTGTATTAGTAGGTATGGATAATGTGGATTGATCAGAAAAGCAATAGGTACAATACCCACCGCTGTGAGAACTGAGACGTGTCGTATAAGCCCTAATCCCTGCTAATAATGACACGGACGGCGCTAACGACCAGTCGTTTGTTATCCCTTAATGACTACTCTGAATTAACATTCATTGGCATTCGAGCTGTGTTCATTTACGCTGAAAAGGCTCGGGTAGCCACGATTAGCGTTCCGGTACGATATCCCGTAGTATCATGATCAACCGATTTTTTTAAAATAAGAAACCGGCCAAGTGCGAGTCAGACTCGCGCATTGAGGGTTCCGTATTCGGGTATTTTTTCTGACATTTTGCACGATAAATCAAAAACTATTATGCATAAAAATAAATATATCTGCTTAAGAATGTACAAGTAAAGCCGTTTCATATGATACCCCACTTGGTATACTTATTCTTATCTTACTTTGAAAATTTAAACACATTTTAATATTTTTTTTAATGATGTAACCACAAATTCAAGGTTTTGGATTTATTCCTTTACTTGTACTATAAGACCTATCTGCCAAATTTCATGATTCTAGGTCAACGGGAAGTACCCTATAGGTTTACTTGACAGACACGACGGACGGACGGACGGAAAGACGGACGGACGGACAGACAGACAGACAGACAGACTGACAATAATCCTATAACGATCTTATAAGGGTTCCGTTTTTCCTTTTGAGGTACGGAACCCTAAAAAGCTATCTTTGTACAAACTAGATGAGGCCCGCGACTTCGTCCACGTAGATTTCGGTCTTTTATGAGCCGTGGGACTGGGAACTCTTTGATTTTCCGGGATAAAAAGGTTATGTTGTCATAACACAAAAATAATTTTCTATTAAAAAAACACAATGCAACGAGAGCAAAAATTATAATTGGTAGCCGTATAACAATGTTAAGTAAATAATGTTATAATAATGTTATATTTATTTAAATAAAGAATTGTTTTCGGTGTTTAAACTGTAATTTGCAATAAATAATTAATTCTTCCGTTTTCACACACAAACTGTTTTACCATTTAATGAAAACGTTGTGCTTACAAACAATATGTGTAAAATAACATAGAGTAAACAAGGAACCAAAAGCTTAATCCATACCTACTAATATTATAAATGCGAAAATGTGTCTTGTCTGTCTGCTACGTTTTCACGGCCCAACCGCTGAACCGATTTTAATTAAATTTGGTACAAACTTGGGATAAATCCCAGGGAAGGACATAGGCTACTTTTTATTCCTGAAAATTGAACAGTTCCTACAGGATTTAAAAAAAAACCGAAATCCACGCGGGCGAAGCTGCGGGCATCCACTAGTTTGCTATAATCCGCTAAACCAAACAAACTGTTGGTGGAATATGCAGCATGCGACATGCACCGCCCGCCCTTCCACTAATAAACATGCAGGAAAAGTAAAATTGCATTTGGAATTAGGCCTTGTAAGGTCAATATCTCCTGAGGATGCTCCGGTGTCGGGGCGAAACGTGCATCGAGTGGTTTTGGGATTTGTGTGGTGTTGCGTGCTGGTGGTGCGTATGGCTTGCTTGGTGGCTGACTTTTCCTGCATGTTTATCAGTGGGAGGGCGGGCGATGCATGTCGCATGCTGCATGTTGCACCATACAGATTGGTTTGGTTTACCGGATTATAGCCAATTAAGCTTTTGGTTCCTTTTACATATGTATATCATGGACTTCCGCAAAATAACGCCTGCTTCTCTACATAGAGTAAACAGATGTAGATTGTAGGTAGACCGTAAATTAATTGCATACTCTGCGTTTACCGTTCTCTGCGGTATGCCTTAACAGGGCTCTCTCTGTCACTCGCTTCATACAATCGTAGTTCCAATTTCATTTGAATATTAAGCAACCAAAGTCCATGAAATTTTGCAGACATATTCTAGAAGTTAATATCTGTGTCTGTGGTGTTTTAGATTTTTCTAAAAATATGTAGTTTTAAAATTACAGGGGCTCAAAGATTTGTATGTAAATTTTTAAGAACGCGTAACTTTGAAACCGAATATTTTAACAGAAATCTGGAAAACCACAGACATAGATATTAGTTTCGAGAATTTTCGAGAAAATTTCGTGGACTTTGGTTGCTTAATATTCAAATGAAATTGGAACTACGTTTGTATGAAGCGAGTGAAGGAGAGACCCCTCTTAACGCAAATAAATAAGACGAGAGAATATACAGGGGAATAGTTCCCAATAACATCATGTAGGTATCTACACAACAAAATTGTTCTGCACTCTGCAGTCTGCATTAGTGCAAAAGCGATAATATATTGTGCAAACTGCAAACACTTCAGTTACATAGATAGACACTAAACAAGTGTAAATTAAAAATTTATAACACCCCCGACAAGTGAAGGTTTCAGTAACTAGAAAAGAGCTGATAACTTTCAAACGGCTGAACCGATTTTTTTGGATTATAGCTAAGAACACTCTGGATCAAGCCACCTTTCAAACAAAAAAAACTAAATTAAAATCGGTTTATTAGTTTAGGAGCTACGATGCCACAGACAGATACACAGATACACATGTCAAACTTATAACACCTCTCTTTTTGGGTCGGGGGTTAAAAATACGATTACAATAACTATAAGGTACGCCTACCAATACCTAATAGGTACTATGGGGATGATCGACGCTATACTTTTATCTAATGTTATGTCAAACTTCTACAGGAATTTTTTTATTGTTCTAATTATTTCTTCCATATTTTTAGGGTTTCGTACCTCAAAAGGAAAAGAGAAACACTTATAGAATCACTTAGTTGTCTGTCCTTTCTTAGTTGTCTGAAACCTTTGGGGGTACTTCCCATTAACCTAGACTCATGTATATGGCAGGTAGATAGGTCTTATAGCACACGTAAGAGAAAAAATCCGGAAACCGTGAACTTGTGGTTACATTACAAAAAATTAATTAAAATGTGTTCATGAACAAATAAATAATTAGTATTTTCAACTTTCAATGTAAGATTAATATACCAAGTGGGTATCATATGAAAAAGCTATACCTGCACATTCTAAAACAGATTTTTATTTATTTTTATGCGTAATAGTTTTTGATTTATCGTGAAAAATGTTGGAGAAAATAACCGAGTACGGAACCCTCGGTGCACGAGTCTGACGCGCACTTGGCCAATTTTTTTATAGTCACCATGCACTGTATCAATTTGCCTTTTTATTTATTTTGCCGTCTTCAATAAAGTAAAACAGGCGGCGCGCGGCGGTCGCTTCGATCGTTAAGAATTTAAAATGATTGTTTTCCAATACCGTATAATATAGAGTCCGTAGTATGTACGAGGACCCATGTTATGGGCCAAGCGCCAGGTTGTACAATGTTGACAATGCCCGGGAAAACACAAGAAACCTCCATGCTTGAGGGTTCTCCAAAATGTTGTTTATAGGTCTGTGATGAATGCCAATCCGCATTTTTTTTTACGACCATCTTATTCTGAGAGGAGACACATCCTCAGTAGTGGAGTCGGTGATAGGTAGAAATGGTGATGATGATGATGATGACGGTGACAGCCCTAGGCGTTACAACTGTGATGACGGGTCTTCCGGAATCATCAAAGCCGTTGGCTCACTGTAAGGTTTTATTACTAAGCCTCCGCTGTCTGTCCGTCTGTACGTTTGTCAGCGGGCTGTATCTTGTAAACTGTAATAGGTAGAGACTTGAAATTTTCAAAGAATATGTATAACCAATAACTATTGCCGTTATAACAACAAATAATGCAAATTTCAAAACAACCGAAAAAGTATTATTTCTAGTTCTACGGTACGGAATCCTTCGTGTGCGAGTCCGATTCGCACTTGACCGATTTTCTTACTTGTCTTACTTTTTGTACTTAATGCTACTGTTACTTACTGTTTGTTGGGTACTTGTTGTCATCCCTGCCGGGCATTTTCAACATCGCACATCCTACAGACTTGTTCGTAACATACTTATTATACAAATTGCTGCAACACTCTTTGTATTTTCTAGACAAGGAATGCAATTGAGCGTAGTTCAATGCAGAATGCAAAGAAATTGCATTCACGTGAAGTCCGATCTAACAAGATAAAAAATACACGGGATACTAGTATATCTTTTCAAAATAACGTTAACATTGCGTAAATGTCATTTTTAGGGTTCCGTACCTCAAAAGGAAAAACGGAACCCTTACTATATAGTATCACTTTGTTGTCTGTTTGTCTGTCCGTCCGTCGAATCTGTCAAGAAAACCTATAGTTCCCGTCGAACAACGGCGACAGAAAAACAATTTTACAATAATATTTCAGCGTTTATTAAGACGATCGCAGTCGGGTTTTAGTTTTCAACTTTATTTGGAAATTCAATCCCTAAAGAGGTAAAACAGGGGTGTGAAATTTGTGTAGCCCTCGCAGGCGAAATGAAATGAAAGCTAGTTAGGTATTTATGCTTCCAAAGAAGAGATTACATCGAATTAAGCTCGCTTGTGCATACAGAAATATTTTATGCGGACTTTAGAGATATTCATCTTCTTAGCAGACAACTTTTACCTCCATTTTATGCTAAAAGGCAAAGCTTCAATAGGGATAAAATTAATTGGACGTAACTGCGAACGTTATTAAATTTCTATCAAAGAGCCATTTTTCCCCCACTTTTTCCTATAAAATCTGAAAGTTACTTTTTACCACGATTCTCGATGAAGACCTTCTAACTACTAGGGTTACCATACATCACACATACGAAATTGGGATGTCCTGACAAAAAAGTTCTTATAAAAACTGAGGCTTCCCGTGTTCGAAAGGAATGTGCTCATAACTGTATTTGGCCCAGTCTAGTCTCAGTCAGTCAGTGACTTCCCTGGTTTGATGCCAAATATAAGGGTCGTTAAAATTATGAACAGGGAGATGGCTAAGCAGACCAAAAGGTCGGCCAAAAATAGCATTGAATGGAATGCGTAAAAGAAGACCTGAAGAGAATGAGAGACAAACTCGAGAACGCAGACGAAGGACCTCGATACATGGAAGAAGATTGTGGATAAGGCGGGGATCCACAAAGGCTTGTAGCGCCGCAAGATCATGATGATGAGGATGATGTTAAAAAGGTCTTGCACCAGAGTTTAACAGCTACAGTGTGACGATTACAATCATCTATGATTGGCATGACTCTTTTTACTGTTTACAAGGATGTAAAGTTGTAGCAAGAGTACCATAAATTCAGCCAATTATAAGAAATGTTGGAATGTAAGAATCATAACTTATGCTTTAGCCTTCCTGGTTTCTAATGCTAAGTCCTGGCATTGAATTGACTAATGTAATATTATGCATACATTTAAGGATAAGTTACATTAACTGCCTACATAATATCAACATACAGTTTAAATCGCTGGATCTAGAGACTTGAGTTTTTTTTTTATTTATGTAGGTTTTCTATGTAACGTAAACCTCTAGTAGAAAAAGATTTTCAAAAGTTACACCTGATCGATTGCGAGACGTGTCACCTTATAATTAGGGATGTTATGGATATACATATAATTTCGGATCCGGATATGGATATGGATATTGGTAAAAAATAATATCGGTTTCGGTTACGGTTATGGATATTAAATTATTTCGGATTATCCGATAGTTTCGGTTACGGATATTAATTTTTTAAGGAACTGTAAAATGTGAACTGATGAATGTGTCGCATTCCAGCGGAGTGCACAGTTAATTCGTACGAGTGTAGTATTTAGTTAGACCCCGCCCTATCCGAAACTATCCAAAACTAATATTA
Organism: Maniola jurtina; assembly: GCF_905333055.1. Lineage (NCBI taxonomy): Eukaryota > Metazoa > Arthropoda > Insecta > Lepidoptera > Nymphalidae > Maniola > Maniola jurtina. The sequence continues at coordinate 2,863,089 of NC_060052.1, read as the reverse complement.
CGGATTCAGTTACGGTTACGGATATTTTTTTATTTCGGATATCCGATAGTTTCAGTTACGGATATGGATATCCATAACAACTACTTATAATTAACATAAAAAATGATTCATACTCAAAAATATTGATATTGTCAAACCCAGCTATAATTTTGACAAACAACTAAAAATCCTGACAAGTCGTGATAAGTTCTGACGTCTGGTTACCCTACCTCTATCGCGCTATTTGAAATATGCGCGTTTAATTTAATTCCGCTGCTCTTTTCCAACTGGTACAAGTTGGAATTAATTGCATCGGGCTTTTAAGCTCTATTCAATTTTACGTCGTATTTCTCATTGATGATCCCTAGGTAGTAGTCATTGCTGATGTCCGTGACCCCAGGGTAATTAATACTGAATGATAAGGGTCAGTATTTGATTGGAATTGCAATGTGCTTTCCGCTTCATTTCTTCTGATACTACTCTATCAAATTAGATTTATTATTTTGACGATTGTTGAGATAATGAATGATGCTCGCAATTCCGTCCGCGTAGATTTAGGTTTTTTCAAAAATCCTGTGGGAAATCTTTGATTTTTGGGGTCAAAAAGTAGCCTATGTTCATCCCCGGAATGAAAGATATTTTTGTAGTCGTTAAAATCAGTTATACGGATCGCCCGTGAAGTGATCACCCCCTATCAGATAGACGGAAAGACAGACACTTTTACATTTATAATTTAACTAGCTTGTTCCCGCGACTTCAGCCTCGAGGACTACACAAATTACAAACCCCTATTTTACCCCTTTAGGGGCTGAATCCTAGAGGATGTCTACGCCATAATAGCTATTGCATGCCATTCAGCCCGATCCATCCAGTAGATTGAGCCGCGCATTTATAGATCAGTCAGTAAGTTAGCTTTTCCTTTTATTTATTTAGATATTATTAGCTATGAGTTAAGGTAGATTTAGAACAAGTGACAGAATGCTCGCTTTATCTCCAATTTGTTAAAGTCTCTTTAGATAAACAAAGAACGAACTCAATCCCTGAATTATTTAAAGAGAACTTGACAGAGTGGGGATAGAGGCTTGAGCAAGCATTCGCTCGCTTAGCCTAGATCCACTGAATAAGTAGCTTGGAAATAATATAATGTGCATTAAATTTTAATTCCTCTGCACTTACTCAAGTTATACGATTAATTTCTCCTGGGCTTTTGTGTTTATTTTACACAAGTCTCTCATTACTTAGGGTCCTGATTGTTTTATATTTTAAGAAGTTACATACTCCAAACAATGCTATCCTTCTATCTTCAGTCTTTACCGACAAATCCAAATAAATCCTGACATCTGGTTACCCTACCTTTACCGCGCCATTTTACATAATGCGCATTTAAGTAATTCTAAATTGTACAGTTAATTCCTTTTGGGGCTTTTATGTTATTGTGTTTTTTCATTGTTTTATAGAGCCGTGATTGAAATGGTGGAGCCGTGAGAGCCTCCTATTAGCGTTTGAAGTAATTTTATTAAAATTGCTTGCTATAACAGCGAAGGAAAACATCTTGAGGAAACCTGCATGCCTAAGAGTTCTCCATAATGTTCTCAAAGGTGTGTCAAGTGCCAATCCGCAATTTGCCAGTGATAGCCAAACCCTTCTCATTCTACGAGGAGACCGTTCTCAGTAGTGGGCCGGCGATGGGTGTATCATAATTAATAATCATGTTTAAGGATCAAGGATCAATAACTCATTGCTGAGGGTCTTGACCACATTTCCAGATAATCCCGAAATCTGGTTACCCTACTTCAACCGCGCCATTTGAAATAATGCGCACTTAATTTAATTTCGCTGCCCTTTTCTAAGTTGTATAATTAATTGCTTTTGGGGCTTTTATGCTCTTTTTGCACGAATCTCTCTCTGCGTAGTTTTCCTCATTGTTGAAGGTCGTGTCCGTTTCCACTAATCACATAATGGTTGGGGTTTAATTGGGATAGCGGTCAGCTTCATCCTTCCGCATACGACTCGTCTAGCGAAAAGTATATGGACGATGTTCAGAGTTCCGTACCCAAAGGTGCCCACGGGGCCCTATTACGTTTCCGCTGTCCGTCCGTCCGTCTGTCTGTCTGTCATTGGACTGTATCTCGTAAAAATTACGAAAATAACAAAGAATCTAATCGAAGAAATCTTTACCGAGTTTCTTGCTGGTTCTTCTCGGTATAAAAGGCATTCCGAACCAGTGGTAGATGCATTTGACGTTTCAAAAGGAAGTAGATCCTTGTAAAAGTTTAAGTGCATAAAAAATATTTTGCTTTTAACTTTATTATTTGTTATTTATTACTAGCTATAACGCCCGCGACTTCGTCCCCGTGGATTTAAGTTTTTCAAAATCCCGAAGGAACTCTTTGATTTTCCGGGATAAAAAGTAACACATGTGTTAATCCAGGGTACAATTTAACTCCATTTCGAATTTCAGCCATATTATCCGTCTAGTAGTTTTTGCGCGAAAGAGTAACAAACATACCGCATACACAGATTCATATACCTACATGCAAATTTTCGCTTTTATAATATTGTGTGAAAGCGGCATTAGAAATAAACAAAGAAATACTCTTTGAAAATTTCAACTCTGCCTTTTGGATTGGATGGAAGCTTGGATTTGACTCGCTCCAGATTCCAGCAATACACGGTGCTGCAGTTGCTTGTTTAGTACAGTATGGGGCATATCATTGTAACTTGAACACTTGAAAAGAGCAACCGCCGAGTTTATTGCTGGTTCTTCTCGGTAGGAACGGCATTCCGAACCAGTGGTAGATTATTCTGACGATTCAAAAGCACTTTAAAAGTTTGTTTGAATAAAAAAAAAATTTGAAATTGAATTTGAAATTTGAATATTACGAGATAACAGCTCGCTGACAGACAAAAAGAGGGATGGATGGACAGCGGAGGCTTAGTAATAGGGTCACGTTGGCACTCTTCGGAACGGAACCCTAAAAAGTGTCATAAAACATACTCGTAAAAATCTTATGCCAACTGCCAACATACGAACAAATGAAGCCACTCACAAAACTACTATCTCAGCAAAGAAATGACTCTTCAATCGCTATTCAACTGCCTTCTTTCCTTTGTCACATAAGCGAAAACCAAAGAGAATGTGAAATGTGATAACTCGAGTGTTTCTGAACATGGAATAGGAATATTATTGGTTGGGACTAAGAGCCCGTGAAGGCCAGACCTTCGTTATTTCAAAAGCTGAAAGTTTCTTTGCGCACTATCCCCATCACAGGTAGGAACGATCAGTGACTATGAAGTTTGGATCATCGTGGCTTTGGCAGATAGCAGGTAACAAAGATGAATAAAATATTTCGTCAAAGTATAGTGTCATTTTTTAACCCCCGACCCAAAAAGAGGGGTGTTATAAATTTGACGTGTGTATCTGTGTATCTGTGTGTCTGTGTATCTGTGTATCTGTCTGTGGCACCGTAGCGCCTAAACTAATGAACCGATTTTAATTTGGTTTTTGTTTGAAAGGTGGCGTGATCGAGAGTGCTCTTAGCTATAATCCAAGAAAATCGGTTCAGCCGCTTGAAAGTTATCAGCTTTTTTCTAGTTACTGTAACCTTCACTTGTCGGGGGTGTTATAAATTTTTAATTTACACTTGTTTAATATTTTCTTCGGATCGTGGCAACCATGCCAATAACTTAATAAATCATTCTTATTATCTCATTTTATACACTACTACCTGTCATCTACCAAAGCCACGATGATCCAAACTTCATAGTCACTAAAGCTCTGGTTTCCTCTAACAGCCAGCAACGCGATGTGCAACGGCGTTTCCCGTTAAACGTAGATTCAACCACGATCAACGTACAACGGCATTCACGATGCCGTTTAGCATTAGACGATTTTAAATCCAATTCTAATTGGCATTAGACGTGGCCACTCAGTTTTAACGCGTTGATTATCGCGATAATTATGGTGTCGTTGGGAATCGACGTTAACCTTAATGCAGCTGCAACATTATAAAATAACGAAGGTCTGGCCCTCATAGGCTCTTTTTCTAGTTTGGTAAAAGTCCGTAAAAGTAATATTTGCACGAATTCCTACTCTGGGAAGGTAACAGGTGTAAGGTTCCAATTTGGAGCACGTTCTTATTGGAATTTTTAAGGTTCATTTTGTAAGGAATATTTCAAAGAAGAAGCGGTCGGGTGCGAGTTGGTCTCGCACACATAGAGTTCCGTAGGATCGTACATAAAATAGCACATTTCAATTTTTTTAATTTTTATTGCGGCCATTTTGAATTTCTTATTATTTGTTGTTACAGCGGCAATAAAAATACTCATTCTGTGAAAATTTCAACTCTCTATTGTTGCGGTTCATGAGATACATGACAGACAGGCGACAGACGAACGGACAGCGAAGGCTTAGTAATAGGGTCCCGTTGGTATCCTTCGGGAGCGTAACCGTAAAAATTAGCATTTTAAAGCTTAATATTTTGGAAACAGATCCCTGAATCGCAAAATAGTTTCCATACACCCGCAATATTTTTGAAAGACCTATCTGGAACCCTAAGATCCTGAGTAATTGTCAAAGACTCTATAATATAAAGGATCTATCACAGGCTCTAGAGATCTCTAGCTTAAGGTACGTACAGGTGTTCAAGGCACAAAAGAAATCTGCACTTTTGTCGCGATTCTTTGAAGGGAAATCAATATTTTCATACAACCTTATTTATTCGCGTCACGTAAGCAACGCAATACCCCGACAAAGAAATCCAGTCTGACCCGGAGTGATTTAGGTAAAATATGAGGTCTCCAATCTCCCTAGAATGTTAATTAGTTATTTGTATAGGTAGGTATTTTTGTTCGATCACAGACACGCATCTTTTTTTTAGGGTTCCGTACCTACCGGTCGGTCTGTCGGTCGGTCCGTCCGTCCGTCCGTCCGTCCGTCCGTCCGTCCGTCCGTCAAGAAAACCTATAGGGTACTTCCCGTTGACCTAGAATCATGAAATTTGGTAGGTAGGTAAGATCCCGCCTTTGGTAGATCCCGCCGGGGATCGAACCCGGGACCTCCCACTAATAATACCACAGCGCTTACCACTACGCCAGGGAGATGGTCTAAACTAACTTTTCGGACGTTTCATGCAAATATTTACACATTTATGCAAATATTAGTTCGCGACAGATTGAGATGGCCACCGGGGTGGGAACGCCCTGCTTAGCCCCGCGCTCACCCGCTGCGGGTGAGCGAGTGACGTGCGGGTGTGCGGGGCGTCCCCCCGCCTGACATCCCGATTGCCATCTCAAACTGTCGCGTACTTTTAGTTCCACTCTCACACAGTTATATCGAGCATTATGGCCGCAGTAGGTGACGAGTTTTAGAGCAAAGCGCCCTGGAGGTTTCGTTTATTTGGCAAAGCTTCGTTTGCGGAACAGCGATGCTTTGTGTGTTTTTGTTCACTTGCAAAATATTTGCACATTGTATCCATTGTGCATTGTGATATATAATAAAGAAAAAAATTAAAACAAAGTAATGTCTACCTACATAGTAAACAAGTGTAAATTAAAAATTTTCAACACCCCCGACAAGTGAAGGTTACAGTAACTAGAAAAGGAAAAGAGCTGATAACTTTTAAACGGCTGAACCAATTTTTTTGGATTATAGCTAAGAACACTCTCGATCATGCCACCTTTCAAACAAAAAAAAGTAAATTAAAATCGGTTCATTCGTTTAGGCGCTACGATGCCACAGACAGATACAAAGATACACAGATACACACTTCAAACTTATAACACCCCTCTTTTTGGGTCGGGGGTTAAAAAAACCTACTGCAGTTTGCCTTGCAGACTTTTCTGGTTTAATTAAAAAATTAAAAAATAAATCATTACTTACTTAGCTTAAGATAATATTAGATCGATAATATCGCTACGATATACGACTATATTTCACCGTTTATTATGAGGAAGTGAGCTTTTAATTATCGTCAAAGTGATGAAAGTGAGGTCAAAGTGTATTTTGGTTCTGTTTCAGAATATTCATATTATATTATTGGATCAATTCTGGGCGAGTGATCTTGTGATAAAGGTCAATCTAAATTATATGAGGGACGTGGTGGTGAGGAGACGTATAGTTAGCGACAGGTCGACATGGCAACCGGGGTGGGGACGCCCCGCACACCCGCACAGCCCCCGCTCTAACCTAGTGCGGGATAGCGCGGCCGGGTGATGTGCGGGTGTGCGGGGCGTCCCCCCGCCTCATACTTACATACTTTAAAAAAAAAAAAAACTCCGATTGCCATGTCGACCTGTCGCGAACTAATAGGTACCTGTGTTGTACCTACCTATGTACATTCTAAAACTGATTTTCATTTATTTTTATACATAACTAGCCGATGCCCGCGACTTCGCCCGCGTGGATTTAGGTTTTTCGAAATCCCGTGGGAACTCTTTGAATTTCCGGGATAAGACGTAGCCTATGTGCTAATCCAGGATATTATCTATCTCCATTTCAGCCAAATCCGTCTAGTAGTTTTTGCGTGAAGGAGTAACAAACATACACACTACACAGACACACACACACATACACACAAACTTTCGCCTTTATAATATTGGTATTGGTCTATGATTAGTGTGATGGTTTTTGATTTATCGTGCAAAATATCGAAAGAATACCCTACGGAACCCTCGGTGCGCGAGTCTGACTCGCACTTGGCCGGTTTTTATTTATTAGTATAGATACAGATATACATTGTTCATCCTTTGCTCAGTGACCTGTTTACTCAGAGCTGAGCGTTTTAGCCTTTGACGTGGCTTTTCACGGCCCAATGTTTGTCAAAGCTTGCTTTTCGAGGTCGGGTGTGTTTTCGTTCGATGAAAAAAAGTTAAACGGTTCTATTCTAGACAGCTAAAGCCAGGGTAAGCATATTAAAGTATGAATTATTTTTTGGCAGGTCATAATGGCAAATAAGTGTTGATTTATTACAACTAGGGTAAGCAGTGCTTTTATACTTCTATGAGCTGCACGCCACTGGCTATAGCGGTGATAGCCTGCTGGTTAGGAGGTGCCTTCTTTCGAGAGGTCGGGGGTTCAATACCGGGCACGCACCTCTAACTTTTCGGAGTTATGTGTAAAAGTAGCTAATACCCGCGACTTCGTTCGCGTGGATATAGGTTTTTAAAAATCCCGTGGGAACTCATTGATTTCCCGAGATAAAAGTAACCTATGTGTTAATCCAGGGTATAATCTATCTCCATTCCACAGCCAAATCCGTCCAGTATTTTTTGCGTGAAAGAGTAACAAACATAGGTACATCTATCCATACATACAAACTACTCATCTTACATATATCTATCTATACTAATATTATAAAGAGGAAACCTTTGTATTTTTGAATTTTTGTATTTTTGTATGTTTGTAATGAATAGGCTCAAAAACTACTGGACCGATTTCAAAATTTCTTTTACCATTACTTAGAGGGATTCTTCCGAATCCGTATAGGCTATATTTTATCCCGGAAAATAGATAGGATTTTTCGTGGTAGTGAAAATTGTGGAGTAAGGCGTCGAAAAAACTGCCGTACGTTAACGATTCTCGCGAACGCTGCCTAAATGGTTAGAGATGTATGGTTGACTTCTATAGAAAAGTTGTAGAACTCAATAATGCCTACAAAAAAGTCCGCGATAGTATAAACCAAACATTTATATTTTAGCCATTATAACCACTTTTCCATAGAATAAAAGTAATTAAAATTATTAGCCTATGTTTATTGATCATATTATCGTCAAATACTAATCCTTATCCAAAAAAACTATTTATTGAGCAAGATTGTTTCAATAGCTATAAATTACTTTTTATTTTATTCCAATCGGACAATCCATTCAAAAGATATTACGAATTTAAAATTGTAATTGGTATTAAAAGGAATGATGGTGTCGCACGACTCGCACGGCGAAACCGCAGGGGTTCAGAGAGCTTAAAAAATAAATGTCCACCCGTGCGAAGCCGGGGCGGGTCGCTAGTCCTACATGCTATCCAGCTTATATGTATAAGCTATCCAGCTTGCTTAACGGTGAAGCAAATCATCGCGATCGTGACGAAACTGCATGCCTGATGAGAGTCCTCCACAATGTGCTCAAAGGCGTGTGAAGTCCGCCAATCCGCACTGGGCCAGCGTGGTAGACTATGCCCTAAATCCTTTTCATTCTGAGAGGAGACTGGTGCTCAGTTGTGAGCTGGTGATGGGTTGATCATGATGATGATAATGATTCTATACCAGTCGTGAGCCTATTATTTAGAGTTAGAAGTACTTATTAAACTATTTTAAACCCTATTTTCTTCTTTATAGAGATCGAGATCGCCCAGCAGCTCAGCGCAGAGGCAGCTCGAAGAGGCGGATCTTTTTATGGACCTCATCAAAGACGTGGCCAATGAACTGGACATTGACGTTTTATGTCATAAGGTATGTTTACAATCCTTTTGCCCTGTCCATCCATATTTTGCCTGTCAGATATCTCATAAACCGTTGGATAGTTAGAGAGTTAATTTTTTTTACAGAGTGTAGAGAGTTCTATTGCCGCTATAACAACAAATGGTAAAAATTTCAAAACTGCCGACATGCAAGTTAAGAAAAATTTAAAAGTAGGTACAAGGTACATAGTTATATCTTGTACGATGGTATAGATCGTCTGCAAGTCTGACTCGCACTTGACCTGTTTTTTAATAAAACTAGTATTTTAATAATACTAGAGGATGCCCGCGACTTCGTCCGCGTGGATTTAGGGTTTTAAAGATCCCGTGGGAACTGTTTGATTTTCCGGGATAAAGAGTTGCCAATGTCAATTACAGGGACGCAAGCTACCTCGGTACCAAGTATCATAAAAATCGGTTAAGCGGATGGGATGGGTCTTTAGGAATCCCGCGGGAACTGTTGATTTTCCGGGATAAAAAGTAGCCTATGTCCGTCCCCGGGATTTATGCTAACTCTGTACCAAATTTCGTCAGAATCGGTTAAACTGTTGGGCCGTGAAAAGGTAGCAGACAGACACACACTTTCGCATTTATAATATTAATATGGATATGGATTCTAATCAAGTTACAAGGTAATAAAAATAATATTTATAACATTAGGTATAGGACCACTGATTTTGGTGGGTAGGATTAAACCTTTAAATCTGGACGGCTCTGGTAAGTTCCGGAAAATATTGTGCTCGCGGCGGAAAAACTTATGTCACACATAAAAACAGGGTTCGGACAAATTGGTACGCTACGGGAATCCGTGTTACAAGCCCCTTTACACATTGCTACATAACGACTTTTTTCAGCGCAGTCATCGCATTTTAACGCCGCGCCGTAGCAGTGTCCGCGCATGTCGCATGCGATAATGAAACGTCCGATAAGTAGCTGTGATAGTCTAGTCAGAGTGAACAAGAGTAAGACAAGTGTAAATTAAAAATTTATAACACCCCCGACAAGTGAAGGTTACAGTAACTAGAAAAGAGCTGATAATTTTCAAACGGCTGAACCGATTTTCTTGGATTATAGCTAAGAAAACTCTCGATCAAGCCACCTTTCAAACAAAAAAAAAACTAAATTAAATTCGGTGCATTAGTTTAGGAGCTACGATGCCACAGACAGATACACAGATACACACGTCAAACTTATAACACCCCTCTTTTTGGGTCGGGGGTTAAAAACTCTCGGTTTTGATCCTGAATCGACATCTGTCAAATATTAGGCCGGGGGTGACGTGAAATCATATAAACACGAAGTACTATACTACCTACTTATGGTAAAATACCTACACATGCGTGAAATCAAAAATATACCTAGTAGTATCATAGCCTACCTAACGTCAATTAACGTAGGGTAACATTGGACGCTTTCCAGGCCTGTGAAGCCTCCGTTTTGTGATAAGTTTGGACAAATTGAAACGCCACAGTAATCCGTGTTACAAGCACGTTTACACATTGCTACATAACGACTTTTTTCAGCGTAGTCATCGCAATTTAACGCCGCGCCGTTAGCCTGCACAAGTGCACACCCACGCATTTCGCATGCGATAAGGCTCCGTTTACATGAATCCGGTGCCACACCTTCAACCACTTTAAGAGGGGGTTTTTTTAATAAGAATATCGAGCAAATGATCAGATGGGTCACCTGATGTTAAGTGATTACCGCCGCCCATGAACATTTTATTCGTAGTGCGAAAAAACCGTTTTGGCTCTGATTTGAATATCAATCAAACTCTATAGATTACGGTTTAGACACTAATATCTGTCTGCTTGTGTGTGTGATTACACCAGACCAGACCAGAGAAATTATAAATTCATAAAAAGCCCCTACCGGGAATCGAACTCAATACCTCCCACTGGAGGTCGTCGGAGGTCTAGTAAGGTCTTGCAGTGTAAGGACCTTCGTGTAGGTAGTTCAAGACCCAAGGCTTCTTTATAATTCAAGTCTACTAACAAAATAAAGTCTGAAACTTTCAGAAGTTGGTAAGGAAAACTTACTTGGTTACATATTTTATCTACATCATGCCCAATTTATTATTCGTAAAGTGGGTGGAAACGTGGGTGTTTCCAGTTTTCTACAAATCACACTATAATATTATAAAAGAGAAAGTTTGTATGTGTGTGTGTGTGTGTGTATGTTTGTTACTCCTTCACGCAAAAACTACTGGACGGATTGGGCTGAAATTTGGAATGGAGATAGATTATACCCTGGATTAGCACATAGGCTACTTTTTATCCCGGAAAATCAAAGAGTTCCCACGGGAATTTTAAAAAACCTACATCCACGCGAACGAAGTCACGGGCATCAGCTAGTATATTATAATCTTACAAGGAAACTTGTAAATTCGAAATCTACCAATTAACCCCCGACCAAAAAAATAGGAGTGTTGTGAGTTTGACGTGTGTATCTGTGTATCTGTCTGTGGCATCGTAGCTTCTAAACTCATGAACTGATTTGAATTTAGTTTTTTTTTGTTTGAAAGGTGGCTTGATCGAGAGTGTTCTTAGCTATAATCCAAGAAAATCGGTTTAGCCGTTTGAAAGTTATCACCTCTTTTCTAGTTACTGTTCGCACTTGGCCGGATTTTTAAATCCCGTAAACTAAAAAAATAAACTCTTTGATTTTCCGCGATAAAAAGTAGCCTAGTGTGTAAATAATTTAAATAATAATGAACTTACAAATCAGCCTTTCAAGTCTTATGGCGGCAAGGGTTGAAAGCTTGGCAAATTACGAGTATTTTGGCGAAAACCGAGCCGCTTTCTTGTTGTTTAATCAATATTATGCAAATTAATTTTGTGTACGCCCAAAGTTTCGGATCCAAGGTTGAAACAAGGGCTTTTTCTTACCGACTATTTATAGAGTAGCCTGTGTTTAAGACGAATTAGGTACTCATTAATTAACCTCGCAAGAGGCTGGTTTAACAGGGCTCTCTCCGTCACTTACTCCATACAATCGTAGTTCCAATTTCATTTGAATATTAAGCAACCAAAGTCCATGAAATTTTTCAGACATATTCTAGAAACTATAATATCTGTGCCAGTGGTATTTAGATTTTTCTAAAAAAGAGCTCAAAGATTTGTATGTCAAGTTTTAAGACTGCGTAACTTTGATACCGAATATTTTAACGGAAATCTGGAAAACCACAGACATGATATTAGTTCCCGGAACGTTTCTACAAAATTCCATTTAGTATGATTGGTTATTATTCCAATGAGAGACGAACTACGTTTGTATGGAGCGAGTGACGGAGAGACCCCTCTTAGGTAGTGCAACAAGGATGTTGGAAGGGGCTGAAAATATTGCACTTTGATTTGTCGGTTTTAGGAATATAGTTTTCGATGGCAATTGGAGCCATCGATAAAGGCGATCTTCTGATGAAATCTGAATTGCATGGAATTTACAATGAATTTAAAAAAAAACCGGTCAAGTTCAAATCGGACTTGCATACGGAGGGTTCCGTACCGTCGTATAAAATTACATTTTTTTTACCTCACTACGGCAAAGCCAAAAGGAAGGGTAATGATTTGTATGTTATGTATGGATTGGATATGTATGTATGTAATTTTTTTGTACGTATTGTATGTATGTATGTATGTATGTATGTATGTGTATATTATGTAGGTTTGTATTTATGTGTGTTCCACCGTAGCGCCTAAACTACTGAACCGATTTTGATGAATGAGGTGTCAGATAATTCGTTATTGTGGTACGGGTGACATGAGCTACATTTTGTCGCAAAAAATCGACTTGACGGATGTTACATTCAAAGTTTTTTTTTGCTATTAAATCAAATTTAGTGGGATATCAAATGAAAGAGGAAAAAATTCTGAGTTCATAAATATAAATACTATAAGTACCTATAATGTTAAAATACCCCGCCGACAGAAAAACTATTTTATACTATACTTACCTATCTATCGCTATTTATCGGCAGTTCGGGGTTAGTCGGGTTTAGTGCTGCTTTGTGATGTACCTAAGCACAATTTCAGTTTTCAGATTTTTCCCCTTACGTGTGCTATAAGACCTGCGTTTCATGATGCTAGGTCAACGGGTACCCTATAGCTTTCTTGACAGACTATCCTATAATGGTTCCTTTTGAGGTACGGAACCCTAAAAATGTACCTATAGTCTATACGTAATGTAGGCGCTCTCTCCGACAAATGAAATTGTTTCGTTCGCTCCTTAGATTAGCTTTATTCACCGGGTAGCTACTTCACTATCCATTTTCTAAATGAATTTTGTCGTTTCTACTTTTGTATGCTTATTTTGCGGAGGCAATTCCGTTTGCTAGAATACTAAGGATTTTACGTTAACGTTCAAGTTTCGTGATAGCTTTCAGGTAAGTACCTACTGAGTTTTTTAAAACAAAAAAATAGCGAGCAAACGAGCAGGCGGGTCACTTGTTGTTAAGTGATTACTGCCGCCCATAAACAGAGGAACCGCCAATGCGTTGTCGGCGTTTCAGGAATTTGTTGATCTGCCCCTTGAATAACCCCATGTTATAATGTAGTGGGAACATCGCCGAAGGGAGTTGGTTCCAATTTACATGTGCGTGGAAAAAAGGATCTGGTACAATAGGTGGCCGAAGTGCACCAGGCACCCAGGTGGTTAGGGTCAAATTGCTTACAGTGGCGTGCGGTGCGGTTGTAGAAAAAGGAGAGTGCAATGATTTCGTTTAGGTGCTTAAATTCATAAAAAACTTCGTCTTCGTCGTTTTTCGCGAGGAAAATCCGTCATGGATACGACGGATCGCCCCGTGTCTATCATCCACAGGTCCTCCCGAGGGCTAGGGTTTGCGGGAAGGGCAATTCCCTTTCATCGTTACCCATCCTCAGCATCTCTCTCGCCCGTCACCAAACTGGACAGGCGAGAAACTGATGGGACAGCCAGTGATTGGATGAATGATGAAACACTCATCACCAACCACCCAACACAGCCACACCCTCCGCTCCTGGGGCTATGCCCCATGGGTGCGTCTACTGCGCCTTCTGCTCGGGACACTCTGACCTAATCCAACCAACCTTTAAGTAGTACGTGTAGGGTAACATCAAATAAATTGAGCTTCGAAGCGACAACCTCCCTGGTATAATGGTTTTTTTTTGATTCATAGACCATCTTGCTTCTTTTTCAGATCCTGGTGAACGTCTGCCTCCTCACAGCGGCTGATAGAGGAAGCCTGTTCCTGGCAAAAGGCACCCCGCCCCACAGGTACCTGCAGGCGAAACTATTTGACGTCACCAGGGACACAGGTTAGTGAGTATTCTAGTATTTTCTATCTTCTTCATATCACTATCCTATGCCACGTAGAAAGCGATCAGGAGTAAGGCTAATTCTGTTGTATATACCACCACACCACGACAGCTCTACATATACCTATCGCTGTCCCTTTCATAATGCTCCTTGCAGAAAAAGAAGGTACCATAATCACCTATTGTTGTCATCGAACTATTGAATATTTTATGCTATTATCACCTATTGTAATCAGACTATTGGATATTCTGTGCTATTGGAAACAGCTGAAAAATCTGATAAGTAGTACCTACCCAATTTGGATGAAATGATAATACACAAACAAACCAACCCAATAAAAAGCTTTTAAAAGTTTGTCTGTCTATTTCTTGTGTGGTCTGCGACTTATACATTTTTGGGTAGGTACAAGGTATATTATATTGTTTTGATGAGCGTCTATACAGGCTGTAATAGGCCACTATTCACACATTATGAGGTCGTTTCAATGAAACATTAAAAGTTATTGCATAATGATTGTCATTATGTATTATTCATGAGTTATGACAGTGTCTTTTGTTCTACATTTATCCTATTCAAGATGATCACCTTTAATATAATAAGTTTAAATTTAAAACAAGTGTAAATTAAAAATTTATAACACCCCCGACAAGTGAAAGTTACAGTAACTAGAAAAGAGCTGATAACTTTCAAACGGCTGATTGGTTAAGCACACTATCGATCAAGCCACCTTTCAAACAAAAAAAGTAAATTAAAATCGGTTCATTAGTTTAGGAACTACGATGCCACAGACAGATACACAGATACACACGTCAAACTTATAATACCCCTCTTTTTGGGTTGGGGGTTAAAAACTTAATCCGTGATAGCCTAGTAGATATTCAGAAGGTCGGGGTTTCGATCCCGGGTACGCCGTACGCACCTCTAACTTTTTGGAGTCATGTGCGTTTAAAACTGCTTTAACGATGAAGGAAAACATAGTGAAGAAACCAGCATGCCTGAGAGTTCTCCATAATGTTCTCAAAGGTCTGTGAAGTCTGCCAATCCGCACTTAGCCAGCGTGGCAGACTATAGCTATAACCCTTCTCATTCTGAAAGGAGACCCGTTCTCTGTAGTGAACCGGCGATGGGTTGATCATGATGATGACTCATGACAATAAAGCAAATGAGTCCAAATTCGATTGTTCTACCATAATATGCCGCCCGTTGTGCCAGATCCTTTTTTCCAAGCAAATGCAAACTGTGGGATCAACACCCATCGGCGGAGTTCCCACTTGATTACAACAATATGTGGTTATTCAAGGAGCGGACCGACAAATTCCTGAAAGACCGGCAATGCATCGGCGGTATGTTCATGAGTGGCAGAAATCACTTAACACCAGGTGACCCACCTGCTCGTATACGCGCTATTTTATTATAAAAAAAAAATGCTTTTCTTGAAGGCACCTTATTTTTTTACGATCTCTGTGTACCGTACGGTAATTTTCTTTTGAAAATTCCTAAAATGAATAAGTGAATAAGTTTTTAACTAAGTAGGTATGTAATAGGAAAATATTTCCATCTCTCAAGTCTCAGCGATGATGATTAAAAAATTTTCCTCCACCTTTGATTACATTAAAAAACTTTTCGCCTCGGTATTAGGATTGCCATAAATAAAAACTGAAAATCAGGATTAGACAGATCCTCACATTTTGTAAATAAACAGGTACCTATTTAGAAAATGTATGTAACCACGTAAATAAATACGTAGTTGAGTACTTTTTGTACACTTGCTGATTGTCAAAGAATGATGTAGTGGTGATAATGAATTACGTTAAGTTAAAACTTAAGCTACGAAGGTTCCAAACGCGCCCGATTCTGAGAAGAGCCCACAACAAACTCAGCCGGTATCCTTTTTTTAACCCCCGACCCAAAAAGAGGGGGTGTTATAAGTTTGATGTGTGTATCTGTGTATCTGTCTGTGGCATCGTAGCTCCTAAACTAATGAACCGATTTTAATTTAGTTTTTTTGTTTGAAAGGTGGCTTGATTGAGAGTGTTCTTAGCTATAATTCAAGAAAATCGGTTCAGCAGTTTGAAAGTTATCAGCTCTTTTCTAGTTACTGTAACCTTCACTTGTCGGGGGTGTTATAAATTTTTAATTTACACTTGTTATTATCACCACTTTATAAAATCACTTATAAGTACTTATTAGAACTATCAAAGCTGTTTAGCAAGTCATTCCCAAGCTTTCTTATCATTTAAATAATCCTTTACATGGGATGAGCTAATATGGAATGATATTTATTAGGCTTTCGAGATGGTTAAGCACATAGATTTTTGCTTGAGCCAAGCAGGTTAAATTTATTGATCGTTTACAGTGTTTGCTTGATGCTTGAGTCAAGCATTTACGTGCTTGACAGTGATTGATGCGATATTATTGTTTGATGCGACGTTCGGACAGAGTTCGAGAAATGAGAAAAGTGACGTTTGCTGGCTTAAGTTGCTTGAGCAAGCAAAACCGAGCTACTTGCTTAACTGCTTAGTAACAGTAAGACGCTTGATCGTCTCGGACCAGCCAATTTTCAGATTTAAAAATTAAAAAAAAAAATTAAAATATTTTCATTCAATTAAACTTTTACAAGGGCTTTTGAATCGTCAAAATAATCTACCACTGGTTCGGAATGCCTTTCCTACCGAGAAGAACCAGCAAGAAACTCGGCGGTTGCTCTTTTCAAGTATTGGAGTAGATAAACCATTGCGATCGGAGGAATCTACTTTATCTATGGAGTAAACCAGGACGGATGGTTACCCTATCAAGGCGTAGGTAGATTATAGCCATCTGTAATATAATCCGAACAGAAACAACATTTACAAACAAACAAGAGGTAAACTTTTCGTATTGTTGATCCGGGTCCCTAATGAGAAATCGCTGCTGAAACTTGAGCGTTTATTAGCATTTCTTTTGTTTTCCTCCAAAGGAATATAAATAAATGTCAAAGTTTTCAGTTTTGGGAGAACTTCTGAAATAATATTTTAGTAATGTGCGGATAAATGGTGACTTTATCAGCGTGGTTTTAGGTTTTTAAGGCATAACAACTCTTTGATTTGATGATTGGGATAAAAAGTAGGCTATGCCTGTCTCTGGGATGAAAAATATCTCTGTACCAAATAGATGACGCCTGCGACTTCGTCCACGTGGATTTAAAATTTTCAAAAAGAGCTTACCTCTTTTACAGAAATAGCTTATACCTACTCCTGCGTACAAGCTATATTTCTGTTCCTTTCGTGAATATCGGTTAAACGGATGCGCCGCATAGCTAACAGACAACAGACAGACCGACATGAGACACTCTTTCGGATTTTTTTAATATAGTAGGTAAGGAATGTACTCAAAAAATTACATTTTCCAAAGAGATCCTAGCTTTAATCTTCGGGTCGAACAAAGGATAGGTATTTTTATCCCAGAAAATCAGAGTTTTAGACTATAGTAGAGTAAAGAGACTAAGCTGTGAGTATTAACTAGTTAGTGACATAAACTTTTTAAGCGGACTTCGTCTGTGATGGCGTTTGCTGGCGCGCGTGCTGTGCTTGTTTGGAGTGTTTTTTTTTTGTTAAGAGTGGCTGGTTTTTGTGTTAGTTGGTGTTTTTTGGTGGTGGAACTGACTGGGAAGCGCTCTAGGGAGGCGCCGCGCGTGTGTCGGCGGGCGCCGGCGCAGACGGAGTCCATACTTGTATAAATTCAATAACTTGAAAATATCTACACACTTGACATTGGCTAATCAGAGTAAAGCCAGATTTAAAGAAAAAAAAAAAAACTTTTTAAGCTGGAAAATATAGAATTTTATTTAAAAATCCCTCGCAAACTAGGTTAAGTGCATAGTGAAATGAGCAGCTGGATAAAATCTCTAAAAGATGCGTTTATGTTACAAGTGCTCCTGCTTTAGCATTCTCTTCTGCTTTCCCTCGAATGCAAAATAGATATTTAATTGCTGGAGGTTTAAAAACGTTGAGCAGGCTTTTTGGTCTTTTGTGAAAGTTTTCAAAAATGGAACATTTCATCGCTATCGTCATGTTATCATTCAAACCCTTGCCGGCACTCTAATGACCACAATCTCCTAATCTCCTTTTAGAGTTAAAAGAGTTTATGCCATATTTCACCACACTGCCCAAGTGCGGATTGACAGACTGCACACACCTTTGAGAACATTTTATCTAGAACCTTCAGACATGTAGGTTTCCTAACCATGTTTTCCTTCATCGTTATAGCAAGTGATAAGTATTTGATTGCTTAAAACGCAGTAACTGAAAAGTTAAATAAAACCCCGAAGTAATGAAGTTCTTCAATTCACTTTCTTGGCTTTCTAACAACGATACGACGATATGACATAGTTAAAATTCTATATCAATGGTTTAAGAGAAAGAGCTCCGGAAGGCCAGACCTTCGTTATTTTTAAAAAAAACTGAGGTTCTGTGTACCCAAGGACCTTTATATCTATGGCCAAGGACAATCCTGGTTTTTTTTTGTAAATGTGATAACCATAACCTCTGTTCTTCTTCACAGATCTCTTCACTGCACTGCGGATAGCACAGACGCAAGAGATCAGAATCAACTTCGGTGTAGGAGTTGCTGGGCTAGCGGCTCAGACGAAGCATCCTATTAACATTAGGAATGCGTATGCTGATCCTAGGTAAGACTGCGTTGGCCACACAGGCCGCGTATGCGTCGCGTAAGCGTAGACGTAGCGCGTACCATGACGTTGTAATGTATGGAACTGTATGAGACATGGCATACCGCTTCCGTGACGTGAACGTTCGCGTAGACGTAATGCGTTAGTTATGTCTATGGGTTCACGCGCGTCACTACGCTCTTGTCACGTGTACGTGCTGCATACGCAATTGGTGTGAATCGGCCATTAGTCAGTTTTGACAGTTTGTCTATGGATTCACGCGTTGCGTGGTCACTTGTACGTGCTTGGTGTGAATCGGCTCTTAAGTGGCAAATACTGATCTCGCAGAGGGGGAGCTTCTTTTAGTCCGTATCTTTAGAAAAAAAGAAGTCAAAACCTAATCTACCTATATGGAACTTCCCTTTGACCTAGAATCATGAAAGGCAGGTAACAATGTCTTATAGCACAAGTAAATGAAAAGTCCGAAAACCGTGAATTTGTGGTTCCATCACAAAAAAAAATGTTATTTTTGATGCGATGTGCTTGCCCTCTTGTGCGAGGCTGACTCGCACTTGATGGGGTTTTTAACCCCCGACCCAAAAAGACGGGTGTTATAAGTTTGACGTGTGTATCTGTTTGTGGCATCGTAGCTTCTAAACTAATAAACCGATTTTAATTTAGTTTCTTTTTTATGAAAGGTGGCTTGATCGAGAGTGTTGTTAGCTATAATCCAAGAAAATCGATTCAGCCGTTTGAAAGTTATCAGCTCTTTTCTAGTTACTGTAACCTTCACTTGTCGGGGGTGTTATAAATTTTTAATTTGCACTTGTTTGTGGATTATGTCATGTGATACTGCGTCGTAGCTCAAAGTTGCGTCGGAGATAAAATTGTGATGTCTTTTCCAGGTTTAACAGTGAAATAGACGCGCGAACAGGCTACAAAACAGAGCTAATACTATGTATGCCGATTTGCAACTACGAGGGGGATGTCGTTGGAGTTGCACAGATTATAAACAAAACAGATGGTAAGTTATTCATCTACTATTGAAAAAAAAAATTAAAAAAATCGACTGCCCAACCCAAAACTAAAAAAAAACTCATTTGAAAATGGTGCCATGTGCCATACAAACGCCATAATTTTATACCCAGTGTCACTCTGTATGATGTAAGAATTCTAACGATAGCTCATACATTTAGATCTGTTCTGGCATCTAGAAGATATTTAGGTATATGGTTGAATAAAGAATCTGACATTAGGTGTACCTAGTACGCGACAGCTTGAAATGGCAATTGGGGAGGGACCATCCCTCAAGCCAAGTTTCTAGAGTACCACTTCCACAACATTTTTAAAGCTTTAGTAGAGTTTATATTTACTTTCAGGTTCCAAAGAATTTTCCCCGCGTGACGTGGAAGTATTCCGACGGTACCTCACATTCTGTGGCATTGGCATCCAGAACGCTCAGCTCTTCGAATCCTCAGTTCTAGAGTACAAGAGAAACCAGATCCTCTTGGCATTAGCGAGGAGTATATTTGAGGAGCAGAGTAACTTGGAATGTTTGGTGACTAAGATTATGACTGAAGCGAGGGAACTGTTGAAGTGTGAGCGATGTGCGGTTTTTATTTTGGATACGGATCATTGTGAATCGGTAAGTTTATTTTCAATGTTTTGCAGGATGATACGCTGACTCAGTGAGCATCACTAAATGAAAGGCATAAAACTCATTTGACATTGGTTGGTTTTACGTTGCTACTTCACTGCGCGATATAAAAACAATGTTTTGTAGCAAACCTTCAATGGATTAAAAATTAAATGCCAAATGAGCTCAGTGGCTTTTACTCAGTGATGTTAGCGAAACACCTCAATGAACTCCTATTATTTATTTCGGCCGGTGAATCGGCCATTAGTCAGTTTTAAGTATTCCCTTATTTGTCGGTAGTTCCTACTGACTGCCAATCATTTGTTATTATTTTTTACAGAGTCATCTAGAACGAATAGTGCAAAGGCCGGGCGGGCGTCGCAGCGAGATACCCGCGTTACCGCCACCCGCACCCACGCGGTTTCACACGCTCTTCGAGCTTGGCGCTAAGCATACGAGGACGACGCTAACACCGCGACACGACATCAAGTCCACACTGGCGTGTATTGCGCTTGCGGTAGGTATTCTTTAGTGTCCGACCAAACCTTCGGCTTCAGTCACCCTCGGCCAAAACTACCTTCGGCCAAACCTTCGGCTTGGACCAAAATTTTCGAAGTTATGGCAAAAGCCAAAGGTTTCTATCAAGCGCTAAAATTGACCGAACTCTTACAAATGCGTTAGCGCATTGGAAGAGATGACGTGCGGGCACAAACTATGTTGTGCGCGACACCTTGCTTCAAAAAAATAAGAAAAACTAGCTGATGCCCACGATTTTGTTCATGTTAATAGGTTCTTTGAAAATCTTATGAGAATTCTTTGATTTTCCCGGATAAAAGTAGCCTATGTGTTAATCCAGGGTATAATAATCTATCGCAATTCCAAATTTCAACTAAGTTTTTGCATGAAAGAGTAACAAACATACACACACACACACACACGCACACGCACATAGGTCCAAATTTACATCTTAACACAATTAGTGTGGTTAATTAAGATTAAGTTTATTTTATTCTAGGTGGCCCAATCAAACAAAGCACTAAACATATCGGATGTGGACGAATGGCGGCAGGAAAACGGCATGGTGGTAGCGGATATTACAGCAGACGACGCAATCAATGTCAGGACCATGCTGTGTATGCCTATTGTCAATGCGAATAAGGATGTTATTGGCGTGGCACAGTTGATTAATAAAGTACGTACAGTAAGTACTACCATTTTTATAAGTTACGCCGATGTACCTGTGCAGAAATCTTATTTTTGAAGGACTTCCGATGAGACGGCAATCTGACACGATCGGAGAGACATCAAGCGTAGAGCCAACGGCCTTACATGCTATCATAATAATTATAGCTCGTTTATACAAGCTGCGTAAGCGTAGACGTAGCGCATTGCTTTGTAATGTATGGAACTGTATGAAACATGGCACACTGTTTGCGTAAAGCGTGGACGTATGTGTAAACTGGTGTGTTAGGGGTTTACGCACGTCACTACGCACGAGTCACGTGTACGCAATTGGTGTGAATCAGCCTTTACTCATGATTTCAGGAAAATGGATCGCAGTTTACTGACGGAGACATCTCAATATTTGAGGCGTTCGCCATTTTCTGCGGGCTCGGAATCCATAACACACAGATGTATGAAAACGCTTGCAAGCTGATGGCGAAGCAGAAGGTAACTTGGTTTTGATTTAAACTAAGTACATAAATCAGCGCACTAAGGCAGTCTCTTACTTTTTAGGGTACTGTGCTCCAGTGAAAAAAGGAATATTTATATATACCTACCTTATATGATCACATCGTTGCCTGTCTGTCGTGTCTGTCAGGACCGGTCAAGAGTAGGGTACTTTCCATTGACCTAGAATTATGAAATGAAGGTAACACTGTCTTATGGCACAAGTAAAAGAAAACATCTGAAAACCGTAAATTTGTGGTTACATTACAAAAAAACCGGCCAATTGCGAGTGAGACTCGCGCACCGAGGGTTCCGTACTTGGGTATTTTTCCAACATTTTGCACGATAAATCAAAAACTGTCATGAATAAAAATAATTAAAAATCTTTCATATTATGATACTTCACTTGGTATAGTTATCTTACTTTGAAAACAAAAACAACAACTTTTCTTTTGGGTATCTTTTCTTTCAGTATTAATCGATTCCCAATGATCTATCTGACACATTGCGTAATATATTCAAAAGGACATGAATAAGCCGAGAATTATAACCTCATTTAAAATTTTGTTATCAGGTAGCGCTGGAATGCCTCTCCTACCATGCGACGGCGTCTACCGAAGATACTAGCAAGCTGTGCCAAGACATCATTCCCTCGGCAGAGATCTACAATCTTTATAGCTTCCAATTTCATGGTAAGAACTACCTCATGATCAACCCATCACCGGCGCACTACAGAGCACAGGTCTCCTGAAGGGTTTTAACCATAGTTCATCACGCTGGTGTGGATAGATCCATCAAGTGTGGATTAGCAGACTTACACACTTTTGAGAACGTTATTGAGAATCCTCAGGTGTGCAGGTTTCCACATGATCTTTGCAAGTGATATTTAATTACTTAAAACGCACATAGAGGTGCTTGCCCGGGATCGAAACCCTGACCTCCGATTAGGAGGTAGATATCAATAGGCTATCACAGTTTAATAACTACGTTCAAAATATAACAAGATACAGTATGACTGTCAGTCAACCTTATGGTGCATGAGACGGGACTGCCGAAATTCAAATTTAATTTGGTTTTTCGCAGTTTGTAAATTAATACGACAAAGTAGGCTTATGGCTTTCTAATTCCACCAATGGCAGTATCATCTTCACAGGATTACATAAAAATGTTAACTTGAAAGTGTTCAAAATAATGAGTTTGACATGAGTTACTCACAAATTAGTCGATACTATGACTAAATTCTTAAACTGGACCCTTTCAAGTAAAGATTTTTATATAAACCTGTGAGGATGATACTGCCATTGGCACAGTTAAAGTGCCATCAGCCAACTTTGTCGTATTAGTTTACAAATAGTGAAAAACCAAATTAAATTTGAAATCGCGGGCAGACTTGAGACCAAGAATAAGGTGCATGCGACAGGCATGTAAGGTGCACCTTATTCTTGGTCTCAGGGTAGCATGCATTGAGCATTCCAGAAATGATAGATTATTATTGGTTTTAGATTTCGATCTATCTGATGAAGATACCTGCAGGGCGACGCTACGTATGTTTTTACAATGCAACCTAGTCGAAAAATTTCATATACCTTACGATGTGAGTACGACATAGTTTACAAAGTTGTTATAAGTATACAGAGTGTTTGGTAATTAGTTTATAATGACGACACGTACCCATACTACTTTGATCTAATAAATACAATGCTGAAGTAAAATTACGAAATAATATTATAAAAATTTCCATACAAAATTTTAATTTTTTTTATGTCGAAGTTTTCATGGCCCTAACGTGCCCTAACTCACTGAGATCGTTGGCCTTGGCCTATCTAAAGATGGCCACCGATTTCAGTGAGTTAGGCATGAGTTAGGGCACGTTAGGGTCATGAAAACTTTGACATATTTTTTTTTTTAAATTTTGTATGGAAATTTTTATAATTTTATTACGTCATTATACTTCAGCATTGTATTTATCAAATCAAAGTAGCATGGGTACGTGTCGTCTTTATATACTAACTAGTTTATATACTAATTACCAAACACCCTGTATAACGCGACAGATTGAAATGGCAATCGGGAGGGAACACCCCGCACAGCCCCTTACGCTAACCCGAAGCGGGCAAGCGCGGATGTGAGTCGCAGCTGAACAGCTGGATTTAGGCTGGATCCCTGTCCAGCGGTGGACATCCATCGTTTGATAATGATGATGATATATGAATCAGTACAAAAACGAAACCCCGCTGGAGCGCTGGCTGTGGATGTATGGAAGACATTATGCTTTAAAACAATTTTACTTTGACCATAAAATACTCCAACGCTCTAAGTCTAATCCTATCAACGTTGGTAAGATGTAAACTGTCATACTAACTAAGCTACTATCAGGTGTATTTTCGCAGGTCCTCTGCCGATGGATACTAAGCGTAAAGAAGAACTACCGTCCAGTCAAATACCACAACTGGAGACACGCCCTTAACGTTGCTCAAACCATGTTCGCGATGCTGAAGACGGGCAAAATGGAACGGTTCATGTCCGATCTAGAGATCCTGGGTCTACTGGTCGCTTGTCTATGCCACGATCTGGACCATAGAGGGACTAACAACGCGTTTCAAACGAAGACGGAGAGTCCTCTGGCGATTTTGTATTCAACATCGACAATGGAGCATCACCATTTTGATCAGTGTGTTATGATTTTGAACAGCGAAAGCAATAATATTTTTCAGGTTAGATATTATTTACTTGCAAGTTTTTGTTTCTCTCTCGTCTGGCTTTACACTGATTAGCCAATATAAAGTTTATAGTTATTTACAAGTTAGGGAAACGAAGTCCATACTTATACATATGTATAAGTATGGACTTCGTCTGTGCCGGCGCCCACCGACATAGGCGCGGCGCCCCTTTAGAGTGCTTCCCAGTCAGTTCCACCACCAATAAACACCAGCAGAATACAAAAACCGGACACTTTTAACAAAAAAGCACTCCAAAAAGGCACAAGACGCGCGCCAGCAAACGCCACCACAGACGAAGTCCTAGTTGCAAGTTAGTATTTTATGCTTGAAGTGACAAGACAAAATTTTGTAACTACCCGCGGCATCGCTTCGTGGGATTTTTTTGCAATTTTTGAATTTTTTGAGAACCTGGAGAGAAGTCAATTTTGCACATCGAACTTTTTTTTTTTTAAAGAATATTAGCCATTTTTAATCATGACTAACATTCCCCTTTCCCCTCCAAGTAAGCGTTAAGCTTGTGCTAGGAGTGGGTACGACAATAGTGCAACGGGTGGGGTTTGAACCGGCGACCTTTCGGATTTCAGTCCACTCCTATAACCGTTGAGCTATTGAGACTTTAGGAAGTTTCTGCTTGGTAGAGCGTCGTCTCTGTCACTCATACCTATAGTGCGCGACAAGTTGAGATGGCAACCGGAGTGAGGACGCCCCACACACTCGCACAGCCCCCAAGCTAACCCGCTGAAGGTGAACTTGATGTGCGGGCATCCCTCCGCCTCATATCCCGATTGGCATCTCAACCTGTCGCGATGTGTCGTGACTAGCGCTTGGCTGTAATCAGACCTGCTGGCAAGTGATGATGCACCCTAAGATGGAGTGCCCTTGCCTAGAAGATGCCTATAGTCACTCCTGACTTGAGGTTGACTTAGAGGGGAAAACTAATGCTGGAAGGGCGTTTCGTCGGTCTCATCGTCAGAGACAACGCTAAACGAAAAAAAAATCCTGCTGGTTTTACTTACTGTAGGTAAATTGTGGACTTCGGCTTTGCTTTTCCTTACGTCTACTTCGTAAAGCGTATGGTACCTATGTAATTAATATCCGGTAAAATTATTTTTTAGGCCTTATCACCATGTGATTATAAGAACGTAATGCGTGTAGTGGAGACGGCAATACTATCCACGGACCTCGCTATGTACTTCAAGAAGAAATCAAAGTTCCTAGAGTTAGTTGAAAACGGCGAGTTCGATTGGCAGAGTCGGGAGAAGAAAGAATGTAAGTTGACAGTTTTTAAAACTAACAAAAGTAACTTTAGGGATTTTTCTAACCATTTTCATTTTCAATGACAACACAGAAAAAAACATGTCTCAGCAGTTGGTCGAACGGTCGTAAGGAATTCTGATTGTCTGAGGTTGAAATCTATAGAACGCACTTTGATTTTGCTTAGACTTGTTTCAGTTGAAAAAAGAGGTAGATATATTACCAGCGGTATAACGCTGTCTCGTTTTAACGTCTATAGATCTCAATTCTCAGCCTAAGAACACTAAATCGCCTTGTGGCTTGTGGTAAGTCTTTGGTAGGGAGAACACATCGGCTCAAAACCTTCCACAGAACCAGACCGTATGCAATCTAGAAATAATAAATGCCCAAATTGCTCCTGGCGGGAATCTAACCCAGTCTTGCCGTTTATATGACTACACTCACAATTGCCAGAGACATCGTCATTTAACACTAAGTATTTGGTATTTTCAGTGCTTTGCGGTATGATGATGACAGCGTGCGACGTATCAGCGATAGCAAAACCCTGGGAGGTGCAGCATAAGGTCGCCAAACTAGTTGCTGACGAGTTCTTCGACCAGGGGGACTTGGAGAAGTTGCAGCTTAACCAGCAACCCATTGCTATGATGGACAGGTAATTTTTTATATAAAGAAAATACAATACAAGTTAGCCCTCGACTGCGATCTCACTTGGTGGTAAGTGATAGTGCAGCCTAACTTAGAAATGGGGTATAACTTGGAAATAACTCGTAGGGTGCATACATTTTGATGCCTTTCAAAATTTTCAGGGAGAAGAAAGACGAGCTACCTCAGATGCAAGTAGGCTTCATAGACATGATCTGCCTGCCGCTGTACAAAGTACTGTCAGACACGTTTCCCTGGATCCAGCCGCTGTACACTGGCACGATGGAGAACAGGCAGCGCTGGCAGGACCTCGCGGAGAAGGTGGAGATGGGGCTCACGTGGATCGACCATGACACCATCGACAAACCCATAGAAGAGTTCACAGGTTTGTAACTTTGTACCCTACTGTTTTAGTAAGGTGTGATGTGGGGTTTGACAATAGGAAGCTCGTCCGAGCGGTTGTTATTTGCTTAAGGACCCCTGGTCCAAAATTGTATTTTGAAAGTTGTATTAGTCTTCCAAAATTATCACATGGTTAGCGCGATTCAGGCTGTCTGTCTGTCTGTCTGTCTGCTACCTTTGTCACGGCCCAACAGTTTAACCGATTCTGACGAAATTTGGTACACGGTTAGCTTATATCCCGGGGACGGACATAGGCTAGGCTTTTTGTCCCGGAAAATCGAAGAATTCTTACGGGATTCCCAAAAACCCATCTGCTTAAGCAATTTGTATGAAATTTGGTACCGAGGTAGCTTATGCCCCTGTTATTGACATAGACAACTTTTTATCCCGGTAAATCAAACAGTTCCCACGGGATCTTTAAAAACCTAAATCCACGCGGGCGAAGTCGCGGACATCCTCTAGTATTTCTATAATAAAAAAACTTTTTGTATGTTCTTTAGATTTATGAAGAAAATAGCCATCAAAACTTTCAGTTTCAATGACAAACTCTGTATATCATTGCAGCATCAAACGAGCCCATCAAGGATGTAGAGTTCACGGTGACAACGCTGAACTGCGCGCGGCCAGTGTCCGACACTACCAGCGTGGCGGTGGTGAAACCAATCAAACCGTACTTCCATTCGCTCAGACGAGGGAAAAGTGGGAGCGTTACTTCACGCCCTGCTAGAAGTAAACTTACTAGGTAAATGTTCTATTTAAACCCAATATTAGCAATGCTAATCATGACTAATACCCCCCTTTCCCCTCCCATTAAGCGTAAAGCTTGTGCAAGGAGTGGATACGACAATGCAACGGGTGGGGTTTGAACCGCCGGCCTTTCGGAATTCAGTGCGCTCCTCAACCGTTGAGCTATCGAGACTATACTTTTACCTAAGTTATTCTATTTGAGTAAAATTTAAGACAGTAACCCAGCGCTGCGGCTCAGTTGATTGAAGCCGTCGACAACTTTGCCGGGCAAAGTTGCCATTGGCAAGGTCAGGCCTATAGAACATGTCGGGTTTTTTTTTTTTTAGAAATGATCGTTTTTAGTGTTCCGTAGAAGACTTAAGACACTGTTAAAATGAGACAGCGTTATACCACTGCCATAAATCTGTCTCGCTTTAACTGAAACTTAAGTCTAAGCAAAGCCAAAGTCCGGTCTATCCATTTTAACCTTAGACTAAGGACTAAAATCGTACCTTTGACATGACAGTTGACACAAAGCAAATATGGCGAGTGCGTACACAAATTGTATGTACTATTTGCACAGTTTCTCCTAGTCTATCGAGTCACCAATTTCACCCACGAACAGTAAGGACTCTGGCAGTCATATAATCGGAGTGAACCTAAAGTTTCCTTCAGATCCCTCTACGCGGCGCCAAGCTCGCGCGAAGAGAAAGATCCGCTGACGGTGAAGCCGACGCCGCGCGAGCGCAGCCAGCCGACGACGCCGCAGGAGCCGACGCCGCTGCCGCACAAGCAGAAACATAAAGGACGGTGCGTCAAACACTTGTCGCGTCCGTAGCATCACACTAAGACGAAGATCTGCCATGTTGTATTTATTGGCTCCAACCCACAAATTTTGCTTGCGCTCGGTCTTCGAAGTTGCACAAGATACTGGGACAGCAAATCTGTAACAGCGTTTGTCATTGTGCGGTCAGCCAAAATTTATATTTCAAATTTTATGCTAGTACACAAATATTAGCTCAAGCTCAATGTTTTATGCTTGGAGATGGCACTCTAAAATCCTTACAAAATGACTTCTCACGTGCTATTTCTCTACTCGCTAACTCTCGAACTCTATTGGTCAGCTATCATATCAAAAGTACGGCTCCCATTTAAAATAAGGACTAAAATCGTACTTTTGAAATGACATTTTGACACATAAAGTTAATATGGCGCGTAAGAACTCATTTTTACACATTATACTATATTATATTGTCAAAACAAATTATTCAATCTAGTGTTCTGGTGTTCTTATAATATTTATTTTTGTTTTCAGGTTATGCCATATGTTGTGACGGTTAAGTTTCAACTGGTAAGTTTAAAAAAAAAATATAGTACCTAATAATAAATATGACGGAATTCTATGTGCAGGGTCTGAATCATCTGGGATGCATCTGGGCAAAGATACCTTTGCGTTGCTGATGTTTGATTACCATGTTGTGAATGAAATTAGGGAGCAGTAATGATAGCATAATTATTTGTTTTGCTTGTTTCAGGAGTAGCCAGAGCAGTACAGATAAACAGGACAGAGTGAAACCGTCCAAATCAATCGACTAAACGAACCGAGGGGCTAACACGGAAGTTGTTATCACATAGCGACCATCGCAATCGTTGTAATTGGATGATTCTATAGCATTTTCGCTTTAACTGTGGATTCTAGCCAACAGTGAGAGAGTGAGCCAATCAAAGGTGATTGCGATTGTCAAATTGTAGCTGTCCAACTTAAGTGCTATGCCTACAGAAGGAAAACGCGCTGAATGAGTGACTTTCTTAAATAGTGTTGTTTCTTCGAGGTTATTAGATTATCTACTATTAGAACGGACCTACTTAGTAGTAATAAAGTAGATTTTTTATCGTCTGATTGAGAAAAAATATAATTATTGAAATAAACTATCTAGTACTTACTTACCCACGTAGGTAATTTTATTAAATTTTTTTTCGCAAGTAAATTTTTAGCACAATTCGTTTTTTTTTTTTTTTCAATTTTTAAGTACATAGCAAGCAATAAAATTAACAAGGAACGTATGCCACGTGCACACTGTATGGTGAATAATGTGCTTTCGCAACCTTAACATTATTTATGAATTGAAAATTAAGTGGGTAATTTTATATTCACTTTATCAAAGCTAAACTTTATTTGAAACTTTGTTCAACGAAACGGAGCTTATTAAGCAATAAATATTTCTTCTTAACTCATGTAACTATAAATATATTTTAATAGACATAGAATTTTAATAGATACAATTTTGATAAACTAAGCAGCTTTTCTTGATCAGACGAAACTTTAGAAAAGTTAACTACCTATCTAGATTGTAATTTATTTGCATTAAGAAAATAGTGATTTTAAGGGGTACATACATCGGATCGTAGCATCAAAATAATATCACATGAGCGTTTGAGATAGATTTAAATATCTAAATACTATACTATACTAAGTAAAATGGATGTAAACTGCATTATTTTAAGGCTCGAGTTCATTCAGTCACCAGCGCACCAAGTGGAAACTCTGTGAAATAAAAATAATAGTAATTCTGGAAATAGGATTTTAAAACCAAAGGCTTTAAGTCCATTTTACTCGTGACATTTTAGTGTTCCGATAATCAAAATCTAACAACGTTGTCGAGATGAACGAACTTGTACTAAGGGGTCGAGGATGTTATTTCTAAGGATAACTTAACTATTTTCACAATGCAAATAAACTACAGCTATTTTATCTATACGTCGTTTTGACGTGAAAATGTTTTCCTGTAAAACTACTCTTAGATAAATGTTTACGTATTTAAATATAGACTGTGATCTAGTGTTACTTCACGAGATATCTATTTTAAACTACTCTGTATATATGTGACTAGTGATGTCAATGACATATATTTCAATAAAAAGTGTTACCTGTCTATTTTGCGCAAATGGGCAATGTTAGATACAAAACCGGTAGTTGCCCGCCCGCAAATTGCATTGATGTGGGGCCGTGAAGGCCTATTTTTCACTAAAATTGCTGTGTACCTAGTTACCTAAACTGTTGTCATCTTAACAAGAAAAAAATTGTACTATTAAGTCTATATTTTTTTTCTTATAACAAGGAATATTATTATTTAATTATTTTATGACCTTTTTTGAAATATTTTTTGTGTTGGTAAACAAACTTACGGTATTTGTATGCCAATAGGCAGAGTTTTGCAGATCCTACTTACTTTATTCATTAATTTTATCAAAATTATCAGTGTAGGTACTTACTTTTGTGAGTGGAGTTAGCAGATGCCAGACTGCCTATTACCATTTGAATAGGGTAGGGTACTACTAAAGCATGAAATACTTTTCAAAAACGTGATGAATAAATTAATTATTTATTTTGATAATTATTTACCTACTTAAATGAATTTTATTTTATACAATTGAGTGTTTAAAACTGATTCATACAGATTTGAATCAGTTATGAATTTATTCGCAATAACTATTTACTTCAAATCAATTTAAATATTTGACATTAACAGTTAGTATAGTTATCTATTATTATTTATTTATTTATGATACAATTAGTATTACCTATGAATTACAATTTAAGACAGCCATATTAAATGCGTTTCAAATAGTTTCAAATAAGATGAGCTCCGACATCCGACATGATGGTTTGAAATTTTTTATGTTTGCTGGTACAGATTTCATACGCGAGTTACAAAGTGTCTTGCTGATGTTTTTCTTATTTGAAACATAGTACCTAACTGTTAGTTACGCGATATATTATCATGTTGCGATAAAAATCTACTTACCACTTGAAATTGTTAAGGTACCAGCTGTTGAATAATAAATAAACCGGGGTTGTTACGAATTTTATGAGTTACCTATGTGTGTTTACATTTTCAACTTTGTAATAGAGAATTATGTTACTAAAGATAATGTACGATATATTCAGTTTATTTTTCCTTAAATGGTAAAAGATAAGGAAGTCGGTTGTCACAAAAACTTGTAAACTACCTAAGCCATTTGTATCAGCCGTTAGCTGCATTGTTGTATTTTCGTTGTTTCAACCCTAGAATAAACCTTACCAACGTTTTGTATTTATAATTTAAAAAATACCCAATAGGGGGCTAACACGAAAGTATGATTATCACGTTGCGATAATCGCAATTCTTATGATTGGCGAATTAAGGGCATTTTTTCTGCGATGTGTATTCAAACCAATAGTAAGAATATCAGCCAATCAGAGGTGATTGCGATTGTCTCACTGTGGCTGTCAAATCTTGATACTACATAGTTACTAGTAACAAGGCCCACTTAAAATTATATCGAGTTTAAATCTAAAAACGTATGATAATGTTACAGAATATTTCAATTCAGTTGGTCAATTATTGATTTGTATTAATACTATTTTATTATTAAGCAGAAAGTATTATGATGCTAGTCGATTTATTTAACTTAAGCTGTTAATTATTACAAGGCTCATGTGATTATACAAACGAAAGATTAAAAAATACTGTATGAGTTATGACTATTCACAATAATGCCCGTGCCATTTGCCTAACTTTGCCAGCAGCTGGTTTCAAAACTATAATATTGTGTCAGTGCTGCGGATCAAAGTTCAAAATGGCTAAAGATACAGGATGTTAGCTAAATATAAAAGGTATATGCCAATTATAACATAAAGATAAACCTTCCACCAAACATTAAATCAATTAGACCAATATAGTTTTTGATTTTTTGACCATACTGTCCTAATTAACTGAAAGTTCTGTACCTGTTTAAACAAAACTACAACAACTACTTACTCAAAAAGTTTTTACAAGTAATAGGTGACTATCAGGAGACGTTTTATTGAAGGAGCAAAACATCTTTACCAAAAATAGTGGCTAGCATATATCAGTAATGGGCAAAGTTGGAGAGTAAGGAAACTCTGCCTAGCAAAGGCTTACAAAGTTTACACGTCCTGGGCAGTTTTAATTCCACATAGTTAAATACATACTTTTCCAGTGATGTAACATTGCCTCTTACTGATTTCGCTCCTGTTGACTAGGCAAAGTTAGGCATTGGGTAAGGCGTAACTTCAGTCTATCTTTTTTTGACTAGTCTGTTGTAAAACAAGAAATAGGTATGTTACAAAACGCAGAAAACTCAGAGCAAACGACCAGTGCACGAGTATTGAAAGGAGAAATGTCTCTAGGTTGTTATCTAAAGAGCGCACTTTGACTTGGCTTAGACTTAAGTTTCAGTTAAAACGAGACAGATTTATGCGAGCAGTATAACGCTGTCTCTTTTTAACAGTGTCTTAAGTCTGTATAAATCTCAACCTCAGGCTGAGGTTTCTTGCATACCTTGACTTTGCTATCATTGACACAAATGTGTCTCGTTTTTACAGCGCTTTCTCCGTCACTTACTCCATACAATTGTAGTTCCAATTTCATTTGAATATTAAGCAACTAAAGTCCATGAAATTTTGCAGACATATTCTAGAAACTAATATCTGTGCCTGTGGTGTTTTAGATTTTTCTAAAAATATGTAGTTTTAAAATTACAGGGGCTCAATGTTTTTTATGTGAATTTATATGACCACGTAACTTTGAAACCGAATATTTTAACCGAAATCTGGAAAACCACAGGCATAGATATTAGTTTCTAGAATATGTCTGCAAAATTTCATGGAATTTGGTTGCTTAATATTCAAATGAAATTGGAACTACGTTTGTATGGAGCGAGTGACGGAGAGATCTCTCTTAAAACGAGACTTACTTTGTAGAGACGTAAGTAAGGTACCTACCTACTTAAAGTATCTAATTAACAGGGCTCTCTCCGTCACTTGCTTCCACTCGCTTCATACAATCGTAGTTCCAATTTCATTTGAATATTAAGCAACCAAAGTCCATGAAATTGTGCAGACATATTCTAGAAACTAATATCTGTGTCTGTGGAGTTTTAGATTTTTCTAAAAATATGTACCTAGTTTTAAAATTACAGGGGCTCAAAGATTTGTATGTGAATTTTTAAGACCGCGTAACTTTGAAACCGAATATTTTAACAGAAATCTGGAAAACCACAGGCATAGATATTAGTTTCTAGAATATGTCTGCAAAATTTCATGGACTTTGGTTGCTTAATATTCAAATGAAATTGTAAATACGTTTGTATGAAACGAGTGACGGAGAGAGCCCTCTTAAGTTTTAGATCTCAGCAAAGCCAAAATACCTACTCTCTAAAGATCTCGACCTTAGTGCTTTCCTACATTCATGCGCTTGTTCGATGAAACTACCCAACTACATATTCTAGATTTTCTTACTAACGAGATTTACTTATAATTATTTATTCAAAAATTCGAGCCTTACGTCCAATTCGCTTATGAAGTTTATTGTGCAATAATAAAAAAAAACTAAAGAGAATTATTTTTAATAATACTTATTCTATTTATTTCACTAATGACAAGTGTTTTTGATTTTTGAATACTATATTTAACTATAAGTACTATAGTTTTTAAGACTTTACCAACATATTTGTTTTATTAATTTTAAATCTTGTATTTAAATAAATGACTACCTATTTGTTAATTTCATATTTGGTCTTTCTTAATTTAACGTATCTACCTACCTATAGTTCGCGATAGGTCGACATGGCAATCGGGGTATAGTGCGTTTCATCAAATAGTACCTATGGCGTTATGTTGGCTCCCCTGTCTGTTGGGTGGTCATTGGCACCATATTGGCATGAGAAGACGCAGATTTTGTTTATTTTCATTTCATTAATTCAGGAAAATCAAATGAAAATAAACAAAATCTGCGTCTTCTTATGCAAATGACTTGGACAGACAGGGGAGCCAACATAACGCCATAGGTACTATTCGATGAAACGCACTATATGAGGCGGGGGGAGGGCCCGCATGTCACTCGCGCCGCGTTATCGCAGGGGCTGCCCCCACCCCGATTGCCATGTCGATCTGTCGCTAATACTACCAACCTTTCTAGTTTCTACTTAGATGCAAGATAAACAGCACTAAATTCAAATTCAATTCAAAATATCTTTATTCAATTAGACTTTTACAAGTACTTTTGAATCGTCAAATGAATCTACCACTGGTCCGGAATGCCTTTCCTACCGAGAAGAACCAGCAAGAAACTCGGCGGTTGCTCTTTTCAAAGACTTGATACCTATAATATTATGCCATGTATAAAAGTAATTAGTCTCGACTCTCGCGCATTGCTGGAGCGAGCTGCAGGTCAAATTCACTCTCTTTTATCATTTACATAATCTTCGATTGTATGATATGCTTTTCTCAGGAGCATAGTTTTAATAGAATAGATTTTTATTCAAATCAACTTTTACAAGTGCCTTTGAATCGTCAAATAATAATTTACCATTTACCACTGGTTCGGAATGCCGTTCCAATCGAGAAGAACCAGCAAGAAACTCGGCGGTTGCTCTTTATAGAATAGATTTAGAATAAAATAAAACACGACTACTATTCGCGAACTGCTGATAGATAGCGATAGGTAAAGTATAAAATTGTTTTTCTGTCGCTTGGTTTAAGTACCTACCTACCTACTTATATTTATGAACTCAATTTTATTTAATATCCTACTCGACACGAGACCCTCACCTTTTTAGATGTAACATCCGTTATGTCGATTTTTAGGGTTCCGTACCTCAAAAGGAAAACGGAACCCTTATAGGATCATTTTGTTGTCTGTCTGTCCGTCCGCCCGTCGTGTCTGTCAAGAAAACCTATAGGGTACTTCCCGTAGACCTAGAATCGTGAAATTTGATAGGTAGGTACCTAGGTCTTATAGCACATGTTAAATATAGCCTATAGTATGTATATAGACATGTAAGTACAGTAGCCCGCAGGTAATATTGTACATCAACCTTGAGAAAGGGATTTCAGTTTAGTAGTGTTGTCTCTATCACTCATACCTACGTGACGTTTTGTCAGTCACAAGGACAGAGACAATGCTCTACAAAACCACTTCTCTTTCTAAAGGTTGATGTACAGTATTTCTTGCAGAGTACTCTACCCTTGCTAGTAAGGGTACCTGCATTTTAAACTGTAGTTAGATACTGTCTTGAATTATGGCACAGAGTATTAGGATGGTGCTACAAATGTTTATGGGCGGTGGTAATCACTCAACATCAGGTGACCTGCCTGCTTGTTTGCTCGCTATTTTATCATAATTTAAAAAAAATAAGATAGGACATAGTGTAGCCAGTTCACACTTGATATGTAATTACTCAGGTCCTAAGTTTGATTCCCAGTTAGTTCAATTATTTATGACTTCTTGTTTAGCTTAAGTCCAATCTGGGGAGGTTTTGGTCGTGGCTAGTTGTCACCCTACCGGCACATCTGTGCCACTAAGTGATTAAGCTTTCTGGTACAATGTGTAAAAATGGTTAGCATGGATTTAATAAGAACTGCTATACCAGATTCGCCCGCTTACATCTTAGAACGCATCATCACTTACCACCAGGTATGATCACAGTTAAAGGCAAACTTGTAGAATATAATTCACATGATTTTGATAAATTGAATGTATGAAAAGTAAAGATAAAGTATAAAATTCTAAATTATTCTTTATTGACTAACATAAATTAACAATATGATGGGCATAACGTCTAGTACGTCTCTCTAGGCTTCTTCCTTGTCAAATGAAACTCTTCCCTTGTGTGGTACGGTTCGTAAGGGTCATCCACATAGTACTTGGGTCTCTTCCAATACTTGGTTACCATTTTGTCTAATAACACAGACTGTGTGGAGTTAACGAATACATGTTGACGTAAACGTCTTTTCTGTGCCTGAGATTTTCTCCATAACTTCTTATGTCTACCAATTTTGGTCCTGATCCAGGCGCCCCAATGTAGCCTAAAGAATCTTTTAACAGCTGCTTTGACCGTCTTTCTTTTTCCTTTTTTCAAACTGAACTTAGTTACTGATCTGGTTGGGACTATTAAGTTGTTAGACACATCTAAAACTTGCTTGTTATTCACCAAAGATATGTTAGAGTTGGTACAACCAGTGTAAACAATTGAATTAATTCTTGTATTCAGTGCAGAGAAACTTCTTGGTTGGTCATAAATAATCCTGGCAACGTGATTTTGGATCACAATGGGTCGTATGGTCCGGATAGCTGAAAATTGGTGAAAAAGGAAACATAAACATAACCTAAAACTGAGACAGAGTAAATTCGCAAAATTAAAACAGACTGTAATAAATTTTCAAAGGAACACTTTGTATTTGAATTATTAACTATCTAAAAGTTTACTAAAATATAGGAATTTGCATTTATTTACCAGTCAATGCACAACGGAACATTTTACAATTTGTTTTTTTATATGAAATGAATAAAATTTTTAATAGTGTTGTAACTAAGACTGTAAAATCCAAATCCTGTAAAATTGACTATGACTTAATGATAAATCGGTAACAAACCATCACAGTTAAATCGGTGACTTTTTGAAGTTTGAACAAAAGTTGTAGAAATAAAATCAACCTTCTCGATTGTTCAATCTCACCTATCATGGCTAATTAATTCATAAACTGTTAAAAAATAAGTTTTCAAATTAAAAAAATCACTTTTGTTATTTTATCGGTTTTGATGAAGCACTAGTGACATTTTGTTTTCTACTTGTCTATGGCCTCCTTTCAGTTGCTTTTGACAGCCCGAGTGGAAGAAATTCAGTGCCGAAAATGTACAGATTTACAAACCATTTAACAAATCCCAATTTAGTTTTGGTAATTATAACTTTAACATTTCTATTTCCATTATTAAGTGGCCTTTCTAAAATAGTTCGTAAAGCAGAACTCATCTCTTAACATTCGCTTTTATTTCAAAGAACGATCATGTTTTTGGGTTAATAATATTGTTTAGATGTTTTTCAGCTTGTTTTTATGTAAAGGACTATTACTTTTTGGTTTTGGTTCTTATTTAAAATGTATTATCATAGCTAACATTGTTATTGTTGTCGCTTACATAATCATATAACGTCATTCTTAATTCTTGCAAAATAACCTAGAAAAATATTTGAAATTAGCGATGGTTCGCCGATCAGCTGGTTAATTTAATTAAGTTAAAAAATAACAGTGTCCAGTTTTTGTCATCCTTATGGTATTATTTATTAAACCATAATGGTATCACTTACTAAATATATACATATTATAGGTTTGCCATCACTAGATTTGTCCGAGTAGGGTTTTGTATCCTGCAAACTGAAACCTACATGCCTGAGAGTTATAGAGTCCATAATATTCTCAGAGGTGTTTGCCAATCCATACTGGGCAAGCATAGTGGAGCCAAACATTTCCTCATACTGAGCGAAGATCTAATGATAATAAGTATTATTTTTCTACCATAGGTTAGAAAACAAATAGGCGACGGATCATGCGCTGCACTGATAGTGATGCGGTCGCCGCGTCGGCAATACGCTCAGCAAGAGAGGTGCCCCCCGAATGAGAAGAAGCCAAAATCCAGGAAATTGTTCTGGGGGACTGTTGGTGCTACTGTATTGACTGGCGCGGCGGTTGTTTATGCTAAGTATGAGTTTAATTTTTCATAATCTAGATGACCGAAAGTGCTAGAAGGGTGACCTTACACCAGGAAGTGCAGCATTTGAACCCCTTAGAGTGAGTATCTTCTCAGAGTGAGAAGGGTTTAGGTCATAGTCTGCCACACTGGCCCAATGCAGACTTCACACACCTTTGAGAACATGGAGAACTCTCAGGCATGCAGGTTTCCTCACAATGTTTTCTTTCACCGCTAAAGCAAGTGATATTTAATTGCATAAAATGTACATAACTGAAAAGTTAGAGGTGCGTACCTGGGATCGAACCCACAACTTTCTGATTAGAAGCAGGACGTTCTAGCCCTTAGGCTATCACATTTTCGCTTTTCATGACTATGAATATTGATTTAGAATTCTGTGGTGTTATTTAATTGTAGATCAAGCCCTGATGCTCGTAATTGGCTAGAATCAAATGCACCATGGGCAAATGACTTCGTAGCACTCGTATACCAGGAGAACACAACATATTGGAGCTCCACTGTCAACCAGTTGAGCAAAGCATCCAGTTATGTCAGCAACTTCTTATTTGGGAAGGTCTG
This sequence comes from Maniola jurtina, assembly GCF_905333055.1. Lineage (NCBI taxonomy): Eukaryota > Metazoa > Arthropoda > Insecta > Lepidoptera > Nymphalidae > Maniola > Maniola jurtina. The sequence continues at coordinate 2,824,556 of NC_060052.1, read as the reverse complement.
TATTATTTATTCATTCATTCGTTTATTTTACTTTCTTTCATGTACATTGATTGATTGAATTTAAATCTAAATATACATGAAGCCCTGTCAGGGCATCGCAAATACAAAATATTGTAGAATATGATATTATGAGTATTTATATGTGAGGATATGTTTAGTAGTTGTACATGTTTTAGTTCATTGGTTGCCATGGTTACCAAATTACTTAATCGATTTCGATAAAACAGGATTGTTAGTTTTTTACCTATTCTGTTACTAGTTAGCACCTTCGCTTTTGTGGGAATTTTGAAAATATGGCCTTATTCCTAGTCTATATTATTTTGGGACCTTAGTGAAAAATTTTCACTTTGTCCTAGGGTTTGGGCTGGGCATTGATGAGTAAATCAGTCAATGAGTGAGACTTTTTCATATTTGTAGCTAAAGAATAGCTTTCTCTGTCTGTGTCGTACATACTAAGAGTGATTATCTCTGTCATTGATCAAGTAATAAAGGGGATTTTCATGAGGTAATTATGCTACTTTTTGCAGGAAGGTGTATCCCCACTAGATTTCAAACAGAGGTCAGAGCAAGACCTGGAAAAAGATGCAGCTAAGATCTTTTCTAGCAAAACATACGAATGTGAGTAACATTTACACTAAACTAATTAAATAAATAAACACTTTATTTACATACTAGCTGATGCCCGCGACTTCGTTCCCGTGGATATAGGTTTTTAAAATCCCGCGGGAATTCATTGGTTTTCCTGTATATAAGTAGCCTATGTGTTAATCCAGGGTATAATCTATTTCCATTCCGAATTTCAGCCAAATCCGTCCGTTTTTGCGTGAAAGAGTAACAAACATACACACACACACAAAATTACGCCTTTTAGTGCGATGAGGCCTGTCTAGTCAAAAGCTACCCTATTACTATTGTTGATCTACAATATTTTGTAAAAAAAGATTTACCATGGAATTATACTGGTTTTTACCAGACTACGGCAAATCCAAAAGGAAGGATTATTTAACACTTCTCAATAATTATTATGCCCAAGGTATTTTTGATTGAATGAGCACATTTTTGCATTATGCTTATTTGTCATTTTTACATGCAGCATCGGATAAAAAACCTTTACAGGAAACCTCTAAGGCTAAAGGTAAATCTTGTAAAGAAATAATCTTTATGCTAGTTGTCAAGCGATTTTGTCAAGTGAAAGCCTTTCCCTTGTAAAAAGTAATTAGTGTCTTTTAAATTGCAAACAATTGTAAAAATTAAAAAGTTAAGTAGTTAAGTTAAAAATTTTCAACACCCCCGACAAGTGAAGGTTACAGTAACTGGAAAAGAGCTGATAACTTTCAAACGGCTAAACCGATTTTCTTGGATTATAGCTAAGAACACTCTCGATTAAGCCACCTTTCAAACAAAAAAATCGGTTCATTAGTTTAAGTGCTACGATGCCACAGACAGATACACAGATACACAAATACACACATCAAACTTATAACACCCCTCTTTTTGATTCGGGGGTTAATTAGTATAGACTATAGATTCAAAAGTATAGAAATCAAATTCTCTGTCCTTTCCTCACTAATATTATGAGAAAAGGTTCTGATTAATACAACAAAATTAACACTACTGATATACTGAAATATGACTGAATAACTGAAATAGCAATATTATCATGTCATCTTTGTCTGACAGTACCACCGCCGCAACTCGAACCATTGTATGTTGAAGAGAAGAAGCTGGACACGCCCGAAGTTGAAACACCAGGTTGGTTACCATTTTCATCCCACTATGAATACGTAGGGAGTTTAGTGGTCTGTTAGTATGTACGTTTCTCTATTCTTTCGTACCTCCCAAAGTCTCAATTTGATAAAGAGGAGGTATTGTATGCCTTGGTTGTTCAAGTGTCATAGGTTATCTGACGTCATGGTACATCAAATATGGCGAAGATGACAAAAGTATATAAAATAAAGAAATAAAATTAAATTTCATAATTTTTGTTTTTAGGGTTCCATACCTCAAAAGGAAAAACGGAACCCTTATAGGATCGCTTTGTTGTCTGTCCGTCCGTCCGTCGTGTCTGTCAAGAAAACCTATAGGGTACTTCCCGTTGACCTAGAATCATGAAATTTGGCAGATATTTAAATGTACGAAAATGTAAGTCATTCTTCTGTGACTAGAGTTGGAGTGAAAGAAAACCTTGTTTCAAGACGAAACAAGTTAGAGTATTGAAATAAAATATAGTTACCAGAATTACATTTTATGGCTGAGATATTTTCGCGTCATTCAAAACTAAGATTTCTGTGCAGGTACATTGGCATAACTTATAGAATAAAATAGATTTTTGTTCAATTAAACTTCTTAAAAGTGCTTTTGAATCGTCAAAATAATCTACCATTGGTTCGGAATGCCGTTCCTACCGAGAAGAACCAACAAGAAACTCGGAGTAGAACCAGAAAGAAAAGTATTGTACACCAGTTTATTAAAAAAAATTGGGTGGATTTTCGTGTTTTACTTGTTATACTATTTTACTTATTATATCATACAAATGTCCTTTTTTTATAGCTACGGTAATACAGACAGAAAAGTGCGAGCCTCAACAGCCGACCGTCATAAGGATAACCAAAGACATGGTAGAGTTGGAGCATGACATGCACGAGAACACAAAACTAGCCATAGACAACTACAAGAAGGCCTTACAATACTGCGCCGACTACAATAAAGCTTTGTATAAGGTAAGAATTTCAGTGTTGGCTTTTTGCAATCAAAAATCCAACACTACTGTTTGGTGTTGAAAGGATCTGCTTGAAGGATGATTGCTTAATATAGATAATGAAGAGATAAATTGATATATGGCTTAGTTTTAGATTCAGAATAACAAAAATTAAAAAAATCTGCATAATATGTGTGTGTGCGCTTGAGAACTTTTATAAAGGATGTAAGTTTTGTGGCAGGTTGTGGAATCATCTCTGAGCGATTTGGACAAGAAGCACTTCATGGCGCTGCAGGGCGCGCGCAACGAACGTGACGCTTACCTCGCGAAGGCTAAGGACGCCTCTGCTAAGGCCAAGTGTGCTATCGGTATGGACAACTTTCCACCTCTCACCATCCTGTCAGTTATATGAGCCGGAGTCCACTGGTACTTGCTCTTTGTGGGTTTCCTGGGGGCACCTTCTTGGCTCCCTTCAAATTACTTATCTCTGTCCATGACCCTTGTGAGTTTCTCCCATTTCTGGGGGAGACGTTCCTAAGTACGCAAAGCCCCGCGTGCCCCAAGTGGGTGTCATGTTTAGGGCCGTGGGTATCTTGGAACTTGTTTGGCTTCTAAGGTTAACACTTCATTAAGGTAATTCAGGGTTCATAGTGAGTGATCGAAGATAACCTGTGGTACCTAGTAAGGCCGTACACCGCTTGCTATACAGTTTAGTCATTATACAAATACATAGGCCCTAATCGTTCTAGCTTAAAATGTTTCGACAACATGTGATGTGTGTGTGTGTGATGTGTAATGACAACTTTCTTTGATAAAACAAACATTTTTGCGTAGAGACCCTGGACCGTATGATAAAAGCGGGCGTGCAAGCGCCGCCAGAAAGTATCGCGGCTACAAACAGATACATCAAGCAATTCCGTGCAGACCTCAGCGACGTTGAAAACCAGTTCAAGGAGTGCGCGAGGGAATCTGTGCTGAGTGACAGGTACTGGAACAAGGTAATTATTTACTTCCATCTTTATACGATAAATGGCGCTGTACGAAGTTACATCGCGCTATCGAAGTTAGCTTGAGTGGTATGGAAGCAAAATGTCAGATCGTGCAGCCCTCAGCAATGTTGAAAACCAGTTCAAAGAGTGCGTGAGTCAGTCAAAACAAAGTCAAAGGAACAACGTTACTATCTACTACAACTTTTCTACGATAGATGGCGCTGTATGAAGTTACAGCCCGCTATCGAAGTTACTCGAGAGGTTTTTTTAAATTACCAATGTACCAGCGTAACAACAGTTTCTAACAATTAAACAAAGAAGATGAGAAGTGGATAGGGAAGCACTTAACTTTATAAGAGATCTCTACCAGTGATCCCTTGTAAAGTAAAAATAGGTACAACTGACATAGATATATAGGTAGAATAAATGCCTTATACTAATAAGAAGAATACTAGGGCTTGTATAAATGATTTTTAAGGGAAGTGTGACTCAAGTCATTGAGGATAGCCATACTTATCTTACAGAGCATCTAGTACTGATCCCATAAGTCCATTGAGTCCATATACTAAAAAACTGGATCATAAAAAAATCGCTATTTAAAAAAAACTTTAAAAATCTTCCACCTCCACCCTAATAATAATTTTTTGCCTACAGGTGGACGAAGCCCGAAAAGCATATAAGGAAGAGCTGCAAATGTTGTTCCCTGGACTGGACCTCAGTTCTCGACAACTGGATATCAAAGGAGATACGGACCTTCTGTTGATGTATACTTTGAAACAGGTCAGATATTCACTAATTTTATGCGAGTTCCGTTAGATTTTCTTAAAGGCCGATTCACACCAAGTACGTACACGTGACATGTGCGTAGTGACGCGCGTAAACACACCGGGTTACGCATTCGTTCACGCATTACGCAAGCAGTGCGCCATGTTTCATACGGTTCCATACATTACAACGGCCGCAATGGTACGCGCAACGTCTACGCTTACGCAGCCTGTGTGAACGAGCTATAAGTTGATCTTCTCACGCTGATTTTGTTATTGGTTCTTAGAGTTAACATGTATGCATTCTCTAATTCTTTAATTTATTTCAGATTCAACACTTGCAAAATGAAATTGCAGAACTTCAAACAATAAGGGAATTGAAAATAAACAGGGCAATCGAATGTGAGCATTTTTTTAAAAATAGTAACAATTATAATTTACTAAGACAATAAAAATAACATAGTTCCATAGGCTTAGGTTGAAATCTATAGACAGCACTTTGACTTTGCTTAGTCTTAAGCTTCAGTTAAAATGAGATAGATTTATGAAACTTAAGGCTAGCCTTGTCTAATTAGTATACAAATAATGTCCGCGTGGAATGGTGCCAAGAATACTGGCTGCATTTCCGCGCTAGACAACCAGGCTGATCCGTTGACAGTGACACTATGTAATTTGTTTTCCAGGTCATGACGAGAAAGCCATCATTGAAGCGAAAGTGGAAGACATGATCAAAAGAGAGAGATTAGCAAAGGAGAGAGAATTCCAAATAAAGGTGAAAACAAAAAAAACACTGGTCAAGCGCGAGTCGGTCTTCACACGAAGGGTTCTACACCACTGTATAAGAAATACTATTTTTTAGGGTTTCGTACCTTAAAACGAAAAAAATAACTCTTATGTCTGTGAAGAAAAGGGAATCAAAACTTATAGGGTACTTCCCGTTGACCTATAATTATGGGCAGGTAGGTAGGTCTTATAGCACAAGTAAAAGGAAAAATCCGAACACAGTGAATTTGGGTTCACATTAAAAAAAAAATTAAAATGCGTTTACGAAGAAATAATTAGTTTACTAAATCACGTATAGAATCTATACATGTTTTAGTGAACTAATTATTTCTTCTATGTTAATTATATCTATACTATAGATAGCGCTGTCCGTCATTAACTTGCAGTGTTGCACATAAGTGTTATATCTTCACCACGGAACCCTTCTTGACCGTCCGACTCGCACTTGGCCGTTTAAAAAAAATAAAGTTTTTAATTAAATTTGAAAAATCGTTTTGTTATAGAGTTTGGAAGTTCAAGCGGAAGCGAATAAAAAGCTGAAGGAACAGATGAAGAAGCAGTTCGAAATTCAACAAGAGGTTATACAGGACAGGCTCGCTCAAAAGGAAAAAGAGGTACTTAAGAGGGGTCTCTCCGTCACTTACTCCATACAATCGTAGTTCCAATTTCATTTGAATATTAAGCAACCAAAGTCCATGAAATTTTGCAGGCATATTCTAGAAACTAATATCTGTGTCTGTGGTCGGTCTAATGTCACTCTGCTGTCTGTCTGACAGACAGACAGCAGAGTGACATTAATCGGGCTTCGTTTTTACGCTTTGGGTACAGAACCCTAATTATAAACACTTACCTATTGTTTTTATTAGGTAATGGGCAGATTCAGTCGCTCGGTGTCTGAGCAAGTGGAGAAAGAGCGAGTGACGTTCAAGAAGGAACTCGCCGCCATGGCGGGGAAACTACAGGCGATCGAACAGACGCTCAAACGTAAGTATATACCATTGAATTGGACATAATATCGTCGTATTTTACGAATCCACTCTGACCGTTGGGGCGATTTTAGGGTTCCGTACCTCAAAAGGAAAAACGGAACCCTTATAGGATCACTTTGTTAGCTGTCTGTCTCTCCGTCCGTCCATCCATCCATCCGTCGTGTCTGTCAAGAAAACCTATAGGGTACTTCTCGTTGACTTAAAATCGTGAAATTTGGCAGGTAGGTAGGTCTTACAGCACAAGTAAAGGAATAAATCCGAAACCAAGAATTTGTGGTTACATCATTAAAAAAAATTAAAATGTGTTTCAATTTTCAAAGTAGATAACTATACCAAGTATAACTTATACAAAGTAGATAACTATACAAATTAGATAACTATACCATATGAAAGGGGTTTACCTGTATATTCTAAAACCGATTTTTATTTATTTTTATGCATAATAGTTTTTGATTTATCACGCAAAATATCGGAAAAATTACCCGAGTACGGAACCCTCGGTGCGCGAGTCTGACTCGCACTTGGCCGGGTTTTTTTGCTGATTTCAACAAACAACCACACTTTCGCACTTATAATATGAATTTTGATTTATTTGTTTATTTAAACAGAGAGAGCGAAAGCGGAAGCGGAAGCGCGTCGCTCACAGTCTCTATGGGCGGCCGCGGAGGCGTTGCACGCCGCAACCAGGCGGAATACCCCCGAAACTAAACTAGACAACGAGATCAAGGCGCTGGAGACCGCTGGTAAGTCCCAACATTATCTTGAGAGTGATAGCAGACAGGACATGGATGGACTGGATGTCTGCATTAGTTTGTAAGTATATTAATTATATTAACTAGCATAGAATAAGTTTCTCACATGAATTTTATTTATAGTTACTAACATAAGAAAGGCCGATTCACACCAAGCACGTACACGTGAACCGTGCGCAGTGACGCGCGTGAATCCGTAGACATAACTGCACGCATTACGTCTACGCGAACGTTCACGCCACGCAAGCGGTATGCCATGCCTCATACAGTTCCATACATTACAACGCAATGGTACGCGCTACGTCTACGCTTACGCAGCCTGTGTGAACGAGCTGTAAGATGGCTACTAACATTGTATTGTGGGCCTTTGAAAAGAAAATTGGCAAATAGGCTGTCTCATGAAAGCTAAGATTTTGTTTCCAGGTAAAGACGACAAACTAGTACAAACAGTATTAAAAGGCATCAACCCTGAAGTACGAGAGAAGGGTATAGTCACAGAAAAGACCCTAAGGGATAGATTCGATACGGTAATCATATTTTTATTACTAGATTTTGTCTGGTAGGCGGCCTCGGCTGTGGCTAGTTACCACCCTACTGGCAAAGCCGTGCCGCCAAGCGATTTAGCGTTCCGATACGATGCCGTGTTGAAACCCAAAAGGGTATGAGTGTAATAAAAGCTACCATACCCCTTCCAGGTTAGCCCGCTTACATCTTAGACCGTATCATCACTTACCACAAGGTGAGATTGCAATCAAGGACTAACTTGTATCTCAATAAAAAAATAAAAAAAAATGATTATTTCCGCGATTTCGTCCGTGGATTTATGTTTTTAAAAAATCCGTCCAAGATACTGTGCCTGCTCACACAACTGCTAGAACCATGGACTATTCTAGAATAGAATAGAATAGAATAGATTTTTATTCAAATAAACTTTAACAACTTTTTACTAGTTCAGGGGTTCAAAATACTAACCCATCCTCCATACAGCCCAGATTTAGCTCCATAATATTTTTTCCGCCACGATGAAAGAATGCTTCGTGGGCAAAAATTTATCACTGCAGAAGAGGCAGTCGAAGAATTTGGGCGGTTATAAAATTTTTCGAAAGTTGATTCATCCGAATGCAACATTGGGGTTGGAAGGGAATATTTTGTGAAGCTACAAACAACTTTTTTCACATTGCTTTTCTGTTCTCAACTGTTTTTTATTTCATTAACAATTTCTGGAACAGTCCCCGTATTTTATTATAGTATCAAAAATGTAATTAATGAATCGATCAAGCTTTCAAGTATGGATTGTTTTGTTAGGTGGAGAAGACAGCCGCCAAAGTGGCCTTAGTCGGACGTGAAGGCGCCTCTCTACCTGTCTACTTCCTGTCATGGCTTCAATCCAAACTAATATTCCAGAAGGTCAGTAAAATATGTATAGTAGGCGACAGGTCGGACACGGCAATCGGTATGAGGCAAGGTCACCAGCGCTATCCCGCACTGGATTAGCGCGGGGGCTGTGCGAGGCGTCCCTACCCCGATTATACATCTCGATTTGTCACGTGCTTTATCAACATGCCAGGAAAGATGACATTTTTGTAAGTATCACTCAGAAAAGCGAGCATTATTGAAATATTTTAACAAAAAATAATAAATACACTGAATATAATTTGTTGTAATGGACTAAGAGCCAGCGCGTCCCAGACCTTCGTTAATTAATAAAAGCGGAAAATTTCTCTGCATATTGTTCCTAACACGGGAGGAACGATATTTAAAGTTTCGGGGTGTCTGGCAGGAGGTTGCCACAATATCAAGTGTCTGGGAATGCATGACGTGATTTCCGAAGAAAATGAAAAAAAAAATACTTTATACTTTGACGTAAGATTCTTTACACCTTTATTACCTGTTATCTCCCAAAGCCATGGTGATCCCAACTTCATAGTCGCTGATGGTTCCTCCCTGTGTTGGGAACAATACGCAGATAAGCTTTCAGCTTTTATAAAATAACGAAGGTCTGGCACACGCCGTCTCTCCCTCTATTACATTTTAGTGTCTAGATGTAAGATAAGCAATTCTATAAGTTAAAAAGCGAGTTATTTCTTTCCTACTATTTCAGTTGGCGGAAATCCCTAAAGATGAGCTAGATAATCAACCAACAGACTTTTCCAAGTTGGACACCTTTGACATAATTCAACGAGCCAGGTGAGATTTCAATGAAGCTTTTGATAGTCTCCAACATGAATTGAACAAATAAATTGAATGTTTATAGTGTTGAAATTACTATTTAATGTACCTGATGATATTATTAATTAATTAGATTACGCCCGTGAATTCGTCCGCGTGGATATAGATTTTTAAAAATCCTGTGGGATCTCTTCGATTTTCCGGGGACAAAAAGTAACCTGTGTTCGACTCCGATATGCAGGCTATCTCTGCACCAAATTTTGTCATTTGCAGTTCAAAAGATGGACCTTTATGGATAAAAATTGGTTTTGTAGATGGGCTGTGAAAAACTAGCAGACAGATAGACACACTTTTGAATTTATGGGCACTAGTGTGAATTTTTTACCTCTTTTCAGGTATCACATGGACCACGGCAACCTTTCAATAGCTTTACGTTATGTAAACCTTCTGCAAGGCGCTCCCAGAGCCATAGCAAAACCGTGGTCGGACGCCGCGCGCCGCCATCTTGAAATCAAACAAGCCGCCGAAGCTGTCATGGCGCACGCATCCGTTTCCGGATTATTGTACCTCTAGTCTGACAGTTCCGGAAATTGATATCGAGTCGAAACACACTCGTATATGGGTTTTAATTAATGACATTTAAAATTAATGATACAGACATTATGGCTTATTTGTTTTCGAGCAAAAATCGCAAATAAAATTAAAAAAAAGAAGGAAACGTTTTAGTTGGAATTTAGTTTTAATTTACAACATAATCACCACACTGAACTGTCAAAAACAATAATTGGCGCTCAAATGATCAAATTAAATAATACCAAATTATTGGTCAAAAGATAAAGGATTATTACGAAATTTTTTAAGATCCTTCGGCTAGAAAAATTAAAGGACACGTGTTTCCGGATTATTGTTACCCGTAGTCTGACATTTCCGGAAATTGATATTGAATCGGAACATATTCGTATCTTCATTAATCATTCATTAATGGTACTTAAAATAAACGTGAGTTATTTTACTATCGTTCATATGCTATCGATCAAAGATCGCAGATAAAATTAAAATAATAAACGTTTTTGATGGAATTTGGTTTTGATTTATACCATAATTTATAGTAAATAATAATAATTGGCGCCCAAATTATCTAATTAAATAATAATATGAAACGATTGGTCGAAACTTTATCTCAATTAAGAATTATTTATTGCATCTTGAAATGTAATAAGATTCTGGAGCTAGAAAAATTTATATGACGATGTTTTCCGGATTTATTGTACCTCTAGTCTGGCATTTCCAGAAATCGATAAGGAATCGATCAATTTTACATCGAATGATAACGTCACTAATTAAAGTAAATCGAGTAATATTCACTAATCGAGTAGAGTCACTACTTAAAGTAAATTTAAGAAAATTATTACTGCTTCTTCTGAATGGAAATCGCAGATTAAATAAAAATAGAAATAGTAAATATAATATAGTCTGGAATTCGGAAAATTATTACTTTAACTTAAAATGCTGTAGAAATGCCTATAATAATTATTATTATAGGCATTTCTACAGCATTTTAAGACCCGTAATTAAAATTACAAATCAGATAAAAGCATTTCTGTACCATTTTGAAATTTTTTAAGTTTCTTAATTCCATTGTTGAGAATTCTGGAAATCAAAATGCTAAAAAAGTATTTCGATCTATAAGATTATGAATTATTTATTTTCAAAAGAATACTACAATTTAGGTTACTTTGGTTCAAAACATAAGACGGGTAAAAGAACTTAAAAAAATGTTAAGCATAAAAGGAGGGGGTTTTGAAATAAAAAGCATACTATTTATTGTTATATATTTTATTTACATATATTATTATTTAAAGTTATATGAGTTGCGTGTGACATTTTAATTCGACACAAAGCAAAAGTGGTTTGATTTGATGACTTTATGATAAAAAATTGGGACAAGTACATCAAAGAGTTCAATATATAAAACTGCCATAATTTGAGTTATTGAAAAATGTACCTTACGATAATGTAACATAGATTCAAATTAAGTTTTCCTGCCACTTAAATGCATTTAATTGAAATTGAAAATGAAACGTCGACTTACCCATATTACGCCTTGGTATTGAAATTGTTTGTAATAAATGCACTGTGGTCATTTTAGTGAGCTGTGTAAATATAAAACAATGAATTTAAAATTAAATGAATAAAATTAGACAATGATTTTTATTTGCTAGTCATTTTATTCTACTGTCGATCTTAAGTGATTTTATTTGTTTAAAAAAAAAACTATGATCCCTATCTTCTTAATATTAATTACTTTAATTGCAGTACTAGTGAATATACGCAAGTACACTCAATTCGGGTTTTAATATTCAATTCGTCGATAACTGATAAGTTACTTAGCAACTTTGTTAGATCTTGTCTATTTTGAAATGACGCGCCCCACTACATAATTTTGCGTAGTAGTGATGTGTAAATTGCGGTGGTGGGGCGCGTCATTTCAAAATAGACAAGGTCAATTCTACCAATTTGCCAAAACAGATCATACAATTTTTGTCAGATAACAACGTTGCTTAACTCATTCAGTAAGATGGTATGAACTACTACATAACCAAACTACAAATTATAGATATCTTGAATATTGAAGCCCGACGTCAGATGAAAAATTATACATAATATCAATCAACAAGTGTAAATTAAAAATTTATAACACCCTCGATAAGTGAAGGTTACAGTAACTAGAAAAGAGCTGATAACTTTCAAACGGCTGAACCGATTTTCTTGGCTTATAGCTAAGAGCACTCTCGATTAAGCCACCTTTCAAACAAAAAAAAAAACTAAATTAAAATCGGTTCATTAGTTTAGAAGCTACGATGCCACAGACAAATACACAGATACACACGTCAAATTTATAACACCCCTCTTTTTGGGTTGAGGATTAATAACCGTCATCGTGATTGCGGGCATGCCAATAATGCATTGCGATTTCTTCCGAAGGATGTAAACTTATTTCTTTTAATATCTTTTGTTTCAGAGCTGTTTCATCGTCTTCAGACATACAATTGTAGCCTGAAATTAGTTCCATTACCAATAAATAGCCTTCAATAAAATCTTTGCTATCAAGGAAACTTTTTAAGGCAGTCATTTTATAAATTTTATCGTATTGAACATACTTGTCGAATATAAGTTTTAAAACATGCGCAAAAATTAGGTAAACTATTGGCCCACTGTTTACAACATCTTCCTTTAAGTAATCCAAACACAACCTGCCAAAAACAGGCGCTGTTTTTTTGTACAGATGTATCAACTCTTCAGACTTTTCTTTTGAATCATTAACTTTAGTTTTCAGGTCATACAGAGTCGTTATGAATCCTAAAGACAACTTTACATATGACAAGAGAAAATAATTTTCTTTTATCGATAAATTACTTTGGAGTTTATTTAGAACATCAGTATATATGGCAATGGGAAATACCATTTCTTTCTTCAAAACTAAATCTTCAAATTCCGTACTCATATACTCAAATATATCAAGTAAATTGTTTCGAGTGTAATAGATATTAACGTGTCGCTTATCCCACATAGCAACAGCTTTTTCCACTAGTGGTACAAATATTTGTTCATAACGCTCTCTTTGATCTGATTCAGACTTAGTTGAAAATAAATACAGGGCTATTTTTTGAGTGTATTCATATTTCTGCGTAGAAAACTTTTTATCAAAATTTTCGAGAAACATTGTTCTCATAAAACCAATATCTAAAAACTCCATGATATCGTTCATTTTAGTATTTAAATCATCGATAAAGATTTTACAATTTAATTTGGCTGGCGCTTTTTTTAAAAATTCATAACTCTTCATCCAAAATGCCGCTCTAGCAGACAGTGGAATCTTTTCAGCTTTGGTTAGAGTAAAGTATATTTTCTTGTTTTCTTCAAAACTTAGTTTATCGATAAACATGCTCAATAGCTCCCATACGTTTAAAATAACTGTTTCATTATTTTCTCTACAAAGCCTTTTATATGTCTCGCAAAAGATATCCTTTCTTATACTTCTGTTTTTACTAGATTTCCAAAACTCTGTAAATATATGTTTAAGCTCCTTATGATCTAGCCTAGCAAATGCAACTCGAATGCCATGTTTTTGCAAGGACACTGGTGTATTAAGAAGTTCCGCTACATATTTGCGAATGTGATCAGAGCTCATGTTATAAAATATTGCATTTAATGATGGTAGCACATAATGCAAATAATCTCCTTTAGCGTACAATAAGGCTACTCGGAGAGGGGGATGAAGTCTTGCTCGGTGCATACATGTAGCGATATTTTTGCAAATGCTGATCAATAAGTCGTCAGATTCACTGGGGTCAATTTTTGCTTCTTCCGGCACATATTTTTGAACAAAGTTCACCAGTTCTTTTTGTGAAAGTAATGTACATAGTCCTTTTATTGAAGTCTTATGAATGCTTCTTTGGTTAAGGTTCTCGTTAAAAGTCGTTTTGAATGAGTCTGCTAAAGGTCGATGCCAATCAATTCGAATTTTTTTCAGAAACCTCTCAAATGGTACGTTATTATTTATGTATGAGTTTATTTCCTTTCTATAATTTTCCAATAACTCTGGGTCATGTTTAAGAGCGTTGATGCAAGTATTTTGAGTGGGGCTTAAAATAATAGATTCAGGAAATAAAAGTCTCCTCCAGGACTTTTTGAAATGATACACACCCGATAGATCGCAACTCCAAGAGTTTTCTTTTCTTGTAATAATTAGGTCTTTAATTTTCTGCAGAATGAATGGATAATCCTTGAGTTCTTTGTTCCATTTCTCGAGAAGTTTGAAAACTATTAACATAATGTCCACAGTCTTATCAAATTCTTTTTCACTTTTCATATTATTTGTAATTTTTGAAACGTAATATTTGTAAAAGTAATTGAATATTTTCTCTCTTTCTTCGATGTTAAAATTATAATTTATGTATTCATACTTTATAAAATATTCAGAATCAAATTTATTTTCTATGTCTTCGGGAATATCTTTACCATGTGCTGCGTTATGTAAAATAATGAATTTCACACATGTTTCCACACTATCTTTGGATCTAGTAGACACTTCCAAGCTGTTAAAAATATAATTGAAATATCGCAAAGTTTCTTCATCGTAGTTGTCTGAGTTAGTTTTGGTAATGACATGGTTTACAAACTGAACTTTAAATTTAAAGGGTTCGCTGATATGATGTTCGTAGTAATATTTTAATAATGTGCGTATATTTTTGTTGTCATTGCCAGCGCATGTAAGCATTGTTCTCAAAATCCATAGTCTATCAGTAGGATTCGATTCATTACGAATCAAATGTTGCAAATCTTCAAAAGCCTTATCAAATGGTGCATACACGTACCAACTCCATATATTTTTAGACGATGATACATTAAATTTTACGGGTAGATTACAGTACTCCACTATATCATCCCATGTCTCATTTACGAGGTCTTGATCTTCACAAGATTTTTCAATAAACACTTTATTAACAAATTCGAATCTTTCCTCAAATGGTAACCGGTTCAAAAAGTATTTAATTTTCTTAAATGTGAACCATGAACGCGTTTCCTTATTTTTAATGTGAGTTAGTATAAAACCTTTAACTTCCTCTTTTTTTACATATTTGGCAAAAGTTGGAATATGAAGGAAATAGACGTATTTTTCAAGATTATTCATTACTCTTACCGGGTATTCTTCCATCACTATTCTTGTATATTTCGGACCAAAGCGAAAACTTTCACCACGTTTTAGCGATTCTATAATATACAGGAATTTTTCAAGGTTTCTTTTTAAAAGAAATTTTCCCGGTTCAATCATACGGTCTACGTAATACGTAGCTGTATAATTACGTAATAGTATTTCCAAAATAGAAATGGATTTTTCATATAGCCGTTTCAATACGTATTTTGGCATATCATTAGCATTGTTTTGGATAATTTTTTCAATAAAGGGAACAGAGCAACCCGGAAGCCACTTCAATGATTTTTCGAAATCCTGTTTGTAATAGTTGAAAAATTCTTCAACGCGTTTTTCGTCTTTCAAATTCAGCCTTACGTGCAGAATGAGTTTATTAAAAGCCTTCGATGTCATACGTGGATATAGATGTTGGTGTAAATATTCAGGATTAATGATATAAGAGTATTGCTGATCGGTTATCAGCCATTTGGATTGCTTGATAATCCGAGATACGTATAACATGTCTTCACATTTAAGCGCTTCAAGAATGTATTCTACGTTTCTTTTCTTGCATGCCATATCAATTTTAAATAGGTTATCCATATCAGACTCTTCGTAATTAATTGCTCTAATTTGTTGATCTGGATTGTTTTGGATTGCTTCATTTACTAAGTTGTTGTAGTTTCGATGTTTTTGTCCTAACGTTTCACCCTTTAGTATAAGAGGCTCCATTTTGTTCTAAAAAACAAGAAAAAAAAATTCTGATTAAAAGTTTAATTAAACATGTAACCTTACCTATATCATACAATTCTTAGAATCAATCAGGAAAAACGCTTTAGTCTTGTTATAAAATCAAAGCCTTTTGTACGAAATGCGTACGATTGTACACAGTTTGATTGTAAATTGTTGAATTTGTAAGATTGATATAATGATAATTACGCAAACTTCAAACGAAAGCTACAAGGGTTCCAAAGATGCCCTGATCTGAGAAGAAGTTCACAAATTACGACGCAATAAAGTGCAATTCACCTTATTCATCTCGCACAGCGCTGCGGCATAAAATTTAATAAACACCTCTCTTTCTATCGCGTAAACGCTTATCTCTCTCTCTATCTCTCGTGTCGCGCAGGGGTATGTATATTTATCGGGTCATTTGTTCAAGTTAGCACAGCTTGCTAACGTCTTAAAAGTTAGGAGTCTTTACTATTCTCTACTAGGAGCTCTGGTAAAACAGACAGGTATCTTGGGGCTATAACTGTAGTCTTCCTATATTCATTAGGCAAGATTTGTGGCCTGAATTCTGATAGCCAAGCTGGGCTGGAGGAATGGCAAAAGAACAGCGTTGGTGTTGGGAGGCTACAACTAGATCAAAACAAATCTAAATTTTTGATTTTTTTTGTTTAATAATGAATTTTAGCCCCATAAACTACCACTATACAAAACATCACATTATTTTATTAGGTACTACAGTCCAAGACCATTATGCATTTCAATTAAAAATCGTTACTGTCCTTGCATGTATGCCAATAATGCATTGCGATTTCTTCCGAAGGGTGTAAACTAATTTCTTTCAATATTTCCAGTTTTAGGGCTCTTTCGTCGTATTTAGGAAAATAATTGTAGCGTGGAATTAGTTCCATTACCAATAAATATCCTTCAATAAAATCTTTCCTATCAAGGAAACTTTTTAAGACAGACATTCTATAAATTTTATCGGATTGAAGATACTTATCGAATATGAGATTTAAAACATGTGCAAAAATTTGGTAAATTGTTGGTCCATGATTTGTAACATCTTCCTTCAAGTAATCTAAACACAACGTGCCAAAAACAGGGGCTGAATCTTGATACAGAATTATCACTTCTTCAGACTTGTCCAATTTTTCTTTAGAATCATTAACTTTAGTTTTCAGGTCATGTAAAATATTTATGAATCCTAAAGATAACTTTACATAAGACAAGAGAATATAATTTTCTATTATCGATAAGTGACTTTGGAGTTTATTCAGGACATCAGTGTACATGGCGATGGGAAATACCATTTCTTTTTTTAAAACTAAATCTTCAAATTCTGTACTCATATAATCAAATATATCAAGTAAATTATTTCGAGTGTAGTGGATATCATCGTATTGCTTATCCCACATAGCAACAGCTTTTTCTATTAGTGGTACAAATATTTGTTCATAACGCTCTTTTTGATCTGATTCAGACTTAGTTGAAAGTAAATACAGGGCTATTTTTTGACAGTAATCATATTTCTGCGTAGAGAACTTTTTATCAAAATTTTCGAAAAACATTGTTCTCATAAAATCAATATCTAAATACTCCATGATATCGGTTATTATGGCATTTAACTCATCAATACAGCTTTTACAATTTAATTTGGCTGGCGCTTTTGTAAAAAATTCATAGCTCTTCTGCCAAAATGCTGCTCTAACAGAAAGTGGTATATCCTCAAAATTGCTTAGAGTTAAGTATATTTTCTCATTTTCTTCAAAACTTAGTTTATCGATAAACATGCTTAACAACTCCCACACGTCTAAAATAACTGTTTCATTACTTTCTCTACAAAGCCTTTTATATGTCTCGCAAAAGATATCCTTTCTTATACTTCTGTTTTCACTAGATTTCCATAACTCTGAAAAAATATTTTTGAGTTCATTAGAATCTAACCTGGCAAATGCATATCGAATGCCATGTTTTTGCAAGGATACTGGTGCATTAAGAAGTTCCGCTACATATTTGCGAATGTGATCAGAACTCATGTTATAAAATATTGCATTTAATGATGGTAGCACATAATGCAAATAATCTCCTTTAGCGTACAATAAGGCTACTCGGAGAGGGGGATGAAGTCTTGCCCGGTGCATGCATGTCGCTATATTTTTGCGAATGCTGATCAATAAGTCGTCAGATTCACTGGGGTCAATTTTTGCTTCTTCCGGCACATACTTTTGAACAAAGTTCACCAGTTCTTTTTGTGAAAGTAATGTACACAGCCCTTTAATCGAAGTCTTATGACTGCTTTTTTGGTTAAGGTTTTCTTTAAAAGTCGTTTTGAATGAGCTTGCTAAAGGTCGGTGCCAACCAGTTCGAATTTTCTTCAGAAAGCTCCCAAATGATACGTTATTATTTATGTATGAGTCTATTTCCGTTCTATATTTTTCCAATAGCTCTGGGTCATGTTTAAGAGCGTTGATGCAAGTATTTTGAGTGGGACTTAATATAATAGATTCGGGAAACAAAAGTCTCCTCCAGGACTTTTTGAAATGATACACATCCGATAGATCGCAACTCCAAGAGTTTTCTTTTCTTGTAATAATTAAGTCTTTAATTTTCTGCAGAATGAATGAATCATCTTTGAGATCTTTGTTGCATTTCTCAAGAAGTTTGAAAACTTTTAGTATTATGTCCACAGTCTCATCAAATTCTTTTTCACTTTTTATATTACTTGTAATTTTTGAAATGTAATATTTGTAAAAGTAATTGAATATTTTCTCTCTTTCTTCGATGTTCAATTTGTTTTTATATTTGTTATAATCATACTTTATAAAACTTTCAAAATCAAATTTATTTTCTATATTTTCGGGTATGTCTCTGTCATGTGTTGCGTTATATAAAATAATGAATTTCACACATGTTTCCACACTATCTTTGTATTTAGTGGACACTTCCAAGCTGTTAAAAATATCATTGAAATATCGCAAAGTTTCTTCATCGTAGTTGTGTGGGTTAGTTTTGGTAATGACATGGTTTACAAACTGAACTTTAAATTTAAAGGGTTCGCTGATATGATGTTCGTAGTAATATTTTAATAATGTGAGTATATTTTTCTGGTCACTGCCAGCGCATGTAAGCATTGTTCGCAAAATCCATAGTCTATCAGTAGGATTCGATTCATTACGAATGAAATGTTTCAAATCTTCAAAAGCCTTATCAAATGGTGCATACACGTACCAACTCCAAATATGTTTAGACGATGATGATTTTTGTACAGGTATATTACAGTACTCTACTATATCATCCCATGTCTCATTTACAAGATCCTGATCTTCACAAGATTTTTCAATAAACACTTTATTAACAAAATCAAATCTTTCCTCAAATGGCAACCGGTTTAAAAAGTATTTTATTTTCTTATATCTGAACCAAGAACGCGTTTCTTTATTTTTGATGTGAGTTAATATAAAGCCTTTAACTTCATCTTTTTTTAAATATTTCGCAAAAGTTGGAATATCAAGGAAATCGACGTATTTTTCAAGATTATTCATTACTCTTCCCGGGTTTTCTTCCATCACTATCCTTGTATATTTCGGACCAAAGTTAAAACTTTCACCAGGTTTTAACGATTCTGTAATATCCAGGAACTTTTCAAGATTTCTTTTTAGAAGAAATTTTCCCGGTACTATCATATGTTGTTTATAATACCAAGTTGTATAATTTCGTAAAACTGTTTCCAGAATAGTGATAGATTTTTCATATAATCGTTTCAATAAGTACTCTGGTATATCATTAGCACGTTTTTGGATAAAGTTTTCAATAAAAGGCACGGAACAACCCGGGAGCCACTTTAATGATTTTTTAAAATCTTGTTTGTAATAGTTAAAAAATTCTTCAACCCGTGTTTCGTCTTTCAAATTCAGCCTTACGTGCAGCATAAGTTTATTAAAAGCCTTCGATGTCATACGTGGATATAGACGTTGGTGTAAATATTCAGGATTAATGATATACGAGTATTGCTGATCAGTTATCAGCCATGTGGATTGCTTGATAATCCGAGACACGTATAACATGTCTTCACATTTAAGAGCTTCTAGAATGTATTCAACGTTTCTTTTGTTGCATGCGATATCAATTTTAAATAGGTTATCGATATCAGACTCCTCGTAATTAATTGCACTAATTTGTTGATCTGGATTGTTTTGGATTGCTTCATTTACTAACTTGTTGTAGTTTCGATGTTTTTGGCCTAACGTGTCACCTTTTACTTTAAGATACTCCATGTTGTTCTGAAAAAAAAAAAACAACAAAAATAAAGTTTGAGTTAAATGTTTAAACAAACATGGACCCTCACTCATTTGATAGAATACTTACTTAGGATCACCCAGCAAAGACGTTTAAACAAATAGCGACTCTTCGTATAAAGTCAAAGACATTTATTCAAAATTGTACACTTTTTGATTGTAAATTGTTGAATTTGTAAAATATAATTGATGTAATAGTGATCCCATCAAAACATTTAATGTTTTGGTTGCCAAGACTAATTATTATTAGTTCATAATGCTTTCACTGTTAAAAAAGTGTTTCACTTTTAAAAAACTTTCACTGTGAGATTAAAATACGATGGTTCTAAGCCCAGAAATTACGACGCAATAAAGTGCCATTCAGCTCCTTTTTTTTCTTTTGTGAAGAAAACTCGTCATGGATACCACCGGCCACGGGGGTCACAGTGTTTATGAATAATTATGTCGCAGCGAAATGGCACTAACCGGGAGTTGGTCAACTCTCTTAGTGTCCGTTCACACAGACCGGCTCGGACCGGACAGCGGGTTTTGATAGCGATTAAAATAGAGTGTTGGATAGTTGAAATAAGGTTTATTTTTACATATCACCTCTTTTGTTATTGAGAATGCCGGAGAGCAAACCTTACGCGGTTAGTGTGAAAAAATAAAAGGAGCCGACCGGCTACGTATGATTTCTGATGACGCGCTCTTCGGCTCTCGCGCAGCCGAATAGCTTCGTTTGTTTGAACAGTGCTCTTCCAGCCGGTCTATGTGAAACAAAGCTTGGTCGCTCCGGCCAGTTCCAACCGTACGCGCACCGGAGGTCTGTGTGAAAAGAAGAGCACCGTCCGATTCTGCCCCAGCCGGTCTGTGTGAACGGACACTTAGGGATATGGCTAACGCCCGGGACATGTTAAAACGACAACTCAATTAGTGCATTTCACTAAACTTAAAACACACTCACTAACTAACTCCGAAAAGTTATAGGAAACGCCTGGAATCGATTTTAGCATTACTCGGCGGCAACTATTTAAAGACAAAATTAGGATTACATAATGTTAACAAATAAAAACGTACCTTTAACAACTCTGTTTAGGTTGTGCAATATTATATTCAGTCCAGGCCGGGCACAGAAGTTATTCTGTAGACACCAAAGACATGGATTAACATTTATATCGCTGAATGAAATAGATAGGTTTCTTATATAGGTACTTACCTTACTTATTTATATCAACAGTGTATTTATAGGTTTTCACACACAAAACTATGGAATAAAAGGTAAGAATATTATGTTCAAAGAAGTCCTATAGTTTGCTACTAGCCAGAATAAATTCACACCGGCTCGCGATGTGGTCGATGAGTCAAACAAAACATTCTATCGAAAACATGAAGGTCACTGTACAAGCTGTTTATCGTTCCGTCGCACTCATATCGCAAAGATAAAAACGAGATAAAAAGTGTGCGTGGATGTGGTTAAGCTATATTATGTAGGTAAATTCAAAATTGTAGTGATTCATAGAATTTTTTTTATTGTGCAATTGGATTTGGGTATATAGGTACCAAATGTTAATAATTACCTATTTAAAAAATCTGTCGCACTGTCCGTCCGATAATAAAATTGTAAGGTTTTGGTACTAAGTTTTTGCAGAGAATATTCAGACAGGCGCTCGATTTCTTCATCTCGCGCAAAGAATACCTGCAGTATTAGCTGCGGTATTATATTCCGTACAAAATGAGAACCATCGATATAATATGATGAGAACTCACTCGCCATTTTAACTATGTGTCAACTGTCAAGTCAAAAGTACATGCAACATAAGTACATGCACCATCAACCTCACGTGGGATACGAGGGCGGCACTGAAAATTTCGGGAATCAAGGAAGTGACACAACATTACTATTTAAAAATGTATTTATTGCTTTTCGAAGTATTCTCCGCGAAATTTGACACATTTTTCCATACGATGGAACCAATCTTTGAAGCAACCATTCCATTCGGAAGTTGGGGTCTCCAAAATGTCCGTTTTGTAGGCGTCCACAGCTTCTTCAGGTGATGAAAATCTCTGACCACGCAATGTTAGGGTCGTATGCTTATTATTGAGATTAATTACTAATATGTGATATAATTCTATGTGTAATAATATTAATTAAGAGCTTATGAGGCGCATGATGTATGAATTGTATGTCTGTATAACTTACGTTAGTTAATGATATAAAATTAATGTCATTAGTAAAACCTCTTTGAAATGGATTGCATAAACGATTATAAAAACTATAATGTCATAAAATGTATTCGACGTTCGATTCGGGGTTGACATTCGAGTAAGAAGACAAGATGGAACAGAATATGTTTTTATAGTGCAAATGTTCGACGAAATGTTAATTTATTTTATTATTAATAAATGATAAGAGAAGTAAGATTATAAGATAGAATGATAAAGTAATAAATGAGTTGTAAATATTGATGGAGTTGTTTAAGCTTTTGGCCGATGCCAACAGCAATGTATGCTTTATTTTAGGGAAAGTACAGAAATCATTAGGGCTTAGGTCGGGGCTGTACGGCGGATGGTCTAATAATTCTATGTTTTCTTGCTCTAAAAACTCTTTTGTTCTGTGCGCGGTGTGAGAACTCGCATTGTCGTGATGGAGGATGATGCGGCGGTTGCAGTTCTCTTTACGGAGTTCAGAAACGACCTGTGGCAAACAAATGCTAGCATACCATTCTGCATTAACCGTTCTTTGTCCCCCAAGAGGAATAGTCGCAACATGGCCGGTTTTGGAGACAAACGTGGCCACCATTTTTTTTGCAACACTTCGTGAACGAACAATTTTTGTTGGCTTTAACTCATTTTCGAACACCCAAACTCGTGACTGGTTTTTTGTTTCGGGTTCGTACGCGTATATCCAGGATTCGTCACCTGATACGATGTTGTATACAGCATTTGAGGATCCTGCGTGGAATCTTTCGAGAGTTCTGACGCACCAAGTAACGCGAGCCGCTTTTTGCTCTTCACAGAGCAAATGCGGTATCCATCGGGAAAACAACTTTTTTACACCTAATTGTTCATGCAAGATTATTTGTATTTGACTCATGCCAATGTCTAAAGTTGCCTGAATTTCGCGGTATGTCACATGTCGATTTTCTTCAATCAGCTTACGCACAGCATCAACGTTTTCTTGGGTGACTGCAGTTTTTGGACGACCTTGACGGGGATCATCACTGAGCTTGACACGTCCACGTTGAAATTCAGCAAACCAGCGATAACATGTGGTTTTAGATGGGGCTTCATCACCAAATGCAGAAATCATCCGGTCAACACACTGTTTTTGTGTTAAACCACTTCGAAAGTCATAATAAATCATCGCTCTAGAATTTTCTCGAGTCAATTCCATTTTCTCAACGACTTTACAATTTCGACAAGACCTTGTGAAAAGACCGAGAATCTTTTTTTAAATAAATAAATGGTATTCGATTTTTAAAACCAAGGAGTTTCCAATTAAAAAGCTTTTAATATGACAGGGACAGTGGAAATATTCCATTCCCGAAACTTTTAGTGCAGCCTATGTAAGGTCAGGAAGAAGATATTATATAGATACTGGTCGCACTAATATTAGTTTAAAAATGACTAACTTATGATTGATCAAACATGCTGTATAGCTAGGACTGCTAGGTGTATCTTTCACGCGAGTGAAGCCGGTTGCATCAACTGGTTTAAAAATAAAGTTGGCAGACGATGTCAGATGCAAGACAGAAGAAAAAAATGTATGACAGTATCGAATTTTACAGCAATGTTTAGAATAAATACAATTTTATGGACTGCAAGATCTTTACTGGTAGGTAAGCATTTTCAAGTCCGACAAGTCACGAGACACGGATAAAGCTCTGGTTAAACAAAACGCGTAACGGAAATGTCGTGACTCGTGACTCTAGGGAAGACGTCTGCTCGTCCACTTGAGACTGGTTGAACTGCAACCAGCTATATAAATATACGCAACGGTGTGCCAAGCATTTTGTGTGTACCTATCGTCCCGCCGTCTCTACGACACCCTTTCATATAAAATATCCTACCTACCTAGTTCCTAGAGGCGGATTTTTTAACCCCGACCCAAAAAAAGGGGTGTTATAAGTTTGACGTGTGTATCTGGGTATCTGTCTGTGGCACCGTAGCACCTAAACGAATGAACCGATTTTGATTTAGTTTTTTTTGTTTGAAAGATGGCTTAATCGAGAGTGTTCTTAGCTATAATCCAAGAAAATCGACTCAGTCGTTTGAAAGTTATCAGCTCTTTTTTAGTTACTGTAACCTTCACTTGCCGGGGGTGTTATAAACTTTTAATTTACACTTGTATACGTAAAATATTGAATTTTTAAAAAGTGCAAATGCCAAGTTTCTCGCTGGTTCTTGCCGGTAGGAAGGGCATTCCGAAACAGTGGATTCACTTTTCGATACGAAAGCACTTGCAAAAGTTTATTTTAATACTAATTACATACTTTTCTATTTAGCGTTACCGATATCTAGAAGTACGAACAGCAAGTGTGTCCAGATGTATGACGTCACAGAACAAAGTGCAAGTCCGGGACCCATGTCCACCGCCGCCGCCGCCGCCACCACCAAAGCCGAAAGATGACAGCGCCTTTTGGGCGGCTATGGCCGTTGTATTTGTTGCCGGTGGATTCGTGGTCATTGCTAAGTTAGTCAAAGTCCTTATCAAAGTCAAAGTCACAGGATATGTGACGCCACAATACAAAGTGCAAGTCCGGGACCCATGCCCACTGCCGCCGCCGCCACCACCAAAGCCTTAAGATGACAGCGCTTTCTGGGGCGCCATGGCTATGTGTTTCTTGCCGCTGCAGAATTCACTGTCATCGCTAAGATAGTCAAAGTCCTTATCAAAGTCAAAGTCGAAGTCCGAAATGTGTGACGTCACAAAACAAGGTGCAAGTCTGGGACCCATGCCCACCGCCGTCGCCGCCGCCACCTCCAAAGCTTAAAGATGACAGCGCCTTCTGGGGCGCTATCATGGCCGTTGTGTTTGTTGCCACTGGATTCGCTGTCATTGCTAAGTTAGTCAAAGTCACACACTTTGACTTTAGTAGAACGTCACGGGAAGTGTGACGTCAAAATACAAGATGCGCTCCCGAGTCCTGCCTCTCGTAATCCCAAAGATGATAGCGCGATTTGGGGAGCCATGTCGCTATTGCTATGTCGGATACGCTGTCATTGCTAAGTTAGTCCAAATCAAAGTCGTTATCAAAGTCAAATTTTTACGCGAGATATACCTATTCATATGTGTGACGTCACAATACGAAGTGCACGCCCGAGAGTCCTGCCACTCGCAATCCATATTTCCATATTAATAACAAGAAAGAAAGAAAGACAGACAGACACACTTTCGCATTAAAACGTTTTTTTCAATATTAGTATGGATTAGTTGACTCCTCAAAACCTTTCAGACGTTCTCCAGAGATTCGCGATTGGCTTACAATCCACGCTCCATGGTTCGACGACATAATAGCCGTAGCTTATGAAGAGAACTACACGTACGGGGAGTTTGCCCAGCGATGCTTGGAAGACCTGAAGAGCTACTTGAAGATTGTCATGAAGAACGAGCCCTGTCCGCCTGAGGGGGCTCCTAAACCGGCAATAAGTACGTTGTTATCATTATGATCATCGCCAGCTCACTACTGATTACTGAGCAAGGAAACTCTCTCACAATGACAAGTGTAAATTAAAAATTTATAACACACCCGACAAGTGAAGGTTACAGTAACTAGAAAAGAGCTGATAACTTTCAAACGGCTCAACCGATTTTCTTGGATTTTAGCTAAGAACACACTCGATCAAGCCATCTTTCAAACAAAAAAACTGAATTAAAATCGTTTCATTAGTTTAGGAGCTACGATGCCACTGGCAGATACACAGATACACACGTCAAACTTATAACACCTCTCTTTTTGGGTCGGGGGTTAAAAAAGCGTCAGGCTACTAGATAAAGTTGCGACACGATTACGACAAAATCCTGACAAGGTTGATACAAGACTACGACATTCGTTTTTCTAACAAAGGGTAGCGGAGTATAATAGAATAGATAGAACTATTTTAAAGTACTTATCTGCCTAAATAATATCTATATGCCTATATAATCGTCATATCTGCGAATGGGTTGATCCCAGTCAGCCTCGCTCACCATCTCAGGCGCCTGGGGTTCCGTGGCAGTTCGCTCGCAGCCAGGATGCAAAAAGCGGTGTTGCTGGACTCTGCTAGGATAGTTTCAACCTGTCGCCCTGACCCCCGGCCATTTGACCTCCGTAATCCTCCGCCCGATACAGATTATTAGCTATCAATTTTTCTTTTTCAGCCGTGCCTACAGAGGCTGAAGTCGAAGCTGAAAAAGGTAGGAACAGTTACTGAGGATTACTACCTATCCTAATTAAAACAAAAACTGGTTCGCTTTTGTACGAAGACTAAAAAGTCACCGTGTATAATATGATGTAGTCTATCGTATCGGGCTAACTTGGAAGGGATATGGCAGTTTTTATTCAACCCATACCCTTAGTGTGGTTTTACAGTGACGCTTTCGGTAGCGCGGTTGGTAAGCGTCGCGGGCCACGAGCTTTGCGACTCTTGGATCGTTACATAGTCGCGCGGATGGTCCGCGCTGACGGCAATTCGGCCACCGCGCTTACCACCCGCGCGGACGGTAAGCGTCACTGTAAAACCAGCCTTATCGGTTTCTACACGTTATAGTACCGGAACGTTAAATTGCTTGGCGGCAAGGCTTTGTCGCTAGGGTGGTAACTAGCCACCGTCGTAGCCTTCCATCAGACAAATATTAAGTATGCAGTTTATTTTAGACTGTAGTTTTTTATACTGTATTTGTAAGGCTGATTTTAGTCTCACTCTCACCGTCAGCGCTCAATGCTCAGCGCGTAGTTCGTCAGCGCTGAGGCTCAGCGTGCCTCGTTTCAGTATCGTACTGTCGGCGTGAGACAAAATCAGCCTAAAACTGTGTATATGTATAGGTTTTGTAAAACTAAGGCTGAGATCTATAGAGCGCACTTTGTCTTTGCTCAGAAGACACCGTTAAAACGAGACAACGTTATACCGCGGCATAAATCTATCTCGTTTTAACTGAAACTTAAGTGTAAGAAAAATCAAACTGCACTCTATAAGTAGATTTGAACCAAATAAATCACCCTGTACAACTTGACACAGAAGGAAAAAACGATGACACAGAGGATGGAGAGTCGTGTGTGAAGCCCCCGCCGATCGTAGTAAGAAAGACCGCGTGTGAAATTCTCGAGCGACTGAAAGAGCGCGGCAATGAGGCGCTGAGTAACTACTACACTGCACACAGAGCCTGCCTACTTTACAACCAGGTAAATTAAACGCATCGGAAAAGTTGAAGCAGATGGGTTGTCCACGAAGATCTCTTCAGTCTTGGCCAGGGCTATAGCCATTTTCGGTGAATTTGACTCCGCCGTCTACTACTACAGGCCGCTCACTAGATGGGACCACTGGGCCGTGATGTCTTATCCGGGGATTTCACGGTACACTGCGTGAATTCGCGAGCGATCGGCGAACTTCAACGCAGAGTGGTAGGTATATCCATTTTGGCTTACACCCGTCACTCAGCGAGATAGAGCAACCGTTAGCCAGCTGCGAGAAAGCGATTATGTCTACTCAGGGGATCAGATCACATGGCAGACCTCTTAAAAGTTTGACGGTCGCCGATGCCCTGCAAATGCTGGTCAGTGGATGGAGAGCCGTGCCTGAAACTCCCGCCTATCGTAGTAAGAAAGACCGCGTGTGAAATTCTCGAGCGACTGAAAGAGCGCGGCAATGGGGCGCTGAGTAACTACTACACTGCACACAGAGCCTGCCTACTGTACAACCAGGTATTAAAACCCGGAAAGTTGAACAAGTAGTAATTTTTTTTCAGTAACAAGATAAAGTTGAAAACTAAGACCCGACTGTAGTCGGGTCGCCTTAATAAACGCAGAAATATTATAGCTAATGTAAGGCTGATGAGGGTGATGTAAGGCTTCCAACGATGTCCCATACATCCAAATCTGTTCAAGCGTTTAGAAGTTATGGTTGAACAAAGAAACTCGAAGCACGCACCTCTAACATTTCATGCTTTGACGGTGTAGGAAATCGTCAGGAAATCTACATGCCTGAGACTTCTCCATACCTAATGCTTTCAAATGTGTAATGAGTCTGACAATCGCACTTGGCCAGCGTGACAGACAATGGCCAAACCATAGACAAAAGTTTCTTTCTTTATCTATGGGCCAAAACCCTTCTCATTCTTAGAGGCGACGTGCTCTGGATTGATCATGATCCCCACCATGACCCATTTCCACCCCACTACTGATACGGGTCTCCTCTCAGAATGAGAAGGGTTTAGGCCATAGTCTGCCACGCTGGCCCAATGCGGATTGGCAGACTTCACACACCTTTGAAAACATGCAGAACTCTCAGGCATGCAGGTTTCCTCACGATTTTTTGATCACCGATAAAGCAAGTGTTATTTAATTGTTTAAAACGCACATAACTGAAAAGTTAGTATCGCGTGCCCGGGATCGAAGCCCCGACCTCCGATTAGGAGGCGGACGTTCTAACCACCAGGCTATCACAGCTTCATCATGCTGATGGTGAAATATTCCAGTTCAAGGCCACACGTGCAAAGTCTAATGTCCTATTATTAGTATATAACTTAGATACATATAAACCTAAGTGTATTATTTATCATCAATTGAAAACTATTTAAGCTAGATAATAACAAATGATTAAGTTATTCCCAACTTAACAATTTGTTATTTACTTCGGGAAGTAATAAGTGGAATCATTGCCCTGATATTAGTACCTACTACGTATTTATTTAAACTGTATTAGTGATGGTGCGGGTTTATAAGTATCCAAGTAAAATTACAAATAATGAATTGGTTGTTCACCTATTGTTTACTGTGATGACTTTATTATCCTGTACTTAGTACTTACTTAATTTAAGTAGGTTTGGATTGGTACTAAGTAAATTACCATAGTCTACCACGCTGGTAAAGTGCGGACTTAACACACCTTTGAAAATATTGAGAACTCCCAGGCATGTTGGTTTTCTCACGATGTTTTCCTAAGTGATATTTAATTGTTAAAACGCACATAACTCCGAAAGTCCGACGCGTCCCTGGAATCGAAACTTAGACCCTCCGACTGGAAGGCCGAGGTTTTAACTACTAGGCTATCAGCGCTCGCCATACCAATATAATATATTAATAAATAATTGTTCTAGATTGTGGACGACACCATGCAAAACTTTTCCATAAAAACCATGAAAGAACTCCATGGTCACTTGGAGGAACGTGTGAAATTAGTTACTGAGGCTGTGGAGAAGGCCAAAGAGGCAACTGCTAATATTGGTATTGTTAGGTTATTTTTAAAAATAAAAGGGCTCCGCACTCGAGTATTTTTTTTTTACATTTTGCACGAAAAATCAAAAACCTATGCATAAAAATAAATAAAAATCTGTTTTAGAATGTACAGGTAAAGCCCTTTCATATGATACCCCACTTGGTATAGTTATCTTACTTTGAAAATTGATACTTGTCTGTCGGACATACCTACAGACAGACAGACAACAAAGTGATTCTATAAGGGTTCCATTTTCCCTTTAGAGATACGGAACTAAAAATTAAAGTGGATTCAGTTTTTTGAAAAACTTTTCGATTTCTGGGATAAATTGTACCCATATCCATCTACGGGATGTATGCAGCTATCTTTGCACCTTTTATATATAGCCTGTAACAGACATACAGACAGATAGAGGCACTTTCGCATTTATAATAGCAGGGTTTAATGTAACTGCCATACACCCCTTCCAAGTTAGCCCGCTTCCATCTTAGACTGCATCATCACTTACCATCAGGTGAGATCGCCAAGGGTTGTATCAGAATTTATAAAGGTATAGTATGGATGAAATGTCTGCTTTTATTCTCATTGCAGAAGAACTAACACGCTATATTGACTGTGGAGTCATGGGACCTAAGGATGAAGTAGAGAACCTCAAAATTTTGATGAAAGATTACTTGCAGCAAATAGAAGCTGCAAATATTCAATACACATGGGAAGATGATAAATCCAAAGTGCTAGACGTTCAGTGGCAGAAGGTACTTAGGTTTTCCGTTTTTTTAAATTATTATTATTCATTATAGGCAAGCGCTTGACCACAATCACACTTGATGGAGAGTGATGATGTGGCCAAGATGGGATGTATTCATTATAGGCAAACGCTTGAACACAATCACACCTGATGGAAAGTGATGATGTGGCCTAAGATGGAACCCGTTTACCTAGAAGATGTCTATTCACTCTTCAAAATTAAAAAAAATAAAATTATTTTCGGTAATAGGAGATTGGAGAAGAAAGATAATAGGTTGGAGAAGAAAGAAAATAGGGCTACTTTAGTACTAAAATTTGAAACCTGCCAGTGATGTCGAAGTCTCGACGTTTTGTTAGAAGTTCCCTCAGAACTTTGACAGTGTTAATACGGCGAAAGGTTTTTTTCTCTCTCGTCTGGCTTTACAAAGATTAGCCAATGTCAAGTTTGTAGTTATTTGTAACAAGTTAGTTAAACTATACAAGTATGGACCCCGTCTGTGCCGGCGCTCGCCGACAGACGCACGGCACCCCCTTAGAGCGCTTTTCAGTCAGTTTTAACAAAAAAAAAAAACACTCCAAAAAGGCAGAGCACGCAAAGGTAAAGTTTCATTCAAAAATATATTTTAACAATTTTTATTTAGTTACTGAGAGATTAATTAACAGGTGGAGAGTACAATAGATAAGTATTCGGAAGAAAACCAGACAATGTTCCCAGAAATAAATTATGAGCAGAAAAAGTTGCAGCTCAGTGGAGATACTGACCTATTACTCCATCATACCAGTAGATATGTGAGTGATTAAGATTAAGTTTATCACTACCCATCATTCCCCACATTATAAATGCGAAGGTGTGTTTGTGTTTTGTACATCAATCATGTCGATGGAACAACGGATCAACGTGATTTTTTCCGAGGGTATATACAGGGTGTTTTGTAATTAGTATATAATGACGACACGTACCCATGCTACTTTGATCTGATAAATACAATGCTGAAGTAAAATGACGAAATAAAATTATAAAAATTTCCATACAATTTTTTTTTTTTTATGACCAAGTTTTCATGGCCCTAATGTGCCCTAACTCACTGAGATCGTTGGCCTCGACCTATCTAAAGATGGCCAACGATCTCAGTGAGTTAGGGCACGGTAGAGTCATGAAAACTTTGACATGATTTTTTTTTTTAATTTTGTATGGAAATTTTATAATTTTATTTCGTCATAATACTTCAGCATTGTGTTTATCAGATCAAAGTAGCATGGGTACGTGTCGTCATTATATACTAATTACCAAACACCCTGTATAGTGATCAAAAACCTGGAGAGTGACATCGACTACTTTTTATCCTGCAAAATGATAAAGTTCTCACGGGATTTTCAAAAACCTAAATCCACGCGGACGAAGTCGCGGGCATCACTTAGTTATATGTACAGTCAGCAACAAAACTAGGATTACACCCGCCAGTACAAGTGACTATGGACTGGTGCAAACTTAGCTTTGTTGCTGATGTACTTACGATATACTAGCCGATGCCCGCGACTTCGCCCGCGTGGGTTTAGGTTTTTTGAAATCCCGCGGGAACTCTTTGATTTTCCGGGATAAAAAGTAGCCTATGTGCTAATCCAGGATATTATCTATCTCCATTCTCAATTTCAGCCAAATCCGTCCAGTAGTTTTTGCGTGAAGGAGTAACAAACATACACACACACACACACATACAAACTTTCTTCTTTATAATATTAGTGTGATTCTTTGCATTTGCAGACACGCCAACTGAAGGCGGAATTAAATGATGTGGTGGAAGGAATGACGGAAAGAGTTAATAGAGCCTACGAAAGTAAGTTTGTAAAATATCTTCATCTCTCTTTTGTTCATTCTTGGCAAAGTAACACCCGTATTCACAAACGTTACTATGAGGTCTCACAGTGCGCTCGAACGCACAGTGCAGGTTCCACCAATCAGATGACTGGGTCACGTCAATTTACAATGATCTGATTGGTGGAACCTACACTATGCGTTTGAGCGCACTGTGAGACCTAGACCCATCCTAGACCTCATAGTATGATTGTGAATACGGCCTCGATGTAAATCGTGGTTATGAGTTATCTTTTACTGCGGCTATTGTGATCTCAATTCAGCGACTCCTGTTGGCGGCATTACATACACACTCGGAGATAGACGAATTTGTTGACGAACGGATTAAATCCATTCATCTTGTTGGGTTGTAGTTGATAGGTGATGGTGATGCGTCGGGCATATTTTGCGAAGAGAGCAAGGAAGCGGTGTGCTGAAGTGGCGCTCCAAACTAAAACCTGGACCTAATATTTTAAAATGTTTTTAAACATTGCAGTGCTGCCTCAGGGTGAGAAAGAGAGAAAAGAGAGAGATGCGATGGTGCAATCTGTTCTCAAACAGAAGAGGGCTGAGATGGACAAGGAGTTTAGTAAACGGGTAAGTCTGCTGAAATATAAGACGAGAAACAGGAAACTGGTGACAAGTGACAATGCAAAGCTCAAACTGAGCTAGAATCTCAAGATTTTGCATGTAACACTATAACGTAGTGACCCATCTAAGAAGGGATTTTTGATGTTTTTGATGCTCCCTTAAAACGCTGACGAAGTCGAGAGAAAAATCTAGTTTGCGTAAGTAAGTATAATATTAGCGAAAACTAGTTTGTTTAAGTAAAGTAAAGTGTTGTACAGTTGCTAATTATAACAAGTGTAAATTAAAAATTTTCAACACCCCCGACAAATCATTTTCAAATAAATAATTATGTAAATCTAGGCAACGTCCATCTTGACAGCTTGACATTTGTCAATTGACACTTGAATATTATGAACCTAAGGGTTATTTAACCTTCTTTTCTACAAGAAAACTAGAAAAGAGCTGATAACTCTTAAACGGCTGAACCATTTTTTTTGGATTATAGCTTAGAACACTCTCGATCAAGCCACCTTTCAAACAAAAAAAAGTAAATTAAAATCGGTTCATTCGTTTAGGCGCTACGATGCCACAGACAGATACACAGATACACAGAAACACAGATACACAGATACACACGTCAAACTTATAACACCCCTCTTTTTGGGTCGGGGGTTAAAAAGGAAGAAACATGATCCTGGTTAAAAGAAAAATCTTATTTAAAAATTGGTAATATGCTAGGATCATTGTCGAATTGGAAGAAAGAAGTAAACGAAAGTAAAAAATATTTCAATGACACATAAAAATTGCAGTATGCTGATCAGCGAGAAAAGAATGATAATATATTGAAAGACTCCTTGAGGAAGCAACTTGAAAGACACCAAGACACTTTAGAAAAGAGACTGGTCGAGAAAGAGAAAGAGGTTTGTGTATTTTCATTTAACGATACACCAACTTAAATTTTTTATCCATACTAATGCAATAGTGTAAGGAAAATCATCTTTTGATAATAATCTTTTATCATCAGTCTATCGCGATTATAATAAATCTGTCGAATTTTGTTGTCTGTTGAATTCAATTCGCTATCTTTAAAGAAATTCTCCAGATATAAAAAGATCAGCCCCTCTTAAATAAAGGAAATCGTCAAATCGGAACTTGGAAATACATTATGCATTTTAGCTAAAAATATTAATTAGAATTAAAAATACTGCCTTAATTTTTAGGCTACCAGAAAATTGGACAAGCTTGTCGCTGAAAGGGTGGCGTATGAAAAGAATCAATTTGCCATTGAGCTTAAAGAAATGGCTATGAAATTAGCACTCATTCAGGACAAACTTAAAGGTTACTTAACATATTCTCTCTCTGCACAGTATTTTTCATTATTCTAATATTCACAGAAGGGTAAGGGGTTTCTTTGTTTAATAATGTGGTAGATTCTTACGGCCGTATTCACAAACGTTACTATGAGCTCTCACAGTGCGCTCGAACGCATAGTGTAGGTTCCACCAATCAGATCATTGTAAATTGACGTGATACAGTTATCTGATTGGTGGAACCTACACTGTGCGTTCGAGCGCACTATGAGATCTCATAGTAACGTTTGTGAATACGGGTGTTAGATCCTTCCCTATAAGATGATTTTGATGTTATAAAATAACCACGACCAACAGTTTCACATACACTCCAGAGCACGGAGGAAACGAAACTGCTATTTTGGACCTCCGAACTCAGTCACTCATTCTGGTACCGACTTGAGTAATCATCACCATCGTCAACTAAAAGACCACTGCTGGACTTTGGACACAGGGCTCCTGTAGAGACTTCTACATACCACAGTCTTTCGCCGCCTGAATCCCTGATGCCCACTTACTAGGACTTCCCAGTAGGTGGACAGTCATCAAACACATCAGCGTTGGCAGACAAAGTTGCGATTTCCGCTACGAGGTCGCCCCTTGGGACCCCAACATCTATCGATTTTTGAACTATGTGCCTTACCCATTGCCACTTTAACTTCGCAACCCGTTGAACCGACTTGGGTGAACGTTGCATCAGCACGACCTAACCGCATTGAAATTTTTATTTGTCAAATAGCATGCTTAAAGATAGAGCGAGAAACAAGACGATCCCAAGATTTGTGGGTTGCTGGAGCGTCGTTACTGGCAGCGACGAAGAAAGGTGACCCTTACGTTAACGTTGATAAGGAGCTGAGGGCTATTGAGAGAGCTTCAGGTATGTCCTTCCTGTTCAAGATCAAAAAAAAAAAAATTTATCTGCACACATTTAAGCCTATCGTTCTCAGAACAGATTGCGCAGGGTAGCAAATTATCTGACGTGTTCACAGGAGATGGCGATAAATTAGTGACCACTGTATTACAAGCGATACCTCGATCGGTGCGGGAGCAAGGATTGGTACCAGAGAGTGTTCTAAAAGACAGGTACCACCAGGTGAAGATGAACTCAATTTTTTCTTTAATCAATTAAACTTTACCAGATTCCTAATTATAATGAACAAACTATTTCTGGCAGATGGAGGATATTGCCCTCAAAGTGGCATTAGTGGAACAAGAAGGAGCGTCTTTTCCAGTTTATATCCTTTCGTGGTTGCAGTCGGCTTTACTTTTTATGAAGGTGAGTTTTAACGTCTCCAAATCATGCGAATTTCAGAATGAAACTTGCGTTGAGAATGTTTTAGAGGATTGGTGACGTATTGCTTGTTTTTGTTGCATGGATGATGTCGTTGTACCATACAGTATACAGATTTAAGTGGTTTGGTGCATTAGCAAATTAAGCTGGTTGTTTCATGTGTATCGTGGACTTTGCAAAGTAACGCTTGCTTTTATAACATTCTTGTGATATTCTGCTCAGAAACTCATGGTAATAATTCATTTCAGTTGTCAGGAATACCCCAGAAAGAGATTGACAATCCACCAAAAGAGCCTCCGTATAAAGAACTGGACACTTTCGAGTTGTTGCAGAGAGCTAGGTATTTATATGAATATTAATAAGCACTGAAGTGGAGCGCAGCGGCGCAGAGTGGAGCGGAGTGGATTAGAGTGGAGCGGACTGTATTATGTGTTCAGCAGAACAATCGCATAATTCAAAGATTATGAGAATTATACTTTTTATAAATTGATTTTTGTGTATTCTGAGTGGTTCACTGACAATGACTCCGCTCCGATTCACTTCAGTTGTCATCCAGTTTTATGCCGGATTGGTAAGAAAATCCGGTACAGCTAGGCTTTGGCCCTCTTCATTGGTCTTCATTGGCCCTGAGGTGATGATGGAATATGGATACGGAATAAATCGTCGCTGTGGCAGTGGCCAATGTTTGAACAAATAGTTCGCGCTCTGCTTTGCCTACCAACAGCCAATATACATGCATACCAAGTAATAGGAACCTACCTTGATGGAATCTATTTATTTATTTATTTATTTAAACATCTTTATTGCACAAAATTACAAAGAAAATAATAAATGATACAGATAAAAATACAAAGGGTGACCTTATCACTAAAGTGATCTCTCCCAGGTAACCCGTATGTTCGAACCTAAAGGATAAGACGAGGAGTCATCATGTACCTATATATACAATTACGTATACATAGACATACACTCTAATAGGTACATACTATACAATAAATATATAAATAAATAAATCTACCCCTATTTTTATGAAAAAGCCACAGAAATCTGTTTATGTTATAAAGGTTCCCGTGGTATACCAAGTAATAGTTATTGTTTGGTTCTATCCTTCTGTCCTTCATGCGACATTGTTTTGTTTTTAAAGGTTTTGGATGGAGCGCGGTAATCTCTCCAACGCTATACGGTACATCAGTGCTCTGGAAGGCGCGTCGCGGGCAGCCGCCTTGTCGTGGCACGACGCGGCACGCTCGCATGTGGAGACACGACAAGCTGCCGAGGCCATACTGGCACACGCTGTGGCCTTGGGCCTGCAGTATATCTGAACAGTGAGTTACCCTCCTAACGAACGCTATACGGTACATCAGCGCTCTGGAAGGCGCCGCCGCCTTGTATTGGCACGAGGCAGCGTCACGTGGAGACATGACAAGCTGCCAAGGCCATACTGGCACATGCTGTGGCCTTGGGCCTGCAGTATATCTGAACAGTGAGTTACCCTTCTAACGAACGCTATACGCTACATCAGCGCTCTGGAAGACGTTGCCTCATTGTGCCCTGACGCTATAGGTATAGAGCATAAGGGCCGGCGCACATATGGCGGAGCGCAGCGGAGAGAATTTTTCACAGTCAAAATATTATCGACATTACCCTCATTGAAATAATATCTAAAATCAATTGTACATTCGTGCGGATACTCGCGCATCCGCGCGCAGTCCCGCGCGTGCTCGCGCATTATCTGGTATAAAATCACGCGATTAGAAAACTTCGCGGGCATACTCTGCGCTGCGCTCCGCCATATCTGCGCCGGCCCTAACTGAGCAGACTTGTGGCTCCTGCAAGTAATTGGAGTGGTGTGGGAGGGGTGACAGCTGTCACAAATTGAATAATCACTGAGCTCTCTCGTTACGTCATCACACCCTCTCGCACCGCTCCGCTACCGCAGGAACCTTTTTTTTTATTCAGATACAAGTTAGCCCTTGACTGCAATTTCACCTGGTGCTAAGTGATAATGCAGTCTAAGATGGATGCGGGCTAGCCTCAAAGGGATATAACAGTTTTTATTAAAACCCATACTTGCCCCTTTGGTTTCTACACGGCATCGTACTAGAACGCTATTTCGCTTGGCAGCATGGCTTTGCCGGTAGTTACCTACTTAGTTAAATGCGTTATGCCTGTAACAAAATTTATGATCTCTATGGTAGATTTTTTTTAAATAATCATAACTCGGAGGCAAGTCAGGATTCATAGTTTTTATTTAATTTCAGGTTACGTAACACGTAGCAGATTCGGAAGGGAGGCGAAAAATTGGCACATGTTTGGGGAAGGCTTTTGAAAAAATTGATTAAGTAAAGTGTTTTCTGTTGTTTTGTTAACATCTGAAATTGTAAAATAAGTCTATTTTAAAACATTCAATAAAAATTGTACCAATGTAATTCTATTCTTTTATTTTCCTTATGTCCATATAATTAACATTTCTCACAGTTCCTTCAATTCACCTTTAGTTTTTATATTGTAGACTAGACGATGCCCGCGACGTCATCCGCGTGTATTTAGGTTTTTCAAAATCCCGTTGGAACTCTTTAACGTTGGACTCTCTTTCTTTCTTTCCGGAAAAAAGTACCTCGTCTATGTCCTTCATCGGGCCCGATGCAAGCTGTCTCTGCAGCTGATTGGTTAAACTGTAAAAAAACCAGCCAAGTGCGAGTCAGATTCACACGCCGAGGGTTCCGTAATCGGATATTTTTTTCGACATTTTGCACGATAACTCAAAAATTATTATGCATAAAAATAAATAAAAATCTGATTTAGAATGTGCAGGTAAAGCCCTTTCATATGATACCCCACTTGGTATAGTTATCTTACTTTGAAAATTGAAAACACTAATTAGTTGTTCATGAATACATTTTAATTTTTTTGTGATGACACGGATTTTTCCTTTACTTTTGCTATAAGACCTACCTACCTGCCAAAAGGTCAACGGGAAGTACCCTATAGATTTTCTTGTCAGACTAGACAGAACGGACAACAAAGTGATCCTATAAGGGTTCCATTTTCCTTTTGAGGTACGGAACCCTAGAAATTAGTTAAACAGTGAAAAGGGTAACAGACACACACATTCGTATATAATAATTATTAGTATTAGATTAAACTTTTCCATTTGGCTTTGAACTAAATGCTAAACACGTATGTCGACACCGAACGCGATATGAAACACGCAGGATGTCTGTCCGTGCGTGACGGCTGCGTGAACGTGTAACTATGCTGGAAACATACAAACACACAACCTCTAACCCCAAATATATTTAATGAATAACTAGATGATGCTCGCGACTTTGTCCGCGTGGATTTAGGTTTTTTAAAAATCCCGTGCGAAATCTTTAGATAAAAAGTTGCCTAAGTACCTATGTAAATTCTAAGATGTAAGCTACATTGTACCGAATTTCATAAAATTCGGTTAAACGGATGGGCCTTTAAAAATCCTGAGGGAACTTTTTGAAATTTTCCGGGATGAAATGTCGGGATGAAGGCTAATTTGGAATTTTATTATTTCTTAATTTCCTCTGGTCTGTTCTGGTGGAAGGCTTCGGTCATAGGTAGACTTACCACCCTTGCAAAGCCGTGACGCCAAGCGATTTTGTGTTCCGATACGATGCCGTGTAGAAACCGAAAGGGGTAGGTATAGTTTTGATGAAAACTACCAAACCCTTTCCAAATTAGCCCTGCAATACCACTTACCACCAGGTGAGATTGCAGTCAAGGGAAGAAAAAAAAACATGAAATGAAGTTTGTGCACTGTCCTCGACATAGGTTCATTGCGATGTTACTACATAATAGATTAACCAGAAAAAAAGGCAATTAAACAAACTCGGCCTACATAATGTGGGCAAATAAACGGAAATGACCACATATTCCTGATGAAAATGTTCAATCGAATTGCTTGAAGTAGGTATCACACTAATATTATAAAGGCGAAAGTTTGTATGTGTGTGTGTGTGTATGTTTGTTACTCCTTCACGCAAAAACTACTGGACGGATTTGGCTGAAATTCGGAATGGAGATAGATAATATCCCGGAAAATCAAAGAGTTCCCACGGGATTTCGAAAAACCTAAATCCACGCGGACGAAGTCGCGGACGTCAGCTAGTGAACTTATACACGATTTAATATACCTACCTGAAGTATTGTGTCGCAAAAATAATATCGGTGCAGTTTTCACATTGGATGGAGTTTTAATCCATACTAATTACTATCCATACTAATAGGTACTTAGATATTATAAATGCGAAAGTGTGTCTGTCTGTCTGCTACGTTTTCACGGCCCAACCGGTGAACCGATTTAAATGTTCGGGTACAGACTTGGGATACATCCGGGGAAGGACAGGCTACTTTTTATCCCGGAAAATCAAAGAGTTCTCATGGGATATTAAAAAACCAAAATCCACGCGGGGTAAGCCGCGGGCATCCTCTAGTTTTTCTATAATGGAGCCAATGAGCAGACGACTTATAGTTTGAGGCTCAAAAATATCGAAATTTTAAAATTAACATGCGTTAAGCTAACATAGCACATAACATAACAATGATAGCCTAGTGAAATTTGATGGCCAGTGGTAAACGCTGTGGTCATATTAGAGAGAGGTCCCGGGTTCGATTCCCGGTGGGGATTTGGAATTTTATAATTTCTAAATCTCTGGTCTGGTCTGGTGGGAGGGTTTGGGCGTGGCTAGTTACCGGCAAAGAAGTGCCGCCAAGCGATTTAAAAGTCAAAGTCAAAATCAATTATTCAAAGTAGGTACAATTGTACTTACTCCTTTTGATGGTCGAAATTGTTCAATTTGTATGATATAGTGGTGGTAATTATTACGTAACTTAAAATTAAAGCTACGAGGGTTCCAAACGCGCCCAAGTCTGAGAAGAGCCCACAACAAATTTAGCGTTCCAGTGCGATGCCGTTTAGAAATCCAAGGGTTATGGGTTTAATAAAACGGCCATAACCCTTCCAGGTTAGCTTCCGCTTTCCGCTTCCTGATGATTCATCACTTACCACCAGGTGAGATTGCAATCGAGGACTTATTTGTATCGAAAAAAAACCTACCTGCAATAAATACAGTCGATGTGAATAAACCTTACAACAAATCGCGAAACTGCGGTATAAAGAGTTACAGCCGAATGCACTCAAAACCTTAGTTATTCTATTACAATATCAGAACTAAGTACGAAGGGTACGGAAAAGTACGGAAAAGTGTGAAAAGTGAATAATAAATTTTCAAAAAAAAAAAAGACAAGTGCATCTAACATTCTTCCGGCATCGCTTTCATTAATTTAATCTGTTTTATATGAACACTATAGTTTATACAGGTAAATAAAATTAAATATTGGATATCTTTATTCCTACTCTCCTAGTTAGCGAGATATTAGTAAATAATTCTAGTTTAAATAAAAAACCACAAGTAAATATTATTAAATCTAATAAATAATAATAATTTTTTCCCATTTTCTTGAAGATTTATACTATATCTTCAAGAAACTGAAGATATTAATAAATTGAAATGATTTCTTCTGTATGAAAATTGAAAATAAGTACTAATTATTATTTGTTCAATAAAACATTTTAATTTCTTTATGATGTAATTTTGTGGTTTTTGTGGAACTGAATGGAATTAAAATGCCCTGTATATGTATAAGTTTAATAAATTAAATAAAAAAATATCCACAAATTCACGGTTTTCGGATTTTTGCTTTACTTGTGCTGTAAGACCTACCTATCTGCCCATGATCTAGGTCAACGGGAAGTACCCTATCGGTATTCTTGACAGACACGACAGACGAACAGACAGACAGACAGACAACAACATGATCCTATAAGGGTTCCATTTTTCCTTTTTAGGTACGAAACCCTAAAAAAGGCCTAAACTGTGTTTTCCAAGTTTGTACAGAATGCTGGCGTTGGTGCTGATATTCCTGGTATGTGGTCTATGGGCCTGGTGGCGAAGGAACACCAACAAAGACGAACCACCAGCCTTCCCCGGCGGCTTGCCACTCATTGGTCACGCTCATCTTTTAATTGGAGATAGTATACGTAAGTGTTTGATTCTGAAGTATGAAATCAAGTATTTTTAAGGTTCCGTAGCCAAAGGGTAAAAACGGGGCCCTATTAACGTCATTTTCCGTCCGTCTGTCTGTTTGTCTATCCGAAACATGTCACAGGTCTCTAGCTTGTAAATTAAATGAGTTACAAACCTGAAATTTTGGTATTTGGTGTAGAACGTTGACCTAAAATATCTCTCCCAAACATGAAAAAGGAGCCCAAGAAAATTTTTTTTTTCTTACCCTAGCATGTGAAGTATTCATTGTTTAGATCTCATTGAGTAGAGTGTGAATATGTATATTTTATTTCATTATGAGATAGCTAGCCTGCGTTTGACGACAATCATGCCTGATTAAAAGCAATGGATGAGGCCTAGACGATTTCCAATGAATACCTAGTTATTTGCTCTAATCCAAGATGTTATTATTTACTTTCATAGAAATTACCTATTTCTATGAAAGTAAATAATATAATTACCTATCTTAGTATCATTTTATTCTTACAGAATTATGGAACTCAGTGAAAGAGCTTTCGTATGAAAGCTTGAAAGCTGGTGGCGCTATATCAGCTTCTATTGGGCCGAGGACAATTTACGGTAATTTTTTTTTCTCATAATATGTTATACTTCTCATAATGTTCACTTTAGTTAAATAATTCGTTGACCAGATTTTGTTTTCTGTTTTCGTTTTTTCCCTCTATTCTCCCTTCCCCCAGTCGTTTTTTTTTGTTTTTAACCCCTGACCAAAAAAGAGGGGTGTTATAAGTTTGACGTGTGTATCTGTGTATCTGTCTGTGGCATCGTAACTCCTAAACTAATGAACCGATTTTAATTTCGTTTTTTTTGTCTGTAAGGTGGCTTGATCGAGAGTGTTCTTAGCTCTAATCCAAGAAAATCCGTTCAGCCGTTTGAAAGTTATCAGCTCTTTTCTAGTTACTGTAACATTTACTTGTTGTTATAAATTTTTAATTTACACTTGTTACTATGTAAATCTGTGAAAACTTGTTATCAGCTTTAATTTTCTTCTGTTCTTTTGTTTTTGTATCTTTTCTTCGTCCAGCGCGGAAACGCAGCCAGTATTCTTGGCACCATTCCACGCGGGCATGATTTGTATAGTAATTAGATTAGGCTAGCTTTAAGTTTTTTCTGTTCTTATCTATTTATATCTATAATAAAATCTTGTGTCTTAGTTGTTACCGACCCAGACGACTATTTGACGATCGCCAATACATGTTTACAAAAGGACAACTTTTACGAATTTGCTAAGCCCTGGCTAGGCGAAGGATTAGTGACTGGTGATTGTGAGTAGATTCCTTTTTTTATAAATTGATATATGTTATACTAGCTGATACCCGCGACTTCGTTCGCGTGGATGTAGGTTTTTTTAAAATTCCCGTGGGAACTCTTTGATTTTTCGGGATCCAGGGTATAATCTATCTCCATTCAAATTTCAGCCCAATCCGTCCAGTAGTTTTTGCTTGAAGGAGTAACAAACATACACACACACACATACAAACTTTCTCCTTTATAATATTAGTGTGATGTGATGTGATTTATTTCATAGTTTTTGCCTTCAGGGTTTAGGAACATTACCATAATATCATATTTGTGAAAATCTAGAGAATATCTCGGTATGTATCTAGATAGAAGGTGGAACTCTTTAACGGAGAACAGCTTCCAAAATTCAAAAATGTTTAACAGCAATCAAACAAACAGACAAGTAATTGTGATACCACCGGTGTTTTCCCGGATTTTGAGAAATTTATTTATGTGTCCCTTGAAAACTCACAATATGATGCTACAATATTGTAGGGTAGGTACCTTTATGAATAACTTTATGTGTAGAAAATTGGGAAAGCTGGATCTACAATCTTCAGGTACCTGGTTGAAAATACCTGGAATAGTACAATAATTGGAAGAAAACCAGGCATGTGGTGGTGATACCAATGTTTTATGGGTGGTGGCTGATGGGGTGGGCCTGGTTATTTCTAATCCTAAAGTTTTATTTCATCTAGTGCCAATATGGAGAGTGCATCGCAGGCTGTTGAACCCAGCGTTCAGCCAGGTAGTTCTGGACGGCTTTCTGGGCGTATTCAACGGACAGGCTCGCCGTCTGGTAAAAGACCTGGAGGCAGAAGTCGGCAACGGACCGTTCGACCATTGGGTTTACACTCGACATAATGCTTTGGAAACTATATGCTGTATGTACCTAAACTATTTTTCGCTCATCTCTTTCCTCTAATAACTAGTAACGTTTCTGAGACAAACTAGAGTCTATAGTTCATAGAAGTGAAAAAAAAACACACACACATACACATAGGTACACACAAATTTTTGCCTTTATAATATTAAGTGTGATAATGTGATCAATTCCTCAATGCCTGAAAACAAAAGTCTTCAACCAGTGTGTCCTTCCCGTCATCACCTATGGTGCTGAAACGTGGACACTGACAAAAGGCCTTGTCCACAAATTCAAAGTTGCTCAGCGAGCTATGGAGAGGGCTATGTTAGGAGTTTCCCTGAGGGATAAGATCCGAAACGAGGAGATCCGCAGGAGAACCAAGGTCACTGACATAGCCCAAACTATTAGCAAGCTGAAGTGGCAGTGGGCAGGCCATGCCTGTCGTAGAGGCGATGGCCGTTGGAGCCGGAAAGTCCTTGAGTGGAGACCGCGTTTAAGCAAGCGTAGTGTAGGACGCCCTCCAGCACGATGGACCGACGATATAAAGCGGCTGGCGGGAAGTGGCTGGATGAGGAAGGCTGAGGACCGGGTGTGGTGGCACTCTTTAGGGAAGGCCTATGTCCAACAGTGGACGTCCACGGGCTGATGATGATGATGATGAATGTGATCCTATTACGGTTTTAGTGACTGCTTTGGGAGTGGACTTCACAGACAAGAGCATGCTCAACAGCGAGTACGTGAACGCGGCGGAGCAGATGTTCAACATCCTGGTGGACAGGTTCCAGAAGTTCTGGCTGCACAGCCACTTCATATACAGCTGGTCTGCGCTGCGGAAGAAGCAGGACCAGTGTCTGAAGATCTTGCACAATATGTCATACACTGTATGTATTTTTCCGTATGTAAGGTTCCGTACCTCAACAGGAAAACGGAATCCTTATAGGATCACTTTGTTGTCTGTCTGTCTGTCCGTCCGGACATTCCACACCTTAGCGGTTCGTATCAAAAACATTGAGAAAAACGTTTGATGCGAGTTGATTAGATGTCGAACTATCGAGGGTAATAATTATCCATTATGTTATGGCTAGACTTACGTGATTAGTCGGAGTATGCCCGACTAGTTTCGAACCCGACCAGGGTCCTTTTCAAAGAGGTCTCTGCTCGCAACGGACGCTATGTAGGGAGCTGAGCTAGTCCGTCAAACCCAAAACCGCACTTAGCCAGCGTGGCGCAAAATGGGCTAAGCCCTTCTCATTCTGACAGTAGACCTGTGCTCAGATTGAGCGAGCGATGGGTTGATCATGATGATAACGAATGAATGTTAGTACTGGGTGTTTTTTTTAGAGGTATAGAACTTCGAATTGAAATAAAACACAAGAAAATCGTTTTAATGTCCATCAATTTGGCTTTATTGGAAGGATAATTTTATGCCATTAACGTTTAAATATGATTTCGGGCATGTGGCCGCCGCGGCTGGCTCGAATAAGGCCAATTCTACAGGTCCAATTTTCAACCACTTTTTCGAGCATATGGGGCCGTATGTTGGCAATAACGCCACGAATGTTGGCTTCCAAGTCCCCTAACGTTTCTGGTTTGTTGGCGTAGACGAGCGACTTCACATATC
Organism: Maniola jurtina; assembly: GCF_905333055.1. Taxonomy (NCBI): domain Eukaryota; kingdom Metazoa; phylum Arthropoda; class Insecta; order Lepidoptera; family Nymphalidae; genus Maniola; species Maniola jurtina. The sequence continues at coordinate 2,779,605 of NC_060052.1, read as the reverse complement.
CCCAAAGAAAATAATCCAATGGTGTCAAATCACACGATCTTGGTGGCCAATTGACAGGTCCATTCCGCGAAATTATGCGCTCATCGAATGTTTCCTTCAATAAATCGATTGTGACGTGCGCTGTGTGGCATGTAGCGCCGTCTTGTTGGAACCACAACTCATCCACATTCATGCCATCCAATTCGGGAACAAAATAGTCGGTTATCATGGCTCTATACCGGTCTCCATTAACGGTAACTGACTCTCCAGCATTATTTCGGAAGAAGTATGGCCCAATGACTCCACCAGCCCATAGAGCACACCAAACAGTCAGTTTTTGTGGATGTAATGGCGTCTCAAGGGTCTCATGTGGATTCTCTTCACTCCAAATGCGGCAATTTTGCTTGTTGACGTAGCCATTCAACCAAAAATGAGCCTCATCACTGAACAAAATTTTGCGATGAAAATCAGCATCGAGATCAATCTCATTTTCGGCCCATACACCAAAATCACGACGCATTGCATGGTCTCGCGGCTTTAATTCTTGCACAAGCTGGATCTTGTAAGGTCGCAAGCCAAGATCTTTGCGCAAAATCTTCCATAAAGTTGATGGACAAAGCTCCAATTGCTGTGCACGGTGGCGAATCGATTCATTCGGGTCCTCTTCAACACTTTGCTCTACAGCGGCAATTGTTTCTTCGGTGCGCACTGTTCGACGTCTCTGCGGATGCGTATTATCACATAGAGTAAACGTAGTGCGAAAACGATCCATGGTTAACCGAATTAATTGCTCTGATGGACGATTATGTCGACCATAAAATGGACGGAGCTTGCGGTAAACTTCGCGAACTGAACCATTATTTTCGAAATAAATTTGCACGATTTGCAAGCGTTGTTCTTTTGTCAACCTGTTCATGATGAAATGGCAAACCAAACTAAATATTAATCACTTGACAGCTGACAAAATGGCCGCCAGTTAAAAAAGTGATGCCAACTTAAAGTTCTATACCTCAATAAAAAACACCCCTTAGTATAAGTAAATAAATGTTAAAAGGTCATTTAACTTTACAGGTATTACAAAAGAGAAAAGCAGATTACTTGAAAAATAGGAACTGCACGGAGGTCGAGGAGAAGACAAAAGGTAAGACAAAATAGTAGTAGTAGTACTGTGGTAGTAGCATTTAGAGCCTCGATAGCTCAACGGTTGAGGAGCGCACTGAATTCCGAAAGGTCAGCGGTTCAAACCCCACCCGTTGCACTATTGTCGTACCCACTGCTGGCAAAAAAAATCCGCTTAATTGGAGGGGAAAGGGGAGTATTAGTCATGATTAGCATGGCTAATATTCTTTAAAAAAAACCTAATAAACAATAAGTAATGCCAATGAGCGCCGTAGTCTTATAAGTGAAGGTCCCTCGTTAAATTCCCGGTAGGGGTAATTCATTTGGGAATTTAAAGTTGGTTTTATGGGAATCTTTAGCTGGGGTTGGTGGGTTTAGGTGGGCTTAGTACTTACCATTCCCCTTTCAAGTTAGTCCGGTAAGCTTCCATTTAGAGAAATCTGGTGCATAAGCTGGTGAAAACCAACAAGTGAAATCTTAGTCCAAGCCTAAGTTGTTCTAGAATAAAAAACTAGCCAGATGACAATGGAACCCTTAATTCCAGGTCCAAAATTCAAGCCGTTCATGGACCTCCTTCTGGAACTGTCAATAGAGAAGGGCGCCTTTAACGACCGGGAGATCAGAGAACACGTAGACACCATGATCGTGGGGGGTCACGACACTTCGGCCAGCGTGCTCATGTACACTATGCTGCTCATTGGATCATATCCTCATGTCCAGGAGAAAATTTTTGAAGAGTAAGTTTTGTCTGGAACCCTCAGGGAAGGAGAGATCGTAGCCAGTCTTAATAAACTTGGGAGCGTCTGTACTGATGGAGGTCTCGAGGATAGGGATGACGTAGGAAGAGAGTGACAGAGAAGTAGTAGAGAAAAGAGTGATAGAGGAGTAGTAGAGAAGAGAGTGAAAGAGAGCGTACATGAGTTGTCGAAACCGTTCGAGATGGCGCAGTACTGTAATCATGCATTTATTCCAAACCAGTAGAAGATGATTTTGACTATTCAAAAGTATTTATAAAAATCTATTGAATAAAAACGTTTTGTTTTTTTTTGAATTTTCGGTAGTTGTCAGTGAGATGAAAATTTGAATTTGAATTTGAATTTGAAGAGAGGAGTGTTGTCTGAGGAACCATTGAGCATTGGAGTCGACTTTTACGAAAAAAAATCGCCAACCGATCAAACTATTAAAAAAATGTTACACAGCTTTTTTAAAAATCGGGGTACTTACGGAGAATGGAATGATAAAGACGCCTTCTCATTTTTCAAAATCTGCTCTATAACAATAAGTTACCGCATTACAGCAACATAATTAGAGCCTCGATAGCTCAACGGTTGAGAAGCGGACTGAATTCCGAAAGGTCGGCGGTTCAAACCCCACCCGTTGCACTGCCGTACCCACTCCTTGCACAAGCTTTACGCTTAATTGGACGGGAAAGGGGAGTATTAGTCATGATTAGCATGGCTAATATTCTTAAAAAAAATAAGAGTCACATGTTTCAGGTTACACGTCGTTTTCGGTGACGACGACAGAGACGTCACGAAGCAAGATCTGTCACAGCTGGTGTACCTGGAGGCTGTGCTGAAGGAAACCATGCGCTATTACCCCATAGTGCCTGTTACTGCGAGACGACTTGATCGAGACGTCAAGCTACGTATGATAATCTTTTCATTGGTAGTTAGCTGATGCCCGCGACTTCAATCGCTTGGATATACAGGGTGAAATTTTGTAATGCCATCTAAAGGGAAAGCGCTCTTAATGTACATAGAAAAATTTACTCAAAGAAAACATTCCTTTATTTTTGAATAGAAAGAAAACTGCATTCAAGTTTTTCGAAAATTCACTTGCCACACCCGGGAATCGAACCTACTAAAAATCTGTAAAAATCAAAAAATTAAAACCTATACTTTTATTGCATCAAATCTATCCAAGAAACTTGATAAATTAAATGACAGGAAAACCATGAAATCTGAAATCATTAATTCTGAAACTGATGCAATAAAGTATAAGGTTGTAATTTTTACAGATTTTAGTCGGTTCGATTCCCGGGTGGGGCCAGCGAATATCCAAAATTTTGTGAATGCAGTTTTCTTTATATTCAAAAATAAAGGAATGTTTTCTTTGAGTAAAATTTTCTATGTACAGTTAAGAGTAGGTACTTTCCCTTCAGGTGGCATTACAAAATTCCACCCTGTAGATTTGTTACAATCCCGTAAGAACTCACAGATTTTCCGAGATGAAAAGTAGTCTTGTTAATACAAGGTATAATCTATTTCCATTCTAAACAGCCAAACCCGTCGAGTAGTTTTTGCGTGAAAGAGTAACAAACATACACACATACCTTCATACAAACGTTCGCCTTTATAATATCATATAGTGCACTCCAGGAGCACGTGCGTCGGTGTTTCATCGACCTCCATGCATGTCCTACACAGAGGACTGTCGGTAACACCTATAACGAAAACGTGTTTGTTTAGTAGGCTATGCCCTCTTATGAGTACCTACCACAATTTTTACATCTGTGTCTTTATATTTTGTTACAGGAAACTGCACTCTAACGAGAGGTCGAACGTGTTTCATGTTCGTTTATGGGGTCCATAGACACCCCATGTGGGGTCCAGATGCTGAGGAATTCAAGCCAGAACGCTGGTTGGACCCTGCAACGTTGCCAGAATGTCCCACTGCGTTTGCTGGCTTTAGCATGGGCAGAAGAATTTGTATAGGTAATATCGATAAAGTAGGCTTCTATTTCTATAGATCGTATTATGTAAAGAGTTTTGGACTACAGTGCAGAACTAGTGGTAACTAGCTACGGCCGAAAGCTCCTGGTGGGGGCTTCGGCTGCGGCTAGTTACCACCCTACCGGCAAAGCCGTGCCGCCAAGCAATTTAGCGTTCCGGTATGATGCCGTGTAGAAACCAATGGAGTATGGGTTTAATGAAAACTGCCATACTCCTACCCGGTTAGCCCAATTCCATCGCAGACTGTATCATCACCTACCACCAGGTGAGATTGCATTCTTTCTTAGACTGTATCATCACCTACCACCAGGTGAGATTGCAGTCAAGGGCTTACTTTTATCTGGATAAGAAAAAAGTCTGCGCTATCGCATGGCAGTATAGACACTCCCACCGTCGCGCCTCACTCTGACCACCACCACCAAATAGATCGATAAATCTATCACTGCGCAGATAATAATTAATGTCAATTTAATTTAAGAGCGCCTTGCTTTATTAACAGAGCAATATCTAATTATTATCTAATTACAACATTACAACATTTCATTCAAATAATAAAATGATCTGACATGATGACAACATTTCATTCAAATAATGAAATGTCTTAATAGAAATGATATTTTTTATCGTATGGATGCCCATGAATACCACATGGATATGCCACAGAACAAATTATTAATAAATAGATTTTAAAATTTTGAAAATTTTATTATTTTTATTAGCGGCAATAGAAATAGACAGTGAAAATTTCAACTCTCTACCTATTAAGGTTCAAGAGAGATGCATTTGACGATTTAAAAGTATTTGTAAAAATTTAATAATTAAATGATAAATCCGAAATGAGGAGATCCGCAGGAGAACCAAGGTCACTGACATAGCCCAAACTATTAGCAAGCTGAAGTGGCAGTGGGCAGGCCATGCCTGTCGTAGAGGCGATGGCCGTTGGAGCCGGAAAGTCCTTGAGTGGAGACCGCGTTTAAGCAAGCGTAGTGTGGGACGCCCTCCAGCACGATGGACCGACGATATTAAGCGGCTGGCGGGAAGTGGCTGGATAAGGAAGGCTGAGGACCGGGTGTGGTGGCGCTCTTTAGGGAAGGCCTATGTCCAGCAGTGGACGTCCACAGACTGATGATGATGATGATGATAATAATAAATAAATAAAAAATATTTTTATTTGTTTATTTAGATAATATAGCCCATTTATTTACATATAGACAGACGGACAGACAGACAGACGGACGGACAAACGGATGGACTGACGTACGGGCTGTGGTGGCTTAGTAATTAGGGTCCGGTTGGCACCCTTCCAGTTCCAACCTTGAAAACGAGGAAATTGACTTCCATTTTTTTCTATTTTCAGGAAAATCATACGCGTACATGTCAATGAAGACCACTCTGGCGCACGTGTTCCGACACTACAAGGTCTCCGGGGATCACACAAAGCTGGTCGCCAAGATTGACGTCATGTTGAAGCCTGACTCGGGATACTACATCACCATAGAAAGGAGGAAAAAATCCTGTTAAATTTAATTATAAGACAATATTGTATTTAAATCAAAATTAAATATAGTTAGTTATATTTAAATAAAATCGTTGTTTGTTCTTATTTATACCTTTGATAAATAAATGAAATGAAAATTTATTTATCTAAAAAAAAGGTAAAAACAATATAAGCTTAAAACTAAAATACAATAAAAATATTTTTTTGTTAAATTACAATACGAATGATTACTTAGTGCCGCAGCCGGAGACGTTTATTTTTAGCAATCAGTAGTTTCTACTATTGTATGTCTACGGCAATGATACTGTATACCTATATGTATAAGAAAATGTAATTTCCAAAAATCTTGAAACATTTTATTTCTTCATTTTGAAGGACAGAGGCTTGAAGAATAACAGACTTTCATACATATAATTTCATCCCCTATATTTTAAATTAATCCTTTTTAGGGTACAATTTCCGAAAATTGTAAAACAAGATATTTCACAATTTTTAACCAAAATCCCAAAAAATAATTTTCATGGGCATACGAGTAGCTTGAAGGTAGACGAACTTTCACATAAATAAGAATGGAATTTCTAGAAATAAGTAGGTACTTTTTAACCGACTTCCAAAAAACGAGGAGGTTCTCAATTCGTCAGAATCTTTTTTTTTAGTGAATGCCTACGTCATAAAAGGAATGCATTCCTACTATCAAAATTTCAAGTTTCTAACTCCAGCGATTTAGACTGTGCGTTGAGTGAAGTCAGTCACTCAGCACTCAGGACAAGTCTTTTTATTTTATACTAGCTGATGCCCGCAGCTTCGCCCGCGTGGATTGGTCAGATCCCCTGCAGCATCAGGATTGAGGAGTTGGACTCCAAATTTTTTATGAAACAATGTCGCAAAGTTCCTCTATCGATTAAAAAAGAAATGACGCAAATCGGTTCAGAAATCTCGGAGATTTCGGTGTACATATGTAGATAAACATAACTCCCTTTTTGAAAGTCGGTTAAAAAAGTAGCCTATGTTACTCCCTGGTCAATTCTCTACTTGTCTGTGAAAATCCCGTCAAGATCGGTTCAGCCGTTCCCAAGATTAGCCTTTTCAAACAGACAGACAGACTGACAGACAGACAGACAAAAATTTTAAAAACGTGTGATTCGGTTATAGTATCGTTCAAATAACCATATGAGCTTAATATGCGGTAGTTATTTCGAAATTACAGACAGACACTCCAATTTTATTTATTAGTATATTAGTATAGATTATGTAGATTATAGCATAAAATACTACTAGAAACATAGAAAGGTTCAAGGTTTCATGATTCCATGTCAAGTAAACGGCATTATTTTTCATTTCATTACAATTTATAATGAGCAATTACTGTGTAAGTAGGCACCTGTATTATGTATCCGTCATCAGTTTCTTCGCTTTACTTGACCACGGGTGTGTGTAATTAGCTATTTTACTAATATTACGTTTTAAAGCTATTTTCCCTAATTTTTGCTGTTACCAATTGAGTTCCGTCCATGTATAACTCCAAAACTATTTACTAAATCTTTAATGAAATCAACCTGAAAGTAAGACAAACTATGTAAAAAAACCGGCCAAGTGCGAGTCAGACTCGCGCACCGAGGGTCCGTTTTACAGTCGTATTTTTTCGAAATTTTGCATGATAAATCAAAAACTATTATGCATAAAAATAAATAAAAATCTGTTTTAAAATATACAGGTAAAGCCCTTTTCATATTATAAATATGAAACCACTTGGTATAGTAATCTTATTTTGAAAGTTGAAAATACAAATTATTTGTTCATGAACACTTTTTTTTTGTGATGTAACCACACATAATCATTTACGGTTTTCGGGCCCTCCAATTACCTACGTGTGCTATAAGCCCTACCCACCAAATTTCATGATTCTAGGTCAACGAGAAGTACTCTATAGGTTTTCTTGGCAGACACGACAGACGGACAGACGGACAGATAGACAGACAGACAGACAGACAGAAAGGCAGGCAGACAGACAGACAGACAACAAAGTGATACTGTAAGGGTTCCGTTTTTCCTTTTGAGGTACGGAACTCTAAAGCAGGGTGAAAAACCCTTCGTATATATATCCGACTCGCACTTGACTGATCCTTTGTCTAACTCTGGTGCTAGAGAGGGGCTAACGTAATGTTGACGTCGGTACTCATACTCATCTTTGTGGCGTGTGGTATATTCGAGTGGTGGCGAAGAAACAGCAATAAAGACGAGCCACCAGCTTTAAATGGAGCTTTACCACTTCTTGGTCACGCTCATCTACTGGTTGGAGATTGCAAGCGTGAGTATTGAACATTTTAAAGGTTCCGTATCAGATGGGTGCCAAGCCAACGGGGCCCTATTACTAAGCCTGCACTGTCTGTCCGTCTGTCTGTCAACAGGCTGTATTTCGTGAACTGTAATAGGTAGAGAGTTAAAATTTTCACAGAATGTGTATTCCTATTGCTGCTATAACAAAAAATAATAAAAAATTCAAAATGGCTGCCATAAAATTAAAAATAATTAAAAAGTGTTACTTCCTACGATGTTACGGACACCTTAGTGTGCGAGACCGGCTTGCACTTGACCGGCTTTTTAGGGTTCCGTACGTTAAAAGAATAAAAGAAACTCCTATGGGATCACTTCGGATGCAGTGCGTAATCGCTCTAAGAGGTCGAGACTCGTGCTCAATATTAGCTAACGATGGGTTGATGATAACCATTTACTCTTACAGAATTATGGATTTTTTTGAAGGAGCTCGCTTATGAATGCTTGGAGGAAGGTGGAGTTGTGTCGGCTTTTATCGGACCCAAAACAGTTTACTGTAAGTAATTTATAATAATGAATAGACATCGGAAAAATTGGTCTCTCTCCGTCACTCGTTTCATACAATCGTAGTTCCAATTTCATTTGAATATTAAGCAACCAAAGTCCATGAAATTTTGCAGACATATTCTAGAAACTAATATCTATGTCTGTGGTTTTCCAGATTTCTGTTAAAATATTCGGTATCAAAGTTACGCGGTCTTAAAAATTTTCATACAAATCTTTGAGCCCCTGTAATTTTAAAACTACATATTTTTAGAAAAATCTAAAACACCACAGACACAGATATTAGTTTCTAGAATATGTCTGCAAAATTTCATGGACTTTGGTTGCTTAATATACAAATGAAATTGGAACTACGATTGTATGAAACGAGTGACGGAGAGAGCCCTGTTAAAGGAACAAAGAAAGAAACGTACCTATACATCAACGGCTCCAGCACCTCTCCCTGAAGAGGTCCAATAACATCAGTCAACATAGGAGGTCATTTTTCATTCATATTCGTCAGGAAAAATAATAACTGTACCTTCTTATACCTAATATAAAATTATAAATTTATCTAATGAAGGTAGTTTAATGAAATTGATATCTGGCCATTTTGGCTCATTCGATGTCATATTACGATCTATTTACTAGGAGGCTACCTCGAGTGAATTTGTATAAATGCGGGTGTTTAAATAATACCTGCTTTTCTAAATGACGCTTATAATATAAGTTAATTAAAAAAAAATTAATAATATTATATTAATAATAATATATTTCAGTTGTATCAGACCCCGACGACTTTATGAAAATCGCTGACACATGTTATGAAAAAGTAAAGTATTACAAATTCGCTAAACCTTGGCTCGGCGATGGATTAGTAACGAGTACCAGTAAGTATATTATTATTTTTCTGCACTTATTAAAAAAGTTTCAAAACGATAAATAAATAAAACAATAGGCTTATTTTGGAAAACGTTAGTAAGTCACAAGAATTTTCATAAAATAATATTATACCTATACTAGAACTCTGCTTTTCAAGCACAGCGGATCGGGCTGAAAGGCATGCAGATAGCTACTATGTATGATGTAGATCCACTATAGCGGGCATAAATTTTTTTTCAGTGCCTATATGGAAAAAAAATCGCAGCTTATTGGATTCAGCATTCAATCAGACCGTTACAGACGGATTTCTGGACGTTTTCAATGGACAGGCTCGCCGGTTGGTCGAGGAGTTGGCGGTGGAAGCTGGGAAGGGACCGTTCGACCATTTGGTTTATATTCGGAAAAATGCTATGGAAACTACATGTTGTATGTATTTTTAAGTTTTATGTAAAATATTACGTTCGTGATTTGTTTTCTCCATTCATTTTACGAGTGCTCATACAAAAAAAAAAGTTTCTATGCATCCCAAAATCGCTTACAAGCCTAAAGATTAGCCGACTGCAGCGAAGCCCAAACGGAGGGTTATGTTTTGACCTGGTATGTACATTCGTATGTTCGGTTCTAACTACCGAAGCTGTGATAGCCTAGTAGTTAGGGCGTCCGCCGTCTAATCGGAGGTCGGGGGTTCGATTCCGGGCACGCACCTCCAACTTTTCAGCATTATCTGCGTTTTAAGTAATTAAATATCACTTGCTTTAACGGCGAAGGAAAACATCGCGAGGAAATCATGCAGGTTTCTTCACGATATTTTCTAAGAGTTAGCAATAGTATTCTCAAAGGTGTGTGAAGTCTGCCAATCCGTAGGTACTAGGCCAGCGTGGTAGACTATGGCCAAAACCCTTTTCACTCTGAGAGGGTTTGTAGTGAGCCGGTGATGAGCGGTCTGAAAAAAATGCAGTGCAAATCGCAGTCTGGGTTTTTTCATATTTTTAAATTACTTGTTAACCCCCGACCCAAAAAGAGGGGTGTTATAAGTTTGACGTGTGTATCTGTGTATCTGTGTATCTGTCTGTGGCATCGTAGCGCCTAAACGAATGAACCGATTTTAATTTAGTTTCTTTTTGTTTGAAAGGTGGCTTGATCGAGAGTCTTCTTAGCTATCATCCAAGAAAATCGGTTCAGCCGTTTGAAAGTTATCAGCTTTTTTCTAGTTACTGTAACCTTCACTTGTCGGGGGTGTTATAAATTTTTAATTTATACTTGTTTTAGTAACTGTTTTGGGAGAGGAGTTCAGTGACAAAAGCGTAGTTAACAGCACCTACGTAGGAGCAATGGACCAGATGCTCGACATCCTTGTTCAAAGATTCCAGAAGCCCTGGTTCCACTGCGACTTCATGTACCGCTGGTCTTCGTTGAAGAGGAAGGAGGATGGATGTCTGAAGATCTTGCAAGATGCTTCAAACGCTGTAATTAGCTTTGTAATTACCTATATAATGTGGTGCTGGAGACAAATGCTAGGAGTTTCATGGACTGAATTTCGCACCAAGAACTCGGCAACAACGTCTTTCGGCGTATGTACAGAGTCGCATACTAAAGTTCTTCGGACATGTATTCCGGCGTGAGAGTGACTCTATTGAGCGTCTTGTAGTGCAGGGCAAGGTGGAGGGTACCAGAGGGCGAGGAAGGTCGCCTACGCGATGGACCGACCAAATTAAGTCTGCTGTGGGCGGTGCCGTGTACAAGTGTATCAGAGGTCAGCAGGGAGAACTGACGAATGCTCGTGAGGCGTATAACATCTGCCCTCAAAGACGTTGCTTCGTGATGACCACGACCGCTCTGCCAAGAGTGTTACGACGAAGAAGATGTCCATGATTAAGATTTGGTCTAATTAAATCTTGATAGTATGGCTTCCCAAAAACGTATACTTATTTTGCACGTTAGTCATAAACATAGTTATAGATTGGAAGTAAATAGATTAGTTCCATGAAGTCTTGAAAATAAAATGTGACACTCAAACACTCGATATGATTTTTGCCGTACCTACCACCTCCAGTAACTTTAACGATATTTTTTTTTTAATTTAACATTTTAATTTTCCATCAATTTCAATTAACAGGTTCTGAAAAAGAGGAAAGCAGATTACTTGAGAAATAGAAGAAACAAGAAAACTGAAGAGGAAACAAATGGTAAAAATGTATATCAGTTAAAAACTTAGGATCAATCTCACAGGGAACAGTTGAGAGTTCCAGATAGATTTAATAAAAAAGAACCCTTGATTTCAGGTCCAAAATATAAGCCCTTCGTGGACCTTATCCTAGAACTGGCAATAGAGGAAGGTGCCTTCACCGACCAAGAGATCAGGGAGCATATTGATACCATGATGTTTGGTGCCCACGATACAGTCACCAGTATGGTAATGTGCACGATGCTGCTGGTTGGATCCCATCCTGATGTTCAGGAGAAAATCTTTGAAGAGTAAGCAGCTTTTTGGCAATTTTGGCGTACATGTTGAAACTTTGCTTTACAAAAATAGCTTATATATAATATCCGCGATATCGTTCGCGTGAATTTCAGTTTTTAAAAATCCCGTGGCTTTCCAGGATAAAAAGTTGCCTATATCAAGTTCCGGGACGCAAACTACCTCTGTAGATATAAATCGGATAAACGGATGAGCCTTTAAGAATACCGTGGGAACTCTTTAATTTTCTGGGTTAAAAAGGAAGTCGGTTAAAAAGGAGCAACAGCCAATTTTCATGCCGGTTCTTCTCGGTAGGAAAGGCATTCTGAACCATGCAGTGGTACATACATTTGACGATTCAAAAGTGCCGTCTCTGGGAGTCCACGGGTGACCGGAGGTCTGGCAGTTACCTTGGTCAACATATTAGTCTGCCCATTCAACGAAGTAACGCAGCCAGCGTTCTGGGCACCCTGCCTCGTTACAGTGATTTGGATGACATTCTTGTTTTATTATTTTTATTTTTAAGTATTTACAGTGTTTGTGAATATTGTGAAAGTGCCTACTTGTAAAAGTTTATACGAATAAAAATATTTCTATTCCATTTGATTCTATTCTAATTGAAGATGACATTTTCAGGTTGCACGCCGTTTTCGGTGACGAGGACAGGGACGTCACGAAGCAAGATCTGTCACAGCTGGTGTACCTGGAGGCTGTGCTGAAGGAAACCATGCGCATTTACCCCATAGTGCCTGTCATTACCAGACATCTAGATCAAGATGTCAAGTTAAGTTAGTAGTAACTACTAAGTAGAAAGGTACAAGATAGAAGAAACTACAAGGTAGAATAAGATACCACACAAAAGTCACGAAAAGATAAAATTATCTTGTGTTTTTAAAAAGTTCACAATAAAACATCTGACTGACGCTAGAGGTCAACGATCGTAAATAGGCCACTTGATGTCAATGCCGCCTCGTAGGTGGGCCATTGACCCGAGTTTTATACGCTATATACAATGCGGGTTTGAAAAATACTAAATCACTAAAACTACAAGATAAGGCAAATAGTTATTGGCATTATAGTAATCCATACTTCCATACTAATATTATAAATGCGAAAGTGTGTCTATCTGTCTGTCTGTCTGTCTGCTACCTTTTCACGGCCTAACAGTTTAACCGATTCTGACGAAATTTGGTGCAGGGTAAGCTTATATCCCCGAGACGGACATAGGCTACTTTTAACCCGTAAAATCAAAGAGTTCCCACTGGATTCCCAAAAACTTATCCGCTTAACCGATTTGTATGAAATTTGGTGCCGAGGTAGCTTGCGTCCTTGTTATTGACATAGGCAACTTTTTATCCCGGAAAATCAAACAGTTCCCATGGGATCTTTAAAAACCTAAATCCACGCAGACGAAGTCGCGTGCATCCTCTAGTAATAACGCTATGCTAGCGTTCTATTTACACCCTGTATGTACATAGGTATATATGTATAAAGCAATTTTTATCATTCCAGAAAACTGCACCCTGAAGAAAGGTAGAACGTGCTTATTGTTCATCTTTGGAGTCTATAGACACGCCATGTGGGGGTTCGATGCTGACAAATTCAAGCCAGAACGTTGGCTGGACCCTGCATCAATGCCTGAATGTCCTGCCACACTTGCTGGCTTTGGCATGGGAAAGAGGAGTTGTATAGGTAATTTTTAGGGTTTCGTACCTCAAAATTTAATTATCACGAATTAAATAAAAAAACTAAATTAAAATCGGTCCATTTGTTTAGGAGCTACGATGCCACAGACAGATACACAGATACACACGTAAACATATGACACCGCTCTTTTTGGGTCGGGGGTTAAAAATAAACTTTTTACAAGTGCTTTTGAATCGTCAAAATAATCAACACCAATCTATTACTACTACCGCCATATTTTATAAGCAATGCCCGGTATGGTTGCAATGCGACTCGCGCACCACCTATTGTACGTTGATGATACCTACTATGTTAAGTAGGTACTATCCCACAAGCTCCAACGACAATTGTACAAAGTTTCAACTCAGTCAGGTAGGTGAACGATGCGCTAACGCATAGGTATATTTTATCGAAGGTAGATCTTGGATGTATCTACTACGTACTTCTGATTTCAGGAAAATCACATGCTTCAATGTCAATGAAGATCACCCTGGCCCACGTATTCCGACGGTACAGGGTGTTCGGAAATCACTCGACAATGGCGTCTAAGGTCGACGTTATGCTGCGGACAATATCGGGACACCATGTATCAATTGATATGAGGAGATTTAAATAAAATTTAATTTTTATTATTCATTAAAATGATTACCTATTAAAATTATTAATTAAAATGATTTGTTATCATTAATACTCAAGGTTCAAATATAAATTACATTTTCAAATGTACGAAATACGAGTTTGCAGTGGACTTCAGGTGTCCAGTATACTTGACTGTGTATGGCTATCAACCGATAAGTTTGCAGAGGACTTGAAGGCGTTCAGTAAACTTGACGGTGTATGGCTATCAACCGATAAGTTTGCAGAGGACTTGAAGGCGTTCAGTAAACTTGACGGTGTATGGCTATCAACCGATAAGTTTGCAGAGGACTTGAAGGCGTTCAGTAAACTTGACGGTGTATGGCTATCAACCGATAAGTTTGCAGCGGTCTTGAAGGCGTCCAGTAAACTTGACGGTGTATGGCTATCAACCGATAAGTTTGCAGCGGACTTGAAGGCGTCCAGTAAACTTGACGGCGTATCAGTGTGCACGACGAGTCGTCTCGTCGAAACTCGACGGTAAACTTGATCGTTTTTGGCCAGCGTAAACTTTGAAAATGTAGATTTCTCTTGTAAATTTAAAATTCTTGTACCGTAGGACCTATTCCACGTATTAATGCGCCTTACTCACAACCTTCAACGGGAAGCTGGAAGAAATCTCTGTTTAGAGATAAGCATTTCCAATGTACTTAGCTTAATTTATTAAAACTTTGTAACTACAATTTTGGTACATCACACTAATATTATAAAGGTGAAAGTTTGTATGTGTGTGTGTGTGTGTGTATGTTTGTTACTCCTTCACGCAAAAACTACTGGACGGATTGGGCTGAAATTTAGAATGGAGATAGATTATACTCTGGATTAGCACATAGGCTACTTTTTATCCCAGAAAATCAAAGAGTTCCCACGGGATTTTTAAAAACTACATCCACGCGAACGAAGTCGCGGGCATCATCTAGTGAAAAATAAATATAAACATATAAATATAAAGGATAGAGAACTTAATAAGATTTTTCAAAGTCTAACGTGCTCTGATGTAAAGCTAAGAAAAATTAAATGTTATTTCTTGCGACCGTGTCAAAGTAACTAACTGACGTATAAATTAGTCTAGACGATTATTATTATTAGAATAGTATTTGACGTACGTTTGAGAAGTACTAACCAAACATAAAACAGGTCCTGGAGTCTGGTTTTATCATGTAAGTCCGGTTGGGTGAGGTTACGTGATCAATAATTTCTTGTCAATAGAAAAGATCACTTGTGGTCAGGCTATTTAAGAATTAAATTTAAAAAAAAATATATTTTTTTTTAACAGTCGCTTACCATATACGGCCTTTTATATATTACGGCAATTAGCTTGTTTTTTTGTTTTTTAAATTGTAAATAAATTACGATGTTGACCGTGGCACTTTTACTGGTATTTCTGTCGTGCGGTATATTGGCGTGGCGGCGGAGAAACAGGAATAAAGATGAGCCCCCACCGCTCCCGGGCGCTTTGCCACTGATTGGACACCTTCACCTTTTACTTGGAAACAGTTCACGTAAGAATTTCACTTTAACAGGGCTCTCGCCGTCACTCGTTTCATACAATCGTAGTTCCAATTTCATTTAAATATTAAGCAACCAAAGTCCATGAAATTTTGCAGACATATTCTAGAAACTAATATCTAGGTACATAGTTTATCGTGAAATTGAGGTCATATAAGTATAGTAAGTGCAGTTAATTACGAAATAGTTCATTAACCCCCGACCCAAAAAGAGGGGTGTTATAAGTTTGACGTGTGTATCTGTATATCTGTGTATCCGTCTGTGGCATCGTAGCGCCTAAACGAATGAACCGATTTTAATTTAGTTTTTTTTGTTTGAAAGGTGGCTTGATCGAGAGTGTTCTTAGCTATCATCCAAGAAAATCGGTTCAGCCGTTTGAAAGTTATCAGCTTTTTCTAGTTACTGTAACCTTCACTTGTCGGGGGTGTTATAAATATTTAATTTACACTTGTTTATGTCATGAAAACAATTTTGTGTGAGCCATTGTTTGAGTTTTCGCCTAAAGATCCTATCGTTATTTTCATCTGTAATATATTTTGGGATTTCGTTATAAATGTTAGTTGTTCTGTATAATGGGCCACGCACGGCAGGAGATTTTAAGCTTGTAAGTGGGGTATGCGAGTTTGTTTTGCAAACTTGTACTTACTTCTTTCGTGTGTCTTTCTGTTTTCCACAGTTTTGTATAAATTGTAATGCTTCCTACCAAACATAGCTGCTTCCATTGTATAGATTGATTGATATCCATCCATTCCCACGATCCATTTTATAAAATACTAGACGATTCCCGCATCTTAGTCCGCGTGGATTAAGGTTTTTAAAAAAAATTATGGGTACTCTTTGGTTTTCCTAGATAAAAATGGCTTATGTTCGACTCCGGGATGCAAGTACCAAATTTAGTAAGGAAATTTTATTACTAAAAGAAATTCATCCAGCGGATGGGTTGTGAAAAGGTAACAGACGGACAGATAGACACATTTTCGCATTCCGTGAAACTGAATTATCAACACAAAACACTTCGCATTTAAGTAAGCCCTGTTAACCAGTTCATTGATAATTTTCTGTAAAATTGACAAAAAAATTGATTGTGCAATTATGCATGTGGAAGGAAAAAAGAGAAGAGGACGACCAATGAAAAGGTGGATGGATTGCGTGAAAGAGGGAATGCGTATAAAAGGGGTAGACGATACAGTTGATGGTTGACAGAAGAGAGTGGAAGAAGACATGTTGTACCGACCCTACGTAGCATGGGATATAAGGTCTTGGAAGAAGAAGATGAAGAAGAACTTGACTTTTTCTGACAGAATTATGGAATTTGGCGAAAAAGACGTGCTATGATACCTTGAACGCCGGTGGAGTTATATCTGTCTATATTGGACCCAGAACAGCATATAGTAAGTCCTAACCTAATAATATTGTATTATTATTTTCGATGGATGCCCAACGAGTCACACTCAAACGGGTCACAGTGTGACTAGTTGGGAATTCATCGATTTTTTTCATACAAGATGTAACCTTGCCATACTTTATCTATTTTACCTATTTTTTGCGTTATTCACTATATTAAATACTAGTAGTTGCCCGTGACTCCGTCTGCGTTACAATAATCACCATCAACCCATCGCGAGCCAACGCCTCTTAGAATGAAAAAGGCTTAGGACATAGTTTGCTACGCTGTAACGTACGGATTGGCAGACTTCACACACCTTTGAGAACATTATGGAGAACTCTCAGGTATGCAGGTTGCCTCACGATGTTTTCCTTCGCCGAAAGCAAGATAGTTCCGAAAAGTTAGACGTATGTTCCCGGGATCCAACCCCCAACCTCAAAGTCTTTACCACGCCCTCGTAAAATTTTCTAATTTACCATGAGATTTTCCCACTCTCAAAGGTAAAAAGGTCCCACTCAGTCTCACCATAAGTGTGAGTTCTTTTATTATAAATGGTATGGAATCCTAAGAATTCCACTATGGATCGACTTCATACAACTTTCATAGGTACAACTTCCACCAGGCAAAATCCTCGCTTGTAGAACTAATAAAATCTAATATATTTTTCTAGTGGTAACAGACCCAGAAGATTGTTTAACTGTCGCCAACACATGTTTGCAAAAGGACAGCTTTTACGAATTTGGGAAACCCTGGTTTGGTGAAGGATTAATTACTGCTGACGGTGAGTAAATATTTTATTTACCTACTTAATTTTTTCTCATTCCTACTAAAATATTTCCGAACCTCTTTTAGATTAGAGCGCGGTTCAATTTCGGACTTCATTTTTCACTTAAGGCTGAAATACAGCTTACAGCTGACTCGCACTTGATGGCAGCATGGGTACATTCATCGGAAGTCAAAGTAAAATACGCAAATCTTAAATCACACTAACAAAGTTTTTTGAAATCTGCATTATACATAGAAGTTTCAAGATACAACCGTTGGCCCAGCTTGCGCCCCGAGCTCAACACCGCTCGGAGGGAAACCCTATTGCTACGGTCGAGCACACAGTCACCACTCCCGTAAATAACTTTATTTCCATATTTTCTTGCAGTGCAAATATGGAAAGTACATCGGAAGCTTCTGAATCCAGCATTCAATCAGTCTATTCTTGATGGATTTATAGACGTTATCAACAGACAAGCTCGTCGTCTGGTCAAGAACCTAGAAGTGGAAGTTGACAAGGGCCCGTTCGATCATTCTGCCTATATTCTGCTCAATGTCCTGGAAACCACATGCCGTATGTATTATTGTATTAGTACAATACGTTTCAAACAAAAAGCCCTTCAGCATGCCCGTCAAATGCCGTCAAATCGTGATTTCTATTTTTAACCCCCGACCCAAAAATTGGGGTGTTATAAGTTTGGCGTGTGTATCTGTGTGTCTGTGTATCTGTGTATATGTCTGTGGCATCGTAGCTCCTAAGCTAATGAACCGATTTCATTCATTTTTTGTTTGAAAGGTGGCTTGATCGAGAATATTCTTAGCTATAATCCAAGAAAATCGGTTCAGCCGTTTGAAAGTTATCAGCTCTTTTCTAGTTACAGTAACCTTCACTTGTCGGGGGTGTTATAAATTTTTAATTTACACTTGTGTCATAATATGTATGTGCATTGTGCATGTTATATATGTATCATATTTACAGTTGAATTGTTATTATTAAATTATAGTTAGTGTCAGGTAAAAAGAGGTCTCGATAACTATTTGGGTGGCTTTATATGCGAATAAATACGTAGCCTTCCTGCTGTACTTTCATACTGTGTGAGAAGTAAATATTATTATTGACAAACCAATCGCCAAATAGTTAAACCACCCACTTTCATCATCAGCATTAATGTACAAATACAAAGTTTTTTTTCCTGATACTAACTGTAATTTAGAGTTGGAATAGCAATATGCAGTTTTATGTCTCTGGTCTATGGTTATGTCACACAAAATGATCCCTTAATATAATTTATCAGTGAATGTCATGGCAGTGGACTTCAGCGACGAGAGCTTGTTGAACAGCGAATACGTACATGCTGCAGAGGATATGTTCAAATGCATAATAGAGAGGTTCCAGAAGCCCTGGCTGTACAGTGACGTCATATTTAACTGGTCCTCCTTGAAGAGGAAGCAGGACGAGTATTTGAAGATCTTGCATAATATGTCAAACACTGTAAGCACATAATATGCCATAAAGATATATCTTCAAAAAAAAAGATCAGCTTACTCCTGAGACTTCATCCTTGTGGATTATGTTTATGCCAAAATGATTCCTTAGTGGATATCTGTACGCTATAAGGAAAATTTACATTCAAAATACCCGACTCAGCGCGACAATTTGAGCTGTTAGTCAGTTATTAGGGTTCCGTACCTCAAAAAGAAAAACGGAACCCTTATAGGATCACTTTGTTGTCTGTCTGTCTGTCTGTCTGTCTGTCCGTCTGTCTGTCCGTCCGTCCGACCATCCGTCCGTCCATCTGTCTTTCTGTTGGCCTAGAATCATGAAATTTGGTAGGTAGGTAGGTCTAATAGCACAAGAACAGAAATATATCTGAAAACCGTTAATTTGTGGTTACATCATTTAAAAAAAGTCAAAAGTCAAAAGACACGACGGACGGACGGACGGACAGACAGACAACAAAGTGATCCTATTAAGGGTTCCGTTTTTCCTTTTGAGGTACGGAACCCTAAAAATTTTATACTTTACTTTATTATAATAGTCATTTTAATTTCACAGGTCCTTAAAAAGAGAAAAGCAGAATACTTGAATAATAAACTTGACAAGAAGACTGAAGACACGACAAAAGGTAAAACTAGTACCAATAACGGACACGTACGAAGCGATTCGATTCTTTATTTATGCACTGCTGTATAATTGCTGTGTATGTCATAACTTAAGGTCTCTCCGTCACTTACTCCATACAATCGTAACCCCAATTTCATTTGAATATTAAGCAACCAAAGTCCATGAAATTTTGCAGACATATTCTAGAAACTAATATCTGTGTCTGTGGTGTTTTAGATTTTTCAAAAAAATATGTAGTTTTAAAATTACAGGGTCTCAAATATTTGTATGTGAATTCTTAAGACCGCATAACTTTGAAACCGAATATTTTGATCGAAATCTGGAAAACCACAAGCATAGATATTAGTTCCCGGAACGTTTCTACAAAATGCCATTGAGTATGATTGGTTTGTATTCCAATGAGAGACGAACTACGTTTGTATGGAGCGAGTGACGGAGAGACCCCTCTTAACACTGGGTAAGATAGCAATCAAGCCAAAGCCAAGTCTAGTTATGATAAAAATTCGATTCATTGCAGGTCCAAAATTTCGACCCTTCATGGACCTTCTGCTTGAACTATCTATAGAGAAAGGCGCTTTCAACGACCGGGAGATCAGGGAACATATTGATACCATATTATTCGGTGGTCACGACACATCATCAAGTGTACTTATGTACACGATGCTGTTAGTTGGATCCTACCCTGAGGTTCAGGAGAAAATTTTTAAAGAGTAAGTGTACAGGCTATTTGGTAATTAGTTTATAATGACGACACGTACATGGGTACGTCTACTTTGATCTGATAAATACAATGCTGAAGTATAATCTATACTAATATTATAAAGAGGAAACCTTTGTATTTTTGTATGTTTGTATTGAATAGGCTCAAAAACTACTGGACCGATTTCAAAATTTCTTTTACCATTACTTAGAGGGATTCTTCCGAATCCGTATAGGCTATATTTTATCCCGGAAAATAGAAAAAAAAAGGTCCACCCGTGCGAAGCCGGGGCGGGTCGCTAGTGACGAAATAAAATTATAAAAATTTCCATCCAAAATTTGAATTTTTTTTATGACATCATTTTCTCCGCCTATTAAAAGATGGCCAAAATTGTAATCTTAGATGAGTCACATGAGTTAATATCAGTTAATCAAGAATCCCTGAGCATTTTGAAAAAAAGTTAGTTGTAAATTTAGATTGGGCATATTTCAGGTTGCACGATGTTTTCGGTGACGAAGACAGGGACGTCACGAAGCAAGACCTGTTGCAGCTGGTGTACCTGGAGGCTGCGTTGAAAGAAAGCTTACGCATTTATCCCATCGCGCCTTTTATTATAAGACATCTCGATCAAGACGTCAAACTACGTAAGAAGATTTTTTTAGTATAAAGTTCGCCCTTGACTGCGATCTCATTTGGTGACTTATACCATCAACGAAATGATGCTGTCTAAAATAGTTGGGGGCTAGCCTGGACAGAATATGGCAGTTATATTGAACCCACCAGACCAGAATTCCTAAATTGAATCTAATATGAATTGAATCAGTAACATTTCAATATATATAGACTGCAGCGCTCAAAGCTGTACCAGGAAGGTGGTTTCATTTCACCAATGTTTTTTATCAGGCTTCTACACAAAAAAAAAAATGTTTTTAGAAGAAGCCTAGTAAAACAACATTGAGTTGGAGATACTGTTTTGATTTTCTCATTGGTTTTTTTGCAGGCAACTGCACTCTCTCGAAGGGTCGAACGTGTTTCCTGTCAGCTTATGGAGTCCACAGACACCCCGTGTGGGGTCCAGATATTGAGGAGTTCAAGCCAGAACGCTGGCTGGACTCTGAAACGTTGCCTAAATGCCCCACTGCGTTTGCTGGCTTTGGTATGGGAAGAAGATACTGTATAGGTAACGTAAAAATTAATGTTGGCTTGCACATAATATTATCCATACTAATATTATAAATGTGAAAGTGTGTCTGTCTGTCGGTCTGTCTGTCTGTCTGCTACCTTTTCACGCCCCAACAGTTTAACCCATTCTGACGAAATTTGGTACAGAGTTAGCTTATATTCCGGGGCCGGACATCGGCTACTTTTTATCCCGGAAAATCAAAGAGTTCCCTCGGGATTTCTAAAGACCCATCCGCTTAACCAATTTGTATGAAAGGTGCCGAGGTAGCTTGCGTCCCTGTAATTGACATAGGCAACTTTTTATCCCGGAAAATCAAACAGTTCCCACGAGATCTTTAAAAACTTAAATCCACGCGGACGAAGTCGCGGGCATTTTTTAGTACTAATATAATAATATGTCATCACATCATCATCATCATCGTCAGCCTGTGGACTTTCATTGTTGGATGTACTCGTATACCAAAGCTTTATCTAATGACCGCTTTATGTAGAAAAATCATCCTCTTTCCGCTTCTTTTATCCAGTCTCTTCTCGCCATCCTCTTAAGTAACGTAAATATTGATCTGGGCGTGAACAAAATGATATCCATTGTAAATATAAGTATAAAAGGAAAAGGGGATTGACTGCCTGTATGACTGATCTATCAACGCATAACTCAAACTACTGGACGGATCAGACTGAAAGGCATGAAATTTTTTCTGAAAATTCAATCCCTAAGGGGGTAGAATAGGGGTTAAATTTTGTGTTGTCCACGCGCACCAAGGTGGCTGGTATAAGCTAGTATCATATAATATTATGTCATCACAAATTCATCATCGCAATTTTAATTATTTATATTTTCAGGAAAAGTATATGCTTTTATGACAATGAAGACCATCCTGGCTCATGTGTACCGACGCTACAGGGTGTCCGGAAATCACTTGTTAATGACAACGAAGATGGATGTCATGCTAAAACCAGTATCGGGGCACCATGTGACAATTGAATTGAGAAAATAAACATTATTCATTATTATTTAATAAAACTATAACGGTATCTTATTAATATTCAAGGTTTGAAAATATATAAAATTTTTAAATGGGACATACTTATTCAAATAGTAGTAGTTAGAAAAGTTTTGATATAAATAAACTTTTACAAGTGCTTTCGAATTGTAAATTCAAATCAATTACCATTGAAGCAGAATGCCTATCCTACAGAAAAGAAAAAGAACCAGTTTTTTTTTTTTTTTTTTTTGAATTCTTAGCGCCCTGAAGTCTTGGCGACTTGTCTGGGCGCTGCACATTCCTCTAAAAATTAACTGTATGATATACGGGTGAGACTACTCAGTACACTCAATACAAAATTATGTCGGTATAAGATAATATTATATAGATGGACCGACGATATAAAGCGGCTGGCGGGAAGTGGCTGGATGAGGAAGGCTGAGGACCGGGTGTGGTGGCGCTCTATAGGGAAGGCCTATGTCCAACAGTGGACGTCCACAGGCTGATGATGATGATGATGATGATGAAGATAATATTATATTATGCAAGGAAGGGTACCTACTCGGTTGCACAGCGCAGTAAGAAACTTTGTCTGGCAAAATTAGTAAAGAAGAAAATTAGTAAGTAGACAAAAATTGTGGTCGCTTGGTCGCTAAAATATATTATGGACCTCATAAGAAGAAAGCTTAGAGTCACTCAGCGGGCGATGGAGAGAGCTATGGTTGCAGTTTCTTTAACATAATCAAATCAGAAATGAGGAGATCCCTTGGAGAACCAGAGAAACCTATATAGCCTCAGCGGGTTGCGAAACTGAAATAGTAATGGACATCACACTATCACACTAATATTATAAAGGAGAAAGTTTGTATGTGTGTGTGTGTGTATGTTTGTTACTCCTTCACGCAAAAACTTCTGGACGGATTGGGCTGAAATTTAGAATGGAGATAGATTATACCCTGGATTAGCACATAGGCTACTTTTTATCCCGGAAAATCAAAGAGTTCCCACGGGAATTTTTAAAAACCTACATCCACGCGAACGAAGTCGCGGGAATCAGCTAGTGGCACATAGTTCGAAAAACCGATAGACCTTAGGGTCCCAAAGTGCTGGAATGACGACATCGCACCGGAAAGCATAGCTTTGAAAGACCGCCTACTATGTGCACAGACAACTTCATGATACGCAGGGTGCCGCTAAATTTAGGCGGTCCAAGACCGTGGCGTGTGGAAGTACCTACGAGGATGTCCAGCTGTGGACGTCTGTCGGTTGGTGGTGATGATGGTGTATCAGCTTTTCGACCTTATGAGACGTATGTATATTGTATGTATGTAAATACTTTATCGCACCTCAAAATACAAATGACAGGTTACAAAAAAGTAAACTTAAGTAGGTAGGTACTTAAAATGTGTGTTAAAACCATTGGTTATAACCAGTTATTGATTATTTATTATTGTTTATGTCTTTATAAACATAAAAATACTGCTATTAAAACATTAAGGTCACGTTAATAACTTCTTAAAGTAAACTAATCCATATTAATATTATAAATGCAAAAGTGTGTCTGTCTGTCTGACTATCTGTCTGTCTGCTACCTTTTCACGGCCCAACAGTTTAACCGATTCTGACGAAATTTGGTACAGGGTTAGCTTATATCCCGGGGACGGACATAAGCATTTGGGAATCCCACGGGATTCCCAAAAACCCATCCGCTCAACCGATTTGTATGAAAATTGGTACCGAGGTAGCTTGCGTCCCTGTAATTGACACAGGCAACTTTTTATCCCGGAAAATCAAATAGTTCCCACGGGATCTTTATAAACCTAAATCCACGCGGACGATGTCGCGGGCATCCTCTAGTTTCTACTAAATTTTAAATTTTAATATTACTCGACCTTTGAATTTTTATAGGTAAGTGTAAAGGTACTTTATACTTAACAGGTTTTTAATATTTTTAGGGTTCCGTACCGGAATGGTAAAAAAAGGAATTCTTATCAACTTTGTCCATCCGTTACTGTTGTTTATTTCAGTAACAATTATTGCTATCAATCTGAAATTTGGAATAATCCATATACATACTTACGTATGCAAATAAAATAAATGCAAAAGTGTGCATATCAGTCTTCTTTTTTTTTTGTAAGAATAGACAGTAGACGAGTTGGCGGGTCACCTGCTAAGTGCTTACAGCCGCCCATAAACATTTGCAGCATCAAGAGGAACCGCCAATGCATTGCCAGCTTTTCAGGATTTTGTTGTTATTGTTAAATTAAATTGCTATTGTTAAAGAATATTAACCATGCTAATCATGACTAATACTCCCCTTTCCCCTCCAATTAAGCGTAAAGCTTGTGCCAGGAGTGGGTACGACAATAGTGCAATGGGTGGGGTTTGAACCGCCGACCTTTCGGAATTCAGTCCTCTCCTCAACCGTTGAGCTATCGAGACTTTGAATTTGTCGGCCCGCCCGTTGAATAACCTGTCTATCGATATGTTTTCACAACCCATCCGTTCAACCGATTTTCATGTTTGGTACATTACATTAGTTTTATTTCAATAACACAATATAATGTTTTGGAGGTCAATCATCTTTACTTGACCTTCGGATAGGACTTGAGAGATCTTGTCGAGAGATTGAAAAATAATTTAATTAAATTGACATCTGTAAAGACAAAAACTGCTCTTTTTTGCGCTCACCCATGTAGGTATCACTCATTCGTGTTACGATTTTAACCAATGGTAACATTGGAGTTCCTCATCCACTGAAGATAACAAAAATCGGTCAAGGAACCAAAAGCTTAATTTGCTATAATCCGCCAAACCAACGAAATCTGTATGGTATTCTGTGTGTTCCACCGTAGCGCCTAAACTACTGGGCCGATTTTGATGAATGAGGTGTCAATCGATTCGTTGTAAAGGTCCGTCTGACTTAGGCTACATTTTATACGAAAAAAATTGACCTAGCAGATATTACATGAAAAAAAGTGCGGGTTCCCAATTTTTTTTTTGCTATTGTACCGTGTTGGGTGTCAAATGAAAGAGGAGAAAATTTTGAATTCATAAATATAAATGTACTGCAATGTTAAAATAGGTATACCAAGCGACCGAAAAACAATTTTAAGATAAGATAAGATAATTTATTTGGCACAATAACAAATATAACATAAACATAACAATGCATTGACTTAAATTAATTATACCTAATAACAAAACATTATTGTGCACCTGTATCCCGAACTAGTAAAACTGTGTCTCGGGAAACAGGGCTTCCAAACTCAATAATATTTCAGCGTTTATTAAGACGATCGCAGTCGGGATTTAGTTTTAAATTTTTTTCTTGTTCTTTGTTGAAAAAATCAAAGTTGGATAACTCAAAATTTCGAAAACCCCACGACACAAAAACCTCTATAAGAAAACTAGAAAAGAGCTGATAACTTTCAAACGGCTGAACTGATTTTCTTCGATTATAGCTAAGAACACTCGATCAAGCCACCTTTCAAACAAAAAATACTTAATTAAAATCAGTTCATTTGTTTAGGAGCTACGATGCCACAGACAGATACACAGATACACACGTCAAACTTATAACACCCCTCTTTTTGGATCGCGGGTTAATAAGAATACTTATTTAAATCATTGACGCGCTCTCCTCTAAAGTTACAAAAATTGAGATAGGTAAGTAGGTACGATGTTATTCCTTGGAGGTGTCAAAATATTAAATAACTAACTGAAAAAGCATATTGTATTGTGTGAAATTAACCTTCAACAAGTCCTTCCAAGGTAGATAATCGAACCCTTGGTAAGCGAGTCTGGTTTCATGTTTTTAAAAAATCTGAGTCATTTCTTGTCAATGGAAAAGATCACTCGTGTTCAGTGCTATATAATATTTGTTCAACTTTATGAATTAAAGTGGAAATTTTAATATTTTTTAACAGTTATAATACGACATTCGGCCTTTTATAAAAATTCCTTGTTTATATAAAATTGTAAATTAATTAGTAATTACCTACAATGTTGACGGTGGCTCTTGTGCTAGTATTTCTGTGGTGCGGTATATTGGCGTGGCGGCGGAGAAACAGGAATAAAGATGAGCCCCCACCGCTCCCGGGCGCTTTGCCACTGATAGGCCACATTCACCTTTTATTTGGAAACAGTTCACGTAAGTATTAGTATTTGATTAGGACTAGCAAAAATAGTTTTTTTTTCTCTCTCGTCTGGCTTTACAAAGATTAGCCAATGTCAAGTTAGTAGTCATTTGTAACAAGTTAGGGAAACTATACAAGTATGGACCCCGTCTGTGCCGGTGCTCGCCGACATACGCACGGGACCCCCTTAAAGCGCTTTCCAGTCAGTTTTAACAAAAAAAAACACTCCAAAAAAGCAGAGCACGCCCGCCAGCTAACACCAACACAGACGAAGTCCAAAATAGTTCTACCTTCACCATTTTGTTAACCAAATGAAAAGTATGTCTATATCAATAGTTAACCCATCCCAGCATCGCACGGGGTAGGCTTACGTATTTCATACGCAAAATACTATGAATACGTTATATTACAATACGATAATCTTCTTATTGAATTTTTCTGAATGAATGAATGAATGAAAATTCGTAATTTTAAATAGCTGAAAGTTTTTCTTCATGTTGTCCCCAATACCTATAGGGAAAAACGCTCAGCGACTATGAATTTTTGATCATAATGGCTTTAGGAGATAATAGGTTTTTACACCTTTCTTACCTGTTATCTCCCAAAGCCACCATGATCAAAACTTTCCCTCTTCTTCCCTGTGTTGGGGACAATACGCAGAGAAACTTTCAGCTATTATATTAAAATAACGAAGGTCTGGCCCTTGCTGGCTCTCTCTCTTTCTCTCTCTATAATGAAACTCTTGAGAAATGAGCATTTAATCATTTTATCTAAGGTGAGCAGTAGTTTTGTGTCTCTTTGACCTGCACCCCACTGGACAGGAACCAGGAGTGGTAGCAAGCAATCCTGCAAATTCGAACCATTGGAAAATTTTATAAAATACGTGATTATTCTCGCGACTTCATCCGCGTGTATTTAGTTTTTATTTCCCATGGAAATGGTACTCTTACATTTTCTAAGATTAAATTGCCCTACGTCCGACTCCGGGAGGCAAGTACCAATTTCGTCAAAATTGAGTTAGGGGATGAGTCTTTTGACCTGAACACTTTTGCATAATAACTGAATCTTCGATATGGTCCAAGATTCCATTAGTGCCAGACGTGCCTTATTATCTCAGTAAAAAAAATTTCAATGTTCCCAGTTCGTTGATATTCTTCTCTAAAATTAAGTAGGCAAGTAATCATAATAATTTTACTTGGCGATAACACAAAACAAGAACCTGAGTTTTTCTTACAGAATTATGGGATACAGCGAAAAAGGTGTGCTATAGTTCCTTGAACGCCGGTGGAGTTATATCTGTTAATATTGGACCCAGAACAACATATCGTAAGCCCTTATATTATAATATATATTTTTATACTTATTACACATTGCATACTTTATTTATAACCCAAGATTTTTTGCAAGTCAGGTTTTTATACTTAATTTGGGGAATACTAATAAAAACGGCTATTTTTTTTAAATAATGGTATGGCAACCAGGTCAATAATTTGAGATATGGGACGGTGCTATCTCAAGACATTACGGCTTGAAATGCGGTATCAAGCAAGGAGGGTTGTGCTTCCCTACATTTTTCAATCTTTGTGTAAATGACCTTATTGGTGCACTGAGCAGCATTCGCGTAGGATTTCAGTATAACATCGATGCAACATAAGTCTGCTTTGCCAGTAGCCGGTAGCACGATAACTGGCACCAGACATAATCAGCGCTTATATAAATAATAAAATCCATTATTTTTCTAGTTGTAACAGACCCAGAAGATTGTTTGACTATCGCCAACACATGTTTGCAAAAGGACGGCTTTTACGACTTTGGAAAACCATGGTTTGGTGATGGATTAATAACTGCTGATGGTGAGTAAATTTATTTTTGGGCTTACTTTTTTCTCATTAGGTACATACTATCAAAATGTTTCCTTACCCCTTTCAAAATAGAGCGCGTTCAATATCAGACTCCATCTTTCACTTTAGCTGAAATACATCTTGAAACCTAAATAAAAAAAATAAGCAAATAAGTTTTCATCTCTGCTTTTCCTATAAGGAAAAGTCCATTTTAACCGCTAGAGTTAAAAGTACATTTGAAATCTGAACGTGATGAACTGCGATCTATGGTTGGCGTACTTACCTTTAGATTAAGGAAGTAGTTACCTTACTTTTTTCTTTCTTTTAAATACCACATAATAAAAAGTTCAGGAACGCGGTTCGTCTTTACAGTCTTTACTATTATAGGTAGGTAAAATTAGTGATTCGTTGGAATGACTTATTTTTATTTTTATAATACCTACCTATAAACAATATTATAATGAAGTTCGTTGAATAGTGATTATTTTGACATTTATTTTTTGCTCTAAGAATTTTAAATTTGAATTCTGAACGCACCCGAAAAAAAAACTTTATTCATTTAAAGAATCTTCTAGAATTAGAATTTCCTTCACGGTCTAAGACTTGCACATTATTAATATAAAAACTTCTTGTTGAAACCTCCACAGTACTGGCGCCTTTTGTATCAAGCATCTTTTTCCTCTATTATGGCTACTATTAATTTATTTGCGCTTATACCTTTGAGTTCCTTGCTACGCTCAGGATTCTATTTTTGAATCACTCGCTTCGCTCATGGTTCAACCTGACTCCTTCGCTGGCTCGGAATTGAAGACATACTCATAACTCTAACACCAAAATAACAACTCTGCAGCCAGGCATAGCAAATAACTATAATTATTCCCTTATTTTCTTCTAGTGCAAACATGGAAAGCACATCGGAAGCTTCTGAATCCAGCGTTCAATCAGAGTATTCTCGATGGATTTATGGACGTTCTCAACGAGCAAGCTCGTCGTCTGGTCAAGAACCTAGAAGTGGAAGTTGGCAAGGGACCGTTCGATCATTTTGCTTATATTCTGCTTAATGTCCTGGAAACCACATGTCGTATGTATTAGTACAATGCGTTTCAAATAAGAAGTCGTAAAAACACAGGTTATAAAAAGGCGCTTCAGCGTGCCTGTCAAATCAAGATTTCTGTTTTGTTCTGTCATGTGCAATTCTGCTCTTAACAGTTGACTTGTTAAATTATAGTTGGTTATGCGCAAAGGTTTACTTACGAACCAATCGTCAAATAGTTAAATCACTTACGATAAGTTACCATCCGTTACAAGGACAGAAAATATGAAACAGATATTTTACAAAGGCAATAAATACCACAACCAAGGTTGTTAAAACTTCTAAAAATCAGACCCCCGGTTATTGTGAGGGGGAGTGTCATAGATACATAGATATAGATTTTTAAAATGGTGACATTTGGTTACTAAATATTCAAGTTCTTTTTTTAACCTCCGACCCAAAAAGAGGGGTGTTATAAGTTTGACGTGTGTATCTGTGTATCTGTGTATCTGTGTGTCTGTGTATCTGTGTATCTGTGTATCTGTCTGTGGCATCGTAGCGCCTAAACGAATGAACCGATTTTAATTTACTTTTTTTTTGTTTGAAAGGTGGCTTGATCGAGAGTGTTCTTAGCTATAATCCAAAAAAAATAGTTCAGCCGTTTAAGAGTTATCAGCTCTTTTCTAGTTTTCTTGTAGAAAAGAAGGTTAGATAACCGTTAGGTTCATAATATTATGTCAATTGACAAATGTCAAGCTGTCAAGATGGACGTTGCCTAAATACATAATTATTTATTTGAAAATGATGTTTTGGAAAACTCAGATACTTTAGATCGTAGGCGCGGAATAGTCAAATAAAATCAGTTCAGCCGTTTGAAAGTTATCAGGTCTTTTCGGTCTTTTCTAGTTACTGTAACCTTCACTTGTCGGGGGTGTTATAAATTTTTAATTTACACTTGTTATTAATTTAGATACAAGTTAGCTCTTGACTGCAATCTCACCTGGTGGTAAGTGATGATGCAAAGATGGAAGCGGGGTTAACCTGGTTGTGGAACGGGTAGGGCAGTTCAGAGTTCTTTTTTCCTGATGACAACTGCAATTTTGAATCGCTAAGATCTGCAGAGTTCTTTCGCGTCTATTGCACATCACTGGCGAGATCACTTAATAAAATTATCCCACTATGTTTTCAGTAACTGTTATGAAAGTCGATTTTAGTGACGAGAGCTTGCTGAACAGCGAATACGTACATGCCGCAGAGGATATGTTCAAATGCTTGATAGAGAGGATCCAGAAGCCCTGGCTGTACAGTGACGCGGTGTTCAACTGGTCCTTCTTGAAGAGGAAGCAGGACGAGTGTCTGAAGATCTTGCACAATATGTCAAACACTGTAAGTATCGTAAATTCAAACAAGATATTTAAGAGGATCAGCTTATTGCCACGACTTCATCCTTGTGGATTAAGCTTGTGTCAAAATGTTTCCTTAGTGGAAGTCTACGCTATAAATTTAGACCCAGCGCGACAATTTGAGTTGTCAGTCAGCCAGTTTCCCCTTTTATATTTACAGACTACTACATGATATTCACGACAATAACGTTGACATACTTAATTGATTTTTCTGAATAAAATACATGTATGGGTAGAATATTCAATGTTATATATATTTGTAAGCTGTTACCTATAAAATTGTATATTTTGCATTCTTATCAAAAGTTGTTATTTTAATATTTGTTTGTTCACAGGTCCTTAAAAAGAGAAAAGCAGAATACTTAAATAATAAACTTAGCAAAGAGACTAAAGACACGACAAAAGGTAAAACATACCAATCTCAAGATTTGAAATAAATGCTTCAAATGCGGCCCGAAAAATAGGAGCCTGTGGTGTTAATTTCAAATTATTCAAAATTTTAGACTTATTGCTTAGGTGTTATTTTATTTTTGAATAAAATTTAGTTATGATGAAAATGGAATTCTGTACAGGTCCAAAATTCCGACCCTTCATGGACCTTCTCCTTGAACTAGCTATAGAGAAAGGTGCTTTCAACGACCGGGAGATCAGGGAACACGTTGACACCATATTGTTCGGTGGTCACGACACATCAGCAAGTGTGCTTATGTACACGATGCTGTTAGTTGGATCCTACCCTGAGGTTCAGCAGAAGATTTTTATAGAGTAAGTTATTTGTGGTACTTAGTTGTGAAATATTCTCATCATCTTTCATTAATAAGATTTGTGATCCCTTCCAATAATAATAGACGGGGTTTTCTTAGAATAGCAATGAGGCGAGTTCTCAAATCCTTCCGTAGAAACTAAAACTAAGATAAAGATGTTTTAACAGGATGATAAGGATTGCGAGGCTTATGATGATGCTGGTTAATACTTGGTACGCTGATGGGAGACCAAAGGTAGACTGAATTTGACTCTCATAATTCCGCTGTGACTTAGAGAGCCCGTTTGAAGACCCGTTGTTACTTGTTAGATATCTCTTACATCTGATTAGGGTTCCGTGGCCAAATGGCAAAAAACGGAACCCTTATGGATTTGTCATGTCTGTCTGTCCAGCCATACGTATGTCACAGACACTTTTTTCCGAAACTATAAGAACTATACTGTCAAAACTTGGTAAGTAGATGTAGTCTGTGAACCGCATTAAGATTTTCACACAAAAATAAAAAAATAAAAACAATAAATTTTGTAAGTTCATGAAAAAGAAATCCCTGAGCATTATTAATAAAGGAAGGAGTCATGATGCACTTCAAGGATCGTAACAGAGAAAGAGTTAGTTTTACATTTGAATGGGCATATTTCAGGTTGCACGATGTTTTCGGCGACGAAGACAGGGACGTCACGAAGCAAGATCTGGCACAACTGGTGTACCTGGAGGCTGTGTTGAAGGAAACCATGCGCATTTATCCCATCGCGCCCTTTATTACAAGATATCTCGATCAAGACGTTAAACTACGTAAGATTTTTTTAAAAATTAACGACAAGAAATTAGCCCTTGACTGTGATCTCATCCAGTGGTAAGAGACGATGTTGTCTTAAATTGTGGGCC
The DNA here is from genome assembly GCF_905333055.1 of Maniola jurtina. Classification (NCBI taxonomy): domain Eukaryota; kingdom Metazoa; phylum Arthropoda; class Insecta; order Lepidoptera; family Nymphalidae; genus Maniola; species Maniola jurtina. The sequence continues at coordinate 2,747,077 of NC_060052.1, read as the reverse complement.
AGCCAGAAAGAGTTAAGGCAGTTATACTAAACTTCTTCTCGCCCCTGTTTCCGTGCTTTGTGAGGTGGACCAGTAAATTTTATCCCTTGTCAGTAGCTATAATCACGGGATTAAATTTTGACCTCCTGCCCATGCCAGGGGTGCTGGTATTTCCAGAACTTTAGTTACTGTTTTTCACCGACTTCATAAACTGTTTTCAGTTCGAAATACTGTTTTGATTACCTCATTGTTTCTTTCTTCAGGAAACTGCACTCTCTCGAAAGGTCGAACGTGTTTTCTGTCGACCTATGGAGTCCACAGACACTCCTCGTGGGGTCCAGATGTTGAGGAATTCAAGCCAGAACGCTGGCTGGATCTTGAAACCTTGCCTAAATGTCCGACTGCGTTTGCTGGCTTTGGTATGGGAAGGAGATCATGTATAGGTAACATAAATATTGATTTCGGCTTGGACAGATGATGCTAAAATCTTAATTGTTATCATATCACCATCATCGTCGTTCTTACACTGTTTGACACACTAAAGTTTTACCTAATGAGCGCTACCACACAGTTTCTCAGCCTCTTTTCGCCGTGCTGAAGGGCAGCCCGCACTGCTGCACTTTTTGGCTCGATCATACGTTGAAATGTCTTACCAAAAGGTCCCTAAGACGAGCGTGGTCTGCAGCATTGCCACTAATTCAGTTTGCGAGCCAATTGTTTAGGCTATGTCGTGTCCTTAGCTCTCCTGAGGATCTTTTCATTTCGAATATTAGATACCCGTCAGGAAAACCCCTAACATAGACATCCCCATAGATGGCTGTGTAATTTTGGATTTGTGTACGAGGCGTTTTGTCAATATATTCAAGTTTCAGCGTTGTTTTGTTTTTCAATATGCTTTACGGCTCTGGGAGCCCTTTTAAACTTTTAGTGTCATAATATGTTATATGTCAGGATTATTAACTATGTATCTAATACAATTTTTAACCCCCGACCCAAAAAGAGGGGTGTTATAAGTTTGACGTGTGTATCTGTGTATCTGTCTGTGGCATCGTAGCGCCTAAACGAATGAACCGATTTTAATTTAGTTTTTTTTTGTTTGAAAGGTGGCTTGATCGAGAGTGTTCTTAGCTATAATCCAAGAAAATCGGTTCAGCCGTTTGAAAGTTATCAGCTTTTTTCTAGTTACTGTAACCTTCACTTGTCGGGGGTGTTATAAATTTTTTATTTACACTTGTAATGATTTTTGTTTCCAGGAAAAACATACGCTTTCATGTCAATGAAGACAACTCTGGCTCACGTGTTCCGACGCTACAGGGTGTCCGGAAATCACTTGTTGATGATAAGTAAGATGGACGTCCTACTAAAGCCAGTATCGGGACAAATGAGGAAATAAACAGACGATCATGTATTATCCTATTAATATTCAAGGTTTAAGTCGGTTTTATGGTTATTTTATTTAAATTATGGTTTTAAACTAATATAGTTAAAAACTTATTACTTAGTATTCGTTTTTATTTAACCCCCTTTCAACGGAAAATAAAATTATTTTAGAGTTCAGTTCAAAACCTTGCTTTTACAATTACGTAACATTAACGAACGCTCACAAACCAGTCAAGGCAGGACCAATAAACGCCTTTTACAAGTACAGTTTCTCTTAACCTTACTACCAACATACTTACCGAAACTTAAAGTGAACTTGAAACATAATCCTACTCTATGCTTGAAACGTTCGACCATCGACTATTGATTACTTCGATCCGCTGCTCCGTAGCGGCGAGATTGAAAGACAAACCAACAAATAAACACACTTTCGCATTAATAATACCTATTAGCAAATATTTTTTTTAATGAACAGTAGAAGTTTCCGTAGTGGTCCCATAAAAAATTCTGGATCCAAATCCTTAATCCTGATGCTGCAGGGTTACTGCCCGCCTTAATTATCAAGATTCAAGAAGTGTTCATAGTGAATTAATATTGTAGGCACCAAGCAACCACTTCATTGAACATGAAGTCCTAACTCTTCCACCCTGATGATGCAGGGTATTTTATTTAAAAAAAAAATAGTAACCCTGCAGCATCCTGATGCTGCAGGGTTACTACCCGCCTTAATTATCAAGATTCAAGAAGTGTTCATAGTGAATTAATATTCTAGGCACCAAGCAACGACTTCATTGAACATGAAGTGCTAACTCTTCCACCCTGATGAGGCAGGGTATAGTACTCCTAAAGTATAGTGATTCAGGAACTGCGGATGGTGCAGTATTATTTTATGTACCAGGCATAGACTGCATAATTTAACTTCGGATCTCAACTGTTCAATCCTGATGCTGCAAGGTACTGAACTCCTAAGCCGTGTGGATTTGAAAAGTCTTGCTGGTGAATTGCTATTTTAGGTACCAAGCAATGACTAATTTCACTAACAAGTGTAAATTAAAAATTTTCAACACCCCCGACAAATCATTTTCAAATAAATAATTATGTATATCTAGGCAACGTCCATCTTGACAGCTTGACATTATTGTCAATTGACACTTGAATATTATGAACCTAAGGGTTATCTAACCTTCTTTTCTACAAGAAAACTAGAAAATAGCTGATAACTTTTAAACGGCTGAACCAATTTTTTTGGATTATAGCTAAGAACACTCTCGATCAAGCCACCTTTCAAACAAAAAAAACTAAATTAAAATCGGTTCATTCGTTTAGGCGCTACGATGCCACAGACAGATACACAGATACACAGATACACAGACACACAGAGAAACACCCCTCTTTTTGGGTCGGGGTTAAAAACACACACGTTTGTTTGTTTCTACACGTGTATGTATGTATGTAATGAAGGCGGGCGAGCATAATTAAAAAAACTAGAAATCACAGCGCGAAGCTCGCCCGACTTCATACAAACATACACGTGTAGTAACAATTTTTTTTTTCCTTTGTAGAGATTTTGGACGTCCATTTTTAATTTTTTTTTTTGATAATGCCTAGTATATTTGCTGACCATGCTGTTTTATTGCCGATAAAAACTTAGTACCTACTTGAGATGTTTTTAAATGATGATGAATAGGATAATTATTCTTGCGAATGGCGAATAACGTACTAATTACTTACTTCCATTATATACAGGGTGTTTGGTAATTAGTATATAATGACGACACGTACCCATGCTACTTTGATCTGATAAACACAATGCTGAAGTATAATGACGAAATAAAATTATAAAAATTTCCATACAAAATTTAAAAAAAAAATTATGTCAAAGTTTTCATGACCCTACCGTGCCCTAACTCACTGAGATCGTTGGCCATCTTCAGATAGGCCGAGGCCAAGAATCTCAGTGAGTTAGGGCACATTAGGGCCATGAAAACTTGGTCATTAAAAAAATTTAAAATTTTGTATGGAAATTTTTATAATTTTATTTCGTCATTTTACTTCAGCATTGTATTTATCACATCAAAGTAGCATGGGTACGTGTCGTCATTATATACTAATTACCAAACATCTTGTATACCTACTTATATACTTATAATAAAACTGTAACTGGACGATTTCTGTACATTAAAAATATTCTGAAAATTTCAATCGGAGGAAACATTAATATTGACATAGACCCCAAAACTTTTTTTGGAACTTTTGTCTGTCTGCCTATGTGCGCGCATCACGCGAAAACTACTGAACGGATTTAAATGGAATTTGGTACACTGGTAGCTGATGATACTCCGGTTTTATGAATAGGGTAGTTCCTATCCCGACAGTAATTAAGGATTCTTCAGATACAAGTTCAAATTTTTTATCAATTTTACTCGATAACTCCTCAACCAATTTTCAAAATTCCCTTTTTTACAAATATTGTACTATGTCACTTTCTGTTAGTTAAAGACCCGGAAAGTGACATAGGCTACTTTTTATCACGGAAAATCAAAGCGTTTCCACGGGAATTTTATAAACCTAAACACACGCGGATGAAGTCGCGTGCATCAGCTAGTTTAAATACTGTTTATCGTTTCTTATTTCGTTCGTTCTTGTTTCGTTTTGTTAATTTTTCGTTCGGTTTCGTAACTCTTTAGGTGCTATTTACATAAAATGGCATAATTATTATAAACTAGATGATTCGTCCCGGCTTCGTTCGAGTGGAATTTTCGATAACCAGTGAGGCTGTGAAATTACCAGAAAACCTGAAACACGTAGGTACATCTACTTCTTTATTTTTCTAATATTCTCTCTAGGATTTTTTTAGGGTTCCGTACCTCAAAAGGATAAAAATAACACTTATTGTTGTCTATCTGTCTGTCCGTCTGTCGTGTCTGTCAAAAAAACCTATAAGATACTTCCGGTTGACCTAGGATCATGAAAGGCAGATAGGTAGGTCTTATAGCACAAATAAATTAAAAAATCCGAAAACTGTTAATTTGTGGTTACATCACAAATCCCAAAAAAAATATGTTCATGAACAAATAATTAGGTAGTATTTTCAATTTTCAAAGTTAGATGAATGAACTTATACCTACCAAGTGAGGTATCCATACGGAAAGTTAACAGACAGAAAGACACATTACGTGTTAATTATTAATAGTACCTATGGAGGATAAATTAACACTATGTAGACGTTAGTTTGCAACCTCGAAACATTTAAACAAATAAAGTCTATACTTATAATAAAACTGTAACTGGACGATTTCTGTACAAATGTATTTTTAAAATTTTAATCGGAGAGCACATTATTATCGACTAGCTGATACCCGCGACTTCGTTCGCGTGGATGTAGGTTTTTTAAAATTCCCGTGGGAACTCTTTGATTTTCCGGGATAAAAATTAGCCTATGTGCTAATCCAGGGTATAATCTATCTCCATTCTAAATTTCAGCCCAATCCGTCCAGTAGTTTTTGCGTGAAGGAGTAACAAACATACATACACACACACACACACACACACACACACACACACACACACACACACACACACACACACACACACACACATACAAACTTTCTGCTTTATAATATTAGTGTGATATAGACCCCAAAACCATTTTATTGGTTTTTTTTTCTGTTTGCCTGCCTATCTGTCTGTATATGCGCGCAACGCGCGATAACTACTGAACGGATTTAAATTAAATTTGGTACAGTGATAGCTGATACTGGTTGGTAGCTGATACTGGTTGGTAGCTGATACTGGTTAGTAGCGGTTAGCATAATAGAGTAGTTTTTATCCCGAAAAAAAATTGGGATTCTTCGGGATACTGGATCAAATTTTTTATCGACTTTACTCCATAACTCCGTCAAAGAACCGATTTTCACAATTCTTTTTTTACAATGGTTTTATTATCATTATGAACAGTTTCTGAAATAGTGGATGGAACTCTTCAACGGGTAAAAGCAAATCGATCACAATCAGTTTATTAGCTTAGTAAAAAGAAAACTCTTAACCATATACCTACTGTACAATAAATTTTCATTTCTGCCCAATTAGTAACAGGTTTGATTCCGGTAAAAGAAACTGTAGTAGCTAAGTAGTAGGTACGCACCCTTTCTCAGTGCAATGCAATACGGATTTCATTGTATTTATACCCATATATTTTTGTCTATAGAATAGGTACCTAGGCTCCCCGTGCGAAGCCGGGGCGGGTAACGAGTATAAAGTATAGGTATAACAAGTATATAAAGTACCTACCATTAAACTGATTTTAAAAAGAACATTATTTAACTCATCTTCAATGTTGACGGTGGCACTTGTACTGGTATTTCTGTGGTGCGGTATATTGGCGTGGCGGCGGAGAAACAGGAATGAAGATGAGCCCCCACCGCTCCCGGGCGCTTTGCCACTGATAGGACACCTTCACCTCTTACTTGGAAACAGTTCACGTAAGAATTTACCTTTAACACCACGGACAATACAATTCATATTAAAATATATATATTTTTATATATACTTAATAAAACCTGTAAGTATAAGTTATTTTGAAAAATTCCCCTAAAGGGTGGTGAAATAGGGGTTGAAAGTTAAGAAAAGCTATATGGATGCTAAAAATTTCAGCCGATTCGTCCAGTAGTTTGAGCTGTGCATTTATTTAGATTATGTAGAATATCTTGCACTTTTTCTTACAGAACTGTGGAATAGAGTGAAAAAGATAAGCTATGACTCCTTGAATGCCGGTGGAGTTACGTCTCTTTTTATTGGACCCAGAACAATATATTGTAAGTCTATTATATAATATATTCATCTATACTGTATCTATTTAACTTGTCATCATCATTCTTAACAGCTAGATGTCCACTGCTAGACATAGGTCTCTTAACGTTATATTGATGACGACGATTATGATCGCGTTATGATATAACTAGCGACCCGCCCCGGCTTCGCACGGGTGTTCCGGGATAAAATATAGCCTATACGGATTCGGAAGGATCCCTCTAAGTAATGATAAAAGAAATTTTGAAATCGGTCCAGTAGTTTTTGAGCCTATTCAATACAAACATACAAAAATACAAAGGTTTCCTCTTTATAATATTAGTATAGATTAATATGACGGTTATGGTCAGACTCGCGCACCGAGAGAGTTCCATACTCGGGTATTATCTATTACCCGACAGACGGACGGACGGACGGACGGACGGCCAGACAGACAGACAACAAAGTGATCATATAAGGGTTCCGTTTTCCCTTTTGAGGTACGGAACCTTAAAAAATGGGAAATATACCCGATTGGATTCTGCGCAGCATCGTACCGAGTGGTAACTCCCACCAGACAAAATTACGCTTGCAGAAATACTAGAATATATATAATAATACTAGAATTAAATATTACTATAACTTATTCGGATAGTGAGAAAGACTTATTTTGTTAGATTAAGAATTTTGTTGTATTGTTGTATTTAATTAGATTATAATAGGGCTGACATGTACTTTAATGTATCAAAGCCCTTAAATAAATAAAGAAAAAAAAAAAAAAAAAACTAAAATCGAATATTTTTTTAGTTGTGACAGACCCAGAGGACTGTTTGCATATCACCAACACATGTTTACAAAAGGACGCCTTTTACGAATTCGGAAAACCCTGGTTAGGTGATGGATTAATTACTGCTGCTTGTGAGTAATTTTTTTTACTTAATTTTGTTACATAAATCACTTGTATTTTCCTTAATTTTACAACGTGCTCTCTCATAAAATTAATGCGAACAGGAAATCGGGATTGTATAAAAATTAACTAAGCGAAAACTTTTTGATATTATTTTAGCTCTTAGATTTGAAAACGAATATAAAACAAGTGTAAATTAAAAATTTATAATACCCCCGACAAGTGAAGGTTACAGTAACTAGAAAAGAGCTGATAACTTTCAAACGGCTGAACGGATTTTCTTGGATTATAGCTAAGAACACTCTCGATCAAGCTACCTTTTAAACAAAAAAAACTAAATTAAAATCGGTTCATTCGTTTAGGCGCTACGATGCCACAGACAGATACACAGATACACAGACACACAGATACACAGATACACACGTCAAACTTATAACACCCCTCTTTTTGGGTCGGGGGTTAATAATAGGTATTTGAATGATTAAAAATATTATCGTTAAAGTTGTTTTTATTAACCGAATATATTTGAGATTTCATTAAGACCTCAAGATTTTAGGCCCTTTAGGCCAGGCGTCCCTCCGCCACTTTTTTTTTTAATTTATGGACTAGCGCACTGCTGTGATTAGCCCTGGTGGAAAGTGATGATGCATCCTAAGATGAATGCGCTTGCCTAGAAGATGCTTATTCACTCTTGACTTAAAGGTAACCATATTAAAATTGGAAAGTAAAACTGATGCTGAAAGGGCGTTCCATTGAGTACATATGTAGTCAATGGGGCGTTCCATATCCTAGCGGTTCGAATGAAAAACGTGGAGGCAAATCGCTTCATACATGTACAAAATGTGATTAATAATACATCAATGTTTACGATACGATATACCCAGATAGTCGGTGAACTTAAAAATAAATACATTTTCTTCTAGTTCCAATATGGAAAATACATCGGAAGCTACTGAATTCAGCATTCAATCAGTTCAATCTAGAAGGATTTATAGATGTCTTCAACAGACAATCTCGTCGTCTGGTCAAGGATCTAGAAGCGGAAGTCGACAAAGGACCGTTCGACCAATTTGATTATCTTCTGCCTAGTTCCTTGGAAACCACATGCTGTACGTATTATCAAATTGCTAGTTGAGGCCCGCGACTTCGTATCCGTAGATATAGGTTTTTTGCACGATAAATCAAAAACTGTTATGCATAAAAATTAATAAAAAGTGTTTTAGAATGTACAGGTAAATTCATATGATACACCACTTGGCATAGTTATCTTACTTTGAAAATTGAAAATACTGATTATTATTTGTTCATAAAAAAAAAATCATTTGAAATTTTTTTTTTGTGATGTAGGTAGCCACAATTTCACGGTTTTCGGACCTTTATTTGTGCGATAAGACATACGTATCTGCCAAATTTCACGATTCTAGGTCAACGGGAAGTACTCTATTGGTTTTCTTGACAGACACTACAGACGGACAGACGGACAGACGGATAGACAGACAGACAACAAAGTGATCCTATAAGGGTTCCGTTTTTCCTTTTGGCGTACGGAACCCTAAAAAGTGTTAATCACAGATCTTGGGCTATGCATATTTAAGTGCACTATAACTGCGCTGTTTCAGTAACTGTTATGGCAGTGGACTTCAGTGACAAATGCTTGCTGAACAGCGAATACGTACATGCTGCGCGGAGCATGTACAAATGCGTAACAGAGAGGTTTCAGAAGCCCTGGCTGCACAGTGACGTGGTGTACAACTGGTCCTCCTTGAAGAGAGAGCAGGATGAAAGTATAAAGATCATGCAGAATATGTCAAATACTGTAAGCACATATAACGACTGACCAAGACTACGACTACTTTTAAGCATGCATGGCTTGACACATCTTAGTGAATGTGAATGGTGGCTAGATAGGCACTCGTATATAGTTTTTGATAATGTCACCAACAAAAAAAAAACTCCGTACTCGGGTATTTTTCCGACATTTTGCACGATAAATCAAAAACTATTATGCTCAAAAAAAAACTGCTTTAGAATGTACAAGTAAAGCCCTTTCCTAATATGATACTCCACTTGGTATAGTTATATTACTTTGAAAATTAAAACACATTTTTTTTCTGTGATGTAACCACAAATTCACGGTTTTCAGATTTATTCCTTTACTTGTGCTATAATACCTACTTACCTGCCAAATTTCATAATTCTAGGTCAACGGGAAGTACCCTACAGGTTTTCTTGACAGACACGACAGACGGACAGACAGACAACAAAGTGATCCTATAAGTATTGCGTTTTTCCCTTTGAGGTACAGATCCCTAAAAAAGATTAAATTATGAGAGTGGAATAACCCATTGCTTGGAGTTGGCTGTACTTGTAATATGTTGATTTCACAGGTCCTTAAAACGAGACAAGCACAATACTTCAAGTATAAAAAGCAGGCAAAGATCGAAGAAACAGCAAAAGGTAAAACAGACGTAGAGGACTCATGTTTTGGCTATTAGGATTAGTCACTTACGATGGAAGTGTTATTCGAAAGAGTTTTCATTAGCCGATCAATACCTAGACGTATCTGGATTGGCTGTTCGGGCTAGGCACGTTATAGGTCATAGCTTTAATAAAATTTATGAGGTCACAAGATCATTGTACCAACGGGCTGTGTCTAGGGTTGACAACTAATAGTTTTAAGCAAAGCTTTATGACCTCGTATCTCCCACGGGTATCACGCTATGAGGCTCATTGTATTTTTACCCGACTGCGGCAAAGCCAAAAGGAAGGGTAGTGATTTTAGCAGTCTATGTATGTATGTATCCAGATTCTGTGTGTTCCACCGTAGTGCCTAAACTAATGGATCCCAATTTCTCAATTCGTCGGTTTTTTTTAATGTTCACCGACTACTCAAAGACGCCTGGACCGATTTGGGTTTTTTTTTTGTTTGAAAAGGTATACTTTGCAGGTAATAAATTTGGTGAAGATCCGATGAATATCTTCGGAGATGATAGAACTCCTCAATGGATAAAAGTAAATTACGCGCGATTGGTGTAATAGCTTAGTAATCAGTAGGTTTGTAACTAGACAGCATATGTACAGTGGGTACAGTGGGGACACAAAAAATTGTGAAATAAAAAATTAACCCTTCAATTACAGGTCCGAAATTCAGACCCTTCATAGACTTTCTCCTTGAACTAGCGATAGAAAAAGGTGCATTTAGCGACCGGCAGATTAAAGATCACGTTGATACCTTATTGCTCAGTGGTTATGATACAACAGCGAGTGCACTTATGTACACCATGCTGTTGGTTGGATCATATCCTGATGTTCAGGAGAAAATTTTTGACGAGTAAGTGGTTTGTGGCTTAGATATTTTCTTTGGACTGTATTCCTCATTGCCATTATGAACCCTTCCTGCGACTCGTTGATATCGTCGGTCCATCTCGTGCGAGGTCTTCTAACGCTGTGGTTTCCGGTGCGAGGTTGCCATTGGTTGGGAACCCAAGGTCTATCGGTTTTTAGGGTTCCGTACCTCAAAAGGAAAAACGGAACCCTTATAACGGATCACTTTGTTGTCTGTCTGTCTGTCCGTCCGTCTGTCTGTCCGTCCGTCGTGTCTGTCAAGAAACCTATAGGGTACTTCTTGTGACCTAGAATCATGGGCAGGTAGGTAGGTCTTATAGCACAAGCAAAGGAAAAATCCGATAACCGTAAATTTGTGGTTACATAATTTAAAAAAATTAAAATGTGTTTCAATTTTCAAAGTAAGATAACTATACCAAGTGGGGTATCATATGAAAGGGCTTTACCTGTACATTCTAAAACAGATTTTTATTTATTTTTGTGTAGGTATAATACTTATAATTTTTGAGTTAACGTGCAAAATGTTGGAAAAATACCCGAGTACGGAACCCTCAGTGCGCGAGTCTGACTCGCACTTGGCCGGTTTTTTTTAACTATGCGTGTTTTGTGCTATAAAGCCATCTTCATCATCATATAATTATCACATTCGCGCTCATCTGGGGGCTCTGAGATCTTGCTCTATATTCCAGTGTTTGTGGTTCAGGTTGCACGATGTTTTCGGTGACGACGACAGGGACGTCACGAAGCAAGATCTGTCACAACTGGTGTACCTGGAGGCTGTGTTGAAGGAAACCGTACGCATGTACCCCCTCGCACCTATCATGGCGAGAAAACTCGATCAAGACATAAAACTACGTAATTTGGCTTATTTTTTTAGGGTTCCTTACCTCAAAAGGAAAAATGGAACCCTTATAGGATCACTTTGTTGTCTGTCTGTCTATGTGTCTGTCTGTCTGTGTGTCCGTCCGTCCGTCCGTCGTGTTTGTCAAGAAAACCTGTAGGGTACTTTTTGTTGACCTAGAATCATAAAATTTGGCAGGTAGGTAGGACTTATAGCAGAAGTAAAGGAATAAATCTGAAAACCGTGAATTTGTGGTTACAGCACAGAAAAAAAATATTTAAATATGTTTTAATTTTCAAAGTAAGATAACTATATCAAGTTGACTTTACTTGTGCATTATAAAACGGATTTTTATTTATTTTTAAGAATAATAGTTTTTGATTTATCGTGTAAAATGTCGGAAAAAATACCCGAGTTCGGAACCCTCGATGCGCGAGTCTGACTCGCACTTGGCCGGTTTTTTGAATAAAATTGTGAAAATAGTGTTTTTTACAGGAAATTACACTCTTTCAAATGGTCGAACGTGTATGTTGTCGGCCTATGGACTCCATCGACACCCCATGTGGGGTCCAGATTGTGAGGAATTCAAGCCAGAACGCTGGCTGAACTTTGAAACTTTGCCTCAATGTCCCACTGCGTTTTCTGGATTCGGTATGGGAAGGAGACTCTGTATAGGTAAAGTAAATGTTGATCTTGGCTTGGAAAACAATACTAATAGCAATGTATACCTAATACAATAGGGTATTTTATTCTAATTTTGTTATTTCTTTATTATAAACTAGAATAAAAATAATGACGTAAACTGAAAAAACTAATTAAATCGATCAAATTAAAAAAAAAGTTATAAGCATTTATATATTTCTGATTAGACAGAGATAGCGATAATAGCATTATGATGTCACTCCGTCACTAATGCCATAGTAGCTTCGTGCGGTTTCACACAAATTTTCGTTTTGCGAGAAAGGGATAGAAGACCCTTCCACTCCATAATTAAAATGCCCGTAACTTTGTGAATCTTTGTTGGATTTTAATATTTTTTTTCAGCGTACGTCATTATTTTTATCCTAGTTTACAATAAAGTAATAATATTTATCAAATTCAAAAGTAGGCAAATACCCAATTTCAATTATTTATATTTCCAGGAAAAGCATACGCTTTAATGTCAATGAAGACCACTCTGGCTCACGTGTTCCGACGCTACAGGGTGTCCGGGAATCACTTGTCGATGACGACAAATTTGGACGTCATGCTAAAACCAGTATCAGGATATTATATAACAATTGAAATCAGAAAAAAACCATAATATTTATGTTTGTTAATGAAGTTAATTAAAATGTAAATTACGTTAAAACAAATTAAATTAAATTTATGTTCAAATTTTTTTTATTAGTCCCGTTCAAGGTAACAAACATTATGCGTCACACTAATATTATAAAGGCGAAAATTTGTGTGTATGTGTAAAAAATATTTTTAGAGTTCCAAACGTCAAAATAAAAAACGAAACCCTTATAGGATCACTTTGTCTTTGTTGTCTGTGTATCTGTCTGTCTGTCTGTCAAGAAAACCTATAGGGTACTTCTCATTGACCTAGAATTATGAAATTTAGTAGGTAGGTAGGTCTTATAGCACAAAAACTTTTTTTTGTGTGGTTACATCACAAAAAAAGTCTCAATTGTCAAAGTAAGATAACTATGTATATCAAGTGGAGTATCTTTACTTGCACAACCTAGAACAGATTTTTGTTTATCTTTTAGCATAATAGTTTTATCGAGCAAAATGTCGGGAAAATACCCGAGTACGGAACCCTTAGTGTGGGAGTCTGACTCGCACTTGGCCAGTTTTTGTTTCTTCGCATGTATATAATATGTATCAAGTCAGGCGAGCTTCACGCTCAGATTTCTAGTCTCATTTATTATGATCGCCGGAATTCATACTTTTAATATTATATTTTATTTTAAGCTTATTAGTGTAAGTAGTCATTGCTTACATTAGTAAGCTTAAAATAAAATAAAAACTTTCTAAATCCACACGGCTTAGTAGGAGTGCCTACCTTGCTGCAACAGGATTGAGGAGTTGGGATCCAAAGTTCAATGATGTAGTCTATGCTTGGTACATAAAATAATACTGCATCATCCGCAGTTCCAGAATCACTTCAGTTTAGGAGTACTGCACCCTGTATCCTGATGATACAGGGTACAGTTGAGGAGTTGGGACTTGGAGTCAAAGCACGAAGTCGTTGCTTAGTGCCTACAATAATAATTCACAATGAGCACTTTCTGAATCTTGAAACTTAAGCGAGCAGTTACCCTGCAGCATCAAGATTAAGAAATTAGATCCAGAATTTTTTATGGAATAACCACGAAAACTTCTACTATTCACTAAATATTTTTTTTGCAAATCGGACCAGAAAACTCGAAAAATACGGGCCGAATTGAGCCTTTTTAAAAGGGGTTTTCATTATTAGAGCGTTCGATCTTTGAAATGAAATAAAACAACCTGTATTAGTGATATAACCACAATTTTTATATTACTTTAAAGGACATTCAAGGACATAACGTACGAAATATAATTTCAGCCAAGTACCTAACCGCCGGCCGCCGCAACTACGCTGTAGGTGGCTTATCCTGGTGGACCAATTTTTAAACGACTTTTTCGCTTAAATGGGGCTCAAATCTCAATCACAGAATCTACACCGAACAATGACTTTTTCGGAGTTCGGTGTGGACTTGATGAATCTTGATGGACGGACGGACGGACGGACGGATGGACGGACGGACAGACAGACAGACAGACAGACAACAAAGTGATCCTATAAGAGTTCCGTTTTTCCCTTTGAGGTACGGAACCCTAAAAAACGGGGAAAAAATTAAAAAATCCTGTATTTCATTTCAACAAATAAATAGATTTTGATTTTGATTTAATTTTGATAATTTTATAATGTAATTATGTTTCATTTTTAACCGATTTCTTCCTAATTTCAATTGCTATATGGTGTCCCGATACTGGCTTTAGCATGACTTCGAACTTTGTCACCATCAACAAGTGATTTCCGAACACCCTGTAGCGTCGGAACACGTGAGCCAGGGTGATCTTCATTGACATCATAGCGTATGTTTTTCCTGAAAATATAAATACAGATGATAAACGCGACTTCTTCCCCGTGTATAAGGTTTCCAAATCCAAATCGGTCCGTGTCTTTAGTAATCGGGTAAATCGGTAAAAAAAAAGCATCTGACGAATTTAGAACCTCCTTCTTTTTGAAGTTGGTTAAAAAGAACTACAGTATAGGACGGACTTCAGGATGATGGACCGACGATATAAAGATGGTCGCGGGAAGTAAGTTGATATGGCCGAAGACCAGGCGTGATGGCAGTTGGCACTCATTAAGTATCTAAGTCTCATTTGCAACCGTGGACCTCCACGGCTGACGATGTTAAAGGTTGATAACACTATGATCATACTATGATGTTGATATTTTTTACGTTACCTATACAGTATGTGATGGTACGGTGTGATCGTCTATACTAGTGGTTAAGATTAGGCATTATGAAGAGATAAATAAGAAATAAACTCAGCTGAATTATAGAAACACCTAGGTATTTAAAGTCATGAGTTATTTACAAGTAATTAATTGGTACAGTACGTTGGGTGAACACGTAGACTTCTCGACCAGCTAACAGGTTTACACGGATTGAATTATAAAAAATTAATGTAAAATTTCAACTCCTCAAAATAGATATAATGAGTGGAGAGATTTGCTAATTTAGAACGTCCTGTTAGTGTGGAAAATCAGTTGATACGTGTATTTGCCTTATTTAGGCCATCGGTTTGAGACCAACCGGCATTCCTCAAGCACGGGGGGAGCCCTACACTGAAATCTCAGTCTTTTAGCATTGTTATCGGGGCACAGCACTTGGACTCTCCTATTTCGCTGCGAAGCGTTTTCAATTTGCCTAGGTACGGAAACCTAGGTTCTTTTCAATGAGCTCTGGGCTCGCCCCAAAACCATGGTATTTTTGTATATTTATATATTTGTTTGATTGATTGTCAATAAATTGGCCAATTTATTAGTTCGGAGAGTCCAGCTGTATAAAGACATGACGTGTTTGCTTTGTGCCGGAATCTCGCTGCTGGTACGTCACCAATCAACCATGTACCATATAATATCAAGCAAAGGAATTACAAAGTACAGCAAAACTAGTATTTTTATCTATTCAAAAACTCGGTGATTCACAAATTCAGCTGGCGTCGGTTTTAACAGATAATGTTACCTAAAATGCTGTTTGGGAAAGATCGGTACACCATAAAAAAAAAGGTACCTACCTGCCTCGCCATCTGTCCTCCGGAGGCAGCGTGTATTCCATTGTCTCGTTCAGGGTATTTTAGTAGGTAGATGAAATTTAGCTGTTACTCGAAAGTATCCTCGACAAGGTCCCTTTAAGGTGTCTTTAGCCTGGGATTCGAACCCAGCCAACCCTATTATCTTTAGTAGTGGAGAGCATTCTTGGTATATTAGTACTAATCGTTTTGTGATAATAAAAGTATAAGGAAAAACCATCGTGAGAATTTCACATAATGGTATAAAATACCATATGATGAAGGTAAACTTGATCGAGAGTTCTCTATGAAGTCCGCGCTCAGTAGTGAGCCGGTGAAAGCTGTTCATGTTGATGAAGACGATGTTTATACCGCGGTAGCTAGTAGTTTATAGCACACCACCTTATTTTAGCTATTGAGTAATTTTTCTACCAAATCTATAATTGTAACGACAAGTGTCATTCCATCAGACTGCATTAGACTGCTAATTCAATTTTATTCCCTATTTAATGCTGAATAAGAGCTAGTATTATAAATAGGTGCACTGCTGAAAAAAAAACCTAACCTAATTTTTACTTAATAATAGGAATTGTGATTGGTAAATAGGTCATATGAGAAAATCTTAATATTGGAGCTCAAGTTAGTTCGATACATGGTTTCTTCGTATCTTTGGCTTTGTTAATATTACAATACGATAGTCTAGCCTCCAAACAAATTGAATCTCCATTATTAAATGTCTAGGAAAATGTATCTAAATATAGCAAATAAAAGATGATAGTTATACCCAAGTGCATTTATTTCTGGTAAATAATTGTTTATTTACTCATACAGTTGAGTATTTAGAAAAAAAGAAGAGAAACTGAATTTATTATTTAGACTGGGAATTAAGTAACTTTATTACATTAATTAATTCCCGGCCGAATATTTGCTTCCTAAGCCATACTAATTATTGAAAGGGAAAAGCAAATATTCAAACAAAAAAACCCTTTCGGCTTTATATAATATTATGTACACCATTTTATCTAAAATACACACATGCCCACATAATCAATAGAGATATTATCTATAATTCTTACTTCTATAATAAAGTAAATTTTAAGGACACACATTATGCGTAAATTATAATATATTCATTATTTATTCTAGATATATTTGAATCCTAGTTCCACAAAGAGAAATGTCCCATTTCTATAATTTTGGATGCAAATCTAATAGTTATACACAATATTGTAACACCTCCTAATATCCAAATAATAATATCATCTCTAATTTAGTTTGTAAAATAATTCTTTACTCAAGATTTTTGGAACTGATTTTCAAATAATCTAGTTTAAAATTAAATGTAAATTAGTACATCACCATATATCAGCTTCTGCTGGCCCGGATACACACTATTTTATTCTATTTATAATTTTTCTATTATTAACTATACAATTGCAATATATTTCTACACTTAATTAATATTCACTGTTAGGCTCTACTGCACGTTGAGCCAGACCTCAATCGAATGTCCCCCTCGGTCCCCCAGTGTAGACTTAAAACGTCCACACGGATATCTTTGTCCACGCCCATGATCTGAAATGCAAAAAAAAAACCAGCGAAATTTCGGTTTCTGATTGGTTCACTCTTGCGCACAGAATTACCCTGGCTGATGGCTAATTGGCTGAAAATAAAATGTATTTCAAACATCCCTTAATGGGCCGTACCTTTTGCTTTCTCACGCTCTTGCCTTGTCTAGACCACTCTTATAACACGTGATTACAATTTTGTACACTTGTAGAGATTTCTAAGTTAAAATTTACGACTTTTATCTAATTTATGACCGACCCTAACGCAATTTAGCTTTAGAGCAATTTATTTTGCCCTTTTTGTTTTTTATACTTCCTTTCCTACAATTACTCAGAATCTTAACTAATTTATTTCTTTTCGTGCGAGATTTTTGTTTTTAAGAGCAAGGCTTCAAATTTCCGACAGTCATAAAACCTTATGACGGATGGCAAGGCCATCTCACGCTCCCCCAAAATAGATTTTTAATACACGCAGCTCCTTTTGTCCCTGCAGCTGTGCTAGTCGTTTCAAAATATATTTTTCCCCTTATCTGTATTAGAATGCTAGTACCAAACCTCCTACGCCTATCTATTATACCCTCGGGCATGACCATAACTATTTAACTCAGGTATCTCTTTGTTTAGTGTACCCCAAACTACCTGTTTTCTGTCCCTTTTAATACTCTAGTTTTACCTATCCTTCTAGTTATCTACATAGTACCTAAACAAATGAATGGCATTGTAGTTACCCTTAACTTTACCAGTATGAACGTCTATTAATGTATATACATTATTATATGGAACTGCCCCTATTATGTACGGTCCTTCATATAAGCGCATGAATTTTTTTGTCAACTTTTTATCCGCATCTGACTTCGTAAAAGTCTTAAGTTTCACTAAATCTCCGATTTCGAATTGTATTAACTTATGATTTTTGTTATAATGTAATTGTCTACTTTCGGCCGCCTTATCCATGTTTTGTCGTGCCTGCTGTCGAATCTGTTCTAACGATTCACCCTGTAAGTCTGCCCTCACCGATGAGTCAGTGTTGAAATCAGTCGATAGCAGAGTACGTTTTCCATATATAATCTCGTTTGGCGAATATCCCGTTGTAGTATGTATTACCTGATTGTAACAATCTTCTATATCCGATAATAGATCTACCCATGAACGATGTGGTTTGTCGCAATACGTCCTGAATAATCTACCTAACTCTTTATTAACCCTCTCTGTCGAATTTGGCCGCGGATTTCTAACAGATGTGTGCGTTAATTCGATACCTAGTTGGCGAATACCTAACTCGAAAACTTTTGAAGTAAAATTCGCGCCTCTGTCTGAACATAATGTCTTAATTGTGACCTGCTTATGAAACTTTTTTACACAAGTTAAAGTAGCCTTCCCACTAGCCTGGCGTAGTGGGTATAGTCTGATTAACTTACTATAAGCATCTTGCATTACGAATATGTATTTAAAACCAAATCGTCCTGCCGGTAAAGGTCCAAAAATATCGCAAAAAACTCTCTCCCCTATTTCCTTCGCTATTACAGTTTTTATCGGCCCCGTGTGCGTTTCCAAAGCATGCTTTGACTTTTGACATGCCTCGCAAGCTCTTACAACACGACCTATTATACGAGACATATTTGGGAAATAATATTGACGTTTCATCAGAGCATAAACCTTGTATCGCCCGAAATGACCTACTTCTTCATGTATGCTAACTATCAAATCCCTTAGTATGTTCTCGGGAACATATAACCTTAAGATATCCCCTTTTATGTCTCTTCTATAAAGAATCCCTTCTTTAAGCACGTAGTACTTTGATTCAGAAGTGTCTGCTGTTTGCACGCGTCTAATTATCTCACTAACAGTCTTGTCGCGACTTTGATAACTACCTATCTCTCTCCATCGCTCCCGCACTAATCGTCCTAATGATGTTTTAAATAGATTCATTTCAGGCCCCGTGGCCTTGTTAGTTAATACATCAGTGGTCCCCTTTAAGTGTCGAGACAATACGTCTGCTACAATGTTTAGTTTACCTTTCACATGTTCGACTGTGTAATTAAATCGCCCTATATAATGTACCCAACGTATCATCCTAGCGCTCAATAGTTTGCACGTCTGCAAGAAAATCAGACTTTTATGATCAGTCCTAATGACTAAATTCGCTCCTCTCAAATATGTTTCAAACTTTGACAAACTGAAAATGATGGCCCATAGTTCTTGTTCAGTAACTGTCCATTTGCGTTCTGTCTCTGTCAATGCTTTACTACAAAACCCTAATATTTGTTCTTCACCTGCTTCATTCAATTGATAGACATAACCCGAAACCCCCAAATTACTGCTATCGGTTTGTAAATAATAAGTTCCCTTAGGATCTGGGTGTACAAGAAGTATCGTGTCTATAAACAATTTCTTGACCCTTTCAAAACAATCATTAATTTCCTCTGTCCATGACCATTTCGTATTTTGTTTTAATAGGTCACACAGTGGTTTAACCTCTTCGCTATATTTTGAAATAAATCTTCTGAAATAATTTATTAATCCCAGAAATCCTCGTAATTGTTTTATAGTCCGAGGTATAGGGAAGTCTAATATGGCTTTAACCCGTTCAGGATCCATACGTACCCCGTTAGTATTTACTATGTGTCCTAACAACTTTACCTCTACACATAAGAACCGACACTTCTCTAACCTTCCAGTTAAACCTGCGGTTTCTAATTTATCTAACACTCGATCTAAATGTTCTAAGTGTAACTTTATGTCCCCCGTAGTGAATATGACTATGTCGTCTAAATAGTTTACGCAAAACTCTCGTACTCCTACTAGGATATAATCCATTGCTCTCGAAAACCCTGCTACAGAAGTCTTTAATCCTTGAGGTAAAACATTATAAGTATACGTCTTCCCCATGAACGAGAACCCAGTATACTTCCTAGAATCTTTATGCAAAGGTATTTGAAAATAGGCATTATTCAAATCAATTAAACTGATATAATTTACTCCATGAAAGGATTGTAAAATCTCAGATGTGAGTGGAGGCGCGCCCGCGTCACCTACCATTTTCTTATTCAACTCTCGTGCGTCCAATAAGAGTCTTATTGACCCATCTCGTTTCTTTGTGAAAGTGAGAGGACTACAGTAAGGAGTCGCTTCCTGTCTGATCACGCCTAGTTTTTCTAACTCTTCTAATTCGGTTTTTACCTGTTCTCTATACGCCAAAGGTACCGGATAACTGTGTTTTACAAAAGGTGTTTCGTCTAATAGCTCAATAACGTGTTCGTACTTGTTTGTCAAACCTAAACCTTCCGTAAATACCTTACAGTGTTTGTTTAACACAGGTAGTAATAATTCCTTTTGTTCATTACTTAAGTTCGCGTCATCTAATTTTAATCCCTTAAATTTCTCATTATCTAAATTCATGTCTGATACACTTTGTTCCACTGGCCTAGAGTTTTGATTTAATATTAAATTAATCGTGGCTGCGTTCGTCTCTCCCCCTAACCTTTCGATTTTGCAGTCCGAATTCAGCCTAACACAAGACCTAACGCCCATATGTTCAATAGTCAAAGTGTGTTCACCATTACAGTTCACTATTCCTTTTACCCGCTCTAACCAATCGTATCCTAGAATCAATGACCTAGGAAGACGTCGCATAACTAGTACAGGTGCTTCAACTAAAGTACTACCTAACTGAAACTCTATTAGCACTAACCGATTTGTGCTTTCACTTCGCGATCCAAACGCGCCTTGTATTTGAATTGCTGGAATAGCGATCTCTGGCAATGTCCCATGTTCTCTTAGAATAGAGTCGTACAATTCCCTAGTTATTCCACTAATCTGACTTCCCGTATCTATGAGTGCACTCATACTTCTTCCATACAGTCTAACACATACTTCAGGTAACCTAGGTAAAGAATAATCAACACTCACATCGGTTTGTTCATCTAATTCATGATACATCGTGTACACATTCAAACCTCTCCTCATACAAGTTTCACAAGTCACGCCTAACTCATTACACTCTGTTACATTTTCAAACTGGTTTTCCAATAAGATTCCTATACTCCTAAATTCAAATTGACTACTATACTCGTTATAATCAACGCCGCCTCTTAATAACCGCTTAAGTCCCTTATCTCCGGTCCCCAAACTCTGTCCTGGCTTCCATCCACTATTAATTAAGATTCTATAGACTACACCTGTCCCTTCGTGATCTGAGGTCTTTCTGACGCCCGTGCCACACAAGACTAACTGACTTGACCTCGTTTGTGTTGGGCATTCTAGTTTTTTGATGAACCCTCCCCCACATTCTTAGACACAGTAAGATTCTCGCCCTCTTTCACGAACGTGATAGCCGGCCTAATTTGTTTAGATTCGGATACCGTAGGCCTGTTAAAGTTAACCCTAGAACCTAATCGACCACGATAGCCGCGTCCCCTCGTCGAATTTCCCCTAGCTCTCCAACTTCTTGTTGACATTGTTGCTACAATAGGTCGTCTCGATGATGACTCATTGTATCGTCTACCTCTGTAATTATTACTAACAGTACCTCTCGTAATTTGCCTAGGTTTTTCAACAATATTTTGCTCTATGTTTCGAAGAAATTTCGCTCCGTTCATGATGTTAACTTCTTCTGTTCTAGTAAACCATAATCGCTGTATATCTATAGCATAATGTCGCATAATAGAATTGACCAAATCTCTCTCACTAAACGCAATAGTTAATGACTGCATTGATTCTGCTTGCTCAGCAAAATGTTCGGACATCGACATTCCCGAATCGCTTGAATATACCGCATTAATCAATTTATATCTTATAGATTCCTGAATTTGTTCGGTCCAATAATTTCGTCTAAAATCAATCTCGAAGTCAGCGAACGTAGTCCAGCCCTTCGAATACAAGTCCATAACCTTCCGAGCATGCCCCGAGATGCAACCTAACGCTATATCTATTTCGCGATCTAATCCATTTACCGCCCTTATATATTTCTTTAATCGTTTAAGAAAAACGATGGGGTTAGTGAATGGTTTTCCGTCGAAATTTGGTTTAGTTACTGACGGCTGTACAACATATAAATTCCGGGTCTCAGATAATGTACTTGTGCTCGCGGTTTCAAGATTCGACCCCTGCCTATCAGATTTTTCATTTTCATTAATCCCGTTCGACTCGTGTGAAGAGACGCTCGCGATTTCATTTGAACCGGTATTTGAATTTAACTGATGTAATTTTGCTTCGAACTCGGTGATTTTTTTCAAAATCAACTCTAATGTAGCATTCCCTAAGGTCGTTGTTTGTTCGCTCGATTCTACGGTACTAACATCGCTTTGCCCCGCACCTACTTGCTTTGTTCTACGTCCCTTCCTACCTGAAGACATCTTTTTTTTTCAATTTGACCCTATTTCTTTTACCTACCCAAGTGCCAACTTAAATTTTATTTGAATAACTTTCATAAGTCGCGAAGCCGTATTTTTAATACTAATATATTACTGATACTAATTGCAATCACATGTTTGGGTCTGCTTCGATTATATGTATTCTCAGAGTTTGAAAAAAATTAAGTCTGAGAAATAAGCAAGGAATAATAGCTCGATCTCTGTAGTATCTTCTGAAAACCTGTAAATTTTACATTTATAAGACATACAGCTTATTTCTGCTCTCCTGCTCCCCCTATACATAAATAAATGTAAATGTACAACATATAAATATAAAACAACATGCAGTGTGTCCTTAAAACTTATAATTTATAAATAGCAATGTAAGTTTATAAATTTTTCTCTCTCAAATACCCAATCACAATTTCTACGTTGTGTTATTTTTATGTTAATGTAAATCTAGTCATATCGTTATTTCGAATACGTACATAGATCCCTGGTCACTCGGCATCAAATTTCTGTGATGGTACGGTGTGATCGTCTATACTAGTGGTTAAGATTAGGCATTATGAAGAGATAAATAAGAAATAAACTCAGCTGAATTATAGAAACACCTAGGTATTTAAAGTCATGAGTTATTTACAAGTAATTAATTGGTACAGTACGTTGGGTGAACACGTAGACTTCTCGACCAGCTAACAGGTTTACACGGATTGAATTATAAAAAATTAATGTAAAATTTCAACTCCTCAAAATAGATATAATGAGTGGAGAGATTTGCTAATTTAGAACGTCCTG
This sequence comes from Maniola jurtina, assembly GCF_905333055.1. Taxonomy (NCBI): domain Eukaryota; kingdom Metazoa; phylum Arthropoda; class Insecta; order Lepidoptera; family Nymphalidae; genus Maniola; species Maniola jurtina. Next base: position 2,723,803 of record NC_060052.1, on the reverse strand, counting down.
TTAGTGTGGAAAATCAGTTGATACGTGTATTTGCCTTATTTAGGCCATCGGTTTGAGACCAACCGGCATTCCTCAAGCACGGGGGGAGCCCTACACTGAAATCTCAGTCTTTTAGCATTGTTATCGGGGCACAGCACTTGGACTCTCCTATTTCGCTGCGAAGCGTTTTCAATTTGCCTAGGTACGGAAACCTAGGTTCTTTTCAATGAGCTCTGGGCTCGCCCCAAAACCATGGTATTTTTGTATATTTATATATTTGTTTGATTGATTGTCAATAAATTGGCCAATTTATTAGTTCGGAGAGTCCAGCTGTATAAAGACATGACGTGTTTGCTTTGTGCCGGAATCTCGCTGCTGGTACGTCACCAATCAACCATGTACCATATAATATCAAGCAAAGGAATTACAAAGTACAGCAAAACTAGTATTTTTATCTATTCAAAAACTCGGTGATTCACAAATTCAGCTGGCGTCGGTTTTAACAGATAATGTTACCTAAAATGCTGTTTGGGAAAGATCGGTACACCATAAAAAAAAAGGTACCTACCTGCCTCGCCATCTGTCCTCCGGAGGCAGCGTGTATTCCATTGTCTCGTTCAGGGTATTTTAGTAGGTAGATGAAATTTAGCTGTTACTCGAAAGTATCCTCGACAAGGTCCCTTTAAGGTGTCTTTAGCCTGGGATTCGAACCCAGCCAACCCTATTATCTTTAGTAGTGGAGAGCATTCTTGGTATATTAGTACTAATCGTTTTGTGATAATAAAAGTATAAGGAAAAACCATCGTGAGAATTTCACATAATGGTATAAAATACCATATGATGAAGGTAAACTTGATCGAGAGTTCTCTATGAAGTCCGCGCTCAGTAGTGAGCCGGTGAAAGCTGTTCATGTTGATGAAGACGATGTTTATACCGCGGTAGCTAGTAGTTTATAGCACACCACCTTATTTTAGCTATTGAGTAATTTTTCTACCAAATCTATAATTGTAACGACAAGTGTCATTCCATCAGACTGCATTAGACTGCTAATTCAATTTTATTCCCTATTTAATGCTGAATAAGAGCTAGTATTATAAATAGGTGCACTGCTGAAAAAAAAACCTAACCTAATTTTTACTTAATAATAGGAATTGTGATTGGTAAATAGGTCATATGAGAAAATCTTAATATTGGAGCTCAAGTTAGTTCGATACATGGTTTCTTCGTATCTTTGGCTTTGTTAATATTACAATACGATAGTCTAGCCTCCAAACAAATTGAATCTCCATTATTAAATGTCTAGGAAAATGTATCTAAATATAGCAAATAAAAGATGATAGTTATACCCAAGTGCATTTATTTCTGGTAAATAATTGTTTATTTACTCATACAGTTGAGTATTTAGAAAAAAAGAAGAGAAACTGAATTTATTATTTAGACTGGGAATTAAGTAACTTTATTACATTAATTAATTCCCGGCCGAATATTTGCTTCCTAAGCCATACTAATTATTGAAAGGGAAAAGCAAATATTCAAACAAAAAAACCCTTTCGGCTTTATATAATATTATGTACACCATTTTATCTAAAATACACACATGCCCACATAATCAATAGAGATATTATCTATAATTCTTACTTCTATAATAAAGTAAATTTTAAGGACACACATTATGCGTAAATTATAATATATTCATTATTTATTCTAGATATATTTGAATCCTAGTTCCACAAAGAGAAATGTCCCATTTCTATAATTTTGGATGCAAATCTAATAGTTATACACAATATTGTAACACCTCCTAATATCCAAATAATAATATCATCTCTAATTTAGTTTGTAAAATAATTCTTTACTCAAGATTTTTGGAACTGATTTTCAAATAATCTAGTTTAAAATTAAATGTAAATTAGTACATCACCATATATCAGCTTCTGCTGGCCCGGATACACACTATTTTATTCTATTTATAATTTTTCTATTATTAACTATACAATTGCAATATATTTCTACACTTAATTAATATTCACTGTTAGGCTCTACTGCACGTTGAGCCAGACCTCAATCGAATGTCCCCCTCGGTCCCCCAGTGTAGACTTAAAACGTCCACACGGATATCTTTGTCCACGCCCATGATCTGAAATGCAAAAAAAAAACCAGCGAAATTTCGGTTTCTGATTGGTTCACTCTTGCGCACAGAATTACCCTGGCTGATGGCTAATTGGCTGAAAATAAAATGTATTTCAAACATCCCTTAATGGGCCGTACCTTTTGCTTTCTCACGCTCTTGCCTTGTCTAGACCACTCTTATAACACGTGATTACAATTTTGTACACTTGTAGAGATTTCTAAGTTAAAATTTACGACTTTTATCTAATTTATGACCGACCCTAACGCAATTTAGCTTTAGAGCAATTTATTTTGCCCTTTTTGTTTTTTATACTTCCTTTCCTACAATTACTCAGAATCTTAACTAATTTATTTCTTTTCGTGCGAGATTTTTGTTTTTAAGAGCAAGGCTTCAAATTTCCGACAGTCATAAAACCTTATGACGGATGGCAAGGCCATCTCAAGTATCTCCTTCCCATACCAAAGCCAGCAAACGCAGTGGGGCATTTAGGCAACGTTGCGGGATCCAGCCAGCGTTCCGGCTTAAATTCCTCAGCATCTGGACCCCACATGGGGTGTCTGTGTACTCCATAAGCCCACAAAAAACACGTTCGATTCTTCAAGAGAGTGCAATTTCCTGTAAAAGAATCTAATAAGATTCCTAGAAACTACCCAATTTTTCCTAAACATTAAGATTATAATTTCTTTAAAATGGACGTATGTCGTTTAGTGGTACGTTTGTTGCTGAATTTGCTGAGGACATCTTATCCTGAAAATTTCAGCCTTCTTGCGTCATCTGGACCGAAGCTAAGACGGGACGGGACAAACGTTTCCACAAAATTTAAAAAAACAGACTTCAATAACCACAAACACTAAAGAGTAAAAAAAATATTTTTTGTTTCTACACGTGTAATGTAGGTATGTATGAAGTCGGTTTCTTTTTAATTTTTTATTTCACAATTTTTAGTGGCCCCACTATAATAAAATGTTCTATGCCTGGTTAAAAACCTACTGTTTACTAAGCTATTCCACTGATCGCGAGCAATTTACTCTAATTTAAATTGAGGACTTCTGTGTTCTATCTCCGAAGATATTCATCAGATCTTCACGAAACTTATATGGGATAACCTGGAAGGTATACCCTTTCAAACAAAAAAAAATTACGTAGTTTTATGTCTTGATCTAGTTTTCTTGCCATGACGGGCGCGATGGGATATATTCGTAAAGATTCGTTCAACACAGCCTCCAGGTACACCAGCCGGGATAGATCTTGTTTTGTGACGTCCCTGTCATCGTCACCGAATACGTCGTGCAACCTGAAACATATACATATATACATTACATATATATATATATATATATATATATATATATATGTAATGTATAATATATATATATATATATATATATATACAGTAAATATATACATTCAAGATTATGAGTAAGGTTATCAGTATTAATAAGTGGAATAGGTCTTACGGTACTAGAATTATAAAATGATAGTTAGTCCATCGTGCTGGAGGGCGTCCCACACTACGCTTGCTTAAACGCGGACTCCACTCAAGGACTTTCCGGCTCCAATTTACTTACTCTTCAAAAATTTTCTGCTGCACCTCAGGGTAGGACCCAACTAACAGCATAGTGTACATAAGTGAAGTTGATGTTGTGTCGTGGCCAGCGAACAACATGGTGTCAACATGTTCCCTGATCTCCCGGTCGCTGAAGACACCTTTCTCTATTGTTAATTCAAGGAGAAGCTCCATGAAAGATCGGAATTTTGGACCTGTAAAGATTCAGTGAATTAGCCAGCTGAAGTGGCGGTGGGCAGGTCTGCCGCAGAACTGATGGCCGCTGGGGCAGACGTGTTCTGGAGTGGAGACCACGTATCCACAAGCGCAGTGTGGAAGACCTCCGACCTGGACTGACGGCATTAAGAAGATAGAGGGAAGTGGGTAAGTAAGTGGGTGAGTAAGGCTGATGATCGTGTGTGGTGGCGCGCTCTTGGGAAGGTCTATGTCAAGCAATGGACGCAAACAGGTTGATTAATTGATTGAAAGGATTCGAACTATTTGATAACTATGCTTGACTTTGGCTTGATCAATGCTATCTCAACCGATGATAAGTTATAATGCAGTCTAAGGTAGTACACACATGCCTATAAAGCTTGTTGAAACCACTTTTCAAAATACATAACACAAATTGACCTTTGTACCACGTAATGCAGTCTTAGAATAGGGCTTAGAAATTATCATGAAAATGAATGAATGAATATGAATAAACAAACATCGCTCAGTAAGTACCTTTTGAATATCGTGATAAAGTAGGTAGTTAAAAAATTACAATAAAATGTAACCTATGTAATGAGTTTTTTTGTTGATATTTGTTTTACCTTTTGTCGTGTATTCGGTCCCCTTGTGAAGTTTATTATTCAAGTATTCCGCTTTTCTCTTTTTGAGGACCTGTGAAATTATAACAATAACAATCCATATAATACAAGAGTAAATTAAGAATTTATAACACCCCCGACAAGTGAAGGTTACAGTAACTAGAAAAGAGCTGATAACATTCAAACAGCTGAACCAATTTTCTTGGATTATAGCTAAGAACACTATCGATCAAGCCACCTTACAAACAAAATAACTAAATTAAAATTGGTTCATTAGTTTAGTAGATACAATGCCACAGACAGATACACAGATTCACACGTCAAACTTATAACATCCCTTTTTTGGGTCGAGGGTTAAAAACTGTAACCAGACGATTTTGTACATTAAACATATTTAGAAAATTTTAATCAGAGTAAACTTTACTATCGATACATCCCAAAACCAATCCCCATCCCAAGGAAAAATTTTGAGCTATGAAATCTTCAAATAAACTTTATCTTCATGGAAGAAGTAGCACTAGTCCTCTCACAGCTATTTCTTGAAGGAACGGTTTTGATTATAATACTTACAGTGTTTGACATATTGTGCAAGATCTTCACATACTCATCCTGCTTCCTCTTTAAGGAGGACCAGTTGAACACCGCGTCACTGTACAGCCAGGGGTTCACTAACCTCTCTACCATGCTGTTTAACATATTTTTTGTAGCATGTACGTATTCGCTGTTCAGCAAGCCCCCGTCGCTGAAGTCCACTTCCATAACAGTTACTGAAAATAAAATGGTATGATTTTACTAAGTTACATCTTTAGCGGTGTGCAATAGAACAAAAAACTGAAAGCAGAGTGCAGACCGTAGCTATTCTAAATTAAAGTGCAGTTGTTGTCAGGAAAAAAGACTTGAAAAGAAATTGCTTTGCAATTTGGCATTGTAAGAAATACATCTCCTGAGGATGCTCCGGTGTCGGGGCGAAACGTGCGTCGAGTGGTTTTGGGATTTGTGTGGTGTTGCGTGGTGGTGGTGCACATTGCTTGCTTGGTGGTTGGCTTTTCCTGCATGTTTTTGAGTGGGTTATATGTTGCACCATTAAGGTTTCTTTGGTTTAGCGGATTATAGCAAATTAAGGTTTTGGTTCCTTGTATATCATGGACTTCAGCAAAATAACGCCTGCTTCTATACTACATCTTTCTTTTTCTTTTAACTTAAGTGAGTTTACAGTAAACAGCAAAAGTTTACATAACAGAATAAAAATTAAATCTCGATTTGCTTGTATCTCATCGGATACTAAACTTGATACATACGGCATGTGGTTTCCAGACCATTAGGCAGAATATAGGTAAAGTGATCGAACGGTCCTTTGTCGACCTCCACTTCTAGATTCTTGACCAGACGATGAGCTTGTCTGTTGAGAACGTCTATAAATCCGTCAAGTACAAACTGATTGAATGCTGGAGTCAGAAGCTTCCGGTGTACTTTCCATGTTTGTACTAGAAGAAAGTACCACTATTAAAGTTTGAATGGACTTTGTCTGTGTTGGTGTTGGCTGGCGGGCGTGCTCTGCCTTATTGGAGTGTTTTTTTTTTGTTAAAACTGACTGGAAAGCGGTCTAAGGGGGTGCCGTGCGTATGTCGGCGAGCGCCGGCACAGACGGGGTCCATACTTGTATAGTTTAACTAACTTGTTACAAATAACTACAAACTTGACATTGGCTAATTAATCTTTGTAAAGCCAGACGAGAGAGAGAAAAAAACAGTTTCAATTGTTGTTTGTCAAAAGAGAGCCGCAGCGCCTTCGGCTCTGCCAGTGAACCAGCCAATTTTATTGTTATACGAGATCGAAACTGTCGGCATCTTTTAGGTGCAAATAATAGGCTACAATCCATCACTTCCTTGATACCGAACTTGAATCCTTTTTACCCGACTGCGGCAAAGCCAAAAGGAAGGCAGTTAGTAGTCTATGTATGTATATACGTGTGTATGTATGTGTGTGTGTATCTTTGTATCCAGATTCTGTGTGTTCCACCGTAGCGCCTAAACTACTGGACCGATTTTGATGAACGAGGTATCAATCGATTCGTCGTAAAGGTCCAGGTGACATAGGCTACATTTTATACGAAAAAATTCACCTAACGGATGTTACATGAAAAAAGGGGGGTTTCCAAAAAATTTTTTTGCTATTGTATCTAGTGGGGTGTCAAATGAAAGAGAAGAAAATTTTGAGTTCATAAATATAAATGTACTATAACATTAAAATATACCAAGCGACAGAAAAACAATTTTACTATAATATTTCAGAGACGATCGCAGTCGGGTTTTAGTTTTCTACTTTATCTTGTTCACATTCATGTTTTTGGTGGGATACATAATTGCCTTGTCATTGTAGGATATGAACGAGAATGTTTAAACTTTCCTTAGAGAATCACTTTGCTGGAAGAACTATTTTTGGTAACAAGGACTAAAGTAAGTAAAAAGAAAATTTACTTACAATCAGCAGTGACTAATCCATCACCAACCCAGGGCTTTGCGAATTTGTAAAAGTCGTCCTTTTGTAAACATGTGTTGGCGATTTTCAAACAGTCGTCTGGGTCTGTTACAACTAGATGGCAGATATGGCAAAAAATATACCATGTCAAAAAAAAATACAACTTGAGATAAACAATGATTATAATCCATCGAATTTGGGATCAAATAAATATTAATATAAACATTAATGTCGATATATTATGTCAAAGATAAGATATATATCTTTGGTATATATAGATTAAAATAATTACTTACAGTATACCTTTCTGAGTCCGATATTACCGGATGTAACTCCGCCAGCGTTCATGGTTCTATAGACCTCCTTTTTCACTGTATTCCATAGCTGTTCTGTAAGTGCAAGCTATTCTTCAACAATCGCACAGTAGTTCATAATAATTATACCTAATTGTATTGAAGCCGCGATAGTCCAGTGGTTAAGGGTTAGGAGGTTAGAGGTTCGAAACCAGGAACACACATCGTGAGGAAACCTGCTTGCCTGAGAGTTTTCCCTAAGTCCTTAAGGGCGTGTGAAATCTATCAAATCGCACTGAGCCAACGTGATGGGCGATCCGTGTTCAGTAGTGGGCTGGCGATGTGTTCATCATGATGATGATCAAATTCAAGCTGGTCAAGAAACTACTAATGACGCCGACAGTTATTTCGAAACGTATGTCTATCGAACAAACAAAGATTCATGCAATATGATTCAAAAATCTTAGCGAAATGGGGAACCGCTAAGCGAAATATGTTAGCGGTCCCTCGACGCTTACGTGGATCGATTCCAAGGAACAAGTAAATATGTCCAATCAGTGGCAAAGCGCCCGGGATAGTTGGGGGCTCATCTTTATTCCTGTTTCTCCTCCGCCACGCCAATATACCGCACGATAGCAACACTAGTATAAATGCCACCGCCAACATTGAAGATGAGTTGAAAAAATAATGTTGTTTAAAAATAGTATTCAAGCAAATATATGCTGTTATTAACTCCTTCATTACTAAAGGTTAAATTCAAAGTCGAAAGATTATTCTTTATTTCTCATAAAGTGCAGTTTAATAGGTATATTATGTAGAATTACGGGGGCAGAGATGTTACTAATTAAAACACGGTGCCGGCCGGTTGATGCAACATTGACAGCTGCAAGGAACAACGTTGTATAGAAAGAGAGCCGGCACGTTCAAGACCTTCGTTATTTTATAAAAACTAAGTTTCTCTGCGTATTCCCCAACTCGGGGTGGAACGATCAGCGACTATGAAGTTTGGATCATGGGGCATTAGCATAATGATAACTGGTAATAAAGGCATAAGAAATGTTACGTCAAAGTACTATAAAGTCTAATTTACTTTATATTTTCTTCGGAATAGTATTAGAAATCACGTTATGCATTGCCAGACACTTTAGAGTCGTGGCAAGTCGCAACCCTCTGCCAGACAATTCATTATTTAGATTAGACTAGCTGATTTGTTCAGTGAAATAAGGTAATCAATCAACGAGGTAAGGTAAGATAAGGTAAGATGATACGGTAATCTGCTGTTGCCCGTGCATAGTTCTGAGTCCTTACACTAATTCTGGGTTACCACTTTAGAAGATATCGGGCATCTCCTAAGAACTGAGAATAAAGAATTAAACACAATTCCTTAGTACCTATCTCATTTATTAAGCGTGTTACCAATGCAATGATGAAGTGAGGACTGACTTATGTAAAAAAATAATTTTCTTTGCGGCGCGCCGTATTACATACACTATGCATATTATGTCCCTAATATATATAATATATAATATAGTATTCGGCTTCTTTCGGTATTTTCTGATATCCTTAGTAGATAAATTCGCAAATTTGAATATTATGTAGTCAAATAAATGAAATAAAATCACGGATATCGCAAATTTACATTTTTCACATCACAAAATCGTGGGAAAAATATTAAATTATTATAGTCGCGGGAATTTTTTACACAATAATGGGAAGGTAGGTGCCTACTTCAATACTTATAAGTCTGTACTCTGTACTCATTCCATCTTATTTAATTTTCATTGTTTAGTGGTGATTTTACTATCAGATAAGCTTTATAACATTTAAGGTGCGGTTTATACAGAAAAGACGAGAACAGAGATATTGTGGTGTCTTAGACGTAACTTTTATTATATTTCCGCCGAAGACCATCAGATGGAGCGTGTGTATTATGAAGATACACAGTACAACACTAAAATAACAGGTAACACACACAAAACACACGAACCACAACCGTCTCCAATGAACGTTTACACCCATTAAACAACTTTTGTACAAAACTAAATAATCGGGTATAGCACACGTAGGTACAAAAATGAAACGAATAAATACAACTCTAACTAATGTACAAAATACAACTACAACAAAACAAAATACAACAAACCTAACAAAATACAACTCTAAATAATGTAAGTACATAATTGTTATACCTAGATTTTAAGTATTATAACTAGATTAATGTAATAACAATATCCTCAACTCATAAGAACTGACTTTATTCCATCGCTACACAATGCATGATAAACTTTAACTTTAATTCTAAACTACTAACTTCTTGAAAACATATTAATAAATTCCAATCTTTTCTGCTTCGAATCAATCCACCGTTTTTCTTGCAGCCATTTTCCCATCTCCCAATTGTCTTTTCTTTTTTTTTAATTCAGCTCTAGGCAAAGGTAAAATCGCTAACAAATGTGTTACGTGTAATACCTATTGTCGACGATACCTACAGGTGTGCGGTAAAACTCAAGTGGCGAGTTAATGAATACACCTGATTTAAAAAAAAAACCATGTTCCACCCTCGCCGATTTTGTATAAACCGTTCTTTACGTGTTATAAAATATTTTTTTGTTTGACTTTGAATAATTTAACCTTCAGTAATGAAGAACAAAATCGCAAAATAAATTTGCTTGAACACTATTTTTAAACAACATTTATTCATTTATCTTCAATGTTGTCGGTGGCTCTTGTGCTAGTATTCCTGTCGTGCGGTATATTGGCGTGGCGGCGGAGAAACAGGAATAAAGATGAGCCCCCACCGCTCCCGGGCGCTTTGCCACTGATTGGACACTTTCACTTGTTCGTTGGAAACAGTTCACGTAAGCATTTGCTATTCCAACAACTTCAAAAATTATGAATTACTAGCTCATTCCCGCGACTTCGTTCGTGTGGATGTAGGTTTTTAAAAATCCCGTGGGATTTCTTTGATTTTTCGGGATAAAAAGTAGCCTATGTGCTAATCCAGGGTATAATCTATCTCTATTCTAAATTTCAGCCAAAACGAGTAACAAACACACACACACATATACACACAAACTTTCGCCTTTATAATATTTGTGTGAAGTGTGATTGTGCGTTATAAAACAATGACTGTACTTTTTCTTACAGAACTATGGGATTCAGTAAAAAAGCTGTGCTATAACACCTTGGACGCTGATGGAGTTGTATCTTTTTATCTTGGACCCAAAACAGTATACTGTAAGTAAACCATACTAACATAATAAATGCGAAGGTGTGTCTGTCTGTCTGTCTGCTACCTTTTCACGGCCCAACAGTTTAACCGATTCTGACGAAAGGTACAGGGTTAGCTTATATCTCGGGGACGGACATAGGCTACTTTTTATCCCGGAAAATCAAAGAGTTCCCACGGGATTCCCAAAGACCCATCCGCTTAACCGATTTGTATAAAAGGTACCTAGGTAGCTTGCGTCCCTGTAATCGATATAGGCAGCTTTTTGTCCCGGTCAAAATCAAACAGTTCAGGAATCTTTAAAAACCTAAATCCAGGCAGACGAAGTCGCGAGCATCCTCTAGTAACTAATACGTTTACATTATTTTCATCCAGACACCCTAACTTTTAAACTTAGGTAAGTGTCTGCCGTCTGGCAATGCATGAATTGATTTCTAATACGATTCCGAAGAAAAAAAATTAGACTTTATACGTATACTTTGACTAAGATTTTTTTACACCTTTGTTACCTGTTATCTTCCAAAGCCACTACTATCCGAATTCCACATCACTGATCGTTCATCCCTGAGTTGGCGACAATACGCAGAGAAACTTTCAGCTTTTATAAAATAATAACGTAGGTCTGGCACGCGCTCTCTCTCTCTCTATCCCGTAGCTAGATTAAAAAATTTAAGTTCAAGCCCTCGCACAAATACCTAGTACCTATCTAAAATCTTATATTTTTCTAGTTGTAACAGACCCAGACGACTGTTTGAAAATCGCTAGCACGTGTTTAGAAAAGGACAAGTTTTACAAATTCACAAAGCCCTGGCTAGGCGAGGGACTATTGACTGGTGATTGTAAGTAATTTTTTTTTTTACTTAGGTACTTTCTCATTGTTAATAAAAACACTCCTACCCCATCCAGCAAAGTGATTCTCTAACGAACGTAGTTTGTGATGCTACATCATATCGTATGATGATAATCTGTATCAGTCTTATCACCTGTCTTCATTTTTGCTAGTGTTAGAACAATTATTATTACACCCTCTGGCCTTTATAGATCAATCATTACATCATCAGAATGAATTAAGTATGAATTAGTGACACCATGTCAACTACTACATGTGACTAAAAGTTGTATTTTCTTCTAGTGCAAATATGGAAGGAACATCGGAAGCTTCTGAATCCAGCATTCAAGCAGTCTATCTTAGATGGATTTATAGACATTTTCAACAAAGAAGCTCGTCGTCTGGTCAAGAATCTAGAAGTGGAAGTCGACAAAGGACCGTTTGACCAATTTGCCTATATTCAGCCTAATGTTCTGGAAACCATATGCTGTATGTCGAGATTTCGTTTTTACTGTTTTAGTTGGTGCCGGATAAAGAGAGTTTTCGACGACAATTATGGTGATTTGTGTGCGCATAGGAAGTAAATTCTGTTCTTTCATACTTTTTTTATTTTTTTATTCAGATACAAGTTAGTTCTTGATTGCAATCTCACCTGGTAAGTGATGATGCAAGTCTAAGATGGAAGCGGGTTAATCTGGAAGGTGTAAGGCAGTACCACTTTGGTTTCTACACGGCATCGTACTGAACAAATCCCTTGGTGGCATGGTTTCGCCGGCATTCACCACGGAATTGAGTAGCTTGTTTCATATTGTACGGGAAGTTTAATAAAATACCATTTATATTTTCAGTAACTGTTTTGGCAGTGGACTTCACTGATGAGAGTTTGCTGAACATCGAATATATAAATGCTTTAGAAAATATACTGAAATGCGTAGTAGAGAGATTCCAGACGCCCTGGCTGCACAGTGATGTCATGTTCAACTGGTCCTCCTTGAAGAGGAGGCAGGATGAGTGTCTGAAGATCTTGCACAATGTGTCAAATACTGTAAGTATTATAACCTGAAATATCCCTTCAAGAGAGAGTATTGAGAGGACTAACATAAGCTACCTTCTTACAAAATTTTCTATCTTTCCTTAGTGAAGAATTTATATATTATGAACTAGATGACGTGTCGCGACTTCGTCCGTTTGGATTCAAGTCTCTGAATATTCCGTAGGGACTCTTTGATTTTCCGGGATAAAAAGTAGCCTATGTAGTATATGTTAGTTACCGGGATGCAAGATACCTCTGAACCAAATTTCATATGAATCGGTTAAACGGATAGATCTTTAAGAATCCCGTCCGAACTCTTTGATTTTTCGGGATAAAAAGTAGCCTAGTGTTAATCCAGGATATTATCTATTTCCATTCCAAATTTCAGCCAAATTCGTCTAGTAGTTTTTCCCACGGGATTTCGAAAAACCTAAATCCACGCGGGTGAAGTCGCGGGCATCAGCTAGTTTATAGTATTAGTAAGTATGGATAGAGATAGTTGAGACAATCTTCTGAAGTAAGCCCGAGCCCATAAAGGTCCGTAAAGCCTTATAATGAGAAGATTAAAAGTATTATAAAGATGCATCACATTACTAATTTGCTGTGATAATTTTACAGGTCCTTAAAAAGAGGAAAGCAGAATACTTGAACAATAATCTCAACAATGGGACTGAAGACACGACAAAAGGTAAAACCAATAAACAAAAAGTAGGACCAATAAAAAAAAACCACTAGGTTAAACTTTATTGTGATAATTCTATAGGTACTACCTACTATAATATTACAATATTAAAAAGGAAATAATTATTCGATAGGTTCTTCGCTATCCTAATGTAAAAAAAAACATTCCGACGAATTGAGAACCTCCTCCTTTTTTGAAGTCGGTTAAAAAAAGCCATTGATGCCGTAGATAATTATCCATCATGATATCTCCAGGTCTAGTGAAGCACACAATAACTATTGAGTTATTTTTTTGGGATTACTTTTACTTGGTACAGGATCGATTGTGTTATGTTTTTAGAAAAAGTAATTGACTAACTTTACATCTGTGATTTTAGGCTACAATTAAACCAAAGCTATGCTATAAAATAGTTATAAAGCAGTTTAAATCTTTGGCAGGTCTGAAATTCCGTCCCTTCATGGACCTACTCCTTGAACTAGCAATAGAGAAAGGCGCCTTCAGCGACCAGGAGATCAGGGAACATGTTGACACCATGTTATTCGCTGGCCATGATACAACAGCAACTTCACTCATGTATATGATGCTGTTAGTTGGATCCTACCCTGAGGTTCAGCAGAAAATTTTTGAAGAGTAAGTAAATTGGAGCCGGAAAGTCCTTGAGTGGAGTCCGCGTTTAAGCAAGCGTAGTGTGGGACGCTCTCCAGCATGATGGACCGACGATATAAATCTGCTGGCGGGAAGTGGCTGGATGAGGAAGGCTGAGGACCGGGTGTGGTGGCGCTCTTTAGGGAAGGCCTATGTCCAGCAGTGGACGTCCACAGGCTGATGATGATGACGATGAAGTAATTTATTTGTGGCTGAGATATTTTCATCATCTCTCATTGCTAAGGTATAATATGATCCCTTCCAGTATTGGTTGGAGTTTTTTTAGAATATGGTGGGACCCAAGAAGCTTCGTATCGATAATCACTTAACATCAGGTGACCCGCATACTCATTTCTCGCAATTTTTATTTAAAAAAACTCTACTGCTTGTCTGCCTGCTGTCACGGGTCTCTAGCTCATAGACGAAATGAGTTAAAACATTATGAATTAGTAGCTAATGCCCGCGAATTCATTCCCGTGGATATTGATTTTTAAAAATCCCGTGGGAGCTCATTGATTTTCCGGGATAAAAAGTAGCCTGTGTGCTAATCCAAGATAAAATCTATCTCCATTTCCAGTCAAATCCGTCCAATGTTTTTGCTTGAAGGAGTAATAAACATACACACATACATACACACATACAGACAAACTTTTATTATATTAGTGTGATAGTGTGATTAATGAAAGGGTCACGATTCATCCAAGATCACGATCTATAGCAAAGAGGATCAGAGGCAGGGCAGTTTTAACATTAGAATGGCCATGTTTCAGGTTGCACAACGTTTTTGGTGATGATGACAGGGACGTCACGAAACAAGATCTGTCACAGCTGGTGTACCTGGAGGCTGTGTTGAAAGAAAGTATGCGCTTTTACCCCGTCGCGCCCGTGATTATAAGACGTCTTGATCAAGATGTTAAACTAAGTAAGATTTTTTTATTTTGATCACAAGAATCTTTTGGCTGTGACCTCACCTGCTAGAATTAGCTGTCTAAGATTAATAACTAGATAATGCCCGCGATTTCATCCGCGTGGATTGAGGTTTTTTTAAAATCCCGTGAGAACTCTTAGATTTTCCGGGATAAAAAGTTGCCTATGTCAATTAATGAACGGAAGCTACGTCGGTACCAAATTCCATATAAATCGGTTAAGCGGATGGGTCTAGTGGAATCTCGTGGGAACTCGTTGATTTTCCGGGATAAAAAGTAGACTATGTGCGTCCCCGGAATATAAGCTAAGCGGTTAAACTGTTGGGCCGTGAAAAGGTAGCAGACAGATAGACAGACAAACAGACAGGCAGACAGACAGACACACATGCTTTCGTATTTGTAATATTAATAAAGTATGGTAAAGTTTTTCATGGACTATTTTACAGGAAACTGCACTCTCTCGAAGGATCGAGCGTGTTTTCTGTCATCCTATGGAGTCCATAGACACCCCGTGTGGGGTCCAGATGCTGAGGAGTTCAAGCCAGAACGCTGGCTGGACTCTGAAACGTTGCCAAAATGCCCCACTACATTTTCTGGATTTGGTATGGGAAGGAGAATCTGTATAGGTAACCTAAATATTGAGTTTAATAAGAAAAATTCATAGCCATAACGCTATTGCCTTCATCATCATCATCGTCAGCCTGTTCAACATAAGCCTTAAATAATGAGTACCATTACACCTGGTCCTCGGCCTTATCAAGTTACTTCTCACCAGGGTCTTTATATCATCGGTCCATTGTCCTAGAGTTCATCCGCGTCCTTCACAGTGGCGCTTTATGGCTCCAACGGTCATCGGGTCGAAAAGCTTCCTGTAATAAGCGTAGCATCCCTGCAACCATTTCTTTCCCATGCTTTGGACCTTAGTGTTCCTGTGAACTTTTTATTTTTGGATCTTATCCCTCGGGAAAAAGTCCTTTCATGTCCCTCTCCATAGCTCGCTAAAGGACTTTGAATTTGTGGATCAGGGTATGGACACTGACTTGCGAGTCATACGCGAGACAATATTACAAGGTACATAACCTTATACAATTATTTTCATCCATACTAATATTGTAACTGCAAAAGTGTCTGTTTTTTTCAAGGCCCATAAGTTTAACTGATGTTAATGAAAGATACAGAAATAGCTTGCCTCCTTGAGAGTACAAGGCACCATTTATACCGAAAAATCAAAGTGGTCCCAGGAAATTTTAAAAATACTTAGTCCGCGAGGATGAAGTTGTGAGTATCATATTATACCTATTCATATTATTCATATTTTCAGGTAAAACATACGCTATGATGACAATGAAGATCGCCATGGCTCACGTGTTTCGACGCTACAGGGTGTCCGGAAATCACTTGTTGATGACGACTAAGCTGGACGTCCTGCTAAAACCAATATCCGGACACCATGTATCAATTGAAATTAGGAAAAATAAAACATAATTATAAAATATACTATCAAAATCTATTTATTTATTGAAGTAGGTAGACTTAAATAAGATGATTTACTTAGGACTTCATAAGTAAAATACCATATTATCGCAAGCTCGAAAAGGTCGCGCGGTGCGAGTCTGCCGCGGTTGGCTCTGCCGGGCTCGTCGCGTTGCTGCCGACCGCTGCCGTTCCGGTGTGAATTGGCCCTTAAAGCTCTGGTTTCCTCCAAAAGCGGTGCCATCATGTAGCGGCCGTAATACAGCGGTGAATGACGTCACTGGCGCAGCATATGGCGCGGTTTCCTAGATAACGGTAATTGACACCGTAACGTCAAAAAGCGGTACCGCCATTTGCATGACGGCCGTCTTGCCGGTGTCGAAGTGTCTGTCAACGTTTTTTTCATGTAGCGGTGAAGGTATTTTCAAGCGTAATATTAATTTGCGTGTCATTTTAAAATATTTATTGTTCAAAATAAGTTTCATCAACTGGACCAGCGAGGATGATGTAATTTTAATTGATTTTGTGCGGGTTCATGATGTGCTATATATGTGTGTGTGGTCTATTCACCGTAATAAAACGGCCAATGCAGTCTCGAATATTCCACATGTTTACGGCCGTCTTTTTGAGGTCATCATATTGCGTCCGTTTAAAAACGGCACCGCTTTTGGAGGAAACCATAGCGAGAAAAAAAGAAAATGCATTTATTTGTTGTTGGTGTCACAGATAAAAAAAAGCATACAAAATATTATGTACATTTTCATCTGTGACGCCACCCCAAATGGGTGTACACTGTACAGCTCAGCATTACGTCCTGCATCACATGCATTAAAACGCATTAAATTCAGGACGCTGATTTTCAGCTGTGACCCTGTGAAGAGTGTTCTTCATATTCGGTATTCGGCTTCTTTCGGCATTTCGTGATCTTCGTAAATTTGAATATTTTTGTGTCATGCATAGCATTGTTTGAAAGATATTTGTGCAATATGTGATAAACAAGTGTAAATTAAAAATTTATAACACCCCCGACAAGTGAAGGTTACAGTAAGAACTAGAAAAGAGCTGATAACTTTCAAACGGCTGAACCGATTTTCTTGGATTATAGCTAAGAACACTCTCGATCAAGCCACCTTTCAAACAAAAAAAATGAATTGAAATCGGTTCATTAGTTTAGGAGCTACGATGCCACAGACAGATACACAGATATACACGTCAAACTTATAGCACCCCTCTTTTTGGGTCGGGGGTTAATAAAATGAAATCACGGATATCGACATTTTCCACTTTACTAATCTCAAAATCGCTAAATAATAATAATCAAGCCCTTCATTTACTGAACTTAATAAAATGAAATTTCAAGATATTGTTTCACAAAATCGATGTACATATTAATTTTTTTTATTAAGTTGGCAGCCATTTTGAAATATTAATTATTTGTTTCTATAGTGGCAATAAAAATACACAATCTGTAAAAATTTACCTTTAACTAATACGGTTCATGAGATCCAGCCTTACACAATAATTCAGGGCTCTTTTTATCAAAAAACTCATCAATCTAAAAATATAATACAGGGTGTTTGGTAATTAGTATATAAAGACGACACGTACCCATGCTACTTTGATGTGATAAATACAATGCTGAAGTAAAATGACGAAATAAAATTATAAAAATTTCCATACAAAATTTTAATTTTTTTTTTATGTCAAAGTTTTCATGGCCCTAACGTGCCCTAACTCACTGAGATCGTTGGCCTTGGCCTATCTAAAGATGGCCAGCGATCTCAGTGAGTTACGGCACGTTAGGGTCAGGAAAACTTTGATATAAAAAATTTTTTAAATTTCGTATGGGAATTTTTATAATTTTATTTCGTCATTATACTTCAGCATAGTATTTATCAGATCAAAGTAGCATGGGTACGTGTCGTCTTTATATACTAACTACCAAACACCCTGTATAATAATATATCAGGTACTTTTTAACCACTACAAAGTACTACGAATAAAATGTCATGTTTTTCAAGAAATTTCTATACCTAATTAGCATGTACTTATTAATTTTGAATGCAGTTTGGCATGCAGGTTATGATAATTATTATTTTTATTGCGATCATAAAAATAAAATGTTTTTCTAAACTTCCGAGTCCATTCATTTCAAAGCTGACCCTGTTTGCAGGATCAGTGAAGGTAAATAAATAACTAGGTCAAAAAAATACCTACATTAATTCAAAATCAAAGTTAAATAATATATAAGTACTTATAATTTTTTGGTTTACGGTAAGATAGCTTTTTTAAGTAGACTATATTGAAATAAAATATTTTTTAGTTTTTTTTCGGATCATTTTCGATTTTTTTTTAAATAATTCATATACAATACCTGTGACCATACTTCCATACTATCTATTATTATAAATGCAAAAGTATGTCTGTCTGTTAGATTTTCACGGCCCATCTATATAGCCGATTTTGAATATTAAGAAATTGAGGAGTAAGTATTAGTAAATGCATGAATAACAAAATATAAGGGGTCAAATTGCTCAAAAATAAGCTAAACCAACGTCACCCAACTGACTGCTGTTTTTTTTTTTGGGTAAAACTAAGTACCTATGTGTGTAGTTTTGAAGAAAACGCTTTCAAGACAGACTTGCACAGTTTGATAATGTTGACGGCGGTGCTGGTACTACTGGTGCTCGTGTTGGTGCTGAAACTACTGACGTTGGCATCCTTCCGAAGAAATAGTGGTAAAGATGAACCACCCGTGTTACCGGGAGCTGTACCACTGATTGGACATGCCTATCTCTTAATTGGAGACAGTTTGAGTAAGTCCGTACAAAAAAAGTCAATCACACTATCGCACTGTGATAGTGTGATAGATCACATCACACTAATCACACTTCATCATAATTCAAAATTCAAAATTCAAAATGTTTTTATTCAATTAGACTTTTACAAGTTCTTTCGAATCGTCAAAAGCATCTACCACTGGTTCGGAATGCCTTTCCTACCGAGAAGAACCAGCAAGAAACTCGGCGGTTGCTCTTTTCAAAGATTTGATATACAATATTATGCCATGTATAAAAGCAATTGAAGTCCTGCGCATTGCTGGAGCGAATCGAAGTTTAAATCCACGCTTTTTTATCATTTACATAATCTTCGATAGTATAATATGCTTTTCTCAAGAGCATATTTTTAATAGATTTTTTGAACCTGTGTAAAGGCAAGTCCAAAATTGACTGAGGAATTTTGTTATAGAAGATTATACCCATTCCCACAAATGACTTTTGGACCTTCCTGAGACGGAGCGTAGGAGTCGCAAGCCTGTTACGGTGTCTAGTCAGCCTGTTGTGTAGATCGCCAACCTTCTTGTAACTAAGAATATTTTGTCTTACAAAAATTATGTTGTTGTAAATATATTGAGAGGCTACGGTAAGGATACTTATTTCCTTAAATTTTTCTCGAAGTGAATCGCGTGGTTTTAAGTTATAAATTGCGCGTATTGCCCTTTTTTGTAATACAAAAATTCTCCCAATATCTGCCGCTCTACCCCATATTAAGATTCCATAAGACATAATACTATGAAAATAAGCAAAATATACTATCTTTGCGGTCTCCACGTCAGTTAATTGTCGAATCTTTCTAACCGCGTAAGCAGCAGAGCTTAGTTTGCCAGCAAGAGTTGATATATGGGTGCCCCATTGCAGCTTCGCATCTAAGGTTATCCCCAAAAATGTAGTAGTCTCTTCTATTTTCAAAATATCATTATTTATCCTTAAATTAATGTTACTTGTGTTCTTGGTATTGGGCAGTGCGAATTCAATACACTTAGTTTTTTTTGCATTTAAAAGTAGATTATTTACAGTAAACCAGTGAGTTACCTGAGATATGGCACCATTTATATCGTCAAAATTGTCCTTATTTCTATCGACTTTAAAAATCAAAGACGTATCGTCAGCAAATAGTACGATATCGCAAATATTTTGGACTACATATGGTAAATCGTTTATGTATACTAAGAACATGAAAGGACCTAGAATAGAGCCTTGAGGAACACCCATTAGTGAGGCTGATCCGGATGACTTCACATCATTCACACATACTGTTTGAATACGATCACTAAGATAGGACGCAATGAGACCAAGCGCAGTGTCTTTGATTCCATAGTGGCTCAATTTAACTAAAAGAGTCTCGTGCTCAACGCAATCAAATGCCTTGGATAAATCACAGAAAATACCAATGGCATTCTGTGACCCCTCCCACGCATTGAATATATGCTTTAACAGCATTGCGGCCGCGTCGGTTGTTGATCGACCTTTAGTGAAGCCATACTGTTCAGAATGGAGTAGCTTATTAAAATTGAAATGCTGAAGCAGTTGATTGAGCATGATTTTCTCAAATATCTTGCTCAGTGTTGGCAAAATTGAAATTGGCCTGTAATTGTTTGGGTCACTTTTGCTACCCGATTTAAAAAGAGGTATCAATTTACTACATTTCATGAGATCTGGAAAAGCGCCTGTATCCACAGACTCATTAAAAATTAAGGCTAGATATGGCGCAATAATATCAATAATATTGTTAATTATTTTTACTGATATTCCCCACAGATCTCCGGTTTTTTTGCTTTGTAAAGATTTGAACACTTTAACAATGTCATATGGAGTAACGTATTCAAACCTAAACAACACACCGCATTCAGTGACATTGGCCCTGAGAAGATCATAGGCTTCTGTTGGTGAAGAGCTAAGGGAACTAGTAGTGATGACTGGAATGTTCTGGAAAAAATTCTCAAATGTATTTGCAATTTCAATATTGGAGTCAATAATACGGTTATTAATTTTTAGCTCCAATTTATTGTTATGCACTTTTTGTTTCCCAGTTTCATCCGTGATGATATCCCAAGCTGCTTTAATTTTATTATCAGAATTAATAATTTTTTGCTTTATGCAGAGTGACTTTGCTTGTATGCAAACCTTTTTGAATAATTTTGAATAATTTTTTACATATTCAACAAATGTGGGAGTGTAGTTATATTGTTTTTCTGCATACAAGTCGAACAACTTATTTCTACTTTTATAGATGCCAACAGTAGCCCAGTCACTAAATTTAAGATTTTTAAACAGTTTTTTTTCTACAATTTTAAAGGTAGAATTAAATTGAGAGTTTATGAGATCAAAAAAAGCATTATAGTGTTCATCCGGACCACCCTGAGTAAAGTCAAGTTTAGGTAAAGCAGTTAAAACCTTTAGTTTGAACTGCTCTACCTTCTTAGTGGTTACTGGCCTATACTTTATTAACTTTGTTATGTCTTGATTATCACTGGGAACAGATATCATTTGTCCACAGTGATCGGATCTTAGATTCGTCATGATCGATTTTGCGACAATCTTACAGTCACAGAAAATGTTATCTATACAAGTGGCTGAATTTGCAGTTATCCGTGTTGGTTCATTGAAAATTTTCTGTAAATTAAAGCTTTTAAATAAATTGAGTAATCTGTCAGTAAAAGAAGTGTGAAGCAAAATATCAATATTGAAGTCTCCACAAACTAATATCTTTTTTGATGACCTACATATCCGCCTCAAGGCCTCTTCCATAACGTCCTCAAACAGAACAAAGTCACCTGAGGGGGGTCGGTACACGCAGACGACAATATAGCGCTCCAGCTCAACACAGGACAGCTCAATAGTGCGTTCCAATGAAAGATTAACAATGTCTTTCCGTTCTTTATAATTGATATTGTTGCGGGTTAATATTAAAGACCCTCCGCGTATAGCTTTCTTTCTAGAGAACGCACTTGACAATTGATAATGTTTTAAATTTACTATTAATTGATAACTATTGAGCCAATGCTCAGTGAGGCATAAGATGTCAATATCAAATTTTTTAATAAATAGTTCTATCTCATGTTCTTTGCCAGATAAGCCCTGAATATTTTGGTGTACAAGATTGATTTTACATAGCTTATCTGTTGTCGCACTACTTAGTTTAAAATCTTATTACTGTTTACAGTAGTGTCCATGCAACTATTTGTATCCAAACTATTATAATAGTTTGTATCCAACGTAAAAAAACTGGAATTAGTAGTATTACTAATTAGGTCTATATTATTAGTACAACATGTACCGTTTTCAAAAGAACTCAAGCTAAAAATAGCTGTGTCTTGTATATTACAAGCTACCAAGGTAGCTATTTGTTTCTTATAACTAAGGGGCAAGTACATTGTATCCTTTGTCAGTGAAAATTTTTTTATAAAATTATTCGTGTCTATTATGTGAATATAATCCCTATGGCCAAAACTTAAATTATTAATAAGCATGTTGAGTTTATAGACATACCTATTTTGTGCTGGGGTTAAAGTGCAAGAGTAAGGAAAAGTGCACAATATGAATTTACAACCCGTATTTTCTTGTAGGTCCAATAGGTATGCAAAACTTCTTAAAATTTGTTTTTTTGTTATTTGCATGCTGTCACCTATCAACAAGACAACTGTACTATATTTATCTAAACAGCAGCCTTTTAAATTTTCAATTATATATTCATATGGTGCCCCTGGGTTACATATGTTGATCACTGTTTGATGTAATTTATTACTTATTAAATGACCAAAGTCTTTTCCCAATCCATCTGAAACAACAAATGTTTTCCGCTGAGGGCAATGTAACGAGGAACCATTGTTTTCACAGCCTTTTTGTTGTCCTATACACTGACTGTCCACTGGCATTTCGTCCGGAACCTTATTTGAGCACTCACATCTATTAATCAGAGAGTCAAGACGATCTATATTATAATTACTTAAGGCTAACAGCTCATCAGCGGCCAGTATATGCTCACCGACCTGTTTCTGTGACAGCTCGTACTGGGAAGTAACTGTTTTCAAGGAGTTTTCCAGTTTTAGAATCTCCTCATTAAGACTCCGAACGTCAGTTTCATATTGAACTCTCATCTCTTGCAGTGAGGAACAATATGTATTGAGCTTATTTAATAAATCTGAACGTTCTTTTCTAAGCCTAATGTTTTTATTACATAATTTCTGAAATTTTATTAATTTTTTCGTTTTTTTAATTAATTTACCAATTTTGATGTATTTTTTAATTTTTTTGTGACTATTTAAATGGATAGTTTCTGAATGTGGCTTATTATTAGCAGCACAAGGGCTGTCACAGGTCAGGTCAATTGTCAACACTGGTGCTGTTGAGGATGAAGCAAGCAGCTCATCATACAAGTTATTTGTTTTTTGAATACTAATATTATAAAGGCGAAAGTTTGTGTGTATGTGTGTGTGTGTGTGTGTATGTTTGTTACTCCTTCACGCAAAAACTACTAATCGGATTTGGCTGAAATTTGGAATGGAGATAGATAATATCCTGGATTAGCACATAGGCTACTTTTTATCTCAGAACATCAAAGAGTTCCCACGGGATTTCGAAAAACCTAAATCCACGAGGGCGAAGTCGCGGGCATCGGCTAGAAGATTATAAAGGCGAAAGTTTGTGTGTATGTTTTTTACTCTTTCACGCAAAAACTACTAAACGAATTTGGCTGAAATTCGGGATGAAGATAGATTATACCCTGGATTAATACATAGGCTACTTTTATCCCGGAAATTCGGGATGAAGATAGATTATACCCTGGATTAATACATAGGCTACTTTTATCCCGGAAAATCAAAGAGGGATTTTGAAAAACTTAATCCACGCGGACGAAGTCGCGGAAGTCAGCTAGTTTCGTGCGAGTCAGACTCGTGCACCAAGGGTTCCATACTTTGGGTATTTTTCCAACATTTTGCACGATAAATCAATTATGCATAAAAATAAATAAAAATCTTTTTTAGAATTTACAGGTAAAGAAGCCTTTTCTTTTGATACCCCACTTGGTATGGTTATCTTACTTTGAAAATAGGTACTAATTATTTTAATTATTTTTTTGTGACGTAACCACAAATTCACGGTTTTCAAAGCATTGATATATGGAAGCAAGAGGTAAAAAATTGTAATTTTTCATATTTTTTTCTTTTTAAAACATTAATAAATGCATATATTATTTCCCAGATACAGTGATAAGAATTAGATATATGAGCATAATGCATGCACTTTGTTATAAACGTCTTCGCACTCGCCAATTTAATATAAACCATTCCTTACGTGTTACGAAGATTAAAATCGCAGATTTAATTTGTTTAAATACCGATTTTAAAGAACATTTTTTAACTAATCTTCAATGTTGTCGGTGGCACTTATACTAGTATTTCTGTGCGGTATGTTGGCGTGGCGGCGGAGAAACAGGAATAAAGATGAGCCCCCAGTTCTCCCGGGCGCTTGGCCATTGCTTGGACACATTCACTTGGGTCTTGGAAACAGTTCACGTAAGCATAATTGATAGTTACTAAACGACATGTAAAAAATCTAAAAAAAAAATTGTGTTTTAATTTTCAAAGTTAGTCACACTAATATCACACTAATATTATAAAGGAGAAAGTTTGTATGTGTGTGTGTGTGTGTGTGTGTGTATGTTTGTTACTCCTTCACGCAAAAACTACTGGACGGATTGGGCTGAAATTTAGAATGGAGATAGATTATACCCTGGATTAGCACATAGGCTACTTTTTATCCCGCAAAATCAAAGAGTTCCCACGGGAATTGTAAAAAACCACGCGAACGAAGTCGCGGGCATCAGCTAGTTAACTATACCAAGTGGGGTATCATATGAAAGGGCTTTACGTATACATTGTAAAACAGATTTTTATTAATTTTTATGTATGACTAGCTGATACCCGCGACTTCGTTCGCGCGGATGTAGGTTTTTTAAATTCCCGTGGGAACTCTTTGATTTTCAGGGATAAAAAGCAACCTATGTGCTAATCCAGAGTATAATCTATCTCCATTTTAAATTTCAGCCCAATCCGTCCAGTAGTTTTTGCGTGAAGGAGTAACAAACATACACACACACACACACACACATACAAACTTTCTCCTTTATAATATTATAGTGTGATAGTTTTTGATTTATTGTGCAAAATGTTGCAAAAAATGCCGAAGTACGGAACCCTCAGTGCGCGAGTCTGACTCGCACTTGGCTGGTTTTTAATGTGATTTAACGATAACTAATGATTATCGGATTTCTTCCTTTATTTTTGCTCTGAGACCTCACTTCTTCTTCTTCTTCTTCTTCTCTCTGGGCTGGTTTCCGCACTTAAACGTT
Source organism: Maniola jurtina (assembly GCF_905333055.1). Classification (NCBI taxonomy): domain Eukaryota; kingdom Metazoa; phylum Arthropoda; class Insecta; order Lepidoptera; family Nymphalidae; genus Maniola; species Maniola jurtina. The sequence continues at coordinate 2,698,549 of NC_060052.1, read as the reverse complement.
TCCGTCTACTCTGTTGTGCGTGTGTTGCCCCTCCCCGCCGAAATGAGACCTCGCTTCTTGCTTCTTGCTAAACATGACTAGTTCTAAGGCAACGTGATGTAGGTACTGTATCCTATAGGTACCTACTACCTATTGATTTACTGGCGAACACCAAAATTGCGGTACAGCTCTAAATAAAAATTCAGTATATAAGTATGCAGTATTGGTGTAATTTTTTTTTTAAGTTTTGGCTGGCAAATTTTTTGCGCAAAGGGTCAACCTGGCTGTTCAGCGCGGAAATGCAGCCAGTATTCTTGGGCACCATTCCACGTGGGCATGATTTGTGCAGTAATTAGATAACGCTTTAAGTTTTATTGTAACATTTTTATTAAAAATTAATATAATTTAAGGCCGTATGACCTAGCATGGTACATAATGTATATCCGTCGATTACACTGATTAGATTAAGGTTACCTTAGTCAGTAAAATAAAATAAAAGTAACTAGATCAGTAGATTCCAATTTAGCCTCTTCGTTTCCTACGTGCCTCGGAGAGACATTAGAGCCCTTGGTGCTGCGTCTGATTTTTCTCCGGCTGTGTCAGTCTGCTGTCCCATTGAAATAGAAGAAAAAGGGAATACAATGTGATTAATTAATACTTTATACACACATTGAGGGTCAAAACTCTGTGGTTTTTGCAATTCGTGCTACCTGATATTGAATTGTTTCTGTATACTTATGTAGATAAAAAACTTAAGTTAATTGTGAATTAACTTAAGTTTAGCTTGCACTTTTTATATCTATACTAATTTAATTATAAAGAGGAAACTTTTGTATTTTTGTATGTTTGTATTGAATAGGCTCAAAAACTACTGGACCGATTTCAAAATTTCTTTTACCATTACTTAGAGGGATTCTTCAGAATCCGTATAGGCTATATTTTATCCCGGAAAATAGATAGGATTTTTCGTGGTAGTGTCCACCCGTGCGAAGCCGGGGCGGGTCGCTAGTTGTAGAATAAAAAGGGTACATACCACGATTTTAGTATTTTAAATGCTGATAATGATATTACAATACCCAATCTATTTACAATATAAAATTACATTAATATAAAATACAATATAAAATTACATTAATATAAAATTAAATTAGTTATCTACAATATAAAATTTAATTAAACTACGAAATAAGCTTAAAATCATTAACTTGCACTTTTTTAACCCCCGACCCAAAAAGAGGGGTGTTATATTAAGTTTGACGTGTGTAGGTATCTGTGTATCTGTCTGTGGCATCGTAGCTCCTAAACGAATGAACCGATTTTAATTTAAGTAGTTTTTTGTTTGAAAGGTGGCTTGATCGAGAGGGTTCTTAGCTATAATCAAAGAAAATCGGTTCAGCCGTTTGAAAGTTATCAGCTCTTTTATAGTTTTCTTATAGAGGTTTTTGTGTCGGGGTTTTTTTTTAATTTTGAGTTATCTTACAGAACTGTGGAAAGTAGCGAAAAAGCTGTGTTATGACAGCTTAAACGCCGGAGGAGTTATATCCGTTTATATCGGACCTAGAACAGTTTATCGTAAGTAATCATCCATAGTCTTATACTACCATGCTGACCAAGTGGGGACTGGCAGGCACACCTTTGAGAGCATTATGAAGAACTCTTAGGCTGAGATTTATAGAGCGTACTTTGACTTTGCTTAAACTTAAGTTTCGGTTAAAACGGGATAGATTTATGTCGGCGATATAACGCTGTCTCGTTTTAACAGAGTCTTTTAAGTCTAAGCAAAGTCAAAGTACGCTCTATAGGTTGCGGCCTTAGGCATGCAGGTTTCCTCACGATATTAACCGCCACCGTTAAATCATTCTATTTTTAACCGACTTTAAAAAAGGAGGAGGTTCTCAATTCATCGGAATCTTTTTTTTTTATTGATATAACTGGTATAGGTATACGAGTAACATTATTTTAATCTATAGTTTATCTTTGATGGCTAGACAATTGTGTTTTTTTTACATTTTTTTTTTAAATTCATAGGCGTAGGCAAGCGCTTGACTATAATCGAATGATGATGATGTGGCCTAAGATGGGACAGGTTTACCTAGAAGATGCCTATTCACTCTTGTTTTAAAGATACCCAGATTGTTATTGGTAGGAAATACAGATCACGGAGGAGTATTCCAAAGCTTAGCCATGCGTATTGAGGAATTATGACGCAAAACGTTTCGTGCGTGTTAGATAAGGATGGAAACCCGCCCGACCTCTTGCAGTCCGGTGGTTAAATGGTGAAGGGGAACAAGATCGAAAAGTTTAGCACACAAAGACAGTAGACAAACACGTGGTAATCTGCTTTACTAGGAAAAGCCCCAAAATCCGCCACGCTTGCAAAAATCCATATAATATTATAAATGCGAAAGTGTGTCTGTCTGTCTGTCTGTCTGCTACGTTTTCACGGCCCAACCGCTGAACCGATTTTAATGAAATTTGGTACTGACTTGGGATACATCCCGGGGAAAGACATAGTGGTTAAAGAATTTTATTCTCAAAAGAAATTATACAAATTTCACTTAATGAGAAATTACCGTAATAAACTTAATATAAGCAAATTTTATCTTTCGGCACAGCGGTAAGAAACAACACAATCGTAAAATAGTAGCGGGTAAGGTAGTCTAATATCATCAGACATATGCTACTTTTTATCCCGGAAAATCAAAGAGTTTCTACGAGATTAAAAAAAATCGAAATCCACGCGGGCGAAGCCGCGGGCATCCCCTAGTTTTAAATAATGAAATCCAATGTTTTTCTAGTTGTCACAGATCCAGATGATTGTTT